>NC_059177.1:11511919-12761919 GCF_019923935.1 Bubalus bubalis | reverse complement strand
ATTTTTCTCCTCTTACTTTAAAACTAGCATTGATACACTTTACCAGCATGCTTTCTTTCTATTTGATATTGCTGACTCAGAGTTGTCTATTCTTCAGGGTCCACTTAACATTTTTCTGACATCTCTGAGATTTTCTCCTCTTCTAGTGAGGCACGGCGAGGGTTACTGTAGGGAGAAAAGCTGGTTCTGATGTGCCAGCTGAGGCATACAGTCACAGGGTGGTAAAAATAATGTAGAAATAGGATGTAGAGCCTCTGCCTGTGCGAAGCAAATCATTGTTGGATAAATGATCACGTGTGTGTGTGCATGTGTATGTGAGTGTGAGCATGCGTGCACATGTGCTCAGTTGTGTCCGACTCTCTGTGACCCTGTGGACTGTAGCCCACCAGGCTCCTCTGTCCATGGGATTCTCCAGGCAAGAATACAGGAGTGGGTTGCCATACCCTCCTCCAGAAGATCTTCCTGACCCAGGGATCAAACCTGTATCTCCTGTATCTCCTGCATTGGCAGGTGGTTTCTGTACCACTGTGCCACCTGTGAAGCCCAAATGGCCATAAGCAGCATATCTATAACATGCACAGCGCATGTGTGTTGACTACTTGATTAAAAATCCAACAGTTTTCAGGGGGTGCCTCTATCCACTATGCAACCACGGTGGGCAGTACCTAGGAAAGACTGTAATTTATTGCTGGAAAGATAAGAGAAATTACTCTTTAAAAGTCACCCCTGGGGAGGAGCTAAGATGGCGGAGGAGTAGGACGGGGAGAACACTTTCTCCCCCACAAATTCATCAAAAGAACATTTAAACACCGAGTAAATTCCACAAAACAACTTCTGAATGCCGACAGAGGACATCAAGCACCCAGAAAAGCAACCCAAGTCTTCGAAAGGAGGTAGGAAAAAAATATAAAAGACAAAAAAAGAGACAAAAGAGGGAGGGATGGAGTTCCGTCCCGGGAAGGGAGTCTTAAAAAGAGAGAAGTTTCCAAACACCAGGAAACCTTCTCACTGCCGAATCTGTGCTGAGCCTTGGAAGCACAGAGGGCAACATAACAGGGAGGAAAAATAAATAAACAATCAAAACCCGCAGATTACAAGCCCTATGGTAACTCCCCCAGCAGAGAAGCAGCGCAGACGCCTGCACACGCCACTAGCAAGCGGGGGCTGGGCAGGGAGGCACAGCGCGGGCTGCATCGCTTAGGGTAAGGACCTGGCCTGAATACCCTGAGCGCTATCTGAGTGAAATAATTTGGGCTAGCAAACCAGACTGAGCGCTATCTGAGTGAAATAATTTGGGCTAGCAAACCAGACTGTGGGATATCTACCACGTGAAAAGCCAGCCCTAACCTAAGACACTGCCAGGCCCCTGCACGGAACAAAGGACTGAACAGAGATAGCCGGCTACAGACCATCCCCCTCCAGTGACAGGCAGCCAGAGCCGGAAGGGGGCATTCGCAGCCCCGGAGAGACATTATCTATAAAACTGTAAGCAGGCTTCTTTGCTAACTAAGACTTCTTGGGGGTCTGGACGGTCAACATCCACCTGAGAAGGTGCGCCGGTTGTACACCTAGATAACTGAGCGGCGGGGAGGCGATAAGTCGCAGCAATTGCGCTCACCAAACACCTCATCACCTGAGCTGCTTGGACCTGGGAAGGGCACAAAACGCAGGCCCAACCGAGTCTGCGCCTCTGAGGACTACCCGAGTGCCTGAACCTGAGCATCTTGGACCTGGGAGGTGCAAGCAGTCCAGGGCCAGACACAGATGGTTCCCGGCAGAGCAGCCTAGAGCCCGAGCAGTGTGGGCAGGGAGGGTACACGCACCGTGAGCGGGGGCAGGCCCAGTGTGGCTGAGGCACTGCGAGCACACACCAGTGTTATTTGTTTGCAGCGTCCCTCCCTCCCCACAGCGCGACTGAACAAGCGAGCCTAAAAAAGAAAAAAAAAGTGTCCTCCACCGTCCCCTTTGTGTCAGGGCGGAAACCAGACACTGAAGAGACCAACAAACAGAAGAATCTATAACAGAGGGAACTGCCTTGGAAGCTACAGGCAATAGAATAAAACCCTGTGGTTAGTACCGAGTACATAGGAGGGGGCCTATAGATATTGAGAACTATAAGTCGGACCAAGGAACTAGCCAAAAATGAACTGAACCCACAATACCCACAACAAAACTAGAGAAAGTCCTAGATATATTTTAACTATTTTTATGATCATTCTTTCTTTCTTTCTTTCTTTTTAATTTTTTAAAGAATTTTAAGTCCTCTATTATTCCTTTAATTTTCACTTTTATAACCTACTATTACTTAGCAAAAAAAAAAGACCCTATTTTTTTAAAGCAAACTTCATATATATTTTTTTAATAATTTTTTTGACTTTTTTTCCCCTTCTTTTCTTTAACATTGCATTTTTGAAATTCCAAACTCTACTCTAGATTTTTAATTTTAGCTTTTTGGTATTTGTTATCAATTTTGTACCTATATTTTCTTTATAATTTTTTGCGACTTTGTTTTTGTTTGTTTGTTTTTTCTCTCTTTCTTTTCCTTCTTCTTTTCTTTAACATTGTATTTTTGAAATTCCAAACTCTACTCTAGATGTTTAATTTCTGCTTTTATGTATTTGTTACCAATTTTGTACCTTTAAGAACCCAATCTTCAGTACTCATTTTTCACTAGGGAGTGAGATTACTGGCTTGACTGCTCTCTCTCCCTTTGGACTCTCCTTTTTCTCCACCAGGTCGCCTGTGTCTCCTCCCTAACCCCTCTCTACTCTACCCAACTCTGTGAATTTCTGTGTGTTCCAGACGGTGGAGAACACTTAGGGAACTGATTACTGGCTGGATCTGCCTCCCTCCTTTTCATTCCCCCCTTTTATCCTCCTGGCCACCTCTGTCTCCTTCCTCCTTCTTCTCTTCTCTGTATAACTCCGTGAACATCTCTGAGCGGTCCAGTTGTGGAGTGCACATAAGGAAATGATTACTGGCTAGCCCACTCTCTCCTCTATTGATTCCACCTTATCTCATTCGGGTCACCTCTAACTCCCTCCTCCCTCTTCTCTTCTCCATGTAATGCTGTGAACCTCTCTGGGTGACCCTCACGGTGGAGAAACTTTTCATCTTTAACGTAGATGCTTTATCAATGGTGCTGTATAGAAGGAGAAGTTTTGAAACGACTGTAAAAATAGGACCGATAACTGGAAGTAGGAGGCTTAAGTCCAAACCCTGACTCCAGGGAACTCCTGACTCCAGGGAACATTAATTGACAGGAGCTCATCAAACGCCTCCATACCTACACTGAAACCAAGCACCACACAAGGGCCAACAAGTTCCAGGGCAAGACATACTAAGCAAATTCTCCAGCAACAAAGAAACACAGCCCTGAGCTCCAAGATACAGGCTGCCCAAAGTCACCCCAAAACCATAGACATCTCATAACTCATTACTGGACACTTCATTGCACTCCAGAGAGAAGAAATACAGCTCCACCCACCAGAACACTGACACAAGCTTCCCTAACCAAGAAACCTTGACAAGCCACCTGTACAAACCCATACACGGCGAGGAAACACCACAATAAAGAGAACTCCACAAACTGCCAGAATACAGAAAGGACACCCCAAACTCTGCAATTTAAACAAGATGAAGAGACAGAGGAATACCCAGCAGGTAAAGGAACAGGATAAATGCCCACCAAACCAAACAAAAGAGGAAGAGATAGGGAATCTACCTGATAAAGAATTCCAAATAATGATAGTGAAATTGATCCAAAATCTTGAAATCAAAATGGAATCACAGATAAAAAGCCTGGAGACAAGGATTGAGAAGATGCAAGAAAGGTTTAACAAGGACCTAGAAGAAATAAAAAAGAGTCAATATATAATGAATAATGCAATAAATGAAATTAAAAACACTCTGGAGGCAACAAATAGTAGAATAACAGAGGCAGAAGATAGGATTAGTGAATTAGAAGATATAATGGTAGAAATAAATGAATCAGAGAGGAAAAAAGAAAACCGAATGAAAAGAAATGAGGACAATCTCAGAGACCTTCAGGACAATATTAAACGCTACAACATTCGAATCATAGGGGTCCCAGGAGAAGAAGACAAAAAGAAAGACCATGAGAAAATACTTGAGGAGATAATAGTTGAAAACTTCCCTAAAATGGGGAAGGAAATAATCACTCAAGCCCAAGAAACCCAGAGAATCCCAAACAGGATAAACCCAAGGCGAAACACCCAAGACACATATTAATCAAATTAACAAAGATCAAACACAAAGAACAAATATTAAAAGCAGCAAGGGAAAAACAACAAATAACACACAAGGGAATTCCCATAAGGATAACAGCTGATCTTTCAATAGAAATTCTTCAAGCCAGGAGGGAATGGCAAGACATACTTAAAGTGATGAAAGAAAATAACCTACAGCCCAGATTATTGTACCCAGCAAAAATCTCATTCAAATATGAAGGAGAAATCAAAAGCTTTACAGACAAGCAAAAGCTGAGAGAATTCAGCACCAAACCAGCTCTCCAACAAATACTAAAGGATATTCTCTAGACAGGAAACACAAAAATGGTGTATAAATTCGAACCCAAAACAATAAAGTAAATGGCAACGGGATCATACTTATCAGTAATTACCTTAAACGTAAATGGGTTGAATGTCCCAACCAAAAGACAAAGACTGGCTGAATGGATACAAAAACAAGACCCCTACATATGTTGTCTACAAGAGACCCACCTCAAAACAGGGGACACATACAGACTGAAAGTGAAGGGCTGGAAAAAGATTTTCCATGCAAATAGGGACCAAAAGAAAGCAGGAGTAGCAATACTCATATCAGATAAAATAGACTTTAAAACAAAGGCTGTGAAAAGAGACAAAGATAGTCACTACATAATGATCAAGGGATCAATCCAAGAAGAAGATATAATAATTATAAATATATATGCACCCAACACGGGAGCACCGCAATATGTAAGACAAATGCTAACAAGTATGAAAGGAGAAATTAACAATAACACAATAATAGTGGGAGACTTTAATACCCCACTCACACCTATGAATAGATCAACTAAACAGAAAATTAACAAGGAAACACAAACTTTAAATAATACAATAGACCAGTTAGACCTAATTGATATCTATAGGACATTTCACCCCAAAACAATGAATTTCACCTTTTTCTCAAGCGCACATGGAACCTTCTCCAGGATAGATCACATCCTGGGCCATAAATCTAGCCTTGGTAAATTCAAAAAAATTTAAATCATTCCAAGCATCTTCTCTGACCACAATGCAGTAAGATTAGCTCTCAATTACAGAAGAAAAACTATTAAAAATTCCAACATATGGAGGCTGAATAACACGCTGCTGAATAACCAACAAATCACAGAAGAAATCAAAAAAGAAATCAAAATTTGCATAGAAATGAATGAAAATGAAAACACAACAACCCAAAACCTGTGGGACACTGTAAAAGCAGTCCTAAGGGGAAAGTTCATAGCAATACAGGCATACCTCAAGAAACAAGAAAAAAGTCAAATAAATAACCTAATTCTACACCTAAAGCAACTAGAAAAGGAAGAAATGAAGAACCCCAGGGTTAGTAGAAGGAAAGAAATCTTAAAAATTAGGGCAGAAATAAATGCAAAAGAAACAAAAGAGACCATAGCAAAAATCAACAAAGCCAAAAGCTGGTTCTTTGAAAGGATAAATGAAATTGACACACCATTAGCCAGACTCATCAAGAAACAAAGGGATAAAAATCAAATCAATAAAATTAGAAATGAAAATGGAGAGATCACAACAGACAACACAGAAATACAAAGGATCATAAGAGACTACTATCAACAATTATATGCCAATAAAATGGACAACGTGGAAGAAATGGACAAATTCTTAAAAAAGTACAACTTTCCAAAACTGGACCAGGAAGAAATAGAAAATCTTAACAGACCCATCACAAGCACGGAAATTGAAACTGTAATCAAAAATCTTCCAGCAAACAAAAGCCCAGGTCCAGACGGCTTCACAGCTGAATTCTACCAAAAATTTAGAGAAGAGCTAACACCTATCCTACTCAAACTCTTCCAGAAACTTGCAGAGGAAGGTAAACTTCCAAACTCATTCTATGAGGCCACCATCACCCTAATACCAAAACCTGACAAAGATCCCACGAAAAAAGAAAACTACAGGCCAATATCACTGATGAACATAGATGCAAAAATCCTTAACAAAATTCTAGCAATCAGAATCCAACAACACATTAAAAAGATCATACACCATGACCAAGTGGGCTTTATCCCAGGGATGCAAGGATTCTTCAATATCCGCAAATCAATCTATGTAATATACCACATTAACAAATTGAAAAATAAAAACCATATGATTATCTCAATAGATGCAGAGAAAGCCTTTGACAAAATTCAACATCCATTTATGATCAAAACTCTCCAGAAAGCAGGAATAGAAGGAACATACCTCAACATAATAAAAGCTATATATGACAAACCCACAGCAAACATTATCCTCAATGGTGAAAAATTGAAAGCATTTCCTCTAAAGTCAGGAACAAGACAAGGGTGTCCACTTTCACCATTACTATTCAACATAGTTTTGGAAGTTTTGGCCACAGCAATCAGAGCAGAAAAAGAAATAAAAGGAATCCAAATTGGAAAAGAAGAAGTAAAGCTCTCACTATTTGCAGATGACATGATCCTCTACATAGAAAACCCTAAAGACTCCACCAGAAAATTACTAGAACTAATCAATGACTATAGTAAAGTTGCAGGATATAAAATCAACACACAGAAATCCCTTGCATTCCTATACACTAATAATGAGAAAACAGAAAGAGAAATTAAGGAAACAATTCCATTCACCATTGCAACGGAAAGAATAAAATACTTAGGAATATATCTACCTAAACAAACTAAAGACCTATATATAGAAAACTATAAAACACTGGTGAAAGAAATCAAAGAGGACACTAATAGATGGAGAAATATACCATGTTCATGGATTGGAAGAATCAATATAGTGAAAATGAGTATACTACCCAAAGCAATTTATAGATTCAATGCAATCCCTATCAAGCTACCAACAGTATTCTTCACAGAACTAGAACAAATAATTTCACAATTTGTATGGAAATACAAAAAACCTCAAATAGCCAAAGCGATCTTGAGAAAGAAGAATGGAACTGGAGGAATCAACCTGCCTGACTTCAGGCTCTACTACAAAGCCACAGTTATCAAGACAGTATGGTACTGGCACAAAGACAGAAATATAGATCAATGGAACAAAATAGAAAGCCCAGAGATAAATCCACGCACATATGGACACCTTATCTTCGACAAAGGAGGCAAGAATATACAATGGACTAAAGACAATCTCTTTAACAAGTGGTGCTGGGAAATCTGGTCAACCACTTATAAAAGAATGAAACTAGAACACTTTCTAACACCATACACAAAAATAAACTCAAAATGGATTAAAGATCTCAACGTAAGACCAGAAACTATAAAACTCCTAGAGGAGAACATAGGCAAAACACTCTCTGACATACATCACAGCAGGATCCTCTATGACCCACCTTCCAGAATATTGGAAATAAAAGCAAAAATAAACAAATGGGACCTAATTAACCTTAAAAGCTTCTGCACATCAAAGGAAACTATTAGCAAGGTGAAAAGACAGCCTTCAGAATGGGAGAAAATAATAGCAAATGAAGCAACTGACAAACAACTAATCTCGAGAATATACAAGCAACTCCTACAGCTCAACTCCAGAAAAATAAATGACCCAATCAAAAAATGGGCCAAAGAACTAAATAGACATTTCTCCAAAGAAGACATACAGATGGCTAACAAACACACGAAAAGATGCTCAACATCACTCATTATCAGAGAAATGCAAAGCAAAACCACTATGAGGTACCATTTCACACCAGTCAGAATGGCTGCGATCCAAAAATCTACAAGCAATAAATGCTGGAGAGGGTGTGGAGAAAAGGGAACCCTCTTCCACTGTTGGTGGGAATGCAAACTAGTACAGCCACTATGGAGAACAGTGTGGAGATTCCTTAAAAACCTGGAAATAGAACTGCCTTATGATCCAGCAATCCCACTGCTGGGCATACACACTGAGGAAACCAGAAGGGAAAGAGACACGTGTACCCCAATGTTCATCGCAGCACTGTTTATAATTGCCAGGACATGGAAGCAACCTAGATGTCCATCAGCAGATGAATGCATAAGAAAGCTATGGTACATATACACAATGGAGTATTATTACTCAGCCATTAAAAAGAATACATTTGAATCAGTTCTAATGAGGTGGATGAAACTGGAGCCTATTATACAGAGTGAAGTAAGCCAGAAAGAAAAACACCAATACAGTATACTAACGCATATATATGGAATTTAGAAAGATGGTAACAATAACCCTGTGTATGAGACAGCAAAAGAGACACTGATGTATAGAACAGTCTTTTGGATTCTGTGGGAGAGGGAGAGGGTGGGATGATTTTGGAGAATGGCATTGAAACATGTATAATATCATATATGAAACAAGTCGCCAGTCCAGGTTCGATGCACGATACTGGATGCTTGGGGCTGGTGCACTGGGACGACCCAGAGGGATGATATGGGGAGGGAGGAGGGAGGAGGGTTCAGAATGGGGAACACATGTATACCTGTGGCAGATTCATTTCAATATTTGGCAAAACCAATACAATATTGTAAAGTTTAAAAATAATATTAAATTAAAAAAAATAAAATAAAAGTCACCCCTGGCATCATGAAAAATCCTGACTCCCTCCAATTCGCTTTTCTATCAAATAAACCGCATTTCACAGAGATCATGAATATTGCTATCGTCCCATGACTATGTCCTGTTACGAGCTCATCTCCTTATAGAAAAAGACAGTTTCTTGCATTTTCAAACTGTTGCTTGTGTGTAGGCCTCACATAATTTTTATTAATCAACATATAGCCTTTTCAGTCTGGAGAAGGGCATGGCAACCCACTCCAGTATTGTTGCCTGGTGAATCCCATGGACAGAGGAGCCTGGCAGGCTGCAGTCCATGGGGTTGCAGAGAGTTGTCCGCAACTGAGCGATTTTACACACACACACACACAGCCTTTTCAGTAAACAATTTCAGAGACTGGCTGTATTTTTTTCAGGCAGTTCTGTTTTATCTTCTCTTTTGAACCATTATGGATTTATGACTCTGATACCTTAATGCAACCTTGCTTTTTTTTTTCATTTAAACTTTTTATTTTCAGTTGGGGTATAGCCGATTAACAATGCTGTGATAGTTTCAGATGAGCGGTGATGGGACTCAGCCATACATATATATGTATCCATTCTCCTCCAAACTCCTCTCCCATCCAGGTGCCATATAACATTACTGTTGTACAGTAGGGCCTTGTTGGTTATCCATTTTGAATGCAGAAGAGTGTACACGTCCATCCCCAACTCCCTAACTATCCCTTCCCTCCGTCCTTTCCCCTACCCCCGCCAAACTTAGAGAATAAGTTCATTGTCTGAGTCTGTGAGTCTCTTTCTGCTTTGTAGGTTCATTTGTATCACTGCTTTTTAGATTTCACTTATGAGAGGTGTCATACGCTATTTCTCCTTCTCTGACTTACTTCACTCAGTATGACAGTGTCCAGGTCCGCTCATGTTGCTACAGATGCAACCTTGCTTTCTTTCAACATCTAGAATTTACAAACTCATCCTGAATTTTTCCCCTGCACAGAAATATGGAGTCAGCTATCCCCCAAGGGCATTTGTCCCTCTCCTTGGAGAATAGTTTTAGAAACCAGAAGCACTAGTTCTACAAATAAGCTTGTCCTACTTTCTGACTGGAGTTGGACAGATGGCAGCAAAAATATCCAATGGCATAAATCACTGCAGGGACAGAACAGATAAAACCTCCTTTAAAAACACATCCATGGATTCTTATTGAAATTTCCAATTCATCTCAAGTTTAATAAATTTCTTCTTGGCTTACTCTAATAGAAGACTTTATTATTCCATTGTTTTTCAATTTTTGAACAACTGGTTTTTCTTGTTTTCATGAGCATTAATTTTTTTAAAGTAATACATTATCATACCAAACCATACATCTAAATATCAACACACGTCCCCAAACTCAGGAGGCTCTGTGTCTTCTCTTCTGTCTCCACCATCAGCTCGGCCGTCCTGAAACTGGCTTCACGGTGAGCAGGTCCCATTGATTCTTTGGTCAGCATCGTCTTAGCACCAATATCTGAAAGGAGAGGAAACCCTAGCCTCTATCCAGGGGAACACCAAAGAAACGAAGAGTTCAGAACACTCAGGGTGAAACATAGATGCTTAATAAAGGATAATAATAAAATGTAGAATATAGACAAAGTTTTTTTAAAAATCCTCTGCCAGTTTTCTCTGTTTGAGCTCCCAGTTGGAATTTATTTTTCCTTTTATTTTTTCTTCCACTAATGCCTTTGCATGGTTATGGGGCAATATGTTTAGTAAAAAATTGTAGTTTTACACAGGCCCACAGGTATATACAGTGTCCTGTACCAACTCTCAAGGATCCACTTCGTGCACCTCTTCCCAATTCTGCACTCAGCGATACTGCGTTTGTAGCTTGCAGCCAGCCATAATGGAAGTATTTACAGCACGGAAATTGGCAAACGCTATCAACCAGAACTTTCCACCCAGAGAATCACAATTTAAGCACGTATCAAGACAATTTATGGTACACACCTCAGTTTTCCCAAAACCAGTCAAAATGTCAAAACAAAATCAATTGACATAGAGAACTATCAGAATAATATGCCAAACGTTACAGTTGGGAATTCCCACTCAAGAAATTTACCAAGAGTAGCTTTTGGAGCATCATGTGATTTTTGTAATGTTCACTGCATAGGGCTCCCCAGAACCAATCATTAAAAGATAAAAAATACAGTTGAATTATGGTACATTTTAGTTATCATTCTGTTTAGTTATTTATCAGTTTCAAGTAATTTCCAGATATTTTTGATCCACCCCACAGCGGCCTTTATTTCCACAACAGACAACATAGAAAATTCAGTCATTTCTAGTTATTAACATTTCTGTGCTGATATACAATTTCTACATGAATTAATATACACCATGCTCGCTCCTCAATGTCACATTCTGTAGTAACCTTGTTGTATCTCCTAGATGATATGGAGGGTAGAACCCAGCAAGCTTGGAGCATGGGGTCTGGCTTTGCCAAGATCTAAAACGAGCTAAAAGAATATGAAGTTTCCTCACTGGGTCTGAGTGGGGCTGGCCCACTAATCTGTGCTTTCTGGTAGTCTGTCATGGCACCCCGGGTGTTATTCCCAGGAATGTAATGACCTCGGATTTCTCATCCTTGGAAACTGTTCATTAGAGGTTCTCATTTGGTTGGTCGTTTAGCACCTGAATGTAGGCAGGTAGCATGTCTATCTGAAAGCTCTGTGTCGTTCGATTCCCTGCCTGTTATTAACATCACCACTTTCACAGAGAAGTGACCTCCCTACGTGAGGAAGCCAGGGCACTCTGTCCTTCCAGCTGCCTCGGGACAGTACATGGCCAACTTCCACTCTCCAGGAGGATGGCGTTCTGAGCTACAGCCCATCTGAGTCTCGCATGCTTCCTCCCGGCTCCTGGCACTCCCTCTCACCCAGCCCCCACCTCAAGCAGGACTTCCCCTGGCATTGCTCCCCCAGCTCCTCACGTGCCCTTCAAGCCTGGCTCCGTCTGGCCATGCCCACTCAGGGACACGGATCCGTGGCCTTGTTGGTACTTCAGGCATTTGTGCTTGGCCGTCCCAGCCCCCAGCGCCGTGCAGGCCCACGTACACTCGCTCTCCTTGCTCTGAGCTTCCCTCCACCTAGTACTGCCCATTTTACGTCCCTCCACATTCTACTACATTCCATTATCCTCTACTGTGCCTTCCTGCCTGTCACCAAGGGAAGCTTGGGAGGGAGGAGTATATTCTAACCTTCCCCTTTTCCCCTGTCAGAAACCACAGTTCAACTCAGATTTTTAAAAATGGACTCCAAACAAGTATCTTTGTTTTCTAAGACTTTTAAGCCTGGAGAGACCCCAGGTTGGTCATTTGTCCCCCTTACCTCCCCAAGCACATTTGTGTCTGGCTATTACTATTGACCACTTCTATACAGCCTTTAATTTCTGTTATTTCTTCAAGCCAGGAATTATTTCAGATCTTCTTTTTGGTTTCCAAGAGGATAGATATTTCTTGGATTGCCTTTTATTGTCTCTCTCTCTCTTTTTTTTAAAAAAATTCTGTTGCACTCTAGAGAGTGAGAGATCTTACTGTTTCTGCATATTGGACAATTATAGCTTTGTGGGTGGTTAAAATCTATACATAGGGCATCACTGCATTTACCACCTATTTTTTATATTCCTCATTTTGTCTTCCAAATTTATCTACCTGGTGTGAGAATACCTGATTCACTTAACTGCTGTTCAGGATTTATTTATTGGATATTACATGATTGATTCTCCTATTGATGGACATTTTGATTAATTTCTTTCTCTTTTCCCCCCCCCCAATGGTAAGCAATGCTTCACTGAACAGATGTACTTGTATCTCCTTTTTATATGAATGCAAGTTGTCTCAGGATTGGTGCCTAATATAATTACTTGATCATAGGCTATACAGTATCTTATTTTGCTGGTACCCCCAGATTACACCCCAGAAATGTTGTAATAATTTACAAATTCTCAACAATGGCTTGAATTTTTCCCACATCCTGGCAAACAACTGATAATTTTTATTTTTGCCTTTATCATGGTTGTATAACAATATCTTGTGGTTTTATTACACATCCCTGAAGAAAGATACATGTCTTCAAATTGAAAGAAACTTGAGTCCTGAGCAAAAGAAATAAAAATAAATCCATACTTAGTGATATTATAGTGAAGACAAAGAGAAAAGTCTTTAAAAGTAACCAAAGAAAAAAATACAATTTACTTACAATGGAAGGACAGCATATTTCTCATTGGCAATTATAGCGGTCAACAGACCACAGGACAGTATTTTCAAAATGCTGTTGAGGGAGGGAAAAAAAAAAAACCTGTCAGATGAGAACTCTAAAGTATTTTCCCAGTGGTTGCATCTGCGCATCTCAGTTGACCTCCCCACCTTCTTCAGAAATAGATAGTGTTCCTTGACTGAAAGGTTGGGTGGGTGTCTGAAGCTGGGCACATTCTAGAACCTCATGCCTTCTGGCCACGTGATGGGTCCTTTCCTTTGTTCAGTGCCCTTTCTCTCTACCCTAGGATTGTAAATACCACTTGGCAAGGCAGAGTGCTCTGGTTAAGCCATGTATTTCCTGTTCCGAAAGCCTGCCCCACCTCAGGGAACTTTGTTCACTTTGCTCAGTCCTAGGCATGCATGAGTCTAGGTCCAGAGTCGGGGACCAAGATATCCTTTTCTCAGCCCAGTATGGTTCCAGGCCTTGTTCTGTATCAATAAACAGACTGGCTAGACTCTGATCACAGCAGTCAATCATAGCAGCCAAGTTCCTGGCATTCTAGATGACTGAAAAGTGGTTAGCCGACCTCTGTCAACTAGCCTCTGAAAGTAGCCCCTCCAAAAATTTATTTCCATCTTAGTGTGCTAAATCTTTTAGATTCAAAAAGTTCATCTTCTTCACTCTGCACAGTAGCCCTGTGAGAAAGTGAAGGTAAGGGAGGCATCATCCTTTCCCGTTCACAAATAAACCACGGCACTGATGAGTTGAATGACTTGACCCAAGTCATACAGCTGATGAGAAACAAGACATGTCTGAGTCAGTTTTTGTTATAAATGCCCTTTCCAGAATCCAGGATTTTTGTCCATTTTCCTGAAACTTTCTTTGAGCCTCTATTTTCAATGCCAGCAATTGAAAACCTTACTAATTTACTATATTTGCTCTTATGTGAAGGTATTAAAATTTTGCAAAGTAAAGGTGTAGACAGCAAGATAAGAAATATCAAGGAACTGATAAAAAATCTGGATTTTTTAAAAATCCAGATATATATTGTACTGAGAGGTTAACATATTCAAATGAAATCTTACTTTATATTCATTGTGGATAAAGCCTAAATAGAAATATTCATAGTTATATTGCTCGGGGCAGAGAAAAAAGGATTTGAAAAATCGAAGAATTTTAGCTCAGTAGATTCTTATTTTCTGAAAGCCATAGCTTAAGTAAAATCAGGTACCTTGATCATAAGAGTTACTCTGTGGAACAGTGGCAAGGATCCACATGTGGGGTCTGACATCATTATCTCCTTCTAGATACTCTAATGGAGACAGAGGAGCCTGCAACAGAGGAAGGACTCTGCCCATTTCTTTTGCTCTGAACTGATAACATGATTTCATATTTGGTCTTTCCTTGGCATAGAGTCTCTGGCTACAGCCCCTCAAGTAAAATGCCTTATTCCTCACTCGGGCCAGGGCATGGAAAATAATCGCCTGTTTGTCAAAATCACAGCTGTAATCCCTGAGTAAGCGAGCTGGAGGGTGAGGGGAGATGGCAGTGTAGTATCAGGTCTGCTCCGCTATTCTCTGAAAGAGCTTTGTGACCCTGAGCATCTCAGGTTGTCATCTGGACCCTCTGCCCGCTGGTTGGCATTTTCATTTCTGAGTCTTTACTTACATACTACTCAATAAGCCTCTAAATAATTTTTTCAATATATTTTTGTTATTTACTCAGCCAGCAAATATTGACCTTGTTGGCCAATGACTCTGGGGATGCGCAGACTTATCCATGAACTTGAGGACAGACCCTTTTGTTTTGATCTCTTAGGTATAAATATAAAAGTGCTTACTGCTCCAGGGTCGTATGTGAAAGGAGGGCTCCTAAAAATGACGGGTGGAGAGCAAGTCAGGTAGTTCTCTAAAATGTTTTAATGGGGGCTGAGATTTTGAGGCAAAATGAGCTCTCTGTTTAGGAAGGAAAAACACGTACATACACACATCCCTGATTTGCCCCCCATGCTAACAGTGTCCTGTTTAAACAATTTCATTGGCATAATGAATTCCCTGTAGGAGAAAGTCACTGTATAATACTGTTCTAAATCAGTTATATCCCAGTAGGTGTTAGAAGTGTTCAAAAAACAGAGCTGCTTTAAGAAGCAGCTTTAGGAAACTTTGTTGGATGATATATGTACACTAAAGCTTTTCCATTTTCACAGCAACATGAGTTTCACAAGTCAAAAGAGAGAGGGAATTGGAAAGACATGCCAACCAAACCTCCTCCTGTTTGGGCAAGAAGCACCAGTGGGTTTACCCTTGCCGGGGAACCCTGTACCTCCCACCATCTGCATATGATTTTGAGCACAGGGGTGACAGGGAGTTAGGGGGTGGAAGGAAGGGAGCCAGCCTCCCCAGAGCACATGAAGCAGCAGAAGGAAAGAGGCCACAAAAAAGAAAGACTCTGTCTCTGTCTCCCTGTCTGTCTCTGACACACACATGCGTGCACACACACACACACACCAGTTTGGTGCTAAATGCCCCCAGCTCCTCCTTTGGACTCCAGAGATTCTCTTACTAGGACTTCAAGAGCTCACTGAAGGGAAACGTACACCAGAAGAAAAGGGAAGTTGTCATCTGAGGAGCCGGATTCAAGTATTTGGAGGACTTTTGGAGACCGGAGAAGATGCAGGTAGAAGCAAATTAAAACTGTGGGTGAAAGCAAGTTAAGGAGGCAGATTCAGTAGTGACACAACCATCGTGACTCAAGAGAGCCTGACATGATGGCACCTGGGCAAGGCCAGTTAGGGAAGTGAAGAATAGGGACTGGAGAGACCTGGAGCCAGAATACACGTGGGTGTGGGTCAGCACCCCTCTCGGCATCACTCTTGGTCACCTGATGGTGGGGGCCTGCACGAATCAACATGCTGATTTGGGCAGAATCTTCATGAACAGCTGAGAACAGCATCTGGAGAAGGCAGCAAAGACATTGTGAAACCCAAAGCAATAAAAATGTGTAAAAATTGTTAGTAGCTCTGCTAGAAATCTAAGCACCAAGATCTTCTGTGAATTTAAACTGTAGAAAAACAGATGAGAGACGGAAAGAGATGAAAGGAAGACAGGAGCTAGAAGGAGAGGAAGCCATTGGAGGAGGCAGGGTGATCCCCTTCTGCCCCTTGCTGTTCCTACCCTCCCAGCCCTGGCCATGGGGACTGGTGAGCAAATCAGGTAAGAGTTCACATCTCGGGAAGAAGCTGTGACTTAGGAAAATAATGGCATTGAAGTTCTCAATAAATATGCTCTGCAGCTAAAACCTAGTCATGAAAGATCAGAGGAGAAAAACTATAGGGAAGGAAGTGAATGGGATCGTTTTAAAAATAAAGATTTGGTTGGCAGATTACCATTGTTAAAAAAAAAAAAAAAAAAGAAAGAAAAGTCAGGAAAGTAGATGATACCAAAATCCACAGTAACAAGAGTTGAAGAAAACAGGCACTATTTACATTCCAAGCCAAATAATGAAGTGTCAGCGAGGTATCAGCTGGAAGAAAAAAAGTTGGAAAATGATTTTCTTTTTCATTGCTTGCAGGCAAAGCTCTGGTTGAAAATAAATGCAAAATCTTGCAGCTGGCAGTGGAGGTCCTTAATGATCTCCATCAGCAGAAAACTAAGATTCTGTTAAAGGGTCTGACTCACAAAGCTTATAAGCCAGAAGAGAAAGAACAGAAGCTGTCAGCTGCAGAAGGATATGTTCACAGAGAATTCAAGAAACGGAAGATGAATTATAGTGAAGATAGATTATGTAAAAATCTGTTAGATCATTATGTGGTGAAAAAAAAAGCCCAAGAAACCAGACTTTTTATTCCTGATGCATCAAGATTTCTTCCTGGAGAGAAGAGAGATGCTGCCTTGCGGAGACAGGAATTGCAGATAGCAAAGCCAAAGATGGATGTACTTCAGAGGTCTCAGAAATTAACCAAATCCAGGAAGATCACTAAGTAACTCCCATCAGTGAGACATCCTGGGAGCCAGGATGGGAGCCATCCTGGAAGCTCAGGCTCCCTGAGCACACGCCCTGGCAGTACCAGGGCACTCAACCCCACTGTGACCTTCGCTTGCTTCTTGCTATGGAAGAGGCATGCCTACAAGTGAATTAGCTGTGAATGGGCAACACCTGGGTAGAGGTACCTATGAGGTATCAGGAAAAGCTTTGCTTTTGATTTGTAAACATGACTTGATGAAAAACTGCCAGAATGTCTATTGAATCCCACACTCTCTGAATGACAGACTACCCAGCCCTCTTCAATGGTGAACACAATGGGGATTTCTCCACTTCATCGCTAATCAAACAGACTTGCTTGGTGGACAGCACAGGGCTATGCTTGGACCATCACCTGGGCCAAGAAACTATTTTCAGGATTTGATAAAATATCAGCAACTAATATTGGCCCTGGCTTCACTGACAAAGAATGGCCCCAAGAGCTCATAACTTTCTCCAGCGAGGGCTGGCTTAGCTAATGTCAGTGCCAATAACTTCCCATTTTCACCAGGAATATCTGCCATTAACTCAACACATAAATGACTAACATTGCCATCAGCCACCTTCTCAAACATGGACCCACACATTCCCAATCTTTCTTCCTAGTGAGCTTATATCTTTTTGCTATAGGAAATTTTAGAAACGTAGACCCTCTTGCTATAAGAAAGTACCTTCTTTCTTGACCCTCCTTACTTGAGATTATCAATCTTTCTCTCACTACAGAATACATGCAGCCTATGGGTTCTAGTGGAGAAGGCAATGGCACCCTACTCCAGTACTCTTGCCTGGAAAATCCCATGGACGGAGGAGCCTGGTAGGCTGCAATCCATGGGGTCGCTAAGAGTCGGACACGACTGAGCGACTTCACTTTCACTTTTCACTTTCATGCATTGGAGAAGGAAATGGCAACCCACTCCAGTGTTCTTGCCTGGAGAATCCCAGGGATGGGGGAGCCTGGTGGGCTGCTGTCTATGGGGTCGCACAGAGTCGGGCATGACTGAAGTGACTTAGCATAGCATGGGTTCTAGAAAGGAGCTTCTCCTGATATTACCACCTGCTCCCCCAGGACTCCAGCCTCGGGATATGTTGGGATGCTTCAAAATCCACTATGAATGTTATTTTGGTAATTAGGCGAACGCTGTCTTAGAACTCAGGCTTCCCAGATAGCTCAGTGGTAAAGAGCCCACCTGTCAATGGAGGGGAGACAGCAGATTGGGTTTGATCCCTGGGTCAGGAAAAATCCCCTGGAGGAGGAAATGGCAACCCACTCCAGTATTCTTCCCTGGAAAAGTCCATGGACAGAGGAGCCTGATGGGCTACAGCCCAAGGGGTCAAAAAGAGTCAGACATGACTTAGAGATTGAGCATAGCTCAGAATTTAGTTTTATTGTTAAGAGATCTTTTTGAACCAAATGACTCAAATCTGATAGATATTTGATTTGCTATAAAGACCACCCCTTGAGCTGTCACCTTTCATTTTCTCCACTCTCCTCAAACCGGTTTTATGTACTATTAATATAGTTTATACAGTAAATGTATCTTGTGCAACAGAGATGAGTTTGAATATGATCCATGTTGAATATAAAACTTTTATATCAATTTTCTTAAAAGGAAAATAATTATCAGAACTATTGGGTAATCTATGTTCTTTTGCTCACCAAATGTTGGATAATCCTTGATCAAAAGTCAAAACACTCAACTCAGTGGTAGATGAATGTTGCCTTAGAGGAAATAAGTAGTCATTGAAATACCCTTACCCATCAACTGAACCTAAATCTATAATGTCACTGCCAAAGAATACACTCTTCAAGAAATCACTTAGAAAATTACTATCATAAGTATTCTATCAATATTTGAGAATTCCCTGCTGGTCCAGTGGTTAGGACTTGGCACTTTCACTTCCGGGGCATAGGTTCAATCCCTGGTCAGGGAACTCAGATCCTGTAAGCCCCACGGCAAGGCCAAAAAAAAAAAAATTTTTTTTTCTGCTTCAGCCATGAAAGTAGAGATTGTTTGACTCTTTTACCCTAGTGGGACCCTTTATCTATATAAAATTAGAAATCAACATAGACCCTAAAAGCTGCTTTAGTTGACATGGAGGTGGCCTGGACCCTTGTTGGTTCTCCTTCCCGCTTATCTCATAAGGTGGCATCTCCAAGTACCCCAGGGTTTCACCAAGCTCAGTTTGGCAACTTCCAGTTTGCGACATAATAGCAATAAGGTCAAGGTCATGATTCAATGGCCATGGAGGCCATAACCAACTTCTTCTATTTACAAACATAAAACTCTATGTGGCACAGGATAGATATATAGTTGATACTCAACAAAAAAATTTTATCACTATCCTTACCCAGCATTCTTGCAAGTCTGTACCTGTGTTACAAATAAGAAGAGTCAGTAGGCAAATTTCTCAGAATTGCAAATAAAACACCCCACTCTTGGGCCAACAGCAGCATCTTTGTTAAAAATACTTTATTTTATTTCAGTAGAGATAGTAAGTACCTGTTATGATGTTATTAATGGGGTTGACATATGTGCTATGGAGTCAGGCAAGAAGCTGTCCTGGGAGAATAAGTTTTCACATTTCTCTGGTGTCTGAACAGCAACCCAGATGGACACTCAGCAAGTGACTGTCCCACAGCACAGCCCCATCTCACTGTGATGAGTCAGCGTTTTTGTAGCTTCCCGTAGTAAAAGCTTCCTTGTGATTCTATATTCTTTGGGGATATTAAACTCTGCCCTTCCTCTCCAACTCTTCCATCTTCCTCTCCTGAGACCACACGAGTCTCAGATTTAGATCTTAGATTCACATTTAAATGTGACATAATAGACAACAACTTAGTGTCAAGATATTGCCTTGAACTGTAACTTAATTAATGAAATTCACCTGCAGAAAGGTTTAAAAAGATTTCAAAGACCTTAGATAAAGTGATTTCTTTATAATCCTCTCCACTCTCCTCATATCTCTGACCCCTAACAGCACCATCATCACCCCCATTTGTGAACAGGGCACCTTCCCTCCTACTCCAGTAGAAATCAAAGCCACGGCAGGAATTGCCTCAGGCTCCTGTCACTGACCCTGCAAACCCACCAGAACCCATGCTCTCCTTTCCTTTTTGCTGATGAGAAGGAACCCCTGCTCCACACCTGATGCCCTCACCTGTACCCTGGCTTCCTCTCGCCAGCCTCCTCACTTCCTGTTATTCAGTCACTAAGTCGTGTCTGACTCTTCGCAACCCCATGGACTACAGCATGCTAGGCTTCTCTGTCCATCAGTATCTCCCAGAGTTTGCTCAGTTCCTGACTCCACCAGTTATCTCCTCCTCCTCCTCCTTACACCCACTCCGCTGCCTCCTTCCCAGCAGCGTTCAACATGCCAGGGGTGAGCTGGCCTCATGGAACACCCCTGCTATGGTCCCCTCCTCTGCCTCCCTTCCTGGTGGAGCTGAGTTGAGGGAGTTGCATCTTCCTTCCCCAATTTCTGTTCTCACCTCCCATGGACTCTCACAGAGGGTGCCCTACAGAGTCACACCCTAGAAGGTTCCTTGCTGCTGAACACAATAGACACCTTTGACTTCTCTCTCTGAACTTTTGGAAAATTATGCCTATTTTAAGAATAACAAACAAACACCCATTCAGTCAACAAGCATTTATTGAGTTCTTACTAGTGTTGAGAACTTAGAATGTGGCAGTAAACAAGTATTGGCAGTTGTGGAGTTTACATTAGGAGGAGGTGGGGTCCCAAGCAATAAACAAGTAACTATATGAACAAGATGGTTTTAGAAGGTGATCATTGCTAGAGCGATGCGATAGAGCGTACCTATGGAAACCACACTGACTTCCCAGGGAAGCCTCTCTGACATGGTATTTGAGTTGAAGGCATTAGTGCAAAGATCTTGGGCCAGAACATCACAGGCAGAATGAACAGTAAGAATAGAGCCCTGAGGTTGGCACAAGCACTAATAGATACGACAACATATCACTTACACGTACAAAAGCAGAGACCAGAAAGAGGCAAGAGAGTGTGGTCTTGCTCGGTAGCGAAAGGGCTTCTGAGTCACAAGCAAAGTGGACCAAGTCTGGAAGAACAACGAGCTCTGTACCCTTTGGGGTTGGGGCCTGGCTCCACCTCCCCTCCTCCAGCCTCATGAGTAGAAGGGTTGGAGGGGTGGAGGACTGGGAGGAGGATCTGTTCCCTGTATCCTCCACCCTTCAGCCCTGGCTTTAGAAACCAATAGGCACATTGGCAAAAACAAGTTGGAATAGCCTTCTGGAATGGACCCCACTGGAGCCTGAAGAGAGATGGATGCCCTCAACTCTCCCCTTCCATTCCTCCTCTCTGAGCTGGGTAGGGAAAGTAGCCCGAGGAGGGGTGCTCCTACAAGGCCACTGCTGGGTTTCACTGTGGAATCCTACATCAAGGTCAGCCCTGAAGGGAGCGTGGTCTTCTCGCATGATCAGCTTCAGCGGTCAGGGTCCTCCAGGGCCGTGGGATGGACATAGAACTCAGAGGGGCTCTCTAGTATTTGTGCCTGGGAGTGAAGACAAGCCCAAAGATATTCTCCCAAAGCCAAGTTTCTAAACACACACACACACACACACACACACAGAGCAATCCACAGGAGCACCAGGTGATCTGAGGGTCCTCTGTTTTACCTGGGGACATTGCCCCCCACATGTGCATATGTATAGGGAGTATAGTAGAACCAGAGTGGAGTGAGGGAGTAAGTTCCTATGGCCCTGATCAAGAGCCCATCCTCAAGATCAAAAAGTCCTTTTCAAGAGCCTAGGGCTACAGATAGTGGGAACAAATCAAAACGAAGAGATGAGAAGTCAACCCCAACCCTGCTCCATGATAACTGGCTTCAGACCCCCACACCCCACAGAGTGGGTTCACACACAGGGAGGGAAGTCTTGGACTGCTCAGCTGCCCCAACTCACCCCTCCCCTGGCTTAATTCTCCTCTCCAAAGGCCAAGTTCCTCTCCTAGCTTTCCTGATCCCTCTACAGTATATAAAGGGGTCCAGGCATGGAGAGTGGGGGTGGGGGTAGGGGGGCAGGTCTCAGCCCTCCCCCAGGAATCTGGGGCTCCATGGCCTGAGAACAGCAACTCTCTGAGCACCCTTTCTGGCCCTGCGAAGGTGCCCTGGGGTCTGCCTGTGTCCTGAGGTGGGGAGAGGGGAAAACGGCAGCATTGCCTCCCAAGGGGCCGACTTAGCAGCCTTGTCTCTGAGCCTTTGGGAGAGGGGAGGCGGCCAGGGTTCTGAGCCCAGATTACTTGCCCAGGGTTACACATTCTACAGAGCGGATAGTGCTGGAGTTGAGACTGTCCAGAGGGGTTATGGCACCCCACTCCAGTACTCTTGCCTGGAAAATCCCATGGACGGAGGAGCCTGGTAGGCTGCAGTCCATGGGGTCGCTAAGAGTTGGACACGACTGAGCAACTTCACTTTCACTTTTCACTTTCATGCGTTGGAGAAGGAAATGGCAACCCACTCCAGTGTTCTTGCCTGGAGAATCCCAGGGACGGGGGAGCCTGGTGGGCTGCCATCTATGGGGTCGCACAGAGTCGGACACGACTGAAGCGACTTATCATAGCATAGCATAGCATAGCATAGAGGGGTTGGACTTAGATGGTTTCCTGAGAGTATTTGCTGTCACCCAGGGGGGTGACACCCACAGATCCCTGTGTGAGGCTGGAGACAGGGGCCTAGGGGTGGGAGGGAGCGCCTTCCTCCGACTTTTCTCCAGCTTCTGACCCAGCACATTGGCCACCTCTGGCATCTAGACAGCTCCTACCCTCCCTGGGAATCTCCTTGCATCTCCGGACCATTTGGCAGCCTAATGTCTTATTACAAAAAAACTTGAATCTTCCACACTTGAAGCCAACTGGGCCTCTGACTGTGAGCTAGTACAGAGACTGATTAAGGAGGTCAGACGGAGACCAAAGGGTGCAGGGGGACAGAGGAGCCCAGGCAGAGGGCTAATGACAAAGAAGGAGGCCAGGATTAAAAGTCAGCCTAGGCAACAAGATGCCAGGCACGGAGGGGTCTTGAGGTTGGACGACAACATATGGGCTGGCAGTGGGGCCGTCCTGCTCCAGAGATCCTGAAAGCCTGTGTACATCCTTCAGGGGACAGGGCTGTGGCTGAGACCAAAGGGTGCTGCGGGGACCCACCGCCTGGAGCCTAACGCACAGAGGTGTCCCCTCTCACCTCCAGGCAGGCTGCCCGGCGGCACCCGCCCCACGGGGACTATGGGCATCGGCTGTGGCCACATCAGCAGGTGGTGGCCCCTGCGTCATATTCAAAGCCGGGTGACCTGTCCCAGGGCACGTGCGTCGAGAAGCAGTGAGTCCAGGAGCTGAGGCCGACCGTTCACTTGAAACTCCTCCATCACTTCTTCCGAGGGGTCGGCTTGGTCCTCTTTTTCAATCTAGTTAACAAAAAGAAACAGAAGAGCCCTCAGCATCGCTGAGCGATGTGTCCTTTCTCGGGGCTCGGTTAATGGAACTGTAGATTTACAGACTACATTTGAGGTGATCACGTCTGGTAAACTCAGCCTTAAAAATCTCTCTTTAATTTCTCACTTTCTGGAAGTATCTGGCCAAAATAATATGATAATATTTTTTTATTTTATAAGATTTTATATTTTGGGCCTGAGCCTGGGAAAGATATTCTTTAAAAACTCTTCTGTCTTTATGTCCAGTGATTATTGTTTTTATGTTTAATCATTGCAAATATTTTGAAATACAGAAAAACACAAAGAAAATCAAAATACCACCGCTTCTAGAAAAAGCTAGTTTTACTGCCTATAGACATGCACACGTGAACATACACACAAATACACATAGGGGTGTGTATGCGCATTATAAAATTGTGGCCATATTGATGAGTTCCTATTTTGATGCAGAATAGACTTTTCAAGAAGGAGATAACACCCAGTTATTTCCTGATAAATATGTGATCATTATAAATATGTGATCCCAAAATACTATTGCTTGAAAGTTTATTCTCCAACTGAGGGGTTAAATTAGTTAGACTGCAGAAGTCTATGTGGCTACCTTCAAAATGAGGTCATGTCAAATAGTTTCAGAATATCACCAAAGTTCTTAATGTAAAAAATAAATAAGAAAAAAAATACCAAGACAAGTGCATCAGGAATATGCATTTTTCCACCAGAGACTAACCTTATGAGGATCACAGCTTTTCCTATAATTTGGGGACTTTGAAAAATTCAAAATAAAAATAAAGTGTTAACAACAGCATTCTCCCAAACCCCAAATTATATGGCAAGTGCTAATGCCCATCAGAAAGGACCCAGGACACCAGGAAAAACAATGAAGAAATACTTTGCTGAAACTTGCCTAGTGAATTGTAGCCTGATAGGTTGGAACACGTCTCTTGACATTTAGGAAGAGAATCTGTTTTCTGGATCTTTTCCATGCCTTCCAGACATGGGCCAGCCTGTTCACATTAGAACGTCCTATAGATCCTGCTGAATATAAAACCCTGGATGCTGACACTCATTTGTATGCTCACATAGCCTGGGTACCACCTCTGCAGTTACCACTGCACAGAGACCACTTAGCATCTTAGATACTCTGAGCACCTGGTTATGTCACGGGCTCCCCTGTGTCCAACCTGTGCAGCAGCAGCCCCTGAGTTCCTTCTCAACCAAGGGAAGCAACCAAGTTGGGGAAGATTTGCTAGTAGTTAGGATTGAGTGACACAGTGTATCTGTTAAATAAAAGTTCTAATAAGAGCCACTTACTAGTAGTAGAAGATGATGAACTAAGCATTTTACCATGATCACAAATAAGGTAGATAATAGCCACATGTCACAGATGGGAAAAACACAGCTTTAAGAGAATAAGTGACTTGGACAGGCAGCTGTGCTTAGCCTCAAATCTGATGCTGAGGTTTGACCTTTCCACCGGGCTGGACTGACTGGGCCCTGGGGTTGTGCGTATTAGATAGAGCCCAGAACTTCCCTGGTGGTCCAGTGGCTAAGACTCTGTGTTCTTAATGCAGGGGGCCTGGGTTCAATCCCAGGTCAGGGAACTAGATCCCATATGCCACAGCTAAAGATCCCATGTGTCACGATTAAGACCTGATACAGCCAAATAAATAAATAAATATTTAAAACAAAAAGAAAAAAAAAAGATAGAGTCCCTGCTCCCATGACTCCTGCACCCTCCAGCAAGGGAGATGGACCCTGGGGTGTCAAATGTACTAGCTGAGCTCACACTGGAGTTGGCCTCTGCTCAGTGAGAAGGCTTTGTCTAAGGGCCATTCCCAGGCTCCTTCCCACTGAAGCAATGATGACCCTGCAGACATGGGGGTCCTCTGGCTACATGACCTACTCTGCATATCATCCCCGTTGGCCCCATCTGGCCATTGGCCAAACCAAAATAGGAAAATAACTGGCCACTATTAAGCAAAACCCAAAGCTGTATAACATGTCCTAATCATCAACTTGTAGCCTAGCTCTGAAGGGTGAAAACTGTAAGGCCTTCCACATGGCAGAGCAGAAGAAACAAACGGCTCAGGGCCCTGTGGGGTTGGGGAAAGAAGAGGCGTGAGTTTGGCCTACACATAGTCAACCATCACAGGACTGTTCTTCGGGGTCTTAGTTCTCCTTAAGAAGAGCTGGCCCTAAATGTAGATTAGAATTAAGTCCCTCATGTAAATGCAACCCCGGGAGCTTCATCTCTCATAAGCATCAGGGTGATGTCAGTACCCGGTGATCCTGGGCAATTGCCCAAGTTAAGAATTCTAGTGGTAATGGGAACCTCTTTGATTCTGTAAATGCAAAGCATATTCATGCCCATTCTCTAGTGTGATGCTAGAGGATGTCAATCAATGAGCTATGAGGAAAGATAAGCCACATCCTGAAAGAAGAATTTGAGGTAAAAACAGGTATGAACCTACAACTCAACCCAAGTCCAATATCTGGTTGGGCCCAGGCCTTTGGAATCTAATCCCTTTTAATTATTCAAAAAAGACCATTTGGCAAGGACTTAATCTTATTAAAATATTTTCTAAAAATAAAATGTTCTAGGTGAAATAGCAGTTTAAACCACCTACAAAATCTAGGCATAGAGAGCAAAAAGGAAAAAATAAAACTGTCTCTTTTTACAGATAACATGACTATCAATGTAGAAAATTCCAGAGTCTACCCTCCCCCACAAAAAAAAAAACACTAGAATAAGTGAGTTTATCAAGATCACAGGATACATGATCAGTATACAAAAATCAATTATATGTTTATACACTGGCAATGAACAATTGAAACTGAAAAAGAACTATTTTAATAGTACCTAAAAGCATGAAATGCCTACATGTAAAGCAAACAATATGTGTAAGATCTGTATACTGCAAACTTCAGAACAAAAAGGAGCTAAATGAATGGGGAGATATGCCATGTACGCTTCTCCCCAAGTAGACTTACAAACTTAACAGTATCCCATTCAGTTTTACCAGGATGTATTGTAGAAATTCACACACTGATACTAAAATTCCTATGGAAAAGTAGAAGAATGAGAACAGCCAAAAACAATTTCAAAAATGAAAATGAGTGTTGGAGAGTTTACATTAAACTGATTTTAACACTTACTATAAGGCTATAGTTAATGAAGCTGGTTAAAGAAAAGATACATAAATTAATGAAACAGAATAGAAAGTCCAGAAATAAATTCACACATGACCAACTGATTTTTGACAGAACTGCAAAAGTTATTCAGTGGAGAATCTTTCCAACAAATGATGCTAGAACAATTGAATATCTGTATGTAAAAAAAAACTTGAACCTCAATCCATATTTCACACCATTTACAAAAAATTAACCCCAAATGGATAGTAATATAAAAGTTAAATTTTGAAATTTTGAAAAGAAAATATAGGAGAAAATTTTTGTGACCTTTGGTTAGGCAAAGAACTCTTACACACAATACAAAAAGCACACATACAATACAAAAAAACATGATCTATAAAAATAAAAAATTAATAAGTTGGATTTAGCCAGGGTTTAAAACTTTGGTCCTTCACAGAGACACTGTTAAGAAAATGATAAAGTAAACCACAGATTAGGAGGAAATATTTGCAAAACATATATTTAACAAAGGGCTTATATCCAGATATATATTTTTATATATCTGATATATATAAAATAATTATATTATTTTACAATAATATAATTATAATATATTGTTATACAATAATACAATATTAAGACACAATAATAAAATAATTTGCTTTTTAAGTGAGCAAAAGATCAAGCACACACTTCACCAATAAATGTCTTTGGTGGATGATATATAAGTTCATTTAAAAAGCATCATTAATCAATAGGAAAGGCAAAATTAAAACTACAGTGAGGTACCACAGCTCTTATGTTAGAATGGACAAAATTTTAAAGGGCTTCCCTGGTGGCTCAGTAGTAAAGAATCCGCCCACCAATTCAGGAGACGCAGGTTTGATCCCTGGGTTGGGAAGATCCCCTGGAGAAGGGAATGGCAACCCACTCCAGTATTCTTGCCTAGGAAATCCCATGGACAGAGGAGCTTGGTGGGCTACAGTCCCTGGGGTCACAAAAGAGTCAGACACGACTTAAGGACTAAACAACAATAAAATGAACCCTTATGTTCACTGCAGCGTTATTTATGAATAGCCAAGATATGGAAACAAGTGTCCATCAATGGATAAGTAAATAAACTGTAGAGCATATATATATATATACACACACATATTCATACATGCGTATAGTTGGCCAAAAAGCAAAAAGTTCATTCAGGTTTTTCCATAACATCTTGCAGATATATGTATATTATATATGTATAATAATCCATGTATGCAATGGATTATTATTCACCCATAAAAAGGTATGGAATCTTTCCATTTGTAGCAACATGGAAGGACCTGGAGGGCATTATGCTAAGAAACACAAGTCAGAGAAAGATGAGCATCATAGGATCTCTTCTACATGTGGAATCTAAAAAAAGCAAACAACCAAATGAAAAACTAGCTGAAAGAGAGAATAGAGCAAACAACCAAATGAAAAACAAGCTGGGAGAGAGAATAGAGGCAGAGAGCAGGGAGGAGAAGTGAGTAAACTGTTTTGACTTTTTTTTTAGTTTAAATAAACTGGAGAACTTAAAATAATTTAAATAGTGAACACCTAAAACATTTTAAAATCAAACTACCGGGATTAAAAAAAGGAGTCTGATGGAGAGAGAAGGAAAAGCCAGAGGCACCTGGTGAAGTTTGAGAACAGTTGCCGTGGGAACCCTTAACAGCGCAAGCTGGGAGAAAAGCAGACCGTTGATGAGTTAGAGGAGTCCATGGTGATTTCAGAACTGGCTCTTTGTTTCCGTCATTGGAGAATAAATTCCATAAGAACAGATGGTCCAGACTCAGCTCCATCCAGCAGAGCTCAGCAAGCCCTCAGCACAGCCTCACAGCCTGTGTCTCTGGTATTCCTAACCTACCCTGCTGCTGCTGCTAAGTCGCTTCAGTCGTGTCCAGCTCTGTGCGACCCCATAGACGGCAGCCAACCAGGCTCCCCGGTCCCTGGGATTCTTCAGGCAAGAACACTGCAGTGGGTTCCCATTTCCTTCCCCAACCTTCCTGAACCTCTGATTCTTTCCTCCTCAGAGTATTGACTTGCCTTCATCTTAGCCCATTAATGGGTCTCTCTGGCTTTCCAAAGCCAGACGGCTTTTCCTGCTCCCATCAGTGGCCCATCCCTCCACACACACTATGAAGAAGCCTTACTCTACCCACGATCTCTATATCCTCTCCTTTGTTTCTAGGCTCAATCTCACTTCTGCATCCCTTCACATCAACTCTAAATGTACTTTAAGTTATGGTTAAAAAAAAAATCCACAAAGTAAAATTGGCAAGCCTGTGTGTGTGGTGAGAGGTTGGAAGTCAGACGGGGGCTTGGGTTTCCAGTGGGAGTGACTAGAGGGGCTCTGGTGTTATTTGCTGAGATTGTTAATAAGAGGAAGAGTGGGAATTCCTAAAGACCCAAAAGGCCTTTGTCAAAATTGTATAACCTCTAAAGGTCAGATCTCAAGAATGGCACCATTTCTAAAAGTAAGTCAATTTCAGGAAAGCTTTTTCTGACCTTCTCTTCAGGTGGAATTTAGTAGCTCTGCTTCAGAGTGAATTTTTTCCCATTAACCTTCCTCCTACGCTTTGATTTAGGACACTCAGTGTCAATAGAGTATTGCATGCATATTGCATAGTATGGTGAAGTAGTAGCCGTATTGCATTGCCTTAGGACCTTTGGGAACCTGAGAAGGGAGAACGAGTACCACAGGAAGGGTTCAGATGAGTCTGGGATGTCACTGGACACTATGATTGAAGCCTGTCAGGTCCCCTGGTCCCAGGAAAGGGCCAACAACTGAGGAGGCAACAGCCTATAGAGGTGTCTTCTCTGATACCCACCGAGAACAGCTAACTGGGGGAGTGAAAATACACCACCACTCAAATATTTAAGTAAGGAAAACCAGCGAGGCTAAATCCAGACACATCTGTGTCTCAGAGGAGACTGGCTTTCATTGTCTTCCTCCTCCTGATGTTCTGGTTCAATTCCCAGCCACCCAACAGCCATCACGCAACTCACTGGGGATGGTGGGCTTGAGGCCACCACCATGGATGCCTGGCCATATACAATTAGTTTCCTCTGCTCTCCACATTTCCTCACCACGTCCATATATCAAAACTTACCCGTCATAGGACCTTAGTACTCAGGCCCCTTCGGAAGGCATAAATTAACAACCAGATTACCTGGTATACAACTTCCGATTACACTTTTAGTGATTTACCAGTCACTTACCAATCTGTTATTTCTCTTCACAAATTAACCTCAGCTCATCTACGTTGGGGATGGGGTGGTTACTTGTTGAAAATGCAGCTCCCCTGACCTCAGCAGTGACCCAAGGAATTAGATTCTTTGTGAGCATTTTAACATTCCCCAGTTAATTCTTCTATGTACTAAATCTGAAAACATCATGAGACATGCACACACTATTATATGCTATATAGTCTCTGAGCATCAGAGACTGATCAGAGCATCAGTCTCTGAGCATATATGAGAATCTCAAATACAATTACCACCCACTGTTAACTTATAAAACAGGTTCATTTTCAAATACTAAAAAGATTAAAGAATTGGCTTGCCATGCGTGTGGGCAGAGAGTATATGGGAAATCTCTAACCTTCTGTTCAGTTTTACTATGAACCTAAAACTGATCTGAAAAAGCCATCTATTAAAAAAAAAAAAAAAAAGGCTGACCTGCCTAAGATAGAGCTGATGAGCACTTGCTCTCCGGTTCATCTATTCTGTTGACAAGCATCACCCCCTTTGGTTGTTGTTCAGCCACCAAGCTGTGTCCAACTCTTCGGGACCCCACAGACTGCAACATGCCAGGCTTCCCTGTCCCTCACCACCTCCCAGAGTTTGCCCAAGTTCATGTCCATTGACTTGGTGATAACATCCAACCATCTCATCCTGTCGCCCTCTTCTCCGTCTCCCTCTTATCCTCTACTTATTCTAACCTAGCCTCTTTGAAGCCCCAAACAGGGAGCCGTTCTCCAGGTTCCCATTGCCCAATGCACATGCTGATTATGAGAGTTCTAGAGCATTTAGCCCTACACTGGGCTAACTATTCTCTCATTTGGTCCTGGTGAGTCACAAACAACCTGGTTGTTCCAGCTGCATCCCCATCCCCAACATAGTATGTGGAACTCTATGCATACCCAATCAAGCTTGTTGAATGAATGAATGGTCTTGCCATTGAGGTTAACCTCAGATGAAGTGGGTTGGGGGGAGGGATGAATGATCTGGCTGACCCTCTCCTTTAGCACACACACACATACCCCTGAGAGTCCCCATTCCTTCTCTCTCTGAGACACAGAAATCGGGGGCCTTGTTTATTCAATCTGTCACTGTGGTTCACATTCTGACTTTATAAATTAATCATTTCCAGCCCTATTAGACAAAGGCAGCAACCCATACTGCCACCTGAAGTATTGTACCAACAGCATCTTTGAGCAAAACAGGAGCCACACCAGGAGTTTCAAACGAGGGGATTTAATGCAGGGAACCGATGACACAGTGTTTGTAAGGCTGAATGAAGGAGGACCATTGAGATAACCCATTGGTAGTAAACACAGGAAGCAGCTACTAACCTGAGGGCTGGGGGGAGCAAAAGGGAAGAGATGGTGTTACCAGAACCTAGAAGCTTTGACGGGGGACCCCCCACGGCTGGTGCCTTGCCCTCTCTGGGGGCTGCTGCGCGGCTGCTGCTTGGCCTTCTGAGGGGGCCGCTGCTTGGCTGGTGGAGGTCGGACTTCTGGGCGGGGGCGTGGCTGACGTTCGGGCCTCGGAGGGGACCGTGGCTTGGCTGGTGCTCTGGCCACCGCGGGGGGTGCAGCTGGCTGGCGCTTGGGCCTCTGAGGGGACGTTGCGCGGCGGCTGGTTCTGAGAGGGCCAAAAGAAGCTGCAGGCTGGGGCAGTGGCTCTCCTCTGCTGCCTAAGTGATGCTGACAGGAGCTGGAACAGGGAGGCAGCCCTGCTCCCCCTCCCGCCTTCCAGTCTCCCTCCAGTACCTTCCAATGGCAGAGCCTAACGGGGAGCCGACTGCCAGGGGCTTGGGGGAAGCGCAGTTGGCAGAGAGCCCCGGCCCCAGCGTCGCAGAGCAGAGCGGGAAGGGGGAACTCGGAGCCAGAGACAGAGGCCAACGCCCAGCCCAGGCGCCGGCGGCAGCACAGACCACTCACCTGGTCTTCTGGCAGGCGCAGCAGATCCAGTCCTCCTCTTTCTTCTGGTAGAAGCAGCCACTTTTACAGATGCTGTACTTGCGGTCCACGATCTCGCGTTTGGAATTGAGGAAGGTGAACGGCGGGCAGCAATGTATGCTGAAGTGCTCGGAGAACTTCTGGTTCTTGGAGAGTCTGGGGCCCTCCTTAACCACTTTCTGACTCATCTCACTGGGAAAAACAAGTGATGGGGGCAGGGGGAGTGGGGAGACATAAAACAGCACGTCAGGCAAGGGAGGTTTCTACTCAAGGAACCCACTCCCCAGCCTCTCCCATGATCCCAGCTCACATTCAGAGCTGTCTTCCATCCTGAATCTAGGTCAGTTTCCTGCCCAGCTCTATGGAAAGGAGCTATTGAATAAATTGCACTTTAAAAAAAAAAAATTATTTTTAAAATTTTGAGTATAGTTGCTTTCCAATGTGTGTTAGTTTCTACTGTACAGCAAAGTGAATCAGCTGTACATATACATGTATCCCCTTTTTTGGATTCCTTTCCCAATTAGGTCACTGCAGACCATTGAGCAGAGTTCCTTGTGCTATACAAGTTATCATTAGTTTCCTATTTTATAGGAATCAATAGTGTATATATGTCATAGTATATATATAGACATATATACATACATATATATATGTCAATCCCAACCTTCCAATACATCCCATCCGAAATTTTTAAAAAAATATTTATATGGTTTTTAAAGGTTGCATTCCATTTACAGTCATTACAAAATTTTTGCGGTATCCCCCATGTTGCACAATACATCCTTGTAGCCTATCTTACACCCAATAGTTTATACCTAGGCAGTATAAGGGAAGAGTTTGTTAATCTCTACTTGTGTATTTTAAAATCATGTTTTCTGAAAACAGACTCTCTTTTCTCTTATGTGTTAGCCACTCATTTAGGATAGGAAAAAAATATTATAAAGCCAAATACATCTATTGCAAAATAATGTTGTAGATTTAGGAGTGACTGTTTCTCTACAGAATCAAAAAAGATTTGTTATTAAAAACATAATTGCTATTCATATAATAAAATACTACACCAGAGAAACAACAGACTATAGACACATATCAACATGTTAGAATCTCACAAACATAATATTGAACAAAAGAAGTCAGACACAAAGAAGTATAAGCTGTATGATTCAATTTATATGAGGTTCAAAAACAGGTAAAACTAGCCAAGTGCATGGTGCTAGAAATCAGAACATAGTTATATTTGGAGGAGGTGGAGCCTGAGAAGAGGCAGGAGGGAGCCTGCTGGAGCAGAAAATGTTCTGGATCTTGATCTGGGAGATACCTGCTGCTGCTGCTGCTAAGTCGCTTCAGTCGTGTCCGACTCTGTGCAACCCCATAGACGGCAGCCCACCAGGCTCCCCTGTCCCTGGGGTTCTCCCTGGATTCTCCAGACAAGAGTCCTGGAGTGGGGTGCCACTGCCTTCTCCAGGGAAATGACTACACAGGTGTATATGTATATAAAATTTCAGTGACCTCTGTACTTCATTTTTGTGCATTTTACTGCTTACCTAAGTTAAAAGGGGGCTTCCTTGGTGACTCAGTCAGTAAAGACTCTGCCTGCAACACAGGCAACCCAGATCTGATCCCTGGGTCAGGAAGACACCCTGGAGAAGCAAATGGCAACCCCCTCCAATATTCTTGCCTGGGAAATCCCATGGACAGAGGAGCTTGGCAGGCTACAGTCCATGGGGTCGCAAGAGTTGGACACGACTTAGCGACTAAACCACTACCTAAGTTAAAAAGGAAGAGCAAGAGGAGGAAGACAAGAAACTAGGGAATTTTGATTCTTGGAAAAATTCTGAAAGGGTGGGTAAAATCTTAATTACTACAACATCCTTTGAGAAATGTGACACATGCAGAAATAGTCCTACCTAACACTCCAAAACATTGAAGCACACAGGGGACTTAAATGACTATTAATCAACAAGAGCCTACAGAAAGACACAGGTAATGTGCATATATACTGGACACTGAGTGTGTTCTTGCTCTCAGCAAACTCAAAGTCAAGTTGCACACACAGGCATGCAATATGTCATTGCAAGCCAGGATGATGTCAACCAACAGAAATAAGTACAAAGATCAAGGAAACCATGAGAAAGTGATGAATTCTTTGAAGACAGAGCAGATAATCGGGGTTGGGTTTTATTGCTGTTGTTTATTTGCCTGCGCCAAGTCTCAGTTGCAACATGAGAGATCTTTAGTTCGGGCGTGTGGGATCTAGTTCCCCAACCAGGAATTGAACCTGGGCCCCCTGCATTGGAGGCACAGAATCTTAGCCACTGGACCAGGGAAGTCCTGGTCTGGGTTTTAAGGAAGAATATGTTAAAAACAACTAAGTTACTCTGAAGGAATATTTTGATTTTTGTTTTTGGTTTCTTTTGTTTTTCTTTCAAGTAGAGTTGATTTATAGTGTGTAATTTTTGTTGTTGTTTTTTGATGGGGTTGTCTTCTGCTGTAGTTAGAAGTGAAGGCTGAGGAGCAAGTTGAGTGTAGTTATAAAAAGAAAATACATCCTTTTTCACCTCATAGACCTTGTAGAGTCCAAATTTTGTGTTACAACTGTTATATATGTTGCAAATGTTCTTTCCTGATGTTTCACCATCTTTTATCGTGTCAAAAATAATTAATCTTTTTAAAAATGAATGGCTGTATCAGGTCTTAATTGCAATGTATAGGATCTTTCGATGCAGCTACGTGGGCTTCTCCCTAGTCGTGGCACACAGGCTTAGTTGCCCTGAGACATGTGGGATCTTAGTTCCCCAACCAAGGAACAAACCCTGGTCCCCTGCATTGGCAAGTGGATTCTTAACCACTGGACCACTAGGGAAGTTCCCCAAATTATTAATTTTTAGGTAATTAAGTTTCCAACTTCCCAGGGAGTTCAGTGGTAAAGAATTTGCCTGCCCGTGCAGGAGGCCCAAGTTCAGTCCCTGGGTCAGGAAGATCTGCTGGAGAAGGAAATGGCTACCCACTCCAGTATTCCTGTCTGGAGAATTCCATGGACAGAGGAGCCTGGTGGGCTACAGTCCATGGGGTTGCCGAGAGTCGGACACAACTGAGAGTGCACACACAATACAGTTTCTTACTTGGGATTTTATATTTTAGTTAGGAAAGTCTTCCTCACTTCAGAAGTTCTTAGTCATAGTCATGAATATCCCATTTTGGAAGAGAATCTTCTCTGAACCTCATTTTCATGTCTCTTTCTCTCTGTAACTCCTCACTTTTATAGAGAAGTTACCAATAAATACTCTTTTTTCTCTGTTTCCACATCTCCTCCCTATCCGTGCACTTTTGTCTGGCTTCTGTTCCTATTTGCCCAAAGAGAAGTGCTTCCCATAAAGACCTCCATGCTGCCAGACCAGCCGTCTTCTTGTCTGAGCTCTCTTTCCATGTAAGCACTTCCCTGTCTGGTCACTGACATTCTCTTAGATTCCCTCCACCATCTCTAGCACTTCCATCCCAGTATCTCTCATAGGCTCATATGCTTTGTCCAAAACTTTTAATGTTAGAATTCTTCAAGGTACAACAAATACTAAATGATTAATGGGGTTGCTTCAAGCATCCAATTCAGCATTTATTATATGTTCCAGTTGTGCCAGGCACAGCCTCTGTAAAGAACACAAAGCTGAGTCATACTGAGTCCTGTCCTCAAGAAATGTATCCACCAGCTGGGAAGACAGGCAAGGATGCACATGGCATGCTCATGAGTAACAAGACCCATCTATTGAGCCCAAATATGTACACATCTCTGGATCAGAAAAACATCCTGCTGACGGCGAGCTCACAGTGCACATGAGGAATGCTGCGTAGATGTCAGTAAGTGCAATGCAAGGATGGCATGCTCTGGAACACGAAAATGTGCTGAGCAGTGGCACGGAGAGTCCACAGGAGCGGGGCCACATGTCGGCTGGGGAAGCAGCTGGAATATAAGTGGAAACATTTCACCTCGCCCTGAGATTTGGACAGTCAGAGATAAGGGTTTGTGGAAGGATGGGAGCGGTTGATTCCTAAGCAAAGATACAGCAAGGTGAATTGCAGTCATCCTGAGAGTCTGCCCTGTCTGCCGGCCAGCATGGGAGAGGTGATGGTGTCAGGACGACGAGGTAACACAGTTACCCATCTGTGTGAAGGCTCTAGCCCTTGTGGGTCATGCCATCAGCCGATCAGAAGTCTAAATACAGGAGAGGGAGAGATCATCTCATTGGTCTGGGTCATCGTGAGTTGAAGCGTGCTCACAACATCCGCGTGGAAATGGACGCCTGAAACTCAGCAGCCAGAGCTGTTGTCTCGAGGGTCCTTCCCCTCACGGAAGAGGCACCGTCTTGGGCGTGGGTGTGGTGGGTGTGAGCTGAGTGAGGAGCCAGGCCAGGCGAGGCTCCCAGAAGCAACAGTGGGCCTACCTTCAAGCCCCAGGAAGAGGGTCTGGGGAAGAAGGAGCCGCAGGGGCAGCCAGGGAGGTGGGAGGAGCCTCTTGGAAGTCTCCAAATTTGCAGAAGGAGGACATGGGTCATCAGTATCCAAAAACTGCTTCGTACAAACAAGCATTTTTAGACCAGTGAGACACTGAAGTTGATTTTTAGGGTCTGATTCACTGTAATTACAACCCTGGTGATCTTCCAAAGCCCTACCAAACCCTACACACAGGCAAACTCCAGCTCAGGTTTCTGCTCCCCTAGGAAGTGATGAACTGAAACCCTCTTTAGGGTCCCAGCACACGGAGACAATGCTACTCAGCTTTTCACAGGCAAATCAAACATCACCAGTCCCTCTAGCCTGCTCGGGTCATCTTGCCCCCTGGTGTTAGAGGGAGATTTTAAGTCTCCTGTGCTTCTAAATTCCCGCTCTGACTGAATTCTCAATTCCCACCCACCTGACAATTTGCCTGGGCCCACTCTATACTCATCTAGACCCCTGCCCAGAGAGTTCTCCAATTATTCCCTGACAACTCTCCTTACTCGCCTCCTTACCCACCATGGCCAGCAGGGGGCAGCCTCACCACTTGTTACCCCTTGCTGCTGCTGCTACTAAGTGGCTTCAGTCGTGTCTGACTCTGTGTGACCCCATAGACGGCCGCTCACCAGGCTCCCCCGTCCCTGGGATTCTCCAGGCAAGAACACTGGAGTGGGTTGCCATTTCCTTCTCCAACGCATGAAAGTGAGAAGTGAAAGTGAAGTCGCTCAGTCGTGTCCGACTCTTAGCGACCCCATGCACTGCAGCCTACCAGGCTCCTCCGTCCATGGGATTTTCCAGGCGAGAGTACTGGAGTGGGGTTCCAGTACATTGAGTGTGTTCTAAAGGGGAAAGCAGTTCTCCTCCCTGGAACCCTAACATGCTAGAGAGCCAGCTGAAAATTCACCCAGCTTTAACACAGCACTTCCCGCCTTCCTTTAGTAAAATGTTTACAGTCGGTGGAAAGTCTCTGGCTACTATTGCCTGTGGAAGCAGAAATACTGCATTTGGTTGGGGTACATGGTTAATTGGTTATATATACTCGCCAACTCTGCCCACACCACACCCCAGCTTAAGAATGCTAAGATCCACATGCTGAGCCATAGAAACAACACACACACACACAAGCCATCCTTTCCCACCACACCGGGCTTCCGAGTAAGATAGTTGTGTTGTTATTGTTGTTCAGTCACCCAGTCATGTCCAGCTGTTTGTGACCCCATGGACCGCAGCATGCCAGGCCTCCCTGTCCCTCACCATCTCCCAGAGTTTTCCCAGGTTCACGTTCATTGCATCAGTGATGCTGTCCAGCCATCTCATCCTCTGACGCCCTCTTAGTTGTAACTACAGGCAAACAGGGCTTCTCAGGTGGCTCAGTGGTAAGGAATTTGTCTGCCAATGCAGGAGACGCAGTTTCAATCCCTGGGTCGGGAGGATCCACTGGAGGAGGAAATGGCAACCCACTCTAGTATTCTTGCCTGGACAGTCCCATGGCAGAGGAAGTTGGAGGGCTATGACTAGTCCATGGGGTCACAAAGAGTCAGACGTGACTGAGCACACACGCGCAGGCAAATAACTAATGGGAGAGGGGATACTTCATGCTTCCTGAGACCCTGTTCTATGGTGGTTGTTTTATATTCTTTATCTCATTTTTCTAATATTGCATAATCATCAACAAACTAAAGATGAGGTAGGCTAAGGAACATGACTAAGTTCAAAAAGCCAGTGAGAGGCAGATGGGGATTTGAACCTAGGTCCCTGTAACTCCAGCTTCCGGTGCTGTCTGACCAAGCTCAACACCATCTGAGCTCCCTGTGCTCCCGGGGGAGCAGGTGTCCAGGCGATGGGACCGGCCTGGACTATGAGGGCCCAGATGTGGGGCCGAGGATGGGATGCGGGCACAGAGATGCAAGGGCCTATGTCCCAGGGTGAGAAACACCAGAAAGAGCTCCCTGAAGAAAGGCAGAGGGTGGAGTCTGGGGACATCACGACCCCCTGCCGGAGCCCAGGGTGGAATGTAAACTCCCTAGGGGAGTAGGACCCGCAGGTTCTTACGCCATCCCTCCCCAACCAGCCCTGAGGTGGTTTTAAGACCTATTTTCACTGTTGAGAATTAGAAAGCCTGGATAAAGGAAAACAATGAAAATTCCTAAATTACTATCTCATAGTTCACCACTTATAAAATATTTGAACTTTTTTTTTGCCTTGAGAATTTTACATGTAAATATACAGTTAATAAAGTCACACCATACCTTATATACTTTTCAAGTTATATGCTTGAAAAATCAGTCATTTTTTAAGTCTTATAGATACGGATGTAATAGTACTTGTAGCATTTTCTTACACCTTTTAAAATCTGTAATAAATTTACAGTCACAGTCCCCTTTATGGTTTATAACATATACTTGCATATTCTCTCATTTTCTAGATTAATCTTGACAGAACTTATCCCCTTTGTGACTTAAAAAAAAAAAAGTTTGTTTAAAAAAAACAAACTCTTGGTTTTCTTGCTTGTCTTTGCTCTTTTTTTCTAGTGCGTTAGTTTCTGAGTGCATTTATTATTTCTTTTTTTTTTTCAGTTTTCTTTCGGGTTATGTTCTTGTGCTTTTTCTCTATTCTTGAGTCATACTCTTCTCACATGTGCATTTATGACTGTAACATTTACTTACAACTTCAGCTGCACACCACAATCTTAACAAAAATTTTTCAGTTTCTCTTCATTTTGAATATGAATAAGTTCTTCTTTGATTCATCAATTATGTTTAAAAATCTGTTGTAGAATTTCCAAGTGTATGAAGCTATTTTTATTACATTGACTTCTGGCTTTAAGGCATTCTAGGCAGAGAGTGGTCTGAATGACAGTGACTCTTTGAACTTGGTTGAGTTTCATGTGTTCACAGTCAACATTTTTAGATGTTCCATGTGTGCTTTGAAAGATTGTGCATTTCCAGAAACAATTTGGAATTATCTAGCAACCCACTCCAGTGTTCTTGCCTAGAGAATCCCAGGGACGGGGGAGCCTGGTGGCTGCTGTCTATGAGGTCACACAGAGTCGGACACGACTGAAGCGACTTAGCAGCAGCAACAACAGGGAAGATAGGAATGTGAACAAGCTACAGTCCAGCAATTTATTCTGGGCACAAACTACAATCTAGCAATTTATTTTTGGATCATAGCTCAACCTTGCTGATAGAGCCCCTTGGTGGAGCACAAAGCTGAAGGAGCCTGAATCACTGATGAGAGTCCTTAGCCCTGGACCCCAGAGTACTGATCACCTTTTACGGGAGAGACAAACTGACTTCCACCTTGTTTAAACCACTATTTCAGCTACATATGGTGAAATACAATTCTGACTCAGTACACTCAGTTCTTTCACCTTAAAAAGTGTGTCTTAGTCAGTTTGGGTGTTATAACAGAAATACCATAAACTGAGCAGCTTATGAACAATAGAAATTTACCTCTCATAGACTAGAGGCCAGAGAGTCTGGGATGAAGGTGCTGGCCCATTCTGGGTCTGGTGAGAGCCCACTTCCTGGCTCACAGATGGTGGGATGAGTAAGAGGGTCTCTGGGGTCTCTGTAATAAGGGTACTAATCCCATCCGTGAAGTCTCCACCCTCATAACTTCCCTAAGGACCGACCTCCAACTACCATCACACTGGGGGTGAGATTTCAAAATATGAATTGTGGGAGACACAAGCAGTCAGTCCATAATAGACAGAAATAACAAATAATACTTAGCTCAGAGGGCCTTTGACAGTATTAAATAAAATAAATAGGATAAGAACCTAGCACTACCAAATATAAGTAACTTGCTTCATAAATTCCATTTTCCTTTCACTAAGAATTCATTCAAACGACGTGTCTAATCCCACTGACTTCTTCAGGCACACTCTTTATGTATCTCACATGACATTTAATTCAAGCATTAATTACATGCCTAATAAAGACATCTTTATTTACTTTTGTGACTAAAAGCAGATCATTATAAATGCTACATGTGTTTTCACAAACTGTACCACCTCATCGCAGAGAAAACATAAGCTGTCTGAAAGGATGAAGAGAAAAAAAATGACTGAATTTGAAACTGTAAAATTATCATTTCTTCCAGGCTTTCCAGATGTCTCCATATACTCTAAAACTAAAGAGGAGGGGAAAGTGGGGCAGGTATTTGAAGGAGAAAAAGTAAGCGAAGGAAAGGAGCCTAAGGGAGAACAAGAACCTCCTCTCACTATTTCTGAAGCACCTACTATGCTCCAGATGCTTTCTGTCATTTCTACACGTGCTCTTAGCCAAAAGGCCGAGGAGAGACCTGTCATTTCCAATTCCCAGTATAACCTTCCAGGTCGTCTCTACTGTCCCCCTGTTAGAGCTGAGGAAATTGAGACCTGAAGAAGTTACATAAACTCTCCAAAGTCGTATAGTAATGATAACAATAAAAATGATAGAAAACCCATTAAGTCCAGTATGACTACTGATTGCACTGCCCTTCTATAACAAACCTTGTTGACTTGCCCTGTTAAATATACATAACTTCCTATGTGACCTTCTGGCCAAGAAGATGGAGGCAAAAGTCTATGGATGCTTGACCTTTTCCTTCAGTAATAAGGCTTTTATTCAGTAAGGGACTCTCCCCTAGTTAGGGCATTCAGCCCAACCCAGCTCTTCCTGGCCCCCAAGGGGCAGGATTATTTCAAGGACCTTGAGCCTTAGGGCTCCTTCCCCTACTTCCTTCCCACCTAACAATTAACACAGCAAATGCTTCTAACACCTTGGAGTTCAGCTCAAAGTCAAGTCACTTCCCAAGGGGGCTTTCCAGAACCTTCCTTTCCCCCAAGGAGAAATGATCACTACTCCCTCTCTTGTGCCCTAGCCCTGTAAGTGAAAAGTGAAGTCATTCAGTCATGTCTGACTCTTTATAACCCCATGGACTGTAGCCCACCAGGCTCCTCCGTCCATGGGATTTTCCAGGCAAGAGTACTGGAGTGGGTTGCCATTTCCTCCTCCAGGGGATCTTCCCCACCCAGGGATCAAACCTGCATCTCCTGCATTGCAGGCAGACGCTTTACCCTCTGAACTGCCAGGAAAGCCAGCCCTGAATGTTGTGCATAACTCTAGGAGAGCATCTGGAACCTGGAAGGCTGCCCTTGTTCCATGCCTTATTCAGAGCAGGTGTTCCGTAGATTATGAATATCAAGAGTGTGAACAAAGGGTACCTCTCACAGCTTCTGCAGGGGCCCTCAGACTGTCACTGCCTGTCCCCAGATGCTCTTTCGTGGTCCTCATGCCCCTCAGAGACCTCTACTCTGATTCAGACAGCAGGTCTGCTCAGTGAAAAAGGCAACACAGGAAGGGACTTTTCCAACTGATCTTGAAAAGTATAGAACTGGGCTCTCTAGGAAAAAATAAAAGACTTTCTGAATCCACTACACTTTTGCTTTTCTTTCTTTTTAAAAAATTTTATTGAAGTATAGTTGATTTACAAAGTTGTGTTAATTTATGCTGTACAGTGAAGTGACTCAGTTATATATTCTTTTTCCCATTCTTTCCCATTGTGGTTTATCACAGGGTGTTGAATATAGCTTCCTACACTATACAATAGGGCCTTCTTGTTTATCTGTCCTATATACCACACTTTGCATCTGCTAATCCCAAACTCCCAACCCTCCTTCCCCTATCCCCTCTCCCCTTGGCAACCACAAATCTGTTCTCTATGTCTGTTTCATAGATAAGTTCATTTGTGTCCTATTTTAGATCCACATACAAGTAAGATCACATGGTACTTGTCTTCTCTTTCTGACTTTGCTTAGTTTGATCATCTCTAGGTTCATCTGTGTTGCTGCAAATAGCTTTATTTCATTATTTTTTATGGCTGAGTAATTTTCCATTGTATATATGTACCAAATCTTATTTATTCATTCATCTGTTGATGGACATTTAGGTTTTCTCCATGTCCTGGCTATTGTAAATGGTGCTTCTGTGAACATTGGGATGCATGTATCTTTTTGAATTATAGTTTTGTCTGGGTATATGCCTATTTTTGGCTGAGTGCTGAAGAATTGATGCTTTTGAACTGTGGTGTTAGAGAAGACTCTTGAGAGTCCCTTGGAATGCAAGAATATCCAACCAGTCAATCCTAAAGGAAATCAGTCCTGCATATCCATCAAAAGGACTGATGCTGAAGCTGAAACTCCAATACTTTGGCCACCTGATGTGAAGAACTGATGTGAAGAATTGGAAAAGACTCTGATGCTGGGAAAGATTGAAGGGGGGAAGAGAAGGGGATGACAGAGAATGGGATGGCTGGATGGCATCACCGACTCAATGGACATGAATTTGAGTAACCTCCGGCAGTTGGTGATGGACAGGGAGGCCTGGCATGCTGCAGTCCATGGGGTCACAAAGAATTTGACACGAGTGAGCGACTGAACTGAACTGACTGATGCCTAAGAGTGGAATCGCTGGATCATACGGTTATTCTATTTTTAGTTTTCTGAGGAGCCTCCATGCTGTTTTCCATAGTGGCTGCACCGTGTTACATCCCCACTAACAGAGCAAGAGGGTTTCCTTTTCTCCACACGCTTTCCAGCATTTATTATATGTAGTTTTTAATGATGGCTATTTTGACCAATTGTGAGCGTATTATACCTTTTTTCAATCCCATGGACAGAGAAGCCTAGTGGGTTACAGTCCATGGGTCCGCAAAGAGTTGGACAGGACTGAAGTGACTTAGCAGGCAGAGATGGCACTCACATATCCGTGTTCCCACCAGTGTCCTGGGGATCTTTAAATACACTTTCACTATTCCCTGAGACACTGCAGGTGAAAATGAGAATCATGAACACAAAATGGATTTTCTTCCTTCTGTTCATCCTTCCTAACGTCTTTTCAAAAAGGCAGTTGGGGTGTGGGTAATTTTAACAAAAGCAGTATGTGGCCCTTAGCTGTGGATGGTCCTCTGGAAAGAAAGACAGTGCAAGTAGTAAGTTGCCATGCTAAATGTCCACGGGATCACAGGAAGTCAGACATGGAAATGGGCACAGGCGCTACTGAGTGAACAGGGGGTGCAGGTTAGTATTTGGAAAACAGTACACTTCTTCAATTCTTGTCAATCAGATCCCTCAGCACCATGAGCAAGGGCCTGCCCTTGTGATTAGAGAACTCAGCGTGGGAAGGACAGGAGGCAGCCTTCACCCTGACTACCCAGGGCCTGAGCCCTCTGAGAGAACAATATTCTGGCTTCAGATATCAAAACTCTAAAGGAGGAAAATGATCAGTCCAAAGACCTCTTAATATGTTACATGGATTAAGGAGAAGAAAGTTTAATATATACTTGGTAATTTAAGTTAATAAAGCAAGAAGTTTCAGATGTATTAAAAGTAAGCTCAGTTGCACATATATATATATATATATATATATATGACTTTTTCATTGCTCTGTATTTGTACAAGTGATACAATACTACAAGAAAGGATAAGGGAGAGGGAATGAGAACCTCTGAACTTATACTGCCTCGATTATTTCCGGCATGAATTGTCTCTTGCTATTCTGAAAGAGATGGGAATACCAGACCACCTGATCTGCCTCTTGAGAAATTTGTATGCAGGTCAGGAAGCAACAGTTAGAACTGGACATGGAACAACAGACTGGTTCCAAAGGAGTTCGTCAAGGCTGTATATTGTCACCCTGTTTATTTAACTTATATGCAGAATACATCATGAGAAACACTGGACTGGAAGAAACACAAGCTGGAATCAAGATTGCCGGGAGAAATATCAATAACCTCAGATATGCAGATGACACCACCCTTATGGCAGAAAGTGAAGAGGAACTCAAAAGCCTCTTGATGAAAGTGAAAGTGGAGAGTGAAAAAGTTGGCTTAAAGCTCAACATTCAGAAAACGAAGATCATAGCATCTGGTCCCATCACTTCATGGGAAATAGATGGGGAAACAGTGGAAACAGTGTCAGACTTCATTTTTCTGGGCTCGAAAATCACTGCAGATGGTGACTGCAGCCATGAAATTAAAAGGCACTTACTCCTTGGAAGGAAAGTTGTGACCAACCTAGATAGCATATTCAAAAGCAGAGACATTACTTTGCCAACAAAGGTTCATCTAGTCAAGGCTATGGTTTTTCCTGTGGTCATGTATGGATGTGAGAGTTGGACTGTGAAGAAGGCTGAGTGCCTAAGAATTGATGCTTTTGAACTGTGGTGTTGGAGAAGACTCTTGAGAGTCCCTTGGACTGCAAGGAGATCCAACCAGTCCATTCTGAAGGAGATCAGCCCTGGGATTTCTTTGGAAGGAATGATGCTGAGGCTGAAACTCCAGTACTTTGGCCACCTCATGCGAAGAGTTGATTCATTGGAAAAGACTCTGATGCTGGGAGGGATTGGGGGCAAGAGGAGAAGGGGACGACAGAGGATGAGATGGCTGGATGGCATCACTGACTCGATGGACATGAGTCTCAGTGAACTCCGGGAGTTGGTGATGGACAGGGAGGCCTGGCGTGCTGCGATTCATGGGGTCGCAAAGAGTCGGACACGACTGAGCGACTGATCTGATCTGATCTGATCTGAACAAGTAGTCAAAGTTCAGCTCCTTATCAGGACTATTCCTTGCCTCCCTCCATTCCTTCTCAAGGTAGAGAAGAGTATGGGGAAGGTGAGAGTCCTTGGGGCAATGAGGGAAGGCGAGGCTGGTCCTTGTGGTGTCTGCCCTCCTGGACCCTGTCATAGGTGCCTTGTGTGGTCTCACATAGCCCCTTGCCATGAATGACAAGTTGCTGCTGGCTGCTTGACCCACCAAAGCCACTGGCCATCAGGACCCCAACTCAGCAGCCTCCTAACCCGGTCTAGGCATCCTCTCAACTCCTCAAAATTGCTAAAGGTAGGCGTAGAGACTGAGCAGGAAAGGAAGCCCAGCAATGAACAGGACATGCAGATAGACTGAACACAGGCAGGGAGGAGGGACAAACAGGATTTCTCCAAGACATATTAAGTTAGGTGATGAATCATTTTGCTAAGGTTTAGGGATGAGAAAAGGGAATAGTCAAAAATTTCGTCTGAGGCATGTTAAGTTGGAAGAGCTTATGAAGCCTCCAAGCAGCTACAAAAGAGAGTGATTTGGCCACATGGGTCAGATCTTGAGAGACAGAGAAAGGATGAGAAATAAATTTAAGAGTATTTGATGCTGGATGAGATTTATAGCCAATGGAACACAGAATACCCTGGGAGAAAGGGAGTATAAGAAAGGGGAGAAAAACTGGAAAACGTTTCATTCACAATAGCAACAAGAATCTTCAGATACCTAGAAGTAAAGCAGAAATTAAAGTGTGTAAATCCTTGTGGGGAAAAAATTCATTATCCATTCTTGATAAATATCCTTAGTGGAAAGGGAACAGGAAGTCCTTAACATTATAACGGGCTAGCTACTAAAATATCCACAGTAACAGCTTACTGCTGGCGAAATCTTAGAAATGTTTTCATACAAATCAGACACCCCAAGGAGGATGCTGTCAATATTACTATTCAACATGGCACCTGAAATCCTAACTAGTACAAAATACGAAATAAAAAACTGTGAGACTCCACAGATTGTTAGAACTTAAAGTCCAGTGAGATTTCTGGACCCAAGATCTATATGCAGCTGCGGCTGTTCAGTCATGCTGAGTCGTGTCCAGATCTTTGTGACCACAATGGACTGTAGTCCACTGGGCTCCTCTGTCCATGGGATTCTCCAGGCAAGACTACTGGAGTGGGTTGCCATTTCTTTCTCCAGGGCATCTTCCTGACCCAGGGATCAAACCTGCATCTCCTGCTTGGCGGGAGGATTCTTTACCACTGAGCCACCTGGGAATACACCAAAATCAAAATCATTTCTCTAGGTCAGGAAGAGCCAATGTGAAAATGTAAAATAAAAGGAGCCATTCACACTGAGTACAAAACCACAGGACACCTACTGGTAGATGTATATCTGATAGAAGAAATGCAAGACTTCCATGAAGGAATCTGCAAGGCTACAGTAGAAATAAGTATGCTGAATATCTCCTAATGAATGTATAAACTTAATGCAATTCCAATAAAAAGCAGATTTTCATGGAATTAGTAAGATGATTTTATGGTTCTTATGAGCCCAGACAATTTTGAATGAGAACAGGGTCTTGCCCTACCAAGCATTAGCACTAGTCATAAACTATACTAATTAAAACAGTAGAGTAGTGGTTGGGGAATAGACCAACAGATCAGTGGTACAGAACAGAGCACCTGGAAACAGACTCACATATGTGTAGAAGTGTGGTTCATGACAGAGGGGGCATTTTTTAAACTATTCAAAAGGGAGACAAAATGGATGTAAACAAAAGATCCCAACAAGAAAAATGATAGCAAACACGTGTGATGGAAGCCAGGTGCTATTTAAAAGGGCTTTATGTGTTTAACTCACTTAATCCTCATGACCTCACAATAGCCCCACTTTGCAAATGAGCAAGCCAAGGTACAGAGAAGTCAAATAACCCACTGGAGGACACAGAACTAGAACATAGCAGCCCCAAGATCCCAAGCAAAGTAGACTAATCTCTATTGCTAATCTTCACAGCATACAGCTTCTAATACAGCAGACATGAAGAGGAGGGAAGCAAGTCAAAGGTTGTGATTTTTATAGAATAAAACATACCGTGCAGTTACAAGTTTAAAACCCTATGCCAGTAGAGAAGAAAATATACAAACACATAAAAGTGTAGTTTTAATAATCAGAATATTTAAGAAAAAACAACCTACAATTTTTTTAACAGCCAAATAATAGAAAGAGAAGATTCTTTAAAAGCCAGTAATCATATACAAATATGTTTAACTCTGAAGGACTCTAGGAAAGAGACAGTAACAGCAAGGGGATGTCAATTCACACCCCTTGTGATTGGCCCAAAAATGGGATTGGAGGATGACGCTGTGGAAGGAAGGGGGAAAGGCAGTCAGTCAGAGCATGGGGAGGGGCACAGGGGCTGGCACCTTCTGTGGTCAAGGCACTGTCCCAGGCTGCCAGAGCCCAGGCTTCCTTCAGGAGAGGATCGCACCTGGGTGCTTTGCCCAGGAGCTGTTTCCGGGATAAAAGCTGCGACTTTGAAAGTTCCACTGCAGGCCTGGGCTTCTCTCACTGAGCCTTCCCACAGCCTTCTGCAGCCTGCCCAGCCTCAAATCCTCTGCTGTGAAAACCATTAGCGCTGAGCTGCAAATTCATTCCACATTCACCACCTCCCTTAGAGATCTTGAATGTTTCTTAAACCTTGCTAATTCTCAGGTCAGGGGCTAATGCTTGCCTCTGAGAGCAGCTTTACATAGTAAAAGACAGTGGCTTCCGTGTTTGTCCACAGCAGCAAAAACACAATGAGGGAAAAGAACTCTGCTTGTAACTACTAAAGGCTGTTTCTAAGGATGGCTGTATCCATTTGTCCTTGCCTATTCATTTGTCGCCTTAGCAACCAAAATGTTTACTAATTAGTATAGCGAATGTTGAACAGTAGATTCTTGTTGGGAAACCAGTGCCCCAGTAATGGAAACTTTTCATACAGATATTTCTTTTGAATCAGAGTGCTTTTCCGCAAAGAGCAACATCCTGCCAAAATCCAACACTGATTTGCAGAGCTGCTGAGGCTTGAAAACATCACAATAATAAGAGAATGCTGATGTCTTGAAGTTAGCGACTAATTTTGGAAGACGAAGCCTTCACTGCTTTACTTTATTTCCAAGTGATAAAGACAAATTAAAGTGGCCCCAGGACCACACTGCCCACAGACAACTATCTCACAGATTCATGCAAAAGCCCTTTCTGATTGAACAAAGTCTGCCCAATCCCAGCTAGGATACCAACCCAAGGGAATGTCAATTCACACCCTTTGTGATTGGCCCAAAAATGGGATTGGAGGATGACACTGTGGAAGGAAGGGGGAAAGGCAGTCAATCAGAGCATGGGGAGGGGCATGGGTAGGTATCCTTAGCACAAAGATAATATATTTAGCAGTCTGAGGGAGAAGGGCTACATGTATATGTATGGCTGGGTAGCTCTGCTGTGCAACTGAAACTATGGCAACACTGTTAATGGGCTATATCCCAATATAAAATAATAAGTTTTTAAAAAATTATATGTTTAGCAAATGTTTTAGGAGTCAAAACCTTCCTTATTATAGTGGAGCTAAATAAACATGTAAGAAATACAGTAAGTTTCTGAAAGTTATTTTAGTAACACAATGTTCATTTTTTTAACGTCTAAAATTACAGAGTGCATTGTTTTAATCGTGTGAATTTACACTGGAATTGAATGTGAATGAATAATCTCATGCTTTTCTATAGAAGAGGGCAAGCAAGTCCAGGAGAAGGAACCAAAAGCATAAGCCTGTCCCCTCATTTAGCCATTCCCTTACTCAAAACCACAGAGATTCTTCCCAGTTATAGAGCAAAGTCCTTGCTTCTTAGTTAATATGGCACATAAGACTCTTCATCATCTGGCCCCTGTCCACCTTTCCCCCTTCTCTCCCCTCCCCAAACCCACACACTTCTGTAGGTCAGAAACATCCTGTGATCAAAAGATGTGCCTGTTTCCTTTTCCTGGAATGCGTTTTCCCCATGGTGGCTGTGTAGTAAACCGCTATTCACTCTAGACAACCCTCGCGGTTGCTTGGTCGGGGTGGGCTGGCGGGGGCGGGGGTGGGGTCGGCAGGAGACTGCCCCCCAGCCGGCAACCTGGCACCACTGGGTACATTTCCAACGCGGCAGTGCCTTCTGATCGAGGCCCAGCCTGTGGACTGTGTGAGGCCAGTATGGGTCTTCCCCGAGTCAGATTGCTTGGGAATGCAGCCCAAAGTGGGTGGTGAACTCCATCTAAGGCTAAATAACAAGCACAAGACCGATTGTCAACAAGTACAGTAGGAAAGTTGAAAAGAACCAAGCAACCCAGCTAAGGTCTCAGCCCAGCAAAGGATCCTCTCTCCTCTGGGAGGTAATGTGTACGTGAGCACGTCACACTGTGTTACAATAGTGTGGCTGTGTGTCTGAACCTCCACTTGGACTCTGTGAGGGAAGGGTTTCTATCTGAATCCTCAGGATTCTGCCACTGCTGCTTCTGCTCAATGAATAAGTATTAACTGGGATCGAATTAGGAGTGACCCCTGGGATGTCATGTAGGACTCAAGCTGCTTTTGTTAGATTCCCAGCAAGGCTATTTTAAGAAATAAGGCCTTAACATAAAATGGTTATATTATTATTATTTCATTTTTTCAAGATGTGAAAAATTGTTTGTCTTTCTTAATCCAGTGTTTGTGATATAAAAAAAAAAGATGTTTCTCTTTCTCTGTGAAAATGATGGGGTTCTGAATGCACACAAACATAGGTAACACAAATCCTCTCTCTCTTAATTCCTTCCAGAATGATGGAGAAGGAAACCAATCTTCCAGATTTGCACTGTCTTATTTAAAACCCCAAATGTTGATTTGGCCTATGGTCATAGTGGGGTGGCAGAGGTGCTGAAGAAGAGAACCTAAATTAGCTGACTGACGGATTTATCGCTCCACTCAGAATGTTTAACATGCTTTGGGTTCTGCCTTGGGTTTTCAAAGGGCATCAGTCTCAGGGAGACCAAAAGACCAGGCTAGAGATAAGCCGATTGTCAACCACACCTTTTCCCAAATTTTGTGTCCAAGGTCGCCATCTGAGTCAGCCAATAGCAGTGATACTTGTGGACTTCCTCAGCTTGATGAAATGCCACTTATCTTTGTTCCCTTTTGCAATTTGTATTTACCATTTTTATTGAATTCATTCACCTCTTCCAAGAGAAGCAAGAGCTGTCGAGGGTGACTCCGAGGTATATAGTTTGAGCGGCTAGGTCAGTGGTAGGAGCCCCTACTGGAGGAGAAGTTTTGAGAGGAGAGGCTAAATCATGAGTTCAGTTCTAGATGCATTCACATTGAAATGTTTGAGGGGCATCTAGATGGCAATGTCAAGTGGAGAGTTCAGAGAAATCTGGGCAGGAGATGGACTGTGAAAGTTGCTAGAGTGCATGGTGACTGAAGCCATGGGATGAATAGACTTGCCCAGGTGGCATATCGTGGCCTGAGAGGGGAGCATGGCTGTGTGCCGGGGCACTCCCACACTTGCAGGTCAGGTGGAGGGGCAAAGTGATTGACCAAGGAAGAAGAGAAGAGTCAGAGAGGAAGGAGGGGACCCAGAGCATGCGGCATGCTGGGAGCCAGGGGAAGGAGCATTTAAACAGAGGGAGTGGTCAGAGCTGTATGCAGAGTGATTCTGAGATGTGGTGAGATGGAAGACTATAAAGAGTACTTTAGCTTAAGTGATAGGGAGATATTTGGTGAATTTAACAGGAACCGTCTCCACGGAGTGGTTGAAACAAGTTACACGGGTGGTACAGCCGAGGTCACTGAGCATTAATTTGCAGTGGTACCAAGCGTCCTGGTGCTTTTCTCCAAATGTTCGCAGCAGCCCGGGTGGAGACACAGAGAAGACGCATAGGTGCATCCAGGCTTGGGGTTTGCTAGAGAATGTGCAGAACAATTCAAGTGATAAACCCTAGAGTCTATTCATAATAGAAAGAAAGGCAGAAATGAGTGATTGTTGAATGGATGGGTGAATGCACTGATGAAGGGATAAGTAAATGGATTCATAGATGGATGGGGAGATGAAGGGGCAAGTCAATCCGAAGCACCTGGTGAAAGAATGGTTGTAGTGGGGCACTTAACAAAGTTGAAAGAAAGGAAGGTTGTGAATCAGGTGCTAGCTAGATGTTTGCGCGATTTGATTCAGAGAGGAGAGTTTCCAGTATTGCTAAGTTCCAGCGCAGCAGCGGATGGACACGGCAGAGCGGATAATTTTCTGGAGTGGTGAAGAGTTTATTCACACAGACACTAACGTCGTCTAAGTGGGTGCAACTGAAATGGAGAGGGAGTGGGGGAGCACGGAATCTGGTAACAAAACTATCAGTGAAAGACAAGGAGTGGCCGGGAAGTCAGATGAAGACTGACGCAGGGGAAGCAGCACAGCTTCAGGTTACGGAGAAATGACAAGGGAGTGAAGGAGCCGCGGTCTGAATGCGGCATGGGGAGGATGCTGCCTGCTCTCAAATCTGGAGCTTCTCCGAGTGTAAAATGGTCCTCACTTGACAGGCTGACAGACGGGACATTGTTCTCAGAAGACTGGCTGGATTCAGTTAAGACAATGAGATGGACAGAAGCTCCTGAGGAGAGTCCAAGGCTGTAGGGGATGAACTTCACTGTGCTCTGTGGTACGTGGGTTTGTCAGAGGTGAACAAACGGTGGCGTGGGTCGCAGTGCCTCTGCCTGATACAGGGAAGTGTATCATGTCTCTATTCCCCAAGCCTAGAATACTGTAAGACACCTGGAATCATTTTCTACAGTGCGTAACTCTTATTGAAAGTTTGATTGCTCCATCTGTCGCTGATTCTACATTCCACTTTGACATTCTGAATACTAGTAATCATTATACCATAATTTAGTTGCTGATCCAAAAGAGAGTAGGAGATTCATTTGTACCTGTATTTTCATCCGTGCACATCTGGTGAATAGATCTCTGTTGTGGGCTTCTCTTGGTATCATTTGCTTCTTTTTTCCCTAAAAAATGAAGCAGTAGAATGTATTCTGGTTAATTTAGTGTTCTGATGACTGAAGTTGTAGTTAACTCAAGTGTCTTAATCACAGAGCTTCACACACACAGCTCTAGGAAGGATCATGGTATTTCATCTAGATAGTGTCTGTCAGATGGAGGATGGGCTAGGAGGGGATATAATGACAAAATTACATGCAAACTTTTTAAAGTCCACCTTATCATCATAGAGGGAAAATGCCATATATCCAGTTAATTCACCATCACTAGGTAAAAAATAGTCATTTCTCTTAATAAATCTGAGCTCTACAAACCTGATTTTTGCTTATAATACTAATAAAATTCCAGAGTCCTGCTCTAAAAATGCAAATCTTCATAATTAAGTAAAGCACCTCAAGAAAAGATTTGAAAGAATGTCCTCCTCCTTTACAGCTCTGGAAAGAGACGTGGTTTTTGCATTGTAAACTCAATGAAATATCCTTTGACAAGGGTAGCAAATTGAGAACTTCTAGAAAATATCAATGTAGCTTTCTCATTGCACTACAGAGATTTATGTGACTATTCATGTCATTTGTCCTGTTCTTAATACATCTCAGATCTTGAAAGTGTTCAAAGGGGTCTTATAAAATTGTGAAGATTCTAGACACACACACAAAAAAAACCTCCAGAAAAAAATCTGTAATTCTGACTGGTTGTCTTAGTTGGTACTTTTTCTAGTGATAATGATGTAATTGGCAACTTCTGTCTAACTGTATAAATCTTTGTAAGATTTTTCTGCCAGATCAGATGAAGATCACTAGAATGTTCCTCTTCTCCCAACTACTTGACAGAATAATTGAAATCATATGACTCTACAAGTTTTCTTACTTAGAAAATTAATCACGATCTACTAACAAGTACTGAACTTACACTCCCATTGAAAACAACCACAAAAGCTGAACAAAATATGCAAAAGAATTGTTTGCAGACACTGGAGAGCAAATATTGCAGGGCTTTGATCCTTGAGAGAAAGGAAGCAAGAGAAGATTTCCCCTGGTTTTCTGCCTAAAGATAGTTTTCAAACTGTCCTACAGGGGAAAAGAGCCTGAGCATGGAGAAGAAGAGCCAGAGGTCAGAGCCAGGGGTCGCTAAGACTGCAGAGACCCAGAAGGGGTTTGAAATGCAAGCAACAATAGTAGGGACCTGCTAAGAAGATACAATAACTTTTCTCAGATCCTTGGCCAGCTCCAAAGTTGTGCATTTGCAGGGTGAAACTGTGGGAAGCCGAGGGGAAAAAACCAACAACAGTTACAAAGAGGTTGACAACTAAGTAGAAACATCAGGGCTTACACATTACTGGGGCAATTGCGAGACCCTGGTGAACACCCTAGACTTTCAACTGAAGCCCCAGAAAGATCTCACCCTAGGGCAGGGGGCATGCCTAGGAGAAAGGGCAAAGATAAATAAGCCTTAACAAGGCCTAAAACCAAACCTGGACAGGACCAAGGTGATCCTCCATAATTTAGCTTAATCCAGGACCTCTGCCACTTACTATCACTGGTTCAGCCCACAATAAATTTACAGGTTTGGAAGACACAGGAAAATGTTCATCATGGAAACACATAATCCTTTAAGTCGAAATACTTCCTCAAACTCCAGGGTGAGTTCGGTGGCCCAGATAAAGGGCCGTAATAGGTAAATCAGTAAATATACATTTTCTCCAAAGCTTAGTTCCTCAACATTGAATAGCACCACCAGCAGAACCCCAAACTTGAAAGCATCTACCTAATCCAGGGAACAGTTCTGTTAAAGCCATAATATATTCACTTGACCAAAGAGATTGTAATCAAGTTTATCAATTGCCCCATACTCAGATTTATGATGACTTCAAAGTTTTCTCTGGGAAAAAAAAAAAGGATGATTTTTATCTGCATATCTAAAGAATCCAGTTTGGTAATACTTCCCAGACAAAGGACGTTTGTTGGGAAATTCTGGAATGATAACTGCCAAATACTTCCAAACAAAAGTTTTCCCACTTACAAACCAGATGAAAGTTCTTTCTCTACCAGGCACCATGTCAACATGCTAAAGGCCAGTGAACCTGGCCTTGCTCCTCAGGACAATACTTTATTAAACTCTGTTTTCAGCAGATGATTTTGCTTAGAAAAGAAGGGTCACATTGGTGAAATGAATACTCAGAGCAGTAGGCATGAATCCAACACATACAAAGAAACTCGATAAATACTTCACTACATGCCTATCAAGTTCTTGTACATATCATTGTAATTACCATTTATAATCAAGGACAGCACTTATATACTTTGGTTGAATACTTGAGAATTGCATATAAAAGCTCTGGATTTTTAGTTTTTTTGTATTTTCTTGTAAGATTTTAGGTACTCATTTAAAATCCTGGGTGCCACTAGATGAATAAGACTTCGAATTAAAAGTGTGTACAATTCAAGTATGAATTTGGATATGTATGAGCCAAAATACAAGCCTATCCCTACAAAACTGCCTAGTTATGACCTAATCATGAGAAGACATCAGACCAAATCCAAATTGAGGACATTTAACAAAATAACAGGCCAGTGTGCTCTTCAGAACTGTAGAGATCATGAGAGAATAACTATCTGAGGACCCTTCCAGATTAAGGGAGATTAAAGAGACACGATAACTAAAGGTGATGGCTGATCCTCGATCCACTCCAAGGATGGTTGGTGAAATCTAGATGTCTGCTGATTAGATGAGAGCATTTCCTCAGTGTCATTTTCTGATTTGGATCACATCTGTAATTTAATCTCAAAAGGCTTAGAAAAAATATATAAGTGCATATACAGAGAGAGAGTGGTAAACCAAATATGATACAGTGTCAACATTCAAGTGATGGAGGTACATCTGAAATTTTCCTACTGTTGGCAGTTTTTGTTTTTTTTTTTTTTGTAAATCTGAAACAATTCTTAAAATCCACCCACCAAGGCATTCTCCTGTTTTTCTAAATGAACACAGAATGGCGTAGCTGCCTGTCTGGTGGCAGTCTGTTCTCTGCCTCCCTGTTTTACTCACAGAACATTCAAAATTCTTTCCCCCGTTTTCCTCCTAGTATGCTAGCCAAGTTCAATAGTTTTATTCCTCTGACACACATAATCTTTACATTCCTTTTTCTATCAACCACAACACTGAAAATGGTTATTTTTAGAAGATTCTGTATGAGACAAAGCATTAACATCTTTTCATTGAAAGTTGCTAGTCTACAGGGAGCAAAATTCTAACAAGATGTGGGCTTTGTTGTTCCACAAGTATTCCCCACACGTAAACCCAGCTGTATGAGGAAAGAGGCTGTTCCTAAATAAGAAGAGAAACTCATTTCAAATTATGACAAGCAATAAAAGAACTGGGGAAAAAGAAACCAAAGAATGCTATTGATCTAGCCCCGGTAACATGGGACTTTACACCCCAGCGAGCCCGGGTTGAGGTTTGGAGACTCTCCTGAGTCTCAGACAATCCCAAACACTAGCCAGAACCTTCCAGGAAGGCCCACGGCCCACAGCGGAATCCCCTTGGGGTCCTCTGTGCTTATTTCCTCCTTTCTTCTGTGTCCTCCCGACCTTGACTGCTATTACCGTGTTTCCCTTCGGATACAGTGAAATTGACCAGTACAGAAATGCGAGCTCGCCGCCAAAAGTGAAGCACAACACGCAGCGAGAGGAAAACCCGTGGAACCCCTTACCTTCAAGCAGTGGTTGTTTGAGACAGGCTCCACGTCTGCACCAGGTCCCGGGGTGGGGTGAGGGCCCTCAGTGCACGCAGAATATATAGGGGCAGATTATATATCCGGGTTTTCATTACACAAGGTGTTTTTGATGGGTTCTCAGCCAAGATCCACTTAAAAACAAAAGCTACACAAAGACTACAAAAAGGCCACACAAAGTTTAAACAAAAGGCTAAAGAAAGACCAAACAAAAGCCGAAGCAAGTTTAAACAAAGAAGGAAACAAAGGCAAAACAAAGGCCTAACAAAGACAAAAACAAAGAGCAAAACAAAGGGCAAAAGAAAATCTAAACAAAAGCTAAGCCAAGCCACAACCGCATCACTCCCTCACACACACACACCATATTACATGCTATCCCCATGCACGCACCAACTCTGGTCTTCTACCTCCCATGTCATCAACACCCCCTGCCAAACTCCTCACTAAGGCTCACTCCACACCAACTGTACCCCATCAAACCACACACCAGGTCCAACCACACCACACACCCTTCCATTGCGCCACCCCACCTCAGCAAGCATGTCACCCGTGCTATATATCGTGCTATATACCACACACCACACCACAAGCCAAACCCACCAACCACGAAAGGCGTTGGAGTCACGCTGGTACATCTCTATTTTTAGGCTTCTGTTTCTGTTCTCTACGCAGATTAAATACACATACACGTTGCCATCCCTAACACACCTACCCACACATGCCCAAGATAACATTCACACACATGCCCTCATACACTAAACAAGAGCACCTTGGTCTAGTCACAACTGAGCTTGGATTTGGAAGATTCTGTGACAATTACCTATTGCATTCAAATTTATGCAGACTTTTGAAAAAGATCATCTCTTTTGGTACCTGATTTCTGTAACTGATCTCATGCAACTAACATGGTAATATCGACTTCAATCTTAGACATTTGCATTTTCTTATCATTGTCCTGTAACTCGTGGGTCATACCATTGAGTCCTATAGCTCTGTGCCTCTGTTAAATTTCATGGTTCCTATAAGCCTGTGCTTCTGCAAAAGTTCCTTTTATGTACATAGAGCAACACACAAATGATTTGAAAGAGGAAAGATCACTTCTGAAACTAATCCAACCAACAGCAGCCTTGCCTCGTAAATTCCCAGAGCTCCCAATGGTGAGATATAAAGGCCAACACTGCCGTCGAGTTTCCTTTTAGGCTCTTGTCTGTTGTATGCAAAAAAGAATCACCCAGGGAACCTTGAAAAGGCAACCTATTGGGCTACAGACATCCATAGAAATCGCATTGTGCATTAACCTCACGGCTAGTTTAACATGTGTCTCTGAGTAAGGAGTTATGAATGTATGCTGACTGACTTCAGCTATGAGGCCAGGGCTCTGCCAGTGCCGCAGGGGATGTGTTTGAGGGCTAGGTAGAGTGAGGTGGTTGAGAGCATAGGCTCTGAGCACTGGGATGGTCACAGGACTCCGACTCCAAGTACAAGCCCAGGGCTTATTGACAAGCGGTGGAATGGGCAGACAGGCTGGCCTTCGCATGGGCAGACCTCAGAATCCAAGTAGCTGGAAGGTTTTCCCATTTCGTCATTCCGTCTCTTCAGCAAAGAGCAATCTATCTTCCAGTCTGGCAGGGTAGGGAAGGTGGGGGAGTTGGAGTATCTTACCACTGATATTCTGTGATCAGGGTGGGCAAGGGGCCCACAGGAGTTATGTAGATGTTCCCTTTTTAAGCCCTGCCCATCACCCTGCTCTGCCCAGCTTCTGAATCTGGAAATTTCTCTGTAATAAACTTCCCAGAACCAGGGCAGGACAGTGCAGTAAACCTGGAAATCTGTTCAGAATGTGCACCTTCCCCACACCTTGCCACACTTTCTGCTCTGCCTGCCACCCAAGCCTGGAGACGAGTGGTGTTTCGACACATGATTGTGACATGCTTTTTTCTGGCATGGCCCCTGCCAGCTCTTACAATGGAACTTCTCCGGACAGCCAAGCCAGTTACCGCCCTCCACTCATTTCTACTTTCCCAAATTGTGTTATAATCACCCATCTTTTGTTTAATGGGTTAAAACCTTTTTAAAAATTCTCTACGGCCCTGTGAGAGTTTAAAAAATCATTCTTTACCTTTTAAAAAATATTGTACTACAATTTTAGTAAAAATTTTTGGATAAAAGTAGATAAATAAGCTTGTATAGTTAACCTGTCACTTTTAACCAAAAAGAAAAAAAATTATTATTGTTTTTATTGGGATATGGTGGCTCAGTAATAAAGGATCTGCTTGCAATGCAGAAGACCTGGGTTCGATCGCTGGGTTGCAAAGATCCTCTGGAGGTGGGCATGGCAACCCACTCCAGTATTCTTGCCTTGGAAATCACATGGACAGAAGAGCCTGGCAGGTTACAAAGAGTCAGGCATGACTTAGCAACTCAACAACAACAACATAATTTACGTACTATAAGAGTCATGATTTTAAACTATAAAATTTAGAGACATTTAATATAATCACTCTACACATGGACATCACCAGGTGGTCAGTATCAAAATCAGATCCTTTATATTCTTTGCAGCCAAAGATGGAGAAGCTCTATAGAGTCAGAAAAAACGAGACCAGGAGCTGACTGGCTCAGATCATGAACTCCTTATTGCCAAATTCAGACTTAAACTGAAGACAGTAGGGAACACCATTAGACCATTCAGGTATGACACAAATCAAATCCCTTACAATTATACAGCAGAAGTGACAAATAGATTCAAGGGATTAGATCTGATAGAGTGCCTGAAGAACAATGGATGGAGGTTCATGACATTGTACAGGAGGCAGTGATCAAGACCATCCCCAAGAAAAAGAAATGCAAAAAGGCAAAATGGGTATCTGAGGAGGTCTTACAAATAGCTGAGAAAAGAAGAGAACCTAAAGGCAAAGGAAAGATATACCCATCTGAATGCAGATTTCTAAAGAATAGCAAAGAGAGATAAGAAAGCCTTCCTCAGTGATCAACACAAAGAGAAAGAGGAAAACAATAGAATGGGAAAGACTAGAGATCTCTTCAAGAAAATTAGAGAAACCAAAGGAACATTTCATGCAAAGATGGGCATAATAGAAACAGTATGGACCTAACAGAAGCAGAAGATATTAAGAAGAGGTGGCAAAAATATACAAAAGAACTATACAGAAAAGATCTTAATGACCCAGATAACCATGACGGTGTGATCACTCACCTAGAGCCAGACATCCTGGAGTGCAAAGTCAAGTGGGCCTTAGGATCACTTAGCATCACTATCAGCAAAGCTAGTGGAGGTGATGGAATTCCAGTTGAGCTATTTCAAATCCTAAAAGGTGATGCTGTTAAAGTGTTGCACTCAATATGCCAGCAAATTTGGAAAACTCAGCAGTGGCCACAGGACTGGAAAATGTCAGTTTTCATACTAGTCCAAAAGAAAGGCAATGCCAAAGAATGTTCAAACTACCGCACAATTGCACTCATCCCACACACTAGCAAAGTAATGCTCAAAATTCTCCAAGCAAGGCTTCAACAGTATGTGAACTGAGAACTTCCAGATGTTCAAGCTCAATTTAGCAAAGGCAGAGGAACCATAGATCAAATTGCCAACATACACTGGATCATAGAAAAAGCAAGAGTTCCAGAAAAACATCTATTTCTGCTTTATTGACTACACCAAAGCCTTTGACTCTGGATCACAACAAACTGTGGAAAGTTCTGAAAGAAATAGGAATATCAGACCACCTTACCTCCCTCCTGAGAAATCTGTATGCAGGTCAAGAAGCAACAGTTAAAACTGGACATGAAACAACAGACTGCTTCCAGATTGGGAAAGGAGTACATCAAGGCTATATATTGTCACCCTGCTTATTTAACTTATATGCAGAGTACATCATGCAAAATGCTGGGCCAGATGAAGCACAAGCTGGAATCAAGATTGCCAGGAGAAATATCATTAACCTCAGATATGCAGATAACACTACCCTTATGGCAGAAACCAAAGAGGAACTAAAGAGACTCTTGATGAAAGTGAAAGAGGAGAGTGAAAAAGCTGGCTTAAAACTCAACATTCAAAAAATTAAGATCATGGCATCTGGTCTCATCGCTTCATGGCAAGTAGATGGGGAAACAATGAAACAGTGAGAGACATTATTTTCTTGGGCTCCAAAATCACTGCAGATGGTGACTGCAACCATGAAATTAAAAGACACTTGCTCCTTGGAAGAAAAGCTATGACAAACCTAAACAGCATATAAAAAGCAGAGACATTACTTTGCCAACAAAGGTCCGTCTAGTCAAAGCTATGTTTTTTCCAGTCATGTATGGATGTGAAAGTTGGACTATAAAGGAAGCTGAGCGTGGAAGAATTGATGCTTTTGAACTGTGGTGTTGGAGAAGACTCTTGAGAGTCCCTTAGACTGCAAGGAGATCCAACCAATCAATCCTAAAGGAAATCAGTCCTAATATTCATTTGAAGGACTGATGCTAAAGCTGAAACTTCAGTACTTTGGTCACCTGATGCAAAGAACTGACTCACTGGAAAAGACCCTAATTCTGGGAAAGATTGAAGGTTGGAGAAGGGGATGAAAGAGGGTGAGATGGTTGGATGGCATCACTGACTTGATGGACGTGAGTTTGAGCAAGCTCTGGGAGCTGGTGATGGACAGGGAAGCCTTGTGTGCTGCGGTCCATGGGGTTGCAAAGAGTCAGACACGACTGAGCGACTGAACGGAACTGAATATAATCACAAGGATGTGAAAGCACCGTCACTATCAATTATGTAGCATTTTCATCACTCTAAAACTAAATTCATACTGATTAGCAATGAAACATTATACTATTTGATATCAGCACGTAGAGTCAGACATTAAAGGAGTTAAGAGGATACAGCAAATACTGTGTTGGCCATCACTGAATATTAATACAAAGTGAGGGAATCTCTATAGAAAAAGTTACCTTAGGAAAGACCCTGATGAGAGGAGGGTGTCTCCATATTCTTCCTAGCAGGTTAAATGTGCATGAAGTCACAGCCACAGTTAGACAGGTGTGTACCTGATAAAATCATGTCCCAAAGTATGTAAAAGATAGGCTAGAGACAGACATTCAGGTTAATGGCAATGCTATTTTTCCTGTGGAAATATGAAAAAAAATGGCCTTTATAAATAACTGTAAAACCATTAAATTATTGCAGGTAAATAATACTGAATTGATCAAATCAGAGAGAAACAAACTGAAGCGTCTCTTCGTTTGCCCTTCAATCCTCACTTTCAGAGCAAATCTGTCTCCTCCGAGACTTTGACCTGCACCTTACCAATTTTGAACTGTCCCCAACTTTCAGCAGTAATCAGAGGAATACGACACCCACTGAGCTACCAGCCATTCAGACAAAGCCTCTGTGTGTTCCCGAGTTCCACACCCAATGTCTCTCTCTCTCTCTCCTTGGACGCAGTCACAATTGTGTTCTGGCTAGTAGTGACCTATATGTACATTATGTTCTCTGCTTAAAGGACTGGATTTTATCCAGTTGCTGGGTTAAAAGTCACTCTTCAGAAGACACACTTCTTCTGTTCAACTTTCTGAACCCAAACCATGGATTGATTGTACTACCCCTTTTAATTTTACCATTAGAAAAGGAAAGAGTGGACACAGGGTAGCAATAAGCAAAGATTCTAGCAAGAGGAGAGATTCAGAATAAGAATGTATTGCTGTGATGTGTTAAAGAAAGCCCAACCTAAATAGTAATTAAAGTGTAAAAACCAGATTTTACTCAGGAACTATTGCAGTAGGAGAAAAGAGACCACAGTATAAAACCGGGCTCAACTCCAAATACAACATGGGCAAGTGGGGATTAATACCAAAGAAGCAGATTGGAGGAGTTGATGGATGGAAAACTACCATCAGGGATAAGGAGGGGATTTCTAACTAAATTGACTTGACAGGATTCTGGTTAAAATCACAAGCTGTAACGGGCACTGCAGGGTCCCAGCTGGCATGTCACACAGCACTTCTATATATAAAACCCGTGGTTTCCAAACACTGCAGGAAGCCCTTCTGTGCACAGCAGGCTCTCAGGGTGCCATGGAATATTTAAAATGTCAAGAAAAACTCAACGATACTGGACCTCTGTCTGACATCCATGGACCAACAGCTTGAGATAATTCACCATTTCAATAGTACATTTGTGTTGAAATAGTACATTTCAATAGAACAATGTGTTTTTCATTTTGCTTGGTATTTTGGCCGCACTGCGAGGCTTACGGGATTCTAGTCCCCTGACCAGAGATGGAATCCGCACCTCCTGCAGTGGAAGCGTGGAGTCCTAACCGCTGGGCTGCCAGGAAAGTCCTTGTACTGTTTTATTAGATGATATCATATTCTTTATAAGGGTGGATTTGTAGATTTTCGCTTGATAAAAACCAAGTATTTCAAGAGAATCGTGAGGAACAGGAACCGAGAATGGCATTGTCACAACTCAGCTCCTGCACGCAGCCCCGTTAGTGGGTACTTGTAGTTTCTAAGAATAAAAATATTATTGTTTTTTTGTTTCTTCTCTTTTAAATTTTTTTTGGCTTCAGCATAGCTTTTGAGATCTTAGTTCCTTGACCAGGGATCGAACTCAGGCTCTCAGCAGTAGAAGTCCTAATCACTGGGAAGTCCTTTTTTTTCAGTTTCTGTGTTTTCAAATTACTGCTTAGTTCTGAGAACATAAATTCTAATCAAGTTATTTGGGTCTAACTGCCCCATGAAAAGGACTGTTAGGGATTTCTTTTAGCCTATGGGTGCTGTGAAAAAAAAAATTATAGAAACCCTAAAAACTCCTCGAACCGAGATGCTCAAGAATTCTGATATAAAATGACTGAGGTGTGCCACAAGAAGATTGTCTTTCTCTTCCTAGAAAAATGTTTACAATCTGTGGAAGCTCTGCAGTGACTCTGAAGAGCCCCGGGTTTCGTCCCAGAGCAACAGTATGAGAAACACTAAGAACAGAATAGCCCCATATAGGCGTGTCAGCCCCAGCCTCCTAGCTCACTCCACGCTCCGGTCTCTGCTTGGTGTCCATGCAGCTGTTCTCCGCATCTGTGTCTCTATTTCTGCCTTTCAAATGGGTTCATCTGTACCGTTTTTCTAGATTCCACATATATGCATTAATATACAGTATTTGTTTTTCTCTTTCTGACTTACTTCACTCTGCATTTTCTCTCTTCTAAAATAGTTCACCCCTAAAAAGAATCAAATGTCATTTTTATCAAAAGTCTGTCTTTTCGAATATTTCTTTCTCTTTGGCTGTGTCGGGTCTTAGATGGGGCATGTGGGATCCTCACTGTGGCATCTTGTGTCACAGTGGGCAGGCTCAGTTGCCCTGCAGCATGTGGGATCCTAGTTCCCGTTCCAGGGCTTGAACCTGCGTCCTCTGCATTCGAAGGCAAATTCTTCATCACTGGGTGGCCAGGGAAGTGCCTCTAAAGTCTGTCTTCAGAGGTTCTGGCCAGCTCCCTTACTTCAGGATCGGTTCTCACTGATCTTGGGAACATGTCTGTAATAGGTTGGGTCTGCCTAGCTGCGTACAAGGGATGCGGCCAGGCCAAGTCAGTGGAAACAGCGGGAAGTCATCACTGATGGGAGGACAGTGATATAATGTATGGAGTAAGAAGCGCCTATTCTTACTGGCTTGGGAATGCGATTCTTCGAGACTGCAGCCTGGCAGAAATGATGAAAGTGAAAGTAGCTTAGTCGTGTCCGACTCTTTGTGACCCTGTGGACTATACAGTTCATGGAATTCTCCAGGCAAGAATGGTGAAGCGGGTAGCCTTTCCCTTCTCCAGGGGATCTTCCCAACACAGGGATCGAACGCAGGTCTCCCACATTGCAGGTGGATTCTTTACCAGCTGAGCCACAAGGGAAGCCCAGAAATGGTGAGATGATAGCCAAAGCAGCTTCCTCCTTCCACCAAGGTTCACAGGCAGCTTGAGCTGGGTGCCATGCCTCACAGGAGAACTCACACCACCATGAGCCTGGGCAGGCCTAGTTTCTGTCTCTTTTCCCTGTGTCCCTTCTGGCTTATCATTTGTCTGCATTTTTTATTTTGCCATAAAGTATTCTCTTTAATCACCACCTTGGAATAAGCCAGGACGAGTTCAGTAGGCCTCGACCATGTACGTCTACTTCTGCCGTGACCTCTTCTGCCGGGGTGTGAGACAGGCGTGCAGTGAAAGGGACTCTCACTTAGACGTGCTAAAGTCTGAAAGATGACCCCAGATAACCAGCTAGCTCTCTTTCCAAACACAGCAGCTTAACTAATGCCTCCCTGTCGAGAACAGCATTCAGGACGCTTGCTAAAATTATAGTGAGCTGGGACACCAGCTGGGGCCAGTCAATTCCTCCTTGTCTCAGATGGTGAGAGAAGTACCCCAAGCTGCTGCCTCTGCTGGGGACTTGAGTACCAGCCAGATGCACAGTGACAAAGAGCGGTCTGATGGTTTTTGCTGCAATGCTTTTAAAATTTCTTTGTATGATATAAAGCTACAACTGTTTAATTATTTGGCAGTGGTTTTTGCATTTTGCAATAAAGTTTTTGATGACCAAGAGCTCAGAGAGATGAAAGCCACGGTTTAATAGAAAACTGTGTTGAATCTCAGTTTCTCCAGAGAGTTGGTGACGAATGTGCAGCTTGCACCAAAGTTGTACAAGCATTTACATGCCGACCCTCCCATGCTCCCCCCCCCAAAAAAGAGAGAAATCTTTTGTGGACATGAGAAATATCTTTGTGGATGTGAGAAAGCAACAGCATCCACTTCTAAAGAATGTTAAGAAGGAGATGCATCCCACAATGGCAGGCAGTGTGACAGGCGCAGCCGCTGGACGTGCAGTTACAGAGCACGCCGTGGTGACGCTCAGTTTACATCATATGACAGCCCCTTTTTACCCCAATATTTATTTATTTGAGTGTCAAGTCTTAGTTGTGCTACGCAGGATCTTTAGTTGAAGCACGTGAGTTCTTGGTTGTGGCATGTGGGATCTAGTTCCCTGACCAGGGATTGAACCCAGGCCCCCTGCACTGGGAACGTGGAGTCTTGGCCATTGGATCACCAGGCAGGTCCCAAATGACTGCCCTTTTAAGTATGCTTACTTTTTATTTGAAATTTGCTGCTAGGCATCAGATTTTAGGAAAGGTTGAGCCTTTGAAAAACTACTTCATAAATCAAACTAAAAGTCCCTAATCGCTTTTGTAAATGAATTTGAACTCCAAGGATGGAGCACCAGAAACTTCAGTGTTTGAAGTTTCAGGAAATCACAATTATCATTAAACCCAAGAAACTTGCTAGTTCTCCCCACCCTGTGCTCTATTTTTATATTTGGCTGCACTGAGTCTTAGTCGTGGCATGTGGGGTTGGTTATTTTGTTTTGTTAGTTGTGGCATGCGAACTCTTAGTTGCAGCATGTGAGCTTAGTTATGCGACCAGGTATCGAACCTGGGCCCCTTGCACTGGGAGTCTCAGCCACTGAAGCACCAGGGAGTCCCAAGATACTCTGTGTTCTGTGCTGCCTCCAAGTGCCCAGTGGCTGCAGCCCCTTCCCTACACGTGGGGGCTTCCTGCCATCACCTCCCTGGTAACTTACTTGCGAGTCCTTGTGCCTGGGTCTGCTCCTGCTGGGACCCAACCTAAGGCTAGACCACAGGACAGTCTTCCTGTGAGTCATGCCCTTTTTTCCTTCATCTAACGGGGCCCTCATCGAACTTGGGGTCTGTGTCTACCTTGTATGAGAAGTCACATTTCCCCAGCCTAGCCCCAGGTCATCCTGAAATTTGGCATGGTTTAGCCAAGCGTTTGCTGTCAAATCAGATGCCTTGTTCCTAAGAGCAGCTTCTGCTCTAACAAGTCCATTAACATTTGCTGAAACCCGGGACATCTCTGTATGAAAGGGTTAACCCAGCCACTCAACTGTTACTTGCTTCAAGAAATACTCTCTTTTAAAAAATAATATAAACAGATTGTACCAATTTGTACAAATACTATAAAATTATATTTGGTGTCTACATAAACTACACTGCATAATATGTAACATTCTCTTTGATTATTAAAGAAAAATAACTTTATGCTTGACCCTTCAGAGATTACAAAGAAGTGCATATCTAATTCCAGGGATCAAGTAAAGCAGTTAAGTCCTCCCATGTAGGCTGCAGACTTGGTCTCCTGGAACCAGCGATTGGAAGAATTGAACACCGAAAGGCACAGCGTCCAGGCTTGCAAATAAGGAACTTGTTGCCTTTCTCTGCATCTGCAGTGTCTTTGTTAATCACAAAGTGTGATTTTGCATTCTGATTACCAGTGTCATCAGCCTTTGTACAGATTTGAGCAGAGCAAATCACAATCATAATCATTTTATGGCATGCGATTCTAATCTCTTCCCAAATTATTAACATTTTGAATATTATTTAACTGCAAGGGTTGGTTTAAAAAGACACACCAAGACTGAAAACCAAGATCCAACAAATACTTTGGTTGAAAACAAAGTATTTTAGAAAACCTGCTGTGCAGGCTATATTTTATGGTCAGTATTTTAATTTAAATATTTGATATTGGTTAAATCTATTTTTTTCTTAGTAAATTTTAGTGAAGGACAATGTTCAGCATAACTTGTTAATTTATCTTTATTATAAAGACTTTTAAATATACACAAAATTGGGGGGCATTCTCATTTTTTTTGCCTAATTTCAGTAACTGTTGACATTTGTCTTTCTTGTTTCATTTATACCTAATCCTCACTCACCCTCTCCCCCACCCACATTCACTTTTTTCTTTTCTTTTCTTTTTTTTACTGAGGATGGGTTTAGAAGTTTCAAAATCAAATCTCAACCATTATTTCACCCACAAATCTGTACAATTTACTGTCTCTCTCTAAGAAATTATGACCTTTTTAAATTGCCCACAATGCTGTTATCATGCCTAACAATTTAACAGTAATTCCATAGTTAACAAGATGATTCATTTGTGATTGTTGTTGATATTCAGTAATTCAAAGTGGCAGTAGGAAAGAGCTCAGCTGGTACTTTATTTTGAAAATATAAATTGTCATAAGATTTTGCTTCTGTTTCAAATTCACCAGCTAATCTTGTCTGCAAATTCAGTGAAGCTGGGGAAAAAAACAGAACTCTCCCTCTATTAAGGATTGTTTAATGTAAAGTTATATAAAAAGACAGTTTCTTCTATCCCCAATTTTAAATAAAATGTTTAAGCTCTGTTTTATAAATTCTCAAACAACATTAGGATTCTGTGGGACTTCCCAGGTAGCTCAGTGGTAAAGAATCCAACTGCCTATGCAGGAGACACAGGAGATGCAGGTTCGATCCCTAGGTCAGGAAGATCCCCTAAAGGAGGAGATGGCTACCCACTCCAGTATTCATGCTGGAGAATCCCATGGACAGAGGAGCCGGCAGGCTACAGTCCATGGAGTCGCAAGGAGTTGGACCCGACTGAAGGGACTTAGGACGGCAGACCAAAAATGATGACTTTCGTTTTGCTGAAGTTAAATTGTGGCCTTAGTTTGGGTGGATATTAAATAGCGGGGCTACCTGTCAGTTAAAGCCTTTACTTCCTCTGGCAGTACAGGCATGCTTACCCCATGAGGGAAATGTTGAGCTCTCTCTAGAGCGGGGACTGCTTCCCAGGTGGCTCAGTGGTAAAGAATCTGCCTGCCAATGCAGGAAACACGCGTTTGATCCTTGGGTTGGGAAGATCCCCTGGAGGCGGCCATGGCAACCCACTCCAGTGTTCTTGCCTGGAGAATCCCATGGACAGAGGAGCCTGGCGGGTACAGTCCATGGGGTCGCAAAGAGTCAGACACACCTGAGCACACATGCATTAGGATTCCACACACAGTTTCTGAAATATGTTCATGCTGTGTTTATTGAGGTGGAACATAAGAGGACTCCAGGGGTATTTGGGGTTTCAGGAATAAAATGATGCATTTGCATGCAGTGTCAAATTTACTCACATGTATTATGGAGTAAAATCTCATATTTTTAAACAGAAGCAAAAGCTTGTGAAGAAATACCATCCTTTATTTGAGCTGCTTTACCAGACCCTGTTAGATTTGAGTTCAGGCTCATCTTTTCTTTCCCTGCTAAGGATAGGGACAGCTTTGCTGGAGAAACTTGTAAATACTGAGTCAAGGGATTAAGAAAATGCAGCTAATTCCAATTGAGGGATATCTTTATTAGTCAACACATTTCAATGCTGCTTTAGGTTAAAAACTTGCCTTTGATTATACAATCCAGATTCCAGCCTGGAAATTCAGAGCAAAATCCTAACTAGCACGTTTTAGGCATGCCAGAACCAAAGTCTTTATTATGTTAACAAAAGTAATTACAAAATCCAGCAATCCAGAAGTTAGCAGACTATCTAAAATGCACCCACCCTCATTTAATAAGCATAAAAAATATTTTATGGATTTTCTTTTTGGTGCAATGAGTCCCAGCTTTCAAATATTTCAGAACATATCATTTCTGCTTGTTGTTCACAATACCTGATTGGTATGAATTTGCAATTATCCACAAGATAAAGGCAAAGGGAAAGAGAAGAGAGGATAAAATAGTATACTTTCTAAGATGGTAACAATAACCCTGTATACGAGACAGGAAAAGAGACACTGATGTATAGAACAGTCTTATGGACTCTGTGGGAGAGGGAGAAGGTGGGAAGATTTGGGAGAATGGAATTGAAACATGTATACTATCATGTATGAAACGAGTCGCCAGTCCAGGTTAGATGTGATACTGGATGCTTGGGGCTGGTGCACTGGGACGACCCAGAGGGATGGTATGGGGAGGGAGGAGGGAGGAGGATTCAGGATGGGGAACACATGTATACCTGTGGCAGATTCATTTCGATATTTGGCAAAACCAATACAATATTATAAAGTTTAAAAATAAAATTAAAGGTGAAAAAAAATAGTATACTTTCTAAACAGTACAGTAAAGAGGCTTAGGCCATCATCATATCTCTTAGAAAAAAATTGTTTACTTTCAGTTATATCACTTAATAATACCATTAACTTTACATTTGTCTTTTTTTTTTTTAACTTCAAGTCCTCTTTATCACCATTCCCAATTCCAGGGCCCAAATCAAGTCCTTCTCGGTAGTAACTGCTACAGAGCAGATCCCCCGTTTTCATTCCTGTGAGGTTTGTATGCTTATTCCTTAGTACATGTGAGGTATTAGGAGGGGTCAGTATGAATATACTCATACACTTCTGGTTTTTCAGCAGCGTCTTTAGGATCTGTTCAGATGTAGAGGCATGTGAATTCCTTTTAACAGCTGGATGTCCTGTGTCCTCACATGCAGGTTTTATCTGTGATTCTGCCTTCCCCCTTTGGATGGAGACGAAGGTGTTCCCACAAGTTCCTCTGCTGGAGTGCCCAGTGCCAGGCTAAGGTATGAGGAATGAGAATGCATTTTGTTAAAGGGGACGATGTCCTTGAGCTGGTTGTTTCTGAATGGAAAGTGCAGGCCAGATTAATATGGACCCAGAAAATTGTGGAAGGTTTGTGGCGGAAGAACACTGAGCTTTGCGCATGTTCAGGACTGGCTGAGATAGGGTTGAATTTCATTAAGAAAATGAATGTGAAAGGTAAAGTGGTTTAGAACCTGATCTGGTTCTCTAAGAGAAGTTTTCTTAAAATACTGAACTGTTTTTGGTAATTGTGAATTTCTTTAAGTGATCTCTTTGCCAGTGAGATCTTTTATTACCACTGGTTAAAGGTTTTTTATATTTTGATAAACTTCCCCTCCTGGGGTTCCTGTTACATCCAGATCTGGGATCCTCAGCCCCTCAGCTAATTGGAGGCCCTTTTCCTTATTTTTTTTCCTGCTGGGCACACTGGCCTCACCAGGGCAGCCGCTCCAACAAACACACATACACACATTTAGACAAACACATGCACACTCCCTCCCAAAGGCCTGTGGGTGAGCAGAGGGCAACCAGAGACAGTAGATGCCTCCTCCAGTGTGGGGGCCTCCGATCTCCAGCCTGGACTTTCTGCTTCCTTGAGTGTGGAGTCCAACCAGAGAACCAGGCAAGGGAAAGAACGAGCTGAGGGGTGCAGGCCAGGCTCTGGAAGGACAGGAGGGAAGTTCTAGGGTCAGTTTATAATCATGAAGCTCTCCCCTCTATCCCTTTTCTCCTGGATATAGAACATGAAAAACTCAGCCTTTTGCAGCGGTCATTGGGGGTTCCCATGTGGACAGAGGGGCTGTCCCCCAAATCCCATTGCAGGGACTGGACTGGAGAGGGTGGCGTTGCTGCCAACATACTGATTCAACACGAATTCCAGAAAGTAGATGTGGACTAAAGAAGCTGGCCCATATTGCTCGCAAGTCATTGCCAGGAAGAAAACCTAAGTTTTAAAAGGGCAATAAAAAAACCTCTTTAAAACATAATAAATCCAGGCAGAGCAGAAAGGGCCTGAAGTTCCCAAATCCCTGTGGGTCCTACCTCAGCCCGCCTGAGAGTCTGCCCATCTGGGCCTGAGAGCTTGCGCAGTTGGCAGGAGAGGTTCACTGGGGCGAGGCAGGCAGCGTGCCTGCTTACAGAGCCCAGCACCGGGGAAGCAAGCTGGCTGCGCCCGCCCTGGAGGGCTGGGCCACTCGAGTTTGACCTTGCTTCTGACCCACATACTAGGTCCATCTGAAAGGCTGAGTTAGACACCCCTCACCCTCCCAGGAAGTGAACCCTGCCCCCAGCAGCCGTTTCCAAATGATACCAGGGACCCTCCCACTCTCTGCTTAGGGTCCCCAGAAACAGTAGGGCCGAGGGGAGGTCTGAAAAGCAGTGGAGCGTTTTCACGGGCGGGTGGGACTCGAGGTCAGAGAAGAGTGCCCATGGAGGCCCTGCGTCTCAGCTGCGTCCCCACAGTGAGCTGAAGACAAAGGAAAAAACGAGGGAGGGTTGAATCGTATACTTTCTAAACAGTGGAGTAGAGAGGCTTAGGCCTCTATTCATTAAGTACTTAAAAAAATAAATCTTTCCGTTTTATCACTTTAAATTATACCAATAACTTTACATTTGCCTTAAAAAAAAAAAAAAAGCAAAACTCCAAGTTCTCTTTAATACCACTCCAAACCCCGGGGTCCTTCTTAATTCTAACTGCTACAGGGCAGACCTCCAATCTGTTCCTTACACTTTTAGATCTGTATGCTTGTTCGTTAATACACATGAGGTATTTCCTCCTAATAGGGGTCGGGATGAATATCCTCATGCACTTTGAGCTTTGTCAGCAGTGTTTTCAGGATCTGTTCAGATGTACAGGCATGTGAAGCCCTTTTAGCTGCCGGATGTCCTGTGTCATCACATGCAGGGAGCATCTGTGATTCTGCCTTTGTCCTGTGGGCGGACAGGAAGGGTCCCTCCCAAGATCCCCTGTTATAAACAATGCTGCAATAATGCTTTACCCAGCACCAGCTCGAGCTAGAGGGCTGTATAGCAGCAGTCAGGAATAGTGGGAAGAAATAGTTTATCAAGGACTTTCAGAATTTCTTTCTCATGGTGCTAATTAGCAGGTTTTAAGTGAGATGACTTTAAAGTCTGCACCACGCACTCCTATCCTGCAGGAATAGACTGCTGCCCACCTCTCCACCTCTGCCGTCACGTGCCTCCTATTTCCTGGTAGGTACCAGAAAAACATAATCACATTTAATTTTCATGAATGTTGCCAAATGTTCGTTCCAAACTTGAATTTTTTTTTCATCAGCCTTTAAGACAACTGTACCTTGGATTTTCTTCATTTTCCCTCCGCTGACCTTCTGAGACTCCTGCGGAGATTCTCCCCCTCTACCTGGCCCTGGGAGCTCACTCCTCTCAGATCTCATCCAGTTTCCTGGCTCCATATTCATGTCAATGAACCCAGCCCCTCTCTGATGCCCTGTCCACACAGCGCACCTCTCCCTGTGAATCTTGGCTGGGCCCAGGTTATCTGTTCACAAACGATTGATCTCTCCAGTTGGCCTGGGCACACCCCTTCTCCCCCGCACACCCCGACTTCCTTCACCCCTGCCTCTCCATCTCAGTTAACAGCCAAGTACTAGAAGGTCTTTCCAGTCCCTCCCGCATTACAATGACTGCTGCTGCTGCTGCTAAGTCGCTTCAGTCGTGTCCGACTCTGTGCGACCCCATAGACGGCAGCCCACCAGGCTCCCCCATCCCTGGGATTCTCCAGGCAAGAACACTGGAGTGGGTTGCCATTTCCTTCTCCAATGCATGAAAGTGAAAAGTGAAAGTGAAGTCGCTCAGTCGTGCCTTACTCTTAACATGACTAGTCTGTCACATATATTCATACTTGTTAATAGGTTTAAAAAAAAGTCAGCCATTCTCCACCCTAAGAACCACCCCTAGCCCAGGTCGTGTTCCCCAGGCCCCCACCTAGGTCACCCACACAATCTCTGGCCAGCTTCCAGTCCCTGACTTGCCTGGGAATTTTGTCTTTGCCCCCAGTGTCCCCAGAACGTCCTTCCACACCACACGTCTGATGGCACCCCTCGGCTCTCTTCTTCCGGCCATGCAGGCCTCACGATGTTGCCTCTATACTTTTCGATCCAGGGGTGTCTCTCTCCGCCCGCTCCTCTCCTTCTAAGGTCCAGCAGCACACTAGGCAACCAGAAAGGCTTTCCAAGTCAGGACCTTCTCCAGGCAGCTCTCCGGGACATCATGCCGTCCTTATCCTCAGCGTAGGACACCTTGAAGACCATCTTCCTTTGTCAGTTTCCAGCCCTCTTAAACACTGCCTCCTCTAGGCAGCCCACCCAATATCAGCACCCACCCCACCACGGGGAGAAGATTAAAGCCCGAATCCAGAGTCACTGGGGGCCTCCGGGGGCTGGATGTAGGCCTTGGGGTTTGGCTGGAGCCTATGGAGACTGGCTGGGGCCCTTGTTGATTGGCTGGGGATATTGTTGACTTGCTGGGGCCATTGGGGATTGGCTAAGGTCGTTGGGGGTTGGCCGGAGCCGTTGGGGATTGGCTGGAGACATGGGGGGGGGGGGTGTTGGCTGGGGCCCTTGGGGATTGGCTGGGGCCGTTGGGCGTTGGCCGGGGCCGTTGGGGATTGGCTGGAGGTGTTAGGGGTTGGCTGGGGCCCTTGGTGATTGGCTGGGGCCATTTTTTTACTTGCTGGGGCCATTGGGGGTTGGTTGGGGCCGTTGGGCATTGGCTGGGGCCGTTGGAGTTTCAGACAGTTACCAGAGAGGTTCTGCCTAAGTCCAGGGTAGGGAGCTGAGGCCAATGGAACCAGGAGTTGGGGCCCAAGGCCAAGAAGCCTGGCAACACACTCCCACCAGTGCCAGGACCTGAAGTCGGGGAATCCAACCAAGTCTGCCAGCCTGCCAGCCACAGAGGGGCCAAGGCCAGGCAATAAGCAATAGCCAGGGCGCCCCTGAGCATCCACCCTGCCATCTGCAAGCAGCGGGACAAGGGCATCCCCCATCCCCTCTCCTCCAGCGAAGAGCAGGGCTAATGTGTGCAGGAGACCGAGGCCCCTGCACCGTCCCTGGGAGAGTTGGGCCCGCAGTGGGCTCAGCTGGCCCCCAAGTCTGGGGCCGCGCCTGCTGAGAGCCGGGAGACCCCTGCCAGCTCAGCCCTTTGCCCGCAGAAGCCACGAGGGATCCTGGACTGAACCTAGTGCCCCGTCTTAACGTGGCTCTTCCCAGATCTTTTTGAGCATAGGCTCCAGTTTTAGAGGAGAAGTGGGGCAGGGGGCTTCCAGCCTAAAGGCTCCCATAGCTCTTTCTCCACTCACTCCAGAGGAGCTGTCCAGGTGCCTTGGCCCCACTCTTTGCTCCTGAAGGCAGGGCCGAGATCCCCTGCCTCGCCCGGTCTTGGGAACCTCATATTTATTTTTACTTTATATGAGTTGCCTTTTGTTTCTTCTCATTTCTCCATGAGGTAGACTTCAGGGCCTGTGTTCACGCATGCCTTCCTGTATCCACACTCTTGGGGAACTCTCTCACCTCCTGAGGCTAGGCTTGGACAGGTGATTTATTTTGGCCAATAAGATACCAAAAGTGTTGCAAGAGGAAACTTGAGAATCATTTGTTACTCCCGGAACCTGCCTGGGTGTGCACAAACCCTGACTGTTCTGACAGATGACTGTGGCCCAGAAGCCTCAAAGTGCGGCTGAGCGGCCGCCTTGAATCATCCGGCCCACGGGCCCCGACCCCAGACGCGTGAGTAAATTCATCCCAGGTCGGCTGAGCCTATGAAAAGAACCACCCAACACTAAATGTGTTGTTGATTTGAGATAGGTTGTTACAGAGCAACAGATGACTTACATGCTATACTCAAATCCCTTTCTTCTCTCCAGTTCCCACCCCCCCACCCCCATTTCTTTTCCTGACCTTGTTACTCTAGACAGCAAGCCTGGAGGAACCTCACTAGGGTTTCTAAAGAAGTGTTTCCCAAAAACTTTTACAGAGATCCCTTGCCTCAGACTCACTTGGAGAATCTCTTGGAAATAGTCCTGGTAATCTTTGAGAGTGCAGGGTGGGAATCTCCAACTTGGCAAGTCCCTCTGTCCTGAGGAGAAAATGGCAAGGCACTCCAGTGTTCTTGCCTGGAAAATCCCATGGACAGAGGAGCCTGGCGGGCTAAGTCCACGGGTTCACAGTCGGACGTGACTGAGCGCACTGGCCCACTCAACACATTTCAGCAGTTCTATTCTCACATCCATGGTTGCAGCGTCCTTTCTTCCCCAGTCCCTATGTAACAGGGAGAAACCTTTGTATTCTGTACAAGTTAATTGGGAAACAGATGTTGCCTATAAGCTTGGGTATTCTGGCCCTTCTCTGGGAACCCTGCCTCCCAGATAACAAGCATTAAGCGAAAATTCCTTTCTTTAGCACACAGGAACCGTCTTGACCAGATCCACCTATGAATGACTACAGGTGGGAAGAAAGTAACACACCCTCTGTGAAGGCTGACAGGAATCAAGAAACGTTTGATTCGTTCCCTGTCAGTTAAAGGAAGCCTGAGTTCTAACTCAGGACACAAGTCCACCATCTTCGTGGGGTGCTGGCTTTCCTACTGAAGTCGCCATTCCTTGCCCTGACAGCCTCTCAACTTATGGCCTGTCCTGCGGAGAGCAGTACAAGCTTGTACTTGGAACCAGCTGGTGACTAGCTGGCCCTGGTTGGGGATTTTCAGGTAAGGCCCTAGCAGCTGCAGGAACCACTTGTCCTGAGGATCTTCCCTTCAAAATTCCTGAAAGCAGCACCAGCTACCCAGCACTTGGCAACTGGAGCAAGGAATTGACATCCAGGAGCCAACGGGCTCGATTCAGTAGGGTAAGTGGCTCCAGTACTTCTAGCTGGGAACTTTATTTACTCTCTGTTTCAGGCATTTTTTCTGCAATAGTCAAGTTGGGGGCCCTGTTGGAGACAGGGAAGGGCTGTTGGAATTTACCTAATCTGTGAGCCAGCTCTTTCGTTTGTTTGGATGCTAGCATTTGTGTTTTGTCTGTCTCGAATTTCTGACTTTAAATATGGTGAGTGCTTCAGCTATTCCGAAACTGCGAGAGGAAGATGATATTTTATTGTACCCATGAGTGGCCAGAGTGTCCGTTAGGATCTCCACGAGGGGTTTAGGCAGGATTACCTTGGGGCCCTGTGCGCCGTGTTTGTCATTGGGATATGCAAAACCCCGAGGCCAAACTTGAGGGTTTCTTTAGGATTCCGTCTGTCCTTTGGATTTTTCGTTTCATTTTGTTCGGTACTGATTCTCCATTTACCTCCAAATTAAGTTTTATCCTGGTAAATTATATCATTTCTTTTGATAATCTCGAATTGTTGTATGTCACAATAGTAATCAAGTTTCTTTTCAATTGCATTGGCCCCTGGCTGGTTGACACCAAGGCAAAAAGGCATCCTTTTAATGGTTAGAGGTGACCTCTGTGCAAGCGCCTGAGCTGTGACATCAGGGAAAATACGGACGGGAAGGAGAGTGAGGATACGTTGCTCCAAACTTTCACTCCTCCAGCTGAGCCTGCGGTCTGAGCTGCTCTGGCCGCTGTGCCAGTATAACTACCACTTCTGTTCCCATCCAGCCCCAGTTCCCAACACTGGGACTCGGGAGTGCCTCTCTGTACAGGCGTCATTTAGAAACCCCGTGTCATCTGCTGGAGTCCTGGGACTCGGTCTGGCCTCACCGTCTTAAGATCTGGAAGGGCCCTCAACTCAGTCCAGGAGCCGCTCCCAGGACAAGCGGTTTCCTTTGCTGCCGCCTCACATGGGGGTTATGCACATGACCAGTCAGCTGGCTTTCTCAGACTGACTCCTGTAATTAGAGAGACCGCACCCCTTCGTACAGGGAAGATTTCTGTACCTGAAGCCCACTTGACAGTACCCAAAGCTGAACCGAATCGTGACCCCAGTGAGAGAGGAATGCCCTTATTAGATGACCGCGTGTTAGCGCATCTTGGCAGAATTTCAGTTCCCTGACCAGGGATGTGACCCTGGGTGCTTGGAGGGACAGCAGAGTCCTAACCACTGGACCGCCAGGGAATCCCACCTGTAGGTGTTATCTTACTCACATAGTTCATTCAGATTACTGAAGGGGAGGCTGGCAAAGAAATCTGGTTACTTATTCTTGATTTCTTAGGCCAGGTGTAGTGAGATTAAGATTTGAAAGGTGTGCTTGGGCTGGAGATGAGTAGAGCATGGGGATTCCCGACTTAAAAGCTCCAGTAGAGCTTTGCTAAAGGGATAGGAAAGGGGACTGTATGTTGAGGGTGGTTTCCTGTAAACAGCTGCTTACAAGCCTACTGCTCACTGCTTTCACCCAACATAAGCTCTCAGCACCACTGGCTAAGAGTGAGTGCTCAAAAGGCCTTGCCTACTGCTCAGCCAGTCCTTGCCCACAGGCTGTGTGCTTATGGCCAGAACACCGTGTGACCTCAATGACTTGGAATGAAGGGATGACATGAGCCTCTGAGGGCCCTGAGATGTCCTAAGCCCCCAAACCCAACTCCTAGGCAAGGTTTCTCAAGGTCAGTCTGATACTAGCTAGACATGTCCACTTTTACCAAAAGCTTTTCCAACAAAGACCTGGACAGACAAGGGCTGTGCCTTCTACTACTAAGAATTGGTCACCATGGAGGTACAACGCAGTTTCTCAAACCCACACTGTTAAAATAGACAAATGCATAAAAATAAGCAAGGAAGATAAAATCATGAAGGCCTGGTTGTGATGGCCACTTGAAACCCCCCATATATGGCCCCAAACCAACTGCCTTAATCCTACCAGTCCCAGGCCTGTTTCCGGATGACAGAAGAATTTGCTACCTGATTCCTTCGTTACAAGTTATTTTTTCCTTTGAATATTAAGTATCCCACAAGCGACTTGGTCTTGCAATGTCTTTTTTCTAACAATGACTTGGACTTGAGATTTCTTTGGTGTTTGAAGGTATTTGGTAGTATTTAAGGGACAGTTATCCAGAAAGATGCCCTTCTTCTTCAGTTTTATTGGACTCTCTGAGCTCACAAAAGGGACCAAAAGAGGAATTTGGGGGTGTGAAATGTGAACTCTAACCGCATTGTTCCTGTTCCTTGAGAAGGAAGAGGACAAAAGGAGTCATTGTACGCCCACCATAAGCTGTCCACTGTGGTCGGTCCTTTGTCTTTGAACAATCTCAAGTCCTTACACCAATTAACTGGAATAACTAGCTGGACAGTCCTTACACCTTTGAGGACAAGCACAGGAAATGCTTCTCTTTCTCTGAGACGACTGCCAATGTGTAGCGGGGTTACAAGTGATTTTAGTTAAACTGCTTCAGACTAGTTCTTGATCTTCAACTTGGAACAGCCCCTGGATTCTACCCAGATTTTAGCTGTCCTGCTAGGGAGGGGCAGAGGTTGACCAAAAGGAAAAAGCTTAAAAAAAAAGAAAAAAAGGGAAACTTACTAGTGACTTTTTTCCTGTAGGGGGTCTACTCCCCTCAAGAACCTTTGCTTTAGCTTTCTCTTCAGTATCCTGAATATACACAGCTTTTTTTTCTTTTCATTGAAATAGTTTCCTTTCAATATCAATTTAGATTCAGGTGTATAGCACAATCAGTTATACATAAATTTGTTCCTTTACTGATTTTTTTCCTTTATAGTAGTTCCCTATGCTATACAGGAGGTCCTTTTTATCAATTTTATATGTATTTGTGTATCTGTTACACCCAGACTCCTGATTTATCCTTTCCCCTAAGATAACCAGAAGTTTGTGCTTTAATTCTGCAAGTGAGTTTCTCCTTGGTAAACTAGTTCATTGCTACCAATGATCAGATCTCACTTACAAATGGTATCCTATGACACTGGTCCTCCTGACTCAGTTCACTTACTGTGATCCTCTAGATCCACCCAGGGCATTATTTCACTCTCCTTTCTGCCTGAGCAATATTCCATCGTGTCTAGGTCCCATTCTTCTGTTCGTGGACACAGTGGTTGCTTCCCTCTTTTGGCTTGTGTAAATTAGTGCTGCGCTGAGTGGCGAGTTGCGTGTGTCTTTTTGAATCCTGGTTTTCTTCCTGTAGACACCCAGGAGTGGAATGGGTAGATCACAGGGTAGCTCTATTTGTAGAGCTCTCGTGTTCTCCGTGGACTGTCAACAGTTTATATTCCCAGAACAGCGGAGACTTCCTTTCCCCACATCCGCTCTAGCATTCATTGCTTGTAGGCTTCTTTTGGCTGTGCTGGGTCTTCATTGCGGAGCACGGGCTTTGCTCTAGGTGCAGGGGGGAGCTGCCCTCTAGCTGTGGCCCACGGCTTCTCACTGCTGTGACTTCTCTTGTGAAGCACAGGCCCTCGGGCACGCGGGCCTCAGCAGGTGTGGCTCGAAAGCTCTAGAGCACAGGCTCAGCCGTGGTGTATAGGCTTAGTTGGCTCTGTAGTGTATAGTCTTCATGGACCAGGAATCGAACCCGTGTCCCCCCATACTGGCAGGTGGATTCTTATCCACTGCACCACCAGGGGAAGTCCTGTTTGTAGAGTTTGATGATGGCCCTTCTGACTGGCAAGAGGCGATTCCTGATTGCAGTTTTGATGTGCACGTCCCTGATATTAGTAATTACTGATGTGGAGCCCCTTTTCATGCTTCTTCTAAAAGCAGGGATAGAAAATGAACTTATGGTTGTGAGGGGGAAGAAGGGGGGTAAGGGATAGTTACAGTTTGGAATGGCCATGTATTACTGCTGTATTTGAAATGGATAACCAACAAGGAGGTACTGTATAGCACAGGGGACTCTGTTCAGTGCTATGTTGCAGCCTGAATGGGAGTTTGTGGGAGACTGGATACATGTATATGTATGGCTGAGTCCCTTCACCTGAAACTGTAACATTGTTAATCAGCTATATCCCAATACAAAATAAAGTTAAATAAAAAATAAAAAGTGAGAGGGAAACTTCCTTGTTGAAACTGGCTTCCTGACACTGTGCCCCATTTTATTTTTTCCACTTTTCTGATCAAAAGGGCAGGTGTCATTTACAGCCCTGGAGGCCCTGTGAATATCAAGTGTCCAAGGTACTGGTTTTAAAAGTCGCTGCTACCCAAAACAGCAGATTTCTCCCTAGCCTCAGCTGGTTCCTCTCGAGACCAGTAAGTCATGTTCCTAGGCAGAAAGGAAATACCCCAAACCTCGTCTCATTACTACTAGTCCCTTATTTTAAATGGAGTCGTCATTTGACGGTGTTGGTTGTGTATGTACACCATCTTGTCCGTTTACACATGTTATCACTTCCTCTTCAGGTTCCCTCCCCACGTTGAGTGTTGAGTCAAGCTTCCTGTGGTACACAGGTTATTATTATCAACTTCATATGTATTCAGTGTTTTTGTTCCGTTGCTAAATTATGTTCAACTCTTTGCAGCCCATGGATTGTAGCATGCCAGGCTTGTGTATGTTAATCCTAAACTCCTGATTTACCCTATGGTAACCAAGTTTGTGTTTCTCTAAGTTTCTCCTTGAACTAGTCCGTTACTACCACTGTTCAGATCCTACTTAGGATACCTTTTGATACTCATGTCTCAGCTCATTTACTGTGATCCTCTCTAGGTCCACCCCGGGTGCTGCCAATGGCATTATCTCATTCTGAGTAATACCCCACTGTATCTGGGCACCATCTCTTACCATTCTTCTGTCCATGGACATTGTGGCTGCTCCCCCCTTTGGCTTACAGAAACACAGTGTTGCACTGAATGGCGGGACCGCCATTCAGTCTTCTCTGTAGACACCCAGGATTGGGATGAACTGAAACCTCTGCAGTGTTATATACAGATGTTATCAGTTTACATTTCCAGCAGTAGCACAGCAGCATTCTGTCCACATCCTAATGCATGCGTGCGTGGGTCTTTTGATATACCCCTAAGAGGGTGTCGGGCTTCCCTTGTGGCTCAGCTGGTAAAGAATCTCCCTGCAATGCAGGAGCCCTGGGTTGGGAAGATCCCCTGGAGAAGGGAACAGCTACCCACTCCAGTATTCTGGCCTGGAGAATTCCATGGACTCTATAGTCCATGGGGTTGTAAAGAGTTAGACATGACTGACTTGCACTCTTCACTTTAAGAGGGTGTTAGGGGTGGTTACTAAATAATGCCATGATGTACCAATTTAGCTTCCCAGGTGGCGCTAGTGCTAAAGAATCCACCTGCCAATACAGGAAATACCAGGGACAGGTTCAATTTGTGTCAGGAAGATCCCCTGGAGGAAGGCATGGCAACCCACCAGTACTCTTGCCTGCGAAATCCCACAGCCAGAGCCTGGAGGGCTACTGTCCATAGGGTTACGGAGTTGGACACAACTGAGCACGCACGGTCTGCTGACCAGCCAGCGGACAGTTCTTGATACAAAATATGGTTACCAAAATCTTTATGGTATTTCTTCTTTATGGTATGTTTGTAAAACACCTTTAATCCTACCCAACCCTTTTCTGTTAGCTTCTCAAGGATAAAGTGTTTTCTCTTTCAGTCTGCCTCTTCAGATGCACAGGCATAGCTGCAGGCCTTGGTCACACGCAGCGTCGGGCTGAGTGCACCGCAGCTCAGAACGTCCTACTATGACAGCTGAACTGTTCTTCCACTCCTGCTACAGGCTGCCTAGATCTACCTCAAGTTGCTTCTTCTCACAGGACTTTGCTGAGAAACTGATGCCTCAGACATTAATTACATCTAACAGTTTCTCAGCTTACACCCAGCTCACACTCCAGGCACCTGTTAGTATGGAAGAAGGGAGAATGGACGCTGGTGACCACAGCTTCCTTCTGGCCTGACACTTCTATTTACCTTGGTTTTTTAAAGAAAGCTAGGGTAACAGAGCTGTATTGACCAATTCTGTGTATTGTATTCTCCAAGAATACACAGGTATGTCTATCAGATCAACTACATGCATGACATATTTTACTATTTTAAACTATTTTAAAATTACACACTAAGGAACGACAAAGTGATAGAGTATGCACTGGCCACATGCCCAGACTCAGGACCAGCTGCTCTGAATCACAGCCCCATGAATATTATCCTCTGCTGAGGACACCTGGGCCCAGAGCCACACACTAGGCTGAGCAAGGCTTTCACACCAGGTGTGTCTGTCCCATAGACTGAAATGAACGAACAAAATTTTTAGAAACAGTTTATTTTCCATCAACCAAATTTCCATTTTGGTGGAAGTTTGTGGAAGTTCTACAAGTGTCTGGAAGAAGAGCTTACGACCACTCGGTGGTGGTTCCTACCCATTCCGTGGCCTGGGCGGTGGGGGCTGCAGACCAGTCTTCAGTGGAAGGCTGAGCACTCCAGTCTTCTGTTGAGAAAATACAAGGAGGTCATCAGCCACATCCCCAGATTACTTTTGTAACCCCACCCCACCAATCTGCTTGTATTCCTACAGATACTGGACCCTGATACGTACCAGTGGGGAACTGCTGAATGGGCACGGAAGGCACCTGCACGCCTTCAGACCAGTCTGCCACCTCAGGCTGAGCAGCCGTGAACTCTGGAGCTGGAGCGGTCCATTCACCCTGAAACTCCTCCTTGGTCACAGCCTTCTCAGCTGCTGCCTGCTCTTCCTTTTCAATCTAGTTTAGGAAAATATTTTTTGGTTTATATGCAATGGCGGATTAGTTTCTGTTGTTGGCAGTAAAAAGTATCCATGTACTTATGTGAGTGACAACAAGCCCCTGTGGACGAAGCTCACCTCCTCAGGATCTCTGTAGAAGTAGAGGTCCGGCATGACCTCCCACGGGTGCTCTCGGGAGATGGTGCCACGCATGCGCAGGACTTCCCGGGCGAGCATCCACCACATCAGACCCACCGAGTGTGCTCCCTGCAAGAGCGCCAGGTTAAAGCGACACTTGGCAAACCGCGAACAATAAGCACCCCCCACTCCACCTAACCTGTCCCCTCATCATCTAGGTCCCTTGGTACCACGTGAGCAGACATGTCTGTTAGTCTGAAAGTGTTTATAGCACAGCAGAAACTAACACAACACTTAAAACTGTACTCCAATTAAAAATCAAAGTTTATACCAAGATTGTTCTCTATCTCTGGTTCTTAATCTTGTCTGCCACTGGAATTTAATTAACTAACTGGGTTTAATTAAGACTCCACTCAACAAAATGGGGCCAGTGCCTGAATATTGGTAGAAATAAAAGAAAACCTCAGCCCCATTCTTATGTGTAGCCAGGTTTGAGATCAGTGACAAACGACCAATTTGAAACATAGGTAACCCACCTTTTCAGGATCTCAGAGCAGGATACATGAACTGAGAAAACAGAAAAGTCAAGTACTGCCTGAAGAGTTAGGAATATTGAAGAAGAGAAAAAAAAAAAAAGGCTATCTTTAAAATGTTTTCACCTCTCCTTAAAATCATACTTTTGTAGCAAGTATTACTATCCAACTCCACTCATTGGGCCAGAGACCCTTGTGGTGTTAGCGAAAACTTGCCCCTCGTGTAGCACACTACCTACACTTGAGAGTTCACTGGCCAGTGGCCTCAACTCCAAGCTCTAACAATGTGCAGAGGAGAGCCCGGGGCGGAGCACTTAGCGGCTGCGCCAGCTCAGTCACAGACTGTTACCTTGTTGTTGCACGGGATGGCGATGTCCACGTAGCGCAGAGGAGAGTCCGTGTTGCACAGAGCAATGGTTGGCAGGTTCACGTAAGAGGCTTCCGTGAGGGGCTGGTGGTCAGCCCTGGGATCGGTGACCACCAGAAGCCTTGGCTCCCTGAACGCGGCCTGGATCTGGTTAGTGAAGGTTCCCGGAGTGAAGCGGCCTGCGATAGGAGTGGCTCCGGTGGCAGCAGCAAACTTCAGCACAGCTCGCTGGAAGAAGCAACAGAAAGAGGTAACGAGCGTCCCCGAGACGGTGCCACAGGAGCCCTGCGATGATAAACGGACCCCCACCACCTTCTGTAATGTCACCAAGCAAGCTACCTAGCAGGAAACTCCCCCAAAGCCTTGCTCAAAACATCTAGTAGTTAATCGTTCTATGAAAACTCAAAGTGTTAGTCACACAGTTGCGCCTGACTCTTTACCACCCTATGGCCTACAGCCTGCTATGCTGCTCTGTCTGTGCTCCTCTTGTCTGTCTCCAGGCAAGAATACTGAGTGAGTTGCCATCCCCTTCTCCCGGGGATCTTCCTGACCCAGGGATCGACCCCGGGTCTCCTGCATTGTAGGCAGATTGTTCTCCATCTTCCACTTATTGCCTGGAAACATAGAATCAGGACAAAAAGAAAAACGCAAAGCATGGCCCCGCACCCAGGCCCTCTGCTAGGGATGCTCTTCCCTCGGGTTAGCTGATGCTCACTACACCCTCACTTCTGCTGGTTCCACAGCAAACTAGCCGGGTTCAAGTACCACTTACGAGTAACAGGCTAGTGACTCCTGTACGTCCAAATTCCTCATAAGACTAAAAAATGACACAAAATGCAAACACACCACGTGGAATCTGACCACCAGAGCACTTCTGTATTCTAGGTAGTAAATTTTCCCTGATGGAAGCACAGACTGGTCACTGAGCTCACTCTACAGCAGTAATTAAAACCATCAACCATGTGTCTCACCAAAGAATTCCAGTGATTAAGCCAGCCACAAGGGGAATAAAGCCCAGTTAAAACACCTCTTGCAAGGAGGCCTAATCAGGACAATTGAGTAAAATGAGAATTGAGAAGAATTCACCCCCTTCCACCAACACTGTTATATATTTGTATATATGTATAAATGTACACTTGTACGTATAACAGGACACCTAGGAACAACTCAAAGGGCAAGAAAGAGCTCCACAGAACAGGGCTGAAGGAGACAAAAAAGAGGAAGTGGGGCGGACTCCCAGTCCTCTTGGGAGGTAGCTGAAAAAGAGGAAATGTCACCCGCTACCCTGAACATTCCCTCACTGGCAGGGATATTCACTGGAACAAAAACGGAGGTTCCGAAGCTCAGCACAAAGATGACTGGTTTGTGCCGGGCAGGACAGAGACCCGCGCAGACGGTCTGTGCCACCGCCCTGCTCACTGCAGCCTGAGGCGTGTGTCCGCGAGGCCAGGTGACGGCTGAGTGCTGCCTTAGAGGACACCAGGCAAGAAGCCTGGTGGGGGGAGGGCAAACACACTCAAGGGGACGCAGAGCAGTCCTGCTGCAGATGTGAGTGCTGTTGTGCAGCGGCACGAGAAGAGGCGAGGTCGCCAGGGCGGCCTCTGCCTTTACTCACCAGCTCCAGTTGCAACCCTGGCCTCCCTGAACCCAGAGGCAGACACCACCAGGTTGCCACGAAACAGAGGGGACTGAAACTACAGCTGCGGCCTAGGACCAAAGAAACAGAGGGGACTGAAACTACAGCTGAGGCCTAGGACCAAAGCCACTGTTTGGGATTAACATACACACTAGTATATGTAAAACTGACAAGCAACGAGACCTACCATACAGCACAGGGAGAGCTCCCCATGCTGTACAGGAGGTCTCGTTGCCTACCAGTTTTATATCTATTAGTATGTATGTTAATCCCATGGAAACAGGTCTGAGGACGGTGACACACGTAACTGGACACGACCTTGCACACCTACAACAAGCACAGCGTTGGAAATCAACCTTACTCCAATAAAAATAAAACTCAGAAACTTCCCTGGTCAAGGGACTGGATCCCACATGCTACATCTAAGATACCCCATGGTGCAACAAGGGTCAAAGACCCTGGGGATTTCAAGTGAGAACCAGGGCGATGCAACCAAACAAATGAACACATAAGCATTAAAAACAAACAAACAAAAAAAACCCAAAACTTAGAAAATAAAAAGCTGTAATGTGAAAGGACATTTGGAGCGTTTCTTCTGGCACTTCCACAAAATCCTGCCACCATGTGGCCATTTCAGGCCAACAGCGACCTTGAAACCAGGCCCTGCAGGGCTGTAAATGACAGCTGCCTCAGAAAGTGTCTGGGGTGAGTAACTGGGGAAAAAAGCAGCAGAGTCTCAGGAGGCCAGTTTCAACAGTTTAATCTCCCTCACACCATGTTTAAAAGAAACACACGAAAAGAGGCTCAATATTGCTACTTTGTAGAGACATGCAAATCAAAGCTACACTGAGAAATCGGTTAGCACCAGTCAGAATGGCCACCACCCACATCTACAGACAATAAATGCTGGACAGGGTGTGGATTCAAGTTTGTGGTTGTAAACCGAGGGTTCCTTAGTAAAGCAGAAACAGAGCTGCCCTAAGACCCTGCCACCCGACTCCTGGGTGTCTTACCAGGAAGAAACCAGAATTCAAAGACACACGCACGCCTGAGTTCACTGCAACGCTATTTACACAAGCCGAAAGAGAGAAGCAGCCAAAACGCCACCCACAGCAGAAAGGTAAAGGAGAAACAAATGGTAGCCAGGGACAATGGAGTCTTTATTACTCAGCCAGAAATGAGAATTTAATAAATGCCACTGGCAGGAAGCCTGGATGAACCTAGTGAGGATCATACTAAATGAACGAGTCAGACACAAAAGGCCAACGTCATCTTGTTACTGGATCACAAGCCTGTTTGCCCAACGCCAAGTGAGACCAATCATACCATTTAGTTGGAACAGAGAAAGGCTTATTACAGGTTCATACAAGGAGATGGACGGCGCATGCCCCAAGAGTACCTAAAGTTACTGAAAGCTTTCAGCGAAAGCAAAAGGTGAGGGAGGGGCGTGGTTAGTTGCTGCAAACTTCTTGATGTCAGATCCTTTGTTTTTGCGGTCTGGCCATGGTCAGGTAACTATGTTCCTGTGAATCTCCACCAAATGAATGTTATTCTTTGTCTTGACAAGAAAGGGCAAGGTCCCATCCTGGCTAAGAGGTGGCACAGCTCAGCTGGCAGCTCCTTCAGGGCCAGGTCTCCACATCCTGCCCAGCTGTCACCCCGAGGGAGCCAGGCACCCAATCCAACTGGCCCTCAGTCTCCTCAGGCCACACCAAAGCCGAGGGGGGTCTAGGTCTCACAGACGGCAACCCAGGCAGGTGGCCGCCGCCATCAGGTCACAGAAACGGGGATGAGGGAGAGGCCGCCGCTGCCTCAAGGCCAGGCCCAAAGCTGGCGGAGGGCCTTAGTGAAGGCTCTGGGGCCCTGCAGGGCGCAGTCCCCAGTCTGTCCCGGGCCTCCCGCTCACGCGCCGGCCCAAGGCTCATCAGAAGGCCCCAATCTGCCTCATGGTCCACATGCTACTGACCCTTGGCTGAATTGCTTCCTTAATGGTCCCCCAATGACAGGTGCTTGTAGGCAGGGCCCACTGAGGTACCCACCAAAGGCTGAGTAAGACCCGTCGCTTAGTAACCAGGATGTGGGCTAACGAGGCACAGCAATGGCTGCCTGCTAAGGGCTGTGCTCATCCTGCTGTTACAATGACTTATAGGTGGAACCTCAAAGTTGGTAGCACAAGTTTACCAGGGACAAACTCCCTCGCAGAATTAAAAGCCAAACTTATGCTTACCATCGGGGAAAGGATAAATTAGGAGTTTGGGATTAACAGATTCACACTAATACAACACCTACAGCAAACACTGCATTGCAAATCAACTTGACTTCATGGTTCAAGACGGCGGAATAGAAGGACATGCGCTCATCTCCTCCTGCAAGAGCACCAAAATCACAACTAGCTGTTGCAGAACCAGCAACAGGAAGATGCTGGAACCTACCAAAAAGATACCCCACATTCAAAGACGAAGCCGCAGAGAGATGGTAGATGGTAGGAGGGGCACAATCATGATAAAACCAAATCCCACACCAGCTGGGTGGGTGACTCAGACTAGAGAACAATTAATACTAAAGAAGTTCTCCCACTGTTGTAAAGGTTCTGAACCTCAGATCAGGCTTCCCAGCCTGGGTATCCAACAAAGGGACTGGCAATCCCCAGGGAATCTGACCTTGCAGACCAGTGGGATTTGATTATAGGACTTCCACAGGATTGGGGAAACAGAGACTCCAGTCTTGGAGGGCAGAAACCAAACCTTGCGTGCACAAAGACTCAGGGGAAAGGTGCAGCGACGCCACAGGAGACGGAACCAGAACTGCCTGCTCACGTTGGAGGGCCTCCTGTGGAGGTGTGGGCCCACAGAGGCTCCCAGGGATGGGGGCACCAGTCTGGGAAGGTCCTTCCTTGACGTAAAGCCTCTCGGAGGTCACCACTAACCTGACCACTGAGCCTGCAACCCAAGGCTGGGTGTTCTCAGGCCAAACAACTACCAGGGAGGGAGCACAATCCCTGGGAGCACCCATCAGCAGATAACTGGATTAAAACTTTACTGACCAAGGCCCTGCCACCAGAACAAGACCTAGTCTTTCCCACCACCAGTCCCTTCCATCAGGAAGTCGACAGAAGTCACAGCCTCCTCCATTAGAGGGCAGACAGAGAAGCAAGCACAGGCCCATAGCGAGTGAAACAAAACCACATTACAGAAAGTTAGTCAGCATGAAAAAGCAGGTGGTTATGTCCCAGATGAATAGATAACATAAAACCCCAGAAAAACAAGTAAAGTGGAGACAGGCAACTTTCCAGAAAAAGAATTCAAAATGATACTGAAGATGATGATACAGGATCTTGGAAAAAGAATGGAAGCAAAGATTGAAAAGATGCAAGAACTGTTTACCAAAGACCTAAAACAGACAGATAAATAATACACTGGAAGGAATCAACAGCAGAAGAGGCAAAAGAACGGGTAAATGACCTGGAGGACAGAACGGTGGAAATCACTGCCACAGAACAGAATGCAGGGGGAAAAAAGACTGAAAAGAAAGGAAGACAGTCCGAGTGCCCCATGGGCCAACATTAAACACATCAACATTCCCGTTACAGGGGTCCCAGAAGGAGAGAGAAAGAAAGGACCTGAGGAAGTATCTGAAGAGGTAATAGCTGAAAACTCCCCTAAAATGGAGAAGGAAATAGTCAATCAAGTTCAGGAAGTAGAGAGTCCCAGGCAGGATAAACCCAAGGAGGAACACACAAAGACACATAGTAATCCAACTGGCAAACCTTAAACACAGAGAAGATATTAAAATCAACAAGGGAAAACAACAAATAACGTGGCAAGGGAACTCCCATCAGACTACCACCTGATTTCTCAATGGAAATGACAAGCCAGCAGGGAATGGCATGATAGAGAAATCAAAAGCTTTCCAGACAAGCAAAAAGTTAGAGAGAATTCAGCACCACCAAACCAGCTTTACAACAGATGCTAAAGGAACTTCTCCAGACAGGAAACACAAGAGAAGGAAAGACCTACAGAAAATAAACCTGAAACAATTAAAATGGTAATAGGATCATACATTACCTGAAATGTAAATGGATTAAATGCACCAAAAGATATAGACCAGCTGGGTGGATGAAAACACCTGCATGAATGCACTTCCCCTTACCCCATCACTCTGCTTGACCCCCCCCACCAAATTGTCTGTCATTATTTTATATTAAGTTAATCATATTCCCATTATGGCTTATAATTATAATTATCTTTTATTTTTTGATTGTGAAAACTGATAAACATCTTTCACTACTGCCATTATGTAGCTATTACTCACTTAATACCACTGTATCATGACTGGCCAACAGAAAAGTAACAGAAAATTCTGTACCACCAAAACTACCATTCAATAGAAAAACCTGTAATCACTTAAAATCCAGATGCAAATCAGAATTATTGTGAGTACAAATGCCCAGGTATTGCTTTTTGTTTGCCAGTGCTCCAGATGTGTCTAATGTTTAGAAACAACTGGACTGTATGTTAAGATCTCTTACTATTATCTAGTTTGTTTCAGTTTCTATTTCATATTCAGTGCTCCCATTTCATTTAGTTTATGGTTTCCAATTTTTCCATCTATTTTTAGCTTAATGTTCTTTCTCAAGCATTTATGAAGCGTAGTAGTAAAGCTTTTATATATATAAATAATATGCATAATATATATATTTTAGAAGACATGAATTTCTGCCTAACTAAACAACAACGTATGACATTTTGATTCCACTTGACTTAGAAAATAGATACACAAGCAGCAACAAAGGCTCACTGTATAGCACAGGGAACTAAAGTCAGTATCTTGAAATAACCTATTATGGAAGACAACTTGAAAAATAATGTGTATATGAATAACTCTAACACAAAGAATTCTACTTTTTGAAACTTAGTAATGTTTATCTTTTAGCCAGTTTTTCCAAATGTTCTGTGGACATCAATAGCAACATGTAAAATACAAAATTTTAAATAAATTTTAGGATATAAAATTACTGTAACTTAATATAAATCTATTCTAATTAAATTATTAATGACATCACTCAAGATGCTCCAATTTTTGTTTTTCTCTGCACTTGATAAAATATTCTCAGAGAAATATTAATGTCTCACTATATGATTATTCCCCCCCTTGTTTTTTTTTTTTTTACAGTTTTGGTTTCTTTGTTGTTAGGCGTCTAATGGTTTCTGATGTCTATCTTCTTTGTGAATAGCACCTCTTATCACTGATCACTTTTCATTTTAAAAATAAGGTAAAAAAATTTTAAGTTATTAAGAAAAACTTTATCCAATAAAAAATAAAAATTACATTAGAAAAAAATAAAGCATAAGGCTTTGGGTGCTCATTCCATCAACTACCACTTTCATTTTCAACCCAGGAACAGGAGATGAAATCCTGTCACCTTGGGCAGCAGCAACCCACACAGGGCCTCAGGCACTACCAGTCCCAGTGCCCGCAGGGCTGTAAATAATGACAGGGGCTGCCCCAGGGAATGCCTGGGGGGATTATTAGGCAGGAGGTGGAATCTCAAGCCTCAGTCTCCCTCAGATGCCAATTTTGATGGGTCAATCTCCCTCACACTGTATTTAGAAGCAGCACACGGCAAGAGGCTCAATACGCTCATTTCTAGAGACGTGCAAATTAAAACTACACTGAGGCATCAGTCCAAAAAACCTTTTAGTCACTCAGTTGTGTCTGATTCTTTGGGACCCCATGGACTGTAGCCCACCAGGTTCCACTGTCCATAGAATTCTCCAGGCAAGAATACTGGAGTGGAGAGTCATACCCTTCTTCAGGAGATCTTCCCAACCCAGGGATTTAACCTGAGTCTCCTACACTGCAGGCAGATTCTTTACCATCTGAGCCACCACAGAAGCCCAAGGAATCAAGATAGCACCAGTCAGAACAGCCATCACCAAAACATCTACAAACAATGCTGGACAGGGTGTGGAGAAAATACATACTCATTCCTATTCTATTAGTGGGAATGTAAATTGGAAACAGCCACAATGGGGGTTCTTTAATAATGTAAAAACAGAGCTCCCCACTCTTGGGTGTCTACCAGAAGAAACCAGAATTCACAAAGACACATGGAGCCCAAAGCTCACAGCAGCGCTGCTATTTATACAAGCCCCAAGAGGCAAGAAGCCAATATGCCCATCCACACGGAACTGGTGAAGAAAAAATGGTAGCTAGGGACAATGGAATATTACACAGCCAGAAAAGGAGAATTTAATAAATGCCATTGGCAGCAAGCAGGGATCAAACTAGGGAGGATCATACTAAATAAACTGAGTCAGAGACTCAAAAGGCCATTATATGACTTACAGGTGGAATCACATACTAAATTCATCAACAACCTCCTCAATAGCACAGGAGCTCTACTCAACGCTCTTACCCCTATATGGGAAGAGAACTGCAGAGGCAAGCATACACGGTAACTGGACAAGATGCTGTACACCTACACCCAACACCCAAGTGTAAATGCACCCAACTCCAATAAAAATAAAAGTAACAACAGACACGCTTTTGAGCGTTTCTTCTGGCATCTTTCACTTTTAACTTTCAACCCAGGAACAGGACTTACAGTAAGGCGCTGGTTGCCTGAGTAAACCAACTTGAGCAGAGAAATCCTGCCACCTTGTGGCTGTTTCCCGCAATAGCAACTTTCAAACCACGGCCGTAGGCACTAAGCCTTCAAGAGCCTGCAGGGCTGTAAATAGACACCTGCCATCAGCAAATGTCTTGAGGTGGGTAACAGAAAATAAACTCATTTAAGGCAGAAATTTCAGCTTGCCAATACCAACTGGTAAATTTCTCTCATACTGAGGAACTGGTTCTCACTATTCAAAACGGCCATCATCAAAATGTGTACAAACAACGCTGGACGGGGCGTGGAGAAAAGATGGCAGCTATCAGTAGGAATGGACTGATGTCCTAGAGCAAGTTTCAAAAAATGAAGGGGAAAAAAGACAATGTTTATTAAGCTGTTTTTATTCACTTAATCTGGCAAATATTCTTACTGTTGCTGATGTTGACAGTGTGTGGTGATATCCTATCGACAGAAGCCCTTCCTTAAAAACTGGCATTTAATTCTAACTTTTCAACTCAATATTCCAGTTTTTTTTAAAGAAATGAAACCTGAATGTAATTAAATTTTGGGTGCAGTGTCTTCCTTGGTGTGCGTGGGGGCTTCAGTACTTGGTGCTGAGTGGGCTTACTGCCCTGGGGCACGTGGAATCTTCCAGGACCAAGGACTGAAGCCATGTCCCCTGCATTACCAGGCAGATTCTTACCACTGGACCACCTGGAAGTCCAATATTTCACTGAAAACCTTCAAAGCTCACCGCTGAAAATGGCAGTGAGCCACTTTTTCACTTCTTGAAATTCAGCGGCTCAGGAAAATACACAATGACACAACACGAATTTTCAGAGTCAGATGTGAAGTGATGAATACGGTGACAATCTTTAATTTTGGGAATTCCTCTAACTCAGCCCAGTTTCAAATGTTTTTTGAATAAACTCTGGGGTCTGTTTCTGCTTTTCTATACACCCCCAAACATCTGTAAGCTTTGTAGCAAAAACCAAGCATACTGTCCCACAAACCTGGCCAGTATTCCTGGAGGATATGACACTGACATCAGCCGGGTTTTCAATGGCGACGATGGCCCGAGCGGCCAACAGAAGCTTCTCCCAGGTCCTCTTCAGATTTATGATGTAGATGCCTAGGCGGGGACACAGGTTTTCTTAAGAGCAAACCAAGTTTTGTAAGGTAATATTCTTCTAAAAACATGAAGTCATGTGGCAGCGAGTACTATCAAACTCCAGTCATAGAGGCAAGCTCTACTGGTGTTAGCGAAAATCCTGCCATTAATATAGCACACTTCCGACACTCAGTAGTTCATTGGCCAAGACTGGCCTCCACTCTGAGCTTTAATAATGTGCAAAATGCATTTTTTCATTTCTTATCCTCCTGTGTTAACCCACTCTCAAGCCTTCCATGCAGAACCCAAGAAGCTCTTACTTATTTGTGGCCTACCATTATTTTCCTCTTGTCATCTACCATGTCAAACTTATCACGCGCTCCGTTAATCCTTGCCACTCACAGGTGTAAATCCTTCAGTGCTTCTATCTCAGCTGAACAACTTAATGCATTCGTCTCATCAAAAGCTACTTTTCCTGATACATAAATGAAAACCAAAATGCTTGTTCCCAATTCAGAAATCAGCTTTACAAACCCATATTGGTAGCTACAAAGGCACTCTGGGAAATAATTATTAGGAACTAAGCTATCGTAAAGCGTCCACCTACAATGCGGGAGACCAGGGTTCGATTCCTGGATTGGGAAGATCTTCTGGAGAAGAAAATGGCACCCCACTCCAGTACTCTTGCCTGGAAAATCCCATGGACGGAGAAGCACGGTAGGCTACAGTCCATGGGGTCGCAAAGAGTCAGACACGACTGAGCGACTTCACTTCACGCTATTAAATGTTCTCCTTATCTTCACATTGTGCTTATTCAAGGCCCAACCCACGACACACAACCTACCAGTTTCCACTCTTCCACTGGAGTTCAGAATTTTTCCTTTAAAAACAACCAGATCACTTAATACTTTTAAAGCTTCTTACCAATCTAAATATCTATTTTCATCAGTTACTTAGTGAGAGCCCCCTAAGGCTCAAATTTCAAAAAGCACTTCAACTCAGTACCAGAACAGTAGTGTCAAAACTTGTTCTTATAGCTGGAACGACCAAGCAAAGAGCACTAAAGCAATGACTGACCATCACTTTTCCTTTTGTAGATGTACTGTTCCATTTGGAAGTCAAGGTTGGTGCCACCTAAGTGGGTTCCTGCTGCAAGGAATTTGAGGACATCCTCCTCCTTCATTTGCAGGACATCAAGGGCTCCGGACATTGTGAAAGCTTCCCTTTAAGTTACGATGGGAATCTGAAAAACAATAGTTATCCAAAGTCCTTTAAACTCCAGGGACTCAAGCGGGATGGTACATTCTACTCTTGGGAGTCAGGTGACTTAATGTTTAAATCTTAACCATAGACCACACCTCCTACAGTGTCAGGCAGTGGGGTCAGTCTAGTGGATAGGACAGAACATTAACAGATCTATGTACCACCTTGGAAAATCAAATCCTGCTAAAAGAGTGGTGTGGAGACAGACAAAACACCCAGGTAACTAAATGGAAACAGTGAATTGAGACTTTTTAACACTCAAGGTACAGAGGAGTTAGATGTGAAAGAGCAGCCATGTCTGAGAATATTCAGAAGGTGAGCAACGGTGATGTAAATAGGCGTTATTTTCAAGCAGATTGAAGGTGGTACCTTCAGCGGTACTTCTGAGATTATTAGTTTTCCTTGAAAGGAGAAAAACAAGGCCAGATCAAGGACAATCTCCTCAAACGCAGATAATCAGAACTCCAACCCCTTTTTTCTGCACTTAATGTGACCATAAAGCGTCAAATATGGCGTTTACAACACGAACATAAATTAGATTTTGATTAAAGCTCGTCACACCTGAATAGGAAACCCTGCCCACAAATCCACAGGGCCTGGACGACCATACTAGCTGCAGGTGACCGCTCTTGAACCTCTCGGGAAGGGCGCTCATAGAGGAAAACGGCTCTTAAAGAGCATGTGGGTGCCTTCCAGAACCAGGTGCAATCAAGATCCCATCCAATTTGATCCCATCCAATTTCAACAAACTGTACTTCGCCCCTAATCAAGAAACCTCCCATAGAAACCACCCATTAGAGAAATCAAAGTGAAATGGGGTGTGTGTGTGTGTGTGTGTCTGAAAAGCTCTCGGTGCGCTCCTCACCTGCTTTCTTCCCCGAGTGCACTTTCGCGTCTGTTCGTCACTAAATCTCTTTCTCTCTACACCTCTGTTAGGACTTTTTTTGCATTCCTTGTCCAAGTTATTTTGAACCGAGAGAACAGAAACGTGACGTTTGAGCTTTCCAGTAACAAAAACCTCAAGAACCTTAACTCCTTAACACCATGAACAAGGAAGAGACCAACTCAAGTTGATGGAGAAAACTGGAGCATAAACCTCGGGATTTACAACCGAGCATCGGGATTTGAGTCTAAACTAGCGCGCAGCGTAAGGTGGTCTCTCTGCACCCTCGGCCACCCGCACGGCGGCCCGGGGCCTCCGCGGCGGGAGCGCAACCTCTGCCCGCTCCCGAGGCCTAGTGGGAACGTCCCGGCCCGGGCCCGGCCACGTGTGGGTCGCCAGTTTGAGCGATAGAGCGCCTAGTCAGAGACTAACGCACTCCGTCTGCGGGCTCTCACCCCAGGTCCTCCCCACACCTCGTTTGGACAGGAAGCTTGTCCTTTTGACCCTGGGAGCCACCGGCACCCCAAAAGCAACTCACTCAGGACAACGCCGTATGGACCCCTCTCTGGGTAGCGCCGAAAGGACTGGCGGGCGGAAATGACGTCCTTATATAGTCCGCATCCAGCCAATAACAACGAAATCTCAACGGAAGCGCAATGAAGCCTTGCATCTTGGGGGCGGGCCTTCCTCCGGAAGACGGGCTACGGCGCTAGCGCGGACGCCAGCGAATGGCGGAAGTTGGAGGGTTGATTGCTGCACTCGGATTTCGAAGAGGGTTGCAGTCCGGAAAGGCCAGCAAGGGATTGGCGCTCTGCCCGTTGGGATTGGCGCTCTCATCCAGCATTTTGTACTTACGCGCTTGAGTGGGTTCCTTATTTAAACTGCATTTTTCCTTCGTGGGAAAGCACTGAACAAACCTCTGTTGGATGAACAAAAACTGGAGAAGCTACTTTGCGGTTTTTGGAGGACAAGTTAGCGGTGTCTAATTCAGATTTTTAAAGAGTTCTGTTAATGGGAAGTTTCCCGTTTAAAAAAAAAAAAAGACTACACGGATGGAACGCAGGAGAATTTTTTTCGTAGAAAAATTGCGATAGCCATTATTAGTTAATATACATTCCGCCCAATACCATGCAGCCATTAAAAAGAATTAAAATACATTCTATGGTTCTAAAAGTAGTTATAGGATGAGGGCGATCATTTTGAAAATTTGAAGCCCTAGGTATTAAACGACTGTAAAGAAATAACCAGTAGCCAGATTGTTAATTATACAGTAGGTTTGAAGTCTGGTTGCACTTAGAATCGCTTGGAGAGGTTTTAAACATATGCCCAAAGCTAAACCGAAAGAATTTAGATAATTTTAACGTGCACCCAGGGTGGGAACTACGGATATACAAGTAGAGAAGTGGATAGGTTCTTGGCCTCTTGAGTATTTTTTTGAATTCTTCTTTGAGGAACGCAGGTTTTTAAATTGAAATAAAACAAACTACGCATTTAAATGAAGAGCTGACATACAAGCAAAGGAATAAACTTAATTGTGGCTTTAAGCATCCTTAGAAACTGGTGCAAGTATCCGTTAGATAAAAAGGGGGAAAACTTAGGCTGGCTTTTAGGGACAGTTTTCAGTCACTGCAGGACTTTCCTGGAGGGTGTTCTAGGACACTCCCAGACTATCTCAGCTCCCTCCCCAGTGCACCATAGAATCTTCCATTCTAACAACTGGGAAATTGTGCTGTAATTATGTTTAGGTTTTGTTTCTCCACAAAATACTTTTTTCCCCACAAAACAACTCTGTCCTTGAGAAGTGCTAAGCATGATGAAAATCTTCGGCAAGGAAGTGAGTTATCTTCAAAGGTGAAGATGTACTATAGTGATCGTAAGCCAGAGTGAGGAGCCCTCAGCCTAGGGGGCACTTGTCGAAGTGCGGTAGCTCCCCAGCCAAGTGTCCTCCTTCCCACCTCAGCCTCCTGGTCCTCTGCACAAGTTTCTCCACTATTTTTTATTCGTACACATTTAAAATAAAAATCTCAGCCTTTCTTTTGCAAACTTTGGTTCCTTGGGTCTGTATTTAAAAAATAATAATGGGCTTCAATTTTTTTTTTTCTTCAAATATGAAATTGTGCCAGGGACTATTTGGTGGCGGGGGGTGAGGGGGGGGATGGTTATATTTCACATGGCATTGGATGGCTAGGAGATTCTGTACTGATTTGAAGCTGAGAGAATTATGGGGTAGTTAGCTGGCCCCAGGCATCAAGTTCATCTTGGGCCACCCACCTTTGTAACCAGAATGCCTCCTTTCTCTTTATCTGTCTGCCACCTAGTTGTCCTACAGTTCTCTCCATGACCCGAACTTGCCCGTAGTGATCTGAGCAGGGTTCCAAAATAACTTTTCCCTCTGTTGTCCCAAAGCCCTCATTCCATCAGTTTAGTGGTAATGGAATGGTCCCTTCCATCCATCAAAAGCGTTCTGTCTTAAAACGTTTCTCTGTCATTTGGCATTTCATCTCTTATATTATTCATGCATTGAAATCCCAGCTTCACTACATGCTGTGATTCCGAACAACCTAACCTCTCCCAGGAAATAACAGTTGTTGATATTTCAGCTGATGCTGCCTCCCTGAAACAAGCCTCTGTGCCTAGAGGTCCTGCAAAACCCAAGTGAATAGAGAAGGCTCACCGGATGGTCATGTTTTATGAACCGGAGACATTTTAATGCTCTATACAAAACCAAAGCTACATATCAAATATCAGAACACAAATGCTTAAAAATTAAATCACATATATTTATACTTTAGAAATCACATTACCTAAAATGGACACAATGATCTCTGAAAAGGAGATAGGCCTGGAGATTCCAGACTGCTTCAGTTCATTTGGCTCTCAATCTTCAGAGCATTCTCACTATCCACCTGCATCCTCACATAGGCCCAACAGTCTTATGCAACTGCCAGCTTGAACCCTTAGGTTCAGCAACAGTCCCACCTGCAGGGTGTTCAGAAGCAAGTTCACGAAGCAGTCCAAGTTCACTGAAGTCCAGGGTGGTGAGTTCTCAGGGTCTGCTGAGCCAAACCTCCTTTCATACAGATGAGGAAACCGAGGTCCAGAAGCAGTCCAGAGTTAGAACAAAAGTTCGAATACAAAAATTCATGCTCAGTCCACAGCTTGTTACTCTAAAATCATTAGTCTGCATACAGTTTTCTTTATTGTGGGATGGGACCCAAGTTGCTCTCTGAAGAATACACAGTAGAAGGGAAGCACACAGAACGGAAGGGCATTGCAGACCGAAAGGGGAGACTGAACTCCGATACGATGACACATCCAGGAGAGTTCATCCATCCACTAAGCCACAAGCCCGGTTCTGTGAGACAGGATTATTAAGAGAGGGCGAATTACCAGGACAAACAGGCAGGACATGAGTAGTGTAGATTGAGCCTGATGGAGAAAGACCTGCAATATTCTCCTAGGGAACTTGGGGGGTATATCCTGCAGGCAGTGGGGAGTCAAAGGATTATGAACAATGGGATGGCTTTTATGAGAGGATTTCGGGGAAACTCAGGTTAACTCCCAACTTGTTGAGTAAAAGCAGCCATGAGACATGCATGTATGTGGGGATGAATGGCAGCTGGCTAGATATGCAAGAGGCCAGGTCTGTGGAATGGGTAAAATAATTAAAACACAGGGATCAGTCACTCACTAAAACCTTCACTGCATGGCCTCTCTGTGTCCTAAGGCGCGGACGGAAGCTAGGATATAGCCATGAGTGAGACACACAGCCTCTGCCTCTTGGAGCTCATGACTAAACTGGAGAGGGAGAGAAAACAGGCACTAGAGAGTCATTTCAATGCTACAGAAGAGGAGCAGAGAGTCTCTGAGCACTTAGAAGAGGCTGACCTAGCAGGGGAGCTATGGAAAGCCTCCTTATGTAAGTGATGCTTGAACCAAATTCTAAAGGATGGCAAGGACTTACCTGTGTGGGGTGGAATAGAGGGTTCCAAGTGGAGAAGACAGCAGCTCAGAGGTGAAAGGAGCAAGGAGGAAGGTGGGAAGCAGGTGCAAAGCAAACACACAAAGGCATCAAGGCCCAGAGTGATCCAGGTTAAGACCCGAGAATGGCTTACGGATTCCGAGAGATCAGACTGGCTACAGACAAGTCTGGGGAGATAAGGCACAACAGAGGACGAGACCACACCCAGCAATCCTCGCCTAAACCAAGAAAATAAGCCTTAACACCAGCACCAAACGGGGGGTGCAGAGGGCGGGGTAATCAGCAAGAGAAACGCGGGATAAAACCAGTACACAAACGGAGCTGGACGTCCGTGTTTTGGTTAACAGTTCAGGAAAGTGTTTTTTCAGAAAACAGTGATCGTAAAAAAAAGAAAAAAAAAAAAAAAAAAAAAAGACTTACAAGTATCAGGTAGGCAGACTTAAATCTTAGAAAAATTATATATATATATATATACACACACACACACACAAAACAAACTGAAGAAACATCAGTGACAAGAATAATGCAAAATGGTAACCATTAGTACAATGCTACAAATGCTCATAGCTCTTCACAAACTGTGTTGCAAAGCAGTCCTTGTTTTTTGAATCATCCTTGTGTCAAAAGTATACAAATTTTGTTAAAGTTGACTCCGTTACCAGCGATACTTTTACTGGTTGGTTACACAGATTAAAGTTGCGGTGCACCACTCTGTTATTCACCTGTAAGATAAAAGAACAAACTGTCCAGATGAACTGTAAAGCCCTCAAAAGCCTCTTAGTAAAGCCCACAGAAGGTGAAGGCAGAATTCTGACCGCATCAGGAAAAGCAAAGGTCACCCACATCCCAGCGAAGGCAGCGCTGTGGCTGGAAAGAGCACTGAAGTGTGCACAGCGTGCTCAGTCGCTTCAGTCGTGTCCCACACTTTGCAGCTCCATGGGCTGTAGCCCGCCAGGCTCCTCTGTCCATGGGATTCTCCAGGCAAGAATACCGGAATGGGTGGCCAGGCCCTTCTCCAGGGGATCTTCCTGACCCAAGGTTCGAACACTTGCCTCACGTCTTCTGCATTGGCAGGTGGGTTCTTTATCACTAGTGCCACCCAGGAAGCCCAAGTGTGCACAGACCTGGGTTCAAGTCTCAGCCTGCCCCTGGTAACATCAGGCAACCTTCTCTGAGCCTTGGTAACTTATGGTACACCGAAAGGATTGGGTTATGTGATGTCCAAAGCATTCAATAGCTCTATGAATTCCAGGGCTGGTTGTAGGCTCACCTACATCTGCTGCCTCATGCAGCTGTAAGGGCCTTTCACGCAAAGGTCACATCACATTCGTTTTTGGACTTTCTTGCCAGTGTCTACTCAGCAAGGACTTTAAAAATGAAAAGTGTTCATACCATATGACCCAGCAATTCCACTTCTGGGTATATATTGGATAAAAGCAAAAACACTAATTTGAAAAGATATATGCACCCCAATGTTCATATAACATTATTTACAATTGCCAAGGTATGGAAGCAACCTAAATGTCTATCATCAGATGAATGGATAAAGAAGATGAGGTATGTACACACACACGCACGTGCAAACACACACACACACACACACAGAAATACTACTCAGCCATAAAAAAGTGAAACTTTGCCTTTTGCAGCAACATGAATAAACTTGGAGGGTATTATGCTAAGTGAAATAAATCAGAGAAAGATAAATACTGTATATCACCACTTTTAAGTGAAATCTAAAAAATACAACAAACTGGTGAATTAAAAAAAAAAAAAAAGAGGGAATTCTCTGGCAGTCCATTGGGTAAGACTCTGTGCTTCCACTACAGAGGACATGGGTTCAGTCCCTAGAATGGGAACTAAGAGCCTGCATGCCGAGTGGCCAGAAGCAGACTCACAGCTGTAGAGAATAAACTAGAGGTTACCAGTGGGGACAGGAAAAGTGGGGAGGGGCAAAATAGGGCTAGGGGTCAAAAAGAGTTCTGGAACTGAAGACGTGTGTGAAATGAAGAGTTATGGAAATGAAGATGTGTGTGAAACATGTGAAAATTGTAAAGCACTATGGCACCCCACTCCAGTACTCTTGCCTGGAAAATCCCATGGATGGGGGAGCCTGGAAGACTGCAGTCCATGGGGTCGCTGAGGGTCGAACATGACTGAGCGACTTCATTTTCACTTTTCACTTTCATGCATTGGAGAAGGAAATGGCAACCCAATCCAGTGTTCTTGCCTGGAGAATCCCAGGGATGGGGAAGCCTGGTGGGCTGCCGTCTATGGGGTCACATAGAGTCGGACACGACTGAAGTGACTTAGCAATAGCAATAGAATTTAAAGACTCTTTCATTAAATTAAAAAAATAAGCTTTCAATTAAAAAATGAATGATGTTCAAAAAAGACTTAATGAACACCATTTGGCAAAACAATTTTTCAGTTAGCCTAACTAAAATGGATTTCTACTTAGGTTAAATCTGTCTTTATTATTATATTCTTGAAACGCTGACAAGAAACTATTTTATTAAAGAGAGAAATTGAATAATACAAGAGATTTGGGAATATGGTTGGAATGACTGTCAAAATCGTATTTCTTCCCTTTAACATTCCCCCCTCGCCAAAAGCTTACCTCAAAATGAGGTGAAAAAGAATTTTGAAAGCTCTTAAGCATCATATGTAAAGCATTAACATTATATTTTTTTAAAGAAATAAAAATTGTTACCGTACCTTGGGAGGTAAGAAGTAAGTTTGTTTAGTAACTAAGTTGTGTCTGACTCTTTGTGACCCTGCGGACTATACCCCTCCAGGCTTCTCTGTCCCTGGAATTTCCCAGACAAGAATACTGGAGTGGGTTGCCATTTCCTTCTCCAGGGGATCTTCCTGACCCAGGGATCGAACCTTCTTCTCCTGCATCTCCTGCATTGGCAGGTGGATTCTTTACCACTGAGCCACCTGGGACGCTCCTAAGGAGTAATACTGCGTGATTGTGATTAAGGCATGAACTCTAAAAGCACTTTGTCTGGACTAGAAAGCCCAGGCTGCCACTTTCCTAGCTCTGCATTTGTAACAGGGGATGGGAATCAAAGTACCTGCCAGAGGGCTGTTGAAAAACTTAATGTATTAATATCTGTCAGTTGCAAGGAACAGTAACTGGCACAGAGTGAGCTGTTCAGAAGGTGCGAGTACTGCTGTTCCTGTGCTCATTTACAAGCTTTTCTAGTTAGCTCTCTTCAGAGATAAAACGCCCAGATTAAGAAGAAAATAACTCTTTAATCCTGATATGGTAAACCACTATCATCAGGCCCTCCTCCAAACTACAGTGTGTATATAAATCTGCTATAATTCCTGACCCCTCATTCATTCACTGAACGTTCAGTACTGGCTACAAGCTGGGTAGACAAATGTAAGATAGTGTTGGTCCTCAAAGAAGCCCTCTGGTTCTCCCCTCTTCCTGGGGGAGATAAATCAGGCTGGCAGGACCATAGTGTAGGCAGAACTTACAAGCTTGCTAATAGCCAACTCACTCGTGTTCCACTGAATGAAGGGTCACCGTCCGTTCTCCATTGGCGCCTGGCTCAGCCATGACTTCTGCCACAGCCCTCTAAACTCACCAGCCCACTGGTTACAGGCCACTCCTGAACCCCCTCATGCTTTCACGGCTGAAGGCAATCTTCTCATGAAGATGTTTTCATCAAGCGCGTTAGCTTTAGACTGGATGGAACGCGTGTTCACTTGGGATCTACTCACTATGGTGAAGAAGTCAGCGAGGTGCCACTTATTCCCATACTGCTTAAAGACTTCAGTCATCTCCTTGATCATCACAGAGCCAGTGCGGGGATCCCGTAAAGCGACATGATCTATCAAGGGAAAAAAAAAAACCACTTCATCCATTTTCCCCCTCTACTTGTAGCAAACTTGCTCTTTGCTCCATAGTTAAAACCTAGAAAATGGCTTTCAACTGATAATACAGAAACACCGGCATTATGGAAAAGAATCTAAAAAAGAATATATGGGTATGCTTAGTCGCTCAGTTGTGTCCGATTCTTTGTGACCCCATGGACTGTAGATTGCCAGGCTCTTCTGTCCATGGGGATTTTCCAGGCAAGAATACTGGAGTGGGTTGCCATGCCCTCCTCCAGGGGTTCTTCCCAACCCAGGGATCAAACCCAGGTCTCCCTCATTGCAGGTGGATTCTTCCCCATATGAGCCACCAAGGAAGCATTAAGATGGGGAATCCCCAAGGACAGAGGAGTCTGATGGGCTAAAGTCTATGGGGTCGCAAAGAGTTGGACACAACTGACTGACTAAGCAGAGACAGAAGACTTGTGTGACCAATTGCACACAACCTCTCAAGAGGAAACTTTTAAATATGCATTTTTTATCTAGCTTCAAAGTTTTCAAATATACACAAAAGTGGGAAGCAAAGTTGAATGACCACCCCCAAATAATCATCCCTCAGATCAGAGTTATCAGTTTTTGTCATATTTGCTTTATTTATCCCCTTTCTGGGCTTCCTAGGTGGCGCTGGTGGTAAAGAATGCCTGCCAATGCAAGAGACATAAGAGATGCAGGTTCAGTCCCTGGGTCAGGAAGATCCCCTGGAGGAGGGCGTGGCAACCCACTCCAGTGTTCTTGCCTGGAGAATCCCATGGACAGAGGAACCTGGCGGGCTACAGTCCTTGGGTCGAAAAGAGCTGGACACACTGAGTGACTTAGCACGCATGTGCACATCCCCTTTCTACTTTTTTATTGCTGACTTTTGCTCTAGCATTTTAAGCTAACCCTAAATATATCCATATGGAATTTATTTGGGGGTATTCAAGGGTTTGACTAATGAAATTATGCTTATTATTCGATTGAAAAACACAAAATATGTCTGTATAGTGTGGAAGGAATGTGAAAATGGCACCCTCTCATAGTAAACCTGGGTTGGAACACAATAAAACACAGGACATGTTTGCAACATCAGGGTATGCAAAGGTTTCTTACAAAAGGCATAAGCCATGAAAGAAAAAAGTCAATAAACTGGAGTAAAAACATAAAATGCTTGCTTTGCAGCAGGCAAGAATTCTACTACTGAACCACCACTGAATGCTTATAAAACTTTTGCTTTTTGAAAGACATCTTTAAGAAAAGGAAAAGCCAGTCACAAAGTGGGAGAGAATATTTGTAACTTGTACCAGAGAAAGGACTAGTATTCAGAATATATGTAACTTAAGAAAGCAACCCAGTGCAATACCAGGCAACAGGAGATGCGTGAATGGCCAACAGGCACGTGAACAGATGGTCCAAAAAAGGCCATACAAATAGAAAAATATTCTTATTTATTTTTTTTATTTTTGATCATGCCACTGGGCTTGTGGGATCTTAGTCCCCAAACCAGGGATTGAACCTGTGCCCTCAGCAGTGAGAGCAGAGTCCTAACCACTGGACCACCAGGGAGGTTCCTCATTCTGAAATAACCAGTTACTACCAGGCTGTGTGTCCTTGTTGGGCACTGCATGACTTCTCAACTTAGGCCACCACAATGGTGCTTGGTCTTTCTCCCATGCATATCAATCTATAAAGCACAGATAATTTTTTTAAGAAAGATTTCTGGGAAGGCACTGGTGATCCTGTGGTTAAGACTCTGCACTTCCATTGCCAAGGGCCCAGGTTCAATCCAGGGTCAAGGAACTAAGATCCCACAAGCCTCACAGAGAGGCAAAAAAAAAAAAAAAAAAAAAAAAAATCAAAAATCAGTAGGAATAACCTAAACCCTCTGGATGAATGTGTGTCTTCAAGCCTCACTATCCTACCTGCTTGGGTAGGATATACAATGAAATAATCACTGAATGTAGGCAGCCTCTTCTTCTCTGATCCATCATCCAAGTCCATGGGTTCATCATCTGTTTCAACACCACTGTCTCTTCTCTCTGTTTTTTGAGAAATGAAAATACAAACTACAATAATATACCATTGACATGAATAACCTTTAATAAAAGTCACAAGAAGCTTGTATCTCCACAAGAGAAATAATTAAAACCAAAGTTACATAAATCAGAAATTAGTCCCACAAGCCAACTAGAATCACATGAATATGGGACATCCCCCAGAAAATTGTCCACCTCTCCCCTAGAATTTGAGACTCTCAGATACACCTAATGATTTTAATGGCTTAGACCTTCCTCAAATCCCATGGATGGAGGAGCCTGGTAGGCTGCACTCCATGGTGTCGCTAAGAGTCGGGCACGACTGAGTGACTTCACTTTCACTTTTCACTTTCATGCATTGGAGAAGGAAATGGCAACCCACTCCAGTGTTCTTGCCTGGAGAATCCCAGGGAGAGAGGAGCCTGGTGGGCTGCCGTCTATGGGGTCTATGCAGCAGCAGCAGACCTTCCTCAGACTAAATTAACCATCCTAACCAGGTAGGCTGTCACTCCATCCCTTTCTCCCAGCTCAAAGTCCCTAGTATGCTATATAACGTAAGATACATCAGCTAAGGGTCTGATGTATCTTCAGTTATATTATTTAATATAATTATTAAAAAATAATTTTTTAAAACTCACTTTTCTTTCCTCAATCATCAACATGAGAATTTCCTGGAAAGAGAATGATACAAAGACATCTCCACTTACCTCCTCTGCAGGCCTGGATTATAAAGATTTTTGGTTTCTCTTGAAGTGCTGGACAATTTTTATTGTTAAACATTTCAAAAATGTCTTCCAGGCTGACTTTTTCACCATCTTTCATTTTGATAAAACCTTCTTCTCCATGGGACATAAGAGTAACAAGGCAACAGCCAATGTCATCTTTAATTTCATTTAGTTCATCACGAAATGATGTTATTTTTCCAAGTAAGTCCTGTAAAATAGGATAACATATTAAAAAAGAACTGGAAGTAGAAAAAAACAGAAATCCCAGAGATGGCTTCTTCACAAGGTGAATCAATGAGATGACAAATATGAAAATACCTACATCTCTTGTAATGTCAGTATGACTTATCACTTCCCTTTTGGTTTCTTTCAGACTTCGTATGATTTATTCTTTTATCAATGGTGGTTCTTGTTTGACAAAATTATGGTGCTTCTGATTCTCTACCACAAAACATAAGAAAACTACAGTTCCCCAAAGAATTAATGTATTTAAATGCTACATTATTAACTTATTTTATTGATTTATTTTTAATTAATTAATTTATTTTAATTGGAGGCTAATCACTTTACAATATTGTAGTGGTTTCTGTCATACATTGACATGAACCAGCCATGGGTGTACATGTGTTTAACTTATTTTAATATAAAAATTATTTTATAAAATTAATACCCTCAGTAAGCTAGAAATGGCAAGGAATGGAGGAGTCTACCCAATCATATCCACTTGCCAGAATCTATCAAGAGGCATCAGCAGAATCAATGCCCCTATAAAGACAAGCAAGAGAGGAATGGCTGCTCTCACCATGTTGTAACAAAGATCCTGGCCATTTCAACACAGTACAGCAAAAGTTAAATGAAGTATAAATACTGGAAACAAAGACTCACTGCTGCTAAGTCACTTCAGTCGTGTCCGACCCTGTGCGACCCCATAGACGGCAGCCCACCAGGCTCCCCCATCCCTGGGATTCTCCAGGCAAGAACACTGGAGTGGGTTGCCATTTCCTTCTCCAATGCATGAAAGTGAAAAGTGAAAGTGAAGTCGCTCAGCCATGTCGGACCCTCAGCGACCCCATGACTGCAGCCTTCCAGGCTCCTCCATCCATGGGATTTTCCAGGCAAGAGTACTGGAGTGGGGTGCCAAAGACTCATTACCTACAGATAATATGACTTTCTAGAAATATATTCAATTAAAACCTACTAAAAGTAGAGATCTGCAAGTTGACCAGATACAAACTTAATTTACAAAGATCTCAGTTCAGTTCAGTTGCTCAGTCGTGTCCGACTCTTTGTGACCCCATGAATCGCAGCACGCCAGGCCTCCCTGTCCATCACCAACTCCCGGAGTTCACTCAGACTCACGTCCATCGAGTCAGTGATGCCATCCAGCCATCTCATCCTCTGTCATCCCCTTCTCCTCCTGCCCCCAATCCCTCCCAGCATCAGAGTCTTTTCCAATGAGTCAACTCTTTGCATGAGGTGGCCAAAGTACTGGAGTTTCAGCTTCAGCATCATTCCTTCCAAAGAACACCCAAGGCTGATCTCCCTCAGAATGGACTGGTTGGATCTCCCTGCAGTCCAAGGGACTCTCAAGAGTCTTCTCCAACACCACAGTTCAAAAGCATCAATTCTTCGGCGCTCAGCCTTCTTCACAGTCCAACTCTCACATCCATACATGACCACAGGAAAAACCATAGCCTTGACTAGACGAACCTTTGTTGGCAAAGTAATGTCTCTGCTTTTGAATATGCTATCGAGGTTGGACATAACTTTCCTTCCAAGGAGTAAGCGTCTTTTAATTGCATGGCTGCAGTCACCATGTGCAGTGATCTTGGAGCCCAGAAAAATAAAGTCTGACACTGTTTCCACTGTTTCCCCATCTATTTCCCATGAAGTGATGGGACCGGATGCCATGATCTTCGTTTTCTGAATGTTAAGCTTTAAGCCAAATTTTTCACTCTCCACTTTCACTTTCATCAAGAGGCTTTTGAGTTCCTCTTCACTTTCTGCCATAAGGGTGGTGTCATCTGCATATCTGAGGTGATTGATATTTCTCCCAGCAATCTTGATTCCAGCTTGTGTTTCTTCCAGTCCAGCATTTCTCATGATGTACTCTGCATATAAGTTAAATAAGCAGGGTGACAATATACAGCCTTTACATACTCCTTTTCCTATTTGGAATCAGTCTGTTGTTCCATGTCCAGTTCTAACTGTTGCTTCCTGACCTGCATACAGATTTCTCAAGAGGCAGGTCAGGTGGTCTGGTATTCCCATCTCTTTCAGAATTTTCCACAGTTTATTGTGATCCATGCAGTCAAAGGCTTTGGCATAGTCAATAAAGCAGAAATAGATGTTTTTCTGGAACTCTCTTGCTTTTTCCATGATCCAGCGGATGTTGGCAATTTGATCTCTGGTTCCTCTGCCTTTTCTAAAACCAGCTTGAACATCAGGAAGTTCACAGTTCACATATTACTAAAGCCTGGCTTGGAGAATTTTGAGCATTACTTTACTAGCATGTGAGATGAGTGCAATTGTGCGATAGTTTGAGCATTCTTTGGCATTGCCTTTCTTTGGGATTGGAATGAAAACTGACCTTTTCCAGTCCTGTGGCCACTGCTGAGTTTTCCAAATTTGCTGGCATATTGAGTGCAGCACTTTCACAGCATCATCTTTCAGGATTTGGAATAGCTCAACTGGAATTCCATCACCTCCACTAGCTTTGTTTGTAGTGATGCTTTCTAAGGCCCACTTGACTTCACATTCCAGGATGTCTGGCTCTAGGTCAGTGATCACACCATCGTGATTATCTGGGTTGTGAAGATCTTTTTTGTACAGTTCTTCTGTGTATTCTTGCCACCTCTTCTTGATATCTTCTGCTTCTGTTAGGTCCATACCATTTCTGTCCTTTATCGAGCCCATCTTTGCATGAAATGTTCCCTTGGTATCTCTAATTTTCTTGAAGAGATCTCTAGTCTTTCCCATTCTGTTGTTTTCCTCTATTTCTTTGCATTGATCGCTGAAGAAGGCTTTATCTCTTCTTGCTATTCTTTGGAACTCTGCATTCAGATGCTTATATTTTTCCTTTTCTCCTTTGCTTTTCGTTTCTCTTCTTTTCACCGCTATTTGTAAGGCCTCCCCAGACAGCCATTTTGCTTTTTTGCATTTCTTTTCCATGGGGATGGTCTTGATCCCTGTCTCCTGTACAATGTCACGAACCTCAGTCCATAGTTCAACAGGCACTCTATCTATCAGATCTAGGCCCTTAAATCTATTTTTCACTTCCATTGTATAATCATAAGGGATTTGATTTAGGTCATACCTGAATGGTCTAGTGGTTTTCCCTACTTTCTTCAATTTAAGTCTGGATTTGGTAATAAGGAGTTCATGATCTGAGCCACAGTCAGCTCCTGGTCTTGTTACAAAGATCTAGAGTTCCCTAATTACCCAGGAATAAAACATTTAAACTGGATAAAGGAAAAGGGATCCTTTGAAGGTCATAACAAAAGTAAAACATTACCTAGGAATAAACCTAACAAGAAATGAACATTATCTAAGTGAAGAAAATTATTTAAAAAATCTTCAGTGAAGAGGCAACATAAAATATGACAGCCTCAAGTTTCTGATCGAGATGACTCAATACTATTAATTTGTCAATTAACTCCAAATTAATCTCTAGTCAATGTCATATGAGTTAAAACCTCAAGGGATTTCTGTGAAACTGGATGGTTCTCAAGGTCACAGAAAACAGATGCTCAGGAATAGCAAGGTACTCAAGAATAGCAAAGAACATTCAGAAGTAAAAAACAAAGGCAAACAAATAAAAACAAAACAATGAATGGGAGATCGATCATCTCAGCTGTCCAAAAGCACTATAAAATCAGGGTGAACAAAACACGGATATAGCAGCATGCTGCTGCTGCTGCTAAGTCGCTTGTCTTGTCCAACTCTGTGCGACCCCATAGACGGCAGCCCACCAGGCTCCGCCATCCCTGGGATTCTCCAGGCAAGAATACTGGAGTGGGCTGCCATTTCCTTTTCCAGTGCATGAAAGTGAAAAGTGAAAGTGAAGTCGCTCAGTCGTGTCCGACTCTTTGCAACTCCATGGACTGCAGCCTACCAGGCTCCTCCGTCACCAGCATAAGTATAAACAAATATATGAATAGATATTTTAGAATCCAGAAATCAATCCAAATACACATACAGGGATTTAATATATGACAAGAATGGAATTTCACATATGTGGGGAAAGGATGTACCACCAACAAATGAGAACTGGCTTGGAAATAAAGTTAGACCTGCCACCTCACTGTTTCAGTGAGCAGAAGGCTAACCTTAACTATAACGATATTATAGAAAAATAATTTAAAAATTTTTTAACTGGGGGGCTTCCCTCTTGGCTCAGTGGTAAAGAATACGCCTGCCAATGCAAGAGATCAGGGTCTGACACCTGATCTGGGAACTCCCATGCCAAGGAGCAACTACACCCATCTGCCACAACTACTGAGCCTATGCTCCAGAGCCCGGGAACCCCAGCACTGAAACCCGCAAGCCCTAGAGCCTGAGCTCTGCAACAAGAGAAGTCACAGCAGTGAGAAGTCCAAGCCCTGTAACCAAAAGTAGCCCCGCTCACTGCAACTAGAGAAAGCCCGCACAGCAACGAAGACCCAGGGCAGCCAAAAATAAATAAGAAATTTTAAGCTGGGACATCATGGAGTTTAATCAAGACAGAAAAACCAAGAAGCTGACAAAAAGAAAGACTGACGAGTTTACAGCAAAAACTTCCATATGACTTGAGACAACAAAAAGTCAAAAGGCAAGTAACAAGGCAGGAGAAAAATATCTGCAGTCTATTTTGTCTAAAATTCGGGAAAAAGAACTACAGAATAAGAAAAGAAAATCCAGTAAGAAAAAGGGCAAAGGATATAAACAGGTAACTCACAGAAGGGAAAATAATGACCAAAAGATGTTCAACCATGCTACTACAGTCAAGAAAATGAAAGTGAAATAATTTTACCAGTAAGATTGCTAATTATTTACAAATAAATGTTGACAGGATGTAGAGAAAGAAGTTACTTCTGGACCTTTGGGAGAATAAACCAGAAAAACATTGGCAATTATCTGTCACCTGAATGGAAAAGATGGATTTAAAAAAAAAAAATCACATAACACAGAAGAAATTCTGGTACAATCCATGGAAAACATGAAGGAGCCTGCTTTTAACTTTGAAACAAAATCTAAATTTATCGAGTACTTTCTATCGGCCAGCTATTATCCTGAGAACTTTAACATAAAGCAGTTCATTTCATCCTCACCCCAGCCCTACATAATAAATTAGAGAGAAGAAAGCCGTCCATTAATTTCAGGCAGAATTTCTAGACAATTACCCTGCTATGGACATTTTGTGTCAGGAGGCTGTCCTGTGCATCCTCATATGTTCAGCCACACCCTTGGTTCTACCTTGGCATCTACACTAATGCCAACAGTACCCTCCAATGATGAAAAACAAAAACGTCTCTGTGCACTGGCATGAGTGCACGCTGAGTCATGTCCGACTCTGTGATCCCATGGACTGTGGTCCGCCAGGCTCCTCTGTCAGTGGGACTCTCCAGCCGAGAATACTGGAGTGGGTTGCCATTTCCTTTTCCTGGGGATCTTTCCAACCCAGGGATCGAACCCGTGTCTCTTGTGTCTCCTGCATTGGCAGGTGGGTTCTTTACTGCTGTGCTACCTGGGAAGCCCAAAAATGTCTCCAGACAGTGTCAGAAGTAGCCCCCAGGGGGCACAAAGTCACCCCCAGTGGAGGATTAGACTAACAACTGGTAAGAGATAGGACTCCACCTCTGTTGGCCTGTGCTGTTTTCCTGGTCCTCCGGCTATGCTGTTCCTTCATATTCACTAGCAATGACTCCTGGGGTCTATGAAGGACTCTCCTCTGTTATTAATCCAAAACATGGGCAGGGCTAGACCTGGACTCAGCTGCAGTCAGAGAGGTCACAATGAAGCTCCCACCCATCCACCACCGCTCTTCCCCTTCATCTTCTTCTCTGTCATCTAGTTAAATCACAATGCAGTTTTGCCCAGGGCTCTCAGTAATCCCTCTCCATACCTGCTCAATGCAGACTTCCAAAGAAAAAGCAAGGAGAGATAAGAAAGCCTTCCTCAGTGATCAATACAACGAAACAGGAAAACAACAGAATGGGAAAGACTAGAGAGCTCTTCAAGAAAATTAGAGACACTAAGGGAATATTTCATGCAAAGATGGGCACAATAAAGGACAGAAACGGTATGGACCTAACAGAAGCAGAAGATATTAAGAAGAGGTGGCAAGAATACACAGAAGAACTGTACAAAAAAGATCTTCATGACCCAGATAATCACGATGCTGTGATCACTCAACTAGAGCCAGACCTCCTGGAATGTGAAGTCAAGTGGGCCTTAAGAAGCATTACTACAACACAGCTAGTAGAGGTGATGGAATTCCAGTTGAGTGATTCCAAATCCTAAAAGATGATGCTGTGAAAGTGCTGCACTCAACATGTGAGCAAATTTCGAAAATTCAGCAGTGGCCACAACTGGAAAAGGTCAGTTTTCATTCTAATCCCAAAGAAAGGCAATGCCAAAAAATGTTCAAAATACTGCACAATTGCACTCATCTCACAGGATAGCAAAGTAATGCTCAAAATTCTCCAAGCCAGGCTTCAACAGTATGTGACTGAAAACTTCCAGATGTTCAAGCTGGATTTAGAAAAGGCAGAGGAACCAGAAATCAAATTGCCAACATCTGTTGGATCATCAAAAAAGCAACAGAGTTCCAGAAAAACATCTGCTTTATTGACTATGCCAAAGCCTTTGACTGTGCGGATCACAACAAACTGTGGAAAAATTCTTAAAGAGATGGGACTACCAGACCACCTTACATGCCTCCTGAAAAATCTGTATGCATGTCAAGAAGCAACAGTTTGAACCACACATGGAACAGCAGACTGGTTCCAAATTGGGAAAGGAGTACATCAAGGCTGTATATTGTCATCCTGCTTATTTAACTTATATGCAGAGTACATCATGTGAAATGCCAGGCTAGATGAAGCACAAGCTGTAATCAAGATTGCCAGGAGAAATATCAATAACCTCAGATATGCACATGACACCACCCTGATGGCAGAAAGTGAAGAAAAACTAAAGAGCCTCTCGATGAAAGTGAAAAAGAAGAATGAAAAAGCTGGCTTAAAACTCAACATTCAAAAAATGGAGATCATGGCATCCGGTTCCATCACTTCATGGCAAATAGATGGGGAAACAGTGGAAACAGTGACAGACTTTATTTTCTTGGATTCCAAAATCACTGTGGATGGTGACTACAGCCATGAAATTAAAAGACACTAGATCCTTGGAAGGAAAGTTATGACCAACCACAGCATATTAAAAAGTAGAGACATTTACTTTGCCAACAAAAGTCCATCTAGTCAAAGCTATGTTTTTTCCAGTTGCCATGTATGGATGTGAGAGTTGGACTATAAAGAAAGCTGAGCGGGGAAGAATTGATGCTTTTGAACTGTGGTATTGGAGAAGACTCTTGTAAGTCCTTTGGACGGCAAGGAGATCAAACCAGTCAATCCTAAAGGAAATCAATCTTGAATATTCATTGGAAGGACTGATGCTGAAGCTGAAACTCCAATACTTTGGCCACCTGATGCAAAGAGCCAACTCATTGGAAAAGACCCTGATGCTGGGAAAGATTGAACGCAAGAGGAGAAGAGGATGACAGAGGATGAGATGGTTGGATGGCATCACCAACTCAATGGACATGAGTTTGAGCAAGCTCCAGGAGTTGGTGATGGACAAGGAAGTCTGGCATGCTGCAGTCCATGGGGTCGCAAAGAGTCGGACATGACTGAGCAACTGAACTGAACGGAACATGACAAAAGCTCCTATATCCATAAGGGAAGCTCGGTTAGATTTCATCAGGACATTCAGGTCCATCGCTCAGCAGGCCCTGGTTCTAACCAGGTAATAAAACTCATTTTTTTTTAAAGAAGAAAAGAAGATTATAATATCCAAGCTACAAATTTTCCTTTTCTTTTTTTGCCATGTCATAGGGCATGTGGGATCTTAGTTACCTGACCAGGGATCGAACCCGAGCTCCCTGCAGTGGAAGCACAGAGTCTTAACCAATGGACCACCAGGAAAGTCCCAAGCTACAAATTTTCACTTCTGTTTTTAACTTGGTACCATTTTGTCAGGATCGATGCACAACGTCAGTTCGAACTTGCACTCCTTAAGCCAATCCTTCATCAGTAGGACATCCTGGTGAGCTCCTGGCCTGTTCTTCTTCACACACATGAGGAAGGCCTTCCGCCTGCCACTTAGGTCATAACGGTACTGTTTGCAAGGAAAGCCAAGAAACAATGTTAAAACCAAACTGAATCCAAATGTGCCTTATATGTGAAACGAGTTTAACACTGACTTCCTCTCTCGTCATGACTTCCTTTATAATTCTTTCAAATACCTTTGTCAAACTTGGACCAACAGGCCAATCTCATCTCTAAATTCCTATACATAGCCATAACTACGTTTAAGGAAAGTGGCAAATGGTAAGTGACATAACTACACGGTGTAAGGAAAACACAGTTATGGAAATCCAGAAGGTGGGGTATTCTACAGGACAAATAACCTGGCTTCGTCAACAAACAAGAGAAGAGGTTAAAGGAAAGGTATCGTAAATAAAGAGTGTTAAAAGACAGACCTTCAAATGTATTTGTTTGAATCAGAGCCTAACTCAAGCAATCCAACTGTACAAGGCACTGGAAGCAGCCAAGGACATCTGTAGGCTAACTGCATCTCTACCTAGACGAGGGAATTTGTTTCTAGGCTTGCTAAATACATACTCAAGCATTGTATGTATGAAAGTGATAAGATATCCCAGTGTGGGAGAGGGTTGCTTTAAAATAACAGGGTCGAGGGAGCAGATGAAACAAGATTGGCTACATTGCTAATTGTTGAAGTAGGGCTCTAGGAAGGCGGGGCTGGAGTTTGGGGATTCATTTTTCTCTTCTACTTTAGCTTATGTTTTAAATGTTCATAATAAAACAAACAGAAAAGAGTCAGAAGCCAGCAATTTATGTAGTTGCGCCAGGCCATACAACCCACGGTGCCCTGATGTGTAAAATGGAGATACTAACCATACTTACCTAATTTGGTTCATGCATGCAAAGTGGTTTTAACTGGCGAATATTTCGCTTTTTCTATTTATAACAGAAAGCAGAAAGATGTGACCACTTGAGACAACCACACAGATGTTCATTTTCAGCCCAACAGAAGCAGCACAAAAACCATTCAAATGGTGTCTAAATACTATCTGAACTGATTGTGTGCGTGCACTAAGTTGCTCAGTCGTGTCCAACTCTTTGCAACCCCATGAACAGTAGCCTGTCAGACTCCGCTGTCCATGAGGATTCTTCAGGCAAGAATACTGGAGTGGGTTGCCATTTCGTACTCCTGGGGATCTTCCCCACTCGAGGATCTAACCCACGTCTCTTGCATCTTCTGCATTGCAGACGGATTCTTTACCACTTGAGCCGGCAGGGAAGCCAGCTAACGTGCAGCATTAGAATAAAAGTCCAGATACTTACCAATTCACCGTCCACACAGTCATAGCTTCTCTTTAGAATCTTTCGTGGAATCACTGAATGAATTTTCGTGAAAAGACAAAACAGAAAAGAGCATTTTTTTTTTCACTTTTCTCTTTTTAATTATGATCTGTAGTGGTTCCTGTTAACAGAAAGCAACTCCCAAGAAAACCAGTTGCCTCTTTCGTTTTGGGGCCCAGCAGGCTTCAATCTCGTTTCAGAACAGGTTTCCAGGATCGTGAAAACCCTCTCCCCAACTCATGAGAATGGAAACTTAACAGAACTCCTTTAGTCCTCAGTCAGGTTCAGAGGCAGGGAGAGGCAGGCCAGAGATGAAAAGGATAAGGACCAATGAGCACTACTGAACATGAACCTCCAGAAAAGGAGACCAAGGCTCTGATAAAGAGACAAATGAAGTTAAAGACCCCATTTGATGTTTTAATTAAACAAACTTAGCATTCAAGTATTCTGGAGGCATCTACAGTGTGTAGTCATGATACTGTGTAGTTTGGTTGGTTCTGAAAAACCAAAAAAAAAAAAAAAACCACCCACTTTACCAAGTGCAAGAGATTCACAGTCTAAAGCATGATAACTGAGCATGGAGAGACAGTATAAGAGCTGTGCAGATGCAGTCAAGGGAGAATCAAAGGCTTCCTGGGGCCAGTATGCTACCCACAGGCCATGTTTTGTGGTGGTTTACGGTGGTCACCCATTACAAATTCAAATGTCAGCAAAGCAACATACTTGGAAACTCAATCAGATCATAAGCACAGGAGAACAGACCCCAGCCATAGTATATTTTGGTGTGTACCTCAACACGCCCAATCTAAGTGCTGCTTTCTCTTTCTCCTTCTCTTTCTCACTCTTTCATCTCTCTACATAAGTATACACAAACTGCCTCATATTATACACACATACAGTTATTAAATTTACCAGGGGAAACCCTAATCTCCCCCAGCCTGTTACCTTTCTTACTCCTAAACCACATTTTTCCAGATTTATGGCAAATGTTCTTCTAACGGTGTAATCCAACACTGAGTTTCTCACTGCATCATCTAAAAACCTTCTCCATCATAACCACCCGGAGGTAACTGTTCAAAATGCACCTCAGTCTTGCTGAGTCAATCTGGATTTCTCAGCCCGTCCCAGAATGGTAAACCCTGATGGCTGCTTTGGACTGGTCACTTGGATTCCGTGCCTAGGAACGATCTCTCTTCTTCCCGCTGAATCCCGGGCTTCCACCCTCCGCCGCGGGTTCTCTCCGTCCCTCGAGGCCCTCGTCCTTCTTGCTCCGCCTCACTGATACTCGGTCCCCCGCCGCTCACCTGGGCTCCGGGGCCAAACCCGGCCCTCACCTAGGGCCCTCCCCTCGCCAGTCTCCCCCTCCCTAGGTCAGTACCCACCCTACCCCCGCCCCTGCCCCAATCCGGGAATCCCCGGGCGGCAGGGGCCAAACCCCGCGGTCCCGAGCACCCCCTCCTCCGGGAATCCCCGCGCACTCACCAGGGCAGTCGGTGGGGGCGCTCTGCCAGCGCGGCAGCAGGTCTGCGCGGGGTAGCAGCTCCAGCACCTGGACAAGGACGCGCTTGGCGACGGCCGCCGGGTAGTAGTGCTTGGCAAGAAGCTTGGCCAGCCCCGACGGGGTGTGGCCCTCCAGCTCCAGCTTCACCTGGCTCACGGGCGGCTCCACTTTCTTAAGGTGGTCGCGAAAGCTGCGCAGCTCCTGCGAGGAAAGCAAGTCCAGGGTCTCCTGCAAGCGGCTCTGCAGCTCCTCTGTGGCCGGCGAGATCTTCGGAGGCGCCGGCTGACCGTCTGACCCCGAGCGCCGGCCGCTTCCCAGGCTCCCCTCCATTGTCCCCCAGCGATGCTGAAGCTCCCGGGCAGAAGAGACCTATCTAAACCCTGCGCGCCACACACGCCTCCCGCTTCTCCTCTTTGTTTTGAAAACTGGAGGCGTTTCCGCTCGCCCAGCGAGCCTGACCAGGGCGGCCTGGAAGCTCCCGCCTTCCCCGCTTCGGCCCAGGCCCCGCCCCCGACCCGGAGCCACGCCCCACCCCGCCCACAAGAGCTCGTCCACGGTTTAACCCTTGGAGCCTGGGATGGGAAAGCTGAGTGGTTCCCACCCTGCAAGGCTCCTACATGGTTCTCTGCCTTGGCAGCACGTTAGAATCGCTAGGGGGACTTTTGACATTACTCACGCCCAGGCCACAACCTAACCTGATTACACTAGACCCTCTGGGTGGCCGACCCAGGTACTAGTGGTTTTTAAAGCTTCCCAGGTGATTCCAACCTGCAGCCAAGTTTGAGAACCACCGATCTTAGAGCGTCTATCAGCTACCTAAGCCAGTCCCCAAAGAGCAGGGGGAAAACTTGGAAACTGAAAAAACACCTACAGATTATAGAATCGGGCCAGCTTTTTTAGGGGACTTGGTGACAAAACTAGTTTTTTTAGAGGACCTGGTGACAAAAAAACTAGTAATTTGAAGGCAGTAAGATGTCGGAAATGCACTGTTCAGCCTGAGGGATGTGAAAGGAGCACTGCCTTGGGGAGCACTTCGCAGCTTTGCAACCACCCTCTTCCTCCTAATCCTCGGTTCCCTGACTTGATAGGGCTCTCAGGCAACGATGACTCATTTAAACCATGGTCTGCCTCAAAATTACTTACCCTTTCAAACAGTTGGTGAAAGAATCTCAGGACTTATGTGAATCGTGACTCAATTAAACCAACTGTAAACAATCATTTTGGAGACCATCAGAGAAACTGTGAATATGGGCTGGGTACCGAACGATAAGCAAAAAAACTGTTAACTGTTTTTCTGGTGGGGTAATAACATGGTATTTACTGAAGAAAAATGTCCTTGAATTTTAGAGATGCATATTGAAATGTGGAAGGGTGAAATGGTATGATGCCTGGGATCTGCTTTTAAAAGCTTCATTGCAGAATAAAGGAAGTAGTGGGGAGAGGGGAGAGACAAGCAGCAGTGAGTAAACTCTGATGATTGTTCCATTTGAATGATGTTGAGTGAGGGGCAGTGTACTATTTACTTTTTTGATTGATTGAGCTGTTTCATAATATACTCTTGGAAACAGTATAATGCAGCTTGAAAGCTTGGCTTCAGTCCTTTTTGCCTCCTGCCTTACTAGGCCTTATCTCTAGCTGCCAGATGACTGTTTACTCCCACAAAGCCCCGCCCCAAAATAATTTGCTTTAACTCTGGGGCAGATAAGAACGAATCAATTTTTTTTAATTAAAAAAAATAAAAAGGAGGTGGGGTGGGCACTGGGCAGTGTTTGCAAAGTCAGCTGAAGCTCACTACCCACTTCCTGCCTGAACCTCAATACTTGTGGGAGACAGTGGGAGCGGAAAAAAATTCTTGGAGCCTGGGATATGCAGACACCAGGGGCCTTCACTCTTAAGAGTCAGATTTCGTAAAGGCGAATCTCAGTTTTACCCCACTTTTAGAGAAAATGAGATGATTTCGCCAAAGTTTAAGATGATATGCCCCCAAAAGAAAAAATGAGGAGCGGGGAAGGGGACTCTGGTAGCTGAAATTCATCAGTGTGTATAAGATGAGCAAATTTGTACCTGATGAAGCCTGCACCTCTGGGCCTCATCTCTGCTCCTCCCCTCCCAAGTCCCTGGCAGGGCCCTCACTGGCTCTAGGCTCCCAGAGCCCAAGATGAGGGTTGGTCAAGGGAGACTGAAGAGACCAAGAAACCTGAACACCTTGCCTCAGAGGCTAAGTAAGTCCTTAGGCAGCAGACGCCCCATCCATCATCTGGGTTAAGCTGCCTGCCCTGCATTCCTGCCCCAAGTCCACCACTGCCACCTCTTAAGTACTTCCCGCTTGCCCCAGCACACAGCCTCACACACACAGCGCGCCAAGCACTGGTGGCTTAGGTACCACTAGACTAGGATCCCACTTCCCTCTTCTGTACTCCTCCACATAGTATAACTGTGCATAGGGCATCCTAACCTTAAAATATAAACTTAAACTCGGAAATCCAGACAGAGAGAAACATGCAGGAGAAAGCATTGTGAAGACAGAGACTGGTGTGATGAAAGCCAAGAATTGCCAGCAACCACCAGAAACCATAAGAGTAATACCACCAGTAACACCACTCCGAGGCATGTACACGAGGGAAATGAAAATATATATCCACACAAATGATCCGTACAGGAATGTTCATAGTAGCGTTATTCCTAAGTGCCAAAACGTGTTCACAATTCACATATTCATCAACTGATGAATGGATAAATAAAATAGGCACACAATAGATTATTTGGCCATAAAAAAGAATAAAGTATTGAAGATGCCACATCATAGATGAACTTCCAAAATGTTATGCTAAGAAGCCAGACACAAGAGACCACGTAAGAAAGACTACATGAGACTATGTTGTATTAGTCCCCTTATAGGAGGTGCACAGAAGAGGCAGATTTATGGACAGAAAGCAGATCCGTGGCCGCTGGGCTTGGAATGAGGGTTCACTGTAAGTAAGAGCTCTTCCTGGAGGTGTGAATGTGTTCTAAAACTGACTTGTGCTGATGGCTGCAGCAGACAGTCAAGTTACTTTAAAAAATCAGAGAATTGTGTATTTGGAACGGGCAGATCATATAACATATAAAATAAAGCTATTTTAAACAATTTTAAGCTTCAGGACCTATACAGATCAAGTGTTAGCCACCTTATTCTGTTACTGTAGGATGGACTCATGGCACTTGAGGTTTTCCAATGATAAAGTGCTTCACTTTATTTATCCCAACTTTAGCTGCAGAAAAATGCCAGATCAACTTGGGAGTTGAAACCGTGCAGCGGCCGAGACCAAAAGATATTACTTGGACACTTAGAGGCTAGGAAGCTACTTCCCTTCCCTGCTTCCCTGGAGCCTCTTAGAAATTAACAAGGAATCAGTTAAGTCATGACATCTTTTCTTCTTCATCCTAACATCACCTCAGAGGGAGACTTCAGCCTGTTGGGTGTGACTCCTCGCTCGGCAGATCCAGTCTCGCTGCTGGAACTCCTCAGACACGAGGGACAGCTCACAGCATCTCTAGCGTTGCGACTTCTTGCCCAAGAGCGGATCCAAGGAGGCGGCATGGTGTGGTGGATGGCTGAGCGGGACCACCGACAGCACTCTCTCTGGAAATGCCCTTTCACATGGCCTTGTAGGGTATGCAGACCCTTTTCCTGACTCCCCACCGTGCTCTATCAGGGACTCCTCTTCTGGGAGGTTCAGAAGGCTTAAGTCGGGCCCACCTATTTGAGTTGGGCCCACCTATTCTCTTCTTGAACTGAGTAACTGAAGGCGATGTGTCTGCCAGGCTCTCCTGCTAGGACTTCATCCGACTCCAGCATGGTGAGATGAAGCGGCCCTTGGCAGAAACCAAGCCGGACAACAGGTCCTGTCTTTGGCCGGTCCCCGCTGGGTCAGGACTTCAGGCCCATCTTGGCCATCATCTCTTCGTAGACTGTCCACGCCATGGCTGCCATCAGAGTTCTGCGGAGGGCCCGGGGGACACTGCCTTGGAAGAAGCCACGCAGCCCATAGTCCTAGGAGGGAAAATGGAAGCCCAAACGCTGGAATTAAAGCAGCAATACAGTTACACACCTGCCATGAGAGAGAGGATGTCCCTTAGCGTTACTCCCTTTTTAAGCCTTACTTTATAGACTTTTACAAATATCATTAAAACTATGAATACTGGGTCCAAAGGGACAAACTAAAAAAAAAAATTCGTTTGGCTTTGTTGCTAAGCTTTATATGTTTTAGGCGAGCTCTATCCAGGGGACTTTATTTCTCAGATGAAAATCTTCTGGAGGCTTACTCTATATAGTGTGCAACCTATACAGTACACAGAAGCCAGAAGCCCCGAGCAGCAGCTGAAATGCAGACCAAAGTCTCTCTGCCAAGCCCTGGGCCCCAACTCCAGGCTGAAGGAAAAGGTACCTTCTTGGCAATCTGTCTGCCTGAAGGGAGAACCCTTTTTATTTTTTTTAAACTCACTAGATGTTCTTGGTGGCCCTAAATAAGAATTAAAGACAAACACCTCATCATCTGGATTGTTCTTTCCTACTGTTATCATTCCTTCCATTTTCACATGGAAGATATATGGAGACTCTATTTTCAAACTTTATAGCTTCAGGTATCACAAATAAGAAAGCAAGCAACCTATGCAGTGTGAGAAATATGATCAGATTCACAAACATCTGCTTCTATCTAGGGTAAGACAGATAAGTGCTGGCAGATGCTAACATGTTTCCTCTGCTATGCGGAAAAACTGAGAAGTACAGAAAAATCTAAAGATCTAGGTGACAGATTTACCTTGAAAGAGAATATCTGATAATAGAACATGTTCCCAAAGGGCCAACTCAGTGGCTCTTAAATAGCATTTTAGTGTACTTGACATCTACTTTACTTTTTATCCTCAATACATCTGTACATTTGTATTAGCACAAACTCCTAGAAACAAAACAATGTGCCTGTGGTTTTTTTCTGACTACATTTCCTCCTAGGTCCTTGATTCAGAGAAGGAAATGGCAACCCACTCCAGTATTCTTGCCTGGAGAATCCCGTGGACAGAGGAGCCTGGTGGGCTTCTGTCCATAGGGTCGCACAGAGTCGGACACGACTGAAGTGACTTAGCATGCATGCATGCATCGGAGAAGGAAATGGCAACCCACTCCAGTGTTCTTGCCTGGAGAATCCCAGGGATGGAGGAGCCTGGTGGGCTGCCGTCTGTGGGGTCGCACAGAGTCGGACATGACTGAAGCAACTTAGCAGCAGCAGCAGGTCCTTGATTAGGTTAATGAGTCCTCCCCAAACTCCTGACTCAGGAGGTCTGGGATAGAGCCCAACAATATGCACGTTTAACAAATATCACAGGTCGTCCTAATGTTGGGCCCCCTCCCTAAACAAACAAAACCCAAAAAACAAAAAGACCCCCACAACCAGTTTTTTAGCAGTGATTCTCAACCTTGGCAACACATTGGTATCACTGCTAAGTCACTTCAGTCGTGTCCGACTCTGTGCGACCCCACAGACGGCAGCCCACCAGGCTCCGCCGTCCCTGGGATTCTCCAGGCAAGAACACTGGAGTGGGTTGCCATTTCCTTCTCCAATGCATGAAAGTGAAAAGTGAAAGTGAAGTCGCTCAGTTGTGTCCGACTCTTAACGACCCCATGGACTGCAGCCTACTAGGCTCCTCCATCCATGGGATTTTCCAGGCAAGAGTACTGGAGTGATGCCAGGGTTTCATGTCTTCCAGAGACTCTTATATGATGAGCTCAGGTTATGCTCTGGGAATGGGGAGTTTTAAAAGCTCCCCAGGTGATCTACCAGTAAAGGACAGAGAGAGAGAGAGAGTTTTAACCACAACAATATAAACCAATATGTATTCTAAAGCCTCACTTTTTTTTTTTGGTTGTGCCACAAGGCATGGGAAATCTTAGTTCACTGACCAGGGATCAAACCCATGTCCCCTGCAGTAAAAGTGCGGAGTCCTAACCACTGGACCACTGGGGAATTCCCTAAAGCCTTACTTTGAAAATGAGCGTAACTGACTGGCCAATCCACCGAAATTTCATTGGGGAGAGCTGCATGTGAGTTTTGATCACATCTGCAGGTTGAGTTACCAGCGAGGCCAGAATCCCAGCAAATATCCCACAGCTGAAATTCACAACGGGAACAAGGACTGCATCCAGCTGGTCTGAAAGAGGACAAAGGCAACCTTTGGTTATAAATAAATCTCATATCTACCAGATAAATATCAGTAGGCCAAGTTGCCACTAATTCTTCCTGAAAGCCAGAAGGGTCTGGATATTCAAACAAAGCTAGGAATTCAAAATCTACACTAATCAATGTTAACAGAAAAAATGGAACTAAAAGTTTACCTTTTTACAATCATCAGCATAGTAATTAATTCAGGCAAAAGTCATTGACTGATGCTAAAATACATGGATGAAATAACAGGACGTTTTACACAGATTCAAAGTATCGCCCCACAGAGATACTTAGAAATGACAAAAGAACAAACAACTGAGTTTTCACTAGGGACATTCTTTTTATCCAAGCGATAAAGAGGTAATATCACCCACAGCGGGTCAAAAGGTGACATGAGCTTCCTGATATCTTACAATGAAGACACAACCTGTTATATGCTTCTTTTGCAGAAAAGGTGGAGTATAAATGAGTCTAGTTGCAAACAATCATCAGATAAACCCAGGCTGAGGTTATATAATTGGCTTATACACTTGAAAATAAAAAATAAAAATGGCCACAAAATACATTATTGGAAAAATTGGAGAAATTAAGACTCTAGATTGGACTACAGACACAAGAAGTGTATCTGTGTAAAATTTCCTAAATATAAGATGGTTATTAAGAATGCTTTTATCCTCAGGAAATGCACACTGATGTATTTAAGAGTAAAGAGTTGCATCATGCCTGCAACTTACTCCTAAATGGTTTGGAGAAAATAATTATACATAGAGAAAGAAAACAATACAGGGCTATGGAGTTATATGTACTATTCTTGTGGCTTTTTTGTTAAGTGTAGAATGATTTCTAAATACCAAATTTAAAAAAAATTTTTTAGGATGAATGAAGACGTTAAAAACATATATCCAAGCTCCTTTATTGCCTTAACCTTGCTCTGCAAAGTAAGGCTGTGACTTGCAATGTCACAACTCCTGGTACTTGGGGCGAAGCAGCAAATCTCCTAAAGCACCCCAACTGACAACATGCTCATGAGGGCGGCATTCTGGCTTTCCCAATTAAATGACCTCGGTTGCAATTCCTGGTCAGATTATCCACAGACACCTGACCGAACGCTGGTTCACTCTACAGGATGTGTTCCTATCAGTGTGTGACTCTGCCAGGGCGGACATTTATTGATTGTTGACTTTGCCCAAGTCTTGCAACACGAGCTTACTAGGAGGGTGGGCCTGCTAGAATGCGGGAGGTTTGGCAGCCTTCTCTCCATCCAGAGGGCTCTCACTGTTAACTGAGAGCATAGCAGGAAGTGAAAATGAAGTTTTTCTTCTAGCTCTGAACCCACTAGGTTTCCCAAATTCATCTGTTAAGAATAATAAGCGCTTCTTGAAAAATACAGTTTCCCAGTTCTTACCCCAAAGCTTCTGATTTAAGACTCCTTGGGTAGGACCCAGAAATCTGAAGATCAGGCAAATGTGGGAAGTATTGTTGCATGGCCTATGCAGAACGTGGTTTATTCCACCCCCACCCCCGACTCAGGAATCACATACTATCAGTACTCTTCCTTAAGAAGCTATAAACTCAAAAGGGCAGGGACTGTAACTGCATCCCAGCACGGGGCCCCACGCCTGACACAGTGCAGATATGCCTCAGTTTTTAAAACTAGGCTAAGAATCCAGAGCCGCTAAGAACAACAAATAGTCTCCTATCTCAGAGAAAGCAGTGAGGATGTGATCCCTTGAGGGATCTCTCTTCCCACCACGCCTTCCCTTACCCGTACCGTGAAGCACAACGTTTTTGGTCTGGCTATAAAACATCAGGTAGATTCCGGAAAAGGGGGCGTCACGAAGGAGTGTTGCTGTCAGGCCACTGAAGAGGCCCCGGAACCCCTCACTGTGATAGATGCTCCTCAAGGCAGCGTAGATGCTCTCATAGCCATACCGCCCACTCTGCGAAAGAAGCACAGAACCCGTGGCTGCCTCGGTGGCCCTGGGGCTGCGCACTGAACCGAGCCATCCTCAGGCTGCACGGCCAGGGCCCTGGGGGCTCTGGTTCCCACGTGCTTGGCCTGACTACACAGATGGGTGCTCCCTCCACACTGACCTCTGTGTTGGGTTATAACTCAGGAGGTGGCATCAGTGGCCACTTGACGCAAGAGTCCAGTGCCCGTTTGCCCTCTCCCAGGCCCTGAGGCTGTCCAACTCACCTCGTACCGTGTCTTGATCACAGTGATGGGTGACATGCAGACCCCTGCAACGGAGCGGGAGCCCGCCCCCAGTATGATGGACTCCAGGGCGGTGGGGGGATGGCCCCGCAGGAAGTACTGCTTCAGAGAGTAGAGGGTGCCAAAGTAGATGCCAACGCCTGGGACACACCTCACGATGGACTGCAGGAAGAGTCGGAGGGAGGACAGGGATCAAAGACCACCATGGGTGGAGTTCCCCAAAGGAGACCCAGAATTGGCACGAGAGGAGTTGACTTAAGGTGTGGAGGGAACACCAATGGGAGAATGGGCACATGAGATGGGACAGAAGGTGGCCAATAAAGGGCATGTCGTCTCATCAGTGTTCACCGTGGGCAATGGAATCCCTCCGGGGAACTCTGGGAATCAGCGTGGACGCGCCTCGGTCACCCCGCCACCTGAGGAGGGAAGGGGGCTTCTAAACCTCAGGTCTTGTCTTTCACTGGTTAAGAGCTGCTTTGAGGTTGGGGTGAGCATGAATTCCCCGGCTTTTCCAGCAAAATGACTTCTGAAGGCCAGAAAGTCTTCCAGGTAGGGAAATGCAGGTAGGAGGCATGGGAGGAAGGGGCGGGGAGTCGGGGGGAGGACCTGCTGACCGCGGGGCGCCAGCTGCCTCTGCTCTAGGACTTGATGCTGCTAAGAAGCCGTGCCCAGGGCACACACAGGCAACAGCCCCCAGGGCCCTCAAGCGGAAGCCAGGGAGAGTGACGGGCAGGGAGACAACAGAGGCCTGCTCACAGACTCCAACCCTCATGTACTCTTAAAAGCGAGGATGTGTGAGGTGGATGAGAAATGGCTGGTGAGTAAAGGAAGGGGTGCAAGACCCAACAGGCAGCTTACGGGAGACATCCCTTTCCAGAGGCCCAACGGACTCTCCGTGCGAACCACATTCAGGAGCAGAGCCAACATGCCAACGCGTCTGGACCTGAAGGCAGACAAGATAGAGAGAAGGAAGGAAAGATCACTGAGACTACGTCCTCGTGAAAGGACTCCCCGCTCAAAGACTTCTCTGTACAGCCTCTTTCTACAACACTTCACGGTCTCTGCTAGCATGTGGGAGTTACTCTGAGTTCCTATGCATTCAGTGTGGCAGGTCCGTGATTCTTTGTTCATTCAGGCTGCAAGCAATGGGATAACTACTCATTTTCCATACATTTCACACACTGCCCACAGTGCTGAGCCCAATAAGGGGGCTCACAAGAGGCACTCAATACCTCCCTTATTTCCAGAAAACCAGCCCCTGCTTGCGCCAGGCAGCACAGTCATGACATTATAGACCAGCACAGTAGAATGCAAATGTCACCAAGGCAGATGCCAGGGGGCAGCTGAGCAAAGGACCCCGTTTAATTAAGAGAAACGTCAAACACAAAACAGTATACACAAAACACAGGACAGCTGGGCCTGGTCTGTGTTTCTCTTTGATCATCCCACAGAATGGAAGTTGACTGAACACAGTCAAGATGCTCCCGCTGAAACCAGCTCCTCAGTGAAATGGGGGTGGGGGGTGGGCAGCAGGCCTTACCCACGGGCCGAGGGCTGGAGGGTCTGCAGGCGGGTTTTGAGGAGATCCAGGGGTTGGAAGAGGAGGGTAGAGCAGGTCCCACTGATGGAGCCACACAAGAAAGCTTTGATGACTGGCTGCAACTGCAGGGCAAGAGAACACGGTGTCGTCAGCTGTGTCCCACCATTCACCACACCTGGACCAGCCAGTTCTTCTAAGGGTTTCTTAGCAACTCACCTAGAGGTGCCCTGTGTTAGTAATAGCTTCTGACTTCAGAGAAGGGCAAACTGTAGTCAGGGATGAACAGCGTTAGAATGTTGTTGAGAGTGTTGTACACTCCAAGAAGTAGCTCTCTTGTCTTACTGATAACAACTTTAGTAACCACTGATAATTAAAACTTATGGATAGGGCTTCCCTGGTGGCTCAGTGGTAAAGAATCTGCCTGCCAATGCAGGAGACAGGCATTCAATCCCTGACCCTGGAAGATCCCAGATCCCTAGGAGCAAGTAAGCCCATGCGCCACAGCTACTGAGCCTGTGCTCCAGAGCCCGGGAACCAACTACTGAGCCCATGTGCTGCAACTGTTGAAGCCCAAGCGCCCTAGAGACAACCCATGGCAGTGAGAAGCCTTCGCACCACAACTGGAGATGGCCTCCGCGTGCTGCAAGTACAGAAAAGTCCCCAGGGCAGCAACAAAGACCAGCACAACCAAAATTTAATAATAAAGTATAAAAAAAATTATGGATAACTTCTCTCCTACTGAGCAACATGTTTATTTCCATCTGTGAATTATGCCACTGACCACACCTCCCTAATTTGTCCTGAACATAAGTTATTGGCCAACTTCTTCTCGTGACAAAAGCAAAATCAATTGAGCAGTGTGTTTTAAACCTGGACTGCTGGTTTCAGGTTCCCTCGGTTGTGGAACCGGTAGATTGTTTGCAGGAGTAAGACAAAGGAAGTGAAACCGTAAGTGAGCTGATGCACTGTGAAACGTATGTGCCACTTCCTGTAAAAGTCATGCATTTCCTTAATCTAAAACTTTCCCCCTGTCGTACACCCATTCATCTCACTGGGACCGAAGCAGACCGCAGGTGCGCCACAGGCCGGCAGCCACTCCTGGGTTTGCTGGCGGTCCTATGTACTGGGACAGTCACAGTTCAGTTCAGTAAGGGGAAGCACACTGACTGAAACCGCCCACCCTGGCCAGGCCCTTTAGTAACCATTTGCATGAGTTGTTTTATGACAGGAGATCCTGATAAGGAATACGGAACTAGTAAGCCACCACCAACCGGAAGAGTTCGGGAAAGGTTGAAAGGAGACACCACGTGTTCGTCCACTTCCCAGAATCCCTCTCACTAGCATCCACCTTGGCTAGGCGATGCATGCGCCACCAGGAAAGACTCTGAATTAGAATGATTGGCCAAAGACCACCTGGAAACTAATCCCATCACCATAAAACCCAAGACTGCGAGCCATGCGGCAGAGCAGTTCTCCTGGGTTCCCTTAGCCTACTGCTCTCCACCTGGGTGCCCTTTCCCAATAAAATCTCTTGCTTTGTCAGCACATGTGTCTCCTCGGACAATTCATTTCCAAGTGTTAGACAAGAGCCCAGTTTCGGGCCCTGGAAGGGGTCCCCTTTCCTGCAACGAATGGCGACTCTGGTGGGGACTCTTCTTCACTGAGACTGACATCCTGACCACTGGGGGTACTCAGGGGCCAGCTTGCCTGCCAATGGACCAGACCCAGCGGCCGCAACTGGGACCCTTCTGTCCCCAGTCTCCTCCTGATGCGGACAACTGGCCAAAGTGCCCCAACCGGTAAGGAACAAGAGACTTTACTGACCTTTCTCCCCTTCCCTCTCTCTTTCCTCTCCTTAACCCTTCCTATCCTTCCCTGTTTTTCTAGTCCCCCAGTCCTGGACACAGGAATCTGGTCGAAGGGCCTCAGCCTAAGCTGAGGATTGGAGACAGATCACCTCCTCTTGGTAGAAAACTCGAATTATTTCTGGTAGGGCCGAGTTCCAGTCCTCCCTTCTCTGGAGGCCCAGGGTAAAGTCCCATAACGCCTGGGTATCTGCAGGTGGCAGGAGACGTCTGTAAAGCCACCCCTTTTGCCCCCTTCTCCCGCCTCCTCCCCCTTCTTTCAACCTGGCTCCTTTTCCTCCCTTTGAAATCTTTGAAGACCTGAGATATTTTCCTTTACTCTCTTAGTACTTGGATCTGAAGTTCTGTGTCTCTATAGGAGGTTTTCTGAGAGACTGTATTCTTGTACTTAAGGGCGTGTCTGATGAGGACTGCCAGGTTTATATGTGTGTGTTTTAACTCTGTGTTCTGTGTTGTGATTTTTAATGGCCATTTTGCTTTGTCTGGCCTCCATTTGGTTTAGACCTGCCGCCATTTTGTTAGAACTTGATTTTCTTTCCCTGTGCCTTGAGACCAGGGCTCTCAGGAACACTTATCTAGACCACCTCTAACTCCTGAGACTGAGGGAAAAGGGGGAAATGCCTTTAAAATTTTTATTTCAACTGCTTTTTTATAAACTAGTAAATTTTATATTGTAATATCTAATTCATGACTAAACTTTGAAAATGAAGCTAGATCTTACACTGTATCTGTCTAAATATGTCTTGGTATGTCTTTGCCTCTGGGTAATATTTTTGAGGTTACTTTGTAAATGAGCTCTATTTAATTATATTTAACACATATAAGTTGAACAAGCAGGGTGACAATATACAGCCTTGACATGCTCCTTTCCCAATTTGGAACCAGTCTGTTCCATGTCCGATTGTAACTATTGTCTTTTGACCTGCATACAGACTTCTCAGGAGGCAGGTAAGGTGGTCTAATGGTATTCCCATCTCTTTCAGAATTTTCCACAGTTTGTTGTGATCCACACAGTCAAAGGCTTTGGCATAGTCAATAAAGCAGATGTTTTTCTGGAACTCCCTTGCTTTTTTGATGAATCAACGGATGTTGGCAATTTGATCTCTGGTTCCTCTGCCTTTTCTAAATCCAGCTTGAACATGTGGAATTTCACAGTTCTGGGAGAGTCACGCACGCTGGCTAATCTACAGGCAGCCTTCAGAAGGGCAGGACTGCTTGGTAGACTGACTGCACTTTCCCCAAGCACACTCCAGGGCCTCACAGCATGCCCTGGGATCCAGACACACTCAAATGGTTGTGCAAACACACTTTTACAAATCCAAGCAGGAGAGAAAAGTCTTCTTTTCCATAGGAGACACTGGGCAAACTCCACCCAAAGACCTTCTCTCTCCTCATTAAATGGCATTTGCACTATTATTTTGTAATACATGGCATACTGTCATCCTAAAATGCTATTAAGATGAGGTTGCTTGTTACCTACATTACATAACTACCTACCTAGAACCAAAACGCTTGTAATCTGTGGTATTTGTTTCACAGAGAAAAGAGGTAATTCCACGTTCCACCAAACCAGCAATTATCAACTAATAACTGGAATTCCTTAAAGGTCTAAGTAAGTTCAGATAATAAATACTGGCGCTTACAGCCACATTCAAATAGCTTTCTAAGCAAAGGTCAGACCGTAAGCACAGCCAAGTCACATGGCGCTCCATCAGCTGTGTGTGCACAGAGTCCTGCTCCTCCTGCTAACTTGCACTCCCATGAGCTTTGTTTCTCAGGCTCATCTGAGACTTTGGGCTCACAGCGAGGGCCTCCTGCCTGCACACTGAGCCTCACTTCCGCTGACTCCTTTGCCTGGAACAAGCTTGAAAGCCCCCATCTTTCCAGCCTGAGGCCACGTCATCTCCACCCCCTCTTCACCAGTCACCCCTCATATCCCCCCAGTTTGCCATCTGGCTAAAGGCCCTCCGCTGAAGCTGCCTCACCGAGGACCTGAGCATCCCAGGGCCCCTTTCTCGTGCCCTTCTCTTACCTGGCCTCTCCGGTGCATTTGGAACACCTGCTGATGGCCGCCCCTCTCTGGCTTCTCTCTCCTCTTCTGAGTCCCCTTCTGAGCCTCCTTTCCCCAGCGCACAGATGTCGCTGCTCCTCTTATCTCCCTGTAGCTGCCACCTCTCGGGGCACCCTTATCCCCACACCACACCTCGCTTCACACGCACATGCCGGCAACGCCCACATCTCCAGCCCAGTTCAGCCCGCACTCCCGTATCTCCCCTCAGATGGCCTGCAGACATCTCAAACTCTACACCCCCAAGTGGAAACTCACTCCACAGTTCTTCACATGCCTGCCTCTCCTTCAGTCCACACTGAGATGTTCCAGCAGGACATTCAGGAGACGAGGAAGACGCCTTGGTCTACCTACCATTTCACCACCAACTCCTGCCGCTGACCCCTCTTTCCTCCCACAGCCTGCCCCCCTGCTGATTAAAGTAACCTCCCTGTGAGTCTCCAGCCTCAGCAGTGCCAAGCCCACTGAGCAGCCTGGGGTGAAGCATCCATACGCACCACCTCAAAATCTCACAGCGCTCTTATGAGCCAGGTGTTCAAACCCACAGTGGTCCCCCTCAGGACTGATTGCAGAGCCTGGTCCGCATCAGGGGCTCGACAGTCAACAATGAAGGAATCACGTCATCTAACAGGAAATCTGCACGTGGCTCTCCCTTGACCACAATCCCACACGATAAAGCTTAGTGGGCCCTGCAGGCCCCATCCCTGGGCAGCGGGATCGCCTCAGGCACCCTCCAGCCCGTTGCTCCAGTAAGGCTGTGGGACTGACCTGCAGTTACCACTTCTAAGCAGCTCTCTTTGGAGCTGCTTCCCCAGTGTTCTCGCAGGTATTGTCTGGAACTACCCCTCCCCTCTGGGCTTCCCAGGTGGCTCAGTGGTAAATAATCTGCCTGCCAATGCAGGAAATACAGGAGACTCCGGTTCGATCCCTGGGTCAGGAAGAACCCGTGGAGGACGAAATAGCAACCCACTCCAGTATTCCTGCCTGGAGAATTCCATGGACACAGGAGCCTGGCAGGTTACAGTCCATGGGGTAGCAAAGAGTTGGACACGATTGAGCACACTCAACATATAGCACATTGCTTAGACATTTTACTGACTCAATAAATATTTGTTGAATACATCCATACATAGAACCCATAACCTTTTTAACTGTAACTTTCCAGATCTATTACCACAGCTGCTGCTGCTGCTAAGTCACTTCAGTCGTGTCTGACTGTGTGTGACCCCATAGATGGCAGCCCACCAGGCTCCACAGAGCAGATGCTAAATATATACCAGCAGTATTGATTAACCTCGAGTTAAAAAAAAAAAAAAAACAGGCAACAAAACAGAATTTACACTTTTCTTTTCGAAAGATATTATCAATAGTGGATGGCACATTCTTTAAGGCACACTTGACTTTCTTCTAAGTAGCCCAAATTTATTCAAAGTAAATACTTATAACAACCAAATAATAATACAAAGATACATAAAGGCAATAAACAGCACTTGAATAGTTGGCAAACAAGTTCCACAAACAACTCCTATTTCCCTTGACAAAATTAAATCCTAAAAAATTAATCAGATCTCCAGGCCAGAGCTGGAGGACCCAGAAAGAAATCGGTAAGCACGTGATTAAAGATGTAAACTTAAAGCGGCCCCCGACTCCGCCTTTGTTAAAGATTAAAAACAAAAACAAAACACTAAGAAAAGAAAAAGTGCCCACAACCCCGCCCAGCGCCTGCGGCAGGTGGACCGTAACCTTTATCTCGGGAGAAAGCGGCTTGCCACAGGCCCTCGCGAACTATAGGAAGCCGCCTTCCCGCTTCCATCCACGTCTAGCAGCGACTTTGCCAGACAGTCCTCCTCCGCCCGCCTTCCCAGCCCCGCCTCCACCAATGGCAGGTCCGCGGGGGGCCACGGCAGCCAATCCAGACGCGGGGGGCGTGGCCTCGTGGCGATGCAAACCACACCAGTTTCCCAGCGAGTCCCTCTGGCCCAGCCCGCCGGTCCCGTGTGGCCCTAATCTACCTAGCTTGAGCAAGGATCGCATTTCAGGCTTAGCTTCATTGTCAGGCTTTGCAACGGTCCAAATATCTACCCAGGTGCCCTCTCATCTTTCAATCTAGGAAAACAACTCAAAGCAACTTCCCATAGCGCTCGCACGTCGTTCCCTGCCGCAGGAGGACATTCCCCACAGGGCCCACAAGGCCGCAGCAATCCCGCCTGCTGCTGCTGCTGCTAAGTCACTTCAGTTGTGTCCGACTCTGTGCGACCCCACAGACGGCAGCCCACCAGGCTCCCCCGTCCCTGGGATTCTTCAGGCAAGAACACTGGAGTGGGTTGCTATTTCCTTCTCCAATGTATGAAAGTGAAAAGTCAAAGTGAAGTCGCTCAGTCGTGTCCGACTCTTAGTGACCCCATGGACTGCAGCCTTCCAGGCTCCTCCATCCATGGGATTTTCCAGGCAAGAGTACTGGAGTGGGAGGCCATTGCCTTCTCCGAATCCCGCCTACCTCTACCCAGATACTAGCACAGAAATGAGGCCTTTGCTTGCCTGTCCAAGAGTTGCGCTGCCACTCCTCTCCTTCCTCCCTACCCTCCTTTTAATCCCTTAGTCAAACTCCCATGTCTGCCGCCAAGTCCCCAACCCGTTATGAGCGCACCCCGGGTACAAAAAGCGGCCCCCCAAGGGCCGCTGACCCTCGGCAACCTTCCGAATTCCCCTCCCTGAGCCTGCGACGCCGGAATCCCTGCCTTCCCTTCCCTGCCGTTTACCATAAGCGTTTCCACCCGGTCTCCGACATCTTGATGCTGCAGCAGCGCCGGGCGTGACTTCTGAATCATTGGAGGGGAGGCCTGTGAATACACTGGGCCCCGGGTGCCGTTGGTAGGAACGCAGGCCCGGCCCTGGCGATCCTGGAGGAAGACGACGCGACGGCGGTAGCCGGGAGACGCTTTCTACGGCAGGGCCTACTCTGCAGTCTACGCCGGTCGGGACCTGCCGTGTCCACCGCCAGTGGGTGGCTCCGAGCGCCGCTTTTCACTTGCGCCATAGACTCTTCGGCTCTGCTCCTCGGCCCATCCTGCCCAGTCACGGGCTTCAGGACTTGAGGATGGTAGGGTGCACCAGGGGTGAAGAAAGCCGGAAGAACTAGCTAGAATGCCGGAATTTAGCTTCCGGGGTTGGATGCGCTTCGCGGGCTGGCGAGGATGTGCTCCTTAGTGTCACCTGGTGGAGACGTCCGGGACTGCAGGATCGGCGGCTTCCCTGCGCCCGGAGCTTCAAGGGACGTCTGCAGTGCTGGATGCTTTCGGGTGCCACGTCTGTGCATAGTTCCAGTCCAGACTTAACTCTGCCCAGTGCAGTAGCCAGTAGCCAACGGGGGCTACTGAGCACTCGAGAAGTGGCTAGTGTGACTGAAGCCCAGAATTTTAAACTTGACTTAATTGTAATTCATTTGTATTAAAAACTGAAGCAGTGTGGAATATTTTTCTGTCAACATGACTTTATTGTTTTGGCGTTTCCACATTTCCCTTTAAAAAATGCTGAAATCTTGATGTCAGAAATGTGCTGTAAGTCATCCACACACCGTATTTCTCACATGGCAATAAGATAAAATAATTTCATAAACAATTTTTTCATTTTTACCTGTTGAAATATTTTTTTGGATGTATTAGGTAAAATAATTATTAAAATTAATTTTACCTCTTTTGCTTATTTAATATGGCTACTAGAATACTTAAGATTACACTTGTTATCCTGTGATAAGCCATAATGGAAAAGAATATATGTGTGTGTGTGTGTGTGTGTATAACTGAGTCACTTTGCTGTACAGCAGAAATTAACACAACATTGTAGATCAACTATACTTCAATAAAAAATTTTTTTTCAATTACACTTGGGGCTTGAACTACTTGTCTATTGGACAGCACTGGTCTAGATGGTTAAGATTATGGTTCTTACCTCTTACCTGGACCCTATCAATAACCTTCATTTTGGTCTCTCAACTTCCCGTTATTCCTATCTGGCTGATTGGTGGAAAACTATCACTGCTAGAATCCTGACACTCTTTTTGGAAAAGGCAGGCATACATCTTCAAGAGTCCTGATTATCTGCAGAATGAAGTCCAGACTTTTCATAGTGGCAGCCTGCACTACTTCCCACCATCCATTCTTCACTCAGGAAATCTAGGTCAGAAAAGAAACTGATGATTCAGGGAGCAAGATGCTGTTTTTTTAAGGCTTAAATTCCTGTTTTTCTGAGGCACAAAGAACAGGCAAGAAAGTGTGGGTTTTTTATCACCAGAGGGGATTAAGCAAAGAGTAAATATAAAAAATACATAGGCAAACCTGCCAGGTTACTGCTGTATACTTTGCCATCTCTTGCAAGGCTCATTTTCCTTGTGCGATGCTGAACTAGGCTGAAACTTGTCTTTAAAGGAAGACCTATTTTCTGTCCTCACGGGGCAAGAATTCCTACTTATGAGAAATAATCGATTGGAGTGTTTTAGAGGCTATTCTTGGCCACTCTGAGAACGGGATAGAGGTGGGACCCAGAATGAAAGCCTGCTGCCCACTGCCCCACCCTCAGCAGGTACTGGCTTGGCTCTGGGCTCAGATAAAATGGGCTGGTTTTCAAGGATGGTTGGTGCCGGCCTGGGTTTTCCTCCTGTGTATCTGTTCCTGCTACACTCACAACTCTGGAGCCCAAAGTCCCCCCACCTCCTCAATCCTCCCCCCACATCTGAGAGGGTGCAGAGATACATATGATCATGTAAAAGGAGTATTACCCATCAGCGGATGAGTGAAGGTTTTAGGGAAGTACTTCATGGTAGAATTTAGAGGAGTGAATTAAAAAATGAAAGGAAAAAGCAAACAGAAAAAAAGAAAAGGAAAAATACCTGGTGAAAACCTTGTGTGTGACTTCAATTCAAAACAAGATCATTAATTAACATTGGGCAAGGCTCCCTTGACTTGTCTGTAGCCGGTGGAACATGACATTGCTTCTGTGACCTTACTCCCTTCTGCAGTTACACGTTGGGTCCCTCAAACCCAGTCTGGCCCTTTTTCTGTTTTCTGAGTTGGGTGTTAATGTCACACGATGCTTTCCAATCCCACAGACCATAGACATCTCTATGCAGAAAGAAATGCACGTATGTCCATTTGGATACATAATCTCCCTTTTCAAAATTTATTCATAACAAGTTCTGACAGCTGGAGGAGTTTTCACCATCCAAGGAGGAAAGGGCTGGAGTAAACACTGGCAGCTGGAGATGGGTGGAGAGACAGACTCTGCTCCAAAGGAAGCTTTGGTTTCCTGCCCTCTGGGCCAGGAGGAGATGAGCTTATGGTGCCTTGCACCTGTATCACTTCATTTGGAAGAAGATGGCTGGAATGGTGAAGAACACAGAGATAAGTGGCTCTCAGGTTTGGCTTTTGGGAAAAACTAGTTCAGGGAGACCTTTCCTGTCTGTCTGGAGCCAGAGCTGCTTCTGGAAATATCTAAATTCCCTCTGTTGTCAAAGCAATGAGCCTGCTTTTGCCTTCTGGAAGCCAGGAGGGGGCCAGGAGGGGAGATAGCATGCACACTCTGCTGCCACAGCCCCCTCCCCTCCATCCTCATAAGCCCCTTTCTGACTGGTAGTCTCCCAGGGAGGTGAGTGGGAGTGTTATGATGGCCTCTATCCTATAACTTATAGAGGCTCCTCTCCATGTGAGCATCCCGTCCAACCCCAAACACACACCTGTAAGAGTCTCCCAGGGCAGGTGTGCCCCCAGCAGTGGGGGCAGCCACCCTCTGTGCCTGTCACAAGGATGGGCACCAACAGCAGGAAGAAAGAATTCTCACAGCCTTACCAGAAGCTTCGGCAAAGAGGGTGGTCCTGTCACTGCTTTGGGCTTCGCAGGAGAGAAACACCTTTCTCCCTTCCATGCCAGTGATGTTTGCCTCCAGCCTCACCACTGAGCCGAGGGTGATCGGGCTAGGAGAGGGCAGTGGGGGCGAGTGGCTGGTAGCCTGGTCTCTTAGAAAGGTGGGGGATGACCCTACAGGGGTTGGAGGCTACCAGAGTCGGGGTCCCGGGCATCTACTCCAAGGGCCAAGATGTCAGGGCCTTTGTGTCTGTCGCCTGCTAGCTGTGTCTTTGCTTCAGCTTCTTCATTCGTCAAGCTGCAGACAATGGTACCAACCTCCCAGGATTATAGTAAAGATTGTACAAAATAATGTGTTTGAGTTTAACAACAAATTAATCACGTGTCAGGAATTATCATTTCAGTAGCAGCCCAATAATTATTTGTGGACTGAGTTAAATATTTACAGGCACACGGGTTGGCTTTCTTTAAATCAGAGGTGGCCAAAAGTAGTTTATCATTGTCCTGTGTAGTGTATTTTTATGTCGGAACACATAACCCATGGTCAAGCTCATCACCTTGAACTTGGATGAAAAGGGAGCATCTAACAAGTTTAGGTTGGTCCATGAGAAAAACAAAAGTAGAAACTCCTCTTTGTACTCAGGATTGCTCTTATCTTCCATCATAACACCTGGAATAACCCCATGTCAGCTTACTCCTAGCTGGAACCCAGGGAAGGAGACAGACCTCTTGAAGGTGATGGTCATGGTCCCGGTAAAGACTGCATTAGCGCTGCAGTAGGCCGTCATGAACAGCGTGGTGTCTATCATGGTCCCCAGCGCGCCACCATGGATTATCCTGCAGGGCCAGACAAGGGGAGAAAGGGAAGGAAAGAGTCACCGGGGATTCCACCCCACATGGCCAATTTCCGGTGAAGCGATGTGCTGAAGGGTTCCCTGCAATCCAGGAGCAAACCCTTCGATCGATCCATTTACAGCAGAGATGTGAGTGCAGAGCAGGTGCAGGGGAAGCAAACGCTGCTGTCTGAAGTGAGTCACACCAGCTTAGAAGAGAATGAACTGGAAGCAGGAGAAGCCCCAACCACAAATTCTGATGAACCTTGTATTCCCTTCTGGGTTGGTGTTGGGGGAACTAGAATAGTACCATGAAAAAAGCATGGGCTTCACAAGCAGAGCCCTCACTCTAAATCTCACGGTTCTAGCCATGTGACCTCAGTCACAGAATCACTTGGGCCATCTGCACCTTTATCTGTAAGAGAGGACTATCTCCTAGGAATTTTTGTGAGTATGAAATTAATACAGCCAAAGCTTCGTGTAAAGGGTCTGACATATACTAGCACCAAACAAGAATAGTCTTCCCCCTTCTCATTTCTAACTTCCCTTGCTTACTCCACTGCCATTTAGGAGGTTAAGGAAGTTCTTAACAGGGAGAGGCCACACCTTGGGTGGATCATTGAGGGACTGGCAGAGCCTCACTGCCCAGGGAGCCAGTAGAATAAGGCTGAGGTAACCAAGAATCTAGGGGTGGCTCAGTTGGTGGAGAATCCACCTGCCAATGCAGGAGACCCAGGTTCGATCCTTGGGTCAGGAAGATGTCCTGGAGTAGGAAATGACAACCCACTCCAGTATTCTTGCCTGGAAAATCCCATGGATGGAGGAGCCTGGCAGACTACTGTCTACAGGGTTGCAAGAGTTGGACACGACTTAGTGACTAAACTACCACCCACCAACCAAGAACCTGCTGAAGGCAACCAGGGACCCCCAGCTGGGCTCTCACCCACCACCTGCTCTTGGACCGAGATAAAGCCCATTTGAGCTGCTGGCTGGGACAAGCCTGCGTGCCTCACCCAGGCAGCCCCTCCAGGAGGGGCCCAGGCTGGAACAAGCAGACGCACTTCTTCTCAGAGTCATTGTGGAAGATGACATACTCAAAGCCGAGTCTCTCCATCTCTGTGATCCGGAGAAAGAGGCGGGCGTCTTCTACCCTTTGGACTGGAGGGAAGAATGGATTTGATAAGAAAGACCTCAGGCATAAGTCTGATCCTCAGGGCGGTGTGGTCTCTGGGGCAGAAAGCACCAGACCAGAGAAGGTCCCAGGAAACCCACAGCCCTCAGCTTCCCATGGGCACGCCACCCTGGGCATGGTCCCATTAACTTCTGACGGAGAAGAGCAGCTTCCAAGGGGAGGACGAGGTCAGCGGTGTGAGGGGCAGTGAGGAGCCAACTGCCTGTGAATTCAGGACACCACTGTTCCCATCAGCTGAATAACAAACGCTAATCCGAATGCATCGATTGTGGCGGATCTAGGAGTTAGCAGGCGACAGTCCTTTTTGTAGAACACGTGTATGTATCTCCTCTCACTGCCACAGGCCTGAACTTTCAGTGAGATTTGTTTATACTGTATGACTTCTGAGGGAAACGAGGATAATTTAGAGACCCTAATTAGAGGTTAAGCCTCCAATATCCAATACTTAAGGACTTCCCTGAAGTTCAAAGGGTAAAGAATCTGCCTGTGATGCAGGAGACCAGGGTTCGATCCGTGGGTCAGGAAGATCCTCTGCAGAAGGGAATGGCAATCCACTCCAGTATTCTTGCCTGGAGAATTCCTTGGACAGAGAAGCCTGACAGGCTATACAGATCATGGGTTTGCAAAGAGTTGGACACGACTGAACGACTAACACAGCTCATCCAATACTTACCAAACACCGTTTTTGCCAAGAATCTCAAAGCAGAATTTCTTTTCTCTCTCTCTCTCTCTCTCTTTTTTTTTTTTTTTTTTTTGGTAGAATGGCTTATGAGATCTTAGTTCCCTGACCAGGGATTGAACCCATGCCTTCGGCAGTGAAAAGGCAGAGTCCCAGTCACTGGGCCACCAGGGAATTCCCCTCAAAGAAGAATTCTGAATGACAGCTTAGGTATATAAAATTATATACTATAAACATAGTATATAAGTATGCTGCTAAGTCGCTTCAGTCGTGTCCGACTCTGGGCGACCCCAGAAGCAGCCCACCAGGCTCCTCCGTCCATGGGATTTGCCAGGCAAGAGTACTGGAGTGGGGTGCCATTGCCTTCTCCAGTATATGAGTATAGACTATAAATAAAAGACTTCCGGCTGGTTCCTCCTGTCTCTCGAACGCCATCTCTTCATCTCTTCATCTTTGGTTTTCCATCCGATGTCCTTCACTGACAGGTTCAAGAGCTCAGCTCAGCTGACCACTAGAGGGAGCACGAGTTCTGTCCCAAGCAGACTTTGGCTCCTGGCCCCAGATGTCAGCAAGATCCTGCCCCCTGTAGCATCACTGAGCTGCCAAAATTGGGTGCACCAGGGTGAAGGCGCTGGCCCTTAATCCCAGGCACTGCCTCTTCCCAATTCCTCACTGACATTGCACCTGTCTGGTCTACAGGAGATGGTGGGGCTGGCAGGTGTAAGGAGACGCCCTGGGTGACTGCAGACAGGGGTGGACAGAGCAACGACCCAGGAGCCAGGAATCCCTGACTCTAGTCCAGTCTCTACCAAAAATTCGCTTTGTTGCCTCTCCAGACCTCAGTTTTCTCACTTGTAAAATGAACGGGTTGAACTAGATGGCCTCCACGTTCCTTTTCTAGCCTGATAGTGTATGAATCTAGGATCACCATGTCCAGACTGCCTCATACCTGACTCTCAGGCTAATGCAGGCCACACGGGAGGTATGGGAACTGGGCTGGAGCATGGAGCTCCCCCAGGAAAATGCACACACAGAAGCAAAGTTTTGCCAACAATCCTGCACTCTCCAGAGCCCTCCTCCAGCCCAGGTGAAGCGCTCCTAATATAGGTGTGTGAACGTACCAGGGACAACTTTAGCGATCCTAGCAAGGTCCCCCTCTTTAAGGAACTGCCAGGAGTGACAGTAACCAGGAAGTCGCGTCCACGTCCCATCCACAGTCTTCTCCATGAGTTCATTGTACAGCCTCACCATGATGGGGCTCCAGCCAGAGTTTGGGAGGGAATAATCCTTTGAATCGGAATGGAGGTGACTTCTTGAGACCTGGGAAGTTCAAAAGGTAGCTGACTGTGTTTGCTCCGACAGGGCCAGCACAGCTGAAAGAAAACTTGGGGAGGGGGAAGACTCAGGCCCAGGACCCACGCAGCCAGAAGTGACCTTATGGAGTCGGGGGCGGGGGAATCAAGCCCAAGACCCAGGAGGCCAGAGGGGACCCTGAGGGGTGGGGGTTCAGACCTGTGGCCACAGCAGACTTGCTGGCACCAAAGAGGGCAGGGAAGATGCTGGTCACATTTTCTTACAATCCTCCAATCCCCCGAAGGTCCCTTTCTGTTCTGCTGATCTCCTCACCATGAGTAGGCCCCATCCAAGCACGGGAAACTCTCCCCTACCCCAGCCCCCATGAGGGGCATCCCGCCTCTGCTTTTCTTGCTTTCCTCCTTCCCTTCCACATTCTACCCCATCGTCTGGGGATTCCTCTCATCTCCTTAGGTGTCCAGGGACCCCCACCAGCGCCCAGTAGGTGTTCCTACTTATGAACAGGCATGAACTCCTTGTCTTCCTACTCCATCATCTTGACTCTTACCCACAATTTTCTTTTAGTTTCGCCTCTTTTTTGCCCAGAAAATGTTATGTTAAACAGTAACCACTGCTTTCCCTTGAGTCACCACTAATTAGATTTTCTTTCCCTGATTCTGCTCACTTGCTCACTGTGGGGCTCGGCAACCCCACTTAACCTTATGGGAAAGGTTCAGCAGGGTCAGTAAGGCTGGAGGGGCCTCCAGATATTGTCGCTAAGTTCCCAGTCTGAGGGTGCACCCCTCCATACAGGATGAAACGGCCAAGTGGCATAAGCATCTTCTAGGAATCAGGAGTCCTGGCTCCGAGTTCTCATCTGTCAAAGGATCCTAAGGTCTCTTGTAGCTCCCTCAATCTGAGACTCTGACCACACTCACAGCGGCCCATCTGGATACAATGTGGGTACTCACGGTGATGAGTGGGGCTGGTGCCCAGGCTGACCAGAGCATCCGGGGCTGGCCAGCCAGGGCTGGGAGAAGGCTTGCTGCCTGTCGGAGCCTTGCCAGCCACCTGAGACCTCTCTGCAGCATGATGTCCAACCGAGATGCGCCAGCTGAACCTTCTGCCAAAGGCAAGCCTTCCTCCTGGTAGTTGAGCACAGACCTGAGGCTCGGACTTAGCCAATCGGAGCCTGTGTGGGTCCTCTGAGGGCCAGGCCGTCCCACGTCCCTCTCCTGCATTAGGCCAAGCAGTGGGGAGCAGAACTAGAAAGGACGTTAGGCAATTGTGGGTTAGTAAGTTACACATGTATTTGATCTGGGGAGTTGCCAGGTGTATTTCTGGCTGCGTGCCTGGAACAACTGAGTCAATCAGAATGTTTTGCAGGCCAGGTTCCCAAGTGGACAAACAATGACCAGGAGCCAGAGTCGATAACCTCAGTCTCTGTGTGTAAGGACAGATGGCTTTGATACCTCACCCTGGTTCTTAACTATGTCTTGTTTCAGAGGCCAGTTCATTTATTCATCTGACAAATGTTAATTAGGCGCATACTATGTGCCAGGAACTGTTCCAGACTCTGGGGGCACAGGAGTGAATAAAACAGATGAAGTCGATGACCTCATGGGGTTTATGTACTAAGTAGGTAGTTAACAAGTAACGCTAATTGCTGCACTTTCTACCCCCAGCTGCTGTGCTACCTGTTTAACTGTTTTATCAATTTTAATACTTAATGAATGGCACCCCACTCCAGTGCTTTTGCCTAGAAAATCCCATGGGCGGAGCAGCCTGGTAGGCTGCAGTCCATGGGTCGCTAGAGTCAGACACGACTGAGCGACTTCACTTTCACTTTTCACTTTCATGCATTGGAGAAGGAAATGGCAACCCACTCCAGTGTTCTTGCCTGGAGAATCCCATGGATGGGGGAGCCTGGTGGGCTGCCGTCTGTGGGGTCGCACAGAGTCGGACACGACTGAAGCGACTTAGCAGCAGCAGCAGCAGCAATGTTATCTCATGTTGCTAAGTCACTTCAGTCGTGTCCGACTCCGTGCGATCCCATAGACGGCAGCCCACCAGGCTCCCCCATCCCTGGGATTCTCCAGGAAAGAGTACTGGAGTGGGTGCCATTGCCTTCTCCAATGTTATCTCATAAACAGCCCAAATTAAAAGTTCATCAATCGTCCCCAAACTGTCTTTCAGAGCATTCCCCCTCCACCAAGCCAGAATCCAATTTAAGATCATATATTTCAGTTAATTGTCATATCTTTAGCCTCCTTTAATCTGGAACAGTTTTTCAGCCTTTCCTTGACACATTCTTAACATACTGCACACACATATACCATATACCCGCAGGAATGAGCTCCCATTCTTTCCACCCTGCTTTAGGGGACTCCTGTTGCTCCCAGTGAGTGAACGGTAGGTGGCGTTAGAACACAGCTTCATAACCTTGCATAACCATCACAGAAATCAGAGGTATGCATTATTGCTATTGATACCTGCATGTACAAACAAAGACACTGACGCACAGAACAGTTAAAGTACCTCGCCCAAAACTGCACAGCTAGTAAAATGTTATATGCTGTGTATTTTTATTATAGTAATAACAAACTTTTATGTGTACGAAGATATTTGTAGGCTGTAGGTGGGACATCGGGTAGGTCTATGGAGCAGGCAAGACAGAAAGCACCATCATCACCATCTTCAACCTTATCTTACACGTGTCTGCCTTGACATGCAGAGATGCTACCTCAGGCCAGCTTGTAAGTGAGGAGCAGGATCCAGGACAGGAAATCCAAGGTGTCCCTTGCAATGTCCTGAGCAAGGCCAGCATGGTTCAAGATCTGAGGCACTTCCCACGTCACAAGTGTTGCGAGTCAGTATCTCTCATGAACACAGATACAAAAATCCCAAGAGAATCCAATTGTTTATTGTTAAAATGATCATAAACATGAGGTCATTTTTTCTAGGGAAAACATGAGTTGATTTAAAATAAGAAAACCTATCAACATAGTTCACGAAATTAACAGAATAATGGAGAAAAACTACATGATCACCTCAATAGATAAGGAGAAAGCATTTGATAAAATTTAAGCTGGTATTTGATAAAGATACTCCAAAACCTAGGGGAGGAAAATCCCTATAGCTAACACAATGAAACATATGGACTATTTTTAGAAAATAGTGGCAGATTCTTTGAAAGTTGAGAGGGTTGACTTGCAATAGTAGTAATTCACTGAATATCATGAAAGAAGTCTTGTGTCTGTAGCCAGCTTTGTAAGAGTCTCCCTTCAATGTAGCCTCCAACTCCAGTGTGAATCATTTCTGTTTCAAGAAGGTGGGTGATGGAGGCCGAGGGATGCTCTGCCCTGCACAGACTCACAGAATGTAGTCTATGGTGGAGGAGCGAGTGGAGTGCTGATTTGAGGATGATTTTTCCAAGACCTCCCTAGAGACCTGTCTCCCTATGTAGATGAAGGTGTGGCTGCAACTCTTCCGAAATAGTTCTGATAGGTGTTTCTTGAATTTCTCACCCATGAACGCATAGATAATAGGGTTCACGCAGCAGTGGGTGAAGGAAATGGTTTCTGTGACATGCGTGGCGTGGGTCAGCTGCTGGCTCATGACACATCCATCCAGGACGTGCATGTCATGCAGGGAAGTGAGGAAGAGGACCGTGTTGAAAGGGACCCAGAAAAGTAGGGAGGCAACCACCACGATGAGCACGAGCTTAATGGCCTTGGTCTTGTTGTGGTTCTGGCAGTTCTTCAGCTGGTGCAGGATGCGGATATAGCAGAACATCAGGATGCTGAATGGGATCAGCAGGCCTAAGATGTTCACTTCAAAGTGGATGAAGATCTTCCACTTCAGCGTCTGCTGATTGTAATAGGAGTAACACTGCAGGACGCCATTTTCGGAGGCCACTTGGTAAAACACTAGTAACGGGCTGGTGGCCACCAGGGCAGTCAGCCACACCACCAGACTCAGGGCTGTGCCCATGCTGATTGTCCTTACTTTCAAGGCATATACGGCATGGACAACCGCCAGGTACCTGTCCATACTCATGAGGGTTATAAAGAACATGCTGCTGAAGAAGCCGATGTAATAAAAGCCAGAGACCACCTTGCACATTATGGTCCCGAATACCCACTGGTCCAGTTGATAGTGGGTCTGAAAGGGGAAGGAGAAGACAAAAAGCAGGTCAGACAGGGCCAGGTTCAAGAGGTATACGTCCGTGACACTCCTCAGTTTCTTGCAGGCGACAAGGACTAGGATGACCAGGCTGTTGCCCAGAAGACCAAATACAAACAGGATGCAGTAGAAGATGGCAAGAAGCAGCTTGCTCTCTCTCCCCTCCCCATCGCAGGGGCTCGAGTAGATGTCAGGATAGTAGAAGTCAGTTGCTGTTGTCAAATTGGGCTCAGGTGTGTAATCCATCAAGGCAGGAGGAAGCCAGCCACAGAGGCACCTAAGAGACATTCATTTCTTAGTGATATTTTTTATTTAAAAATACGGACTGAATTGTGCCCCACCGCTCCCCACCAAGTACATATGTTGAAGCCCTAAAGCCCTGTTATGGACTAAATGTGCCCTTCCAAACTTTGTGTGTTGAAACCTTACCCCCATTGTGATGGTATCAGGAGGTGGAGCCTTTGGAAAGTGATCGAATTAAGTGAGGTCAGGAGGGTGCAGGGCTTCCCAGGTGGGGCCAGTATAAAGAACCCGCCAGCTAATACAGGTAGATGTAAGAGACACAGGTTTGATCCCTGGGTTGGGAAGATCCTCTGGAGGAGGGCATGGCAACCCACTCCAGTATTCTTGCCTGGAGAATCCTTTGGACAGAGGAGCCTGGTGAGCTACAGTCCATGGGGTTGCAAAGAGTCAGACACAACTGAAGCAACTTATCACGCACACACGCCTGAGGGCTCCACCCTCATGGGATGAAAGCCCTTATGAGAAGAACAGGAGAGCTTGCTTCCTTTCTCTGCTCTCGAGCGTGTGAGGCTACAGTGAGAATTTGGCAGTTAGCAACCTGGAAGAGGGCTGTCACTAGAACCTGACTGCTTGGGTACCTTGATCTTGCATTTCGCAGACTCTAGAAGTGTGATAAATAAATTTTGTTGTTGTCAGCCACCCAGTCTATGGCATTCTGTTTACAGGAGCCCAAACTGACCAAGACACCCCCAGCGTCACTCAACTTGGAGACAGTCCAATAACGAGGCAACGTAGGTTAAAGGAGATCACCAGATGGGGCCCTGATCCAATTGGACTGGTGTCCTTGTAAGACGACAACCAAGTGTGAAGGCAGCCCTAAAGGCTCCCACCAGAAATCCAATTTGTCAGCATCTTGCTCTTGGACTTCTAGCCCCAGAACTGTGAGAAAATAAGCTCCTGTCATTTAAGCCACCTGGCATTTTGTGACGGCAGCTTAAAGAGAATAATAATACAGGGGCTATATGGAACCTCTCTGGGGCTTCCCTGGTGGCTCAGTTGGTAAAGAATCTGCCTGCAATGCAGGTGACCTGGGTTCGATCCCTGGGTCAGGAAGATCCCCTGCAGAAGAGAATGGCAGCTCACTCCAGTATTCTTGCCTGGAAAATCCCATGGAAAGAGGAGCCTGGCGGGCTATATAGTCCATGGGGGTCGCAAAAAGTCAGACATAACTTAGTGACTAAACCACCACCACCACCTCCACCATGGGACCTCTCTGCCTTTTCTATGCAAATTTTCTGTAAACTTAAAACTTCTCTAGAAAGTAAAGCCTATTTGCATTTTAAAAAGTTGAAAACTTCCCAGGCTAACTAATAGAGAGGGATTCGGTGGGATAAGAAAAGTCAAAATTTGCCAAGAAAACTTAAAAACCTATAGTTCTACCTCTCAGAATTAGCAATTGCCAGCATATTGCCAGATTTGCTTTTGATTCTTTCCCCTTTCCTCCCTTCCTTCTGCAACAGAGATGAACAACGTGAAGGGAAGATTCAACATTTAAAACATGATCATTCTCCTCAAACTGATATTTACATTCAAGGCAATATTTATTTAGACTTAATGATTTTTCCAAGGCATTTGATTATTGGACACTCAGACATCCCTCTCCACCATGCCACATTTCTATAATTTGAAATGTGAATCAAGTTAGCCATTTTTAAACATATTAATTTCACCTAAGTATATACACAAAATAGATTTTAAGACAGTTTCTGAAGTATGGAGGTGGGTCTCTTTTTTATGTGGCTAGCATCTTTCAAAACAGGAGCCTCCCCTCCTACATCTTCCTCCCTACTTGTCTTTTACAGTTACTTTAAAAAACAATTTTCAGTTCATGGTCCTTCTGTTCTGCTCTCCTAATATCCTGGGATAAGAGGAAGTCTTCAACTCATTTTCTTCCCTAGATCCTTCCTATCCCCTCCACATTTCCCACCATGTTCCTTCATCATTAAAATCTGTGGAAAGTATTAGTGAGCCCTACCATTTATCACAGTGCACCAAGAATTTTATATGCGTCACATTTATTCCTCTTGCATCCCTGTGAAGCAGGTACTAACATCTCCTTTCTCTTTCTGGAGTTACAATCATACCTGAATCTCAGCTTTCGTCCAGTACCTGAAGTTACACAAAGGGTGAGGCAACAGAGCCAGGACTCAAAAACCGCATCTGTCTTCTCCAAATCCTTGTTCTTTTCTGTACTTCACTGTGGGTTAAAAAAAAAAAATTAAGAGTAAAAAAGCTACAATCTTTTAGAATCTAGACCATCTGACTTCCAAGTTCTAGATTACTTTTTAGCAGAGTAAACTCGGACTTGCTTTTCAAACTGAAAAGGAGGCTTTTCAGTTTGTGAGGAGGCCAAGAAGGCTTTTCAGGGTTTGGTGGGATGTGAAATGGCAACCCACTCCAGTGTTCTTGCCTGAAGAATCCCAGGGACGGCAGAGCCTGGTGGGCTGCCGTCTAGGGGGTCGCACAGAGTTGGACACGACTGAAGTGACTTAACTAGCAGCAGCAGCAGCCTGTGGTCATTTAAGTTAGCATCTAGTCAGGGATGAAATTTGCTTGCCAGCTTTGTTCCTTGAGAACCGTACCTACATGCCTTCCTGTCATTGATGCAATGCACACAGCGTAAGGACAGATTCCTCCCCAGATGCCTGGGGATAGGCAGAATCTTCTGCTATCCACCTTCCCACTCTTGGAGGAGCTTTGACACCCTCCTAGCATCCTGCAGAGAAATGGCATGGCTTGCTTTTCTCCACTAGACCGCTATGGACAGGCACTGAGACATAAGCAGGGTTTGTAAACCCTGGGGATATGCAAAGAAAAGTGTCACCTCTTGTGCCAGATTTCTGAAATCCCGGCCTCTCCCCCTAGGACATAAACTATCCTTGCTTCTTATGTCTTTCTTTCCCAAGGATGCTTATTAATACCTACCTTAATTAGAGCCTTCCTTCTGGAGGTTTTCAGTGTTGCTAATTTCTTTGTCTCAGAGGCTGCACTGGTGTGTGTCTGCAGCTCAGTGGAGAACAGCTTCTCTGCAGCTATCTTATCTATCTGTGGTTGGTGGCAAAATAGGGGTGGGTCTACTGCTGCTCCCTACGATGATTTTTAAAGTAAAAAAAAAAATTAATCTCATTTAGAGAACATACTAGTGGTTACCAGTGGGGAGAGGGAGAGGCAAGGTAGACGTAGGGAATTAAGAGGCAGGAACTATTAGGTATAAAATAAGCTGCTGCTGCTAAGTCGCTTCAGTCGTGTCCGACTCTGTGCGACCCCATAGATGGCAGCCCACCAGGCTCCCCCGTCCCTGGGATCCTCCAGGCAAGAACACTGGAGTGGGTTACCATTTCTTTCTCCAATGCATGAAAGTGAAAAGGGAAAGTGAAGTCGCTCAGTCGTGTCCGACTCTTAGCGACCCCATGAACTGCAGCCTACCAGGCTGCTCCGCCCATGGGATTTTCCAGGCAAGAGTACTGGAGTGGGGTGCCATTTCCTTCTCTGATAAAATAAGCTACAAGGCTATATCAATAATAAGGGAACAGGGGCAATATTTTGTAATAACTATAACTGGAGTCTAACTTCTAAAAATTGTGAATCACTTTAGTGTAAACCCGTGATATGTCATATTGTACATATGTAATATTGAACATCAACTATACTTCTATTTTTTTTAATGCTTAAAAATCACACCTAGTGACAATGCTAAAACAAAACACTATAACAAAAAAACCCCCAAAACTTCAAAAATAGATGTCACCAAAGAACACATACAGATGGAAGATTAGTATATGAAAAAAACAAGAGGGAACCGCATATTAAAGCAGCAGTGAATTATCATTACACACTTGTTAGAATGGCTAAAATCAAAACACCAAGTACTGGAGAGGAAGAAGATTAAGGGACTTCCCTGGTGGTCCAGTGCCTAAGACCCCATGGTCCCAGTGCAAGGGCCTGGGTTCAACCCCTGGCCGGGGAACTAGATCCCACATGCGGCAGCTAAGAGTTCACACAACCAAAGATCCCGCACACTGCAGCAAAGATTGAAGATCCTGCATGCTGCAACTAAGAGTTGGTACAGCCCAATAAATAAAAACAAATATTTTAAAGATTAACAAGAGAAAAGCATATCAATTAATTTTTTACAAAAAGAAGATTAAGAGGTGCTCTCATTTATTGCTGGTGGAAATGCAAACTGGTACAACCACTATGGGAGACAGTTTGGTAATTTCTTACAAAGCTAGAATAGGCTTACCATATAACCCAGTAATCACGCTCCTGATTTCTACCCAGATGAGTTGAAAACATATCCACACAAAAATCTGAGCACAAATATGTATAGCAACATTATTTATAATTGCCAAAAAATGAGAATCCACCAAGATGTCCTTTGATAGATGAATGGATAAACAGGACTGTGGTAATGTACACAGTGACATGTTTTTCAGTGATCTTAAAAAACCAGCTATCGAGCCACAAACAGAAGCCTTAAAGTGTGTATTGCTAGCTGAAAGGAGCCTGTCTGAAAAGGCTACATGCTGTATGACTCCAACTACAGGAGAATGTTTTGGAAAAGGCAAAATGACAGAGACAGCAAACAATCAGTGGTGGCCTTGGGGTTCAGTGGAACGGGGGGCTAATTCTTCCAATCCAAGGGGAGGAGATATTTTTCCATTTCATTGAATCATCTTTAATTTCCTTCATCAATATTTTCTAGTTTTCAGAGTATACATCTTTCACCCTCTTGGTTAAGCTTATTCTTAGGGCTTCCTTTACTGTGATTTTTTAAAGATTTATTTTACTTATTAATTTTTTTGGCTGTGCCAGATGGCATATGGGATCCTAGTTCCCCGACCAGGGATCAAACCTGCACCCCCAGCAGTGGAAGCGTGAAGTCTTAACCACTGGATGGCCAGGGAAATCCCTATGCCATCTTAAGTGGGACTTTTCTTTAAACTTGCTCTTTCTGATATTTCATTTTTAGTGTGTAGAAATGCAGCAGATTCTTCCTTACGGTGTCGAGAACAGGCACTTCAGGAACAGAATTGTGAAGTGATGAGCTCATGGTTTATTTCGGCTTGTGAGACCAGGTCACTGGGATAAGTTCTGTCATCCGCATAGAGGACAGTCTCCTGCCTCATTATCAAGAAGCAGGGATATAACCTGACAAAACCAGACCAACTCAGTCACCTCACCACGAAGGTCTACAGCCACGGGCACCTTTACTGGGGAGTTCAGGCTGTCCTAAAAAGGTAACAGAGAAAGGGGCCCATTCCTCTAGCTTTTGTGGTCCAACGGATACAAGAGACAAAATTTCCCCACCTGCTAGTCATAGGAACTCATCACCACCCCCACCCCCACCCCCACCCCCACCCCCACCTCCGTCAGGAAGAGAGGTGGAACCAGAGCTGTCTTTTCCGCTACTGCTCCCCCTTCTGGAGGGACGTGGAAGTTCCTCGTGGAAACGCAGGGAGCGAGCTAAGAATTCCCCCGCGCGGATGACATCCATTTCACTGCTACACTTCAACTTCTTTCTTTAGATGCAATTTAGAATGGCTATGTGTTCCTCTATGTCTCGTTTCATGATCTCTAAACCATTCTCCTTTGTCTGCAATTTCATCTCATGTAAATAACCGCTGGTGTCCGAGTATCATATCTAGGTAATTCCCCTCACCCACATTATTCATAGGCTGACGTAGTTTGGGGAAAACCTCAGATCTTTTACAAGAGTTTTGTCAGTGATAAGCAAAGATCAATGGTTCACAGACAGGGAGACTCGGGGGCTCACAGTTACTGCTGATTTACATCACAAGGGCGGAAACTATGATACCTGCTTTACCTGAAGTTGTGGAAGGGACCATGGACCTCTCCCTGTCTGGGCCACGCAGGCCTCAGGGACTGGGTGGAATCCCCCCAAGACCAGCTTCCAGGTAGGGCTAGAATGATGGCACAGGACTTGGCACAGACATCCTTGCTTTATGCAGGGTAACTGAGCAGGGGCCAAGGGGCGTTGGGGAGTGGGCTGGCCTCTATCCTGCCTGTTTCCTCCACTCCACAAAGCCAGGCCACTTGGTCGAGGCCAAGTTCGACTGAGCAACCTGACTTGGGCAGAGGCAAGCCCAGTCAGCAGAGGTGTTTCTGTGGCTGACATACTCCCAGGCATCCTTACTGTGAGTTCCTTGAAATCCTGCTATTTACTGTTCCTTCACCTGGTGGACTGAAGTTTTCCAATGAGCTGAATGGTGTATGAGGTACTATGAAGATGAGGGAGTCAGGTGAGGCACTGGGGAGAGGACCACACAGCCTGGACCAAAGGACCGCCTCTTGCTGCAGTTCCAGGGCCATCACAGAGAGCTGGTCTGGGCCCCTGTAGACCTGTGTCTGCCCTTGCCATGTATCCAAGTTTACTGAGGTTGCTGTAAAAAAAAAAAATTACTGCAGACTTGGTGGCTTGAAACATTAAAATTTATTCTCTCACACTTTTGGAGTTTGGACGACTGAGCCGTCTCCAGGATCTTCAGAGACAATCCTTCCTTGGCTTTTCCGGCTCCTGGTGGCAGCCCCAGCAGTCCTGGGCTTGGGGTTACATCACACCAATCTCTGCCTTTGTCTTTACATCGCTGTCTCCTCTGTGAGCTACGTGAACTCTCCCTCTGCTTCTATCTTATAAAGACTCTTGAGACCGCATTTAGGTTCCATCTCAATAATTCACGATAATCTCTCTATCGTAAGATCCTTGACCTAACCACATCTGCAAAGACCCTTTTTCTAAATAAGGTTACATTTACAAATTTCAGGGATTAGGACTTGATATCTTTGGTTGGGGGGCTTCCCTGGTAGCTCAGCTGGTAAAGAATCCACCTGCAATGCAGGAGACCCCGGTTCGATCTGTGGGTTGGGAAGATCCCCTGGAAGAGGATCTCCCAGTATTCTTGCCTGGAGAATTCCCATGGACAGAGGAGCCTGGGGGGCTACAGTTCATGAGGTTGCAAAGAGCTGGATATGACTGAGTGACTCAGCACAGCACAGCACAGCATCCTTAACTGGCTTTTATCCAAGCTACTATACCCGGGCTCTAAAGATCTAGACTGTGATGGAATTAAAGAGAAGCCTCCATTCCTCATTTTTGGACACTAAGGCAGGGATCCCAGCATCCTAGAAGAAAGCAGCCAGAACCAGACTACACAGCCAAGGTCATGCAGGGCTCAAGAATCAATGCTTTCTCCAGGTCCATCTTCTGTTGCACAGAAACATTCACTAGATCCTGAAAGGAATACCCTCAGGGACAGACTTTATTTTTTTAAGAAAACCTCTTGACAAAGATATAAAATGCAATTTAGAATGGCTTTGTATTCCTCTACATCTTGCTTCATGACTTCTAAATCCATTCTCTTTTGTCTGCAGTCTCATCTCCTAGAAATATTTGCTGGTGTCTGAGTTCATATCTAGAGAAGAAAATGGCAACCCACCCCCGTACTCTTGCCTAGAGAATTCTGTGGACAGAGGAGCCTGGTGGGCTGCTGTCCAGGGGTCGCACAGAGTTGGACACGACTGAAGAGATTCAGCATGCATGCATGCACTGCAGAAGGAAATGGCAACCCACTCCAGTATTCTTGCTTAGAGAATCCCAGGGACAGAGGAGCGGGTGGGCTGCCGTCTATGGGGTCGCACAGAGTTGGACACTACTGAAGCAACTTAGCAGCAGCAGCAGCACAGTTCATATCTAGGTAATTCTCTAGGACACAGAAGTGCTGAACTGCCTCTGTCAGAGACAGTTCAGTTCAGTCGCTCAGTTGTGTCTGACTTTGCGACCCCATGGACTGCAGAACGCCAGGCCTTCCTGTCCATCACCAACTCCCCGAGTTTACTCAAACTCATGTCCATTGAGTCGGTGATGCCATCCATCCATCTCATCCTCTGTCGTCCCCTTCTCCTCCCACCTTCAATCTTTCCCAGCATCAGGGTCTTTTCAAATGAGTCAGTACTTTGCATCAGGTGGCCGAAGTATTGGAGTTTCAGCTTCAACATCAGTCCTTCAAATGAACACCCAGGACTGATCTCCTTTAGGATGGACTGGTTGGATCTCCTTGCAGCCCAAGGGACTCTCCCAAGAGTCTTCTCCAACACCACAATTTAAAAGCATCAATTCTTTGGTGATCAGCTTTCTTCACAGTCCAACTCTCACATCCATACATGACTACTGGAAAACACACAGCTTTAACCAAACGGACCTTTGTCCACAAAGTAATGTCTCTGCTTTTTAATATGCTGTCTAGGTTGGTCATAACTTTCCTTCCAAAGAGTAAGCGTCTTTTAATTTCATGGCTGCAATCACCATCTGCAGTGATTTTGGAGCCCCAAAAAATAGTCTGCCACTGTTTCCACTGTTTCCCCATCTATTTGCCATGAAGTGATGGGACCGGATGTCACGATCTTAGTTTTCTGAATGTTGAGCTTTAAGCCAACTTTTCACTCTCCTCTTTCACTTTTATCAAGAGGCTCTTTAGTTCTTCTTCACTTTCTGCCATAAAGGTGGTGTCATCTGCATATCTGAGGTTATTGATATTTCTCCTGGCAATCTTGATTCCAGCTTGTGCTTCATCCAGACCAGCGTCTCTCATCATGTACTCTGCATATAAGTTAAATAAGCAGGGTGACAATATACAGCCTTGGCGCACTCCTTTTCCTATTTGGAACGAGTCTGTTGTTCCATGTCCAGTTCTAACTGTTGCTTCCTGACCTGCATATAGGTTTCTCAAGAGGCAGGTCAGGTGTTCTGGTATTCCCATCCCTTTCAGAATTTTCCACAGTTTATTGTGATCCACACAGTCAAAGGCTTTGACATAGTCAATAAAGCAGAAATAGATGTTTTTCTGGAACTCTCTTGCTTTTTTGATGATCCAGCGGATGTTGACAATTTGATCTCTGGTTCCTCTGCCTTTTCTAAAACGAGCTTGAGCATCTGGAAGTTCATGGTTCACATATTGCTGAAGCCTGGCTTGGAGAATTTTGAGCATTACTTAGCTAGCGTGTGAGATGAGTGCAATTGTGCGGTAGTTTGAGCATTCTTTGGCGTTGCCTTTCTTTGGGATCGGAATGAAAACTGACCTTTTCCAGTCCTGTGGCCACTGCTGAGTTTTCCAAATTTGCTGGCATATTGAGTGCAGCATTTTCACAGCATCATCTTTTAGGATTTGAAATAGCTCAACTGGAATTCCATCACCTCCACTAGCTTTGTTCATAGTGATGCTTCCTAAGGCCTACTTGACTTTGCATTCCAGGATGTCTGGCTCTAGGTGAGTGATCACACCATTGTGGTTATCTGGGTCATTAAGATTTTTCTGTATAGTTCTTCTGTGTATTCTTGCCAACTCTTCTTAATATCTTCTGCTTCTGTTAGGTCCATACCATTTCTATGCTTTATTGAGCCCATCTTCAATGAAATGCTCCCTTGGTATCTCTAATTTTCTTGAAGAGATCTCTAGTCTTTCCCATTCTGTTGTTTTCCTCTGTTTCTTTGTATTGATCGCTGAGGAAGGCTTTCTTATCTCTCCTTGCTATTCTTTGGAATTCTGCATTTAAATGGGTATATCTTTCCTTTTCTCCTTTGCCTTTTGCTTCTCTTCTTTTCACAGCTATTGGTAAGGCCTCCTCAACCATTTTGCTTTTTTGCATTTCTTTTTCTTGGGGATGGTCTTGATCACTGCCTCCTGTATGATGTCACGAACCTCCATCCATAGTTCTTTAGGCAGTCTATCAGATCTAATCCTTGGAACCTATTTCTCATTTCCACTGTATAATTGTAAGGGATTTGATTTAGGTCATACTTAAATATAGATTCACATAGATTACCTCCCCACAAAGCTACCATAAACAGACTTTTTTGTTACTGCTAAATATTTATTTCCTGTATAAGAGTGGTCAGGAACATCGCCTGCATACAATCAAAGGTATGACCACAATATTGCTCTGAAGGGTTGAACATGGAGAAAAATGTGTGGTTTATAGTATAATATTCATATTTTTAGCTGTATTTTCTGGAAACTTATGCTATATTGTATGCGAGAAGAACTGATAAGACCTCTTAGTCTTTTACATGGTTCTTTATTCCTAGAATTTGTCTTCTACTAACATTTTTTTCCCAAGGCTGCAAACACTGAGAACTAAGCATATTCCCAGCACTGCTCTAGTCATTAGAAGAGATAAGAAGATGAAATTATATATTATACTCCCCTTTAAGGAGTTTAGCAAGCCATGGCACTTTCATCTCAGAAGTCCTTGGAGGTAAATGGCTCTCTGAAGAATGATGAATAATGAAAGGAAGAACTCATATGAGAACTATGTAGAAACCCAGAAAAATCTTTATGATGAGAAAAGCAGATTAAGGTGGTATATATGGTACAACTGTCAAGACACGGATGCATGGGATCATATTCTGGAATGGAACAGGCAGAAATTCAAAGTCAGATATTAGACTGTTCCTCTTTATTTTGAAAGTTTTTGAAAGTTTTCTTTAATAATGATATGGTATCTTTTCAAAAATAAGTTTTTAGCCATTTAGAAAATGGCTATCACTGATAAATGCAAAGCAGAGAGGTTTCCATTTTGTAAATAACTTACTAACTAAATTATAGATGAAATTACTAATCCACTTGGAATTCTCTCCCAGTGATGAAAAGCATTTACATGACAAAAAGTGGTGTGCGAGGGAAGTCTGAGTTCATCATTATTAAGCATATGTTGGGGAGAAAACTATTTTCCTCCAGTTTCTTAACTCAGTAACTGAGGGTCTGTGAATTAAACTAACAAAAGGCAGATTAAGAGAAAAGACATAATTTTTATTCAGAATATGTTTAGGTGCACAGGTGTCCACAGAAAAGGGGTGAAACTCAAAAAAGCAGTTAGGCTTGGAGGCTTATGTACCATTTCAACGAAGGAAAGGAAGTTTGGGCTTCCAGGGATGATAAACTATGATGAAGTGTCAAGGAAATATATGAGTGAACTAAAGGAAGATAAGAGCTATTTTAATAAGTTCTGTTTGTGCACACTAAACTCGGTGTCAGCGACTCATCTTTGGTAATAAGAGTCACTTGTTCTGGTACAGGGCGGGCACCTTTCTCAGAGGGAAATGTATGCCTCGCTCTTGGTACCCAGGGGAATGGCAAAGAACTCTTCCTCTGTTGGCTGATTCTCAGCTGCCTGTAGCTGAAAATAATCCTTACACCAAAGTGGCATATTTGACTTCACATAGTAATGATATCTCCATTCTGTGAGCACCCCTCAGGGGCCAGCCATAGCTTATATGTTTGGCCCTGGTTGGGGTTATGGGAGTACCCCGAGCTCCTTTTTTGAGTGTCAGTGGCCTGAGGTTGAGTCTGCCCCAGAACTGAGTACTAGCCCTCAGGCAATGGGCATTTCCACTGCTGGTGAAACTTGAGCTCACGCTGTGTTGTCTTATGGTGGGCGCCTTTGCATCCCTGCCCCTATGGTTACTGTCTATTCTATTGATTCCAGCTTCTGCAGGAGGAGCCTAGAGACTGAGATGTTTGCCAAAGACAGGATGCTTTGGCAGTCACAGGCATATGTGGAACTCTTAAGGAGAAGCCAGAAAGATTCTCCCCCTGCCCCAGGAAAAGCACTCCTGAGTTAAGGGTGAAGGTAGACTGTTAAGATGCTTCTCTCTTTCTCTCCTGATACCATTCATCCCTGTTCCCTGCATAGAAGAAGAGTTTACAAAATAATGCATTATTCCTCTTATTTTTTTCCCCCGCATTAAAGTTTGGTTCAGCATATCCATTTTGGAACCAGGTTGGGGACACCTCTATTTTAGTTTCTTGATGAGCAAAGACACGTAACATCAATATGATCTCCACCAACCTCTGTCTTCTTTTTAGCTACTCCCAGGTCCCCAGAGGCCACAGATCCTAAAAGAGGCCCCGAACCTGCCACACCAGCATTTCATTTATACTAAATCCGATTCTCAGATCAACCCTACAGGTATTTTGGACAACTTTCCCAAGATCCACATGGCTCCTAAGAGGCAGCACTGGTCCCAGTCCAGGTTCCACCATCCAGGTGGACACCAGTGCCTCTTCTCTTACCTCCATCATTCTTCTTCAGAAACAGAGTAAGCTACCCAAAATCATCAGGGCAGTCAGAATCAACTTCCTTCCCCTCTGGGCTGCCAGAAACCCTCATTTCTCACTGTAGATCTTGTCCATGTCCACCCTTGTGTTCTTTGGACTTTACACACATCTTGCCTTTTTTTTTTGGGGGGGGGGGGTCTACTCACTACATCCAAGGCAGTGAATGGAAAGAAGAGGTAGTTCTCAGAAAAGGCCAGATGAATTAAGAAGACATAAATGCCACCTTCTCTTCTCATCAGTTTTTGTCAGGGCCACATCCCAGGGAATTTGTGGCACCTGAAGGCTTTCACACAGACCCGAGTGAATCCCAGCCCTGCTGCTTCTTTGCTGGGTGACCTTGAATGTTTTATTTCACCTCTGTAGCCTTCATCTTTCTCACCTGCACATGTGGAGTGATGATCCCTTTCTTAAAGGGTTAAGAAGATAAGCGATTTCCTCTGAAGACATCTAGCACCAAGAACGTGTTAATAATGACACTCTATATTCAAACCACCAAGATGATCCTTATCATTTACCTTTGTGGTTTTCCATTTGCTAGATACGAAAGCATTTTTTTAAACTTATTGTTTTGAAATAATATCCAGAAAAGAAAGGTTGCAAGAATATAGAAAAAACTGCTATATTCTTCTCCAAGATTCACCAACTGTTAACATTTTGACACACTTGTGCTCTCTCTCTCTCTCTCTCTCTCTATATATATATATATACACACACACATATATATGTGATATATAGATATTTTTTCTAAATCAGCTGAAAATTTTGGCATCATATTCCTTTATGCGTAAACCCTTCAGTGTGAATTTCTAAAAAACAAGGACATTCTCTTATGTCACCTTGGCACCGTTATCAAGATCAAGAAATTTAATAGTAACACAGTATTACTCTCTAAGAAGTCTATTTTGCAATCTCACCAGTTTTCAGATGATGTCAGGTGACAATGATGTCAGGTGATGACCTTTATAATACTTTTCATCCCCTGGTTCAGGATCCACTCCAGAGCGGTGCACGGATTCCACTGTCAAATCCTTTTGTTCATCTTTGATCAGAAACTGTACCTCTTCTTCTGGTTTCTAAGACACTGACATTTTTTAGAAGAATACAGACCAGTTATTTTTCAGAATGTCCCTCAGTTTGGATTTGCCTGATAATTTTCTGTGATTAGGTCCAGGTTAAATATTTTCGGCAGAAACGCTACAGAAATGATGAGTCCTTCTCAGGGAACGCATGATGTCCATTAGTCCCAGCATTGGAGATATTAATCTTGTTCATTTCATTCAACTGTCTGCCAGTAGGAAGGTTGCTATTTTTCCCTTTGTTATTAATAAGCCATTTATGAGAGATATTTTGAGACCATGTGGATATCCCGTTTCCCATCAAACTCTCAGGGCTGCTGTTCTGGAAGCTTTTGTGGACAAACTTCTCTCAAAGATGAAACACTGAAGGTCTGTACTGCCTTGGCTGAAGAGGCATGAATACTCATTTTCACGTTTCCTGTGAGGGAGCCTTGTGGTTAATAACTCAGGGAGGAGTGGGCGAGCCGGAGCCTTGTGGTCCAGGCGCTCTCCACCCTGCAGCAGCACCAGCAAGTGGGTGGGGACGGGAGAGGAGCCCCCCACTGCAAAGTGGAGGCGAGCGAGAGACAACCCAAGCCTACACGGTAGAGTGGGCCTCAGGTTCACAAAGGCAGAGGTTTTCTTCTTCTGCCCCTACAACCGTGCTCTCCACCCGTTCCTTCTGAGTATGTGAGACTCATCTAGTCTGGGGATCTCAGCAGAGAGGCACATATCACCGAAGATTCCCAGGAGGGTTACTGTGAGAGCCTTGTTTCATTCCTCTGACTGGGGAACACCTGAGCTAAGCTCTTGTCGTGTGAACAAGGAGGAAATCAAATTTGCAGTTTTCCAAACAGTATGGGAGAAACTGGGAGTCAAAAATTGTTAGAAATGGAGGGTGTCAAGAGTTTATCTTAGCATTCATAGCCTTTCAGGGAACTGACATCATTACTCCAAGAGTTCTAGACCAGAGCTGCGGTATAGATTTGCTGTAACTGGGAGTTGGATCTCCAGTTCTGGTTTGACTCTAACCCTATTGTGCAGTTGTCTAAATACACCTAGTTCTTTGGGGCCATTTTCTTTCATTTTGTGAAAAAAAAAAAAAAAGTTATTAGAGCAACTTCCCCCCTCAAATATAGGCCAACCCCACTAATGAAGACTGAGGTGAAAACTCTACAAAAACCATAGCACATGAAATCAAGCAACATACAATTTGTACGTCTTGACCAAGTTGGATTTATCCCAGGAAAGAGAGGTTCCTTTTTCATGAGGAAAAATGAGAAGTGTAATTCACCACATTAACAGATTAATGGAAAAATAAATCTTATGAGTACATGGTCATCTCAAAAGATGCAGGAAAACTGATAAAATTCAGCATGTATATGGAGCAAATGAAACTCTCCAACTCTGCTGGTGGGAGTGGAAACTGTTGCAACCACTTTGGAAAATAATGTGGCATTTTTCTACTAAAGTGAAACATGCACATTTTCAATAGTTTACCAATACTACTCTGAGGTATGTATCAAACACAAAAGTATATATTTCACTAAAGACATGTATTAGTATATTCATAGCAGTACTATTCATAAGGAAAGTTATGACCAACCTAGATAGCATATTAAAAAGCAAAGACTTACTTTGCCAACAAAGGTCTGGCTAGTCAAGGCTATGGTTTTTCCAGTAGTCATGTATGGATGTGAGAGTTGGACTGTAAAGAAAGCTGAGCGCCGAAGAATTGATGCTTTTGAACTGTGGTGTTGGAGAAGATTCTTGAAAGTCCCTTGGACTGCAAGGAGATCCAACCAGTTCTAAAGGAGATCAGTCCTGGGTGTTCTTTGGAAGGAATGATGCTAAAACTGAAACTCCAGTACTTTGGCCACCTCATGCGAAGAGTTGACTCATTGGAAAAGGCTCTGATGCTGGGAGGGATTGGGGGCAGGAGGAGAAGGGGACGACAGAGGATGAGATGGCTGGATGGCATCACTGACTCGATGGACGTGAGTTTGAGTGAACTCTGGGAGTTGGTGATGGACAGGGAGGCCTGGTGTGCTGCAACTCATGGGGTTGCAAAGAGTCGGACACGACTGAGAGACTGAACTGAACTGAACTATTCGTAATAGACTTACAGGAAACTACCCAAATGCCCATCAAACATAGGATAAATAGATTCCAGTATATTCACACAACAGCATACATTTCATTGTCAAGAATAAGTGATCTACAATTGTACAAAATAGTATAGATGAATATATTAACATAACATTGCACAGAAGAAGCCTGTGGCTTCCCTGGTGGTCCAGTTTAGTTCAGTTCAGTTCAGTTGCTCAGTCATGTCTGACTCTTTGTGACCCCATGAATCACAGCACGCCAGGCCTCCCTGTCCATCACCAACTCCCGGAGTTCACTCAAACTCATGTGGTTAAGAATTCACTTTGCAATGTGGTGGACACTGGTTTGATCCCTGGTCCAAGAAGATCCCATATGCCATGAGCAATTAAGCCCACAAGCCTCAGCTACTGAGCCCACGTGCAGCAACTACTGAAGCCCATTTATTCACGAGCCTGTGCTCACAATAAGAGAAGCCGCTGCAATGAGAAGCCTGCATGCTGCAACTCGAGAGTCGCCCCTGCCGGCTGCAACTAGAGGTAGCCCGAGTGCAGCAATGAAAACCCAGTGCAGCCAATAATAAATAAATAATTATTTAGAAAAACAAAAGAAGCCAGTCACAAAGGCAGTACTATGACTCCACTTACATAAGAGACTAAAACACAGGTAAAACTAGCCTATGGTATCGGAAGATTGGGTACCATTGCGGGTTGAGTAAAAAGATGGAAAGGCACATCTCAGAATCTGGTGATATGCTGTCTCTGGACCTAGGTGGTGGTCACACAGATGGGTTCAGTGTGTAGAATTGCATACATTTATGTTATAGGCATTTCCCACATGTGGACTACAATTCATTTTTAAAGGGGAAAAACAACAACAACATCTCTTCATTAAAAAATTCTTCAATATGAGGCTTCTTTAACCTGAAACTACAAAACCAAATCAAACATCAATGATGAAATGTCAAAACAGATCCCTCTAAAATTAGGAATAAGAAAACTATGCCTTCTCTGCCACCACTTCTACTTGGTACTAGAGATATTCACCTGTGCAATAAGTCAAGGGAAAGAAATAAATAGCATAGGACTGGAACAGAAGACAAGATATCGTAATTTATAGGAGATGGGAAGGTAAAGACCAAACCCATTCTTTTGGAAATCCAAAAGAGTCTACAGGTAAGATACTAAAGTTAGCAGTAAAATTACATAACAGTGCTGAACGAAAAGCTGATAACACAATTCCATTGCATTTCTGTCTCTGCAACAATATATATAAAATGTAGTTTTAAAAATGATTTTTTATTGTAACATCAATAAATATGAAGTGTTGATATATAAATGAGGAAGAATCTTTATAGAAAAATTATAAAACTTTGTTAAAAGACATAAAAGAATTTATAAAAGTTGTAGAGAAATATCCTATTTATGCTTTAGAAGACTAAATATCAAAAGATATGAGTTCTCCCCCAAACTGACTTAAAGGTTCCATATAATTATAAAAAAATTCTCACAATACTTTTTTGTGATTAACAAACTAGTTCTAAAATTTATTTAGAAACACAAATGCCTATAAAGAGCCAAGATACTGCTAAAGAAGAAGAATATGGGGTCTCATCGTGTCAGATATGAGTAATTATTATAAAGCTTTGGTAATTAGATCACATAGTTTTACACTGAAAATAACAGGTAGATCAAAGAATCAAAGACGGAACCCAGAAGCAAACCTATTCATAGAATTTTTTTTAAGAACAAGTTGGCACTGCAGCTTAGTGAGAAAAGGAAAACTTTTTCAACAAATCTTGAGTCAAAATTGATTATCTATATGAAAAAGTTACTTAGCCTCCTACCTCAAAGCTTACAAAAGAAAACATTTCCAGATTGTTTAAAGATATAAAGACTTTCCTGGTGGTTCAGTGGTTTAGGCGCCACGTTTCCACTGCAAGGGGCCTGGGTTCTCTCCCTAGTCAGGGAACTAAGAGCCTGCATGCTGGAGGCACAGTCAAAAACATTAAGTAAAAAAAAGCATAAAATCTTTGATGTTCTGTTTCTTGATTTGGAATGGTGACTATATTGGTATTCATTTTATTATTTTTTTCCAAATTGCATATCTGTATTTTCATGTTATAATATTTAATGTATCTTATGATAAAATTTTTTAAAGCCAATCTACAACAAACAGGCAAGGGAAAAAATGAGGGAGTTGGACAGGATAATATTTATGGACTTTTTTTATGCTCTCGTTCATTCATACGAGAAACATTTTGGCTATATTATGCAAGGTCCTAGGGATTCCAAGAACAGGAAATAAGCTGGTCCAGACAGTCACTATGCGGTTCCAGGGCCCTCTGAGGGCTCACAACAGTCTGGCACCAGCCAGTTCCCAGCCTCACTGTGTCATTCCAAGACTCCACTTTGGGTAAAACACTGCCCATTCACACTGTCTACCAAAAACAAAACAACCACCCCAAAGCAATCCATTCCCACCAAGAATTTACAAACATTACTGTACCTCTTCCTCCAAGGCTCTGGCACACTCCTCCTCTTTTCTCCTCCTAATTTCTCTGCCCACCTTTGTCTTTGTTCCTAGGATCAACACAAATTCCTTCTTTTGCACAGCACTTTGTTTCCTTTGCTCTCCCATCACTCAAGTAGGGCAACCAAAGTGATGTATGAAGCTCTTCCAGACAAATCCAGGGGTTGCCCTGAGAAGATGCTTGATGGTTTGATTTTCTCCCCCTTGTTACAAGGCTCAGTGCCTCTACCTCTTGGAGCCTGGGTTTTCATCCCAGGTGAGCCATCATGCTGTCCTGGAATGCTGGGAGAGTCACTATCCTTTAGTCCAGCACTTCCACTCTTTAATATGCACACAGATCACCTGTGAAAGTGAAAAGTCACTCAGTCGTGTCCAACTCTTTTCAATCTAATGGGTAGCCTTTCCCATCTCCGGGGGATCTTCCCAACCCAGGGATCGAACCTAGGTCTCCCGCATTGCAGGCAGATTCCTTATCAACTGGACCACAAGGGAAGCCCTCACAGATCACCTGGGAATCATCTTAAATGGCAGGTCATGACTCAGCAGGTCTGAGCCCAAGATTTTGCTTGTCAAACTGGCTCCCAAGCAATGCCAATGGTGTCAGCTTGCAGATCACATTTTGACAAGAGGTTAGGATCTTCATCTATAAAATTGGCACAAAGTCTCCATGCAGATGTTGTGATTTAATGAAATAATAAGTATGAATGTGCTTGGGAATTTTTCTAGCCCTTATGAATATGATGGGTTGTTATTATTGAAGAGCTGGGATGTTCCAAGCTTTTCCAATAAACTGGTGGTAGGACCTCCCCCCATATTTCTACTGCTTGACAACCTGAAAAACTACCCATACTCAGCCAATTTGGCAGCTGAGCCCTTCAGAAGTGTCAGCTGTGCCAAGAAGACACACCAGCCCTCAATAAAGAGGTCCCTAGAGAAGAAGGGACCAATATCCGCTGGATCATCGAAAAAGCAGGAGGGTTCCAGAAAAATATCTATTTCTGCTTTATTGACTATGTCAAAGCCTTTGACTGTGTGGATCACAATAAACTGTGGAAAATTCTGAAAGGGGTGGGAATACCAGACCACCTGACCTGCCTCTTGAGAAATCTGTATGCAGGTCAGGAAGCAACAGTTAGAACTGGATATGGAACAACAGACTGGTTCCAAACAGGAAAAGGAGTACGTCAAGGCTGTATATTGTCACCCTGCTTATTTAACTTATATGCAGAGTACATCATGAGAAATGCTGGTCTGGATGAAGCACAAGCTGTAATCAAGATTGCCAGGAGAAATATCAATAACCTCAGATATGCAGATGACACCACCTTTATGGCAGAAAGTGAAGAAGAACTAAAGAGCCTTGTGATGAAAGTGAAAGAGAAGAATGAAAAAGTTGGCTTAAAGCTCAACATTCAGAAAACTAAGATCATGACATCCGGTCCCATCACTTCATGACAAATAGATGGGGAAACAGTGGAAACAGTGAGAGACTTTTTTTGAGGGGGGGGCTCCAAAATCACTGTGGATCATGATCGCAGCCATGAAATTAAAAGAAACTTACTCCTTGGAAGGAAAGTTATGACCAACCTAGACAGAATATTAAAAAGCAGAGACATTACTTTGCCAACAAAAGTCCATCTAGTCAAGGCTATGGTTTTTCCAGTAGTCATGTATGGATGTGAGAGTTGGACCATAAAGAAAGCTGAGCACAGAATTGATACTTTTGAACTCTGGTGCTGGAGAAGACTCTTGAGAGTCCCTTGGACTGCAAGGAGATCCAACCAGTCCATTCTAAAGGAGATCAGTCCTGGGTGTTCATTGGAAGGTCTGAGGTTGAGGCTGAAACTCCAATACTTTGGCCACCTGATGCTGACTCATGATGTTGACTCAAATGAGCTGACTCATTTGAAAAGACCCTGATGTTGGGAAAGATTGGGGGCAGAAGGAGAAGGGGATGACAGTGGATGAGATGGTTGGATGGCATCACCAACTCAATGGACATGAGTTTGGGTAGGCTCTGGGAGTTGGTGCTGGACAGGGAGGCCTGGCATGCTGCGGTTCACAGGGTCACAAAAAGTCAGACAGGACTGAGTGACTGAACTGAACTGAACTGGAGAAGAAGGAAAGAACAAATCAAGGATGTGATGTGGCAGCTGACAGATTTGCACAAGTGCCCAGCCACTTCCAGAGTTAATGGGGGTGGTCAAAGAGTCTGCAGAAACAGGAAGTCCTGCAAGAGAGCAAGGAAACACACATTCACATACACACACACACACACACACACACACACACACACACACATTATCCAAACCAGAGAGGGACTCTTGGGTTAGTATCACATTTTCTTTAAAGGTCAGAAGCTAGTTAACCCTTGGCAGATCCACAGAGAGCTGAGAACACAGCCCAGTAAAGATTAGGGCAGGTGCATGGAGGGGCAGATGGTGAGATGGGGCAGGTGAACTCAGGATCACTTTGGTGCTGGAACTCAGGACCAGAGATGCTCCACAGCCCCATGAACCTTCTCACCTGCCAGGCCCTGGGTTCCACTTCCCACACTGGCATGCTGCTCTCAGAAGCTGCTCATTCTTGAGCGGGCAGCAGAGTGAGTTACTGGATGGAAGGTGTTTAAGTGGCTTGCCAAAGTCACAGTGGAGTTACTGGCAGAGCTGACTCCCAAGTCTCCGGCTCCAGGCTGTCCATCACAAATGCAAGCGCAGGTTCTCTGGGTGGCTCCGCTTAGGGATTAGCAGAAACTATCAGCACCTGAAGTGAGGAAGGATGTAAAAAGGACTAGTATTTGTTCAGCACCTACAGTGGATCAGGTACAGGCTATATGCTAATTTATCCTCACAGCTTCATGAAGATGATATTTCTGTTAATCAAATAACATCTATAAAGGTTCTAATATGGTGTATCGTGCAGAAGAAAGCTTCCGCAAAATGTTTGGTTATTTGTCCTGTTGCCCCAAGTTACAAAGAATGCAACCCAAGAAGGTATAAGCAACTTAACCAAAAGCCACCTCTCTAAGTGGAGATTTGACCTCAGGTCCACCAGGCTCTGTGTTCTGCATGCTCTCCATTATGCTGTGCTAGAAAGGGAACAGGCTGGGCTCTGGTGCAAAACAAACCCCTGTTTGCAAGGGGATTTGGGCAAGGTATTTCTCACATGGACCTGTGATGGCTTTAGGAATCTTCCCATCTTTAGGTAAGAAGAGTGTACTGGGTTGGAGAGCATCCTGCCCCCAAATTCATGCTCTTCTCAGAGTTCTAGAATGTGATCTTTTCTAGAAATCAGATCATTGCAGATGATATTCATTACAACTTATGGCAGAAAGTGAAGAGGAACTAAAAAGCCTCTTGATGAAAGTGAAAGTGGAGAGTGAAAAAGTTGGCTTAAAGCTCAACATTCAGAAAACGAAGATCACGGCATCCGGTCCCATCACTTCCTGGGAAATAGATGGGGAAACAGTGGAAACAGTGTCAGACTTTATTTTGGGGGGCTCCAAAATCACTGCAGATGGTGATTGCAGCCATGAAATTAAAAGATGCTTACTCCTTGGAAGGAAAGTTATGACCAACCTAGATAGCATATTCAAAAGCAGAGACATTACTTTGCCAACAAAGGTCCGTCTAGTCAAGGCTATGGTTTTTCCTGTGGTCATGTATGGATGTGACAGTTGGACTGTGAAGAAGGCTGAGCGCCAAAGAATTGATGCTTTTGAACTGTGGTGTTGGAGAAGACTCTTGAGAGTCCCTTGGACTGCAAGGAGATCCAACCAGTCCATTCTGAAGGAGATCAGCCCTGGGATTTCTTTGGAAGGAATGATGCTAAAGCTGAAACTCCAGTACTTTGGCCACCTCATGCGAAGAGTTGACTCATTGGAAAAGACTCTGATGCTGGGAGGGACTGGGGGCAGGAGGAGAAGGGGACGACAGAGGATGAGATGGCTGGATGGCATCACTGACTCGATGGACGTGAGTCTGAGTGAACTCTGGGAGTTGGTGATGGACAGGGAGGCCTGGCGTACTGCGATTCATGGGGTCACAAAGAGTCGGACACGACTGAGTGACTGAACTGAACTGAACTGAGGTCATACTTGAGTAGGGTGGGCCTTTAATCCAATATGACTGATGTCCTTAGAAGAAGTGAACAGACACAGGGAGGATTCCAGAGGTTGACAGAGGCAAAGATGTCTACAAGCCAAGGAACACCAAGACTTGCCACCAACCTAAGACATGGAATGGATTCTCCCCGAAAGGTTTCAGAGAGAACGTGGCCCCGCCTACATCTTGATTTTGGACTTTGGCCCCCAGAACCGTGAGGAAATGCATTTCTATCATTTGAGTCACTGAGTTTTTGGTAACTTGTCATGCAATCCTGGGAAATTAATACAAAAATCACTTAAGAAATTTACAGAGTGACTAGTCTCGAAGCACTGCCAACATCACCTTGAGTCAAATGAATAAAAAGGACAAAACTACTTTTAAACTGTGAGACTTGAGGAAGGAAGGGACATTTTGGTCGACGCTGAATTTCCGTCACGTGCATAAATGTCTCTCGAGCATACGTACTCACACATACCCTCCCTCCCCTTCTTTCTGCACAGATAATTCAGAGTGCCCACAATCCACTCAGTGGGGCTGTCCTGGCCTTTCTAGATGCAGTTAGGGTGGCGATTTTATCAGCAGCCATTTCATGCACTGGTGTGACATACTAGGGTTCAGGTGGGGTCACTCTTCCTAGGTGTTGTCAACCTCACCTGGATTTAGAAGAATCATCCTTTGTCTATGTTGGCATTAAGTCCTTAACCACATTTATCTTCCATAAACAAATAACAGTTATGGAATAAATAAGTGTCACGATTCTTATTATAAATCTATTTCTCAATCTTAGCTGTTTATAAAATTGTCTTGGTGTTCACTTGCAAAGATGGGTCCAACTCTTTGTGACTTTATGGACTGTAGCCCACCAGCCTCCTCTGTCCATGGGATTTCCCGGGCAAGAATATTAGAGTGAAAAAAAAAAAAAAGAATATTGGAGTGGGCTGCCATTTCCTCCTCCAGGGGATCTTTCTGACCCAGGGACCGAATCTGCGTCTTCTGTGGTTCCTGCATTGGCAAGTGGATTCTTTACCACTGAGCCATCAGGGAAGCCCTTATAGAATTATAGGGGAGTTTTAAAAACATCAGCATCAGGATCCCACTCCAGACCAATGAAATCTGAATCTGAGTGTTTTGCAAATTCCCCCGTGTGATTCTCATGTGTAGCTAAAGTGGAGAACTGGATCTTTGCTATTGTAAATGTAGTCCATGCACCAAAGCATTGACACCACTTGGGAGCTAGTTAGAAATGCATACTCCTGCCCTACTCCAGATCTGACTCTACATTCTGACAAGGACCCAGGGGATCTGTGTGCACACTATATTCGAAAGCCCTGAGCAAGACTGACCCTTCCTTATATCACCTTGATGAGAAGGAGAATTCCTTTGGCATCCAACACCAAGCCATCAGCAAGCACAGGAGGTCCAGCTTTCCTCAGAGATGATGTTCAAGCTATTTAATAACAATGCTGGCCATTGAGAGCTGGGATTGCAGCAATGCTGAACTCTGGCTGAATGTCAATTCCAGTATTACTATTAATATTCTGGTTCTTAGAATTTCCTGTCTTGGCTACTGTGATTGCGTCTCAACCTCCACGGCCTCTCTGGCAGGGGAGAGGTGGGGAAGGCTGCGGCAGCCACGACTGGGGTGGCTTCTTAGCTCCCAACTGTTCTGTTGCTTTTGGAAACTGTCACCATGCAGGGGGAGAGTTCTCACTGGCTGGTGGCAGGGGTGGGGGATGTCAATTAACCACATCTCTCTTCCAGGTTCTGAACAAATTCTAGAAATACAGACAGAATTTTTAAATAATGCCATTTTAGCACATTTGGGCAAAGCTAGAATGGAGGACAAGGGTTTATTGAATGGATGAACCCAGGAGGACAGTAGCTGAAAATGACGTTTTTCTCTCCAACCGCTGTCTCTGCCAACTGTACTGCTGAATGCTGACTCACCCATCCTTACACAGATGACTGCTCAGACCCCACATCTTTCTGAGTCAGACTTGGGTGTTAATACTTTTTTTAAAAGGTATTTTTAAAAGTCCAGTCCAATAAAATATCAAAGCATTGATCTCTTATCCACCTGACGTTCCCTGGGCCTCCAGCCTGGACCTCCTGCCAAGGAAACTGGCCTGGGGGAGGTGGGAGAGGGTGGCTTCTCCTCCTTGTCCTTCCCTTCTTCTCCCTCCCTTCTCACTCTGCTGTGCTTCCTCCGCCAGGGCTGGGCTGGGCTGGGCAGGCAGGGTGGGGAGCAGAAAAGGCATATCATGGCTGCTCTGGGAACAGCCTGGCACTGAGGTCCTCTGTGCGGCAGTGCCCGAGGCTGCCTCTTTCCCTTGGAGCATCTTTGTGGGTTTTTGAAGGAACTTCCGTCACCGATCTGAGTGATACATTCTAAGCCTGGCTGCTACCCCCGCATTTCCCATGGACTTCCCTGCTGGTTGTCTTCTCGTGTAGGATGCGCCCAGGACAGTGAAACTCTGGCTCCCGTGGTTGGGGTTCATCTCTGGCCCTGAGAAGCCCAGGCCCCGCTTCTGGGAAGGGCAGGTCTTTCCCAGGTGGCCCACCTCTTGCTCTACTGCAGATGCACCTCACCTCAAGGATTACACAAGGTGGCTACCACGAGGTACGAGAAGACTACCAGTCCTGGCATCTCCAGATTCCGAAGACACAGCCTAGTTCTCCAAGTGATTCTCTTGAACGTTTCCTTCACTGGCTTCAGAGGTCACAGAAGCAGAAGGGGGTGGGCTCCGGAGAGAGGAGGGATATATTCAGGCTCCCTGCACTGCAGGGGCCATGGACACCCAGGCCTGCGTGCCTTCAGCAGACCTCTGAGGTTCCTGCAGGACCAGCTCTTCCTCCCTCTGACTCTGCCTCAGGGCCGCAAGTGCTGAGATTTAACAACCCAGGGGAAATGCCCGATCAATGAAGGATGGGCTCAGCGACAAGATCCCTGGCTCCCAGCTGTGGACGGAACAATCGTGAGGTTAGTTCTGCACAGTCTCTCAGAGCAGGGCAGGGACTAGGGCAAGGTAAGAGAGGCTCCAGGGTGCAAGGTTTAAGGCGGCATCTACCAGGGTTGTGCGAGAGTGGGTCCCTCCTTAATCTGGCACCCCAAGTGCCTCACCCTAGTCCTGGCCCCATCTGAGGGTCCCCAGCGGGCCTGGGCCCTGGGTGCTCACAGCAGACGCTACTCAGTAACATCTGGGTCAGGCTCCTTTCTTCAGACCTGAGGTAGGAGATGCACAGGCCCCCGGCTGAGCAACTGCAGCTGGTCTCCTGCTGATGCTTCGAGATGGGAGGCCAGCGGGTGCACTGGGCCCAGACGGGGTGCATTCTTGTGGGGTTTCCTGGCTCAACACACACCCAGAGAAGGCCCTCAGTCGAGGGGAAGGACAAAAGGAGGGAGAAGAGGTCAGCTGGAATCCATCTTGGCTGAGAGATGCATGCCCATACCAGGACCAGATATGAAGATGACTGGTCAGAAAACAAAAGCAGAAAACTACCTGATTTAAGCAACCTAAGCCAGCCTCGTTGCACATAACTCTCTCTGAGTTCAGCTGCGTGTTCTTTTACACATGTTCTGCTTCTTTTATAAACACCTTTATCTTTTCACAATCTTGGTCTCTGCTGAATTCTTCCTTCAAAGAAGACAAGAACAAAGGTCCTTCCTTCTAGTTTTTCACCACCGGAATCAGAACGACCTCCCAATAAACTACTTGTACCCTGGTCTCAGGCTTGCTTCTTGGGAATCCAAGACCCTTTCCTGTCTCTCCGTATCAACTGTCAGCCTCATCTCCGTCTGCCACTGAGGCGGTGTGGATGAAGTTCCCAGGACTGGGTGTTTTAGCCACTCCTGCCTGTAGGCTTCAGTCTCCCTGATCATAAACCTCCTCCTCCCTGGCAGTAGCCCCTCCTTCCCTCTGGTTCTGAGCCTGTCAGGCTTCCAGCAGCACCAACAAACCCAAGAGACGGGACAGTCCTGGCAACATTGGAACCCTGTTTCCAGTTGGGAACAGCATGACGTCATAAGTGGTCTTCCTTCAGGCTTTTTAGGGCTTTCCTTGTAGCTCAGCTAGTGAAGACTCTGCCTGCAACACAGGAGACCTGGGTTCAACCCAGGGTTGGGAAGATCCCCTGGAGAAGGGAAAGGCTACCCACTCCAGTATTCTGGGCCTGGAGAATTCCATGGACTGTATAATCCATGGGGTCGCAAAGAGTCGGACATAACCGAGCGTCTTTCAGTTCAGGTTTTTAAATGATTAATGAATGGATTTTGGTTGTGCTGGGTCTTTGTTGTTGCACGGGCTTTTCTCCACTTGGGGCAATCGGGGGCTACTCTCCCGCTGCAGTGTGCGGCTTTCGCATTGCAGTGGCCTCTCCTGTTTCACGGCCCGGGCACTAGGGGGCGCGAATTTCAGTGGCTGCGGCACAGGGACTCAGTCGCCGTGGCTCCCAGACTCTAGAGCGCAGGATCAGTAACTGCAGCACAAGGGCTTAGCTGCTCTGTGGCAAGTGGGATATTCCTGGACCAGGGATCCATCCTGTGTCTCCTGGCAGGCGGATTCTTTACCACTGAGCCACCAGGGAAGCCCTTCCTTCAGCTTGAAGAAAGAAAAGCCCACAAACCCCCCCCTCCCCCGAAATGAACCTTAACAATTGGAAACACTCCAAATGACCAATAGTAGAAGGTTAAATTACAGTATATCTGTACAGCGGAATATACACAGGCATTCAAAATGATGTGAAAGGCGCTCAGTCGTGTATGACTCTTTGTGACCCCAAGGACTGTAGCCCACCAGGCTCTCTGTCTATGGGATTCTCCAGGCAAGAATACTGGAGTGGGTTGCCATTTCCTTCTCCAGGGGATCTCGACCTAGGGATCTAACCCGGATCTCCTGCATTACAGGCAGATTCTTTATGTCCGAGCCACCAAGGAAGCCCTTCAAAATGATATTGTACCTCTATTCTTACTGATGCTGATGAATTTTCATAACATATTAAATGATACAAAGATTTTTTTTTTTTCTTAAAGGAAGAAGCCCACAATGGAGAGGAGGGTAGAGACCGGGAGGAGAGTTTTCACTCAGATTTCAGGGCTCTCTGCCTTTCCTCCTTCCTGGCATTTCTGCCCCCACTTTCCAGTTGCTCTGGCAGCCTCAAGTTCTGACCTGCCCAGAATACGACATGGCAGCATGACAGAAGTAGGCATATCCCCCCATGTCCTCATGTTGACTCACGAAACAGGGCCATGGTCTAGAGGCTAGGGGAGCAGAGGAGAAACTGTGGGAACAACTTACACTTCAGGAAGGAGGTGGGCTTGGGGCCTAGAAGGTGACACCTTGTTAGGGAAATCAAATAGTCTTGTTTAGGCTTCACAGACGACACAGAGCAGGCCTCTGACCTTGCTTCTAATCTGCCTGGACACTGCCCTGACTGTGAGTGACTGCTTGCTGTGAATGGAAGCCTTGAAAACACCATAGATAGAGGATGAATCTTGAGACTGTTGAGCCCCTGGAGGTGCCCTGGCCAACCAAGTCCCAGGCTTAACAACATTAACAACCAAGTTTTATAAGACGAAGCAAACAGCATTAACAGGAAACCAGAGCTGCTATTTGCTCACAGATTAATGATATCAGTTTGCGTCCTGAGATTAAAAGTGGGAACCCTGAGGTGCAGTCTTTGAAGTCTCATCCACAGAGCGGATGCGATGCCTGGGTCCTTTTTCCCAACTGGGACTCCAGACATACTGTGTCACGGGGACTTCCCAGTGCTGTTTGAGTCTGGCTGCTGATTAAAACCCAATTTGGTGATGTATCCTCTTAGTTCAGTTCAGTTCAGTCACTCAATCGTGTCTGACTCTGCGACCCCACGGACTGCAACACGCCAGGCCTCCCTGTCCATCACCAACTCCCAGAGCTTGCTCAAACTCATGCCCATCAAGTCAGTGATGCCATCCAACCATCTCATCCTCTGTCGTCCCCTTCTCCTCCTGCCTTCGATCTTTCCCAGCATCAGGGTCTTTTCCAATGAATTGGCTCTTCACATCTGGTGGCCAAAGTACTGGAGTTTTAGCTTCAGCATCAGTCCTTCCAGTGAATATTCAGGACTGGTTTCCTTTAGGATTGACTAGTTTGATCTCCTTGCATATGTATCCTCTGTTGTTTCTATTTATCTTTTCTTTTAATGTTAATATATTGAAAGTAAGCTAGATAATCTTCTAACAAACATTTGTATTATTTATTTGTATAGAACGAGTGGCTTATTTTGTTAACAAATCCTTTGAACCTGAGATGAAGTGAAAACCTTCAGCAAAACACACGTGCAATTATGATTTTGTAGAACAGGAGGAATCAAGGGAAGGGACCAATTTAGAGTTCGGGTGTGATGTTAGTGCTATGCCAAGAAAACCAATTTCACCTTAGTGTCTGCTTTCTTGGGTCACTACCGGCCTCAACTGTTGCAAGCTGGGTTCCCCAGAAGAAGCTCTGAGAGGGAGATGAGGGTGATTACATTGATTAAGGGGTGCCCTTGAGGTCAACATCTGTGGGAGGGAGAGGAGGGAGGCAAGAATTGAGATGGAGAGGTGAAGCTGTGAAAGCCTCAGCTCACCTCCCCCCCACCTCCCCCAGGACCTCTGTCACTGGAATGACCCTTCTGAGACACCTCAACTTGGGTTGAGAAAGTCAGGCCTTTATAACCTGGTATAGACCAGTCACTGGATGCGGGCTGGACCTTATAAACCACTCCTGAGACTGCCGACAGCAGGGGGCCACCTGCCCACAGCACTCCCAGAAGCTGGGGGAATAAGCCCTTCAGTCTGAAGGGAGACTGGACACATCCCAGCTGAGTCCTCTGGACCTGGGTCCATCTCCTCCACCAGACAAGCTCCTTAATGAACACAGCAGAGGGGACAGCTCAGGGACCGCCTTTGCCGCTCACAACAGGCCTAACAATAATCACACCTTGGGCCACACTTACTGATGGGTGGACAAGCTGCCTCCTCCAACTTCAAGGAGCCTGCATTCTAAGAAAATCAGCTCTGGTGCTGGCACGCAGGTAGGAGTCTTCGTCAAACAGAGAAAGTCACTATTACTGTGCCCTTTTGAAGTACTGGTTCCACTTCTGGCTGAGCTGGCTTGTGGGCCTGGTTTTCTCAGGATGAGAAATTGAAGGAGGGGTCAGGGGAGACAGAGGAGGATGATGGCTGAGGCCCAGAGGGGTGAAGGGCAGGAAGGTAGATGAGGGCAAAGAGACCAGGAAGGCACCAGTAAAAACAAGACCAGCATCAGAAACAGGACCAAGGTCTGGGGAGTAGGCAGGAGGCTGATTCAGGGACCTTCCTGCCATCTCTCTCACACTTGCCTAACTGAACCTCAGCACTCCTAAGCCCACCTGTCTGTTCCACACAGTAACTCCTGGTTGAAGTATGTATTATCTCCTGCGTCGGGCTTCTCATGTGGCTCAGTGGTAAGAATCTGCCTGCCAGTGCAGGAGACACAGGTTTGAACCCTGGGTTGGGAAGATCCCCTGGAGGAGGAAATGGCACCTCACTCCAGTATTTCTTGTCAGGAGGATCTCATGGACAGTGGAGCCTGGTGGGCTGCAGTCCACGAAGAGTCGGACGCGACTGAGCACCCATATGACCACCTGCTTAGTTGCACTTAGCTTCTGACGACAAGACTCAAGTAGTCTTTCCTCATTACCAGGCTATTCTACTCAATGTCCCCCATACATTCAGCCTCCCAGCCTCCAAAACAACCATTTCACCCCACACTCTGTCCTCATTCTCAGCCAATTGCCTTGCTTCTTGGCTTCCCCTGTGGCTTAGCGGTAAAGAATTTGCCTACAATGCAAGAGACACACGAGATGCCAGTTGGGATCTGATCCCTGGGTTGGGAAGATCCCCTGGAGGAGGGCATGGCAACCCACTCCAGTATTCTTGCCTAGAGAATCCTATGGACAGAGGAACCTGGTGGGCTACAGTCTATGAAGTCTCAAAGAGTTGGACATGACTGTGCAACTGAGCATGCCCTGTACACCCTTATTTCACTGAAAAATCAGAATCAATCAAAACAGCTGTTTCGGCAGCGGGGCCTGGGCAGCCAGAGCAGCGCAGACCTCAACTCTGGGCTCCAGGCACCATGTGAGGGGGCTTGGGGGCTGAGGGGAGCTGGCGCCCCCCCAGGGGAGGTATGACCCCACACCCCTACCCCCTGGGCCATCTGCAGGATGCCGGCCTCTGCCCCACAGCAGTCGCCAGAGAGAGATGAGTAACAACAAACAGCAGTGGTCAGCAGTGCTCCTGATCCTCTTTGCTCTCATATCCACCCTCATCCTCTGTAGCCCCAACAGTGCCAGTGAAGCCTCTCATTACAGCTCCCTGTGGGGCCGGATCCACCAGCTGGTCAACCTCAAGAAGTGGGGCATCACTGACAGCTACATCCCCATTCTCGCCTACAAGACACTGCCCTCCCGGTGCCACCAATGTGATTGTCACCAGCTCCAGCCACCTGCTAGGAACCAAACTGGGCCCTGAGGTCAAACAGGCCAAGTGCACAATCCGCATGAACGACACCCCCACCACAGGCTACTCAGACCACCTTGTGGGTAACAAGACCACCTTCCGCGTAGCAGCGCATTCCAGTGTATTCTGTGTGCTGCGGAGACTCTAGGAGTTCATCAACCAGACCTCCGAAACCGTGTTCATCTTCTGGGGTGTCCCAAACAAGATGCAGAAGCCCCAGGACAGCCTGGTGCACGTCGTCCAGCGGGCAGGCCTGGTGTTCCCCAACATGGAAGCTTACGCCATCTCTCTTGGCTACATGAGCCAGTCTGATGACCTCTTCCGGAGTGAGACAGGCAAGGACAGGGAAGAGTCCTACTCGTGGTTGAGCACAGGCTGGTTCACCACGGCGACTGCAGTGGAGTAGTGTGACCACGTGCACATCTATGGCATGGCGCCCCCCGACTACTGCAGGGGCCCCGCCTACAGCGCATGCCCTACCACTGCTACGAGCCTAAGGCGCTGGACCAGTGTGTCACCAACATTCAGAATGAGAAGGGCAACCACCACCACTTCATCAGGAAGAAGAGGGTCTTCTCTTCCTGGGCCCAGCTGTACAGAATCACCTTCTCCTACCCCTCCTGGACCTAGGCCACCCTGCCTGTGGGGCTCTCACGAGGGACAAAGGAGAAGTGGGAATCCACGCAGGCCATCTCCTGACCAATCATGGCTTCCAAGAGTGTCTTCCGACCCGTCAGACCTTGAGGAGGGTGTATCCTCCAGCCATTCAGGGCCTGGGGGAATCTCTTGGCCAAACAGGGATTTGGGCTTCTACGTGGTTAATGGGTGTCAAGGGTATTTCCTGTCCTTTCAGGGTCTGAGCACAGTCAGTCAGAGTAATCTGAGGCTAAAGTTATGTCCTTTCCCATGAGGTCTTGGTTCAGAGCCCCAGGGTGGACCCCAAATCACTTCCTATTGGCTGGACGGTGGGGTCCTGTCCCGGGAAGCTAAGAACTTTGTGTTGCCCCCTCACTTTTCAGAGCTAATGAGAGGTTGTGTAGGGGTAGGAGGCCAGGCTGGGGCATTTGTGGGGTTGGGGGATCTCCAGCGGTGAGAGACTGGTGAGACTGGTGACTGGTGTCTTGGTCGTCTCCTTGGGATTCGTCTCCGGACAAATGACATCTGCATCTCCCATGCTCAAGTGAAAAACAGAATCTATTTTCTCTGCAAATGACCCTATTTCGTTCCTTCTAGGGGTGGAGTAATAGTCTATGGGGGGAGTGATGGGAGGGAGGCCCCAGAGGGAGGGGCTATATGTATACATATAGCCGATTCACTTCACTGTGCAGCAGAAACTAACATAGATTGTAAAGCAATTGTAGTCTACAAAAATAAGGCAAAAAGAATCATAATCCATTAACTCCTCTCTTTGCCTCACCCTGTACATCCAGTCCACTAGCACGTCTTGTTTCAACCTTCAAAATACATCTGACTCCACAGCATCTCCCACTAGAACTACAGTAACAGCTTCGCCGCTGTCTCCAGTCACTCATTCCTTGAACAATCCCCACTCTGGTGACACTGTCCATTTTCTGGTCCCTCCTGCACAAGCTGTTTTCCTGGGAGAAGAGTAAGGCAGAGGTGAAGAGACATACACTGGAGCAACAGCCTGCTTCAAAACCCTACCTATGGGCTTCCCTGGTGGCTCAGTGGTAAACAATCTGCCTGCCAAGGTAGGAGACAAGGGTTCGATCCCCGGTCTGGGAAGATCCGACATGCCGTGGAGCAGCTAAGCCCGAGCACTACAACTACTGAGCGTGTGCTCTAGAGCCCAGGAGCCAGAACCACTGAGCCCAGCTGCAAGTACTGAAGGCCGCAGGGTCTAGAGCCCATGCTCTGCAACAAGAGAAGCCACCATAGTGAGAAGCCCACACACCGAAACTAGAGAGTAGCCTCCGCTCACCAGGTAGCAATGAAGGGCCAGCACAGCCGAAAATAAATAAATAGATAAATATTTTTAAAAACCTATCTATGATTAGCCACGTGCCCTGGGGCAAAATTATGCAACCTCCTCTTTCCTCACCTTTCTTACTTGTAAAGTAGGAATAACAAATATGGATTTGCCTTATAGAACTCTTCTGAGGGTTAAAGGGAGTCCTCTCCCCTAACAGCTGCACTCATTTACTAAGCACCTGAGAGGGTCCAGGCTTCCTGCTCAGTCCAGTACATATTCCTGTTTTTTAAACTGGACACATACATACCTGGAGACAAGTGACCGTGGGCTAGGGGCACTCTAAGCCACAAGGTAAATGTTATAAAAAAAAAAATCTTGAATACAGTTGACAATGGGGAAAGACAGTCCCATGAAAAGAGACCATTTATGTAATGGTGTGGGAGGAATAACAGCAAGGACTTAATGAATACTTATTGTATCAGGCATTGTTCTAGGAGCTTTACAAATACCAATTTACTCAATTTTCTAGCAGCTCTATGAAGCAAGTCTGGTATTATGCCCATTTTATAAGTGAAGAATAAAAAGAAGAAGTTGAGTAACATGTTGAGGTCACCTGGCTAATCCAGACAGGATTTGGAATCTGGCAGCGTGGCTGCAGCGTGGGTCCCTCTGACTTCCACCTTCCACTGTCTCGCTGTAAAACAGCTGCCAAGCGACGGGCCTTGAAAGGACACAGGTTTCACCAGAAATGAGTGACTGGAAAGAGACAAGCGGAAAAGAAGAGATGGGAATTAACAATGGTAGCTTTGGGTGCCCTCAACCTGGGCTTGAATCCCAACGCAGCCACATCCCACCTGTGGAACTTGGACCCAGTACGCAGGTTCCTTACCTGTAAAATGAGTTCACAGCTATATCTTTAGGTAGTTGGGTACATAAAAAGCACCCACTGCTTATTAACCATCCTTCTCCTTTAGGATCTTCTTCCTGTTATTATGGGCTTCCCTTGTGGCTCAGCTGGTAAAGAATTCGCCTGCAATGCGGGAGACCTAGGTTTGATCCCTGGGTTGGGAAGATCCTCTGGAGAAGGGAAAGGCTACCCCCTCCAGTATTCTGGCCTGGAGAATTCCATGGACTGTATAGTCCATGGGGTCACAAGGAGTTGGACATGACTGAGTGACTTTCACTTCACACCTCCTGTTACTATAAAAGAGTTGAGCTCTTCTAGGTCCTAATTTACTATGATGCCATGATAAAAGGGTCAATCCACCAAGAAGACATAGCATCTGTAAATGTGTGTGTGTCAGTCAACAGAGCTGAAAAACATATAAAGCAAAACCTGATAGAACTAAAGGAGAAAAAGACACATCAACAGTGATAATTGTGGGGCCTCCCTGGGGGCTCAGCAGTAAAGAATCCACCTGCCAATGCAGGAGACACAGGTTCGATCTCCAGCTCAAAAGATCCCACATGCTTTGGAGCTAAGCCCATGTGCCATAATCATTGAACCTGTGCCCTAGAGCCTGGGAACCACAATTACTGAGCCCACGAGCCACAGCTAAAGAAGCCCATTCGCCCTAGAGCCTGTGCTCCGCAGCAAGAGAAGCCACCGCGATGAGAAGCCGGCACACCGCAACTACAGATGAGGCCTCGCTCTCAGCAAGTGGATTGAAAAGCCTGTGCAGCAGCGAAGACCCAGCACAGCCAAAGATAATAAATAAATCTTTAAAAAAAAACAATGATAATTGCGGACTTTAACAACCCTCCCTCAACAACAGATAAAGCAACTAGACAGAAAATCAGGATCTATAAGAGCTCAACTCCACCACCAACTAACAGAAACTCATTGACATTTATAGAACACCCAACAACAGCAGGATACACATTCTTTTTAAAAGTTCAGAGATCAAATACTAACAGAGGCTATATCCTGGTGAATAAAATAAACCTCTACAAATTAAAAAGAATTTAAATCGTATACAGTGTACTCTCTGACCATAATGGAACTTAACTAGAAATCGGTAAAAGAAAAATTTCCAAATACTTGGAAAGGAAACAACACACTTCTGATTAACCCATGGATCAGAGAAAGTCTCAAGAAAAATCAAATATACACAAATACACACATAGTGAATTGAGTTATTCTTAGTACCATTTATGTTAACTTATGGCTTGCAGGGAACATTGCTGTTAAATCTAATGTACTAACCACTCCATGTCAGTACACTACATACATGGTCACATACAGTATCCCATTTAATTCCCACCAAAACTCTAAGAAAGAGAGTTTCTATTATTATTCCCATTTTGCTAATGCGGCAACAGAAGCTTACATCAGCTAAATAGTTTGTCTGAGGTCTCAGAGCTAATAAATGACAAAATCAGCTTAATTGAGGCACCAGAACTCTGTGAAAATGTCAGGTTTCAGGGAATACCTGGGAACCTACCACAGATGACAACCCTACCTAACCAACCCCTTTATAACTAAGTCATATCTCCACACCCTTACCAAAACACTGCCCACCATCTGGTGTGAAATAGGCTTTCTCTCCAGCCCCTGATAACTGCCAGGAGGTGGGAAATTCAAAGGGAGAGAAGGACTACAAAGCCCTTTGCATGAGCAGGAGAGATGTAGAAATCTCTGAGGTCATAAATGCTAATACCTCTCTTGATATGAGTCAGAGGGTTCATTGAGAACATCAAAATAGTTTTATTTCCAGATAAACATCAGAACAGAAATAAAAATAGTTATTTGACCTATGAAATATGGAAAAGTTCATATGCTTTTTTCTAGGGTGGGGTGGGAAGAGTGGTATGCAAGAGATTTTAAAATTGTACTTAATTTTTATTTTTAGCTCTCTGTGTGTGTGTATGAGTGTGTGTATGCACACACACCAAGTTATGTCTGACTCTTTGAAACCCCATGGACTGTAACCTTCCAGGCTCTTCTGTCCATGGCATTTTCCAAGCCAGGATACTGGAGTGGGTTGCCATTTTCTACTCCAGGGATCTTCCTGACTCAGGGACTGAACCCGCATTTCTTGTGTCTCCTGCATTGCAAGATGATTCTTTACCACTGCACCACCTGGGAAGCCCCTTTAGCTCTGTAATAATGCCAAAAATGTAAAAAATATTCAAAATTTGTAACAAAATATAGCTGTCCATATAGCTGTCCCTTGTCCCCAACCCACATACTAGCCCCACACTCCAGAAAAAGATCACAAAAAATACTTTTAGTTCCTTTCCCCCTCTGGTATTTCCTTCAAAATTTCTAAATAGTAGGCTTATCCTGGGGCTTCCCAGGTGGCTCAGATAGTAAAGAATCTGCCTGCAATGTGGGAGACCCAGGTTTGATCTCTGGGTCAGGATGATCCCGTGGAGAAGGAACCAGCAACCCACTCCAGTATTCTTCACTGGAAAATCCCATGGACAGAGGAAACTGGTGGGCTATAGTCCATGGGGTCACAAAGGCTTATCCTACAATTTCTCAATTTATAACTTTTATTTTCTGTTGATCTGCTGTTGAGAAGGTTGAAGATTTGGTCCTCTTCCCCTCCTGACTCCTTTAACCTCACATAACATTTCAGAAAGATGGCTCCTAGGGCCTCATAGTTGACAACACACTGTATGTAGTAGACTTCTAAGTCCGAGGGTTTTTTTTCATCCCATTGAAAATTTCCTCTTAACTGCCACTTAATGCATAACACCTCATCATACAGAAGTCTATAATTTTTTTTCAACTGCTTCCTTATTTTGGAATTTGGGTTGATTTCAACTTTTTTCTACTGTAAATAGTGTTAAAAAAAAAAAAAACACTTGAACATGCATTTTAAAAACACGTTTAAACATCTCCTAAGGATTCTTAGACGATCAATTAATAAATCAAAATATATGTTGTCAACTGTGAGGGAAAATGGCCACAGAAAATACACTGGATGGCGTAAGAGCAAACACAGAATAAAAATAGAGAGTTAATCCTCCTTGTCGCAAAGAAGGGAAAAGACTTTTCTCCCCTCTCCCTTTTTGTTTCAGAATTTCTCTGTCCTACTCCAATGTGCATAAATCTTTATAATGACCTCATAAGTGAGGATCATTTTCTGAGGACCTGGGAGCCGTCTTTCTAAAGAGCAAACTGTATCCCAGTTTGCATGGAAGGATGAGAGCCTAACTGGTGGCCCCTTGTCTGTACTACGAGAAGCTTGTTTCTCCTCTGATTAAGGCCAACACAAGGGGTCTCCCCAAGTACTCGGTGTAAATGTGGAGCCAACTACGTGTGACGAAAGGTGCCGCTGAGTCCTCTTACCCGGGGAGTATTGTTCACCTCGAGAATGTGTATGTAAGGGGCTGTATCTGCTTGGCTAAATAAGGGGTTCTGATTACATTCCATCTTTGCCATCTCCAAGCAGACTGCCTGCGATGCGATCACATTCTGATTTAATATAGTATATATATAGCATAAATGCACATTCTGGTTTAATATAGTGCATATATTCAATAATAAAAAGTGTTTTCTTCCTCTGCTGCCTTTGTGGAGAGGTTTTCTGGGCTGGGAGAAGATTTCGCTTTTTTAAACAATATTCTTTCTGTAACCAAGCAGGACCCTGTGGGGCCTTTCCAGGACAGACCCCTCCCCCCAAGCCCTCTGCTATAGTTACCCTCTGAAGTACCTAGATAACAGTATCTGCTGCAAATTTCCTGAGTTGTTTTACAGATGCTTAAACCTCCACCAAATGGAAAAAGTTAACTGCTTGACGACCATGAACATGTAGCCCCCAGACTTTCTGGAGCCTGAGGATTGATAACGTTAGCCCCTGTGACCCTGCCCTGTTACCTCACCATCAGCCAATCAGAAAACTATGCAAGAGCTGAACACATGCACTTCAATTCCCTTCCCTCATCTGGCCTCCCATAAAAACGCCCTCCCTGAAACCCATCATGGAGTTCAGTGGTGTTTTTTGAGCATTAGCTTACCCAGACTCCTTGTCTGGCAGCTTAAAATGAACTCTGCAGTTTCCTTCACCACAACTCAGTGTCAGTAGATGGGCAAGCAGACCCAAGTTTGGTTCCGTAAGATCTCAACAATGGCACTCTGCCATAATGATATTAACATTTGCCATCCCTGGATGGAGTGGAATCCCACCTGTTAGTAAGGTGTCAACTCATCGCTACATTAGTTTTTCATACCAGAGAGTGAAAGTTTGTGTGCGCGCCTAGCCTTGGAAACCTCAGGCCTAGCACTGCGTCCTGTTGCTCTTCAGACCCTATTTCAGAGGATGACCTTTTTGTCTTTTTCAATAACTTGCTCATGGCTCCTAAACATTCTACAGATGGCACTGGACATCTTACCCACGTCCTGTGCTGTCCTCTCCCCACTGAGAACCAGCTACCATCACATCTCTACATTGAGGCTATTTTCACCTTCTCCTGTCCTTGAACTCCTTTCAGCCACAGACTGTGACAAGTTTCCAAGATGCACCGTCCTCTGCTCCTGACAAGACCCTGTGAGTAAAGAGCCTACTGAGAATCTGCTAGCAAGAAGACAATCGAACGTGACGTAATTCACAGAAACAATACACCATCACCTTTATCGTGTCCACGTTCCATGGTTAGAATCGAGTTGCAGGTCCTGCCCAGTTCAAGAGGAGGGGATCTTTGGCCCATCCTTGAGTTTACCCATCACAGTCTTCTGAGATTTTGGTTAGACACAGACTCATACCTCCTCATCCTGTGATCCCTGCCTCCTAACCTTCCTTAATTTTTTCTACCCTTTTGTCTTGCAGTGCATTCTGGTAGTATTTTCAGAGCTTTCTTAAAGTGCACAAATTCTTCTTCTCCTGCTGCTGCTGCTGCTGCTAAGTCTCTTTAGTTGTGTCCGACCCCATAGACAGCAGCCCACTAGGCTCCTCTGTCCCTGGGATTCTCCAGGCAAGAACACTGAAGCGGGTTGCCTGAGTTTAACCTTAATTCATCTGTTGCATTTTGCACTTTTAGTCATCTTATATTTCTTATTTCCAGAATATCTACTGTTTTTTTATATCACACAAACTAATTTCCACAGCCTTGTTATTTCATCATATTCCACTATTTTTATTTCTTGAAATACATTAATATATTAGTTTTAATCTTTATTTACAATTTCTGTATTCAAAGTCCTCATGGGTTTGGTCTCGACCGTTTGATGTTTTTGGTTAATTCTGATCATTGCCGGCTCAGTTCCCTGTATGTTTTGATTTTCCATTTGTTTGGATTTTGGACTGTGAACTCATATTACTTGGAATTTTACCTAAAATTCTACCTTTTCCACCCTGCTCTGCCTATTTGGATCTATTTTCACCACATCAGGTACGTAGCCCTCTGTATCCCTTCCTGTGACGTTGTCTCAGCTTGACTAGGGTTCTCCGAGCAAGATCCCTAATCTCCTCTACCTGACTCTCTGCTTCCAGTTCTGGAAACCGCTCCTTCCCTTGGTCCTTTTAAGCCTAAAAGCGGTAGCAGTTCATTTTGCCATTATGCTGTGGGGAAGAGGATGCTGCATTAGTCCCTGTGGAGCTGCTATTTGCCTGTATCTTTGTAAATAACCCCACCTTTTAAAAAATGTTTTTGGCTGCACCAGATCTTCTTTGGGGCACATGGGACCTTTAGTTGAGGCGCATGGGATCTAGTTCTCTGACCAGGAATCCAAGCCGGGCCCCTTGTCTCGGGAGTGTGGAGTCTTAGCCACAGGACCGCCCGGGAAGTCCCTAAATAGCCCTTTATAAATCAACTACCTGATTCGATAGAGATTCCATACTTGACCCAGCTTATGTGCCTTCCCAGACTGCGCAGCCCTGCTGGCCTTCCAAACACTGACTGCTTCCCAGCTGGGGTGTCCCCGTGTGTGAGCATCCCCAGGGATTAGGCGATGGCTGTGGGGCAGCCTCTGTCATGCCCACTGCACCCGCAGAGGCAACAGCTGTGCTTCTAGGTCTGACCTGCCGGTACCCACGGAGCCTCTGGCTGTCCCAGTGGCTGCCCAGAGAGCCCAGGTTACACAACCCAGAAATGCAGGGAAGTGAACGCCCCAGGGGCGAAATGTGGACCAGAGAGACTCAAGAGAAAGAGAGGATTAAGCTGCTTGCCCTTTGCCCCTGCAGGTGACTGCTCTAAGAGGCAGTGGCTCCCCGTGTCTCTGGGAGAGGTCCCTCTTGACCTGGTGACCAGAGCACTCTCTCAAGAAGCTGTGGCCAGCTCAGGAATAAAACTCTGTGTACTGTTCTTCCTCCCCCAGCCTCACTCCCCTTTTCCCTTCACTTTGTTCCCTTGACTCACACATCCCAGTATGGCAATTACTACACAGGCTTTTTGCGTCAGCCTCTGCTTTCTAGGGACGGAGCTAAGACAGGCATTGAGGGGGCTATCCTTTGAGGAATCTGGCTCTGTGTAGGCCTCAGACAGACTCCCTCCTTCCCAGCCCAGCCTTCGTCTCCTTGTCTCCTCGCTGCAGGGCCACAGCACGTGAAGACCAGGCTCCCGACCTGAGGGACACCAGGGTGCCCAGCGTGATACAGGCTCCGGTTTTCCTCACTTTTCTGAATTCGCATCCCAGGCCCTGAGATCTTTCTGTGCTTTTCTGCCGCATCAGCCATTTATTTTAAAAGGTGTTTTAAAATAAGCACCCAGTTTCTTAGGTAGTCTGAACCAGAAGGGCACCCCTAGACTTTCTCATTGACTATATTACCTGGAAACCCTCTTTCTATTTTGTATTTTTTCTCTACCTTTCTCTTTCTTTTCCTCAGCCCACTGTCCTTCATCTCTTCCAGGATTTGATGTAGGCATAGTCTCTGGAAGGCAGAGATTCCAGATGGAATCTTTGGGATTCAAAGTTCTGCACCCCTGTCCTACCCCCAGCTTCAGCTCAGGGCTCCATAAATCTGCTGCAACAGGCGAAAAGCAGGCAAGCGCACTCCGTGTACAGCCTGGAGAGGCCCCAGGGAGGATGTGGACTCGCCGTTTCATCATGCTGAGTGGGAAACGGTCACACACGTGTGGGCTCAGCCCTCCAGCCACCCCTGCTTCTCATACACAGAGGCAGGGCTGAAAGAATGACTCAAAAGCATTTGGAAAATAGCTGTCCATGGCCCCCGACGGTCAACTTACGTATGGCTCTGACTCACTGAGCAGGGAGCACGCAGTGGGTGCCCTTTGGTCACAGCGAGGTCCCAGATGACATCATCCTTGAGACATAGCATCAGCCCGTGCAACCCCAGACGTGTTGTTCAGAATCAGTCACCTGGCAAATGAAGGGTCAGTGGAAAAGCAGCTGCCGATAGCCGCAGAGAAGAATGGGCAGTTTCACGAACGCTGTGTGTGCCGGCTGCCCACCTTTCTGAAGGTCTGCCTGACTGTTCCCCCAGCCCAGGTGTTACCTGAGCAGAAACCCTTCTGAGCCCTGGTCACCCACAGTGTGGAGTCTCCAAAGACCACCCTGGCAATGGGTGACCCAGGTGCACAGCTGAATTCGAGGAACCCTTGAAGTGAACTAGGCAGCTTTTCCATGGTGGCCTCCAGGGGAAAATCCATTCAGTTACAGGATTGAGACCTGGCCCCCTTGTCCAGAGGCTTCGCCCCTTGCCCTGAATGTGGGTGACCTCTGGATATTCCCCAGGGCCCTGGAGAGTGGCCTGGCGGGCCTCATGACCTCATCCTTCTCCTCCTCACCTTTCAACCTCTGTGTCTCTCCTCTCTCATCCGATCTCCGCTCCCCTCCCCCCCTGCCCCGCCCATGTCTTCAGCAGATTCCTTGCTCACTCTTGTGCTTTACCATTTTCCTTGTTTTGGGTAAACGTGGTGAGTCAATGTCACGGTCGTTTCCGTGTGTTTTGGGTTGAGGCAGAAGCCTAGCTAAGCAGGCCTTGAGGTGTGCATCCATCAGGGTAAAAGAGGCGCATGGCTCAGGTCTGCCTGCAAAAGGCTTCTGAGCGTGGGGGGCAGGGGGCTGCTCAGTGAATACATTACCTGTTCTCCTGCATGCTCCCTCAGACCATCCTTTTCAGCCTTTCAAGCCAAGCGTTTTCCCCTGATGCCAGGCTTTCTCTCCTTCTCGCTCCCGCCCGGCACACTTACTTTCTGCCAGCCTGTCTGTCTGTGTGTCTGTCTCCACACCCGTCTCCACTCTCCCCACTGGCTCCTTCTCCCTGAGAAGAGGGGGAGGCGAGTGGGGACTCAGAACAGGGTGCAGCCCCTGGGGCTCGGCCTGGAGAGGAGGGACGGTGACATCTGCTGGGTGACTGCTGACTCCGCTTGGCCCTGCCAGGTCTCTGGACCTTTCCGGGCAGAACTGCTTCCGCTGATACTCTTCCATCTGCGGGGAAGGAGCCCCAAGGTGGAGTTCCCTGCACCCAGTGCCTGCGCCCACCAGCCATCTGGCCCCTTTCATCATTTCCCCTTCACCCTGTGGGGGGGTCCCCAAGACCAGCACAAATACTCTGAGATTTTTAGGGCTTGGATACTGTTTCCGAGAAGCCTGGGATCTCCCAAAGAAGACGGCTGAGCTGGGCTTGACTGGGTGACCACAGCCCCTCTGAGACAGACCCCGGAAGAGGCGGCCAGCCCTCGGTGAGGAGGAAGGCCCCAGGTGTGGGGGCTCTCCAGGCCCAGCCTCTGCCCGCTGAGGCACTCACCATCTGGTGGCTGTGGGCGGTGGCGGCCCTTCCAAGCGGGCCTCGTGACTGTGGCGCCCTCTGGCGGCGGCTGCCGCAGGAAGTAACGGTGCAGCTGTCCGCACAGGTCAGGACACAAGGTTCCTGTAAACCTCCAACCAGACAAATGTTCCTCTCTGTTCTGCAACTTTTTACCTCTATAGGAATGGCAAAGTGTTATGTCTTTAAGGTCAGAACCTTGATAATGGCTCTCTTGCGTATTTCAGGCTATAGGCAGCATTCTTAACTGGAAGCAAAAGCAAGAGAATACAAAGGTTAGGCCAAACAGATCTGATATGGAGTCAGATTTGTTCTTGCCTATTACAAGGGGACCATGTTGGCACCAGGACACAGCAGCAGATAAGCACAGTCCCCGCCCTCATGATGCCTCTGTTTAATGAGGAGACAGACATCAAACACGCTCCACATTCTACAGGGTGCTGGTAAAGTGGGACCAGTCCTCTGAAGACAAAATCAAGGACTGAATTGACAGGGCGGGGCATCTAGAACAGCTGAGAGGGCTGGGGAGACCTCTTTGTGGGACCCACTTGCCATCTAAAGAGGTAGCCAAGGAAGGAGAGGAGGGGAGCAAGGGGTGGGGAGAGAGGAGGCGGGGAGGAATGGAAGGAAAGGGCCAAGACCAGAAAAAGCTTGGAGCCTGAGGAACTGAAGTGAATTCATGGCTGCTGAAGTGTAGCGTAGCAGGAGTTTAAACCAAGGGACCCTGGCCAAAGTAAGAAGTGTGGTTCACATAGAAAATGGGCCACTTTTCTGTTTCCCTGTCACCAGGCTGCAAAAACTCTTCCGTGTGCCCATTCGGCAGAGAGACAAAGCTGTGAGGTCACCTCTCCCTCCCTCCCACTCCACCACTGGCCGACTCCAAAACCTCGCAGAGAGTCGGACGAGCGGGCCGCACTGTGGGACAGCTCCGAGGGGTGTCTGGCTTCCACTGTATGTTGAGAGGGACCAAAAGCTTTAGATCAGTGCCTTCCAGTAGTGTCCAACAGCAATAGCCACCTACATAATTTCCTAGTAGTGATTTTAAAAATAAGGAGAAACAGGTAAAAGTACTGCTATTAAAACATTTTATTAAATCCCATACCTCTAAAATATTATCATTTGAACATGCAATTAATATAAAAATTATGAATGAGATAGGGAACTTTTTTTTTTCATGCTAAGTATTCAAAAGCCTGGTAAATATTTCATACTTACATCCCAGTGCAATTAGGATGAGCCACATCTCCAGTGGTCCATAGCCACATGTGGCCCATGACCACTGCCCTGGACAGTGCAGCTCCAGACACTGCAATTTTGAAACCACGACTTCCAGGAGAGACTGACCCACCGGCACAGGCTTCTGCCACCTGCCAGAGAAGCTTTAGAAGAATCCTCAGGACATGCAGTCAGGGTAAGTTGTGAGCTTGGCCTGGAGTGCAGCCTTGACCCTCACCTTTGGCAATGCACCCATCAAACACCTATCCCCAGGACCTTGAATCTCTCTCATTAATCTTGCCGACATTTTTTTCTCCCCAAAGAACTGAATGTGATTCGTCTTTTCTTAAGTTTCCAAGTGTATTATCACCTGCAGATGCTGACATCAGAGCCAGTGTCGTGCAGTAGAAAGAACACTGCACAGGGCGTCAGAGAAGAGAGAATCCCGTTCCTGCTCATCTTTCACCAGACCTGCGGCCCAAAGAGAGCCACGAGTCGGTGCAGGGCACTAAGCAAGCGCTCGGAGTCCAAAGTCAGACTGCAGCTCTGGGTCCTGAGCTGTGCCCTTTTTTGGGCCTTTGCATCCTCCTCTGTAAAATGGGGGAGAAGGCAATGGCACCCCACTCCAGTACTCTTGCCTGGAAAATCCCATGGACGGAGGAGCCTGGTGGGCTGTAGTCCATGGGGTCGCGAAGAGTCGGACATGACTGAGCGACTTCACTTTCACTTTTCACTTTCCTGCATTGGAGAAGGAAATGGCAACCCACTCCAGTGTTCTTGCCTGGAGAATCCCAGGGACGGGGGAGCCTGGTGGGCTGCCGTCTATGGGGTCACACAGAGTCAGACACGACTGAAATGACTTAGCAGCAGCAGCAGCTGTAAAATGGGAACAGAACCTGCTCTTTGCGTACAGACAAGGTAACCACCACAAAGCGCTCAGCACAGGGTGCACATTAATAACGAGGATGATGATGATGATGTCTCACCTGTTACGATCTCTGCACCTCTGCTTCCCTGGTTGGAAAGTGGAGATAAGCATGCCTCATGAACCTGCTTTCTGGGGTTCTGTGAGGCCTACAAGAGACAGTGTGAAAGCACTTTATGAAAATAGGAAGCCCTTTATCAAGTCCAAAAATGACTCCTCAGTTTCACAACCTAGCCGGTGGTCAGACTGTAGACAGCCCTTACAAATTCATAATCGGGAAGGGGAGTCTGTGCTGTACCCGCAGCTCCATGACTGGACAAGGCAAGGCCTAAAGGCCCAGCTTCAACACTCTTTTCCTGGGTAAACTCTGACTTCAGCTGTGTTATCATCTATATGATGGCTGAGTACACACAGCTCTCAGGTCAATGGGCTGAGCATCAAATGAGCCCCTGACTATGATGTGCCTGGCAGAGGGCCTGCCTGACTCAGAGCCGCAGAGGAGACCTTGCGGCCCACACATGCCTCAGCCAGGCCGGGGCCAGCAGTTCATGTGACAACCACAAAGTGGAGCCCCAAGGCTTTCATTTAGGAAATGATTCACCAACCTCCCCAGGAAACGTTAGTGGTAAAGAATCTGCTTGCCAATGCAGGAGACCCAGGTTTGACCCCTGGATCCGGAAGATCCCTTAGAGTAGGAAATGGCATCTCATTCCTGTATTCTTGCCTGGAAAATTTCAAGGAGCATAGGAGCCTGGAGGGCTACAGTCCATGGGGCTGCAAAGAGTTGGACATGACTGAGCCATCGAGCACAGAATTCACCAACCTGCTCCTCCCCCACCATCAACAACCCCTCCATTTTCCATTCCCCCCTCACCTGCTGTTCTCTCAAGGCCAGGAGGAGAGCCCTTTAGGAAGGAGTGATGGTTCTCCACTTCACTTTGGGTTTGGTAATCTGCAGAGAAACAGTCAAGAACTGCATGTATGTACATTTCTGACCTGGGGTGGACTTCCTGTCTACTACCCCTCAACCTACCAGCTGAATGCCTGGTTACTCTAACCTCCATGGATTTCAGTTCCTGCCCTGAAAGGGAATTCCTGTGGGAGAGCTTTGTAAACCGTGGACTGAGCCGCACATGCAGTCATGGCCATTCTTCTCATTGTCCCCATTCTGTGGGCTCCACCGTATTGGATTCCCTAGTACAAGAGGGGAAACTCCCCTGTTGGCTGTCTGACTGTTAAGTTCTCACCTGAACATCAAAGCTGCTCAGACAGGGTCACTCCACAATAACAAAAAGACTAGCCCCACCCTTGCACATATACCTCTGGACCAATGTTGGTGATTGTTGCCTCGTTACCAGGGACAACTCTAGCCCGTTTCCATACTCTCACGTGCCAGGTAAAATGTATTAGATTCCAAATCACCGAATTCCCCTGCTTCTTGGCAGCAGCCAATCCAGAACTGACTCTGCCTCCTGGATCCCTGCAGACTCAACCAGCCCAGGCCCAGATCCTGTAAGTCCCTCCCAACCCGCTCTCACTCAAGAATCCTTATCAAGGGAGCAGCTGGGATGGAACAAGATCACAGGCAGTGAAGAGAGGATTGCCACTTTTAAGGGGATAGGCATTAGTGTTCAAAGTCCCAGAGACCCCAAGAGAAGGTGGTATGTTGAGTGGCCCCCAAGTATGTTAGGCCCATCACCCACACTCTTGACTCTATACAACTTGGTCCTTCTGGCCTGTCCTCCCAGGGGAAAGCTTCCACCAGAGCCTCTTAGAAAGAGAATGTTCCTTCCTCCATGAGTCCCCTGAATGCAGATTTTTTATTACCCTGTTTGGGCCCTTCTTGTCTTGAATAGTCATTCTTCATTTCCTGAGGGCCCACAATGTTCCAAACACCATATGACATGCTTTAGATATGTCATTGCTAATCCTCACACTATCTTTGACTTATGGGTAATTAGCCTAATTTTTCACAATAAGGAAACTCAGGCTCAGAGAAATAACTTTACCAAGGTCAGACAGCTTGAGTGGCAGGGTCAGGATCTGAACTAGGACAGTGTGACTCCCAGTCACTGTGGGTCTGCAAGCTTTTTACCAAACTGTAACTTAAAGGCTTGCCAGTTTCACCAGTACATACCACTCGCTCCCAAGAACGCAGCTACTGCAGATTTCTTTGGTTATCAAAGCCATGCTCTTTGAGTAAAACTGAGGGATAGCCCACAGCCAGAGGTTGCCTGATGGGCTGGGCTGTGTGTGCTGACTGGCTGTCCAGCTTGAAGCTCTGGGCCTCGGGGAGTGCTGGGGAGAAGTGGAGACACCAGGAGGGGGAAGAGAGCCCTAGGTGGACAGAGGCAAGACAGACCACTCCCCTGTCCTCCGGAAAATGACTGATCACTCAGTGTTCCCAGAGCGGTCTCTTTTTGCAAACTTGAAGTGTGGAAGACAAACCCAGATCAAGACCACAGAGAGATCGGGTAGAGACCCTGCCCTGTTCACGTTTATGTTACAAATAGCCAGCCCTGTGCCCAGGGTATGGCATGCAGGATGTGCTTAATAAATAACTGAGGCACTCTCTGGTGGTCCAGTGGTTAAGAATGTGCCTGCTAAAGCAGAGGACCCAGGTTTGATCCCTGGTCCAGGAAGATCCCACGTGCTGCGGAACAGCTAAGCCCATGCAGCACAGCTCCTGAAGCCTCTGAGCCATAGAGCCTGTGCTCCAAAACTAGAGAGCAGCCTGAGTCCAGCAACAAAAACCCAACACTGTGCAAAAAAAAAAAGAAAAAAACCTTAATTAATAAATAAATAAATACCTAATAAATCAGTGTGAAAACAAGTGAGTCAGGCTGGCACAAAAACTTTGCACAGGTACAAAAACTACAATAGCGGAGGTTACCAAACACTAGTTAAGAGTTAGCCTGCAAATGAAAACTCATTTTGGAATAAAGGGACACTTGTGCTTCAATTTGCAAATGAGCCTGTAGAACTTCTGCCTGATTCTGTTGAGGTTTAGAAATGTTTCAACCCAAAGGAGACTCCTGGAGAATGACGGACATGTTTTCTTTTTGCTTAAAATTTTTTCCCAATATTTATTTCCAGCTTTATTGGATATAACTGACATATAATATTACATAAGTTTAAGCATTAATGTGTAAGTTACTCTTACTATGTGATGATTTGATACATGTATAGACTGTAAAATATTTACCACAATAAGGTTAGTTAAAGCTTCCTTTACCCGGTTCCTGAGCCTAAGTTTCTACTACTCCCCACATGAAAGTGAAAAAAAAGTGAAAGTGTTAGTCGTTCAGTCATGTTCAACGTTTTGTGACCCCATAGACTGTAGCCTCTGTCCATAGGATTCTCCAGGCAAGAATACTGGAGTGGGCTGCCATTCCCTTCTCCAGGGGATCTTCCCAACCCAGGGATAGACCCCAGTCTCTGGCATTGCAGGCAGATTCTTTACCATCTGAGTCACCAGGGAAGCCCATTCCCCACATGAAAGGACAATAAATTGAGAGACGAGGTGTGGAGACAAAGAATAACAGCTTCATTTGGAAAGCCAGCAGACCAAGAAGATGGGTGACCAGTGTCCCAAAGAACCTTCTTACCTGAGTGAGAACTCAAGAGTCCTTTTATACTAAAAGCAGATGGAGTGTGGCTGGTTATTGCAGACTTCTTGGTGCTGGCCAGACCCTGGAAGGCATGTGATAATCCTTTGTTCTTACAGCTGGCCAGGTAGGTCTTGTCACAATGTTCCTCCAGGACAACTGTTGTTCTCTGTCCTGCGTCTTTTTATCTCTATATGAATGGAAAAGTGTTTCACCTTTAAAGGTCAACCCTGAGAGGCAGAACCTTGAGAAAGGGCTATTATGTATATTTCTGGCTGTAGGCATCGTTCTTTTACAAGGTGCAGAGCCCGCAGAACTAAGCACAGCAAACAGAGCACAGCACTGAGAGCTAGAGGACTAGGTCCAGTATGGCGCCAGGCGTGTTCTCTGTTCCAGCTCGCCTCCGTCAGCGTCCATTCCATGATCCTGTAGGAGAAGGGGTGACGGCCATTCTGGCTACCTCCTACCAAACAGGTGTGAAGACGGGGTGGTCGTGTCATGCAAATGGCCAACTTGGGGCTGGAAGTATTCCCGAGTCCCAGGCTGGGCACGAACAGTTTGAATCGTGGGGATGCGGATACCCTTTTCATGGCCCGGTCACAACACTTAGACAAGCACTTGAACATACACACAAACTTGGAATAAGGCTGCCCATGATGCTCTGCCTATGACCTTTATATCTTCAAAAAAAGAGGGTTATTTTCCCCCTTGGGCCACCCTTGAGATAGCTTTATTAAAGCATTTCCTTTCCAACAAGTGACTGTCACCACTGTAGTGAAACCAAAGAGAAGAGCAAGAGTCACCATCAATTATCTGGTAAGAGGCTTGACTCCAAACAGCAACTTAATATTGCCTGACGCCTCACAAGGCCAAGTCTGCTTTTCTTCATGCCGTCCAGTCTCTGGAGGAGTGAGTTCTACTCGGGTGTGGGGAATCCATGGCCTTATCCTGGCTGATTTATCAGAGGAGTAAGTGTTCTGCAGCACCTTGTATGGTCCTGTCCACTTAGCAGCAAGTCGATGCCCAGGCCCTTGTTCTCTCCAGGTTTCGAGGAGGACTCGATCCCCAGGCTGGAGGGGGCGCCGTACCATCTGAGTTGGGTAGGTGCATGTACTGGAAGCAAACTCACGAACAGAAGTTCATACAGTACTCAAATCTTAACATAGTTGGCAACTGCTAGGTCCTTTAAGACCTCTACAGATTCTCCTGCCCAGGCAGACACCTGGAACAGTCTACCACACAATATTCCTGAGGGCTTACTTCTGGGAGCCACTCTAATCCATCACAGGGCAACTGGCAAGGCCTTACTCCAAGTTAGTCTCCTGACTTATTTCAGCAGCGGTCACTTTCAGTATGTGATTCATTTTCTCAATTTTTCCTGTTGATTGTAGTCTTCAGGATGAATATAGTTGCCAACAATATGCAATGGTTTTAGATACCTGGTGGGTTATACTCGAGACAGAGGCAGGCTCATCGTCACTTTGAGGGGTGTAGGCAATCCAACTTGGAGAAAGAGTTCCCTAAGGAGGGTTTTAACTACTTCATAGTTTTTCTCTGTCTGGGTGGAATATGCTTCCACGCATTCTGAAAAGGTGTCCATAGGGAATTCCCTAGTGGTACAGTGGTTAGGACTCCATGCTTCTACTGTTGGGGACCTGGGTTCAATCCCTAGTCAAGGAACTAATATCCTGCCTGCTGTGTGTGGTGTGGCCAAAAATCAGAAAAGAAAAAGTGTCCACAAACATGAACAAGTATCCGAAGTTTCCTGCAGCTTGAGGCTTTTGAGTGAAGTCTGTCTGCCAGTCCTCGGTGGGACCGGCTCCTCTATATTGTGTTCCCACCTGGGGGTGTCTAGCAGCAGTCTGTGGATTATTTTTGGCACACATTTCAGCCTGGCCAAAGGCAGGGAAAGGTGGCCTGAGACTGAGGCCAGGGAGAGACTGAGAAAGGAAACGGGGCAATGGACTTCCTTAAACACCAGCTGGTCACCCAGCCTGTGGTACTGCAGCCCCACCACAGCTGGTTCTGGATGAGGAGAAGGCGAGCTGGAAGCTGACAGAGTAACCCCACCCTGCGGAGACCACAGGAGACCCAGGGGCGTGCTGGGCGCAGGCTGTGAGAACAGTGGCGGCCAGGGAAGGCCTTGGGGTGGGGGGGGTCGTGTCACTGACCACTCAATGAACGTGTGTGCTGAAGGCCCACTGGAGCCAGAACCTGGTCAGATCCTGGGATAAAGACAGACCAGAGGGAGGCTTGGCCTTAAACATGACTTAGGCAAGTAAGGAAGTAGTGGGAAGGCAGTGCAGCCAAGGTGACTGAGATTAAGTCAGAGAAGCAGCTGGCCAGGGGTGGGGAGCATCAGCATGGCCCGGACATCAGGGCCTGGCCAGGTACCACATCCCGCAAGAGCAGCCTGGGCCATTGCCCTTCAGATACAGAACTTGGGCTTGACTGCAGGGCACAGGGAACCACCAAGTGCCCTGAGGGAGGTGAGGGGAACCATAATTATTAAGCATCCACCAGGAGCCAGGCACTCAGTAGGTGCTTTCTGTATCAATGCCTCTCAAATTCATTGTGTTTATATCAAATTCCTAAAAATTTCATTAAAATGCAGTCTCTATGTTTCATATCTTATAATAACCTATAATGGAAAAAAATCTGAAAAAGAATATATATGTATGGATGGATGTATGCGTAACTGAATCACTTTGCTGTATACCTGAAATGCTGTAAGTCAAAAACACTTTGATAGAAAAAAATTTTTTTAAATAAAACAACGTAAGCATACCTTAGAAATATTGTGAGTTTGGTCCCAGACCACTACAATAAAGTAGATTCACAATAAAGTGAGTCACATGAAAAAATACAAAAAATACAGATACCTAGAGATGACTTTTCTTTATTGCAAATAAAAGCTTAGAAGGCATCAAAAAAAAATGCAGAGTTTGATTCAAGAGGTCTGGGGTGGCGGCGACCTGAGGTGCTGCATCTCTGAGAAGCTCCCAGCTGGGATCACACTTTGAGAAGAAAAACTGTAGCTCATTTAATTTGCACCCCAGTGCTGTCTGGTGAGTATTATGGGCTCCCTTTTATTAGCAGGAAAACCGAGGCTCAGTTTCTGGGCCTCCTGAAGGCACACCATTAAAGAGAGCTACTCTGTTCCCTGCCCGTGGCCCCGTGAGAGAGGTAACACAGTCCCCAAGTAAACACACTCCCTCCTAGCCCCTCTGGGTCTGTCCCAGGCTCTTCCGAGTCTCTGACTTCAGACCCTCCCATCTCAGCTGGCCTCCAGCCTGGAGCTTCTGAGCCTGCAGCGGCATCTAAAGATAGTCTGCCTCACAGGAAACCAGATACTATTGGCTAACTTTGCAAATAAAGATGCCCTCAGAGGAGAGGGAGATACTCTCTGACAGACTGTGCGTGGGACAGGAAGGCTGACGGGCACATCGCCACCTCTCGAGGTTCCCTCCCCAGACCCAACCCAGGTAGGAGCGGAGGGCTCGTTTCGCACCTGTGGGCGCCCTAGGTGAGGCACTGTGGTCAGAGGTCAAAGTGGGCTAATGAGGCTGGTTTGCTTTACTTGCCAACAAGGGAGACCATTTTCCAGAGGATCTTACAGCCTAAATGTACTAGGGCGCTTGGTAGGGGAAGACAGTGACTGACTGGATCACTTATGATGTGCTCAACATGGTGAAATATGATTAGAAGCATTAGTAATTACATTTCAGGGGCATGGAGAAATGCTCATTAAAAAAGCATCATTTAAAATTGCATCTGCACACTATTATATATAGGGTGGATAAAAAACAAGGTTCTACCCTACAGCCAAGGGAACTATATTCAATATCCTATAATTAACCATAATGGAAAAGAATATATACATATATGAATCACTGTTCTATAGCAGAATTAACACATTATGAATCAACTACAATAAAAGAAAAAATTAAAAGGTAAGATTGCATCTGGATGATATTGAGGAATTACTGTTAACTTTCTAAGGTAAGAAACAGCATCAAAGTTATTATTATCATCATCATTTTTTTTTTTCTGGCCATACTGCAAGCGTTGCGAGATCTTAGTTCCCTAACCAGGGATTCAACACAGCCAGGGCAATAAAATCACGGAGTCCTAGCAAATAGGACCACCAGGGAACTCCCAGTATTATTATTATTGTTAACTTTCCACATCTGTTTTATGCTCCTTCTCTATGTAGTCCTAGAAAGACTTTTTTTTAAATAGGAGCAGTAAGAATCCACTGTAGAGTCTGAAGCATATACATACAATTTGTATTTTTAGGAACAAAATAAGTAAAATGGACAGCAAGCCCTTAATGATCTTTCCTTCTGGCACTATCTTATTCTTGACTTTCTGTTCAAAAGTGTGTTGTCTTTTCCTTGTCTAGGTCTTTATTTTTTTTTCCTATAATTTAAAAAAAATTTTTTTCTTTCTTTCTTGAGTTTTTTCTTTCCTTTTTCTTCCATGCTTTTTTGCACCATCTGCATTTTTTATAATGAGCATCTACTGTATTTATAATGAAAACCATGTTAGTAATAAATTGCTGACAGACTTTGATGTTCAACACTGATGTATGCTTTTATAATCACTGTGAGGACATTCGGGCTCAGAAGGTTTGTGTCATTGGGAAACATCATCTTCATTAAGAAAGTATGAGTGGACATCATGTCGGTGAATTGTGACTCTTGGTAGGGAAGAAAACCTATAAAACATCTCTTGTTCCTGTGCCCTTTTGTCTTTTCCCTAAACCTATGTTCATTTGAAAACATAATACACTCAAAGGACAGTGTGCAGGTCAGCAACTCATAAACTGATCTCCCATCTAAGCATCATCCAGGCAGCAGCAGAGAACCTGACCAGCCCCCAGCAGCCTCCATCAGGTGTCTCCGGATCACCACCCCTGCCCTCCCAGAAATCACCCCAATCCTCACCTTTATGGTCATTGATTCTCTCCTTGTTGTTGTAGCTTTACAAGGATTTTAATGCTTTACATGGATTATCCTTGTGTGTTTCTCACCTTCACATATGTGAATTCATACAGTAGATCTATTTTTTTTGGTTTGCATTTTTAAAATGCATTCATACTGGGACTTCCTTGGTGGTCCAGTGTTTAAGACTCCATGTTCCCAATGAAGGTTGCATGGAATCAATCCATAGTCAGGGAATTCAGGTCCCACATGACGCATCAGTTCAGTCACTCAGTCGTGTCCGACTCTTTGTGACCCCATGAATCGTGGCATGCCAGGCCTCCCTGTCCATCACCAACTCTCAGAGCTCACCCAAACTTATGTCCATCGAGTCAGTGATGCCATCCAGCCATCTCATCCTCTGTTGTCCCCTTCTCCTCCTGCCCCCAATCCCTCCCAGCATCAGGGTCTTTTCCAATGAGTCAACTCTTCGCATGAGGTGGCCAAAGTACTGGAGTTTCAGCCTCAGCATCAATCCTTCCAATGAACACCCAGGACTGGCCTCCTTTAGAATGGACTGGTTGGATCTCCTTGCAGTCCAAGGGACTCTCAAGAGTCTTCTCCAACACCACGGTTCACAAGCATCAATTCTTTGGCGCTCCATTTTCTTCACAGTCCAACTCTCACATCCATACATGACCACAGGAAAAACCATAGCCTTGACTAGATGGACCTTTGTTGGCAAAGTAATGTCTCTGCTTTTCAATATGCTATCTAGGTTGGTCATAACTTTCCTTCCTTCTTTTAATTTCATGGCTGCAATCACCATCTGCAGTGATTTTGGAGCCCCAAAAAATAAAGTCTGACACTGTTCCCCTATCTATTTCCCATGAAGTGATGGGACCGGATGCCATGATCTTTGTTTTCTGAATGTTGAGCTTTAAGCCAACTTTTTCACTCTCCTCTTTGACTTTCATCAAGAGGCTCTTTAGTTCTTCTTCACTTTCTGCCATAAGGGTGGTGTCATCTGCATATCTGAGGTTATTGATATTTCTCCTGGCAATCTTGATTCCAGCTTGTGCTTCTTCCAGCCCAGTGTTGCTCATGATGTACTCTGCATAGAAGTTAAATAAGCAGGGTGACAATATACAGCCTTGACGTACTCCTTTTCCTAGCCAAAAAAAAGAAAAGAACATTCATACTATAGGGGACGCAGATGTATACACAAAGATGTTTATGACAGCACCGTTCACCAAGGTCTCAAACTGAAAGCCACGAGGGTGCACCAGCATAAATCAGATGGTACCGCGGGACACGCGCACGGTGCAATCCTACTCAGCTGTGCCAGTGCACAGGCCACAGCCACCACATAACATGCATGGAGCACAACCAGAAACGCTTAGATGAATGTATAGATAAACGCAAAGTTGGCCCATATTCAAAGGGCACTTATCAAATGCACCCCATCACTTTTCTTACACTCTTGCTATGAAACAATAATAAAAAATTCACAGAGACTGTATCTTAGACATTTTTACCTCCACAGAAACAAGCACAGTACCTATTGCTGGGGAAACAGAATGAAAAGCAAAATATCTGACCCAGAAAATCCTCTCCATGAAGATAGTAGAGAAAGAACTCTGTCGTTATTTTTTGTTTGTTTGTTTTAATTGGAGGCTAATTACTTTACAATATTGTGGTGGTTTTGCCATACATTCACAGCTATCAGCCATGGGTGTACATGTGTCCTCCATCCTGAACACCCCCTCTCACCTCCCTCCCCATCCCATCCCTCAGGGTCATCCCAGTGCACCAGCCCTGAGCACCCTGCCTCATGCATCGAACCTGGACTGGCCATCTATTTCACACATGGTAATATACATGTTTCAATGCTATTCTCCCAAATCATCCTCGCCTTGCCCTCTCCCACAGAGTCCAAAAGTCTGTTCTTTACATCTGTGTCTCTTTTGCTGTCTTGCATACAGGGTCATCATTACCATCTTTCTAAATTCCATATATATGCATTAATATACTGTATTGGTGTTTTTCTTTCTGACTTACTTCATTCTGTATAATAGGCTCCAGTTTCATCTGCCTCATTAGAACGGATTCAAATGTATTCTTTTTAATGGCTGCATAATACTCCATTGTGTATATGTACCACAGCTTTCTTATCCATTCGTCTGCTGATGGACATCTATGTTGCTTCCATGTCCTGGTGATTATAAACAGTGCTGCGATGAACATTGGGGTACATGTGTCTCTTTCAATTCTGGTTTCCTAGATGTGATATCCAGCAGTGGGATTGCTGGGTCATATGGCAGTTCTATTTCCAGTTTTTTAAGGAATCTCCACACTGTTCTCCATAGTGGCTGTACTAGTTTGTATTCCCACCAACAGTGTAAGGGGGTTCCTTTTTCTCCACACCCTCTCCAGCGTTTATTGTTTATAGACTTTTTGATAGCAGCCATTCTGACTGGCATGAGATGGTACCACATTGTGGTTTTGATTTGCATTTCTCTGATAATGAGTGATGTTGAGCATTTTTTCATGTTTGTTAGCCATTTGTATGTCTTCTTTGGAGAAATGTCTGTTTAGAAGAACTCTGTCATTACTGAATAAGAATTAAACATCATATGCTTCACAGGCAAACTGCTACACGGTAGTAAAGAGACGCAAAAAAATCTCACTTCAGATACAACCCCTTAGACACTCAAGACACTCAACAACTAGAGCTCAAGTCAGGGAACCTGACAGTCACACACAGTTCATCCCAAGTTCAGCATGGTCATCTGTATTAGCTGGCTTCATCCGTCCAGAGGAGAAACAAGCTTCTCATCTCTTTATCATCAGAAGTAGTTGTGTAACTTGGAGCCAGGTTCCTGCCCAAGTCAGGCTCCTCTCCTCCCCCTGGCACTGGGAGTCTGGCCACCAATATGTGCATTTTAAAGAGATGGCTCCCAGCTCGAAAGCTGTAGAGGAAATGATCACATGTCCAAGAGGGGAGAAGGGACTCACAACTATACATCTTATAAAGTAAATGCTCTACGAAAAAAGAGACAAGGGGACTCTTTTCCCTTATTTTCAACAAGGAGAATTAAGCCTCTTATTTTTAATTTTTACTTGTCCTTATGCCAGTGTATGGTAAAGATACTTAATAGATATTGACTTAATCCACAATTAATTAATAAGCAAGTCCATGTCTTCTTTGGTTACTAAAAAAGGAAAATCATAAAGCATTTCTTTTCTAGATTTCACAGTTTACTTTGACAGAGATAAATACCAGTAAGGACGCTGCAGAGGAAAGCAGAGGGAGGCGTGGCCCAGAACAAAGGCAGGTTCTGTGCAGGGCCAGCTCACGCACGAGCACAGGGGCCTTCCCCATGTATGGTCTTTTCCTGTTACTGGTCTTGGCTTGGGGTATGCATTTGGCTTGTATAAAATGCTGGTGGGTGATCATGCCAAGTCCTTCTAGGTTAATGACTTGCTGCAAGAATAGAGTCACTCAATGTACTGCATGGAAGATGCGGTGTAAGTTGTAAAATGTGGCCACTGCCCCTCAGCATGGAATTCAAGGCTGCTCCATCTGCCTGTTTTTTTGCCTTCTCAGCCTTAGCTCTCTCTGAATCCTAAGGAAAGGTCTCTTATAAAAATAACTATCATTGTAAACTGGAAAACCACCAGGTTCTGAAAACACAGGGGCTCAAAGAGCCAGGGGTGTGGACTTGGGGTCAGACTGAGAACCTTCCTATAGCCCGTGGTGAACTCCAGATTTGTCAGAACCCAAAGTTAACTGATTCAGCTCTCTGTCTCCAAGCAGAAGCTCATCTGAATGCTGGGTGCCTGTGAGCCCAGAAGCTTCGCAGGTTGCTGGGCAGTCACTCTGTGGACACAAGGCCGCACTTCCCCGACCCAGGACTCATGCTGCTCTTTTAAGACTGTTTCCTTCTGTTCGGTCCTCGGAAAACTGATTATCCAGAGCTGACCGTGCTCTCAGAGATGGTCCAGTCCAGGGTTTGCATTACCCACATCAAGGCACTGAGGCACAGCTGGGAGGGAGATGCTCAGGATCTGCCAGCTGATCTCAGGGTGTGTGGACCCCTATGAAATATGCAGCTCTGAAGAGCAACTCTGCGTATTTGAAGGCAGGAAAGAAGCTAATCCTTTAGCTTTCAACCTTTTCTTCTCCAGAGAAAAGGATCTAAATTTTCTCACCACATTACTGAGAGTTAGATTCTGAGGGTCTGGCAGTGAGGACCACCACCTGGTCACAGCTGGAGAGGCAAATAATATCTCCTCCCCCTCCATTCCCCACCTGCTATCTCACTGCGGGTCAGCCTTCTGGGTCCCGAGTCTAAACCCAGGAACAGTGCTCAGGGTCACATCATGAATTTTATCCTTTAAAGGAGGGGGGGTCACCTCTACTATTTTCCAGCTCTTGTTCTAGAGATGTGGCCTGCAGTAATCTGCAGAATTTCCCTCCAAGAGGAAAAACCCAGTGCAGGGCAGGAAGCATGGCTTTGTGAAGAGATGCATCTGGCTTAAAATCCTGGCTCTGCTGCTCCCTTGATAAGTTACTCAAGTCTCTCTGCTTGCTGGTGGTTATTTTGCAGTCATTTCCCACGGGGTGTTGTGGCAAGTATTAGATAGGGTCTTATGTCTGTAGCATGACACTTAGCGGGTCCCCAGGAACGGCAGCCTTCTCTCCTTCTAAACCAGGGCTTTCAGAGGATAACCTCAGGTTCTGGAATGTCAAGAGACAGTGGCACCCACGTGGGGAAAGTCAGGATCCAGGATCAAGCAATTTCTGAGTTTTGTTTGGTCCAAAAGAAAAATATTAAGTCTAACAATGGGCATTAGACTGAACCTCAAACCCTTCTGTACTCAAGGGCCTAAAAGGCCATAAAAAGAGAGCAAGGGAGGTAAACAAACAAGGCTCATTGGATCTAGAAAACGGTAAGCAGGACGTGAAGCCAAAAAACAGGGGGAAGCAACAAGAAAAAGACGTTAGGGAGAAGAAAGGGGATGGAGGCCACCTAATGAGAAGGAAGTATAGAAAAGGGAAGCTGATTGGAAAAAGTGGGTAATGATGACCGAAAAAAAAAAAAAAAGGTTAAAAAATAAATGAGCAGGCCAAAGAAAAGGAAGTGACTGGAGGAAGTAGGACAGGATCAGCAGTAGAGCTGGCTGGGTGTTTTTTAAAGCAGGTTCTACAAAATTCATTTTTACGAGACTAAGACAGCCATGTGTACTCAAAGCTCAGCTTCTAGGTTCAGCCCAGACTCTCCCAGCTCAGCATCATTTAGTAAAATGTTGACTTAACAGAGCAGAGGGTGAGGAGGCCCAAGTATAGTTGGGGGGATGTGTGTGGTGCAGCCTGGGTTAGTGCGGTGGGACTTATGCTAATGCTTCATTCCAGCACCCATCCTTCCCCTTGCAACTCCATCTACATGGACGTCACTTACTACATGCTGCAAGGGCTTATTGCATTGGATTCTTTCACTTGATTTCTGGTCCCTCAGGGGCCAGGAGGCCAGTGTCCAGCCTGAGTGAAAGTCGAGTAGATCCCTGACAGCCCTCTGACCCCCGGGCATTGGCCCCACTCTCATCTGCTGCCAAGAGTCTTATCTTCAGGTTCCTGGCCCAGGGCTGGAACATCTCAGAGGACCTAGAAATAAAAGGTCCTGCTTGGGCTCACCTTTCCTGAAGAGGTGCCTGGATAAAACTATCAAGTTCTAGACACTTGGTGTTATTTAAGCCTTACTGCAGTTCTGAAAGGAAAGTTCTGTATTTAATTCACTGCCCTGCTGAAGGGCTCCGGGGATATTTGTGATGAGAGGTCAGGGGAGGTGCAGCAAGAGCTTGGGAAAGGCCAGGATGTCTGAAACAAACAGGGGCCAGGGGCAAGGAGGCGCCCGGTCCTCCTCTCTCCTTGCTGGGCGCCTGGCTCAGGGCTGCCATGTGTGTGCCCATGCCCTTCTCGCCTCTCTCCTTGCTCTTCAGTGATCCAGAGACACCTGCCTGAAGATTAGTAGGAGGTCCCTGTGTACGAGACACGATGCCAAGAGAACATTAAACCCAGCACGTGCATATTTGGCAAAAATCAAGTCAATCTCAGACTGGGGCGTGTGAAGAGCTCCAGACGGCAAGTCTTAGGACAGACAGATGGAATCACTGACTGTGAAAGACTCCCCATGTCCCCCCTTGCCCTGCAGATGTCCCCAACCCACCACTCTCCACTCAGCCCCCAAGTGTGGAAGGACAGGGGCAGGAAGGGTGGTGATGGGGAACAAATGTGAGACAGGAATCACGGAGATCCCACTGTGTCCTTGTGCGGCCCCTCCCTATCTCTGGCACCAAGGTGCCCTTGCCTCGCTGGGGCTGCTCTTGACCTGTGGGTGTTTGCCAGGTGCCCTCCCCGGGAGCAGTGCTGCAGGATCACTGGTGGAAGGCACTCTAGCCAGGTAGGAATGTGGGGGTGAGAATCAGGAAAGGGGGCAGCGTCATCCTGGCAGACATCTTTCCTTTTCTATGATTACAGAACCCAGGACTTTTTATTATTATTAATAATTATTATTGAGAAGAAGAAACCTAGCCCTGGCAGAGGGGGCCTTCTCTGCTCTCATCTTTCAGGTTTTACTCCTGGCACTGGCTGTGGAATTTTGGAATACTTGGAATTTTGAGGTTCAGGGAATTCAGAGAACTTGGTCGCACAGTGTATCGGGAGGAAGGGAAAATTCCTGGGTGACAGTTGGGTCACTCCAGCTGACATGTTTCTAGAAGTGGGTGGGCAGATTTGACTGAGAAAGTCTTGGGCTCTCTCAGCAATGGTGGGAAAGAAAGATTCATTTTGTGGCTGCACATCTACTAACAATTCTCTCCCCCAAAAGGATGGACTGTGGTAAAGAAATGAAAATAATTAGAAGTGAAAAGTCAAAAGAAAGAATTAAACAATGTTGAATTTACAAATGATTCCGAGGTGTGGCTTTTCCAGCATCTTTTCCTCCTGAGACCATCCCTCCCACCTGCTTTGCAATAGCAGTTTAATGAACAGTCTGAAACAAATCTTAAGTACAAACACAGGCATCAAAAACTATGCTCTGAGGATGAAGCAGCTTATAATTTGTGGGAGAAGGATTAAATATTTCTGTTTTCTGAAAAGAGTTTATTTTGTATTTTGTTTTCTATTAAAATGTGTTTAGTTTCAAAAAAAAAAAAAAAATCAAGTCAATCTAAAAGCAGCAAGTTCCTGGGCTTTAGGACTGAATACAGGCCCCGAAGAGACATAAAATGATTTTTATTGTCCTTGGACTCCTCTCTAGGTCAACACTGCCAGCTCCTGACACTGGGGGTAGGAGGAGGAGGAAGAGGGGAGCCAGCCCCAGCATCCCCAACAAGGACTTGATTGTTTGCTATCCTACAAGCTGCAAGTCCAGGAAGACGGGCTCCAGCTGCAAGCCACCTGCGCCACGCGGCTGCTCCCTGCCTCCCCACATTTCAGCTGAGCATCTGACATTTCTGTCACTTAAAAATGGTTGAACATCAGCCACTTTATACGGTTCAACTTAACTTTTATTGATTAAGGTCATGGCTAGAGGATCCTCTCTGAGAAAAGGGCATTGTAGCCAAGAGCAAAGAGCACACACTTTCCTGGGGCTGAGGACTCCATCCCAGCCTGAGATGGTCCAGGTCAGAAGGCCTTGGGCCACTTCGCCAGCAGGCTGGGTGAGACAGAGAAGTAGACCAGCATGCCAAGCTGAGGCTGGGAAGGGAGAAGCAAAGGATGGGTCCTCGCCATGGCAGAGACACCATCTTGGTACAACCAGCACGAAAAGGGTGTAGCAAGGTGTGGAAACTCCCTTGGTTAGAGAAGTGTGAGCTTTGGTTTGAGCTGTGCTGGGAGACAGGCAGTGACGAGCAGGAGGTGTGTGCTGAGGTTTCTGAGAGCCTGTCTTGTGGTATCACAAGGAAGAGGAGGGGCCCCAGAGGTCCATCCATCTGCGAAAGGACTCCCCTTGCAGACTCTGGAGTGAGTCCTGGCTGGGAGAAGGGAGGATGGGCATGTGTCACTTCCCAACCTGAGAAATGTCTTGCCTTTCCATTCCTGCCCAGAAAGAAACAGGAGAAGAACAGTAGGGGAGGGTAGGCCACACTGAAGTGCAGGACTGGTAATTATTAATTAGCCCCTGGGACCCGAGCCCACAGGCTAACTGAGCCCGCCCTCCATCTGGGGCCTGTTGGCCCCTTCATGACCACAGAGGCCTGGGTGATGCTGGCACACCCTCTGCATTTGTAGGATGACTGACCATCCCAGTGGGCTTAGAACTTAGGGGCTTCCGAAATGTGAGGCTTTCAGTGCTAAAACCAGAAGAGTCCTGGCCAAATCAAGGCAAGGTAATCACCCTAGAGTGTCTGACTCTAGGATTATTCCTTAAGGAAGGAATAATAATCCTTAAGGATTATTCATTAAGGAAGAGAAAGACTTGGTTCATAGAGGAAGAGGAAAAGAAATGGCTCGCAAAAACAAAGACAGGTCTCTGGGTGCAGGTCTGCCCAGGGCTCTGCGACATCTGAGACCTCTCTCTTCAGTCTTCAAGCAGGAGAAACAAGAGTCCAGAGGGTAGAGAGGTGGAAGAAAGGAAGGGGGTGGAGAATGGCACTGGGGAAGTTTGAAATGGAAGTGTGAATTATGGCACTAGTTCAGCTGGTAAAGAATTCACCTGCAATGTAGGAGACCCCAGTTCGATTCCTGGGTTGGAAAGATCCCCTGAAGAGGGTTAGGCTACCCACGCCAGTATTCCTGGGCTTCCCTGGTGGCTCAGTTGGTAAAGAATCTGCCTGCAATGCGAGAGACCTGGGTTTGATCCCTGGGTTGGGAAGAACCCCTGGAGGAGGGCATGGCCACCCACTCCAGTATTCTTGCCTGGAGAATCCCCATGGACAGAGGATATATGGCAGGCTATAGTCTATGGAGTCGCAAAGAGCAGGACATGACTGAGCAACTAATACATACACCACCCCATCCCTCTCCTCCCTGCTCGTTCATGGTCCTCTCTCACCCATCCACACCCTGGTTAAGCTGGCTACCTTTCAGATAGACTTTTGAAAATCAAAGAAAAAATATCTGTCTCAAGCTTCAAAAGACTGACGTTCAAATGCTAACTGAGCCATTTACTGTGTCGTTTCTGGCAAGTCACTGAGCATCTCAGAGCCTGGTTTCCTCTCTGCCAGAGGGGTCTGTTATAGCCTCCATCACAGAGATTAAATAAGACCACACACAAGACACTGGGAAATGTACTGGTCAGACACCCAACCAAAAGTTTGTTTCTTCGTCTGCCTTTGTACATAAGGAGCAGAATTCCAACTTTGTTTCTCTGAGAACTCATGCCATTACTTGTCTCCCTTTCTCATCCAGGTGCTCACCATGCACACCACCCTCCCTGAATCAACTTCAGAAAACTTTGAGTATTATGACTTTGCAGAAGCCTGTGATATGGGGGACATCGTGGCCTTGGGAACTGTCTTCGTGGTCATACTCTACTCCCTCGTCTTTGCCTTTGGTCTGGTGGGAAATTTGCTGGTGGTGTTTGCCCTCATCAACAGCCAGAGGTCCAAAAGTATTACTGACATTTACCTCCTGAACCTGGCCTTGTCTGATCTGCTGTTTGTAGCCACCTTGCCCTTCTGGACTCACTATGTGATAAGTGAGCAAGGCCTTCACCATGCCACGTGCAAACTCATCACTGCCTTCTTCTTCATTGGGTTTTTTGGAGGCATATTCTTCATCACCGTTATCAGCGTCGACAGGTTCCTGGCCATTGTGCTGGCTGCCAACTCCATGAACAACAGGACTGTGCAGCATGGCGTCACCATCAGCCTCGGTGTCTGGGCAGCTGCCATCTTGGTGGCCACACCGCAGTTCATGTTCACCAAAGAGAAAGAGAACGAATGCTTTGGCGACTACCCTGAGATCCTGCAGGAAATCTGGCCTGTGATCCTCAACACGGAAATAAATTTTCTTGGCTTCCTGCTCCCCCTGCTCATTATGAGTTACTGTTACTTCAGAATCATGCGGACATTGTTTTCCTGCAAGAACCACAAGAAAGCTAAAGCCATCAGGCTGATCTTTCTGGTGGTCGTCGTTTTTTTCCTCTTCTGGACACCCTATAATGTCATGATTTTCTTACAGACACTCAATCTCTATGACTTCTTTCCCAAATGTGACGTGAAGAGAGATCTGAAGTTGGCCATCAATGTGACGGAGACGATTGCATTTAGCCACTGTTGCCTCAATCCCCTTATCTATGCATTTGCTGGAGAGAAGTTCAGACGATACCTTTACCATCTGTACAGGAAATGCCTGGCTGTCCTGTGTTGCCATCCTGTCCACCTCAGTTTCTCTTCGTCTCTGTCTGAATCACAAAGGAGCAGGCGGGAAAGTGTTCTGAGCAGCAATTTTACTCATTACACCAGTGATGGAGATGCGTCCATCATTCTCTGAAGGGATCCCAAAGCTGTGTCCCTCCAGCAAGAATGGAGTTTCTGAGTTGACACTGAATAATGAGGACAGATTTTAAAACTTCTTACATGCAAGAAACAATGAATCCAAAGCTCCCAAGACAATCCTTAAGTATTTTCGAGACTTGTGCTCAAAATTTGAATGATAAAGAGTAGACATTGGCTTTTACTGCCAATGTCAGGACTTCCTTGTTTACAAATGACCAAAATTCAACTCAGACTAACTTAGCCTGAAAAGAGGCAGTAACATTCACCTTATAGCATGGACAATGGGTGGTGAGTCCTTAGTGAGAGAAAACTAGAGACTGAATCTAGCTAGCATGTCCTCTGACTCTCAATTTTCTGAGTGGTAAGAGAGATCCCAGACACGTAACACATCTTTGTCATCTGAGAGGGAGTGAGACCCATCCCCCTCTGAGGCCAAGGTCAAAATCCCCAGAGAAGGGCTCTGATTGGCCAAGTTTGTATCAGATCTTCATCCCTGGACCACGAGATGGTATCCACAGGGAAGAGGTAGACAAGATGGCAGCTTCCATTCCAATATATTGGTTGGAGATGCAGGAAGATGTATTTCCAAAGAGCTGAAGGTGTGGGTGCTTCTTTGATCAGACTGAACAAGAGTTGCCCACCAACTGTACTGGGTGTCTGGCTCAGCCTCCCTCCTGATTATACTGGCCAGCACACACTGCCAGACTCTTCTTCATTAAGCCCTCTCTGTCATATCCCCAAACCTACAAAGGTTCCCCTAGCGTACATTGTATCAAGTCCAAACTCAAATGCCTGGCCTCCAAGATGTTCCATTATGCAGTCCCAATAACAGATTCCCCAGTGCCTTCTTTTCTCAAAGGACTCCAGCTCCCGCCTCAGGCAGGTCTCTTCCATCTGGTCACATGCATCACCACCTGATCCAGAACCCAGGGGAATAAACAGAAAAAGACACTGGCCCAAACTGAGAAGGCATGGTTTCTAATCTTAGCTCTATCACTTATCCACTGGATAACTGGGGGCCAACTGAGCTTAGTTTCCTCATCTGTAGAATGGAAATTATAGCTCTTTTCCTGTAGGAAGCATGCAGCATGAGGAGCCAGCCTCCAGCTCTCACAGATTCCAACCCTCCTGCCAGGTTCCCAGACTTCAGCCTTTCCCCAACCTGGCACCATGCTTAAGTGGTGCTGTTGACAGAGCTTGGAAGGGCCTCACAGGCTCTGCTTGTGATGCAGCCCTTGACATGGAGGAGGCTGGCTCCCACGGTGATGCTCAATGGACACTCCTAGATATACAGATTGATAGGCTTTCCTGACTCAGTCCTCCCAGGCTGCCTGGACCATTTCCTCCCAATCAACTGGTGACGACCCCATCTGGAGAGAACCTCATCATTCATGCCACTGCCAACCTGAACAGCCCGAGTCCCAGGAACAGCTTTCCCTTTCTCAGTTAACGTTTGAGATGGTCTGAAACTTTAAAGCTTGAAAAACAATTGTGGTGATGCTAAAGAAAATATCACCTATAATCTAATCACGCAATATCTTCATGTGCCCACTGGACCTTGTTCACAGCCTCACATGTTCAAAGTTGCAATCATAGTGTATGGACAGTTTTATAATCTGCTTTTTTTCTCTCTCTCTCTTAACATTAGGCCACAGATAACGCTCTGTTTCTGCACAGTTTTGTGATGATCATTTTAGAAGACTCTGCCAGGTCGTGTGCTCACTGAAGGCATCTGACTCATTGCTCTATTTCTCACTCCTTGGAAGTCAATGTATTTGTTTACCCAATGACAAATGAATTACATTCCATTAAGATCATGTACTGCAACTTATCATTACCCTGTTAATAAGCACTTCATGTGTTTCTAATATTTAGCAAATACATATTTTATAGCACTTTTCTGTGTAATTTCCTTTCTCCCCTTCAATTACTTCCTTTGGATAAATTCCTTGCCATGGGGCTAACTGGGCCAAAGGGCATGGGTACTTTTTAGCTTTTGACACACACATATGAAACTAATAAACTGCAAAACCTTTATTGAGCATATATTATATATAACACGTCAGCTCAGATCCAGAGGCTGTTCCAAAGATGAGCGTGATAAGGCCGCTGCCCTCAATGCTTAAGAGGCGTTTAATGTTTAAATGCAGAACTCAGAAGTTTAAAAAAAAAAGCATACTCTTACATTATTTGGTAACACAAGAACAAGGACACCTGACCTGAGTCGTTAAGGATCTTAAGACCCTAATCTTAGAACATCTTACCTGAGTCTTGAGATTTTAAGAGAAAAGTCTGAGAACAGTGAAAGGCATTGGGAACAGAGTATGTGGTGGGACGCTGCTGGAGCTCTGGCTCAGACAACCAATGGAAGAGGGTGTTCTCAGGGTGTTCACAGTTTCCTCCCTTATCACCTGATCCTTGATCCAACTGTTGAATCATGAAATTTTTCATTAAAAATTTAACTTATTAGTGGACTCCTAAGAAAAGAGGAAAAAAATTCTTTTGTCTTGAGAAACAAAGAAGAGAAACGAACAAACACTTTTATTTCTAGAAGACAATTAGATTTGTATCATAAGAAACAGTCATTCATTTTACTAAGACAGAATAGGGAGAAAATAAGGAAGGTCGTTGAAAAGCCCTAAATAGCTGTGATGCTGGTGTCTAAGGAAAGGAAGGCACATCTGAAAAGGACAGTTGACCTTAAGAGCACGGCTGAATCAGATCCACCACAGCTGCTGGGCTCTGGGCTTCCCCAAAGCAGAAGGGAACTCCAAATACAGACAGACGTCCGTGACTGCGTCCCAGCAGACTGACTCTGTGGCCCTGGGCAAGGTATTTGACAACTCTAAGGTTCAGTTTCCTCAGCTGGCAAATAAGAATAAAAACAGTGCCCACTTCCTGGAAAGATGATGAGGATTTAGTAAGATTACCTTCCCAAAGCTCACAACACAGGCTTGGAAAGCAAGGTCAGACAAATGGTGGCAACTACTTTCTTTTATTATTATTATTATTATTAGATTGAATCTTTCCCAGTGAGGAAACTCATACTATGTTGCCCATGCCATCTTGCTTTTTTCCCAGAATCACAGAATGGTGGGTGGTCAGAAATAGTTGAGTACAAACTCATACTTTGCAGGTTAGAGAAAGGATGTCCAGAGAGGGCCAGAGACTGGCCCAAGACCAAACAGTGAGTTAATCAAAGAGGCAGATCCCTTAAGTCTCGGTTTACTGACTTCCTCCTCCTAATACAAATTTAGACCAATCCTATGGTGACTACAGTTAACAATACTGGGTTGTATATTTGAAAGTTGCTAAAATAGTTGATTTTAATATTTGAGAAACTTTTTCTTCTTTATTTATTTATTTTATGTCTTAGACCAGGCTGTGCATGGCATACAGGATCTTAGTTCCCTGACCAGGGATCAAACCCGTGCCCCCTGCATTGGGAGCGCAGAGTCTTAACCAATGGACTGTCAGGGAAGTTCCTAAGAGAGTAGATTTTAAAAGTTCTCACCACACACACAAAAATAGTTAACTATGTGAAGTGATAGATGTGTTAATTACCCTTATTTCATAATCACTTTACAATATATACATATATAAGTATACATAGAAAACCATAAAGATTTCATCCAAAAACTGTGAGACTTAATAAACAAATTCAGTAAAATTGCAGGACACAAAATCGAAACACGGAAATCTGTTGTAATTCTTTCCACTAATGATAAACTATCTGGAAGAGAAATTAAGAAAATAATTACATCAAAAAGAATATAATACCTAGGAATAAATTTACAATAGCCCAGATATGAAGGGGGTGACAGAGGATGAGATGGTTGGATGGCATAACTGACTCACGCACATGAGTTTGAGAGAGATCTGGAGACAGTGAAAGAAAGGAAAGCCTGGGCTGCCATTGTCCATGCAGTCAGAAAGAGTCAGACACGACCTAGCGACTGAAAAGCAACATGCTCATTAAATGACCATCTGAGGAAGAAGGTGGCTTCCCAGGAGCTTTGCTACCAAGACAGATGGAGAACACATGCTTTTGGTTACTGAGAAGAGCTATCATCTCTTATAATCCACTGCATCTGGCGGGCTTTCCATAATCGCTCTCTCTCTGCAACACTGTCCCTGAGCACCCAGGAGGAGAATTCTCTTCTGGCCTCAAAAGGCCAACAACCACACCTGGAAACTTGGCAACCCAACTCTGAAAGGTCCACCTTGGGTACCACTTCACCCCTAGATAAAGTCCCATTAGTGCCCTCAAAATTGGGGCAGTCTGTCCCAACTCAGTAGCAAAAAGCAAATTTTCTTTTCTACCTGCATCTCATTCTCCAGGCCCATGAGGACCACTTCAGTTTCAACATGACTGTAATATTGTTTGCTTAACTTGCTGAGTTGGCAACCACATTCTGAGCTACCCAAGACCAAGTGAGAGGAGTAGGTGTTCACAAGTGTGGAAATAGCCTGTTTCTCTTCAAGAGGCCCTCTGTCTTGAGGAGGGTTGAGATGTTTTCTTGAGGATGCATAGTGCCACATTTGTTTCTGCTATATGACACATGCCGCTGGGCAACAGCCAAAGTTCCTCCCAGAGTTACATCCTAGACATCTCTAGAAACTGCAAAACACACTCAGCAGAAGAACGACTCTTTTACCCCATATTTTCTCATTTATTTAGGCAGATCCAAAAAAAGTTTTACTTCACATTTCTTTGACTAATGAGAAAGGCTGTTCAATTTTTAATGTGCTTGCTTTATACTCTTTGTCTTTTCCTGATTATCAAAGAGATGGACAATCAGAAAATACAAAGAATAAAGAGGTGTATACAATTTTTACATTACACAACATTCCCACCTCCTATAGATAAAACATTGTTTAACACTGAGGTAGGTTCTACCATGTCCTTCTCTGCAGATACAATTTTTTAAATAAAAGCTTTGAGACCATAACATACATACAGTTTTAGATATTTTTTCCACTTAACATTATAGTATTAACATTTTCCCATGTATTAAACTCAATCAGGATTTTAATGATTGCACAGAAGTCCATATAGACTTTATCTAGGCAAGCCTCTACTGATGGGCATGAATGTATAAAGGAAAAGCATGGATTCTTCCCCCTCCTGTGTAGGAAAAATCCAGCTCTTCCCCACTGTGTTTCTCTCCTGTGCGTCTCCTCTAGTACTTACACAGAACACTTCATTTCTGATGCTTCTGATCACCAAATATATGTGGTGTTTTCTCCACATCTCTGTGACACCAACTGGGTATCTTACACTTTACTGAATAACTAAATTCTGACACTATTTACCTAGAGATCCCACGGGTTAAGCGCTGAGTCCCACAAGACCTCTCCACTCCACTTCAGAGGCCGATCACAAGCAGTAGGTCTCCAGGTTACCCACAACTTCTGTCTCAGTTGACTGTGAGTCAGAGGTTCCCACAATCCCTCCTCAGGTTGGATTAAGTTGCTGGAGTAGCTCACAGAACTCAGAAAACACTTCTTTATGTTTACCAGTTTATTAAAGAATGTGATGAAGGATACAGAGGAACAGTCAGATGAAGATGTACAAGGGCAAGGGCCTGAGAGGGTCCCTCGTGCAGGAGTTTCTGTTTCTGTGGAGTTGGGCTGTGTCACCCTTCTGGTACATGGATGTGTTCACCAACCCAGAAGCTCCCTGAACCCCATACTCCTGAGAATTTGTGGAAGCTTCTTTACTTTGTGTGATCAATTATTAACTCCATTTCTTTTCCAGTCCCCCTCCTCTCTCTGGAGGATAGGAGGTAGAGCTGAAAATTTCAAGCACAAAATCAAGCAAATTCTAAGGCTGGTCTTCAATGACCACCCAGCAGCCACTCAGAGTATCTCACTAAATAAAAGATACTCCTGGTGTTCTTATCACTTAGGAAATTATAAAGGGTTCAGGAGCTCTGTGCCCAAACCTAGACAGTATATTAAAAAGCAGAGACACTACTTTGCAGACAAAGGTCCATCTAGTCAAAGCTATGTTTTTTCCAGTAGTTATGTATGGATGTGAGAGTTGGACTATAAAGAAAGTGAGCACTGGAGAATTGATGCTTTTGAACTGTGGTGTTGGAGAAGACTCTTGAGAGTCCCTTGGACTGCAAGGAGATCCAACCAGTCCATACTAAAGGAGACCAGTCCTGGGTGTTCATTGGAAGGACTAATGCTGAAGCTGAAGCTCCAATGCTTTGGCCACCTGATGCGAAGAACTGACTCATTGGAAGAGACCCTGATGCTGGGAAAGACTGAAGGCAGGAAGAAAAGGAGATGACAGAGGATGAGATGGTTGGATGGCATCACTGACTCAATGGACGCGTGTTTGAGCAAGCTCCAGGAGCTGGTGATGGACAAGGAGGCCTGGTGTCCTGCAGTCCGTGGGGTTGCAAAGAGTCAGATACGACTGAGCGGCTGAACTGAACTGAATCAAACTCCCAAGGCAATAGAAATAAAAGTATAAGTAAGCAAATGGAACCTAATCAAATGTATAAGCTTTTGCACAGTAAAGGAACCCACAAAAGAAAGCTTACAGGATGGGAGAAAGTATTGGCAAATGATGTGACCAACAAGGGCTTAATTAATTTCTGAAATATACAAAACAGCTTACACAATTCAACAACAAAACAAACAACCCAACTGAAAAATGGGCAGAAGACCTCAACAGACCTAACTGCTCAACATTGCCAATTATTAGAAAAATGCAAATGAGAAATGTAAATCAAAAATACAATGAGGTATCACCTCACACTGGTCAGAATGGCCATCAGTGAAATCTCTTTAACAAATGCTGGAGCGGGTGTGGAGAAAAGGAAACCCTTCTACACTGTTGGTAGGAATGTAAGTTAGGAGAGCCACCATGGAAAACAGTGTGGAGGTTCTTCAGAAAACCAAAAGCAGAGCTGCCATATGGTCCAGCACGGAGTAGGTAATGGCAACTCACTCCAGTCTTCTTGCCAGGAAAATTCCAGACAGAGGAGCCTGGCAGGCTACAGTCCATTCGGTTGCAAAGAGGAGGAGCCCCAACAGCTAAGCACACACACACACACACACGATCCAGCAATCCCATTCCTGGGCACATAGCCAGAGAACACTCTAATCCAAAAAGATACATGCACCCCTCCCTATGTTCATTACAGCACTGTTCACAATAGTCAAGACAGGGAGACAACCCAACTGTCCATCAACAGAGGAATAGATAGACAATGGAATACTACTCGGCCATTAGAAAGAACGAAATCACGTCACGAGCAGCAACAGGGTTGCAACTTCCTTAGCATACTAAGGAAAGTAAATTAGAAAGAGAAAGACAAATACCATGTCATATCACTTACACATGGAATCTAAAATATGACACAAATGAACCTACCTATGAAACAGAAACAGAATCAGGGACACAGAGAGCAGACTTGTGGCTGCCGAGGGGGTGGAGGCTGCAGGAGATGGGCTGGGAGACTGGGTCAGCAGATGCAAGCCATCACACACGGAAGGGCGAACAGCAAGGCCTCACCGCACAGCACAGAGAACTCTGTTCACTATTCCATGATGAACCATAATGGAAACGCATATTTAAAAAAGAAGGTGTACATAGGTACAACTGAATCACTTTGCTGTAGAGCAGATTCACACAACATTGTAAATCAACTATTGTTTAATTAAAAGCCAAATACACAAAAGTGACCGATAACACCACAAGTTATTTTAAGGAAACAGAGATGACTTAGCATTTGCGTTAAGGAGAGGCCATCTGAGACATGCAAAGCCTACTGGAAGGGGTCATAGGAAGTTATTGCTGAATGCGTATAGACTTACAGTGTTGCAAGAGTTATGGGGAAGGATGGTGGTGACGGTGTATAACCCATATGAGTGTATTTAATATTTCTGATTTGTACACCTAAAATTTAAGATAGTAAATTTTATGTATATTTTGCCACAATTTTAAAATTAGGGGGGGTGGAAATCCCAACAAAATCTAGGAAGAGAAGGAGGTAATGACACTCTAAGAAGGGAAGAGAGTCTTGGACGGAGAAGAAATAGAGATGAACTGGGTACCCCTGAAGTCCTTCTGTAATTTGAATGCTTAAAATATTGACTTCTATATGAAATATAAACAATCTGCAAGAGGCAACAAAGAAAGAATTAATTCAAGGTTTAGCACAGTTGGTTGCAGGAAGGTTGACTTTCAATGCATCCATTATCATTTTGAATACACTGGGATGCAGCCATCTCAATATAATGTAGAGCTCGGTACTTGCAAAATGAAAGAAAGAAAGAAAACAAAAACAAACATAAGCAACCTTATTTAAATCTTCATGTGTATACCTATGGATGTTTCTGTTTGGCAAAAAACAACAAAATTCTGTAAAGCAATTATCCTTCAACTAAAAAATAATTAAATTGGAAAAGAAAAAAAGAATTCTCCAATGAATTCTTTCTGGGTTGCATCTCACAAATTATTTATATCTTATATGGCAGTGACTTGATTAGAAATCCATACCACAATAACTTGCAGACACTCTGGATTTGGGCTTTGGCTGGCAGAAGTGGTGCTCCAATCAGTCAGGGAACTCCATTAGTACAACCCTAAGGACTCCTTGACCTATCCAGGCAGCACTGTTTGGGGGCAAGAGGATGTCCGGCTGCCAAGGTGAGAAGCCTAATAACAAAAGGCTAATTAACACTTCCCTCGTTTAAAGTGCCTGTTTCAAAAGTGCCTATTACTCCACTGAGAAATAGAAAAGAGTGTCCACAGGTTCCCACGACCACATCTTCCCACCGACTTGCAGATGTGCCCGTGTACTCTTCCTTTCCTCCAGGTAAGAATCATCCCTGCCCTTATCTAAAGCCAAACTCTTCACTTGTGTAAGAGATCCCTTCCCTCCTGCTTCCCCAAGGAGTGTCTTCCTGCATTTGTCTTGTTTCTCCCGCACAGTGAATCTCTTCTCTCTGCTGGATAATACCAGGAGGCCAGATACCTCTCATTTTAGAGCCCTCCTCTTGATTCCATATCTCCTTCAGCTCTTGTCTCAAATCTCTTCTCCACTCAGAGATACTTAAGAGTTGTTTCCTGTTCCCTGGACCTTATTCTCTCCTTACCTTTCTTCTTCCCACTCCTTCAGACACACTCTTGTCAAAATCACCAATGCTCTCCATGTGGCTCAATCCTATGGGCCACAGTCAGGCCCCACCTTATCAACCCACCAGAGCATTTGACAACATAGATCGCTTCCTCCTCCATTTGGCGCTGGAGATACCACTTTCTCTCCCCCAGTTCTCTGACCACCTCACTGCCTTTTTTTTCACAGTCTCCTTCACTGGTTATTTCCACCTCCCTGGCCTCAAAACATCAAGGTCCCCAAGGTTAAGTCCCCAGATCTCTTCTGTTCTCTATCTACATTCACTCCCCTGGAGATCTCAGTTCATTGCAAAGCTTTGGACACCATCTCTCCACATTGATGATGCCCAAACATTTTTCTCCAGCCCAGACTCCTCCTGAGGCCAGATGTGAACATTCAATTCTGTAACAGCTTCCCTTGGACAACAGTATCTTCCAGCATCACTGCAAAGCCATGCACTCTTCACTGTCTCAGTAAAGGACAACTCCCTTCTTCCAGTTGCTCTGGTCAGAAAGCTCAGAGTCATCCTGGATGCCCCTCTTTCCAACACACCAGCAAGTCCCAGACAGACAGCACCTTCTGCAAAACCGATGCTGCAGATTTCTCCCCATCACTTCCCCCACTGTCCTCAATCCAATGTATTACCTTCCTTCTCCCAGACAACTCCACACTCCTCTCTGTTTCCACTCCATGGTCCATTCCTTACACCACATCCCAGGGAGTCCTCTTAATATCCAATCAGATTATGTCCCTTCTCCTCTCATGACTACCCAGTGGCTCCCACCTCCCCACTAACTCCCCAAACTATCTACTGGGAGGTTATTAAAAGACATTAAATATAGTGCCTTGTGTTACGCGGTAGGTTCTTGTTGTTGATCTATTTTATATACAGTAGAGTGCATAGCCAGATGTTTTTTAACCTGCAAATCAAGAAAATGACTCTTAGCTACAATATATTTATCAAGGTCATTAATGTAAATTGCTCAGAGGGAGCAGAAATGACACTGCATTAATCCATCATTACTCAGAGTTAACAGACAGATGCTCACAGGCCGGGGAAAATCATAGGCAGCTGATGCCAACGCCAATTCTTTGGAGTTTTTATCACATTCGACTTGGCTACTTCCTAAAGGCATCCAGGTATATTACCCAAAGAGGTATGAACCAGTAAGACGGTACCAGATCCTTAGAAGAGGAGGATTTTTGAAATGCTTGGTCTGGAGATGGTACAACGGCAGCAGTGAAGAATGTGGATTGTGTCTGAAATCTCCTGTGCCTTCACCAGCAAAAGAGGAGAGCCAAAAACACTATGTACAGACTCCAGATACGACATCAGAGCAAATTCAGGAAGCACAAGGAGCCCAGGTCATCTTTCGGGAAAGTTCTATTTGTCGCCCTGGTCACTTGGGTCACTCCAGGCTAACAGAACACCTGCCACACAGACTCCCCCTCCTTCCAAGTATTACAGATGTCCAGTCACAGGGCCTGGCATCTCCGACTTCACGGAGTCTCCAATGATGCCAGAAGGATGCCAAGGCCATGTTGCTACTCTCTTGTCTGTAAAGATCCACCCTCCTCCCCAATGAACCTGGACTTGGAGGTTAGGCACTTTCTATTCTGAGAGTGTTGGTTTTTGGATATTACTTAACTGCTTTGGGCCTTAGTTTATTCATCAAAAAAAATGGGGTGGTGATAGCTATATTCAGAGGAGAAAAGAGACCGTGGTACAAGTAGCTGTGATGGTTTCTAGCACAAGGCAGGGCCTCAAGCCAGGCTCACAACTCTTGTCCTCTGCTGCCCCAAAGTTTATTTATTCATTTATTTAACTTTTGGCTGTGCTGGGTCTTCGCTGCTGTGCAGGCTTCTCTCGTTGCGGCACGCAGGGGCTACTCTCGAGTTGAGGTGCAAGGGCTTCTCACTGCGGTGGCTTCTCTTGTGGAGCATACAGGGTGCTCAGGCTTCAGTAATTGTGGCTCCTGGGTTCTAGAGCACAGGCTCAATAGTTGTGGTGCATGGGTTTAGTTGCCCCATGGCATGTGGGATCTTCCCAGATCAGGGATGGAACCCGGGTCTCCTGCACTGGCAGATGGATTCTTTACCACTGAGCCACCAGGGAAGCCCTGCCTAAAAGTTTAAAGTCCCCTTCTCCCAAACCCCACTGGCCTTAACATCACTGTCTAGAAACTTGCTCATGTGCCCCTCAGTTCTCTTCCCTCTTCATTAGTGGAAAGGGGTGAAGATGCATTACCTTGAGACCTCACATGCACAGGTATTGCAAGCAACCCATGGTGATTCCCAAAGTGCCAGAGCTGCATGTGCAGGTTTAGACCCACCATGGGACCTACATGGGACCTGAAATTTTACATGCATCTTCATGAATCCAGTTTTGTTTATCAAAATATGAAGGGTGGAGAGGGTGAGGATGCAAGAGATGTTATTCTGCTCTGTAGGTAACATGAGTGAATCCTTGGAAATATATGACTTCTGTGTTCAGTGACATATGCTGCATGATGTCAGCAGCTGCTATTCAGAATGTGAAAAATATTAATAAAGTAGGAAAGGTTTATGGGCTTCTCTGGTGAGTCAGATGGTAAAGAATCCACCTGCAATGCAGGAGATGGATTCCATCCCTGGGTTGGGAAGATGCCCTGGAGGAGGGCATGGCAACCACTCCAGTATTCTTGCCTGGAGAATCCCTAAGAACTGGTGAGCTACGGTCCATGGGGTCACAAAGAGTTGGACATGACTGAGTGACAAAGCATAGCATAGCACCTAGGAAAGGTTTACTGTGGTAAAATGAATAGAGCAAGAAAAATAGTGATCAACTGGTTAAAAAATGGGCAAAGGACCTGAATAGACATTGTTCCAAAGAAGACATACAAATGGCCAAGTACATGAAAAGCTTCATCATCAGAGAAATGCAAATCAAAACCACAATGAGATATCACTGGACATATGTTAAAATGGTTATTGTCAATAGAAAAGAGATTAGGTGCTAGCAAGGATATGGAGAAAAGGGAACCTTTTTGTACTGTTGGTGGTAAAAGAAAATGGTATGAAGGTTCCTCAAAAAATTGACAATAGAACCACCATATGATCCAGCAATTCCACTTCTGGATATATATGCAAAAGAAATCAGTATCTTGAAGAAATATGTGCACCTCCATGCTCACTGCAGCCTTATCTACAACAGCCAAGGTGGGGAAGCAACCAAGAGACCATAGGTGGATGAATGTATAGAGAAGATGTGGCATGTGTGTTCAATTTAATATTCTTCCACCTTAAAAAAGAAGGAAATCCAACATCTGCAACAATACAGATGAACCTTGAGGATATAATGCCAAGTGAAGTAAGTCAGACCAGAGGAAGACAAGTACTGTGTGATCTCAGCTATATGTGGAATCTTAAAAGGCTGAACTCATAGAAACAGAGAGTGGAATGGTGGCTGCCACAGCCTGATAGGTGGGGAAATGGGGAGACGCTGGTCAAAGTGCACAGGCTTCCAGCTATGAGTAAGTTCTAAGGATCTAATGTACAGCCTGCTGATGAGAGTCAACACTGCATTGTATACTGGAGATCTACCAAGAGAACAGACCTTAAATGTTCTCACCACACACGCAAAGGTAATTATGTGAGACGATGGATGGGTTAACTAACCTTACTGTGGTCATCATTTTGCAAATACCTATGGGTATCAAATTATCATGCTGAATACTGCAAACTTGCACAATGTTATATGTAGATTATATCTCAATAAAGCTAGGGGATAAAAGAAAAACAGTGACCAAGTTCCCACTGACAAACGATTGACATGTGGCTGACCAGGAGGCAACGTGAAGTTGTGTGTGTGTGTGTGTGTGGTGCTAAGTTGCTTCAGTCGTGGAAGTAGCTATAGTTAGTTTGACACTGTGTACTATATTTAAACATATCTAAAGAAGTATATGCACTTCTATATTTATGACTCATTTTTTTTGAGGATGGACCACTTGCATGAATTAAATTTATTTCTTAAATCAAAAACCACAATTTGCTACCTTTTTCTTCCCTAGTAACAGGAGGGTGAAGAAGGACAACATGACCTATCAGGGAGCTGCCTCTGTGCAGAGGTTCCTGGGCCCCGAGATGTGAAAGATGTGGAGAAGGAAAAACAGGCGTCAGGCCCCAGTGCCTCCAGAGAACCTACCAGACCCTCTCAGGAGTAAGACCATTTGCCCAGATCCTGAAGGAAGCAAGGCTGGTCTGTGTGAAGCCTCAGAGCTCATTCCTGACAACCCCTGGAAGACATGGACGCCCGGAAGTGGTTGATGATGTCTGGCTGACATGGGGAATGCCATCAGAGAACAGTCTTGTCCCTGACACCTGGGAGATGCCCCCGTGACTCCAGAAAGCCATAGGAAGATGCCACCCTCCCCCAGGGCACCTGGGACACCAGACCACTGAGGGTTGGTGTCATTAGTTCTCGCGTGTTCCCTAGGGTCTCTGGGCCACGCTAGCCAAGTGACCGTGAGTTCACCTCTGAACGTGACTCGGGATCGGCTGCCCCGTGAGTGAGATGGTAAGAGCAGTGTGGTGGTTTAGCAGGTGGGTTCAAGTCTCAGCTCTGCCACATACTAGCTGCAAAACTTGAAGCAATTCACTGTACCTTTTTGTGCCTTGGTTTTCTCGGGTGTAAAATAAACATAACACTAGTACTTAGTGTTAGGGTTTTCTGCTATTAATAGCAGAGGGGGTCACAGAAGCAGATGCCAAGACGGGAAGGAACTGGATAGGAGAGCTATGTGTTAGAGGAAACGGCTGTAAGGGAGGTGGGGGAGCCAGGGGGGCTGAGAGAGCCTTCAGACCATCATGTAGTGTGTCCCCTCGGTTGGAGAGAGGAAACGACGATTTTGGCAAGGGCACTGGGGTGTCATGGAGCCAAAGTCATTGTCAGAGGAGCCCCCCTCTGCCGAAGGTGGACCTGCCCAATGTCCATGCCACATTCATCACCTGAGCGGGGAGCCGCCTCGGAGCACAGCGGTCAATTACACCCCCACAGTTGGAGGTTTGAGGGCACCTTCTCATGCCACAATTGCTGTTGTAAGAGTTTAAGAATTTGCTTGATTCTGGTGGAAGTGCATCTAAGAGACCTGAGTTGAGCCTCCACAAACGCCCCCAGCTTCCCACCCTCTGGGACCACTTTCCTTCTCCCCACTCTCCGTGCTCCATCTACTTGAACAGCCCTCCTGGCTTTATTCTTTTCCCCCTCTTCATCCTTTCCCTTTTCTCTTTGCAGTGCTGCCCTCCAGCCACAAGCCCAGCCAGAAAAGCTGCAGAGTAAGGGGAGAGGTATGGCAGGAAGGGCTTGGAGGGCCCTCATGTGAGGAGGAAAGCCTTGGACCAGCTGCTCCATGCCCCCTCCTCCCCAGGCTGGACCTCTGGGGCAATGCGGTCCATGCAGGAGGCTGCCCCCCGAATCGTGGCCATATACTGCCCCCACCCACAGGACATGTGCCTGGCTTGCTTCGCAGGGAGAGTTTGCCAGTCAGCATCCTGCCTACACCTGCCAGCCAAGAAGCAGGGGGAGCTGGGCGCCCTCACTCCCCTCCCAGCATGATGGAGATCTATTTTAGTCCCCACTGCCTGTTAGTCATCACTGTGGTGGAGGGACATTAATCTCCACTGTCAGGGGGAAGCTGAGGAAGCTAATACTTCTCCTTTGGGGTGTGAGTTGCAAAACCCTTCCTCAAACCCCAGCATTATAAATCCCGTATTTATTTTCATAGCTATGAGCAAAATCCAAATAGCATCTTTCTAAAACTGGACAAAAGATGCCATGACTTGTCCTGAAAGCAGTCCAAGGCCCTGGGAGGTGAGGCTAAGAGAGGCTACTCCAGCAGGGGCCCCTCTCTGCTTGAGGGGACAAGAGGGGTGCCACGAGCCTTTCACTCTGCAGGACGGGCTGACTTCCTCCCCGTGCTTCTCATTTCAGGAACCGGCCGAGGTAGAGCAGTCTGGGAAACATTTACACCCCAAAGAGTGGCATCCTCCCACCAAGGGAACTGCCAGCAGCATAGCACAAATCGACTGAAAGAGAGAACTGCCATTGCGTGTGTGTCTGCTGCGCCGAGGCACTGAGCTAGGGGATGGTGGCAAGGCAGTCTGCAGCCCTCCACACCACTGGCCTGGTTGGCACTCACCACAAGGCAGCCCTGAAAGCCTGAAGGACCACTCACAGTGTCTGTCCGAGTCAGAGTCACACCACTGTGCTGGCTGCTACCCTTACAGGGTTTGAGGCACAACTTTTGGTTGATAAAGTCAAGTGCATGATCTTTCCCAAGCTCGCTTCCCCCCTTCCCTGAGAGGATCTGTGACTGGTTCCTGCCCCGGGGAGTCTTTCTAGCTGAGCTGATGTGAAATCCACTAATGGGTGCCTCTTCTGCTACCCATGGAGAAAGGTGAGACAGTCTGGCCAAGGGGTGCGCAGGCCCTCGGGTTTTTACAAGGAGGAGGACGTTCAGACACATACCCACAATGGGATGGCTGGCCCCCCGGAACTTGCTGGCTGATCCACCTGCCACCCAGAACTTACTTGGATGGAATTTCATCTTGTTCTTTATAAAGAAGCTTCCATTTTGTGGACTGAGGTTGGTTCCCCTGCAGACACCACCCCTGGAACAGCCCAGTCATAAGGGTAACCTCATGATTAACCTCCTGTTTGCTCTGCTGAGGGTATTAAAGGTTCACATGCACACGGACCAGTCCCTCCTCAAAACTAAACCACTGGCCAGCTGCCTTTTGCTGTAACTCTTTTCCAAAGGCTATGTCTGAAAGATCACACCATGTAATAGTGACAAGGGGGAGCTCCAGAGGTCACAGCCCAGTGCAAATATCATCTTTCACCTACCAGCTGTAAGATCTGGGGCAAGCTCTCAACGCTGTTAGACTCAATTTATTCCTCCATAAAGTGAGTGTGACAGTAATAATTCACCTCATAATTAACTGAATGACATGAATGAATTAAATTAATTAACATGTATTCATAGCTATAAAGTTCTTAGATCTGGACCTGGCGCATAACTGGTGCTCCATGAATATTCATTGTGGTGGAGGTGGTGGTGATCATTATTGGCTGCGTCCCACGAGCAGAAGGGCTTCCCAGGTGGCGGTAGTCATACAGAACCCACCTGCCAATGAAGGAGACATAAGAGACTCGAGTTTGATCCCTGGGTCAGGAAGATTCCCTGGAGAAGGGAACAGCAACCCACCAAAGTATCCTTGCCTGGAAAATCCCATGGACAGAGGAGCCTGGTGGGCTACAGTCCATAGGGTTGCAAAGAGACACAGCTGAACAACTCAGCATGCACACACGAGCAGAAAACGGCCAGACTGGGAAATGAACGCAGGACCATGTTACTACTCAGCTACTCTCTTTCCAGGAGGTTGCTTTTAATTTGGGAACTTCCATCCTTTAAAGTAAAAAGAGGGTACTTTCTCTCTTGAGTTATTAGCAAGTAACTGGATGTTTTAGTTATAACAGCCTCCTCTTTCAACCTGCTGGTTGGTGTTGTTTGGGCTTTACCCAGGTTGAAAACACCCAGCTGTCCCTGTCTCAGACAAGAACTGTTGTTCTATCTACAGAAATAGGAAGAGGAACTCTGGGGAAATTCACTTCAAATTTTTTCATCTTCAGATTTTGAAAAAGCCAGAATATTTAACTAGATTAAGAACTAAAATTAAGAAAGTTTCTTTCACTTGTTTCCCCCAACTCTTTATTTTGAAAAATTTCAAAGCTAAGAAGTTAAATGAGTACTACAATAAACATCATATAACGTTTACCGGGATTCACCCATTTTAACCACCTGCCACATTTGTTTGATCTCTGTGGAGACAAAGAGAGGTTGAGAGAGGTGCCTTTGGGATGCCTAAGTGGGACTGCCAAATGTCCATTTTTCTAAGTCATCGGGCTAGTGTTTTTCCTATCAATATGTGTGCTCTTTATACTCAGACTATGAGCCATGACTGGCAAATACTTTTGACCCATTTTCTGTTTTCACTTTTGTTTATCATGAATGTTGACACCCAAACTCCTAATTTTCAGTTAGGTAAACATATTAAGTGCTACCTTTGTGAATTCTTTTATGTCAGAAAGTCAGAAAACACTTTGATATACTCTAGGCTGTGGGGAACACATCATATTCCACACCTCTGGCCCCAAAGATTGGTCATGAGCATACATCTGTTCCAAGATGGCACAGTAAGAGTCAATTTCAGGACACTGTGGTCACTGCTGGAAGCAGGTGTCCCCTCTCTCTCAGAGCTTCAGTTGGCGGGCTGGAAATGTAGATATGTTCACCGCTGTCTTGTTACCATTAGGAAGAATCTGCTGGACAAAAAAGCCAACACAAAGAAAAGCAGAACCCACTGATGATGAAACACAAACACTCCTGATGACATAGCTCAGGAACCCAGATCCCATCACACCCAAATTCCTGGCCTTTTCATTACATAAGGCAGTAAATTCCCTTTCATATTTACTTCAATTTAAGTTTCCATCACTTGCAACTTTAAGAATTGGGCAATGGGGACTTCACTGGTGGTTAATCTCTGGTCAGAGAACTAAGACCCCAAATACCATAGAGCATAGCCAAAAGTGAAAAAAAAAAAAAATGGGCAATGAAGAAAATTAGATGTAATCTCACCCTGAAAGGAGGAGTTTCCCACCACCTCTGCCTCCAAGGCCTATGTCCAGGCTGCATACACACCCCCTGTAGAGGGTCTCTGCCTGCTTTGGATACTGTCACTGTCCAGCTCAGCGTGGCTCCCCAGTGGTCTCCAGATGACAGTTATTTGCAGGGGAACCAAGAAGGACTGCATGACAGAGAATGACGGGACAGAAGGATCTGGAGGGTAAAGCGCCCATTTCTCCTGCCCACACTTGGGGCTTGTCTCAGCTCTGACTCCATGTGGTGGTTCTGCCTCCATACATGTCTGCCTTCGGACATTTGTTTTTCCTATGACCTGGGCAGATTTCTTAAATTCTCTCTGTCCTTTCAGCATTCTCAAAAGAAAATGCACAACGAAGCCAACAATAGCTACTTCTGAGAGAATGTTGTGAACATTAAATAAGAAAATCATGTTATGTGAAAGCAGGAGAACCAGACAGGAGATATACATACATATCCTATTAGTTATACACACACACACACACACACATACATATATGAGATTTAAGACATTGGTTCATGTGATTATAGGAACTGGCAAGTCTGAAATCTGCAGTTCAGTCTGGAGACAAAATTCCCTCTTCTTCAGCAGAAGTCAGTGCTCTTGTTAAAGGCCTTCAAATGACTGGATGAGACCCACTCACATTATGGAGAGTAATCTGCTTTACTCAAAACCCACAGATTTAAATGTTAATAACAACTTAAAAGCGGCTTCCCTGGTGGCTCAGCAGTAAAGAATCCACCTGCCAATGCAAGACACAGAGGTTCAATCCCTGAGTTGGGAAGATCCCCTGGAAAAGGGCCCGGGAACCCACTCCAGTATTCTTGTCTGGGAAATCCCATGGACAGAGGAGCCTGGCAGGCTACAGTCCATGGAGTTGCAAAGAATCGGACAGGACTTAGCGACTAAACAACAAGGATATCATCTTAAAAAAAATACCTTTATAGCAACATTTAAACTGGTGTTTGACCAAACAACTGGATACCACAGCCTGGCCAAGTTGACATATAAAATTAACCATTACAGGACCCAGTGCAATGTAGACATTCTAATACAGGTTGGTTGATTTGAAGTGAATTCAGTTTCTCCCAACAAACTCAGCAGCAGTCTTAGGGTATGCTTTGAAGGGGACCTTAACCATTATTTGGTAATTAACAACAGAGCACTTTACAGGTGGTAGAGCCCTTTCTTATATAGGATTCCTTCACAGGAGACTGGGTGCCAGGGTGTAGCAGGAGGGATTACTGGCTTCTTTACAGAGGAAAAACATGAGGTTTAGTGAGAGGCAAACCCATTAACAGCTCACTATAGTCTCCTGTGACAGGTGCATGGATAGGAAGGCAAAGGGAGGACAGAGGCCCCTGTGCTCTTACTTTGGTTCCAGTAAAGAAGTTTGGATGTTTGGTGTCCATCCCTTTATTACCTGTGTCTTGGACTATTTTAATAATTATCTCACATCTACAGATTAGTTACTTAATTTTAGTTTTCCTGTTAGATAAGGAGTACCCTTTCTATTTTACCCTGGGGGCCTTGATATGCCTCAGGTGGTCCCCAAAGCCCAGGAATTTAGACTTCTTCCTGCGCAGAGTTTCCTTATGTGACCTAATAGCCACTAAAGCAGGAGTCACAGACCCAAATGCTGACAAAGGCCAGGTAAGCGACTTAACGGGAGTGAGGCAGCTGGTAGGGCAATGGGGGTCTTCAGCAAACTGGAGCAAGCATATCCCATCATAAGACAATAGCTACAATGCATCTCCAAGACACAGTGACTTTGGGTAGCTTAGGACTTTTAATATGTGGAAATAGGGATTTTAAATGAAATAGCCTGATTTAAACTGGCAGTCAATTCAAATTGTTTTTTAAAAACACTACAAGGGGGCTTCCTGGGGGCATAGTGGATAACAATCCACCTGCCAATGCAGGAGACATGGGTTCCACCCTGGTCCGGGAAGATCTCACATGCTGTGGAACATCTAAGCCTGAGAGCCACAACTACTGAGCCTGTGCTCCAGGGCCCGGGGGCCGCAACCACGGAAGCCCCATGCCCTAGAGCCTGTGTTCTGCAAGAGAAGCCACCCCAACGAGAATCCTGAGCACCGCAACTAGAGGGCAGCCCCTGCTCGCCACAACTAGAGAAAAATAATGAAGACCCGGCACAGCCAAATATATATATATAACTATATATATATTTTTAAAAAACACTGTGAGAGCCAGATAAAATTCATCTTTAGATAATCATTCCTGCCTGGTGGTTAAAAGAGAAAATAAAGTGTGCTTTTGCATGACTAGCTTGGCACATATACCGTCTATCCACTCATAAATGAAGGAGGCAAGAATTACTATATTTGCCTATTTCTTAGTGCAAAGTTAGAGGAGGATCTTGCCTGGAAGATGCAGAAGCAAAGAAAATGGGGACCTGGCTTCCCAACATTTCCACCAGGCTCTCCACTGAAGACACTGCTTAAGTGTTGTCAACTCCCTTGCAAGGTCTAACAAGAACAGCCTTAAATGTCATTTCTCTAATTGATCAGTCACTACTGATGCCTTTTCTCCTAGGTTGTGGAAGCTCCCCAAGGAAGGTACATCTGTAACCATCACTTGAGCCGGAGTCCGTTCAGCTAAGAGCCTCTGCATCTAGAACAAGGATAATTCACCAGGTCAGCTGCACTAACCCAGGATGGGAGGAGCGAGCACTGCCCTGGAGAGTTCCCAGCATGGGGTGTGTTCTTCTCACTTCTCAGCTGAAGACACCCACTTGTTGCTGGAGTCTCACAAGTGTACTGAGTGTACACAGTCCGGGGCAGGAAGTAGAACCACTCCCTCCCTTGGCCCCTTTACACGGAAACATAAACCCAGACTCTTCAAGGTGGAGGACACTGCCCTGCAGTATCACTGAGTTCTCTCTCAGTACCTCCTAAGGTTAACAGTTTTCCCCAATTTTTTTTTTTTTTTTGGTTCATTTGTCTCCAGCACAGTTCTGTGGTCCTCACATGCCCTTCACTTACTTGCCTGACATGAGTCACATTTCCTGCCAGGAGAGAGAAGGAAACTCTGAGAATGCAGGTGTCCAGCTGCCGCCCCTCAGAGCCCCCTCATCTCAGAGCATGCTCTGCTCCTTCTCCAAATCCTAGACCAGAGTTCCCTGCCTCCTCAATCTGAGATTCCCCTGGATGGGGAAGAACAGGCATGCAGATTACAAAATCATTTCCAAGGATCCCATGCAGTTTTGACTGAGGACTGGAGGCAGGGCTAGTGAAAGACCCTGCCTTCAATGAGCTCACCATCTACTAGGGGAAACTAACATGAAAACTGAACTTATATCTGGAAGGCCCTTAGTCTCTCTCCCGTTGGTGTGGATGAGTGAACCAGAGTGGGGAAGGGGTTTCTGCCAGGCAACACTAAGGGATATTAACAGAAGGGATTTGTTAGGTAAACCAAAGTGGCTGCAGCGTAAAATCTCTTAGCATAAAGTCAAAAAATTATACTAGCCAGGGAGATTATCAAGCATGTTTGAATCTTTTTCAGGCATCATAACAGAAGATCAATCCAAGTAGTGAAAGATGCCCACCTTTTAAAGAAAAAAGGTAGAACTGCAGAAAAGGAAAACCAGGACTTCCCTGGCAGTCCAGCAGTTAAGACTCTGCACTTCCAATGCAGTGGTGCAGGTTTGATCCCTGGTTCAGGAACTAGATCCTGCAAGTTGCATGGTTTGGCCAAAATAAAAGAAAGAAAAGGAAAGCCTTCCTCCCTTTCCTCAACATGGAAAGCCTCTCCCTGCATCCACTTTCCAATGGTCTAGGGAGGGAGAGGGGAGAACGGAGACTAGTCGAAGACTAAACAATTTCCAAAGATGGAGGAGTCTGAAGGCTTGCAGTTTCTAGGAGCAGAGTCATGACCCAGGTAAGGAGGGAATATGGGTACACTGGAGGCTCTAGAGTTTGACCTTTCTAAGGTTGAAATAAGTCCTACCTCCAATCCCCATGCCCCATGGTGTTGGTAGAGACCACATGGGAGCCTGAACGTTTCCTCCCACCAGGAGGTAGCAAGGCCCGCCTCCCCCTCCCACTGCGGTGATGTCCGTGGAAGCCTGCCAGACAGTCAGGGCTCTTTCCACTATCTAGTGAGAACGAGGCCACATGCTCTCTGTCGTGTCAGTGGCGGTCATGTAGGGCGCAGTAACAAGGCCCTTCTACCTCTTCCCTCCTTCTGGACAAGGAGGTTATCAGCAGAGGTTGGGTGGGAGCCAAAAACTTCACATACACCCATCAGTAACGGGGAGTTTCCTTCCCAGGTGTCGAAAAGTGGGGAACCTGGAAGACTTCCTTCACCAGCAGTAAGGAGGCAACACCACTCCTTCTCCTGCTTGAGTGATGTCAAAGCAAGTCAGCCAAAATAGAAGGTTTGAATAAGATCCAGAGTCTTACAGTATCCGAAATGTCCAGGTTTCAACTAAAAATCATTCATCAGGGGTCTTCCCTAGTCGTCCAGCAGCTAAGACTCCATGCTCCAAATGCAGGGGACCTAGGTTGGATCCATGGTCAGGAAACTAGATCCCACATGCCACAACTAAGACCCAGTGTAGTCAAATAAATTAAAAAAAAAAAAAATCTTTTACCATATCAAGAACCAGGAAAATCTCAAACTGCATAAAAAAATTATCAGTGGATGCCAACACCAAGATGTCAAAGATGTTAGACATCTTTGACGATGATTTAAAGCAACCATCATAAAAATGCTGGAACAAACAATTTCAAGCAAGCTTGAAACAAATGAAAAAAAAACCAGAAGTCCTCAGCAAGGAAATATAAATTCTCAGCAAATACATTACAATTATAAAGAAGAAACAAATGGAAATTTTAGAACTGAAAAATACAATAGCCAAAAACAAAACTCAGCAGATGAGTTAAACTGAAGAATGGAAGGGACAATAGAAAGAATCAGTGAATATGAAGAGTAAACAACAGAGAAAAAAATTAACTGAAAAAAAAAAATAGAGCCCTAGGGACATTCAAGACTATAAGAGATCTAACATTCAGGTCTTCTTCCTCAGAAGGAAAGGAAAAAGAGAGCAAGTCTGAAAAGTACTTGAATGGCTGAAAGCTTCCCAAGTTTGGCAAAAGATACTAACCTACAGATTCAAAAAGCCGAGTAAACTCCAAATGGGAGAACCAAAAGAATTCACATCAACACATAATCGTCAAACTTCTAAAAACTACAAGCAAAGAAAAAAAATCTCAAAAGCAGCAAAAAGAGAAATGACAACTTTCAGATGAGAGAAACAATTCAAAGGACAGTGGATTTCTGATTGTCTCCACCAGACACCAAAGGCCAGAAGGAAAGTGCTGAAAGAAAAGAACTCAACCCAGAATCCTACACCGAATGAAAACATCCTTCAGAGATGAATAGGAAATCAAGACGTTGTCAACTGAAGATAACCTAAGACTCTGTTGCTTGCACAGCCAACCTAAAGAATGGCTAAAGGAGGTTCTCTAAATGGAAAAGAAGCAACAAAAGAAAAATCTTTGGAACATCAAAATGGAAGAAAAAACACAACAAGCAAAAATAGAGGTAAATATAATATATTTTTCTTATCCTCTTTGAGTTTTCTAAATTAGGTGTGATAACTGAAACAAAAATTATAACACTGTCTCATGTGGTTCTAAATGGATGTCGAAAAAATATTGAAAGCAATTATATTATAAATGGGGGGAGGACAAAAGGATGTAAAGGGAGACAAAGTTTCTATATTTCACTCAAACTGGTGAATGTCAACATCAGTTGACTGTGAAAAATTAGATATACAAGGCAACACCCAAAGAAACCACTAAAAAGGCTTTGCCAAAAGATAAACTCAAAACATTATAAATAAATCAAAATTGATTTCTAAAAAGTGTTAAGTAAACAATTTCCACAGGAAGACAATAAACAGAAACCAAAAAAAAAGAGAGAGAGAGAAAGAGAAAGAAAACGAAAGATACAATAGCAGACCTAAGTCCTGACATATCAATAATTACATTAAATGAAAAGGGACTAAAAATACAAATTAAAAGATGATTGGCAGAGGAGATTTTAAAACATGACTAAACCATATTTCATCTACAAGAAATTCACTTCAAATATAACCTAAGTCTTACATCTTATGCAAAAATTAGCTCAAAACCGATCACAAATTTAAATGTAAAGCATGAAACCATAAGATTTTTAGGAAAAAAGCCTAGGATAGTATCTTTAGGATCTAGGGTTAAGCAAAGAGTTCTCAGATTTGATACCAAATGGAGAAGGCAATGGCACCCCACTCCAGTACTCTTGCCTGGAAAATCTCATGGATGGGGGAGCCTGATGGGCTGCAGTCCATGGGGTCTCTAAGAGTCGGACACGACTGAATGACTTCACTTTCACTTCCCACTTTCATGCATTGGAGAAGGAAACAGCAACCCACTCCAGTGTTCTTGCCTGGAGAATCCTAGGGACGGGGGAGCCTGGTTGGCTACCGTCTATGGGGTTGCACAGAGTCGGACACGACTGAAGTGACTTAGCAGCAGCAGCAGCAGTTCAATCCATAAAATGAAAATCAATCCTACACACTGAACATCATCATATATAAAATTTTTGCTCTGTAAAAGACTCTGCTGAGGTGGGAATTTGCTGTATGACTCAGGAAACTCAAACCAGGGCTCTGTGACAACCTAGATGGGTGGGATGGGGTGGGAGGTAGGAGGGAGGTTCAAGAGGGAGGGGATATATGTATACCTACAGATAATTCATGTTGATGTATGGCAGAAATCAATACAATACTGTAAAGCAAATATCCTTCCATTAAAATATATATATATATATATATATATATATATATATATATATATATATAAAGCCTCTGTGAAGATAAGACGACAAGCTACACAGAAAATATTTGCACACAGCATATTCAACAAAGGACTAACATTAGTATAATTTTTTAAATTCTAAAATAACAGCAAAAAAGGAAACAATTCAATTAGAAAATGGGCAGAATATATGAAAAGACATTTCATTAAAGACACATAGAAAGCAAACAAGCACATGAAAAAATGTTTTACATCATCAGCCAGTAGGAAAATGTGAAATAAAACCACAATGAGGTACTATTATACATCTACCAGAATGGCTAAAGTAAGAAACATCCCCAAATGCTTGCAAGGATATGGCTAAGTTAGATCACCCATACATTTCTGGCGGTACAGACATTCTGGAAAGCAGTCTGCAATTTCTTTAAAAACTAAACATGCAACTACCATATGGCCCAGCAATTGTACTTCTGGGAATTTATCCCAGAGAAATGAAAATTTATGTTACAAAATATCTGTATACAAATGTTCAAAGCAGCTGTATTTGTGGTAGCTCCCAAACTGGAAACAATCCAGGTGTTTTCCAACAGATGAATGATGAAACCAACTGTGGCACTTCAGTACCAAGGACTACTGCTCAGTAGTAGAAAGAAAAGGAGTATTGATACATGCAGCAACCTGGAAGAATCCCCAGAGAATTATGCCTAGTGAAAAACAAAGCAATACCAAAAGTCTATGATTCTACCATATAATACTATTCTGGAAATAACAAAATTATAAAAATGAGAGGGGGATAAATTAGGAGTCTGGGGTTAAAATATACACACTGCTATATATAAAACAGACAACCAACAAAAACCTACTGCATAGCACAAGAAACTATACTCAGTGTCTTATAATAAGCTATAAAGGAAGAGAATGCAAAAAAAAAATATGTTGATGCCATGAACAACGGAATCACTTTGCTGTATACCTGAAACCTACACAACATTGTAAATCAACTATATTTCAATTGAAAAAAATGTTTTAAATTACAGAAATGGATAACAGGTTAGTGGTTGCTGTGGTTAAGGAGAGGGTGTGGCCCTTGAAGACAACATCAGGGATCCTTGTGGTGATGGAAATGCTTTGTATCCTGTCTCTGTCAATGTCATTCTCCTAGTTTGAACCATGGTTTGTAAGACGCTGCCATTTGTGGAAACCAGGTAGAAGGTTAGACAGGATCTCTCTGCACTATTTCTTACAACTGCACATGAATCTACTATTAACTCCAAATAAAAACGTCAATTAAAAACAAAACTGGCAGAAAAATAAGTTGTGAAGCCTTAATTTAAAAAAAAAAAAAAACAACTCTTGGGAATTCCCTGGTGGTTCAGTGGTTAGGACCCTGTGCTTTCACTGCTGGGGGCCTGGGTTCAATTCCCAGTCAAGGAACTAAGATCCTGTAAGCTGCACGATGAAGCCAAAAATAAATTAAAAAAAAATTAAAAGTGCCTCTTGATACCACTTCCCCTTCTGTAACACAGAAATTCCATTTCTCTGTTCTCCTTCACAGAAAAACCTTTTTTAAAAACAGTTTTCCTCTCCACAGAAAAACTCTTTTTAAAAAAGTTTTCTTCTCTACTTAATTCCTCTCTTTCCATTTTCTCTGAAATGCACTCCAGTCAAACTTCTGCCCACGTGATGTCACCAAAATAGCTGTGGCCAGTTACTGACAACACTGTTAAGCCGCATGGTCAAGCCTCAGTTCTCATCTTAACCTATAGTCCGCATTTGACACAACTGAGCTTTCTGTTCCTAGACTCACTCTTTTAGCTTGCTTCCAGAACTGCTCATTTTCTTGGTTTTTTTCTTATCTCACTGGATGTTCTTTCTCCGTTTCCTTTTCTGTCTCCACAATTTCCTAATGTTTTGACATCCCAAAGCTCTGTCCTGATCTTTCTATGATCTGTCTATATTTAGCTGCTTATTCAGCTTCATGGATTTAAACATTCTCCATCTGCTGATGACTCTGAAATTTATATTCCCAGCCTGGGTATCTCTCCCAAACTGCAGATTTGTATGTCCTGTTGTTTCCCCAACCTCTCCCTCTGCTTATGTATTAATAAATTTCTCGAAGTATTGTGAATAAAACTACCTTCCTGACTTCCACTCAAAACCTGCTCCTTCTCAGTATTCCCCTTTTTGGCTTACAGCATATTGATCCTTCTACTCATCCAGGCCCCAAGTCCAGACCACCTTAGACGCCTCTCTTTCTCTTCTGAGTGAAACAGGAGTCCTCGCAGGTGCTCATGACGTTATAGAGTTAGATATTAACATGGAACCAGATAAGGATAACTTTATCTAAATACATTTCATGTATCATATAATTCATTGTTTTATAGCATATTCACTGAGTTGTGCAACCATTAACACCAGCAATTTTAGAACATTTTCATCACCTCAAAAAGAAACCCATTCCCCTTTAGACATCACTCTCCAATCTTCTCATCAACCTTCACCCTAGGCCTAAATAACCACTAATCCACTTTCTGTCTCTGTATAGTTGCCTGTTGTTGTTCGGTCGCTAAGTTGTGTGTGACTCTTTGCAACTCCATGGACCGCAGCACCGCCAGGTTCCTCTGTCTGCCACTATCTCCTGGAGTTTGCTCAAATTCATGTCCATTGAGTTGGTGATGCCATCTAACCATCTCATCGTTTGTCACTCCACCCCCTTCTTTTGCTTTCAATCTTTCCCAGCATCAGTGTCTTTTCCAATGATTCGGCTCTTTGCATCAGGTGGCCAAAGTACTGGAGTTTATTTGCCTATGCTGGAAATGTCATATAAATGAGATCTTATCTGCGTTCTTGACTGTCTTCTTTCACTTAATCTTATGTTTGCAAGATTGATCCATGTTGCAGCATGCAGTATCAGTTGTTGCTGTTCAGTCTCTACAGTCTCATGACTGCAGCACGCCAGGCCTCCCTGTCCTTCACTATCTCCCAGAGCCCGCTCAAACTCATGTCCATTGAGTCAGTGATGCCATCCAACCATCTTGTCCTCTGTTGTCACCTTCTCCTCCTGCCCTCAATCTTCCCCAGCATCAGGGTCTTTTCTAAGGAGTCAATTCTTCGCATCAGGTGGCCAAAGTATTGGAGCTTCAGCTTCAGCATTAGTCCTTCCAATGAATATTCAGGACTGATTTCCTTTGGAATGGACTGGTTGGATCTCCTTGCAGCGCAAGGGACTCTCAAGAGTCTTTTCCAACACCACAGTTTGAAAGCATCAGTTTTTTGGCGCTCAGCTTTCTTTATGGTCCAACTCTCACATCCATACATGACTACTGGAAAAACCATAGCTTTGACTATACAGACCTGTGTTGGCAAAGTAATGTCTCTGCATTTTAATATGCTGTCTAGGTTTGTCATAGCTTTTCTTCCAAGAAGGAAGCATTATCAGTACTTTATTCCTTTTTATGACTGGATAATTTTCCATTCTATGGACTGACTGCATTTTGTTTATCTATTCATCAGTTAATGGACTTTGGGGTTGTTTCCACTTTCTGACTATTATGAATAATGCTATGAACATTCATATACAAATTTCTATTTCCACATATAGTTTCCTTTCTCTTGGGTACTCCTGGGTATATACCTAGGAATGGAATTGCTGGGTCAAATGGTAACTTTATGTTTCACTTTTTATGGAACTGCCAGACTGTTTTCTAAAACGGCTACACCATTTTACATACCCAGTGGCAATGTGGAACCCAACAAGGGTTCTTACTTCACATTCTTGTTAACACTTATTGTCTTATTTTGATTCTAGTCATCACAGTGGGTGTGAAGTTGTTTTCTCACTGTGGTTTTCATTTCCATTTCCCTGATGACTAATGATGTTGATCATCTTTTGATGTGCTTAATGGTCATTTACATCTCTCTTTTGGAGAAATATCTATTCAGATATGTTGTCTATTTTTATTAGGTTGTCCTTTTTTTTTTTTTTTTTTTTGCCGCACCACACAGTATGTGGAGTCTTAGTTCCCAGACCAGGGATGGAACCCACACCCCCAGCAGTGAAGTGCGGTCTTAACCCCTGGATTGCCATGGAAGTCCCCAGGTTGTCTTCTTCTTATTGGTTGTAAGCATTCTTTACACATCCTAGATTTGCAAATTTTCTCCCATTCTGTGGGTTGTTTTTGCTTCTTTGATAGTGTCTTTTGAAGCAGAAGAATTCTTTAATTTTCATGAAGTCCAACTGATCTTTTTCTTTTGATGCTTATGTTTTTGGTGTCATAGCAAAGAATCCATTGTCAAATCTAATGTGATGGAAATATACACCTATGTTTTAAGAATTTGGAATTATGGCTTTTATGTTTAGGTCTTTGAGCCATTTTTATTTAATTTTTAAAAATATGTATTTATTTGGATGTGTGGGTCTTAGCTGCAGCACATGGGATCTTTCATTGTGGCGTGCAGCCGGGACTCTCTAGTTGCAGAGTGCAGGCTTAGCTGCTCTGCTCCGGGGCATGTGGCATCTTAATTACCCAACCAGGGATCAAACATGCATCCCCTGCATTGCAAGGCAGATTCTTAACCACTGGATCGCCAGGGAAGTCCCCATTTTTATTGAATTTTTATACGTGATATGAGGTAGGAGATCCAGCTACATCTTTTAAATGTTGCTATCTGGTTGTCTTAATATCGTATGTTGAAAAGACTATTCTTTCCCCACTGAATGGCCTCAGCATCCTTGTCAAAAATCAATTAACTATAGAAACACAGATTTACTTATGAACTCCTGATTCTACTCCATTGATCTATATGTCTCTCTCTATGCCAGTACTACACAGTCTTGGTTATTGTACCCTTGTAAGTTTTTAAGTTGGAAAGTATGAGTCTTTCAACTTTTTCTTCTTTTCCAAGGTTGTTTTGGCTATTCTGGGTTTCTTGTGTTTCCAAATTAATTTTAGATCAGTTTGTTAATTTGTACAAAGAAGCCAGATGGGATGCAGTCTAATAGGGACTGCATTAAGTCCACAGGTCAATTTGGGGAGTACTGCTACTTAAACAGAGGATATTTTTCCATTTTTGAAGATCTTCTTTAATTTCTTTCAACAATGTTTGGTAGTTTTCAGAATATAAGTTTTGCACTTGCTTTGTTAAATCTGTTCCTAAGCATTTATTCCTTGGAAGAAAAGTTATGACCAACTTAGATAGCATATTCGAAAGCAGAGACATTACTTTGCCAACAAAGGTTCGTCTAGTCAAGGCTTTGATTTTTCCAGTGGTCATGTATGGATGTGAGAGTTGGACTGTGAAGAAAGCTGAGCGCCAAAGAATTGATGCTTTTGAACTGTGGTGTTGGAGAAGACTCTTGAGAGTCCCTTGGACTGCAAGGGGATCCAACCAGTCCATTCTGAAGGAGATCAGCCCTGGGATTTCTTTAGAAGGAATGATGCTAAAGCTGAAACTCCAATACTTTGGCCACCTCATGCGAAGAGTTGACTCATTGGAAAAGACTCTGATGCTGGGAGGGATTGGGGGCAGGAGGAGAAGGGGACGACAGAGGATGAGATGGCTGGATGGCATCACTGACTCAATGGACGTGAGTCTGAGTGAACTCCAGGAGTTAGTGATGGACAGGGAGGCCTGGCGTGCTGCGATTCATGGGGCCGCAAACAGTTGGACACAACTGAGTGACTGAACTGAACTGAAGCATTTATTCATGTTGATGCTATTATAAATGAAATTATTTTCTTAATCTAATTTTTGGATTGTTCATTACAAGTACATAGAAAGGCAAATTGATTTTTATAGATTGATTTCATATCCTGTAACCTCACTGAAATCATTAATTAGTTCTAATAGTTTTTTAAGATTTCTCAGAAGTTCCTATATACAAGATCATTGCATTCAGAAGTAGAGACAGTTTTTCTTTTCCAATCTCAATGCCTTATCCTTCACTTCTTGCCTGATTTGTGTTTGAACAAACTTCTCTGACTGCCTTACTGAGAACAAGTCAGATGAAGGTCAAGAGTGGAGAAGAGTCAGATATGAAAGGATTGTGCCTTGAACTAGGTGGGAGCAAAAAAAAGTCACAAAGTACTTCAGGGTGTTTCTCTTTAGTCTTTCTCGCCTTAATTTTTTCTTCTTTGTCTTACTGACCATCATGGTGATTTTTTTGCCTCAACCAACCACAAAGCCAGTATGCCAACTTTTAAAAAATCTTGTGATTAAAAAAAATAAATCCACATGAAGGAAGCAGGCACCAGACGGGAGACTAAAAAAACCCCAATCCTACATGTCCCATTTCTGCAAGAGCAGACCGTACATGACTGGTTGGACGGAAGGATTATTTTTATGAGGAGAAAAAAGAGAAGTATCCATCACCAGGTCTTAGAAAGGCTGCAACCCTCAGCAACCAGCTAAAGATAACCCAGGCAAGGAACTTTGTGCCAGACCTGGAGGCCGTCAGTGCTCTGAGTTACAGGATAATTTATGTTTCTCCAGTGAGTGACCATCCCAAGCTACCAGACTCTTCACCTTGGGGAAATGTGCTTCACCAGCCTTCCCCAGGAACTTACTTCTCCCTGAAGGTAGCAATACAGGAAAATTTCCCAGAAGTCCCCCTTACCCAATCCCTCCAGGCCAAATAGGATCTCTCTCTCCCCTGGTGAGCAGGAATTTAGCGTTGTGTTCTAAAATGGGCTGAGCCCTGGGCACTTACCTGATGTGGGGAGTGAGTCACAAAGTCACCTCAGCTCTTTCAGTCGTGTCTGCCTCTTCGCAGCACTACAGACTGTAGCCCGCCAGGCTCCTCTGCCCATGGGATTTTTCAGGCAAGAATACTGGAGTGGGTTGCTGGGCCCTCCTCCAAGGGATCTTCCCAACCCAGGGATCGAACCCACGCCTCCTGAGTCTTCTGTATTGCAGGTGAATTCTTTACCTACTGAGCCACCTAGGAAGTCCCGTTAAATTGTGCACCCAAGGCCCTTCCCTTACCTCTCCCTAGTGCCAGCTCTGGTTCTACTCAGCTCTGCCACTGACAGGCCATGTCCACAAGGACAATCCCTTGGCCTCTCTGGGCCTTAGTTTATTCATCTGAGAAGCTGAAGTGCTGGATTTAGAATAGTGTTTCCCCATAATGACCCATGAACCCAAACTGATCCTTAATTTTCCTATTCACAAAGCCTTTTCCAAAGTCCCCATTTCTTAAAATCTATAAACCAATTAAAAAAAAAAACAAAAAACTGCCCTATGAGATCTTTGGGTTTCTCTGGCTGCTCAGACTGTAAAAAATCCACCTGTAATGCAGGAGACCTCGGTTCAATCCCTGGGTTGGGAAGATCCCCTTGAGGAGGCATGGCTACCCACTCCAGTATTCTTACCTGAAGAATCCCATGGACAGAGGAGCCTGGCGGGCTACAGTCCATGGGGTCACAAAGAGTCACACAGGACTGAGCAACTAAGCACAGCACATGAGAACTTCATGTATGACTACAAAATATAAGTGGTATGTTCTCCATATGACCCAATTCTCTTAAAGAAACTGTTTCATCTTACATATAGCTCTGTAAATACCTCCCCAGAAACTACTGTAACTTTGCTTTCCATCCTAACCAAAAGTAACTGGACCAGAGGCAGACCCCAGACCCAAGATGAGCCAGCTATAGTCTGGATGGAGACAAGCCGATTATTCCTCTCAAAATGGGCATCGTAGACACTCTACAGCTAGTGAAGGTACGCAGCCCAGTGGTCAAGTCAGACACACAGGCTGGTGGCCATGGGGCCCACACGCAGGGCCCACGCTCGAGAAGCAGCTGGAAAGAAGGAGGCGGCGGAGAGCAGCAGCAGGACAAGTAAGCCCTGTGGCTCATGCGGATTAGAAACGACTCAGCTCTCGGTAGCTGGAGACTGTCTCACTCTTTACTTTCCCGTACTGCTGCCAACGTGAAGCGTGAACTATCCTTGTATTCTTGAGTGTGCCCTTACACAAACCACTGTCAAAGGAACTGTGACTCCAGCTGAGGAAAGGGCAGGTGATTCTTTAACAAATATAATCAACTGCTATGCTCGGGAGAAGACCAAACAAGATTCTGCCTCATGCTGTAAAGAAAATTTTTCAGAAGGAATTTTTAAAAATGATGTTTAAGAGAGAACATTTAGGACTTCCCTGGTGGCTCAGTAGTAAAGAATCTGCTGGCCAATGCAGGAGATGTGTGTTCAATCGCTGGTCCAGGAAGATCCCACATGCCATGGAGCAACTGCGCACACTGAGCCCATGTGCCAGAACCACTGAGCCTGTGCTCTAGAGCCCAGGAGACTCAACCACCGAGCCCGTGTGCCAGAACCGCTGAAGCCTGCGCACCCTAGAGCCTGTGCTCCGCAGTAAGAGAAGCCACTGCAATGAGAAGCCCATGCACCGCAACCAGAGAGCAGCCCACACAGCAACAAAAACCCAGCAGGGCAAAAATAAATAAGTATTTTTTTTTTTTAAAGAGAGAACTTAAAAAAAAAAGATATTCCTTCCTTGCATCCTGAACAAGTTATTTTTCTCTTCTTTTCCCTTTCCTCTCCTTTCCTCCCCATCCCTTTCCTCCACTTCTGGGGGTGGTAATGACCACAAAGGTAGCAGCAAAAGAGTGTGGGAGCCAAGGGTGTGATCAACACAGGAGAGAAATTACTCACAGAATGAGAGATGGAGCACATAAATAACGATACCGAAAATAATGAAAGAAGGTTTTCTTGTTCACAGAGAAGGAAGTTACATATAAGGAAAGGGGAAAGGCTAAAAATAACCTTGAGATACTGATGGAATGGAGGTACAGTGCAAATTCATGAACCTTTAAAATATAAACAGATATAGAAATAGTTATAGTAGTAGCCAGGGTACACATATACATACATACACACACACATACACATGTTTACATGTATATATGTTCCACCTCTGTACACGAGAAGGCCTGCAATTGATGACAGCCAGAAGCAATAAGCAACGAAATATTCAGATTTTAGTCTTCAAATATCACTCTCTTCTCTAGAACTCCTTAAAGAAACAGCTAGTTCCCAGGCTGAGGCAGGAAAATTACAAGATGAGCCATTTGTAAAATCTGGAACATTTTCTTGTGCCAGAAAGTAAAGAATTGCTCAAAAAATTACAGGGACATAGCTAAAGCTCAAAGGGGCTAATTTTGGCTTTTTTTTTTTTTTAACATTTTTTGGAAGCACAATTGATTTACAAGGATTCAGTGGTACAGCAAAGTGATTCAGTCACATTTTTTTCAGATTTTTTCCATTATAGATTATTACAAGATATTGAATATAGTTCCCTGTGCTACACAGTAGGTTTTTATTGTTTCTCTATTTTATAGTCGTGTATATCTGTTAATCCCAAATTCCCAAGTTATCCCTTCCCCACAACAGGAGTCAACTTTGGTGAGGCTCTCCTGCTAGCCAAATCTAGAATGATTTTGTACAAATAATGATAATAATGGATTAAATTCACTGAATAAAACAGGAATCCATGGGCCTACAATGATATAAACAAATGAGAGAAAAAAAGACATTTCTTCCTTATATAGAATGCCAACTAATAAGCACATCAGGAGTGATGGTAACAGAAAATAGCCATTTGGTAACCACTATAATTGTGATTAATTTAGGCAAAAATCATCAATGTTCACTAAGTCAGATGGGCTTCCCTGGTGGCTCAGATGGTAAAGAATCTGCCTGCGATGTGGGAGACCCTCATTTGATCCCTGGGTCAGGAAGATTCTCTGGAGACAGGCATGGTAACCCACTCCAGTATACTTGCCTGGAGAATTTCATGGACAGAGAAGCCTGGTGGGCTACAGTCCATGGGGTCTCAAAGAGTCGGACACGACTGAGCAACGAACGCACATACCAAATCACATGAATGGGGTTTAATGAAATGCAGGATATTGTCATAGTTTGAGAGCATCTTTCTACAAAATACTTTTTAATTATGAAGAGGAAAATAATGACTTAACAAGGAGAAACCTGAACACACCACACTGACCGAGAGATGGAGATTGCTATTACCAGCAGTATCACCGGCCAACGTCCTGAGCCTCCTGATGCGATGCAGTGAGGAGAGGACGGCATCACCTCTGTATATTTCTCCCAAGAACACATGTCTGAGTCCCGTCCTGAGGCAACATCGACAAAACCAGGCTGAGCTCTAGCCTGCAGAATGAAAAGCCTGTGCTCCTTCCAACTATAACATTGTGAACACAGGGAGAGACTAAGCATCTGTTCCAGGTTGAAGGAGACCAAAGAGACACAATTATTAAGTGCAAAGTGTGATCCCAGGCCAAACAGAAAAGATTGGGATAATAGGTGAAATTTGACTGAAACATTTGGGTCAGGTATCAGTGTCACACCAATGCTGATTTCTGATTTCCTGGTCTGAAGGGTTGCATGCTGGTTATGCAGGACTGTCCTTGGTTTGGAAAGATACACAAAGATGATCGGGGGAGTTTGGAACATCTGCTGCAAATATATATTTATATATTTTTTAATATTTTAAATAATATATAAACAAATTTTATTTATCATGAGTATCCCCAGAGAGAGATTCTGCAATTTTATCTCTCAGTCCTAGTACAGATTTTTTCAATTTAACTAATATTTGTAATTTCCTAGAATTCTTTCCTGAAACTTTTTCTATAACCATCTGTTCTTGTTTTACCAACAAAACATGCTCTCTCAATCCTTTCTTCAGTGCTGGACATTGCTAATTGAGCATTTCATGGGTACCTCAACATCAGCCTGCTCAAAATCAACTCTCCATCTCTGTTCACAAAAGCCTGTGGACCCTGCAAACAACAGGCCACTGAAAGCGATAGCTTTTCTGAGTAGTATGAGGAGCTGCTGAAGGGTTCTGAGCAGAGACGTCACGTGATAAACTTTGCCTTTCAAAAGGATCACCCTAGATCCACTGGGAATACACTGTAGGGAGGCCATGGAATAAACAGCCTAGGTAGAAGCAGGGTGAAAAACTATCCTGGTTTACCCCGGGGCTGGAGAATTTCCTGAGACAGGACTTTCAACGCAAAAACTGAAAACCAAAAACTGGAAAAGTACCAGGGAAACCAGATACTCTAGTTAGGAGCTTATTTCAGAAAGCCCAGGTGTGAAATAAACATAGCAAGAGCCAGGAGGAGGTGATTATCAGACATCATATTCTAGATAGGTAATGGGTATATAATATAGAATGGATGAGAAGAGGATTCTTGTGTCCTTGGAATACTAGAGGATCTGAATTATCATTTACTGGGGAAGGAGGGGGACTATGGGAAGAGCCATTTGGAGAGGGGATGGGAATCAGGAGCTCAATTTTGGACTTGCTAAGCATTGGGTGTCTATCTGACATCCAAAAGGAGATGTTAGATGGGTATTTAAATACACACATCTAGAGATCAGAGGAGAGAAGTCAGGGATGTAGATATTGTATATTGTCTACAGATGGCCTCTAAAAAAAATAAAAGAAATTCATGAAGAGTGTAGATTAAAAAGAGAAGCTTAAGGACTGAGTCCTGAAGACAAGATTTGTTTTGGTAAAATGATGGGGGCAAAACTGTGATAAAGAGAGGATGGGAGATAAAGAAATGGGGGCAACAAGTGTAGACAAGATTTTCAAGAAGGTTACCTACACAGGGAGGGGAAGGAGCTGGGCTCAGCTAAGAGTAGGGACAGTTACTCCATATACAATAGGAAGGAAGACAGAATGTGCAGGCAATGGTTCAGGTAACTGGGTAGTTCGGGTGGTGGGAATTTATGAGAATTCTCATCTAAATCTTCTAATTCTAGGTAAGCCAAGGTAATCAGCTGAGGGGGAAGGTGGGGGAGGCCAACTCAAGGTCCAAAAAGAGAGGAAGAGACAAAAAAATCATCATCCAGGGGAGGAAGGGCATGACTGGGAGAGAGAAAAGAAGGATGATCTCTGACCAGCGTTCCCTTGGGGTTTCAGTATGCACACGGACTGAGAGGAGACCAGTCAGCACTTTCAGTTCCCTGAATTATATCTGGATTTTTTCCCCCTTGTTTGTTCATCTTGGTCCTTCTTAATTTTGCTGTTGATTTTGCAGAAACATCTGCAAAATGTTGTCTGTTCACATTTGAAATGAGGGGCTGAGTTAATTAATGGAGAGGACTGAAGACACCCCTCTTCCAATGGAAAGCATCCTCCAGAGCTAACTTGACTAAATGAAAAAAGGTCCACAACCAGGCACTTCTCGTGGTCACGTTTCAGAACCATGAATGAAGAGGTATGGTATGAAAAAATACACGGTAACAGCAGTCAAAGTTGTCACCTGCAAAGGAAACAGAATCAGAAAGTGATCAGCAACCCCAAGGGCTAGAAGACAAAAACTGAACTTTCAAAGTTCCAGAATTCCTGACCCAGCCCAATTACCAATGCAGCATGAGGGTAGAATAAATATACCTTTCCCTGGTGGCTCAGACGGTAAAGTGTCTGCCTGCAGTGCAGGAGACCCGGGTTCGATCCCTGGGTTGGGAAGATCCCCTGGAGAAGGAAATGGCAACTCACTCCAGTACTCTTGCCTGGAAAATTCCATGGACTAAGGAGCCTGGTAGGCTACAGTCCATGGGGTTGCAAAGAATTGGACACGACTGAGCGACTTCACTTCATTATACTTAGAAATGTACTCCAACAAAATAAGGGAATAAGCAGAGAAGGTTCTAGGACAGAGCTTTACTTATTTTTGTTTCCTTTTGGCTGCCCTTCTCAGCTTGCAGGATCTCAATTCTCTGACCAGGGACTGAACCCAGGGCCATGGCAGGGAAAGTCTATAATCCTAACCATTAGGCAATAAGGCTTACTTTTAATTACTCCTAGTTGTACACCTTTCCTTAGGTCTGAGTGTCTTTGTGCGTTTATCACTCTTGAAATTCTTTTTGTATAAACAACTACTTACTGTTTGCCTCTCAAATCATCAAACTCCCAAACACTGAAGCTTCTCCCCTTTCTTTTCCCACAAGGCTTCGTGTGGCTTCGTGTGTTGGAAAAATATGTAGGCTTACTTTCATATTCTTTTTTTTTTCACACCAAACCTCTTCCTTTTTCAAACTATCAAAAGCATTTAGACTTAACTATTTACAACCAGTTTCACTGTTCATCATTGTTCTATACATAAATGCCTCTTTATCGTAGATGCTTGCCTCATTTCATTTTTCACTGGGCTGATTTATATGGTATAATTTCCAAAGTTGCACGTTTTCTGCATCCTAGCTCTAAAACAATGCTCAGCTGACTTTTATTATTAAATTAAAAGAGGGTGTATATATCCTGGCTGTTTAGTACAATTCATACAAATGCACACCCCAGGAACTTAAATGTCACTGGCCACATAGGATTCCAAGAGCTACACTCCATCAGAGCACTAATCTTAACTCTAACCATAAATGTCCTAACACAGAATACTAAACACTGAAGCCTCAACCCTAGTTGAATTTGCAACTCCAATCCTAGACTCAACGAAACAAAGCACTGCAACTCGCCTAGTCCCAATGGCCTAATGTAACCTAAATCTTAACTGAAGCCTTAACCCCAATGCTGAACCCTTAAAACAGGAGATCTGGGTACTCATGCAGGGGTTTATCAAAACAGTGAGTAGATGTATCATTTTTATTCTGGTACACATATTTTCAAATTTTCCTCATTATGGTTTCTTAGATACACCCATCATTTAAAAGTGCACATTTAATTTCCAAACACATTGGTTTTTTTAAAAAGTATCCTTGATATTAATTTCTCATTTTGATATTAATTTCTTTTTAAAATATTTCCTTCTCTGCAATCACCTTCTGTGTTTTTTTTCAGTATTTTAACATTATTGAGGCTTTTGATGGCTATGTCAAAGATCTCTCTTGGTAAAAGTAAAGCACATTGGACTTGAAAATATGTGGATTATTTTCAAATATCTTTTGATATTGATTCCTAACATAATTCCACAGTGACAGGAGAACAGATTCTGTATAATTCTAATACCTTCAGACCATGCAATTTTGGCATCTTGTTTTACGTCCCTGGGTATGGTCTACTGTCTCTTGGTTTATAGTCTATGGGAACTTGAAAAAGATTTGTATCCTGCTGCTGTGTGAAAATTATACAAATCTTGATTATGCTGAATTGGTTCATTGTGCTTTTCAGGTCTACTATATCCTTCTACTTTTCTATTCATTCTATTAATTTTTGAGAGTTTGATATTGAAACTCCAAGTAAAAATTTATCTACTTAAAAAATTGTAATATAGAGTGGAACTGTATGTAACTTTGTTCTGTATTTTCTAAGTCTCCTGTAAATGTGTTATTGCACTTACATAATTTAAAGATTAAAAAAAGAAAAAAAAATAGTGAGTAAAGGAGGAATCTCCTTCCAGTCTCCCTGTGGCCCACCCTGGTCCAGCCCCGCCTCCTGCTGTCCCCTCGTTTCTTTCAGGTCTTTACTCAGATGTCATGTCTATAAAGCTTTTAGGACCAACTGTACAATTAGAACAGTACCCCAAAACAGCACCCTCACTTCTGACAACTGCAAGTTCAGGGTCACCCCCAAACCACCTCAATAATTTGCTAGAAGGACTCACAGCACTCAGAGGAAGCAGATATAATCATGGTTAGGGTTTATTACAGCGCTTCCCTGGTAGCTCAGCTGGTAAAGAATCTGCCTGCAATGTCGGAGAACTGGGTTCAATCCCTAGGTGGGGAAGATTCACTGAAGAAGGGAGAGGCTACCCACTCCAGTATTCTTGGGCTTCCCTGGTAGCTCAGCTGGTAAAGAATCCGCCTGCAATGTGGGAGAACTGGGTTCGATGCCTGGGTTGGGAAGTTCCCCCAGAGAAGGGTTTATCACAGGAAAGGGATACAGATGAAATCAGCCAAGGGGAGTGCATAGGGCAGAGCCCATGAGGGGCCCAAAGAGATGCTCCTTGTTCCCTCTGTGGAGCCGTGGACGATGTGTGACCTCGTCCCAGCCACAGAATGTGACAACACGCAGAGCACTGGTGCCCAGAGTACTAACAGGGCTTGGGTCACATGGGGCCCCGTCGCTGACCTGCAGCCCCAGCCCCTCCCAGAGGGCGGCTACTCCCTTTAGGCTCAGCTCCTCTGGAGGCAGAACTGTCATAGCATGGCCCAAAGCCCCCATCACAGGTCACACTGCTAAGACTGCCCAGTGGCCAAATGCCCCAGGCAAACAAAGACACCAACCAGGACGCGAGGTAAAGGCCAGAGTCGCCTTTGGTGAGGTTAACTCTTTCTTTAAATTTATTTATTTTAATTGGAGGCTAATTACTTTACAATATTGTAGTGGTTTTTGCCATACATTGACATGAATCAGCCATGGGTGTACACGTGTTCCCCATCCTGAACACCCCGCTTCCACCTTCCTCCTAGTGAGGTTAATTCTTCACCACACACTTCTCTCACTGTGATCTTCCCCAATTTAAACACGCAACTTCTGCCCCAAGAATCCACATCACCAGTTATCACCATCAGGCATAAAATGTATTTTACCTGATTATTTTATTGTCTCTCCTCTCCATTAAGAATGTAAGGTGCAATTTGGTCTGCTTTATTCACTGCTGCATCACCTGCTTCTAGAACTGCGCGCTCCAATACAGGAACCACTGGCCACACGTGGCAAGTGAGTACCTGACTAGCCACTGCTGCTGCTGCTGCTGCTGCTAAGTCGCTTCAGTCGTGTCCGACTCTGTGCAACCCCATAGACGGCAGCCCACCAGGCTCCCCCGTCCCTGGGATTCTCCAGACAGGAACACCAGAGTGGGTTGCCATTTCCTTCTCCAATGCATGAAAGTGGAAAGTGAAAGTGAAGTCGCTCAGTCGTGTCCGACTCTTAGCGACCCCATGGACTGCAGCCCACCAGGCTCCTCCGTCCATGGGATTTTCCAGGCAAGAGTACTGGAGTGGGGTACCATTGCCTTCTCTGACCTGACTAGCCACTACTCCAGATTAAGGGTAAACTACACACTGACTTTTAAAGCCATCGTATTTTAAAAAGCACAGAAAGAATTTCACTGATACTTTGTTATGTTGGTTCTAAGTTGAAATATATTTGGAACATACTGGATTACATAAAATATACTATTAAAATTTATTTCACCTGTTTCTATTTTGTAAACTTAATGTAGCTAGAAAACTTACAGAATTATGTATGTGGCTGCAATCTGAGTCTCATTTTGTGTGTGTACATATACAGAGAGAGACAGAAGAGAGAGAGAGGAGGAAGAATAAATTTTATTATTTGATATATATATTTATATACATATAGAAGACTCATCAGCCAATATTTTTTGTAAAGTATCAAGTAGTGAATATTCTATGCTTTGTGGCTTTATGGCCTCTGTTCAGCTCTGCCACAGTAGCAAAAATGTAGTCATAGATAATATTTAAACAAATGCACGAGGCTGTGTTTCAATAAAACTGTTTTTATAGAAATAAGCAGCTGCATAATTTTGTCTGTGGGCCATAGTTTGCACACCCCTGATTTAGAACACTGTTTAGTCCATAGTAAATATTCAATAGATACTTGTTGCCTGGGTAAATACAAAGAACGCTATAGTGACAGCATGTTGAGCCCGAGAGCATGGTTAATGTCAGAGGTTCCTGGTGGCCGGGAATCTGGGGCATATTGCACATGAATTGTAAGTTACTGGAGAGATTTAAGCAGGGCAGTGACCAAATCTGACACAGCTTTTATTACAGGTCTCTGTGATAGATGGCATCCAGTCCCGCCCCTTCACCCCTGTCAGAACTCATTCACCCGGCTGTCAAGGATGCTGGTGGCTGAAAGCTCTCAGGTGAGTCTTCCTTTAAGGGTTGCTCAGGGCTGAAGAAAACCACCTTGCCCAAGGTGCCACCCTCTTCCTGGAGCCAACCACATCCAATGACTTGCCAATGTAGGGGCATAAAGGCCCCTCTTGCCCACATGCAGACAACTCGGAAAAGCCACCCCAGCTCCAGCGCGCCTTACAGGACTGGCAGCTGTGATCCACGCGGTGGCTGCAGCCTTTGAGGCAACTGCCCCACAATTCGACTGTCAGCTCCACTCCTCATAGGAGGTTGTCTCCTCCCATCCCTCTCTTAATGCACCCATGAGCACTCCCCCAAAACTGCCTGCATGCAAGTCTGCCTCTCACAGCCTGAGTCCCAGGGAACCTGACCTGCAACAGCTGATACCAGGAGCCACCTGAGGAAGCAGACTGTGGACATGGGATTCCGGGGGTTAATTACCTTTCAGCAGGCTGGCAGTGAGAATCCCACTGCCGGTTGGAAATTACAGATGCATAGCCCCTGGCAAGCTGCAGCAATGGAAATGCAAAGCTGTCCCTGGGGAACCAGGGATGTCCCGTGGGATATACTGTCACAGTGCAAAGTGGCACTTGTCTGACAGAATATGGTTGTCATCATTGATCATTTTGTATCTTGCCATGGGCTGATAAACCTCCTTGACCCTTAAAAAACACTGTCACTGGTGGTGAACTGGGATGATATGTGGAAGAAGAGAGACACATCGCACCTGACCGGTACAACGTATCAGGCCTTTAGCAAGTATATATCAGTCACCATGGGCATCCCCGGTGGCTCGGGGTAAAGAATCCGCCTGCAGTGCAGGAGACCAGGGATCCCTGGGTCAGGAAGATCCCCTGGAGAAGGGAATTACAGGGCCGTCTCTGTGATAGATGGCATCGAGTCCCGCCCCTTCACCCCTGTCAGAACTCATTCACCCGGCTGTCAAGGATGCTGGTGGCTGAAAGCTCTCAGGTGAGTCTTCCTTTAAGGGTTGTTCAGGGCTGAAGAAAACCACCTTACCCAAGGTGCCACCCTCTTCCTGGAGCCAACCACATCCAATGACTCACCAACGTAGGGGCATAAAGGCCCCTCTTGCCCACGTGCAGACAACTCGGAAAAGCCACCCCAGCTCCAGCGCGCCTTACAGGACTGGCAGCTGTGATCCACGTGGTGGCTGCAGCCTGCGCACCAATTCGGTGGTGCCCAGCTGAATTGCAGGGCAACCCACTCCAGCATTCTTGTCTGGAGAATTCAAGTGACAATGAAAATGAATGCTGCTGTGGGAGCCATTGAAGCACCAGAAAAAAACAATGCCAAAGGCGAACACCAGAGGGCAGCACATGGAAATCTCATATTCTGTATCTAGAGGGCAGAAACAGAGAAGGCAATGGCACCCCACTCCAGCACTCTTGCCTGGAGAATCCCAGGGACGGGGGAGCCTGGTGGGCTGCCGTCTATGGGGTCGCACAGAGTCGGACACGACTGAAGCGACTTAGCAGAGGGCAGAAAAGGCTGGAGGGCCAGTCGACAGGGAAAACAGAAAGCAGGCCTTTGAATCAATCCGGGCCAGGGAAGGAGCTGGCTTGACCTAGGATGCCAGTGGCACAATTGGGAAGTGGTCAATCTTGGCTGTATTTTGAAAATAAAGCCAACATAATTTGCTATGGTGTTTGCATTCATTTCATATTGCTTGTGTAACAAATCAATACAAATTTAGTGACTTAACACAGATTTGTTTCCTTATAGGTCTGAAGGTCGGAGGTCTGAAAAGAGTCTCTGGGCACTGAAGTCCAGATGCTGTGAGGCCTCTTCCTTCTGGAGGCACTGCGTGCAAGTCTGTTCCCTGGCCTCTTCCAGCTCCGAGAGGCTGCCTGGGTTCTCTGGCTTGTGGCCCCTTCCTCCATCTTCAAAGCATATCACTCCAACTTCTCCCAACCTCACATCTCCCTTGTCTGACTTTGATCCTCCTGGTGTTATCTGGAACCATTTCAATAATCTAGGATAATCTCCCTGCCTCAGAATCCTTACTTTAATCACATCTGCAAAGTCCCTTTTGCCATGTAAGGGAACATGTTCACAAGTTCCAGGATTACGATATGGACATCTTCAGAGGGCCACCATTAAGCCTACAACAGGGCAGAAAAAGAAAAGTGGAGAATGACCTCAATGTTTGGGGGCTGGAGTATCTGGAAGAATGGGTGGTCAGGACCCAAGATCAGCAAGACACAGGCTCAAAGATCTAGTTGGTTCTTTGGAAGCTGAGTCCTGATGATTGCTCCCTGCAAAGGCTTCCCTGTGTTAAAAGATACTTTTCAGAAGAAGGCAAAACCATGCCTCTCTTTACAGAAGTAAAAATGAACGTGTGATGAGGAATTCATTTTACTCATATGATCTGAGAAAACCAGGCAGATGTTATAACTGAATCTAAGCAAAGCTCAACACAGCACAAATTTATATGGTAAAGGAATGTTGAGATGAGTTGCAAATGGGGACAAAACTGAACAGGGCTAGAACCTGAAGACCCAGAAAGGTGTATTGTAGATACACCTTTACTGTGTATGCAGAGTTACCTACTGAAATACAGAATTTTTTCTACACATGATTCTTCTATCTGAGCATTCAACATGTAAGTCCCAGGGAGGGCGGGTTGAGTTTGTGGCAGGAGCAGAATGAGAAGGTGGGTTTGATGCTATCAAGAGTCGACAAAAGATAGCAGGAAGAAAACCAGAAATGACACATTGCATCACAAACATTTTGCACTGGTTTCATTATAATACTTTTTGACTGGTTAGTTTTTCTTTATAGAGAAGTTGTTACACTCTAATATTCGTGTCTCCCCAAATTTGTATGTTGAAGACCTAAACCCAACGTGATGGTATCTGGAGGTGATTAGATTTAGATGAGGTCATGAGGATAGGACCCTCGCAATCCTGTTGATAGGATTAGTGTTCCTATAAGAAGAGGTGGGGAGAGCTGAGCTCGCTCTCTCTCCCCCTCACAAAGTGAGGACACGGTGAGAAGGCTGACAACCTTCTCACCTACGTCTGCAACCTAGGAAGCAGCTTTCACCAAAGAACCAAATCAGCAGGCTCCTTAATCTTGGACTTCCAGCCTCTGCAACCTAGAGAAATAAATTCTTGTTGTCTAAGTCACCTGGTCCATGGTATTTCATTATGGCAGCCCAGCTGACTCATACAGAAGACGGTGATTTTTTTTTTGCGGGGGGAGGGGGGCGTCCAGTCACTGGGTACTCAGCCATGTGGTAACATTTTACATCCCACTCAAATGCAATTACACAGGACTGAATGAAAACAGCGTCGTTCACCCACTCTTCTGGCCATTACTACTTTGGAACCAAGAAAGCATCCCTTTCGTGTGGCTGTTCCCAAAACATATCAGCCCTTTACTATAGGTAACTAAACCAGAAGTACAGTGATTTCTACTGATGAGTAATAAATTTAGCAGTATCCTCTCTTTTATGTTCCCTTTTTCCCATCCCTTCTTTTAATCCAATTAATGTGCATGAGAGAGAGGGGAGTGAACCCTGCACCACACAGTAAGACTGGCCGAGCGGAAGAACACCTTCCAGGACCAGAGAGGAAATCTCCAACTGGCACGCATACTCTTGTCGTCAAAAGAAGAATGTGCTGTCGGGGATTTCCTGGTAGTTCAGTGGTTAGGACTCCACTGCTCTTTCACTGCTGAGGGATCAGGTTCAATCCCTGGTTGGGGATCTAAGATCCCACAAGCTGTAAGATGCAGCAAAAAAGAAAAAAAAGGGGGGGGTGGGGAGAAGAATGTGTTAGGAGGAAAAAATTTCCCTCCGCCAACCTACCAGGCTAGGTTCAGTGGTTGGAGGCCTGTGAATTAACTAACAACAGACAAATTAATAGGAGAGAAGACAAAGCTTATGTACCAAGGAGGCTTCAGATGAATTGGCTCCCTGGACAACCAAAGATAAAAGTTTATCAACGTACTTAGGAGGAGAAAGGGCTTCTGTGGAAGAATAAAGGGAAGGCAGGACAGTTCCAGATAAAGCTTGTTTAAGCAGTCACTCGTCCCTGTGATAGTGCTTAGTCTCCCTTCTGGCCGTAAACCTGCCAGAGAGGATTTATAGCAACTGTATTTTCTAGGAGGTCCTGCTTAAATCTACAAAAGAAGTTGAGATAAAGTTTATCCCTGTGGCGGCTGTTTGTTCAGATGTTTTTAGCTTAAGCTAAAATTATAGATAAAATAAATGAATATACTATATAAATACAATATAAATAAAATAATATAAACATAATGAAATAAAAGATTATTTTAGAATAATCTTCATTGTGATTGAGGTGCATTTTGAATCTCTACAGGTGCAAAACTATTCTTCATGTAATAGAATTCTTCAAAGGGCATTTTCTATCTCAAGATTTTGGGCAAAGCACCGGAGGTAAGACAAACAAGTGCCCCACAGTCCGGAGTGAAGTGTAAGATGTGCAGAAGAATGGCAACCAAACTGGTGCCTGACCTTTAGCCCATCACCTGCTAGCAGGCGGGGGCCTGGGACCAGGAGTGAAACTGGAAAGATGGTTTCTTAAAGGAAAGGGTTTTTTCCTTCTCCTGCCTCAAGTCTGACAGGAGGGCTTCAAGGAAGCATGACCAAGCTCCCTGGAGCTGACTGGGGTGCACGTGTGAGGCGGCCACTCAGGCCCACTGTGAGCCCCACTGCTAGCAGGGCAGAGGGGAGGTGCACAAAGGGCCAACCTGAGGTCACTTCGCCCTGGTCAGGGCATGGTGCGCCCTCAGGTGGCGTCTCCAATGCTGAGCCACCCGCAAGAGGAAGAGGCAGCATCTGGGCATCGCACAGCCCCCCAGAGGGCACCACCAACACCCTCTCTCCCCCTTTATCTCTCCTCCCCTCACCCTAAATGAGGCTGGGGTGACATCATGAGAGTGTGAAGGGTAAAGAGGACTAAAAGCAAGAGGAGGGAATAGTGAAGAAGCCAGCCACACTCCCCTTTCCACTGAGTTTCCATGCTGAGCCAGGGCAGCCTGCAGGGGCCCCCCCGCCTCACTCCCCTGCCTGCCCAGCAAGTGTTCTGACCCTTCCTGACTAAGTTCAGAAACAAGTCAGGAGAAGAGATACAGGTGGAAGCTGGATTGTCTTTCATGACCCAGCCTCAGAAGTCACAATGTACCCTTCCACAAGGGGATGACACAGAGACTGCTTCTTCTCAACTGGAGGAATGCCACATTCACAGTATAAGGAGTTCACAAGGGACTGGGGACAATGGACCAACCGTCTTTGGAAAATATGTTCAATCTGTCCCATGAATAAGTAAACACATCCCAGAGTGGAGGACCCAGTATATGAACTCAAGTTCTACTCATAGTACCTGTTGTTCAAAGAGGAAGGAATATATGTCACACATTCTAGAAAGTTTATCCTGCAACCTGGAGAACATAAAGCTTTGTTGATAAAGAGAGATGATCAGTTATCAGAATAATTCACTTATCTGTGTAATCTGACTCTTTAACTAAAATGCAGGCTCTGTGAGATCATCTACATAGATAGATTCTTCAGTGTTAGCCCAGAACCCAGTACATAGCAGTTGTGGGGGGAAAAAAAATTCTTGCAGAATAAATAAATGAAATGATGAAATGCAGGGCTTGGATGTGTGAAATGAACTGTCACTTGGTGAGGTGCTGCCACCTTCTGGTCACTGAGGGTATTGCCAACCATTTACAGCGTTCCATTTCCCCACATACCTTTGGAAGAATGCACCCATACCTCAGTTTACAGGGTACTTTTGTGATGGCTGATTGGTTTGGGTTTTAACAGCAGCCCTGACTCCTATATTGATGCCCATCTGACCAGTAAGATCCATGAGGACTGGGGGAGTTATTTACCAGAATCCTCTCTCCCTGGTCTAGACATGTTCACCCGGAGCCAGCCCTCAGCCCTCCAAAGCCTAGCGCGGCTTCCTCCCCCGCATGGTGGCAGCTCTGATCAAAGTCCTCAAGGGCCCCCTTGTGGACCCCAGCAGCCCCTTCCCTTCCTTTTCTCTGCAGCACTGGACACGGTTAGTCTCTTCCCTCCTCTAAGTACTTTCTTCCCTCAACATCTCCCATGACTCACTCCTGTCTGGACTTGCCCCTGTCTCCCTGGCTGCTGCTTCTCCTCTGCTGCCGCTCTGCAGTCCGTCTTCCCCAGGGCTACCCTGAGCCCGCTTCTCCTCACAGAGCCCTGGAAGGTCGCCTCCCTTGCAGCCTCAATTTTCACCTGCACACAAATGGGCCATCAGGTCTGTTGCCAGCCCAGTCTTCTCTCCCAGCTCTAGACCAGATCATCCGGGCCCTGAAGATGGGCTCTGTCTGGAGACCCTGCACCAAAGTCAACTGTGGCCTCCGTGCTCTGCCCACCACCCCATCCTTCCCTCCTCACTCCCATGGCCCAGCTTGGCATCCCCACTCACTCACTTCCCCAAGCCAGACATCTGGGGTCCACCCCTGAGTGCTTCCTTTCCTCACGGCTGAGTTCACTGAATAGCTGTCCGTCTGTTCCCTCAAACCATGCAGGCACTCAGGCATCTTTCAGATCTTTTAGGTTTTGTCTATGCTACACCCTCAGCGCCCCTCAGACCAGCCCCTCCCCACTGCAACCACCAAGAACTTTGCCATTCAGAGCCGGGGTTGCTATGACGGGCCTTTGTCACCAGCCTCCTGAGATACAAACTGCTCTGGAGAAAACCCTGTTCCTTAGGGCCCAAACTTGCCTGGCACCTACAACTCGGCCCCATCTGCCACCCGAGACCAGCCTCCACCCTCTGCCCGCTCTCTTCCTCTGCCTCAAATACTCTTCTGTCATCTGCCTGTGTCTGAAGCACCCCACCCCCACTGTACAGAGAGGGAAACTGAGGCACAGAGCATCGACAGAACTTGTCCGAGGTTACAGAGCTGGCAAGTGGCAGAGCTGGGCTTCCAAAGGGCTGTGAGATCGTCTCCTTTCGCTCCATAGCGTCAGGCTCTGCTTAAAGTCCCCACGTGCAAAATGGGAGGAAGGAAAGACTAGGCACTCTTCCTGCTCTGATTTTTCCCTCAGTAGGATTTCTTGCTTCAGAGATGCTGGGAGGCTCTCTGGCGGCGACCTGGGGGCTGAGCACAGATGCCTAGGATCCCCTAGCCGGCCACTTGGTAGAGAATGTTTGGGCCAAGCTCTGGGCTGATAGGGCGATGCTACAAGTAAACAGATATGATCTCCAGCCCTCGCTCCCTCATCTGCTCCAGTTTCCATTCTCTCAGCTTTTTGTAACCATGTAGCAAAATATAACAAACTGTGGCTTAAACAATACCCATTTGTTAGCCTACAATTCTGGAGGTCAGAAGTCGGCCACAGGAGGGCTGGCCTCTCTTCTCTGGGAACCCTAAGGCTGAAACTAGTCTCCATCTGGAAATGACATCAAACTTCTGTTCCAGGCTCATGTGGGTTGGTGACAGAATCAAAATTAAAAACGTCTGCTGTGTGACAGGCAATGTCAAGAGAGTCAGAAGACAAGCCACAGTCTGGGAGAAAACATTTGCAAAAGGCATAACAGATAAAGACTGTTTGCATAAAAATATGCAAAGAACTCTTAAAACTCAACAGTAAGAAAACAAACAACCCCATTTCAAAAATGAGTCAAAGACCTTGACAGCCATTTCATCAAAGAAGATACACAGATGGCAAATAAGTATATGAAATGGTGATCCACGTCATGTATCATCAGGAAAATGCAAATTAAAACAACAACGAGATATCGCTGCATGCCTCCTAAAATGGCCAAAATCCACAACACTGACAACACCAAATGCTGGCAAGGATGCAGAGCAACATAAACTCTCATTCATTGCTGGTGGGAGGCAAAACTGGTGCAGCCGCTTTGGAAGACAGTTGGGCTGCATCTTAAAACACTAAACACACTCTTACCACTCTATCCACCAAGTACACTCCGTGGTATTTGCCCAGGGGAGCTAAAAACTTTTATCTACACAAAAACCCACACACAGATGTTTATTGCAACTGTATTCATAACTGCGAAAACTTCAAAGCAACCAAACATCCTTCAGTAGGTGAATCAATGAAACTGTGGTACATCCAGACAATGAATTATTATTTAACTCTGAAAACAAATGAGTTATCAAGCCCTAAAAAGTCATGGAAGAACCTTAAGTGCATATTACTAAGTGAAAGAAGACAATTCAAAAAGGCTATGTACTATATGCATCTAACTATATGCCGTTTTTAAAAAGGCAAAACTATGCAAACAGTAAAATGATCAATGGTTGCCAGTAGTTAGAGAGGAGGAAGGGAGGAATAGGAAGAGCAAGCATAGAGGACTTTTAGGGCAGTGAAGTAACATTGAATGATTCCGTAATGATGGATACACGTCATTATACATTTGTCCAAGCCCACAGAGTGTCCAACACCGAGAATGAACCCTAACATAAACTATGAACTTTGAGTGACAATGATGTGTCAACGCAGGTTCATCGATTGTAACATGTACCATCTGGTGGGAGATCCTGATAGCGGAGGAGGCAGTGCATTTATCTAGAGGCAAAGGGTATATGAGAACTCTACTTTCTGCTCAATTTCAATGCAAACCTAAAGAAAAGTTTCCCAAAAAAGTCTATTTAAAAGAAAAAAATACACACTAGATTTTGAATACTCTATTCAAAATAAAGAATATGAAAGTATCTCATTAACAACTTTTATTGATATATGTACATATAATATTTTAGAAACTTGAGTGAAATAAAATATATTTTTAAAATTAATGCCACTTTTTGCTTTTCACAGTGTGGCTACCAGAACATTTTAAATGTTCTGTGGGGCTTACACTGTTTTTCTCCTGGATGTATACATACATATAACTGTTCTTGTGTTCAGCTGTGTCTGACTCTGTGGCCCCATGGGCTGTAACCCTCCAGGCTCCTCTGTCCATGGGATTTCCCAGGCAAGAATACTGGAGTTGCCATTTCCTCCTCCAGGGGATCTTCCCAACCCAGGGATTGAGCCAGTGTGCCTGGCATCTCCTGCATTGGCAGGAGGATTCTATCACCAGCGCCACCTGGGAAGCCCTTCCACTGGACAGTATACTGGTCTAAATCTTCAAAACAGCCCTATGACATGGTGCTCATCTCACAGGTGGGAGAAGTTAACGCAGCAGATGTTGCCAGCGCCCCTGGATCCCTCACACCTCCCTGGGGTCACCAGCAGCCTCAGTGGGCAGTCCCCGTACAGGCTCACTGGGTCCTAGCCTCAATCACTTGGATCTCTCTGCCTGAGGGGGAGACGGGGAATCTGCAGGAGCCAGTGCTTCCAGAACCAATCCTCATCCAGTGGAGTGAGGAGGGTGGATGAATACCCCAGCTCCCTTACCCTGCCCGGGTGAGGTGTGTTCCACACCAGCTCCCGAAGTCTCCAGCGGGATCCAGCCCCAGTTGTCCACAGAAATAATCTGCTTTCCTTCTCCTCCTCACTTTAGCCCCTCACCCTCTTCCTCCCCTCCCAGTGAAACCACTTGCACCCAAATGCTCTTCTTGGACTCTGCTCTTGGAAGATCCCAAACTAACACACTAGAATACAGAAAGCAGGTAGACTCTCAGAGGTCATAGAAATAGGAAGACAGGCTGGTGAGAGCAGTCTGACACCAGGGCCCACACGACCCTCGCGGCACGGCCACCAGACTGCCACGGCAGGAGGCAGACACTCTCCCCTCAAATCTGCCCAACTTTGAGCTGCCCCCCGAGCAGCGCAGAAAGTCGCTTCTGCAGGTTCAGAGGATTTTGTCAAGAGGCTGAGCTGACCTGTCCTACAGCCCTGGAACAGACACACCCTGGCTGGCTCAGAGCTGTCCCTTGACACCCGTGTCTGCTTCCCAGCTGGAGGGAGGCCAGGACTGCCAGCCAGGGCTTTGAAGGACACTCGCCTTCGGACCCAGAGCATACACTGGGATCTGGGACCAGGGAAAGTTGCCGGTGGTGGGGATCCAGGGGAGAACGTATTGAGCTTACTCATCAGTTGAGTTTACATATGCTGGGCACTGTACCAAATGTGGTGTGTGTGTGTGTGTACAGATGTATGTTTCTCCCAGCAACCTTTTGAGGTATACACTATTAGTATGCCCAAGTTATAGATGAGGGAACTGACGAATAGACAGGGTGAGTAACTTGCCAACGTCACACAGCTAGTAAGTGTCACAGACAGGATTCAAACTCAGTTAGGCAGACTGGCTCTGAACCTTTCCTACGTCCTGCCTCTCCTGAAACATCAGGTGAGTCTACCGCCAGCTGCTCACTCTGAGCTCTGCCAGAGTACCCGTTTTCCTGGGAGACAGGCACGGGCTTCTAACTAATCCCCAACTTCAGCAGAGCCCCACTGAAGAGGGATGGACTGACAGAGGAACGTGCCCTCAAGACCAGGAAACACTAAGCTCCAGAAGCGGTGGGGGGTGGGGCAGGTTGTAATCACTGAAAAACGAGGCCTTCCCTCTCCACTCCCTCCCAGCCCTTCTGCCTTCTGACAGATCAATTAACCAGCACAGCCATTCGACCTCAGGATAACCATTTACTCTCAGCCTCCTTCCCAAAATGATTTGAGGGGGCTTTTAAAAAGATAACTGCCCAGCATCCCCACCACCAAAGATACTCTGATAATGCCTGACCACTGCCTTAATGGCCTTATCACTGACACCTTGATGACATGATTTTGTTAGATTACACAGAGGGTGACCAGCTCAGCCTGTTTTTCTTCAAACTTTCCCAGTCTTAAAACTGAAAGTCCCTTGCTCTGGGAAACCCCTCAGAGACGGGCAGCAGGGACAGTTGTTTACCTCCTTGACACAGGATGCAACCCACAGCGTCTACCTGCTCAAAGTCTAAACATTTAGCTCAGAGTGTCCTCAGAGCCAAGGCAAAGAAGGAAACACCATCCTCGATGAGATTTTCAGTGTCTATGATAGTGCTATCAGAGACCTTTCCCCAATGGTGGAAACATTTTGCACTGTGCTCCATGGAGCACTTAAAATGTGGCTAAGGGGATGCAGGAACACAATGTTTCATTTTGTTTCATTTTAACCTATTTAAATAGTCTCATGTGGTTAGTGGAAGTTGTATTGGACAGTACAATTGTATTAGATAAAAACAAACCAGGCCTGAGAAATTTCTACCGTGAGTTTATCATAGTTGCAGTGAGTACACAAGTGGATTCCACCCAGGCACCCTCCTTTTCTTTCGTATGTAATAACCTGTATATCAGGCCCTTGTATAACACAGGCCATGTGCTAAGCACTCTCACAAAACCCTCTTAATATATGAATTCATTCAAGTCTCAAAACCACTCCAGAGGGCAGGCACTAAGTCTCCTCTTCCCTTGGCCCGAGAGGATGGGTATCCTCCTGCCTTCCCATGGAGACAGGATCCAGGAAATACGTGCTAAGGCAGGAAAGGGCAAAAAGGCTGGAATCAGAGAGGAGGCCAGGGAGAAGGGCTCCCCGATGCCCCTCTTCTCACCCCAGGCCAATGCTGCCTGCCTGACGCTGACTCAATGGAAAGAGTGAGCAGTGCCTGGCATCACTTCTTGGCACCAGAGGGCACCCAGGATGTCGGAAGAAAGACCCTGTTCTGCCAGGTAGCGGAACACAACTTCGACATGGAACCTGGGCAAAATGCCTCAGTCGTTTGTGCTCTGCGTGGTCTCCTGATGCCCCTCGCCACACTGCACTTCCCGGCCTAAATGCCAGGATCTCTGGAGCCTACTAAGGCCCTTGGGCTCTGGGCAGCCAAGGAGGGGCAGCCGTGACCTCCACACACTAACATACACACATACTCCTTCTGTGACTGGAAGCTGATGACTCCGGGTCAGAAATAACCCCAGAGTCAGCTCCCCACGTGCTGCCCCTCCCCTCCCCTCCATTCCCAGAAAGCCTGGGCCCTGAGTCAGAGGTGAGAGCCTGACAGTAAACAAGACCCAGATAATCTGCTGTGAACACCGCAGACCATACTGGGGAATCCTCTGACAAACCCGGACCCCGTGAAGAACCGGGGCCTGGAATATGTCTTCCCCCAAACCCAGCTGTGTGCACTCAGGGCTGTATATACCTGTGCGGTGGGACGCGGGGCGGGATGGAAGAGGCAGGGGAAAGGTCTAGCGCAGGAGTGGGGAGAAGAAGGGCCTTACTCTCAGGGGTATCCGGGCTGGGAACTGAGGAGCAAGGGCCTAGGCCTGCCCTCAGGTGGCCTCCAGTCTCCTGGCAGGATGGGCACACACCACACGTCAGATATAGTCAGAGGCTGGGGTAGGGACGTGGGGGCTCACAGGATGGGGGGGCCAAGTTGACCAGGTGTCAGATGCTCCTCCTTATTCATTTCCTCAGAATAGTCTGGGATGTCCGCACCCCACACCACAGCTGAGTCACTGACCCCAATCCTCAGAGGAGACTTGGATGAATGAAGCTCTCCCCGGCTCACTCCTCTTCCCCTCCCTAGCAGAAAGGACATGTAACTGATGCCCGAGATGGAGAGTAACTTCCAGAGCCCTAAAAATAACTGAACCACTTCATACTCTGACCTTAGCCTCCTCCACCGCCCCCACCTCGGCCCACCCCCTAACCAGCCAGATAAAGACAGCTGCTGAGGCTGGCAAGGGGACACAGACCCCGAGTCAGGGCAGCGAGAAGGCATCCGACGGAGCCAGCAGAGCGAGAGCAGCCCAAACAAGAGGAACCGACAGAGCCGCAGGCTTCACCTGCCGAAACCCCAAACCCCAACAGCTAGGTAGAACCCGCAGGTGAGTAACCCGCTGCTTTTCTCTCCACACCAACGGGGCTGGTTCTCCAGGCCGGGACCCCCTCTGGCCCCTCAGGGCAGCGTGTATTAGTGGAAGCTCTGAGTGAGGGGAGGAAGGTGGGGCCACACACCTGGAGCAGGTGAGTGGAGGGCTCTGATATAAAGATTCCACAAGGAATTTGCCAGGGAGTTACCATGAGCCCCATGGTAGCGCTCAGAGTGGCTGCCACAGGCCTGAGGCCTACAGAGTGGCAGGTCCCAGCCAGTCTGGCGTAATCCAGAAAGAGCCTGGAGGAGGTGGTCTGGAGTTGTGATTTTTTAAAATCAGGTACGGAGCTCCTCAGGCTTCAAGCTTTCTTTCCAAGGAGCCCCAGCTAGGCCCAGTGTCTGGACAGAAGAGGTGGGGGAGGACACGGGGGCCTGACTATGCTGCCAGGACAAGCCCCGTGCTCAGCTGCTGTGGGTAGAAGTCTTGGCAGAGCTGGCTCAGGATTGTCTCCCCAGGGCTGCCCTGAGCCCGGCACCCCACATAGCCTAGGGCCTGGGTGTGATGTGGGTCATCAACTTGCCCACTACGAAAGCCCTTAAGGAAGATCTGGGGGGTAAAGGTGGGGTGACCAGGTCTGAGTGCTAGAGTATACTGCCCAAGTATAGAGATGTGTGAAGGGGTCTGGGCCAAGAAAGAGCAGACTTGGAGGCAAAAGCAGGGGTCACCCAGAGAGGCTGGCCCAGTCCTGGGAGGCCAAGCTCAGGGGCACCCCTAGGGTCCAGGCCTTACCCAAAGTCTGGCACCAGTTCTGAATTCGGCCTTCACCCAACCCGGTCCCCATCCTTGAGAAACGAGGTGGGAAGGCCTTGCTACCACCTGGTGGAGCCGCCGGGGTCAGCTCCTTCCCCTCTTGGGGCCGGTTTCCCCTTCCGAACAACGAGGGGATTGGGCTCAGTGACCTCGGTGGGTCCTCAGCTCTGCCCCCTCTGGACTCTGATTCTGATCACATGTGACCACAGCAGGGATTCTGGAGATTCCTGGAGGAGGCAGTGGAGGTGGGGTGGACCTGGTGGCCCATACCTGCCATCTGCTCAGGCCACACTGATGACAGGACAGGGAGGATGTGGGGACCATCAAGGTCCCCTTTGCCTTTGGCGGGGGGTCCTCATGAGAACTCAGGCTAAAGGAAGCGTGTGATGAGACTTGGACTGCTGACTTTAGAGGTCATACTCCTTGGATGTCTTCAGAGGACAGGCTGGGGTGTGGGTGGGACAAGCAGAGCTTAGTCTCCCCCCTTCTGAGGTAGTTGAGAGACGGAAGCCCTTCCCCCACCCCCAGGTCCCTGTGGCCAGAAGATGGTTCTAACACTGGTCATCCTGCAGCCAGGGGCCAAACGCCAGCTCAGGAGGCAGGATCAGGGATCCCAGGGCAGAGAAGGAGCCGAGGCGGGTCAGGCTCCCAGGGTCCCACTGGCTGAGCCTGACCTCTCCCCGGCCCAGAGCCGCTGTGTGGAGGCCAGGTCCTCGGCTATATTTAGCACGGAGCGTGGAGCAGAGCTGTGGGTCAGGGGCAGTGAGGGGGGGACATGCTTCTCATTCTTTCCCTACTGGCTCCTGGGGACTGTTAGCACACCTGTCACGAGACAGATAAGACAGCGAGGCCAGAGGCCAGAGAAGGGCTTGAGTGGTGGGCCAGGGCCATGGGGGGCAGTGCCTTGGCGGAAGCTGATGGGCACGAAGAGGGAGAAAGAAGGCGTGCACAGGAGGTTCGTGCTGCACACAGTTGGGCACAGGGGTCCATGAGCAAGGGGTGAGGCTATCGCTGCAGGAAGGCCCTCAGTCTGGCCGCCTCCCCTCCTGGGGTGTCTGCTGGGAAACAGAGGGCCACCACAGCCACTGAGGAAGCTTCACACTTCCTACCTAAAGCGTTTAGAAACCCCGATCCAGCACTGCTTGCGCCTCATTCGCCGAGATCTGACTCTGGACCTCAGTTTCCTCATCTTTAATCAAAAGTAGTTAGGCCAGAAGATCCTAGAGGTCCCCCTAGCTCAGAAAGCCCCTAGCTAGGATTCAGAATTGGGTTCTGCCTAACTGCGAGACAACTGGTGAACACTCTCTCAGCCCTACTGCTTCTGCTGCCGCTAGAACTGCCAGCCCCTGCTTTGCCTCCCTGGCCTGAGAAAGGAGAGCCAAAAGCTAAAGGCTGGACAGCCCCCAGTGAAAGGGACAAGTGCGCCCTCTGGTGGTGAGAAGGGAAACATGACTGACAACTATTTCTCTCCACGAGAAATAGTCACCGGTTTGTGTGCTAGTCACTTAGTTGTGTCCATGTCCAAACCTTTGCGATCCCATGGACTGTAGCACGCCAGGCTCCGCTGTCCATGGAATTCTCCAGGCAAGAATACTGGAATGGGTTGCCAAGCCCTCCTCCAGGGGATCTTCCCAATCCAGGGATCAAACCTAGGTCTCTCTCATTGCAAGCAGATGCTTTACCGTCTGAGCCAACAGGGAAGCCCAGTCACCAGTTTAGGGATCTGCTTCTCCCTGGCTGGGATCCCTTAAATCAGAATTCCCCCAGGCCACTCACCTGGGAGTCTCCTAGGGAAAAACTGATTTTGGCAAAAGCAGGCAAGGAGGGGACAGGACAGGAACAGTTTTCCCACGGCCGGGTTGGGCACCCCTTAACTGGAAGATGGAGTTTCAAAGCCTGTAGTGCCCTGCTGGCTCTGTGACAACCCAGGTGATTCTGGAGCAGGGACCCACATGATGGATGGCTCCATATGCCTTAAATTCAAGACTAGTCACAGACCAACCACTCAGGTAGCAGGGTGAGACCCCGGGGAGGTCTGGAAAGGGAGAGGGGTGGTCTCTAAGCACATGCCACCTAGGGCTACTCTGCAACCAACCCCCACCCCACTGAAATCCCCCAACCCCATCCTCATCTCTGCCCTCTCTTCAGAAGGATGGCCAATGCCCAGACGCAGGTGGCCCCCACCCCAACCATCCCAATGGCAGCTACAGAGGACCTGCCCCTCCCACCACCACCTGCCCTGGAGGATCTACCACCGCCGCCACCCAAGGAGTCCTTCTCCAAGTTCTACCAGCAGCGGCAAGCCAGCGAGCTCCGCCGCCTCTACAAGCACATCCACCCCGAGCTCCGCAAGAATCTGGCTGAGGCCGTGGCTGAAGACTTGGCTGAGGTTCTGGGTTCCGAGGAGCCCACCGAGGGTGATGTCCAGTGCATGCGCTGGATCTTTGAGAACTGGCGGCTCGATGCCATTGGGGACCATGAGAAGCCACCTGCCAAGGAGTCTGTGCCCGGTGGCAACGTCCAGGCCACCTCCCGCAAGTTTGAGGAAGGCTCCTTTGCTAATAGCATAAACCAGGAGCCGGCTGGACCTCGGCCATCTGGAGGGGACGTGCGTGCAGCCCGCCAGCTGTTTGAGACGAAGCCGCTGGATGCACTGACAGTTCGTGCTGAAGCATCAGAGGCTACAGTGAGGGAGCCTGCAGCCAGCGGAGACGTCCAGGGTACCAGGATGCTCTTTGAGACACGGCCACTGGACCGCCTTGGCTCCCGCCGCTCCACCCAGGAGCAGAGCCCCTTGGAGCTGCGCTCAGAGATCCAGGAGCTGAAAGGCGATGTGAAGAAGACGGTGAAGCTATTCCAAACAGAGCCGCTGTGTGCCATCCGGGACTCAGAGGGCGCCATCCACGAGGTCAAGGCCGCCTACCGGGAGGAGATCCAAAGCAACGCAGTGAGGTCTGGCCGTTGGCTCTTCGAGACCAAGCCTCTGGATGCCATCAACCGGGACCCCAGCCAGGTGCGGGTGATCCGGGGGATCTCCCTGGAGGAGGCAGCCCGGCCCGATGTCAGTGCGACTCGCTGGATCTTTGAGACACAGCCCCTGGATGCGATCCGGGAGATCTTAGTGGATGAGCAGGACTTCCAGCCATCCCCGGACCTTATCCCTCCCGGTCCGGATGTTCAGCAGCAGCGGCGTCTGTTTGAGACCCGAGCATTAGACACTCTCAAGGGGGAAGAGGAGGCTGGAGCAGAGGCCCCACCCAAAGAGGCAGTGGTCCCCGGTGACGTCCGCTCCACCCTGTGGCTATTTGAGACAAAGCCCCTGGACACCCTCAGAGACAATGTCCAAGTGGGTCACCTGCAGCGGGTGGGTCCCCAGGAGGGCGAGAGGTTCACAAATGAGCGTCTATCCAATGCTGACCCCTCAGCACCAACCCTCTCTCAGGGTGCCCCCGAGAGGGATGGGGTGAAGGGAGATGTGAAGACCTTCAAGAACCTTTTTGAGACCCTTCCCCTGGACAGTATCGGGCAGGGGGAAGCTTTGGCCCCTGGGAGCATATGCAGAGCAGAAGGAACTGATTCCGCCGGGCAGTCCCAGGACACAGGGTCCCCAGTGTACGCCATGCAGGATGGCAAAGGTCACCTCCATGCCCTGACCTCCGTCAGCAGAGAACAGGTAGTCGGAGGTGACGTGCAAGGTTACAAGTGGATGTTTGAGACACAGCCCCTAGACCGACTAGGCCGAAGCCCCAGTACCGTCGATGTGGTGCGGGGCATCACCCGGCAGGAAGTGGTGGCTGGAGATGTGGGCACTGCCCGGTGGCTCTTTGAGACACAGCCCCTGGAGGTAATCCACCAACGGGAGCAGCAGGAACGAGAGGAAGAAGAAGGAAAGCCTCAGGGAGGCCCTCAGCCCGAAACACCCCACAAGGGTGACGTGCAGACCATCCGCTGGTTGTTTGAGACGTGCCCGATGAGTGAGCTGGCCGAGAGGCAGGGGTCAGAGGTCACAGACCCCACAAGCAAGGCACGGTCGTGCACCTGGATGTTCGCGCCCCAATCCCCGGACTGGCCAGAAGGCTCCAAGGAGCAGCACCTTGAGGTGAGCCAGGTCCAGGCTGGGGAAAGACAGACAGAGAGACACGTCTTTGAAACTGAGCCTCTGCAGGCCGCGGGCCACCCCTGCAGAAGGGGGCCTGTGCGGTACTGCAGCAGAGTGGACATCCCCTCAGGGCAGGTGTCTCGTCAGAAGGAGGTTTTCCAGGCTCTGGAGGCCGGCAAGAAGGAAGACCAGGGACCCAGAGAAATCCCTGAGCCCATCCCAGTGGGCTCAGTGCACAAGTTCACCTGGCTCTTTGAGAACTGCCCCATGGGCTCCCCGGTAGCTGAGAGCATCCGAGGGGGCAACCTCCAGGAAGAGCAGCCTGTGGGTCCCTCAGGCAAGGGGGTGCCGGAGAGGCAAGAGACTGTGGCCGAGGGGACCCTGCGGACGCTGCACGCCACGCCTGGTGTCCTGCACCATGGAGGCATCCTCATGGAGGCCCGAGGGCCAGGGGAGCTCTGCCTCGCCAGGTACGTGCTCCCATGCCCAGGGCAGGGCAGCCCCCACGTTCGGAAGGAGGAGCTGGTGTCTGGGGAACTCCCCAGGATCGTCCGCCAAGTGCTGCGCCGGGCAGACGTGGACCAGCAGGGGCTGCTGGTGCAGGAGGACCCCGCGGGCCAGCTTCACCTCAAGCCGCTGAAGCTGCCAGCGCCAGGCAGCAGCGGGAGCATCGAAGACATGGACCCTGAGTTCCAGGAGTTGCTGGCTTGTGGCCTCGGGACCTCGGCGGGGAGGATGGGGCTGGTAATGCAGGAGACAGAGCAGGGCCTGGTGGCGCTGACCGCCTACTCCCTGCAACCCTGGCTAGCCAGCAGGGCCCCCGAAAGGAGTAGTGTGCAGCTGCTGGCCGGCTGCATAAACAAAGGAGACCTGAGTGGCCTGCACAGTCTGCGGTGGGAGCCGCCGGCTGACTCAAGTCCCGTGCCGGCCAGTGAGGGGGCCCAGAAGCTGCCCCCAGCTGAAAGCATCATCCACGTTCCCCCACTGGACCCTGGCAAGGGGATAGGGCATCTGAGAGGGCCGGGGGCCACCCCCTGCGCCCCACAGGCCGCTGGAAAGGCAGTCTCTCTGGCTGGGGAAGAAAAGCAGGAAAGCAAGTGCACTGGGCAGAAAGGGGCGGCAGCTTTAGGAAAGTCAGAGGGAGCCATGACTATGCCCCCAGGACCTAGGTTTCCAGCCCTCCAGGTCACTATGCAGAGTCGAAGGACGCCAACAGCCGAAGCCCAAAGCCTGCAGCAGCAAGCTCGGAACAAGCACAAGCCGGGCCCCGCCCCTGGGGCCGCCTCTCTGCCCACCCAGGATGGGCTTCCGCAAGCACCGGCCGCAGGGACTGCCCAGAGCAGCAGCAAGCCTCTGGCGGGAGGCAACCCCAGGATCCCAGCAGCCCCCAGCAAGGTCAGTGGGGAACAGAAAGCACTGCCTGGAGGGCTATCTGGGGGGTGGGTGACTATTCAGGATGGCATCTACACTGCTCATCCCGTCAGGACCTTCGACCTACCCGGGGCTGTCCGGCCATCTGAGCAAGGACCCTTTCCACTCCTGGAAGGCCCGGGTCAGAGTCTCGGGCCCGGGCAAGAGGAGCTGGGGGGCCACACACAGAAGGCCTGGGGGCCTCCAGAGAAGGTGATGGCAGGACTCGGCCCAGGGGGCCTCCAAGCTGCAAAGACCACCCTGAAGGCTGCCTCTTTAGCCCACCACACTCGGGCCTCTAAGCCTCGGGCAGCAGGTGCCAGTCTGCACTCTCGTAACGCCTCTGTTCCTCCTCCTCCTCCTCTCCCAGCTTCTGTGATGGAACCGGACTTCCCAGCCCAACCCAGGCATGATGAGAATTCCATCCGGCAGACTTCCAAGCCCACGCAAGACCCCCTTCTTCACTCCCACAACAGCCCTGCTGGCCAGAAAAGCCCTGGGGAGTCACAGACAAAGACCCTGAAACCAGAGCCTCCCACACACCTGAGAAAGAAGCCCCAGCTGCCCCCCAAACCTGCACACCTAAGCCAGCTCCCCCTTCCTCGCTGGCTGTCCAAGCCCTCAGCCCTGGCTCACAGCGCCGCTGAGGAGGGTGGGCAAGGAAAATACAAACAAGGTGAGACTGCTACAGCCGGCCGCGACCCTCGGCCAAACAAAGTCTCCATCGCTGCAGACCAGGGCCCTACTGGACAGAGCCAGCCCAGCCCCCAGCATGGCCCCAGCACCATGGCCCCCAGCCCCACCAAGAGCCAGGCGATGGGCAGCAACAACCACAGCCCTGACCCCCTCAGGCTCTCAGCTCTCAGCAGCCACCCCATCTCACTGCAGCAGGGCCCTAGCCTCACAGGAGAGAAGTGCTCGGACAGTTCCCAGCAAGGGACCCCCAAGAGCCCTGAGATTCTGCAGGGAGGCCAGCAAGAGCTCCAGGGCTTCCTGAGCCAGGTGCAAGCTCTGGAGAAGGAGGCCGAAAGCACTGTGGATGTGCGGGCGCTGCGGAGGCTCTTTGAGGCTGTGCCCCAGCTGCCAGGAGCCCCTCTGGCTCCCGCTATCTGTGGCAAGCCTGAGGCCTCGGTAGAGCAGGCCTTTGGGGAGCTGACGAGGGTTAGCACAGAAGTGGCCCGGCTGAAGGAACAGACCCTGGCCAGGCTGCTGAACATCGAGGAGGCCGTGCACAAGGCGCTCAGCTCCATGTCTAGCCTCCAGCCTGGGACTAACACCAGGGGCCATTCCCAGGGACCCCCAAAGGAACACAGTGCCCACGAGATCAGTGTCACAGACAGCGGGAGAGTCGGGCCCAACTGCTCAGGCCAGGAGGTCAAAAGTCAAACTCTAGTCAAGAGCCAAACTGAGGTTACAAGCCATACTGAGGTCCAGAGTCAAGCCAAGGTCAGAAATCACTCAGAAGCTGGAAGCCAAGCAGCCCTGGCCACCCCTTCCACCAGGAAGCTGGAGACCTTGAGAGAAGACTCGCACCTTCCCCAAGCGTTACCTCTCAGCAGAGAGTCACCCTCTTCCCCAACCTTTATCTCCATGGAGTCGGCCACAAGGAAGCTTCCGGAGGAGGCCAGCCCCAGGGGCAACCCTGAGATCTCTGTGAAGGGGGCACATTTCACCCAGGATGAATGCCAGACTCAGCCCCACCAGAAAGCTATCTGGCACAAGGCTGGAGAGAAAGAGGCCCCCCAGCTCTCTGGACCGCCACCACCTGGCCCTGCTGCAGCCAGCGCCCTGCCCACCAGGCAGAAGGGTGCTCTGGAGCTGCAGACAGCGCCGGGTGGCTCCCGGCACTACGGAGCCACAGGACCAGGGACTGAGAGGGTGGACCAGTGCAGGACCACAGCGCTCGTGTCCCCCACCACGGTCACTGAGCCCGCCGAGCCACCCAGGGGCCCAGGCCCCCACCTCGGGCACCACACTTCCCCCTTGATGAGGCAGTTTCTGCACAGCCAGACTGGGCTCAGCACGGGCCTGGCAGAAGCTGAGATGCTGCGTGTGCCCTGTGGCCACCCCACACCAGCTGCGCAGTGAGCCCCTCCGTCTGCCACCACAGTCTTCCACCCACCTCCAGGGGCCCGAGACGGAGGTGGGTGCTCACCTCCTGCACGCACGGGGAAAGAACCAAAAAGAAAGGGCATGTTCTGAGATCCAGGGGCAGTTTCCCTTTCATCAGTAGCATCCATGGGCCAGGTTCCTGCAAAAGGCAGCGGGGGATGATAGGGAAGAAGCCCTATGGAGTAGCCCAAGCCCAGCAACAGAATGGGGGCTTGTGGCTGCTTGTGGAGCATATAATGTGCACAGAAACACACGCTTCTCACACAGGTCTGGCCCGCACGCCAACACAAGTGAGTCTGCATGCCACTGCCTGCGATTGAGCCCCCTGAGCGACCTTCCACTTTTTCAGTCTTTATTTCTTTAATACGAGTCAAATGTTCTCAGCCTTCTGCTCTTTAATTCCTAGAGAAGACAGGGCCAGCCGGATTGGTCTCTGTGACATGTTGACTAGGGCCCCAGAAGGGCCCCGTCATCAGCATCTCCCTCATTCAGCGGGTCATCCTGGCAGCACAAATTTCACACGAAGTCTACGATCACCAATGTCCCTAGAAGCCAAAGATTCTCTCCACCCCCACAGCCTCTCACTTTGTACCCCAAAGAGGAAGGATACAGTCTAATAAACCAAAGTTTTATTCCCTTCTCTCCGTGTCTGTCTGTACACAGAGTCTGGGTTCTCACTCCAGGGGAAAAGCAGCCACATCTCTAGCTGCCCTGTTTTCCTGCAAGCAGCAGTGTTGGAAGGCTCTGAGAAGCCACCCCCTTCTTCTACCATCTTGGCTGGGAACCAGCGAGGCCCGCCCATCCCCCACTCTCCTTACTCCCCACGCCCCCACACATACATACACTGCTGGCCCCACACCTCTGGCTTCCCCACCTAGAGGTTCTTGGACATCTCCCTGGAGTGGAATCTACCGAGAATGGAAGAATGGCCCAGTCAGGCCCAGGAAGGAGGGAGGGCCACAAGCCAGGAGAACTCCAATGGCCAAGACTGCTGGGCCACTTCCTCCGGGTCAGACCAGGCACAGTGTGCAGAGGTTCCTGGGAAGGGGCGGGCACAGACCAGCCTGGAAAGCCAGGATGATCTGGTAAAGGACCCTTTCCATACTTTCAAAAAGCACTGAGCAACTGCTGCATGCCAGACCTGTTCTGGGCAGCATGGACCCAGAGGTAAGGCCTAATGGGATCATCAGACTGCATCACATTCAAGGAACTGACTCTCTAGAATGAGAAGGCAGGGAGACTATGAATAAATAGGGAATATCAGATGAGGAATAAGGGTGATGCACCTGACTAGGCCACTCTCCCACTGTGGGGTAGGAATTATAAAACATGCCATGTGACAGCAACAGGTGATTGCCTTAGAGAATGTGGCCAAGGCAGATCTCCCCAAGGGGGGAGAAAGAGTTTTCAACTGAGATCTTAGTAACAAAAAGCCAATTACCGGGCAATGGGCAGGGGTGGGGAGTGCCAGTTAGGTGGCTGAGCACACGCAAAAACCCAGAGGTGGGAGTGAGTATAATTTCTGCATTTCCTAAATACCTTTTGGTACGTTGTTGTTCAGTTGCTCAGTTGTGTCCAACTCTTCGTGACTCCATGGATTGCAGCATGCCAGGTTTTCCTGCCCTTCACTATCTCCCAGAGTTTGCTCAAATTCATGGCCGCTGAGTCAGTGATGCTTTCCAACCATCTCATCCTCTGCCGTCCCCTTCTCCTCCTGCCTTCAGTCTTTCCCAGAATCAGGGTCTTTTCCAATGAGTCAGCTCTTCGCATCAGGTGGCCAAAATATTGGAGTTTCAACTTCAGCATCAGTCTTTCCAATGAATATTCAGGGTAGATTTCCTCTAGAATTGACTGGTTTGATCTCCTTGCAGTCCAAGGGACTCTCAAGGGTCTTCTCCAACATCACAGTTCAAAAGCATCAATTTTTCAGCACTCAGCCTTCTTTATGGTCCAACTCTCACATCTGTACATGACTACTGGAAAAACCATAGCTTTGGCTATACAGACCTTTATCGGCAAAGTGATATTCCTGCTTTTTAATACACTGTCCAGGTTTGTCATAGCTTTTGTTTCAATAGGGAAGTGTTTTTTAATTTCGTGCCTGCAGTCACAGTCTGTAGCGATTTTGGAGCCCAAGAAAACAAAATCTGTCACTGCTTCCACTTTTCCCCCTTCTATTTACCATGAAGTTATGGGACTAGATGCCATGATCTTAGTTTTTTGAATATTGAGTTTACCCTTCTGAACAGAAAGGGGCTTTATCAACAATTGTCCACCCCTACATACATACATATGTACACACACACACCCTGCCCCCAACAAGGTTAGGTAGGAACTTGTCCACAGTTTGCTTTTATTGAACAGGTGGGCTCTCATCTTAGCACCCAGGGCTCAGTCCTCCACACCCCTCCCAGATTCATCATTGCCTGCCCGACTGACAGGTGATCCCCTGAGGCAGCAGAGCTCTGAGCTGGAAGCAGCCTGCGCCCTGGAAGACTGGTGTTTGTGAGCAATTAAGACAGCAAATCTACCTACCTGGGCTGGCTACACATCTTACTATAACCCCCCTTTACCACCTGTTCCCCTCCACTGCCCTCTGTTGGTCTCAGCTTAAGGCATGCCTGTTCTCAGTGTTCTCATTTGTTAAGTGGGGACGATTATAGTGCCTACTATTGTGAAGATTAAGTGAATTAATATGCATAAAGTGCTTGGAGATAGGCCCAGTGTCTAGAACTCAAGGAAGTTCACTTTTCATATTATAATTATTCGTTTTAATCTATCTCTTTTTCTCACCTCCAGGTGGAGTCCCTGTCTTATTTATCTCAGTATTCTTACTGCTTATCATGAGTGCCTAGAAGGCACTGCACAAATGTCGAATAAATGCACCCATGTGTAAGATGAAATGATTGAGCGAATTCACTGACTCATCCAACTAACATTTATTGAGCATTTACTTCATGCCAGATTCCTTCCAGGGAATACAGATGAACATGGTAGAATTTATCCTTGACCTTATGGGAAGACATATTACAAACAGAGAAGGTAATTTTAGAAGGGAGCAAAGGAAATAAAACAAGTAGCCCACAGGAAGGTTGGCAGTTACTTTAGCTTGTGTGGTTGGGGAAGGCATCTCTGAGGAAGTGACCTGAATGACATGAACAGCCAAGTCCGAACAGCTAAAGGGGGCGGCCTACGAGGAAGAGACCGGAGAGGTTGGTGGGTAGGTGGTGAGCACACCGGTGGCAGCGCGCACCAAGAAAACCAGCAGCTACTCGTTGAGGCCTCGCCCAGGGCCCTGCACACCTCCCGTCCCACCTGCGGCGGAGCACGAAGCACCACCTTCCCTTCCTGCCCGAGAGGGGGCGGGGCTCTGAAGCGGAGTGGGTGCCCAGACCCCGCCCCGTGCCTGGAGGGGGCGTGTTCCCATCCGCTGTCTCCAAGGTGACGATGACATCACTAGGGCCGCTGGGTTGGGAACGTTTTGGGTGGCTGTAGCCGTTGCTGGGAAACACCCGGCAGGCAGGCGCGCAGCCAGGGGCAGGCTCCGCGCGGCAGACGCCGGACGCCAGTACGCGCCGTCCTGGCCGGCCCCAGCTCAGAGCCTCCCTCCCAGATTCCAGAAGGATGCGGGTTCCGGTCCTCACCCACGTCGCAGCCCCGCCCGGGACCTTCCTGCCGGCCGGGCGCCTCCTCCCTTCTCATTACTCTGTCACTGCCTCTGTTCCGAGTTTACCCAACAGTCCTCATCTTCACCGCTATCATCCTGTCCCAGGCCACCATCCATCCCCCCTTTACTGGACCACTGCCATAGCCTCCCAAGTGGTCTTCCCTTTGCCCTGTCTTTACAGACTATCATCTACCTGGCACCTAAAGCCCTTATCAAGAATTTACCAGACCAAGTCACTCCTGTATAATACCCTCTGCAAGCTTTCAGCTCGCTCAGTCTGAAATCTAACTCTTTTCAGCGGCCTCTAAGACCAGAATGACTTGCTTTTCAAGCTTCCTCTCCAACTTCTTTGCCCCACTCTCCTCCTCACCCACATCTCCCTAGTTACACTGGCCTTCCTGGGTTTCACAGAACACACCAAGCTGATTCCTGCCTCAGGGCCTTTGCATCTGCTGTATCCTCTGCCCAGAAGTCTTTTCCAGATCTTTAGTGGTTGGGCTCTTTCTCACTCACATTCCAGTTCAAATGTCTCTCCAAAAAGACCTTTCTTGATCTATACCTCCCTTGCCTCCCCCACTTATCCCGCCCCCTTTCCCCATCTATAGAGGCCTTCCGCCAAGTTAACATGCTGAGTTAGTTTTGTTTTCCTGAGGACCTATTACAATATAAAATTATCTTTGTTCACATATTTGCTTGTTTAATGTCAGTGTTCTGGATACTATTCCTGCATAGCAAACCACCCCAAGTTTAGTGGTCTAAAAAACCATTTTAGGATGCTCATGAATTCTGTGGGTCAGCAATTTGGATAGAACACACTGGACATGGCTTGTCTCTCTGCTATGATGTGTGGGGCCTCAACTTAGCCTCAGTCTAAGGCTGGGGGTAGTTGGACAGTTAGGATCTGAAAACGCTCTCACTCAAATGCCTGGCAATTGATGCTGGCTACTTGGTTGGGACCTCAGCTGGGATGTCAGACAAACCACATATGCATGGCCTCTCCATGTGGCCTGGGCCTCCTCAAAGTATGGCATTCTCAGAGTGACTGGATTTCCTGCATTTTATTTCAAGTTTCCGAAGGCATGTGTCCCAACTAACAAGGTAGAAGTTGCATCACTTTTTATGATCTGGCCACAGAAGTCAAACAAAATCACTTGGGCTGCATTCTGTTGGTTACAGATGAGTCACAAGTCTGCGTAGACTGAATAGAAGGGTTATTAGTACCTTTTGATGAGGAAGAGGTAACGTTCTATGTGATCGTCTTTGGAAAGTGCCATCTCCACAGCCAAGTCTTCCTCCACTGGAATATCATCTCCATGCCAACCACTCCTTCTTTGCTTATTTTTGTATCTCCAGTATCTAGAATGGTACAAAAGCACATAGTAGGAGCTCAATCCATGGTTTATGGTGAATAAATGAAGACTTGTCTTTCAATGAGTCATTCGAGCCCAGTTCTTCTCCCTTATAGTTCCTGTCCCAGCCCTTGATTTTGGCCTGGCCTGCTCTGGAGGAAGCCCAGTGTTTGCATTGGAAGGTGGGAGTCAAGCATAGCTTTTGGTTTGTTTTTTTGTTTTCTGGCAGGGAGTGGAGGGTGGGGGAGAAAGGGCAGTTATTGGGGACTGAGAAACATGTAGCCAAATGAGATTCTGGAACACTGATCTACTGTAGGGGTGTTGAAAACCCAGTCTGTTTTTTCTCATTCTGAACTCTGGAAATGCCCAGGTGAGGACTGTGGTTTTGTCCTCTGGCCCATGGGGAGCAGGAAAACAGCCCAATGGGAATGGAGCTTTGGAGAGGTGCCTTGCACAGGAGAGAGGGGGATGGAATAGTTAGTAGGAACCACCGCGGAGATCTGGGCAAGAGGTGGCCCTGAAGCCCCCTGAACATCTATTAAGGTAGGCAAACTCTCCCTGCTTCGTGGCTGGTGAAGGACTTTTCATTTGATCTTTCCGAAGTCCTGGAACCAGTACAGTTTCTCCTCTTGCTTTCTCCTTTCCATGAGGGATGACCCAAAGAAGTCAGCCCAGGCTTCTCCAGGTCCCAGCCCCCTCACATCAATCTGCGGCTTCCCCTTCCCCCCTTCCATCTCAACTGTGGCTCAGCAAAAGTTTGGATGTCATTAAGGCAACAGCCAGCCCACCTCCAGTCCTATCCCGGGGTCAACCCTCCAGTCAGGTCCGGCAGTGGCTCCTCACCACCTCCACCATAAAATCCACACTCCTCAGGTCATTCAAGGCCCTTCTTGTGCGGCTGCCACCTGTGTTTATAGCCTCTCTCATTTCCCCAAGAGAATCAGACCTTCCAGGTCCTTTAATGTTCTATCCAGGCTTTGTCATGCTGCCCAGCCTTTGTCCAGGGCCAGCTTACCCACTGGGCACAGCAGGCATGGATGGAGCCTCAGGCCCACAATACTTGAGGGGTCCATGAAAATATTCTAATTTCTTTCAAAATCAGAAGGAAAAAAACAACTTTGAAGTTGTAGAGAACAGTTTAATATATAACATTAGTATCTTCATCTTTAACCACCACAGTTGTAAAATATATTCTAAAAAAAAAAAATTTTTTTTTTTTTTTTTTTAATGGAAGAGAAGCAGCCCCCTCATTTCGCCTTCCTGTCATTTCTGGATAGCTTTGTATTGAAGACTCAGCTCTGAGGCAACCCCTTCAAGGAAACAGAAGCCATGGAGGTTGTCCTTCTCTGACCTCTCAACCTTATGCAGTTTTGTAGCTTGGAAAACGCCACTGTAAACTTTCGATTTGTTGTTTCCCGTACCCCGCCCCCACTGGTACCTGCCAGTCAGTGACACACACACAATTTTTTCCCCCATAAAGTTACCCGCTCCCCACCTGTGGCAGGGCTGCCAAGTAAGACGTTGACCTAACTTCGGAAGAAAACTGGCAGAGGCTCAGCTTGGGGCCCCGGGTCCCAAACCTGTAGCGACAGGCGCCGGGACCCACATCCCGTGGGAGGCGCGCGCGCCCATCTCTGGGCGGGGGAGTGAGAGGCAGGGGGCGGGGCCTCAGGTCTCGCCGGCGGCAGCCCCGCGGCACGCCGCTGCCAGCCCCACCCACCCCCGACCGGAAGAAGGAAGAGGCCTCTGCGCGGCTCCCTCCCTCCTTCCCCCGGAGCTCCGGCGTCCCTCCCCGGACGCACCCCCTTCCTCCTCCCTCGTTAGTTTTCTAACTAAAAAGTGCTGCTGAGAATTCCCAGAAGGTCCCGGATGTGAAGTCACCGCCGTGAGGTCACCGAGCCTGGTTCCAGGAATCTGAATATTGTGGGGGAGGAAGGAAAGCGCCGAAAACAGAGGAGCCAGGGGAGTGAGTGGAGCCGTGGGTGTTGTCGGCGGGGCCGCCTGGCTCCGCTGAGTCCCGCTCTTGTCTCCAGCTGGGTCTTCTGACCCCAGGCGATGTTCCAAGGAAAAAGATGCTTCACTTCTCCCGTAGTGAAGAAATGGCAACTGAAACCAGTATACCGATCCAAAAGGAGTATTTATCCACTGTTGGGGGTGGGGGGGCGGGGGTGGAAGGACGGGAGAGAAGTAGAGAACAACCTGGCAATCGGATCAGAATTTTAAATGAAAATGGCCTTCGACCTAACAGTTGCGCGTACAGTAGCTCTGTTACCTACTGACTTACCTTGGGTAATCGTACAGTAGGTAATGACGTACCTTGGAAATCGTACAGTATCCCTTCTTCGACAATTTGCTCGACAGGTCATTAAAACCGGCCCATATTAGAGGCGAGAGGTATTACATTCCTTCTTTTGATAAGTGTGAAAGAATCTGCAGCCGTGTTTTTAAACCATCACAGATGTTACTATTGTGGCCCTTTGTATACTTGTGTTTTCCAGTAAGTAAATTATCTCACGTCATATCTATCAACTCCACGTGGGAGGGCAGAGATTCACTGGATTCATTAAGATCCCGCCCACTCCGCTCCTGAATGAATCTAGGGCCCTGGTTCACTGCAGATCTCCGTAGATGGTACAGAAATGAATTTCCTCTTGCAGGAGCTGGGCCTGGACATTGTGCTCCAGTTCCATCGGATGGCATCCCTGTTGGCCCTACAGAAACCACCATGAACACACGTGAGAATTGTGTGAGGGGGATATGAGTGGCGCATGGCAGGGTCTGCTACACAGACAAGCAATTTTGTTCCCATACATTTCATAAATGTGAGGTCAGTGATCATTTCCACAGAAATCCCATTATCTTTATAGTCATCATCGTGGTTTTGTAGGAGCACCTGTACCACTAGAAGTGAGTCTGCCAGTTCAGCTCAGTTCATAGTAAAGAGAATGCCATTGCCTCTAGTTCAGCTTGGTTAAAAGATTTTCACATCTTTTACGTGTGATTGTTTTCATGTGTTATACTTCCATTTTATTGTTACTATTATATGGTAGTATATCCCCAAATCACAAAAATGGATCAGTAGTTTAAAGGAGGTTCACTAAAGCATAAAAATAGTATTGAAAATAGCAACAAAAATACTGCAGTATAAATTATGACCACATATACCAGGGTAAATGAGTGTGTAGGATGAGATAATTTTATACAAACAGAAAAAAAGAAGAAGTGTGACTCAGATATGGTAACGAATACCTGAAAATGGAATTTTGTTAGTTGGTAATCATCTCCTTTAGCCCCAGAGGGATCATCTCTTATGAAACTTTGTCAAATAGTGGCAGGAAGCCCACTGAAACTTTTCGCATCCTCTTCACATCAGATCCTGTAAGCTAGATAGAAAACCAATCAAGTCTTTCGCTAATATGGGTAAAATGTCCAGTGTAGTAAGGATACATTTTGTCACTAAAGACAGAGAAAAGGTCAAACCCAGAGAGGCATCATTCAAGTTGTCTACTTTACAGTGGAAACTAACACAGTTCAAACCATGACTTGTAAACTGAGTCGTAGGCTACTGAGGAAAAGCAGAGCAAGCTCCTGGCAAAATTACTTTATCAAACAACGTTTTTGGATGTCACATAAAATCAATGGCACATAGTGTGAAAGAGCAATGGCTGTCCGGAGTGAGTGCTAGCAGACAATGGGCTTTATTGTTGAATACAAACCACTTGTGGCAAGCTTTGTTCATTGTTCATCCAGAAATGTATTCCATCCCTTCTTTCCTAATAACAGATTCCTGATTTTGATCCATGCACCAAGGTCTCCAGTCTCAGGCAATTAATTACAAGTGGTCTAAATCAATCATGACCAGCCCATTTTCCACTCTCCCAGTCTCCCTTGCTGTTTGTTACATGAGATCCGGTTCTAGTTGATGAAATATGATGACAAGTCTGCTGAGGGTATTTCTATAAAAAGTTTTGGTTTTGTTTTTTCAGAAAATGGATATACATGCTGGTATCCCCTGCCTTCCCCCTTCTTCCTAACTTAACCATGGTCATGATGCTTGGGCAGCCGTCTTGCACATATGAAGCAACCAGCAGAAGGTAAAATCTGAGAGAATTCTAGAGACACCAGTACTGACATTATGTCAGTGGCTGCTGCTGCTACTGCTGCTAAGTCGCTTCAGTCGTGTCCGACTCTGTGCGACCCCACAGACAGCAGCCCACCAGGCTCCCCCGTCCCTGGGATTCTCCAGGCAAGAACACTGGAGTTAGTTGCCATTTCCTTCTTCAATGCATGAAAGTGAAAAGTGAAAGTGAAGTCACTCAGTCATGTCCAACTCTTAGCAACCCCGTGGACTGCAGCTCACCAGGCTCCTCCCCCCATGGGATTTTCCAGGCAAGAGCACTGGAGTGGGGTGCCATTGCCTTCTCCACCTTCCAACCTTCCCATTACAATACACAAGTAAATGGTACTGGATTATTGATCATTGAAAGCATTCCTATTGGGTGCACTACTAATGTGTCAGGCTCGCCACATATTTTCCAAAAACACAGGAGGGAAATGTACCTGCTGACTTTTTGTTCTACTTCTCACTGAATTCCTTTGCAAGATTAAATGACTGAGCTTCTGGCTTCCAGTTGGGTTCAGCCATGGTGAGGCCCAGCAGAGAAAGGAGAGAGAAGAGAAAGAGATCAAGGCATTTAGTCCTTTGGTTTCCTGCCTGTGAGTCTCTGTGGGTTGGATGTATCCTCTAGTGGGGGCCACTGGTCTTCCCAAGGCAGCCAGCCTACCCAGTTCTCTCCCTTATAGTAACCCCCTGGACCCCACCTTCAGGCCTGTTTGTTGTAACAGCTCTGCTGCTGCTCATCCAGGTTACTGCACCATCCCTTGGGGTGCTCCTATACCCACATGTTTGTAAGTAGTCCCTTTGTAAATAAGCTTTCCTAAAATGATACTGTTTTGAGTGTGCCATTATCTCTTGGTACACTGACTGATGAGATTTAAAAGAAAACACACACACAACTTGCATCTGAACACCAACCACACACGACTGTATTCACAAAGACCAGCTGTCAGGCAACAATCTGGCTCCCGATCTCGATATGTGCAGAAACAAATGCAAGAAGAGTCAATGCCCTCCATTCATGCCTCTCCAACTATGCCTTTTCAGAAGACTGCAGAGACATGGACAGAAAGTAAAAGACACTGTTGAACTAAGTATGCTGGCTGTTGAGGGTAAGATATTCACATGAGGTTTTGAAATAAGAGATGAGATACAGCATCCCTTTGTGGTGCCGATAGCTCTTTGGTGTAGGTGGCTGGCTCACTCAAGAAGCATCTCAGTGGCACATTCACATCTTGATTATCCTGAACCTTTGGCTTCAGGGCGGGACTATAACCATTTTTCATGTTGAGAATATTAAGAATTTTGTTTTGTTTTTTGTTTGTTTCTGGGGATATCAATAATTCGAAGACAGAAGTATGGTGGCAAGGCTCAGCCCCTTGAGAATATGACTCTTTTCCTACATTTGAAGGTTTTCTTCTCTTGGCAGAGAAATAAATCAATATAAAGGCAAGCAGTGGAAAAATTAAAAACAGACTATAAACCTTCAAACCATCAGACCAAAATACAAACACATGTGTGCTCACACACACACACACACACACACACACACATACATCAAAGAAAACAAAAAAAAATACACATGTAAAACATAGAAAGCAGAGGAAGCATTAAAATAGGAAACACAGCAGAAGATAACATAAGTAAGCATGATTGATACATGTTGTATCAAGAAATGTAAATAAGGATAAACCCATCCTTTAAAAAAAAGATTCTCCCGTCAGATCATAAAACAGCATTCTATAGAAGAGAGACATCTTTACCAAAGTAACTCAGAAAAGTTAAAATATAAACCAAGGTATACAAGAAAAGACTGAGCTGAGACTACAGCACGACCATCACACACGTGTGCTCAGTGGCTCAGTTGTGTCTGACTCTGAAGCCCCATGGACTGCAACCTGCCTGACTCCCCTGTCCATGGGACTTCCCAGGCAAGAATACTGGAGTGGGTTGCCATTTCTTCCTCCACAGGAACAGTTACCATCAGTCAAGGTCAGATTCAAAACAAAATTGCTAAATGAGAGAAAAGGAAGTTAAACATGAGAGACATTATGAATCTAGTTTTTGGAAATCTCTAGGCACCAAATAGCATAGTTTCAAAATCAAGAATAGGATATGAGTTGAGAATAACAATAGACATACAGCAAATGCAAACAAATTTGGATAAGACACAAGTACATTTTAATCGACTTCATCAGCTCATGACCTAGTAAGAAACAAAAGATAAAGAGAAATGTGGGGAATCTGAATAGTAACTAGTAATTAAATATGATAGAACATGAGGTACAAAAATCTCAGATAAAATACTACCAAATATAAATTAACAATACCTTCAAAGAATCATCCATTGTATCCAAGTAAGTTCATTCTAGTAGTGCAGGTGGTTCAATATTAGGGAATCTGTAATAAAACTGACCATATTAACAGATCAAAGAATGGGCTTCCCTGGTGGCTCATTGGTAAAGAATCCACCTGCCAATGCAGGAGACACAGGTTCAGACCCTAATCTGGGAAACCTCACATGCCGCAGAGCAACTGAGCCCATGCACCACAATTACTGAGCCTGTGCACTAGAGCCCAGGGAGCCACAGCTACTGAAGCCCAAGTGCCCTAGAGCCCGCGCTCAGCAAAGGAGAAGCCGCCACAGTGAGAAGCCCACACACCGCAACTAAAGAGTAGTCCCCACTTGCTGCAACTAGAGAAAAGCCTGTGTAGCAACAAAGACCCAGCATAGCCAAAAATAAATAAAATTATAAAAATAATAAAAACAAATGGCTATTAAGTGTTAACCACTATTATGAAAAAAAAAAAAAAAATACATCAAAGGAAAACTGCGTAACATCTCAATACGTGCCAAAAAAGGCATTTGAGAAATGTCCCATATCAATTCCTGCTTAAAACAAACAAAACCTTGGGAATTCCCTGGTGGTCCAGTGGTTAGGACTCCATGCTTTCACTGCTGCACCTGGGTTCAATTCCTCAGGGAGGTGAGATCCCACAAGTCACACGATGTGGCTAAACAAACAAATAACAAAACCATAACCGAATAGCTAAATTACATACAGATGATGTGACTGAAAAATGTACTACTGTTACAGACAAGAGAATTCAGGATGATAGCAGTTTACAAAGGTTAATATACAAAACTCAGTAGCCTTTCTTTACATGCATTAAAAAAATACAACTTATCAGAAAATAGAAATTGCAGTTACAATGGCAATCAAAAAAATATTCAGAACAATATTTAAAAGACATATAAGGGCCTTTATGAATATTATGCAGGGAAAATTATACTGAGCTTTTGAATAGCAAAACCCAATGTTATAAAAATGTCAGTGTTCAATTACTGTATCAATTCAATGTGATTCTAACTAAAATACAGGACTTTTTTTAGGGACGAGCTTGTCCAAAAATGATATGAAACTCAAATGAGGAATTAAATAAGGAGCCTGGAAAGCCCTGAAAAAGAAATGTAATACGATGAGGTTACATCTGTCACATGATAAAACACATTCTGAAATTAAAATTTGTAAAGCAATTTGGTACCCAAAGATGAAACAGACAACCCAGTGAACCAGAGTAGAGAACCAGAAACTGATTCCAGAACATATGAGAATTCAATTTCTGTTTAAGGTGACATTTATATTAAAAGAAAAAGGTAGTAGGAAAATTTATCAATTAGGGGAAAAAAAGAAAATGGAAACCCTAAACAATTCCTTAAAGTAGATTCCAAAAAGATAAAGGATGTATAAATTTAAAATAAGATCATAAAACTCTAGAGAAAAAAATGGGTGAATTTACCTGTAATATTATGGCAAGGGAATGTAATACACAAACACCAGGATGCCTAAAGTAAATGTTTAAGAAATGCGACTACATAAAAATGTAAAACTTCTGTATGATAAAATATACTGTCAACCCAGTTAAAAAGCAAACCAGGATTAAGTGCCACATGTGTGACAGACAGAAGGGCTTCTTTCCCTAATCCTCAAAGACATAAAGCAACAATACAAGTAAAGAATATAAAACCGTGATTTAGAGGGAAACACAAATGGCTTATAAGAACCTCAATTTCACTCATAATTAGAGCAATGCAATTAAAACAGTAAGATCTCTTCTTGGTTTCTCTCATCAGATTGGCAGAGATCAATAAGTTTGATAACACTCAGTGCCAGGGAGGGTGTTGGGAAACAGGCATGCTCAGATACTATTGGTTGAGAGTAAAATCGGTGCAACTTTGGGGAGGGCGATTTGGCAGCATCTGTTAAAACCCTTTGACCCAGAACTCAACTGCTCAGATTTTCAATCCACAGATCTAAACTAAAAAGTCTTCCTGTTTAAATAAACAAGAATGTTGGAGAAATGTGCTTGAAGACAGTCCCCTTTACTTGGGTTTCACTTTCTACAACCTTAGCTCAGTGGGTCTCAATCTTTGATGTGCATCAGAATCAGTGGAGGGCTAGTTAGAACATAGGTTGCTGGGTTCCCGCTGCCCGAGTTGCTGATGCAGTGGGTCTGGGGAGGACCCAGGAATCTGCATTCTTAACAAGTTCTCACGTGATGCTGGTGGCTGCTGGCCTGGGAGTCACACCTTTAGCCTGTTACTCCTGAAGGTAATATTATCTACCTCTGTGCTTTCATTCTGCCTGGTTCTTAACTTCCCATAAATAAATGGCATCATAGTTATTCTTCTTTGTGCTTGGTTTCTTTTACTTGACATACTGTTTTTAAGATTCATCCCTATCATTATATGAGGCCATTGTTTGATTCACTGCTGTGTACTATTTCATTGTATGAGAAATTGTAATTGTTTTTACTCACCTACTGGACATTTGTGTTGTTTCTAATTTCAAGCTGTTATGGATAAAGCTGCTGTAACACTCTTGTGTCTTTCAGTGGACAGAAGTGCTTTTTTCTCTTGGGAATATATGGAGCAGTAGAATTACAAGATCATATAATTTAGTCTTAGTAGGTATTGCCAAATTATTTTCCAAACTGATTGTATCAATTCACTGTCACACCAATGAAGTATGGCAAATCTGGTGAAATCTCAATCTTCCCACATTTGATACTTTTAAAAAAAATTGTGGTTTTTTTTTTTGAGCGACTAACACTTTCATAATATTATTAAGACTTATCAAAGCTGTTGATAGCTTATGGTGAATGATGTTGGATCCGTGGTCTCCAAAGAAGATTTAGCTTCAGGATCAGGGACAAGGCTTGATCACGCAGAGCTTTTGTGTGGCAGAAGTTTTATTACAGTGAAAAAGGACACAGAAAGCTTCTAACATAGACATCAGAAGGGGGACAGGGAGTGCCCCCAAACATTATCCTTTTAATCTTCATCTTTCTGATGGAAATGAATCAATTTTTTATTTTAAAAAATATTATTTAAGATGAGGTTTTTTATTTACCTAAAATTGGGTGGTCTGTGGATGCTGAATGTTTGAGAAACTTGTGGGACTCCCCTAAGTATTCAGAAATTCCCTGAGGATGTGTGGGTATGTTTCTGCCTATGCATATGCCATAGTCACAAATGGATGCTGCTCCAGACCCCACCCTCCTTGCCTTGGAACAGACCTTTCATTTCCCTACCAACAGGAAGAACTTACTTGTGATCCCAGAGGAAGATGTTTCTCATCATCAGCAAACATCTGGGGAACATCTGGTGAGCCCATCCCAGGACAGGGAGATGCTTTTCTAGAGAAAACACATCACTTATTTGATTCTTTTTATTCTATATTTTCCCTTATTTTTTCCTTCTCTTCCTGCCTCCCAAATCCTATCGACCATTGGGCTCCCTGCTCTAAGCCCTGACTCCAGCCCTTGCCAACTCCCTGCCCTGGTCTCTGTTCTGTCTGGTTTCCCTCATAAACAGCCCAGCAGATGCAAACTGAGACAGCCAGAGACCCTCATTAACTTTAGGGCTCAACCCTGCCCAGTTCCCTGATCAGCAGGCAGCATCTTCTAGAAACTAACTCAAGGAATGTTGAAGGTAATGGCGTTCTCAGGTCTAATGCCCCCACTTTACAAACTGGAAGACTTGGGAGAGAGAGAGAGACAGACACACACAGGAAAGGAGAACTCCTGGAAGAAACGATTCCTTGGGACCAGCAAGGTCTACAACCTAGCAGACATAGGAGACAGTGCAGCTAAATATTTGAGGGGGGTGGGAGTGGGTGGGTGGCCACCTGCCTAGTAGCCCTAAGGGCTGAGTCACCTCCAGCAAAGGACACTCAGCTCTGTAGCTTTTCAACTCCTTCCAGGGCTGTCTCAGCCACACCGAGAGCTTCAACTTAGCGGGTGTCTTCCTTCCCCACTTCCAGCCTTGACCTCTCCTTGAGCCCCAGCTCTTGATAGACATTTACCCCATAGACAATTTATTCAATACTTTTTTTGTTCTTAAGGAGCACAAGCAGAAAGGATAGTCAGGTATGGTCCCTGCCCTCCCAATGCTCACAGACAACTCACATGGAAATGCATAAAGAAGCCATATATCTAAGTGGGTGCAAACCAGGCTGGAGATTAGCATCTTTGGAAGTTTAAATCAGGATGAGCAGGACACACCCCAAGAACTGACTGCTGGCAATCAGGGCTGGAGTGCGGTTATCAAGGGCGTGGGCTGGGAGTGCAGAGGTAAGGGCAGAACAAACTTAAGAAGGTATAGAACAGAACACTGCATGTGTAAATTAAAACTACTGTGCGGTTGTACCGATGTTACAAATAAAAAGACAGACTGACACACGTCAAAGACCTGAAAATGGAGGCTCAGGGAAGGGAGTGGGGGATGGGAGTTCGAAGAGAAAGAGGTGAGGCTGCAAAGGTAGGGCAAAGGCCTGCTTATTCCAGCTTTGTAGGCCCCGCGGAGTTAAGACTTCATCCAGAAGGCGCTGGGAAGTCACTGGAGGGTGGGCTCCAGCCATCCAGACATTTCCCCTGCAAGCCCCCCAGGTAGGCACATTCAAGGCATCCAGGAAGAACAGGGACTGCAGCCTCCCCCAAACTCCATTCTTTCTTGGCAAGGTAAAGGGTGGGCAGACCCCTCCTGACCCCCTTTACATTCACATCTGTGGCTACAGGGGTCCTACCATCATCTCAACCTCAGATGCCATGCAGTCAGCACAGGTCACCCCCACCCCCACCTGCAGTTAGGTAGAAAGGAATCCTGAGGGCTGGGCTAGTCCCAGACAACATTCATCTAGGACAGTCAGAGAAGAACCCAGAATGCAGCGGGAGCCGGACTGGGAGGGGGAGGGTCAGGCTCCCACAGAAGGCTCCCTGGAGGAGGCAGTGCGAGCTGAGAGACCTTAAAGGAGATGGGATTGTGGTAAGCAGCAAGAGGGCCGGAAGGCGTTCCAGGCGAGAACAACACCTGCAGCAAAGGTGCGAGGGGAGAGACGCTCAGGGCACGCGTGGTGGGTAGGGTCTGACCACAGCGGGTGGCCTTCTGGCCCAGAACTTGCTGCTCGGGCATGCACACACTTTCCCCGGTGCAGTAACACTGCGAGAGTTGGCCCCAAGTCAGGAAAGGCCTTGGCGGGAGCAGAGCAGGCAGTGAGCCATTTTAAGTGGCCAGGGTCTGGCTCAGAAGAAACTAGAGTTGTTTTTTTTTTTTTTTCAAGAAAGGGATCTGGTAGCGGTGGGGATAGTGTAGGCTGGTTCCAGAAACCCCTAGCTCAGGGCTTCTGCAGTCTCTGGCTCCTGAGCAGAGGTGAAGGTCAGGACCAAGGATGACCTGCTCACCCACCTCACCCACCTCTGGTTCTTCTCCAGATTATACTTTTCAGGCGGATCTGCGGGGAGCGGGGGTAGGGGGAGGTGGTAGGAAGGAGGGTGAGGAAGGAACTTTTGACGGGATTACAGTCAACTACCTCGGGCGACGTTGGGGTCAGGGCGTGTAAGGGCCCTGGGCTCTGCCACCGCCCGGTGGCCTGACAGACGCTGCGCGCCGTTCTGACCCTCAGTCTACCGATCTGTAAACGGGGGCCGTAGGGAAAGGTATGGACCTTCCCGATCCTGCTCCGCCGGCGGGGAGCGTCGGCGACTCTCGGAACCTTCGCGGGAGAGGGCCGGGAGGAGGGCAGCGGAGGGGGCTGGGGGCCGAGAGCGTCCGCGGCGCCGGCTCAGGGTCAGAGTCCGCAGGGAGGCCGGCGACCGCTGCGCCGGCTCTGGCTGGAGCGGGGAGGGGCGGGGCCTCTGAGGCGGGGCGGGGAGGGGCGGGGCGGGGCGGCGGGCGGGAGGCCCGGCGTGCGTCAGCGCCGTGAGTCCCGGAGTTTTCCACTGACGAGGAGGGCGGAGCGGCGGGCGGGGCCGGGCTCAGCCAGTCTCCCGCCGCCGCCGCCGCTGCCGGACGCGCAGAGCGAGGGGCAGCTGGGCCGAGTGCTGCCCTCCGAGGGAGCTAGCGAGAGAGCGAGCGAGCGCGGGGTCGCGGCGCAGGGGGCGTTCCCGACCGGGACGTGGGTCGCGGCGTTGCCCTTGCCCAGCGTCCGGACCTCAGGTCAGTACCGGGGGCTCCGGGCCGGTGGGACGGGACTTTGGGGAGGGGGCGTCCCGCATGGAGGGCACTGCCCCCCAGCCCCTGACGTTTCTCCCTCGCCACTTTGAGAAGGCACCGGCGCGGGGACAGCCCGGTCCCGGACGGCGCGCCGCGGCCGGAGTCCGGAGCCCGGGAGACGACAGTCGCAGGTTTTCTGCTGCCCTCCCCCCGCCCCGTCGCCGGGACCCCAGGAGGTCCCGGCTCCCCGACCGCCGGGCGGGTGGCGGCCGAGCCGGGGTTGCGCGCGGGTGGCGGGGTGGCGGCGGGCGCGCGTCCGCGGGTGAGTTCCCTTTTGACCCAGTTGCCTGAGAACTTTTCAGAAGTTCCTCGCGTGGCCGGAGCAGGTGACATTTGTCGCCTTCCTCCTCGGGCTCCCCCCGGGGGCGGGTGCCAGGGCTGCGGCGAGTGCCCGGCGCCCGTCAGGGAGGGAGTTGGAGGGATGATCGAGGAATGAGGCTCTGTGAGTCACGGACCCCGGCAGGGGGGGTGGGGGAGGAGGAGGGATTGTGTCGTACGCTCACCTGTTCGTCAGTCACCGTCACACGCAGAGGCCACCGCTGTGAGTCACGGGCGCAGCTAGCCGCGGGCACCCTCGGGCACACGTAGGCTTCTCCCACGCAAGTCTCCCTCCCCAGCACCTGCTTCCTCCCGGTCCTCAGTTTCCCCTTCCCGGGGGCCCTTCCAATGGCAGGACACTGTTGAGATGCCCACACCACGGCAGCCGTCACACAGTTAGTCACTCCGGCTCCCCAGCGCGTCACACACACAGCCCACACTCCTGACACAGAGGGTCCTTCTCTGGCTCCCCTGCCCACCCGACACCTCCACTCAGATGTCTCACAGCCCTCTCGAGCAGAACTCATCCCTTATCCTCAACATCACTGCCTTTTTTGGTCCCCACCTCCAGAAGTCACCAGGTTCCCTTCCCCTTTCTCCTAAGCCTTTGGCTTGTCATCTCTCACCCACCTCTGGCAGCTCCGTCCAACCCGTCACACCCCCTCCTGTCCCACCCCCTCCTGTCCCGTGCTGAGCCATCTTTTTAAAATGCAAATCTGCTATTGTCACTCCCTACTTCAACCCTTCAGTGGCTTCCTGTGCCCTTAGGCTAAAGTCTGCCCTGTCAGCCCTAGCTCCCAGAATCCCCTCCCAGGCAGCCCCTTCCCCTCCATCTCTCTGCCTCTTGCTCCTCAAGTCCCTCAGGGTTCCTGTGCCCCCCTCTCTCTGGAACTTTTACTCCATCCTACCCTTTCCTCCAAGAGACTTGTCTTCACTGCCAGCTATACCCCTTCCCGGCCTCCATTCCAGCACTCAACAGGGTTCATAACTCATTTTTCTATTCCCTAGTAAACTCAAAGCTTCCAGGGGGGCAGTATTGTCTGTGTCTTGCTCCCTGTATTCCCAGTGCGTGACACAGTGCTTGGCATGTCATAGGCACTCAATAAATATTTGTTGAAAGAATGAATGGATGAATGGCAGTGAAGGGGGCCTTGCTTAGGTGGAGGAAGCAGTCTCTGTCAGGTGCAATTCCCCTTCTGCAGGAGCAGTTGCCTCGTGTAGCCAGCAAACATTTGGCGCCGCCTCCCCAGTGCCAGGCCCTGGAGGCCAAGGCTGAGGAACTGTCCCCTCCCCCTGGGGGATAGGTTGGGAGGGGTGGGGATGTACCAGGCCTTCTGCTTGCCCTCTCTGGGCTGCCGTGGCTGTTCTTCTAGCCAATACCCATGGGGGTGTGAGGTGCTCAAAGGTGTCCTCCCCTTCTCCCAGGAAGTACTTCCTGGGGGCCTGGGGTCATGTGACCCCAGGTATTGGGGAGAGCTGGCCAAGGCCTGGGGCTCTGAGGTTAAAAGACACATTCTTCAGATTCCTGACAGGGTAGAGGCAGCTGAAGGTGCCCCTTTTCCAATACCAGCTCTGACTTGGGACTGGAGCATTGGGACTGCTGAGGTTGAAGAGGAGTTGGTGTGACTTTTCAGAGGCCTGGGGATTCCCGCCCCTTAAACAGCCTTTGTTTGCTTGGTATCCAGGGTGAGGTGGCCTTCCCTCAGTTCACACAGTGTGGCCTGAGTGTGTAGATAATTGTGGCGAGGAGGGAGGGAGGCACCACCCCCCACCCCGGTCCTGGACTGTCAGCTCCTGTGAGTGGTGACGGCAGGGAGGGCCTGATTCTCAGGGCCCAGGCAGATCCCGGAAGAAGCCTGGTTCTCTTTGATTCAGGGTCTGTCTCCGGGGCTCCTTGGGGGTGTGGTATTTCTGTCTGGGCCAGCTCCTGGGAATTGCTTTTCCTTCCTCCAGGACCCTCGGAGGGGGCTGTGCTCACCCTGGGAACAGTGCCACGGTTGGTAGGGATCTTGATTCCTGGGTAGCTGTGGAGGGCCCCTCCCCCACCCTCTGACTCACTGTCTGACACTTTTCTTGGACTCTTCCACTATCTTTCATTCCTTTTCTGACTTGGCCTCTCCTTGTCTCTGGCTGAGTCTTTTGGTCTCATCTGCCTCTGCCTCTCTCAGCCTTTGGATTCTCAGGTGGGGCGCCCAAGCACAAGATCCAGGGGCTCCTCCTCGCCACCACCCCCGCCACCCCGGGTCAGGGAGGACGTGAGTCCCCATTTCTAGGTCTGCAGATTTCCCTAGGTGCTCCTCCCTAGGAGGTGCATCATGGCTATGGCTCCCCTGTGTCCCCGTCTGCGTCCCTGGAGTTTACAACCCTCTCCCCTTAAGCTCCCATTCTATAGACATCCCTGAGACAGAGCCAGGGTGTCTGGCTTGAACGGGCTTTCCTAACGCTCTTTCTACTTGTTTACTATTGGGGAACCTCCTGAGATGCCTGTGTTGGCACTTGCTGGCAGCAGGAGCTTCCTTTTCCTGCCCTCGGAGCTACCCCCTCCTGGGTGCTATTCTTGCTCAAACCCTCAGGCGCAGGCTGGGGGATGGGCATGTCCGCCCTCATCCCTGCCCAACTAACTGTGACCCAAGCAGGAGGAGGGCACACCGACCAGTGGCCCCCAGAAACCCCATGTGCCTCAATTGTCCCTCTGTGTACTGCAGCGCCAGCCTGCCTACCTCCGATGGTCCTCAGGAGCCTTCTCTGCGCCAGACTATTCCAGGCACAGGCACAGTGCCGACTAGCAGAGAGGCCTTCAGCCCTGCACGAGGGAAATGAGCAGTGAGGTGGTCACGGGAAGGAGCCATAAGGGCTGTGATGGGGGAATCCCATGGTTCACGGAGGCCCAGAGAGGCATGTAGTGGGGAGGAGGAAGGGTGTCAGGGAGGCCCTCTGGGAGATGACTTCTTAAGGGGAGTGAGGCTGGGTTCCAACTTGTGCAAAGGCCAGGAGTGAGAAGGTCATGCCTGTTGGGGCAACTGCAAGTTCAGCTGGAGTATAAAGTGAGGGGGGTGGGAAGAGTCTTGCATGAGTCTGGGGGCTAGGCATACTTCAGCCTCTTGGAATTGCGGACTTGATCCTAAGGGGGCGCCCCTTAGGGAATGATTCTCTGCATGGAGATGGTGGGCAGACACTTGGTTTAATAAGATCATTCTAGCTCCAGGGTAAAGAGTGGCTGCAAGGAGAGGGCAGGAGACGGGGACAGTATCAGTGGGACAGAGACATAAGGGTAACAGGCTTTCAGAATTGAAGGTGACGTGTGTAAAATGCACACAGTAGATGAATCTTATGTGTGCAGTGAGATGTTTTAGACACCCATGGAACCGCCACGCAGACAACACAGAACACTTCCAGACACTACTACCCCCTCCCAGCCCTGGGAAAATTCCCTTGTGACTGTCTCCAGTACATGCCCTTTTCCACCCCCTGGGTAATCACGATTCTTTCTTGTATCATCACCGATTGGGTTTGCCTTTTCTTCAACTTCATTCACATGTAATCTTGTGTCTGGCTTCTGTCACTCACCATGCTATCAGTGAGAACCATCTGTGTCGTGTGTATCCAGGAGCTCGTGTTTTTTTTTCCCCCTCGGTGTAGAATGACACATTCAGCAAGCATTTTCCGCTGTTCTAAGAACCTGACATGGATTGATTCACGTAAACGTCCCAACCTTATTCGGTTGTAAGACAAATTGAAAACCCAGAGAAGTTAAGGAACTTGCCTAACATCACCCAGCCAACTGATAGCCACTCCAGGGTTCAAATGTGAGCAGTATGGTTCTGGAGCCGAGGTTCTCTTCACACTCTGCTGGGCAGCCTCTGTGATACCTGCCATGTCGGTGCCTGGCCTTGTGTGAATCGAATGAGCTAATGTGTACTTACAGGACTGGGTGACTGGATGTGGATGGAGGGTGACAGGAAGGAGTTGAGGATGACTGCAGGTTTCTGGCTTGAGTAACTGGGTGGGTGGCAGTGCTGTTACTAAGATAGGGAACACAGGAAGAGGAACAGATGGCATGGGGAGGTGGGGAACAGAGACAAGGGGTTCGATATGGGGCCTGCAGAATTTTATGTTTCTAAGGGGTGGCCAGGCAGAGACCAAGTGAGCATTTGGTTTGAGGGAGTCTTTGGCTTAGGTGTGGACTAGGAAGACATTCAGCACCCTTTAGGCAGCATCTGGAGTTGGGGAAGAGATGGGATCTCACAGTGGGATTGTGGTAAGGACAAGATCCTTGGGTGTGATTTGTCATGTGTGTTTCTGTGTCTGGGTGCCTCTGGGCTCTGCACGTGCACTAGCGTGTGTGTGTGTGTGTGTGTGTGTGTGTGTGCGCGCGCGCGCGCACATGCGCGCATCTACCTCTGGGCCATGAGTTCCCCCATCTCCTGGGAGAGTCTTCAGGTCAGCTGAGAGCTGGGTTGTTTTTGTTTGTGGTTTGACCCTGGGAGAGGTGGGGGGTGCCAGGCCTGAGAAACTATCTGCTGAGAAGCCCCCGGAAACACCTGTGCGTCCTCTTCCCCTGGGCTCAGCATTGTTGGAGGGTTGGCAAGTCGCGGAGCTTCTCTTGTTGCTCTGGTGCCTGTGAGGAGAGGCTGTCCCTGGGATGAATTTTACCCAGTAAGTTGGTTTGACAGCACACTGCCTAAGTCTGGGATCCAGGGACTTCGTGGGAGGCTAGGCCAAGGGGTGTTTCGAAAGGACACCTGAGCAGGGGAGATGGCCAGCCTTCTGGTTGGCTTTTCCTGTTCGCTGTCGTTTCCTGTGCTGCAGTGGGGGAGGGGCTCCCAGCACTGGGGCCTCTGCGCCGCCGTTTCCCCTTCCTCCTGGTGGCCTCCTGGGGCCCAGCCCTGAGTGCTCGCTGGGTATCTGGGCTCAGCCCTAAGGACCGAGTCCTTTGGGGATTCTCGAACAGTGGAAGAGGCTGTTAGGAGGAGGAACCCCAAGTCCCCTTCCCTCACGTGAGGCCAGCCAGGCTGTGAGAATCTCTGGTTGCTCTACTCAGGAGGGCTGAGACCCTTAAAGGGGAGACACAGCCAGCGGTGTGTCCTGGGGTGCTCCAGGTCACCCGACTGCAGACAGGAGGAGCATGGAACCATAGCGTGGCCGGTCAGTTGCACTCCAAGAGGGTTTTTGTTTTTTAAGGGGAGAGCATACTTTCCTTTGAAAGTTAATTCAAACAGGGTTAGAAATTGGAGTGGAAGGCAAGATGAAGGTGAATTTTGAAGATCAAACAGGAGATATTAAAGAGCCACGAAGCCCAGGTGGCTCTGGTCCCACAGTCAGGCCTGGAGGTAGGGGACTTCTTCTGTGGGCGGGGGTTTCTAAGGGAAAGTCTGAGCAGCTCCATCATGGGAAAGTTGTGTGTTGGAAATCAGGGGTGGTGTCCAAGCCAGCCTGTTCCCTGGAGTGCCCTGGTCGGCCTGGCCCTGAGTGAGGGCCTGTCACCAGTGTGTGCAGGGCAGCGTGTCTATGGGTGTGCTGGGAGGGAGGAGGGGGAAGCAGCCACTGTACGAGGGCCGTGCAGGCTGTCGGCATGCACCCGGCCTCACACACACAAAGGCACACAGATGCAGCCGTGTGAATCACCCAGCCAGTGAGTCAGCCCCCGGGATTCCTGCGGGGGAATGAGCGAGGCCAGGCTGAGGTCTGTCGACCCATCTGTTGGTCTGGTGTGTGTGTGTGTGTGTGTAGGTGGGTTACAGTAGATAGTGAAGGGGAAAACTTCGGTGGTGCAAGTCTGCAAGTGCCAGGGTGAGGGTTTGAACCTCAGGGCTCCATCCAGTGCAAGGCAGCCTCCTGGAGTCCTGGGCATCCTTGGGGGGGTGGGGTGGTGGGAGAGGCAATGACTGGGCCTGGGTGCCCACCTCCTGCCCTCAGGCCTGCACCTAGACCTCTTCCGTTCTCATTCCAGGCCGGCTGTGCCCGGGCCCCAGAGCACCCTCGCCACCATGACCGGGCTGCTGAAGCGGAAGTTTGACCAGCTGGATGAGGACTCGTCCTCGCTCTGCTCGTCCTCCTCCTTGTCCTCCTCGGGCCACCGCTCCCCCTCCTGCTCCCCCAGCTCCCCGGTCTCCCCGGCCTGGGACTCGGATGATGAGAGCCCTTGGGATCAGCTGCCCTTGCCTGACCGTGACTTCTGTGGCCCCCGAAGTTTCACTCGTGAGTCTCTCTGCCCTGGGAACCCCATCGCACCCCTCTCTCCTTCCTCAAGATGAAATTGGGGGCGGCCCTGATGAAGTCATCCCGGCCTCTGGAGGTTGTGTGCCCCCCGGCTTCAGCTTCCCTGCCTGCTCCCCAGATCATCTACTTCCTGTCCTACAGAGGTCACTCAGGAATGCCGGCTCCAGCGGCATTCACCTTTGACCTTGGGACTCTCCAGCTTGGAGTCATCACGTTCAGGGCAGGGCTCCTTGGTGGCCCCAGGGCCTTCCCGCCCAGCTCTGCCCCTCAGTTCCAGTTTCGTTTCTCCCAACTGGCTCCCTGTCCTCTACCAGCTGCCCTGCCCAAGTCCCACACCCTATGCTTCTGTGCTGCGGGGCCTGTCAGGCCGGTCCCTCACCTGGCAAAATGCTGTTTGGCTTTGCTTGAATGCAGTGAGAAGGTTTTTTCCCCCAGTTAGTTTTTTAAGTTTACATTATTCTGATTTCAAACTGACAAAGAGGCCCTAGAGTGTTTCTCCACCTTATTTTTCATTATTGCACCCCCTCAACACCAAGGAGCACATGGAGACGTTTTTTCTCTGATGATCCCCATCATGATGTCTTAATACCACAGATATGTCTATTTATGGACTATATGCAGAGCTGTACATTACACATGAAAAAGTATAATTTTTAGCAGATACAATCTAATAGTACATTAACTAACTAAAGTACTGTGGGTTTACTGTAGAAATACAAGGATGGTTTAATACTGTAAAATCTAATCATATAAATTTACCAAATGTCTGTGTCAGAGGAGGAAAAATACGAGAGCTGCTGTTTGATAACATGTAATATTCCTTCTGGCAAAAGGAGAAGAGGATAGCAGAGGATGAGAAGGTTAGATAGCATCACTGAGTCAGTGGACATGAATTTGAGCAAACTCCAGGAGAAGGACAGGGAAGCTTGGCGTATTGCAGTCCATGGAGTCGCAAAGAGCTGGACACGGCTTAGTGACCGAACAACAACTACAACAACAATATTCCTTCTAGAAAAAACCCTTAGTATGATAAGAATAAGTAAATTCTGCCCTAAATGATAAAAAAATACATGTTTCAACCCAAAACCTGGTATTAGGATTGACGAGGAAACAATGGAAACAGCCCCAGGAACCAACTGGGGCACTGTCTGTCACCACTGTTTGTTAACATCATTCAGGAAGTGCTAGCCAATTCAGTTAGCAAAGAAAATGAGAATTAAATACACTAGATTAGAACAGGCAAAAGGCCATGATTTGCAGGTGGTCGACTACATGATAAAGTCAAGAACAGGTATATAGAAAACCTATTAGGAGGTAATTCCCTCAGATAGCTAGGTACAAAATTAATATATTAAGTCTAAATATACAGCATCGCCAAGGTTTGATGGTAACTTCTTGTGGTTCAAACTAATAAAATCAGTAGTATATAAATATATGTATCGAATATGCCAATACATAGCTTCCTAACTGACATACTTAATAACTTATAAAGGGTAGTAGACCTTTCTGAGCTTGTTGCAAAATGCAGAAGTCATAAGGGAAAAGTTCAATATACTTTTGATTTCATAAACCATAGAAATTATTTTGTAAAACCCCACAAGCAAAAATAACTAAAATATTTGTACAGATAGGTTAGACTGGTTCAGTTCAGTTCAGTTCAGTTCAGTCACTCAGTCGTGTCCAACTCTTTGCGACCCCATGAATTGCAGCATGCCAGGCCTCCCTGTCCATCACCAACTCCTGGAGTCACTCAGACTCACGTCTGAGTCAGTGATGCCATCCAGCCATCTCATCCTCTGTCGTCCCCTTCTCCTCTTGCCCCCAATCCCTCCCCACATCAGAGTCTTTTCCAATGAGTCAGCTCTTCGCATGAGGTGGCCAAAGTACCGGAGTTTCAGCTTCAGCATCATTCCTTCCAAAGAAATCCCAGGGCTGATCTCCTTCAGAATGGACTGGTTGGATCTCCTTGCAGTCCAAGGGCCTCTCAAGAGTCTTCTCCAACACCACAGTTCAAAAGCATCAGTTCTTCGGTGCTCAGCCTTCTTCACAGTCCAACTCTCACATCCATACATGACCACAGGAAAAACCATAGCCTTGACTAGACGGACGTTTGTTGGCAAAGTAATGTCTCTGCTTTTGAATATGCTATCTAGTTTGGTCATAACTTTCCTTCCAAGGAGTAAGTGTCTTTTAATTTCATGGCTGCAGTCACCATCTGCAGTGATTTTGGAGCCCCAAAAAATAAAGTCTGACAGTGTTTCCCCATCTATTTCCCATGAAGTGATGGGACCGGATGCCATGATCTTCGTTTTCTGAATGTTGAGCTTTAAGCCAACTTTTTCACTCTCCACTTTCACTTTCATCAAGAGGCTTTTTAGTTCCTCTTCACTTGCTGCCATAAGGGTGGTGTCATCTGCATATCTGAGGTTATTGATATTTCTCCCGGCAATCTTGATTCCAGCTTGTGCTTCTTCCAGTCCAGCGTTTCTCATGATGTACTATGCATATAAGTTAAATAAGCAGGGTGACAATATACAAACTTGACGTCCTCCTTTTCCTATTTGGAACTAGTCTGTTGTTCCATGTCCAGTTCTAACTGTTGCTTCCTGACCTGCATACAGATTTCTCAAGAGGCAGGTCTGGTGATCTGGTATTCCCATCTCTTTCAGAATTTTCCACAGTTTATTGTGATCCACACAGTCAAAGGCTTTGGCATAGTCAATGAAGCAGAAATAGATGTTTTTCTGGAACTCTCTTGCTTTTTCCATGATCCAGCGGATGTTGGCAATTTGATCTCTGGTTCCTCTGCCTTTTCTAAAACCAGCTTGAACATCGGGAAGTTCACAGTGATTAATGTCTAATATATATACAAAGCTCCTACAAATCAATACTTTAAGAACTATAGAGGGACTTCCGTGGTGGTCCAGTGGTAAAAACTCTGAGCTTCCACTGCAGGGGCACACGTTCAATCCCTGGTCTGGGACTAAGATCCTGCATGCCTTGCAGCACAGCAACCCCCACACCCCCCAAAAAAGAACTTTAGAAAACAACGAAGGGGACCTGTAAATGGCTTCTAAAGACGGGAAAGACGTTTAATCTTAACACACGCTCTCATTTGGACTACTAAGTAACAACGAGCCAGCGTCGACACAGGCTGATGTTGGGCTCTCACCAGCACCAGTGTCAGCCAGGCTGGCTCCGAAACTCAGATCCGTTTCTCTTCTGGGTGGGGTGGGAGGGTTGTGAGCAGAGATGGTTCAGCATCACTTCCCGGGGGTTAGGCCCTGCTTCATGGAGAACTAACGTCTGCCCCTTCCCTGTCTGTCTTCTAGCCCTGTCCATTCTGAAGCAGGCTCCCCGGAAGCGCCGAGGCCGAGTGGCTTTTGATGGCATCACCGTCTTCTACTTCCCGCGATGCCAGGGCTTCACCAGCGTGCCCAGCCGTGGCGGCTGCACCCTGGGTATGGCCTCCCGCCACAGTGCCTGCCGCCGCTTCTCCCTGGCTGAGTTTACCGAGGAGCAAGCCCGGGCACGGCAAGAGAAGCTGCGCCTACGCTTGAAGGAGGAGAAGCTGGAGGCGCTGAGATGGAAGGTGGGGAGACCCTCTCCATGGCCTTCGCCCTCGGGCTGCTCTAAAGTCCTAGCCTTGGGGGGGATAAGGGTCATGGTGGTTGCCATATTGCTTCTTCTGTATTTGGGAGGCCCATGGGGCTGACTGATTTGATGAGAGTCTGTTGCAGATTTCCTGTAGGCAGATGGGTATAAAAGGGCTCCTATTGCAGGGCCAGTGGGCATGGTACCTCAATCTGCCTGACCTTACTGGGGAGGGGGAGTAGATGGGACATAGGGGCGTCAGTGTATCTGTCTGTCTCGGGGAAGGGGTTTGTCCATGAAGTGGGGAATGACAAATAGGAAACGTCTTTCTGAATGCCCTGAGGGCGTGTCCTTGGCTGTCCCATTCACTACGGCATCCACAATGCCCAGCCCAGAATAAACACTCGGGGGCATTTATTAAGTGACCGAAGCTCTGGGGTCATGTCAGCCTCTGACATCCCTCCTCATTCCCTGGACACAGCTTTCGGAGACTGGGGTGCCCAAGACGGAGGCCGGCCTGCCCCTCACCGTGGATGCCATCGATGACGCCTCTGTGGAAGAGGACTTGGCACTGGCCGTGGCAGGCGGCCGGTTGGAGGAAATGACCTTCCTCCAGCCCTTCCCGGCCCGGAAGCGACGGGCTCTGCTGCGGGCCTCTGGTGTGCGGAGGATCGACCGCGAGGAGAAGCGAGAGCTGCAGGCCCTGCGCCAGTCCCGGGAGGACTGCGGCTGTCGCTGCAACAGAGTCTGTGATCCCGAGACCTGCAGCTGCAGCCTGGCGGGCATCAAGTGCCAGGTACTGGGGCTCGGCGGGGCTGGGAAGGCAAGCCTGGGTCAGGGACTTCTCCGGGCTCCACCGGATCTTCACTGGCACCTCTGTTTGCTTTACAGATGGATCATACAGCGTTCCCCTGTGGTTGCTGCAGGGAGGGCTGTGAGAATCCGAAGGGCCGTGTGGAATTTAATCAGGCTCGAGTTCAGACCCATTTCATTCACACGCTCACCCGCCTGCAGCTGGAGCAGGGGGCCGAGAGCCTCGGGGAGCTGGAGGCCCCAGCCCAGGATGGCACTCCCAGCCCCAGCGAGCAGGTCTTGTCCTCTGCGTTCCCCCTAGCCAAGCCCCCTGTGAGCAGCGAACTGGGAGACAACAGCTGCAGCAGCGACATGACCGATTCGTCCACAGCCTCAGGCACCAGCGAGGCCCTGGATGGCCCTGCCCGCCTGGCCCTGCCTGGCCCTGGCTTCCAGCCTGGCGTGGATGATGATGGCCTGGCTCGTATCCTGAGCTTCAGTGACTCTGAACTAGGTGGACACGAGGAAGAGGAGGAGGATGGGGGTGTGGGCGGCCTGGACAATCTCAACTGCTTCCACCCAGCTGACATCTTTGGTACTGGTGACCTCACTGGCCTGGCCAGCTGGACCCACAGCTATTCCAGTTCCAGCCTCACGTCAGGCATCCTGGATGAAAATGCCAACCTGGATGCCAGCTGCTTCCTCAATAGCGGCCTTGAAGGCTTGGGTGAGGGCAGCCTCCCTGGCCCCTTGGTGCCAGCCAGCACGGATGCCGGCCAGAGCAGCTCAGTGGACCTCAGCTTGTCCTCCTGCGACTCCTTCGAGCTGCTCCAGGCCCTGCCAGACTATAGTCTGGGACCCCACTACACCTCCCGGAAGGTGTCTGATAGCCTGGACCACCTCGAGGTGCCCCACTTCACCTTGCCTGCCTTCTCTCCCCCTGCGGATACCAGCACTTGCTTCCTGGAGTCCATCATGGGCTTGACTGAGCCCGCTGCCGAGGCCCTGGCTCCCTTTGTGGATGGCCAGTTGTTTGAGGACACCACCCCGGCGTCGCTGGTGGAACCTGTGCCTGTGTGAGGGTTAGGGTGCCTTTTCCTGGCCCCAAGAACCCTGTTGCTGCTTTGTTGTAATTTGGGGGGCTCCCCAAGGTCTATATGTAATGGTCCCCCGTTGGCTGGCTCCCATGTGGGCACTCCTACTAATTTTCATGCAACACTCTGGATTGATTTATTTATTTTTGTAACTTTCTATGCTGAAATGGGGAGAGGGGGGCGCTTCCCCTTTCAGTTGCCCGGCCCCCCTATGCCCACACCTTCTCTTCCACATCCATGGCACATGCCAGGAGTGAGAAGAAATGTGGCTTCCCTGGAGCTTTGCAGACTCCTTGTCCATCTTGTATGATGTTCCTAAGCCCGAAGACAGCCACATGAGGCTGAAATCAGCCACCTCTTATGGTTTCTTCTGCCACCCTGAGCCCTAGACTCATGGGTGACTGGATCCTCTGGACTGTGAAGACTATAATTTATTTCCCATAATTTATTTGGAGACTAGGTGGCTGGCGAGCAATGCTGGTGTCGGGGGTGGGGCACAGGACCCTCTCCACCACCCGCAAAGTCCCTTTTCCTGATAGTCCTGCAACCCTGCCCTTGCTGGGGCTTTGGTGTAGACCAGGCATGGGTTTGCACCCTCTGTCTAACGTGCAGCAGCCCTGCTCTGGATGGCTGAGCAAGTAGGGGCAGGGGCTGGGCTGGGCTGGGCCGGGTTGACCAACCGTGACCAAAACCCTCTTCTGCTCCACACATCCCCTCTCCTTCCTGTCCTCTGCCCATCTCTCCCTCTACCCCCGCAAAGGCCGCAGCTTTTATTCCAAGGCCGTAAATGTAGGAGGGGGAAGCAGGAGGCCCAGAGAGGGTTAAGGGGCTGCCTCAGGGCCCACAGTAGGCCCTGGACCACTCAGGGCTTTCCGGGCACTGCACCCCAGCCTGGTCCACCTGCCCGCACCCTAAGGCCAGTTGGCCAGGGGCGAGAGGGGCTCCTTATGGCTTTCCTGCCCTTTGTTTGCTGATGTTGGATTTTGTATCATAATTTCTGTATTGTCTCTGAGTATTAGAACTATAATTTATTCATTTTTCCTCTGTGTCTGTGCCAAGAAGCCCAGGCTCTGGGCCTGCCCTCCTGCCCAGCAGGCCTTGCCAGCCTGCGAGCTTGTGGGAACACCTTGTACCTGAGCTTATAGGTACCAATAAAGAGGCTCTATTTTTAACAGCGTGGTCTGCATTTGTGGAGCTTGGAGCACAGGTACACAGGAGGTGGTGAGGTGGGAGAGGGAAGGGGAGACAGGCCCTGCAGGGCAGTATGGACATGGAGGCTGCATCAGGGATAGACATGGGGGACACAGGCCCTCTTTCCAGGCCAGCCAGTCAACTCAGAGACGGAAAGTCAGCTAGAAGAGGCTGGCCAGGCAGATGAAGCCGTCTGAGGGGTCACCTGGGTGGTGGTGGGGAGCAGCAGCAGAGCAGTCTTTTGGGACCGGGCTGTCTGCTTGGGACAGACACTCACCCACACCAGGCTGCACCCAGGCCCTGAGGGTGAAGTCATCCCCTCGAGTTGAGGGCGGGCAGTGGGATGTGGCCGGCGCAGGCCCTGTGTGGGACTGAGTGGCAGAGGTCTCCAGGGCTTGAGCACCGGAAGCTGCAAAACGTTCATCTGCACCAGCCAGACCTGTCTGACCTGCCCCTGGAAGCCCGGGCCAGAGGCCAGACGAGCAGGCTGCTCCCTGCCCCAAGGAGCCCCAGTCTGGGGGCTGGAGGAGCAAGGCTGACCTCAGCTCTGGGAATGATGATGATGTACACAAGTGCTGGACAGAGGAGCCTGGCGTGCTGCAGTCCATGGGGCCACAGAGAGGTGGACACGACTTAGCGACTGAACAACAACATATAAGCGCTAGGAGGGGGCACCAAAGAGGCCTGACTTGGTTTCCTTTTTCTTGCTCTCATCCTCTGCCTCTGGCCTGTGTTGGGCTCCCCCTATTTCCTCTCTATGGTTTACAGGTTAAGAGTATGGGCCCTGAATGCCAGGGTTTGAAACCCTGCTGTTATACTAACTAGTGAGGTGACTTATGCAAATTACTTCCTGTCTGTGTGCCTGGATGTCTCCCAAACTGTCTAAATAATAACGTTACTCACCTCACAAGCTTGTTCAGTTCATACATAAACCGGCACTCACGGGAGCGCCTGAACTTGCAGGCCTCTGGTGCATATCTGTGACTTCCCATTCTGTTTTCAAGTGTCTGCCTCTCTTTCTGTAGGTTTTATTCTCTTCTTCTGCCAGTTCTGTGACCCTCTAGGTATGTATCTCTTGCCTCAGGACGTGTGGACATGGTCACGCAGTCCTATCATCAGTGGAGTGGCCATTAGAGAACTCATGGTTTGGAGTCTGGCCTGCAGTGGGGCCGCCTGTCCCCAGAACCAGCTTAGGCAGGGACAGCCAGGTCTGAGGCATCTCAGGGTGGAGTACCCTAGTTCACTAAGTTGCCTTGTGTAGCCTGGAAGCCCGACACGCTTGTGATTGCTCCAGTGTGCATGATCCAAAGGCATGATCCTTGGGCCAGCCTGGGGGTCTGGGTGGCAGCTCCCCACAGCTCCAATACTCTGGTTCGAAGCCCGTGTAGGTTCCTATCCCATGGCCACAGCCCATGGTTGGACTAAGCCACCCATTCCCCAGCTGGGGCCACAGGGGTACCTCTCAACATAATCCACCCCTAGAAACTAGCTTGTAAAACAGATCATAATAAAGGCAGCTGGCTTCCCATAGGAATGATGGTGGTAACCTGGGGAAGATGTTCCAGATCATTGACTCATACCAAAAGGCCACGCACGTGATCATCAGTCTGTTATAAAAACAAGGCTCGAAGTCATGAGGGATGCCTTAGGCTGTTCTAGAAGGGACCCTAACCTGTTCACTGTTCCCAAACCTTAGTCACTGGACAACTTGAAAACTCTGCCCTATCTGAGTTCTACTCATACTAAGTATATTTTGTTGTTTAGTCACTCAGTCAGGTCCAACTCTTTGCAACCCTATGGACTGTATCCTATCAGACTTCACTGTCCCTGGGATTTCCCAGGCAAGAATACTGCAGTGGGTTGCCATTTCCTCCTCCAGGGGATCTTCCCGACCCAGGGATTGAACCTGTGTCTCCTGCATTGGCAGGCGGATTCTTTACCACTGAGACACCAGGGAAGCCTATGAATTATTTTACTTTTTATCGATTATATCAATATGCTTAAAAGTGAGAAGTATTCTATGTAACAGCACTCACAAATTCATGAGTTTGTGTGCTATTTTTCTCTATTATATAAGGATGATATTTAAACACATAGTTATGAAATTTTCAGATGTTTGCTGTATATCGTTGGCAGGGATTTGTACTGTAATTTGAGAACAGAGAGATCTAGTCTAATTTCCTGCCACAGATGGGGACACATACCCAGAGGGAAAGGTCACACAGGGAGATTCTAGGCCTCCTGACTCCCAGTTCAGAGCTCCTTCCCCTGCGGTGAGCCTGGCCCATTACCGCCATCCTGAAAAACAGGAAGAGAGGTACTGGGAGCACAGCAAAGGTGACCTCTGTCACCCTCTTGTCAGTTACAGTTAACATCATTCATCTACAAAGAGACCCCTGCTTTTGTGCCCTTGGGTGTTAAAGGGTTCCTGGAAGATGAATTAGTTGGGCACTGTCTTTTACTGAAGCTGAAGCGCAGAGCTAGTTTTTCTTGGGATGTATTTTTCCTGCCCGAGGCAAGAGTGACGAGGTCTGTCCCAAACTCCCAAACTGGTAAGAACCAGCAGAGGCCTGCTGAAGCCTTGAGGAGCAGGAGGCAGAATGTATGGGCAGAGGGGCCTGTGTGGGCCCCCTGCCGGTGGTGGGCCCCCTGCCGGTGGGCGGCTTGGTGGGGAGGAGCCGCTGCTTCTGTAATTCAGGACTCTGGGGACCACAGAGGAGAGGGGAGGCTGGTATGGGCTGACCGAAAAATATTAAAGGAGCTGTAGGGTATTTTTTGAACCACCTCTTTGTTCCCTTTTGGCCCCTGAGAGTGTGGGATAAAAGTGGGGTCCACTAGAAGTTGCCCAGTGAACCCAGGGGAAGCTAAGCTGGTTGACATCTTTCTTCCTCAGAGTCAAATTGCTCCTTGCACCTTAAAAACCTAAAGCTTTGGGATGTCCTTTAGACCAGATTAGGCTTGATTCAAATCAACCACACACACAGAGAAATGGGGAAGAATAGGTTATTTTCTGACTCTCTTCTCCACTGACCCACTTCCCCACCCCCCCTCCATGAAACTTCTGTAGGTTGCGAGTTTCCACCCTCCCTGGTTCCCACTGACCACAGCTAGGGCCTCAGAGACCCTTGGGCCTTTGCCAGAATTTCTTCTCTGATTTTAGGGTAGTTGGGGTGCTCCCTGAGGACCTGGGGCAGAGAAAGAAAGGGTATGAGACACCAGACAGGGCCCCCTGCCACTGCACCAACCCCCCACCCCCCGCCCCATCCCACCACTGTCAGGAGCTTACATCATGGCAGACTTCAATGGCTTCCACGAATCTCTTGTCTTTCAAGTAGTTGAAAGCGAGCCTGAAGCCTGTCCAGGTGTAGGGAGGATAAAGACAATGGGTGGCACTCTGATAACCCGAGAACCCCTCTGGTTCCCCACCACAAACAGATCGCAGGCCCTGTGATGTGGGGTCGGGAGGGCGGGCCCCGGCCCCGGCCCCTCCTCCACGCACGCGTGCCTGCCCGACGACTGTACCGATGGCGGGGCTGGTGTGACGGCTGTACTGCCAGGCCAGCTCGTAGTTGGAGGCCGCGTCCTTGTATGACCGCTCCCTTTCCATGATGAAGCCCATGTACTCGTAGGCCTTACAGCAGGACTGCAGGGAAAGCCGGTCAGAGCAGCGCGGGACCCGGCAGGGGCAAGGGCTGGGCAGGGGGTGCAGTAACCCAGACCACTCAGGGACTCCACAGTACCTCCCGCCTTGACAAGAGGGTGAACTGGGTGCCCTCTTCTCAGCTATTCCTATACTGGAATGACCCCTGCCCTCACAGCCCTCCCGCTCTGACGTCCCAAGCCCCCCCCCACTTGCTGACCCAACCAAACCCTCCTTACATGCCACCCTTCCATTTTCTGAGCCCTTCTCATCTCTTCTCCCCATCTGCGTCCCTGTTGCAGGTGGCTGGACCCTGTTCACTTCCTCCTGCCTTGCTTTCCTGTCCTGCTCTGTGGTTCACGGGACCCCTCCTGTCCTGCCTCTTCTCATCTCATTGCTATCCCTGCATCTCTGCCCGCAGAGCCCCAGTGCCTCTCACACACACACCACCCCCCCAGCAACAGCCCCGACGGCGGTGCACCCCTCGCCTTGTTGTATTTCACGCAGCGCTGCAGCAGCTCCAAGGCCAGGTCAAACTTGCCGCCCTGGCAGTAGATATCGGCCAGCAGGAGCCAGCTCCTCTCCAGGTCATCGGCCTCAGCCAGTGCCCACGGGGCCTTGGCCAGGCGCTTCAGCTGCGTGCGTGCCTTGGGGACCTGCTTCAGCAGGGAGCAGGCCTGCGCCATGGCCAGCAGGGCGGGGACGCTGTCCTTCTGTGCAGGCAGGAAGCAGGCATCTTGGCGCCCGGCCCTCCGCCTCGACATGCCGCCCGCCTGCCCATCCCGGGAGCCAGCACACCTCAGCCTGGGCCATCTCAACGAAGGTGCTCAGCGCCACTTCCACGTTGGCCTTCTCCCTGGTCGCCAGCAGGCACAGGCTCTGCAGCAGCCGCAGCTGGGTATGGCCCCCGGCCGAGTGTGGGTAGAACTCCTGCAGCAGCTTCTCGGCGGTGCGCACGCCATGTTGCTCCAACTCCTTCCTGCTGCTGAAGCTGCGGGCACTGGGGCTGAGCAGGAGGGCGCTGGCCTGGCCTGCCCACGAGGCCCTCGCCAGACCTCAATCCAGAGGCCGAGGGCTCTCCCTGCCTTCCCTCCCCACCCCCAGCCAGCTGGGCCCTCACTTGCTCTCGGTCACCAGGTTCTCGAAAGCCTCTCCGCCCACGATCTCGTTGTCTGGGTTCAGACAGATCTGCACCATGTGGTAGGTGGCGCTCTGGCCCCAAGCGCTGTCCTTGCGCGCTTTGTTCAGGAACTTCAGGGCTTCATTGGGCTGTCCTATGTGCCTGCAGCGGAGAAGAGTAACCCCGAGAATCAGATAAGGATGCTGAGGCCCGGGGAGAACAGGAACACTCGGGGGTCACTCCGAGAATCTGCGCAAAGCAAGGGCAGGATCTCTGGTCTCCCCACTTCCCGATGTGGAAGCTGAGCTTCGGCTTCCCCGGCAAAGCCCAGCACGTCTGTTGGGGAGAGCCTCCTACACTCTAGTGGTTCAGATGGTAGAAAATCTGCCTACAGTGCAGCAGACCTGGGTTAGATCCCTGGGTCAGGAAGATCCCCTGGAGAAGGGAATGGCAACCCACTCCAGTATTCTTGCTGGAGAATCACAGGGACAGAAGAGCCTGGTGGGCTACAGTCCATGGTGTTGCAAACAGTCAGACACGACTGAGTGACTAATCACACCTACACACGCCTGCCAAGACACCCCCCGACCCACCAGCAGTAGATGCCTCTGCAGAAGTTGAACCCTGGCTCCAAAGGCACCCGGCTGGACATCTTCTCGGCCAATTCAAAGACGGCAGGGGCGGCCTCAAGTTTGCCACTTCTTCGTAGCAGATCGATTAGTTTGTTCAATACAGGAAAATTGTCTAAAATAAGAGAGCAGAAACCTCCAGGCTGTGATAACCAGTAGCTGAATCAGGTAGGGGGAAGCAGAGAGGACCAGGAGACACCAGTGGACTGGGCTGAACGTGGGCATCCCAGCGGCTCCACTGAGACACCATGAAGTAGTCACTCTTACTGCTCCCATTTCATAGATGAGAAGACTGAGGCACAAAGAATTTGAGTAATCTGCCAAAGGTTACACATCAGGTAAGTGGAAGACCAGAATTCAGACCTAGAAGGTCTGGCTCCAAGACCTGCATTCCTAATAGCTGTGATCTGCTGGGCCTGACATGGGCCTGGCTGGAGCTCAAGCCTAAGCCTCTTATTCATGTCTGGCCCCTTCCCCAGCAAGACAGGGCGGTTTTATGCTACAGTGAGTGGGAAGAGAGCTACATGTCAGGGGAGAATTTCTAGCCACCTCCAGGAGGCTGTGACCTCCCAAGGTGAACTTAGGTTGAGCCACAGTGTCTGGGTTTTGGGGACAGACAGGCAGGACCAAGCACTGCCCTGCCTGAGACCAGGAACTGGCCCCTTGGACTGGGAAAGGGCCAGCACGTTCCACTGGGACTTTATCAGTTTCCTGCCTCTCTGGGAACAATCAGAGAGGAAGGGGCTTCCTCTGCCCGGTCAGGAAGGAGGGGAGAGGGCCCACCCTTCTGGGTGAGAGCAGACCTTGCTGGGTGGGAACTGCCAGCGGCAGTCATGGTGGGCAGGCATGATGCAGCCAGTTAGTTACCTGGTGCTTTCTCCAGGACTTGGTGGTAGAGGTTGATGGCAGCCTCGTATTTCTGTCTTCTAAACATCAGGTCAGCCATCACCTATCGAATTCACATGATGCTGGGATAGCAGCTTGCATGGGCGCGACGGGGAGGCTGTGGTGGGAAGGGAGGACAGGGAAGGAGGGAAGGTAGGAGAGAACTTCCTAGAGAGCATCTCTGGGCACTGGGAGAAGGTCCCACAGAGGGTGGGACAGCCTGGGGAGAGCAGTGGGGGTGAGGATGGAAGGAGGCAGGAAAAGCCGAGGGTGGACACCGTGGAGCCAGCCCCTTCACCCATGTCTGAGAACTGCCAGATGTGGGCAGCAGGGTGGAATGGGGGCTACCCACCTCTACTGGAGACAGCCCTGGAGGTGGTCTGGGTGACAGGGCAGAGAGGGGTAGGACTGGGGAGGGCTGTTTCCTCACACTTCCCGAAGCCCCAGGAACCTGTCCTCGCCTGGCCTTTACCAGCGGGTGTGGTTTCCCCTGGAGTGAATCAGCCTCACCCTCTCCCCTTGGATGTGGCCCAGGAGGGAGGTCGCTGCTGCCCCCTGCTGCCAGCCCACCCCTCCCGTCCGGGGTGACGGATCCAGTGCTGAGTCCGCTGCTGCCCCACGGCCCAGCAGCCCGCCCTGTGGTCGTGGGGCCACGGGCCCGCAGCCTCTCACCACGGAGGCTGCCTCGTGGTTCTTCTCAGTCTGCAGGAGGTCGGCACAGTGCTGCTCACACAGGTCCAGGTGTCCCTGCAGCAGGTAGAGCCTCGCCAGCTCCAGCACCACCTGGACAGGCCCCGAGACAGTGAGCAACCAATGCGCGTCACGGGAAAGCTTGGGCACCCAGGCCTTGTCCTCGCACGCCCACGTTCTGTCAGCTCTGCCTTCAAAGCATGAAAGCATGTCTCTGACCCCCTGGGATGATGTCTCTGGCTCTCCCCCTCTCCCACCCAGTACTATATCGTCATGACTTTTTCTAACTGACCGCTGAGAGACAGGGCCCACTGAGCGCATATTGATCCTTCGGCTTCGGCTCTGACCTCATCTCCTCTGGGAAGCCCTCTGCGCCCCAGGCTCCGGGACAGGTACCCCTCATCTGAGTTCGCAAGTGTCCTGACCCCCCTGTGGGTATCACATGCTATTAGAACTGCCTATGTACTTGTCTGTACCCAGTGCCCGGGGCAGGGACCTTGTCTTGCCCCACTGCGTCTCCAAGCCCTGGCCCAGTACCTGGCTTGCACATATTGGGAATCTGTTAAATGGGAACACATTAAATACATGAATGGGTCTGTCACTAAGCTCTTCATCTCCTCTCGAGTGAACTCCAGCCACCATTTCCCACCTGGAGCCATGCCTCTCACATGACCCTAAACCTCCTTGGAAGCTTAGCCTGGGCTTTATGCCCAGAAAAGCCCCTAGCAGCCACAGTGTCCTCTCCCCACCTGCAAAGGGGACCTGAAAATGCTACACTTGCCACCAAGGGCTGCAGTGGGTGAGGTCCCTGGGATCTGCAGGCCTGCCTACACCAGGGGTCTGTGCCCCTTGAAGGGAACCACAGAGAAGGAAACAGCTTCCGTCCATAGTCAGGGAGCTCTGCAAGGCTTTGTGTCCCAAGGCAAGGACAAGGATCTCACTCCAAGGACCCCACCTTATTGTTAATAGGCGTGTAGGAGAGGGCATCTTTATAAGACTGCACTGCCTTGGCATACTCCTTCTCTGCCAGGTAGTATTCCCCAAACTGGATGCAGATGGAGGCTGCCAGTTGCTTCTGGGAGGGGATCATTTCTGGTCGCTCCAGGGGAACACGCTTCAGGATCCGAGACTGGAGGTCCATGGCCTAGGGAAACCAGGAAACTCTGCGTGAGCAACCCAGAGCCCGATGTGCCAGGTCTCAGGCCAATTCACAGCAAGCCTCCAAGCTCTCATCTCAGAGCTAGCTGTCTAAGCAAGGGCATCTCAGGTCCCCTTGAGCAAATCTGGGTCGCTCTGGACAGGCAAGGCTGCTGGCTGAGTACCCAGGAGGCAAATTGGCACTGCCGTGGGGGCAGGAGCAGGAGCAAAGGCTCTCAAGCAACAAAACACTCCATTGTACTCGGCTCATTTACCTGTTTCCATCACACCTGGCACTCACTGTGTCTAATCTACCTCAGCTGTCCGATAGGCTAGAACAGGCACACAGTAGGTGTTCAGCACAGGCTGTGTTTTGTTGGGTGCATTTGTTTTGAATAGTGTCCTGCTGGGAATTTGAGGCAGCCCCCACAGATAGCCGCGACATAACAGTGATTAAGTGAGTAGCCAGAGAGCACTGGGGCAAGAGGAAACAATGAGGCCAGGGTTAAGTTTTGGGTAGTGGTTACAGATCAGCCCTGGGTTCCCCGAAGGCCAGATTGAGGAATGGAAATCCAGTGGGAAACCCCGAGGATAAGTCACGTCAAGCAGTCAGAGACGATCTACAACCACAGGCACACGCCCCAGGGGCAAGTGCCAGGCCCCACCTTTGGGTACAGAGTGAAGAGGAAGGGAAAAAATGGCCAGGAGTCTCCTAGCAGGGGCTTCTGAGTGGCGCTCGTGGTAAAGAACCTGCCTGCCAGTGCAGGAGATGCAAGAGAGGCAGGTTCAACCCCTATGTTGGGAAGATCCCCTGGAGGAGGGCATGCAACCCACTCCACTCTCATTGCCTAGAAAATCCCATGGACAGAGGAGCCTGGTGGGCTATGGTCCAGAGGGTCGCAAAGAGGCGGACACGAATGAAGCAACTTAGCAAGCACACAGCACTCCCAGCAGGAGACTCTGGGTTGGGACAGGCCAAAGCTGGTTCAAATCTCAGCTCCACCACTTACTAGCAGTGTGACTTTGGGTACATTTCTTCACCTCTTTGAGCCTTATCTGTTAAACAGGAATGCCACAGTGCTTAGCTCAAAGGGCTACTGTGAGAATTAAATAAGTCAAAAAGCCTAGTACAGAACTCGGCACAGAGCATTCAGTGCGTGAGAGCTGCTGGCATTGTCTATTAATAACAGCACAAGCATCCTTGAGGACAAAGGCACTGTCTTCCTCCCTGCCTTCTCCAGTCCAGCCCAGGCGGGTTTCGAGCACTTCCGTGCACAATCAATAAGACAGCGAGGGTGGGGGGATAAGTGGAAGGTGGATGTCAGAGGTGTAACCTGGATCCTCTCTAGAGGGCCAGGCCTGGAGCCTTCCAGACCTGCAGTCCTATCTCCAGCTTCCATCAGGAAATGGCAGATAGACAGCTTAGGTCTACTTGTCAATTACCTTGTTCAAAGTTTCCGTCACATCTTCTTTTTTATGACTCTTGTAAACCTTGGCCAGCAAAAGTAAGCACTTGACATCATTCATCATGGATGGGATGTCTTTGACTGCAAAATGGAAACTCAAAGTAGTGTTTCCTGGCCCCTGGGGAGGGGGCTGTTGGGGGAGGATGGGGGCTGGGTTCGGAGCCCCAGCCAGTGCCTGTCCCCTGCCCCATCCTGCAGGAGAAGAGGGGGTGTATCTGCTCGAAGGCAGGCTAGGGAAGACAGTTAGGGTGCGCTCACCAAAGTCATGATCCAGTGCCTGCTTCAAAACTTTTTCTGCTTTGTTGAACTTCTTTAACTTCAGGAGAAGTTCGGCCAGATCGCAGCACACAAAGTCCTGTCCGCTAATCTTCTGGGCAGCCTCATAATAATTAATTGCCTTCGTGCACACAGGAAATACGGGCATCAGGTCGGGTTTTGTACTTGGGCACCTCACACTGTGCCCCGACCCCCAACCCTGCAGTCACCATGCCTGTGTACCCCTCCAGAACACAGAAGCCTCAGATGCAATGGCCTCCCGCCTGGCACAGGGCTCGAGCCTCAGCCTTAGCAGGTGTTAGCGGGTGGTGGGGAGTTGCTGAGCCCTCTCCTTGGCAACCTGTTCAGGGGGGTCTCTCCTCGCATCCAGCCTCCCACCCAAGCACCCTCCTCCATCTTCCCTGCTGGGCTGGCCCTCCCCGCCCCTGCCTACCCCAGCATGGCCCGACCTTGGTGTACTGGTGGGTCTTGACATAAGCCTGCCCGATCCGGCTGATCAGGGATGTGTCGTGTGGGTTCTTTCTGTAGGCCTCATCATAGACCTCCAGGGCCTTCTCTGGCTGGTGGGGAAAGGGTCTGCCATCTCTCTCTTCTCCCTTACTGGAGAAGCAAGATTGGGCAGGGTGGGTGCGGGGTGCAGCCACTTAGTGTGGTCACGAGACCTTCACTCACCTCCTGAATGTTCATGAAAGCATCACCCAGAAGCAGACTGGTGTGGGGGCCAGGCAGATGTTCACAGAGCTCCCTGCAAAAGTAACCAAAACCTTAGCTCAGCCCTGTGCATCTTTCCTATTCCTGGATCCGTCTCTTCTCCTTCTCACTCATTCTGTCTGCCACCCGTGCACTCACTCATTTATTCATCACCCAATGCTTCTCGGCTCAGATGGGACGCGGTGCTAGCTCCCTTAGTTCAGGCTCTCCTCATCTGTTATCTGGATCATGGCCGGGACTTCCACCCCCTCCTCTGGCCTCCACCCCAAACGCCTAGAACCTTCTTCATGAGGCAGCCTGTTTCTTTTTTTTCCAGCCAAGCCTCACGTGGCATGTGGGATCTTAGTTCCCTGACCAGGGATTGAACCCAGGGCTCCTGCATTGGAAGCACTGAGTCTTTACCACTGAACCACCAGGAAGTCCCAGCCTACTTTTTCTAAACCTTCAATGAGACCATGTCATCTCACTATTTATTGGTTTCCCATTGCTTGTGGTATCACCTCCCCTTCCTCCAGAATTGCCTAGATGGAGTTTTGCCTGAGAAAGGGGACAAGAAAGGTACCCTTGAGGTCCCAACGTCAAATTGTAGAGAGAATTGCCGAGGGCTCCCAATCCCGGCTCTCCATCCTCCTTCACTCACATTGGTTACATTCAAGCCACTGAACATTTCCCCAAGGACAGGCCACGCTGGAACCATGGTTCCCACCAGGATGTGAACCATAATGAGGGGCAAGCAGAACTCAGGGAAGATCACTCCTGTGTCCTTACAACTCAGCAGCAGGTTGGCCTGACTGACCGACCGATCACACTCAGATTCTCACCAGGGGAAATTCCCTACTATTGTCAAACACACTCTGAGAACACGTTCTGAGGCCCCAGGGCAAAGAAGACGATCTGGAGAAAACACTCCTGACACGTGACTGGGACTGGGGCGGTCAGTGCGTGGCCCGGGGCTCACCGGTAGCACCCGATATAGAGGCGGGCGTCCTTGCGGGTCTGCAGGTAGATGCTGGCCATCTTCTCCTTGGCTTCCATGTAGCAGGGCTGCTTGGGTGTGATGCTCTGCAGCACGCTCAGAGCCAGGTCCACGTTGCCCTTGCTCAGGGCCAAGTCCACATTGGCGATGGTGATGCGCATCTCCTCCGGCGTGCCGCTGAACTCGTTGATGGCATCCTGCATGACCTTGGTGGCCTCGTGCTAAGACAAGGAAACCCAAGAGACCCTCCATTTGCTGTCACCCACCACACCTGGAAGCCAGGGAGAGGATGGCCCATCCCCACTTTAGAGCAGCAGGAAGAGGACAGGGAGAGAAAGCTTCTCGGGGTTGAGGCCCACTGTTCCTGGAGGGCAGGACCAGCTGGGGGACATGAAATCCCTGACTGTGAGAACTTGCTCCTGAGCGCCTCAAAGTCTGAAGGCGATTTCTTCCTACGAGAGACCTATGGACGCATCTCCTTATACCTTCCTGCTTTCAGTCAAAGGTATTTTTATGTTATGGTTAGTTAGTGTTAGCCACTCAGTTGCGTCCGACTCTTTGTGACCCCATGGTCTGTAGCCTACCAGGCTCCTCTATCCATGGAATTGGGCACATAAAGGTATATTTGAATTGTATCTTCATTGCATTTGTACTCTCAATTATTCTAACAAAGTTACTCTCTTTGCCCATTTTGGTTCTTTGTGCCTTTGCCCAGCCAGACCTTCCGAGGTCCCAGGGCCGCCCCATACAGTTGAGCAGGTTGCACACTGCAAAACTCCAAGGTGATGTAAGCGGCATCCACTGGAGAGGTGCACTGCCCAACTGCACGACCACGTGTGGTGGCTCTGGTGGGCCTTGTGCTCTGCCTCCCTGACAACCTTCTGGGGACAGTGAGGTCGGCAGGGGACAGATCATGCAGGACTCAGGAGGGTTTGGAGTTTATCTTAAGGGTGTGGGAGCCACTGAAGCCTTTAAAGTAGGGGAGGGGGATACTCCCAAATGAATAAAAGCTAAACTAAAGTGCAAGGAAACACCAGCCAGAATCAAAGAGCCTGGTTCCCAGGTCTACCCTGGCCCTCCAGCATGCGCCAGCAGCAAGAGAACAGAGCAGGTCATTTCTCACCAGCTCTCCATTCATCCGGAGGGCATCTGCCAGCTCCAGTAAGATGGACACCCGCTCGCTGGGGCGCACGCAGGGCCCACGGAACTTCTTGTTCTCTTCCGTCCTCAGAGTTGGTAATTTTATGATCATCTTCAGTGCCTTTATAGCTTCTGGATAGTCCCCAGACTTGTTGAGGGCCTTGGCCTTGATGAAGTGGTAAAGCGGGTGGTCTCGGACCTAGAGGAGCATCAGCAGAGTGTGGGGCTCCAACTCCCATAGGGGAGAAAGCCACAGGATTCCACAGAGCCAGTCCGTGCCTTTGGGCCAGCAGAAGGGGCTGAGGGATTCTGGCAGCTCTTGGGGCTACTCTCCCAAGGCAAGTAGGGGCTGAAGCTAGTGGGGCTATGGGATGCTGAGCAGCGACAGGGCATCGGGGACCCCCACCTGGAAGTTGTGGCTGACGCCCAGCTCCAAGGAGTGGGAGCACATGGCAAAGTTGTCCTGAGCCAGGTAGATCTGAGCCATGAGGAGGTGGGCGTCCACGGAGGTGGGGTCCAGCTCCAGGCAACGCTGCAGGGTGCTCTGGGCATGCTCTAACTCCCCTAGAAACAGGAAACAAACCCCTATATCCAGGGATCCTTGGGGACTCTCAGGACCCATCACATAAAGGCAGAAGGAATTTTATGTGTCCTGTTTCCCAGAAATATCCAAGCTGGGCATTTATCCCGTGTCTGTTCAGCTTGACTCAAAGGTCTCTTCCTAAAATTAGAACTACTATTAGTTTTTGCCTTGACCCAGACAACAGCCAGGAGACTCAAACCTTGGCGTGACACCTCCCTTCCTTCTGTACCCTCAGGGAGATGGCTAAGTCACTTCACTGCTCTGTCTGGAGGCTCAGGGGAACACTGAAGTCTCAATTTCCATACCTAAGAGCAGAACAAAGCCTAATAATAGCAGCAACCATGACAGCCACAACTTGAGAAGCACCCGCTCTGTGCCAACACAGGCAAAGTTCTTGAGAAAGGCTGGTTTAATGTCTGCCCACCCCCACCAAGTTGGTATTATCATGCCTGTCTTTCAGATGCAGGACTGGAACTTTAGTGATGTAAGTCACTCAGCTCCGAAGGGACGAAGTCAGTATTTATGTCCAGGGCCATGGGCTCCTGAGACTGCGCTCTGAATGCCTTGGCACATTGGGGCCCAGAGGCCTTCCTGTGCCAGGCTGACCCTAAATGGGAGGCAGTGGCAATTCAGGGCCAGGGTACAGTGAGCTGGTGGGAGGCCCTCCTTCCTCTGCTGCCAGGTCCCTCAACAGCTCTTGCTTGGGGTCCATCACCCAGTGGGTAGAGAGCACTTGCTTCTGGGTCCCAAACTCCCTGCGCCTTCAATTGTGCTGCAGAAATGTGAAGGTGTCACCATGACAACCTGAGCAGCTGGAGACCTTGCTTTGTCCCTAAAGCGCTGGTATCTGCTGGCATCCCTGTGTGTGTGTGTGTCTGGCAGGGGAGGGAGGGCCTGCCCTCACCTTGTACCCAGGAGACCTTGGAGCAGCGGGTAAACCTGGCACTCTGATGAACGCTGGAAGGACAGAGGACGAAGACCAGGAGCTCTAGGCAGAGTGCAACCCATACAGTGCAGAGCACACAGACGTGCCATGGCATTCTGAAGCCTCTGGACACCAGAGATCAGCTTGACTTTCAGGCAGATGGGGGTGAAAGGTCACGGGGAGCCAAGACTTCCGAGAGCACAACAGGCCTCCACTGAGGGTTCTCCCCATCCTTCCCTCTTTCTCCAGGATCCAGGCCTTGAGCTAGGAGAGGGTGAATGGGGACCGTTCTGGCCCATGAGGCTCTGCAAGTCTAATGGCACAGGGTCCCCCTCCCTCGGGGCCTTCCCGACTGTCTTTTAAAAACTGCCACCCCTATATCCTCTCCCCGGCTTTCATTTTCTCCATCGCATGGTCATGTCCTAACAATAACACTGTGCTTTATGTCCACATACCCCTACTAGAACACAAACTCCAGGCTGGAGCTTTTCTTGTTCTGAGCGCTGCTGTCCCCTAGGATCAGAGCAGCTGGTGCATCACCGAGTTCAGTGACTGTCAGCTGGTACAGATCAAGTAAGCAATCAGCAAAAGGGAGGGTGGGAGAGACCCCTGCTGGTGAGGAGTCAGGGTGTTGGAGGCTGGGAACAGTGGGCGCACCTGGTGACTGAGTGTGAGGGGGTGTGTGTGGAGTATCCCAGGCAGGGAGCCTGCAGACACTCACCCAGGGCTCCCCCAGCCACAAGGACTCACTGGCTCACCTGAGAGATACTTGACCTGGGCCATCACATACAGCGGCTCAATCAGGGCTGGTGCCACTTTGACTACAGGATTCAAGATCGCAGTGACTTGCTTAAGAAGAGGAGACACGATCTGGCCTGGAGACCGGGGCTGTAGGAACACAAGGGTCTGGCTGTGCGGTTTGTCCTATTCTAAGAAAAAGACTCTTGGAGTGCTTAGAAAACACTCTCAGTGAAGGGATTTTATTCCACACGTGTTTTTACTTTATCCTATTTTATTTTATTTTTATTTACTTTAGTTACTTTGTTCATTTTTTTTACTTTATTTTACCCTGGTAGCTCAGATGGTAAAGAATCTGCTTGCAATGCAGGAGATCCAGGTTCAATTCCCTGGGTCAGGAAGATCCCCTGGAGAAGGGAATGGCAACCCACTCCAGTATTCTTGCCAGGAGAATCCCATAGACAGAGGAGCCTGGTGGGCTACAGTCCATGGGGTAGCAAAGAGTCAGACATGACTGAGTGACTAACATTTTCATGCTTCACACACATATTTACCATCCACTCTGTACTACTTTGTCCAAGAGCATAAGCTCCTGAGAATGGGGACTTCATTTGTTCACTTTTGAGTCCCCCCTATCAAGCATGGCATCTGGCACATGGTGATGCCCTCAATAGATATTTGTGGGATGGCATTACGAGGCTGTTACTGCTAAGTCACTTCAGTCGTGTCCGACTCTGTGCAACCCCATAGACGGCAGCCCACCAGGCTCCCCCGTCCCTGGGATTCTCCAGGCAAGAACACTGGAGTGGGTTGCCATTTCCTTCTCCAATGCATGTAAGTGAAAAGTAAAAGTGAAGTCGCTCAGTCGTGTCCGACCCTCAGCGACCCCATGGACTGCAGCCCACCAGGCTCCTCCGTCCATGGGATTTTCCAGGCAAGAGTACTGGAGTGGGATGCCAGGCTCTTGGGGGATATTAAGGCATGTAAGATACGATCATTGCCCACAGGGACTCTTGATTGTCTGAGAAGGCCAAACAGGGAAAGACCAAAATACTTCTTAGAAGACATTGGGAGAAAAGGGAGCCCAGTTCCTCCCTGGGATGAGCAGAGGCCAGTGCCCCGCTCCTCACATGCAGTCCCTGGACCGCAGCATCAGCATCGCCTGGGAGATGCAGGGTTGTGCCCCACTTTCTGGGTGATTGGCACGTTGCACGTGTAAATGTGAAAAGCACTGGGTTCCCCGACTGCCCGAGGCTCAAGCAACCTAGTGACTGGCCAGGTAGGTCCTGCCTCTGTCCAGACCTGTTCACCAGTCCAACCCCCGCTCCCCGCCCCACGAAGAAGCGCCCTCCTCTAACCTGCTTGGGGCAGAAGACCAGGTATTCCTTGGCGATGCAGACCAGGAAGATGGGGTCGAGCCGTTCCAAGTATTCGGAGCTCATGGGGAGGGCCTGCATGCTGGAGAAGTGCAGCTCAGCGGCCTCCTTTAGCAGCGTCGTGGCCTCCTGCTCCCCCTTATGCTTCTTGGACGCCAGGAGGGCTTGCAGGAAAACCAGCACCTGTGGGGAGCAGGCCCGGGTCTTGGAGGCAATGCTCACTAGGCAGAGCCAGCAGGCCAAGGAGAAGCAGAAGTCCAAGGGGCAACTGGGGGTGGGGAGAGGGAGGGGGTGTGGCGGGGGCGGGATCCCAGGGCAACCTCGGCCCCCACAGGGCTCTGACCTCGGACTTCCCCAGGGACTGCTGCACCTCCTTCAGGAATTCCAGCTGGTGTTCGGCCTCCTCCAGGTGGCCGTCTAAGATCTGGCACCAGATGATCCCTGGGAGGGGACAGAACTGGGATGAACAGCCGGCTCTGTGGCAGAGCCAGCAGGCCAAGGGACTGTGGACGGCAGGGACCCTTCCCCGCATCTTCATAAGCTCAGAGAGTGGTATGTGCTCATGGGGAAGTGTTCAAGTCATAGAGCAAGGAAAACGTCCCCAGCTCAGGTTCTGCCCTCAGCGTGCCTTTCTCTAGAGAGAATCAACATGAACAGATTGGAGTGGATTTCTTCAAACATCTTGCAAAGCATCTGCATGTTATTAGTGTATAGTGTATCTTCCCATCCGTTCATATAAATTACCCCATTCTCTTCAATGGTGACATAATATTTCACTGCCGATGTAACCATTTATTTAACTACTGCACTACTGAAGGACTCCTCGTTTCACATTTCATTGGTTTTCAGTGTTTAAATATTACAATGCCATGGTCAACATTTTTGGGTGTTCTAACTCCTTATGTAGAGATGATGGGTCAAAGGGCATGTACATCTAAAAACCTTGATAGATAAGGCCAGCTTGCCCTCCAAGGATATTTGAATTAATATTACTGTCAAGAATTTGGAAGTGTTTTTTCTTTCCCCATGACCTCACAAACATGCTTTACTCTTTACCATGCTAAAGAGTGAATAACTTGTTTTAATTCACTTAAAAAAAATCTTTTTAGGAAGAATGGACATCTTTTTATATATTTAGTGGCCTTTTCTACTGTAACTTTCCTGTTTATAGCTTTTTCCTATTTTTCTTTGGATGGATTTTTAGATCTCTCTATTCTCTTTATATATATTCCTTGTTACAAACATTTTCCATTAGTTTGCCTTTAACCTTTTACCTATTTTTCCTCTGCCTTTTTGCCATCCAGTAGTTTTAAATTTTTACATAAATTGGTCAAATATTTTCCTTTAGAACTTCTGAGTTTGTAGTTATGCTTAGAATTCCCCGGGCAACCCAAGTCCAATTTAACTTTTATGTTTAAATATCTAAGTCATCTAGAATTTATTTTTGAGGATAATGTGAAATGGGCATTTACCTTTATTTTTTTTCATAAAGTATAGTCAGGTATCTGACCACGAGTTATTGAAACTCTATCGGTTTGAAATGTCATTTCTATCAGAAGGCCTGTTTCTATCCTGTTGATCTATCTGTGTATTCCAGGATTGGCCTCAAATGGACGTCTCTTTTTTAAAAAAATACTTTTTTTTTTTGGCTGTTGTGTCTTTGCTGCTGCGCGGGATTTTCTATAGTGCGGTGTGCTGGTTTCTCACCGTGGTGGCTTCTCTTGTTGCAGAGCATGGGCTCTACGGCACACAGGCTTCAGGAGCTCTGGCTCCCAGGCTCTAGAGCACAGGCCCAGTGTTGCGATGCACGAGCTTCGTTGCCCCGAGGCACGCAGGATCTTCCTGGATCAGGGATCGAACCCGTGTCTCCTGCATTGGCAGGTGGATTATTTACCACTGAGCCACCAAGGAAATCCTTAACTACTCTTGTTTTGATGTGTTTTGATGTTGGGAGGACAAATCCCTTCTGTTCCTACTATTCTTCTTTTACAATTTATTCCTCGACCATTGGGGTATGTTTATTTCTGACTGTCTTCCTCACCACCATCTTGGTTTTCAGTCATATCCATCCCACTACTTGGCTCATCTATGGACATTTTTACTTTGCAAAAATCATATTTTAAATTTTCAGCAACTCTATTTTTGTTATCTGTATTTTTTTCCTAGTGGCATGTTCTTTACTCATGGACCTAATAGACTCTAGACTCAGCCAACACAGGAAGTGTTTTGGGGACAAAGTCTTTTCTGTATCTGGCCTTAACTTTGTTCCTCAGAGGGCCACTGCTTTGCATGTTCCACTTGGCCCCTCTTTCAAACTGCTAGCAGATTTATAAATGGACTAGAGTGATGACTATTAGCAACTAGGGCAGATTTCTCAAATTGCTAAGGCCCCTGATTTTCCCAGATGGACCAGGTAAGATGGATGAGTCAAGGACACATATGCGTGGACTCAGGCTTGGCTGAAGTGTGTGGACTTCCCTTTTGGCTGACCAGCAGGGACTCTCCCTTGAATTGAGGAAGTGGGCAAGGACTCAGCCTGGTGGAGGAACGTTTCAGGGGATTTTGCCTATGTGTTGGGCATTCAAGCTTTTTGCCCTTCATGTCCCTGCTGGTGGTGGGACATCATGGGGGGCTTTGTTCTGCTCTGTCCTGTCCCAACACCTGGTAAGAGTCTCCTTGATCCCATTCTTGGGCTTCCAATAACCCTCCTGTTATCTCGATGATGACCCCATGACATATTTTGCTCCCAGCCTCTGGGAACCCCAAGCTTGTGTTTTTTTTAATTTTTATTTTTCCTGGAGCCTTCTGGGGAAACCTGATCTACTCATTTCTTTAGCTGCCCCATCTCTGCCCATGTTGGCTTATAGGTTTCTAGACTTGCTCAGAGATTCCAGATTGAATGCAATCTGCTTACTATCTTCTAGAAATGCGAAGTTCTTCAGAGTTCCTGGTCTACCAAAGGCACCTTACCCTGTTTCTGGGGCTGCTACAGGGCCTCACCATCTTTTTAAAATGTTGCCCGTGACTTTGGGGGAGCTTTGCAGAGGGAGGAGGAAGCGATGACTGAGGAGTCAGCCTGATGCATTGAACCAGAAATCAAGACCAACCACTTGGACTGCTTTTTTGACTGTGCTGCACAGATGCACCTGGAGTTTAGCGAGAAGTGACTTTGCCCTCAAAAGACACATCTCCTCGGAGCTGGGGCAGGAAGCCGGCTTGCCTGGGGCATTGATCGCGAGGCTGCCTCCACTAAAATCAAATACCTCTGTTTCAGGATTTGCTAGAGACCACAGATTTGAGAGCTTTGTGTAAAAGTGAAAACTGGGCTTTGGAAAATTCACTTGACATTTTATAAAGTGGGAGGGAAGCCCTGGGACACATGGGGAAGCAAAACTCTCAAAACTACTCACTCTGGTGGCCTTTCAGCACGGGGGCCTGAAGAGGAAGGGTCTACAGAGGTGAGGTGAGCGGCTGTGGGGCGGGGGAGAGGGGCGCTGGCCTGGGGAGCCTGAGAGGAGGCAGGGCTGACCCAGCATGTCAGGCAGAGTGTGGCTATCAGAGGTCTGAAGGAGATGGGAATGGCTTTGACTGCTTTCGAGAATTTCTGTGCCTCTTACGTTTATACGTGTAGATGCCTCAAAAGGCACCCCATCCTACAATGTACCCCCAAACTCACATACCCTCTGGGAAGAATGCTTACCAACCCCTCTCTTCTGGATTCATGGAGGTCACCCTGCTTGGCTCCCACTCCCCAGCCTGCCACCCCTCTCCCTGCCCAGCCTGCCCAGACCTGTCAAAGCAGCCACGCTGCTCTCGTCCAGCTTCATGGCCTTCGAGTACCACAGAGACGCCTCCTTTACTTGGTCCTGCAGGATGAAGAGGTAGCCCAGCTCGGTGGCCATGTGGGCGTCGGAGGATGTGGCCATGAAGGCTCGTTCGATGAAGCTACACACCAGCTGCAGAATCCCCTGGTGCCTCCCACACTGAAAGGAACAGACACAGGGAAGGGGAAACCAGTCACTCCAACCTGCCTCAAAAAGGCCATGTTGCAAATGGGGGACACTTTGGCAGGACTCGGGGGTGCTCAGGAGAGCCCCAGAAGTACCGTGTGTCCAGGTAGCTGTCCAGCTCGCAAAGAATCCCCCCCACCCCGGTGGCCACATGTGCGGAACCGCCTCCAGGCATGGAGCCCTCGGAGGGACCCAGCCCCGTGTCTGGCCATAGCCACTGGTCCAACAAGTCACCAGGAGGTTTTTCACAAACTGAAACTGCACGAGGGGAACTCTTGGTGTCGCACTGATAGGAAGTGGCCCTGAGGGTTGTGAGCAGCCACATTCCCTGCTGTGCGTGGAGAATGAGCAGAGAGAATCAGACACAGAGGTGGAGGAAGAGAGCGTATCCCAGTGGAATTCGACTCCCCAGAGCTGCCCCTGCTTTCATGACAATTCCTTATGGTAAATCTTTCTTCTTTTCAGTTGGGGCACACGGGATCTCCAGCTGAGGCTTGTGAACTCTTAGTTCCAGCATGTGAGATATAGTTCCCTGACCAGGGATGGAACCCAAGCCTCCTGCACTGGGAGAGTGGAGTCTTAGCCACGGGAGCACCTGGGAAGTCCCCCTTCTAGTGAATCTTGCTCTGGGGCTGAAGGTTGTGACAGAGACAGGCTGTTTGGCAGCTGTTTGCACCGTGCCTGGCGTCAGAGATGGTTAGGCAGGTGGCCTCCCTGGGTCTCTTTCCCAAAAAGAATACAGGAGTCGGGGGCTCCAGCACCCTGCTCTTCCATAGCTGTGTTGCTGCCCTCTTTCCCCAAATAGGGCACCTCCCACTCGGAAAGCACTTCCAGATCTCACTTCCATGGTTTTCACAGCATCTCTGAAGGGCACGTGGGCACAGGAGACAGAGGCCACCGGATACCGTGATAGGACGGAGGCAGGCAGGGCCCCCAGGGCCTGAGAGATCAAGTTTAAGCCAGAGGGGTGGGGCGGGGTCCTGAGGGAGCTTCTGGGGGACCACAGATCTCCCCTGGGAACAAGACAGGATGCGCTAGTTCAGAAACCAGGGAGGAGCTTTCTTACCAGTCTGCTCACCACAAGAATTTTTTTAAGATGGAGGCTTGGATTTTGGGGCTCTCTGGTTTCCAGTGCCTTAATCAGATTCCTAACGTGCTCGGCAGCCTGCAAGAGCAAAACACAACGTCAAAGGCAGTAGGTAACAGGGGAGTGGGGCAAAGGTTCTCAAGGGTGGCTGCCCGGAGCACCAGCTGAGAGATCTTAAACACACTCGGGCCTCCGCACCAACGCCAGAGATTCAGAGTTAACTGGCCTTGGGTGTCCCCAGGCTTCAGTATCACTTTGGGGCCCCGCAGGGGCTTTCCCCCCAGACCAGCACTGCCCCTTTATTCACGAGTCCGGGAAGAGCAGCTGCCCTTTGAGACACCCCCAAACAGTGCCAGAAGCCAGCTGTATGGTGCACAGACAGCAGTCCCCCCTAGCCAGTTGCAAACCACCTGGGCTGGCCCAGGAGTCAGGGTGGGTCTCTGGCCCCAAACTTCTGTTTCATTTTGACCTGAGTCACCACATTGATGCCTCTCTGTCATTCCAGTGAATCCTCCCAGGGACTCTGACAGTCAGTGTAACTGAATTTTCCAGTCTAGCAGATGAAGGGTCAGAAAGGTTAAGGTCATTTGACCAAGGCTACCCAGCCATCTAGATGGCTGACTGACTCCAAAGCCTGTGTTCTTTCCTGGACTCTTCTGCCCATGCACTATGTGGGGTAGGGAGTTCTTAGTCCACAGCTGCAAAGAAGCACCAGGAGAGAATATGTGGTGGGGTGAGGGGCAGATCCCAGGGTTTGAGATGGGGGCAAAGGAGGGGCATTAAATGCTTACTGCCCTTGGGCCTACCCATGAGGCCAGGCCCTTGGAAGGCTTGCTCAGGGCCCCAGGTTCTCAGGGAGCTGAGGGCAGGCCTACTCCCTTGCTTCTACCCAGAAACAGGGCTACAGCCCTTTCCAAGGGTTCCTACCAAATACAGACCGTGCCCTCTGCCTCACCCCACCCCACAACATCCACAACCTCAGAGCTGGGCAAAAGGAACCAGAAACTTCCTTCTCTTGCCATGACCCCTTAGGGCCTCTTGACTGGTCACACTCTCTGCAGAGGCAATGTCTTTATTCAGAAGGCAGGGTTTTCACTGAAGACACAAAACTCTTTTTGAAAATAAGAATGTGTCTGGGCATGGAGGTTTTCATTAGGAATTCGAGGTGCTTCTGACTGCATCTGAGGACTCTTTGGGGTTTCTCTGGAAAACAAGTCTTAGGAGCAAATTTACAGCCAGGTGCATGCTAAGTTGCTCACTTGTGTCTGACTCTTTGTGACCCCACAGACTGTAGCCAGCCAGGCTCCTCTGTCCATGTGATTCTCATACTGGAGTGGGTTGCCATTTACTGCCCCAGGGGACCTTCCTGACCCAGGGGACCCAGAGACCAGACCCACGTCTCCTGCATTGACAGGTGGATTCTTTACCACCGAGCAACCTGGGAAGTCCATGGGGCCAGGTACTGCCTAGTCAATATCTGAACAATTCTAACCATTCCCTTAAAAAAAGGCATTTCCCGAAACACGAACACAACCATGGGAATTCCTTGGAGGTCCAGTGGTTAGGACTCAGCACTTTCACTGCTGTGGGCTTGGGTTCAATCCGTGGTCAGAGAAGTAAGATCCCACAAGCCATGCAGTGTGGCAAAACCAAAACCAAAACCAGCAACAAACCACAATCATGACATCTATCAGTTAAAATGGAGCAAGTTATTGTAGCTCACTGGGCATTGTTCCCAGTCGTCCTACGTGTCCTGTAATTGGACCTTTTAACAACCACACGGAGTGGGTGGAATTATCTCCATTTTCACAGATGAGCATCTTGGGGCTCATCCAGGTGGAGACACCTGCCCGGGTCACACAGGGAACATGAGGCAGAACCAGAGCAGCGTGTCAGCCTCACTGCCGGCCTTTGGAACTGTGTAGCTCAAAGACCAAGCCAGAGCCCCGAGTGTGTGGATGGGCGTAGGGAGCTGAGTCCCAGGGAGCCCCCTCCAAGGCCTTGGGGGTGGAGGTACTGTGAAGGGTCCCTCCTTGGCTGGGCTGGTTTCAAGGTTCAACTTCTGAGTCTTGAAAGAACTTACCACGGTCATGTTTCCTTCTCTTGCGAGCTCATGCACAGCTAGAATTTGGCAGGCATCGATATTGCTTTTGTCTTTTTCGAGGATTCTGAAACAGGAAGAGGAGCCACGTGAATTGAGAGAGTTCAGAGGCAAGGTTAGGATGGTGCGGTGGCATCTTGTGATTGTCTCCTAACATCTATCCTCCCCTTCTCCTTTTAATAGAACCTGCTGAACTGCTGGGGCATGTGGCTACTGCAATAAAGACTACATTTCCCAGCTTCCCTCTGCAGCTCATGTGTGACCATGTGATTAAGTTCTGACCAATAGGATGCAAGTGAAAGTGCCCAGGGTATATCCAGTGGTATCCCTACAGCATGCCTTCCATTTCTTCTCTTTCCTCCTTCTTGCTGGCTGGAATGTGGGCCATGTGAGCAACATCCTAGGAATAGGACAGCAGGGAGAGGGGGCCTGGGACCCTAGAGAGTTAAGCTGTCATCCTGGTCTTGGCCCACCACCCAAACTTTTCCCTGAGAGACGAATAACCTTTTATGTTAAGTCCCTTATTTGGGGGTGTCTTCATGACAGAAACCTATTTATATCCCAAATTACACAGGCATGACTGTGGTACCAAGGTCAGGGGGCAGGGGGTCAGTCTGCAGCTGTAAGATGGAAAGGAAACTTTGGTTTCCATCATGTGTCACTGGGAAGACACGGCTCCTGACCACACTACAGAGTTTTTTTTGCTTTTTTGTTTTTTTTTTTGACTGTGCTGGGTCTTTGTTGCCACAGGGGCTTTTCCCTAGTTGTGGCGAGCACAGGCTACTCTCTAGTTGTGGTGTGTGGGCTTCTCATCGTGGTGGCTTCTTTTGTTGCAGAGCATGGGCTCTGGAGCACTTGGGCTTCAGTAGTTGGGGTTTGTGAGCTCTAGAGCACAGGCTCAGAGGTTGTGGTGCATTGGCTTAGCTGCTGTGGGGCATGTGGAATCTTCCTGGACCAGGGATCGAACCCATGTCTCCTGCATTGGCTGGCAGATTCTTTACCACTGAGCCACCAGGGAATTCCCTGGAATTTTCAGTATTTTGTTTCTTTATAGGAAATTTCATATTTTTCAGCCGGGTCAGGGAATGGTCCTTCTGCTTAACAATTATTCTAATTGACATATCAACTTTCAACATAACTAGGCACAGTCAACATTCAAAGAATTCTAGGCATTTATGATTTTAAAGGCACTGTGAATTTCATAATTTAGAAATTAAAAAAAAACTTTTAAAATGACGTATGGGCTAAAAACAAATCAGAACTAATGTTAGAGAAGTCGCAGAACCAAATGATACTGAAGATACTACTGAAATATCCAGATGTGTAGACACTGTTAAATGGTACTTCAAGGGATGTCCATAGACTTAAATGCTTATCTTCTAGAAGATTTAGAATGGCCAGGCATCCAACTCAAGAGTTACACAATAACAACAGAGTACCTCCACAGAAAGTAGTTAGCAGGAAATAATAAACAGCAGAAATTAATCAATTAGAAAACAAGCCCAGGCAAGAGTGCTGGAGTGGGTTGCCATTTCCTTCTCCAGGGGATCTTCCTGACCCAGGGATTGAACCCAGGTCTCCCGCATGGTGGGTAGACGCTTTACCGTCTGAGCCACCAGGGAAGCTCAATAAACAGCAGAAATTAATCAATTAGAAAACAAGGATATCATAGCATCAACAAAACTCAAAGCTGGTTCTTTAACAAGACTAATGGAAGAAACAAATCATTTTAACATTGGTGGAGAGAACTAAAAGAGAAGGAAAAAATGAACAATGTTAGGGCTGCAAAGAGAAACACATCTACAGAGAGCAGAAATTTAAAGAGCAATAGGGGAGGGACTGCCCTGGTGCTCCCGTGGTTAGAACTCTGTAACTCATTCTAATGTTGACACTATAAACTACATGAAACTAACGAAACATACAGGCTTCCAGGTGTCCTGTGGGCCCAAGGCGGAGCCTCCAGAGCAAGCTCTTGATCCAGGAGTTCCTGCCCAGGACACCAGTGAGAGAGGCTGCGGAGGGCTTGCCCAGGCCTGGCACAGGCCGGAGTCACTTCCAGTTTCCTACCAGGGCCTCTGTATGACACTCCGATTCCAGTTAGCATCCTTCCATACGGAAGGAAGAGGTATGTTTGTATTCCACCCCCTCACACAAACACACAATTTGGACTGCAAGGAGACCCAACCAGTCCATCCTAAAGGAAATCAGTCCTGAATGTGCATTGGAAGGACTGATGCTGAAGCTGAAACTCCAATACTTTGGCCACATGATGCGAAGAGCTGACTTATTTGGAAAGACCCTGATGCTGGGAAAGATTGAAGGTGGGAGGAGAAGGGGATGACTGAGGATGAGATGGTTGGAAGGCATCACTGACTCAACGGACATGAGTTTGCGCATGCTCCGGGAGTTGGTGATGGACAGGGAGGCCTGGCGTGCTGCAGTCCATGGGGTCGCAAAGAGTCAGACACGACTGGGCGACTGAATTAAACTGAACTGTACTGGTGTCTCATGATCGCTCAGGAAAGAACAGTCCATGAACTCTTTTTAGGAAGAAAATTAGTACTATATGTTCTATGATTACTGTGATAAAAATGGTTAAAGCGGTAGAGTTTAAAGAGATAAGCTTCAGTTATCTAGAAAATTCCATTTTCAAAAACCCTCCATCAAACATCCCTCCCCTGAAGCCATCTTTATCTCTGTTCACAGTGAAAGTGCTTCGGGATCACCCTATACCTGGAACTGGGCTTCCACAAGTCCCCGTAACTCCTGAATCCGCCCTCTGCTGTCTTCCTGGCGCACTCAGCTTGCTACTAAAGTCTTCTCTCAGGCAATGGCCTTTGTCACCCACAGTTTTTATTAATGTGTATTACACCCACAGTTTTAAAAATTACATACTACAATAGTCCCTTTCTGCCTTTATTCTTCCCTCCCCGCCTACTCCTCAGACACAACTGCTGTTTACCTCTAACTCTTATTGCCTTGGGTTCCTTTGGTAGTTCTGTCTCCTAAACACTATGCTTAGATCACTTGATAGGGCTATTTCTTTTCCAATTTTTTTTAAAAGATTTTTTTTTTATGTAGACCGTTTTTAATGTCTTTATTGAATCTGCTACAGTACTGATCTGTTCCACATTTTTTGGTTTCTTGGCCACAAGGCATGTGGGATCTAGTTCCCTGACCAGGGATCGAACCCGTACACCCTGCATTGAAAGGCAAAGTCTTAACCAGAGGACCACCAGGGAAGTCCCAAGAGGCCTATTTCTTGATTTTCCCACCACAGGTCTCCACTGCTGGCTTCCTGCTATGACAAGTGAGGGCCTAGTTCACATCCAACCTCCCTCTGCTCCCCAACCCCCAATGTGACCATATCACTATTCATAACTCCCACTGACAATGTTAACTTTTATGGCTTGTTCCATCAAACACACAGTATCTCCCATCCTGCCACTGTGTAAGAGGGGACCAATTAGTCCCCTCTACTGGCAAATGAAGTCTAGTCAAGGCTGTGGTTTTTCCAGTAGTCATGTATGGATGTGAGAGTTGGACTATAAAGAAAGCTGAGAGCAGAAGAATTGATGCTTTTGAACTGTGGTGTTGGAGAAGACTCTTGAGAGTCCCTTGGACTGCAAGGAGATCCAACCAGTCCATCCTAAAGGAGATCAGTCCTGGGTGTTCATTGGAAGGACTGATGCTGAAGCTGAAACTCCAATACTTTGGCCACTTGATGCGAAGAGCTGACTCATTGGAAAAGACTGTGATGCTGGGAAAGATTGAAGGTGGGAGGAGAAGGGGATGACTGAGGATGAGATGGTTGGAAGGCAAGGCATCACCGACTCAATGGACATGGGTTTGGGTGGATTCCGGGAGTTGGTGATGGACAGGGAGGCCTGGCGTGCTGCGGTTCATGGGGTTGCAAAGAGTCGGACACGACTGAGCAACTGAACTGAACTGAACTGGCAAAGGAAGGAAGCATCAGGTCAGCCCCGCTCCTCACCTGTGTCCCATTTCTACCGTCTGCTCCCAGTCCTGCCGAGCCAGGAACAGCCGCATCTTTAGGACCAAGGCAGGCAGGAAGCTCCCGCAGGTGACAGTGATCTGGTTCACCACCTCAAGGGCCCCCGAGTAGTTCTGCAGCATCATGAAGTACATCACCTGTTGAAAGCCAAACAGAAAAGCCCTCATCAGTGCCCACCAAAAATAAGCAGTGGGTGTCAGTGTCCCCACCAAGACAGCAGCAGAGCCTGACAAGTGGGCAGGAGCCATCATTCAGAGTGACAAATCAGGTCAACAGCAGTCTTGGGGTTTTCTGACAGGCAAGGCAGGGGAATGGAATTCCAGCTGAGTTGTTTCAAATCCTAAAAGATGATGCTCTTAAAGTGCTGCACTCAGTATGGCCAGCAAATTTGGAAAACTCAGCAGTGGCCATATGACTTGAAATGGTCAGTTTTCATTTCAATTCCAAAGAAAAGCAATGCCAAAGAATGTTCAAACTACTGCACAATTGCACTCATTTCACATGCTAGCAAAGTAATGCTCAAAATCCTCCAAACTAGGTTTCAATAGTATGGGAACCAAGAATGTCCAGTTGGACAAGCTGGATTTAGAAAAGGCAGAGGAACCAGAGATCAAATTGTCAACATCCACTGGATTGTAGAAAAAGCTAGAGAATTCCAGAAAAATATCTACTTCTGCTTCATTGACTATGCTAAAGCCTTTGACTATGTGGATCACAACAAATTATGGACAATTCTTCAAGAGATGGGAATACCAGACCACCTTACCTTCCTCCTGTGAAACCTGTATGCAGGTCAAGAAGCAACATTTAGAACCAGTCATGGAACAACAGACTGGTTCCAAATTGGGAAAGGAGTACGTCAAGGCTGTATATTGTCACCCTGCTTGTTTAACTTATAGGCAGAGTACATCGTGTGAAATGTCGGGCTGGATGAAGCACAAGCTGGAATCAAGATTGCCAGAAATATCAATTGGGAGAAATATCAATAACCTCAGATATGCAGATGACACCACCCTTATAGCAGAAAGCAAAGAGGAATTAAAGAGCCTCTTGATAAAGGTGAAAGAGGAGAGTGAAAAAGCTGGCTTAAAACTCAACATTCAAAAACCAAGATCATGGCATCTGGTCCCATCACTTCATGCCAAATAGATGGGGAAACATGGAAACAGTGACAGACTTAATTTTCTTGGGCTCCAGAAGATGGTGACGGCAGCACAAAATGAAAAGACGCTTGTTTCTTGGAAGAAAAGCTATGACAAATCTAGACAGCATATTATAAAGCAGAGACGTTACTTTGCCAACAAAGGTCCGTCTAGTCAAAGGTATGGTTTTTCCAGTAGTCACGTGTGGATGTGAGAGTTGGGCCATAAATAAGGCTGAGCGCCAAAGAACTGATACTTTCAACACTGTGGTGTTGGGTAAGAGTTTGAGAGTCCCTTGGACTGCAAGGAGATCAAGCCAGTCAATCCTAAAGGAAATCAATCCTGAATATTCTTTGGAAGGACTGAGGCTGAAGCTGAAGCTCCAATACTTTGGCCACCTGATGCAAATGAGCTGACTCATTTCCCAGATGCTGGGAAAGATTGAAGGCAGGAGGAGAAGGGGACAACAGAGGATGAGATGGCTGGATGGAATCACCAATTCAATGGACATGAGTCTGAGCAAGCTCTGGGAGATGGTGAAGGACAGGGAAGCCTGGCGTGCTGCAGTCCATGGGATCGCAAAGAGCTGGACACAACTGAGGGACTGAACAACAAGAAGGCAGGGACTACAGGAGATAGCTGAGATAGCTGAGCCCCTGCAGGCCTGGGACAGAGCAAAGTCATGGGATGGCGCCCCCTCGTGGAGAGGTTCGGCACTTCCAATTTCCACATCAGTTCAGTTCAGTTCAGTTTCTCAGTTGTGTCCGACTCTTTGCGACCCCATGAATCGCAGCACGCCAGGCCTCCCTGTCCATCACCAACTCCCGGAGTTCACTCAGACTCACGTCCATCGAGTCGGTGATGCCATCCAGCCATCTCATCCTCTGCCATCCCCTTCTCCTCCTGCCCCCAATCCCTCCCAGCATCAGAGTCTTTTCCAATGAGTCAACTCTTCGCATGAGGTGGCCAAAGTACTGGAGTTTCAGCTTTAGCATCATTCCTTCCAAAGAAATCCCAGGGCTGATCTCCTTCAGAATGGACTGGTTGGATCTCCTTGCAGTCCAGGGGACTCTCAAGAGTCTTCTCCAACACCACAGTTCAAAAGCATCAATTCTTTGGCGCTCAGCTTCCTTCACAGTCCAACTCTCACATCCATACATGACCACTGGAAAGACCATAGCCTTGACTAGATGAACCTTTGTTGGCAAAGTAATGTCTCTGCTTTTGAATATGCTGTCTAGGTTGGTCATAACTTTCCTTCCAAGGAGTAAGCGTCTTTTAATTTCATGGCTGCAGTCACCATCTGCAGTGATTTTGGAGCCCCAAAAAATAAAGTCTGACACTGTTTCCATTGTTTCCCCATCTATTTCCCAGGAAGTGATGGGACCGGATGCCATGATCTTCGTTTTCTGAATGTTGAGCTTTAAGCCAACTTTTTCACTCTCCACTTTCACTTTCATCAAGAGGCTTTTTAGTTCCTCTTCACTTGCTGCCATAAGGGTGGTGTCATCTGCATATCTGAGGTTATTGATATTTCTCCAGGCAATCTTGATTCCAGCTTGTGCTTCTTCCAGTCCAGCGTTTCTCATGATGTACTCTGCATATAAGTTAAATAAGCAGAGTGACAATATACAGCCTTGACGTACTCCTTTTCCTATTTGGAACTAGTCTGTTGTTCCATGTCCAGTTCTAACTGTTGCTTTGTGACCTGCATACAGATTTCTCAAGAGGCAGATCAGGTGGTCTGGTATTCCCATCTCTTTCAGAATTTTCCACAGTTTATTGTGATCCACACAGTCAAAGGCTTTGGCATAGTAAATAAAGCAGAAATAGATGTTTTTCTGGAACTCTCTTGCTTTTCCCATGATCCAGCAGATGTTGGCAATTTGATCTCTGGTTCTTCTGCCTTTTCTAAAACCAGCTTGAACATCAGGAAGTTCACGGTTCACATATTGCTGAAGCCTGGCTTGGAGAATTTTGAGCATTACTTTACTAGCGTGTGAGATGAGTGCAATTGTGCGGTAGTTTGAGCATTCTTTGGCATTGCCATCATTTCCCATTCACTTTCCTAAAATTCACCACTGAAAACTGCTCACTGGAGCCGGTGCAGCTACCGGGAGTCGGCAACAGTTTGCAGGTAACCCTCTTCCCACATATCAAGTCTGCGGGACTTTTTCTCTGTCAAGGCTCACCAGCCTGGGGTCACGGTCTCTGCAGGCAGCCAGCCACTAGCTCTCCTGGGCAAGTCATGACACATGCCTGAGGGGCAGAGGGCAATGCTTCCCAAAGGCTTGAAATTGGACTCCAAAAGGCTGGCTTTGGCCTACAGTAACCTTCCATTAAGAGACTTAACTAAAAACAAGAAGAGGAGTATTCTAAATAAAAATTTATGTATAAACGCGTTTGCTGTAGCTTTCTTTCTACATGTACAACTAAAAACAACCTTAATATACAAACAGTAGGAAGCAAAGTTGGCAAATTATATTAGTGGCAGTAGTGGCCTGACTTTATGTCAAAATGACATGTGCTTATGAAACCCTACATGAAGAGAGAGACCAAATGGTAAGATGCCCTATGATAATAACCATATGAAATCCCCCTGCCTGCTGGCCTGTAGCAGGTGCTGTGTGTGACCCCCTTCAGTACCTGGGGGGGGCAGTGGATGTTGGTATCTCTTGGAGGAGCCTCCCTCCTGGGCTCCCCTGTGGCTTCAGGGAGCCCCCAGGTACCCGGTTGTCCCCATCCCCGAGGGGCAGCCCACAGCCAACATCTTGTCAGTGAGGGGCTCAGGGCAGGGCCACCCCAGCTCCACAGTTCCAAGCAGAGCTGGCTGAGGCCGCCACTAGGGCTGCTTCACACTCCAAGCTCTCCCTCCTACTTCTTTCACTTTTCCTACACATGTCCGACCCAAGGGCACAACCTGATAATCCTCCTGTGTGACAACTTCATGGACTCTGCTGCCCAGCGAACCACTGAAGGCGCACCCTGAAACAACGCACAGCAGAGAGGTGAGGAGACACGGCCCTAAAATATTGCCGTGGGTTGTTCGGGGTGGCAGGTCTAAAAGGATGCCATTTTGACTTTTTTAGACTTCTGGTTTTTCAGTGAGCATGCATTCATTTCAGGTGGCGCTAGTGGTAAAAAAAAAAATAAAAAAATCTGTCTGCCAATGCAGAAGACACCAGAGATGTGGGTTCGATCCCTGGGCTGGGAAGGTCCCCTGCAGGAGGAAATGGCAACCCACTTCAGTATTCTTGCCTGGGAAATTCCATGGAGAGAGGAGCCTGGTGGACTACAGTCCATGGGGTTGCAAGAGTCGGACACGACTGAGCATGCATGCAAACGTATTCATTTTATAAGATCGGTATATACAATCAGAAGCAGGCAAGAGGATGATTTTTCTCTCATAGATTGATTCAGTGAGGGTAACATCAGAAAAGGCAACAATTTAAGATTAGAAAATACAAAACACATACCTTCTTTCTCTTATGACCAAGTGAGTGAGTTTAAGAGGTGAGATGAGAAAGGAAAACGTAGAGAAGAGGGACAGTGGGTGAAAACTAAAGGAATAGAGAGAAAAAAGCCCACCAGAGCCCACGGAGCATAGGTCCTAGGGAGATCTTAGGCGGGAGACAGACAGAAACTCAGACTGGGCGGAATGCAGGAAGGCCTGGGGCGGGCCCAGGGCGGCTCTGTGGCCCTGGCCCTCTCTGGGCCCCTGCTCTTCATCCACCAGGTGGGGTCTAGAGACTGAGGCCCCTGGCTGGGGACACCCCCACCCCTCGCCTCCCCACTGCCTACCTTTCCCATTAGTCCCAGGACGTCTTTGGTGTCCTGAATGCCATGCTCCAGGTACTTGATGGACTTCTTCACCGTGTGGGGTTTGTCTGAGCTGAGGTCCACCCAGCCTCTGAGCACATAGCCCTGGCATAAGAACAAGGGCAAGATGAAGTCCCTGCTCCTGCATCGCCTCCATTCAACTGCCTCTCCTGCCCTATCTCCCCTTCTTTGTCCCTCCATTTTCCAAGGCCCTGCAGGGCACCACTGCTCCCAGATCCCAGGGCAGCCCTGCTCTCTCTCTCGGGCCTTCATACCTCGTTCCTTCACCTGGAAAGCCCTTCCCAGCATGCACCCCCTAAACCAGGTCCCTTCACCTGGATAACCACCACCAGTCTTTAAAACTCAGTGGAGGAGGCCCCTCCCGCAGGAGGCCTTCCTTGACCCTGCAGGCTGGGGTGAGGCTCTCGCTGTAATCCCCAGGGTTCTCTTATTCCTTATGGAGCAGACTACCACCTGTCTTACACTGGGGTCAGGGTACCAGGGCAGGACCACTCCCGCTCCCTCCACTCCTTAGACCAGCATACGGGCTTGGCCTGGATGGGAAGCTGGGAATGCCTCTGAGTGGGCGGGTGGCCACTCTGGGTTCATGGGCCTTGCTGGCTCCTCTCCAGCCTTTACCCAACCTTGCCTGGCAGGTGCAGCAGGCCAGGCCTGGGAGGCAAGATCAGAGGGGCGCCTGGAAGACCCTGTCCCAAAGCACCACTCATGGCCTAGAGCAGGTTTCTCGATTCTTTTCCATTATTGCCCTTCTAGCGAGGCTTTTTCCCCTGGAGAAGGAAATGGCTACCCTCTCCAGTATTTCTGCCTGGAGAATCCCATGGATAGAGGAGCCTGGCGGGCTACAGTCCATGGGGTCACCAAGAGTCAGACACGACTGAGCAACTGAACAACAACAAAGGAGCCTTTTTAGACGTTTCCCACCTAGTCCTTCGCTCCCCCTCCAAGAAAATTAAGTATCACATATGCACTGACTGATTTTACGTTCTGTGTGTATAGTTGTGTTTTACATACAAATAAAGAACCAATTCTCTCCTTCAAGAACCGATTTTTGCCCCCTTGAAAAGACCCTGATGCTGGGAAAGATTGAGGGCTGGAGGAGAAGGGGACGACAGAGGATGAGATAGTTGGATGGCATCACTGACTCAATGGACATGAGTTTGGGTAAACTCTGGGAGCTGGTGATGGACAGGGAGGCCTGGCGTGCTGCAGTTCATGGCCAGGGTCGCAAAGAGTCTGTGACTGAACTGATTGACTGACTTGGGGGCTGGGGGTGATACACGCCCTGCTGAGATGCACGGCCTAGACTGAGGCTTCCAATTCTACAGTCCTTCGGCCCATGAGACCACCACAGGTGAGATCTACTGTGTGAGCCACCAGAGACACCGAGCAGATCTCTGCACGGAGGGAGTACAGGCCCAGTGAAGCCAGCTCATCTAGTTTTTCAAAAGAACCAAGAAATCTGGGACTTTTAGGTAAAAATTTTCTGATTTTGACATACCAGCAACTAATTCAAGATTTTAAAACCATATAGCACAGGCCATATAACACCTATCTGCAGATTGGACTCTATGGACAAAGTCCAGTTTGTAGTTGGCTAAACTCTGAGCCAGCATGGGCCTTGTTGGTGCCTGGGTGTGACCCTCCCCGAGCCCTAGAGCCCTCCACAGGAGTCAGAGCCACTCTGTATGATGTATTTGGATGCTGCTTTCTTTGGCTGTTGCCCCCACGATGCCAGGGGCCTGTACCTCTCTGGAGCTGCTGGAGATCTTCAACGTGCGGTCAATGTATTCCTTGGCCTTGTCGTGGAGGCCCATGAGCCAGAGGAAGAGGCCAGCATAGTACAGGGCAGTCCCACTGGCTGTCTTGCGGACTTCTTTCAGGCTGCTCTCAAGCTCCTGAATTGCTTCTCGGTCTGGGAATTCGTGAGAGGGGGAAGAGGACAAGTTAGGATGGGGAGGTCTGTCTGGTCCTTCCCCTGGACACTCTGAGCCTCCCACAACACATGCAGCTGACCACACGACAGCCAGGGTCTGGGAACCAGCAACGCCGGGCCCTGTGATGCCACAGGAGCGGCCCAGCCCTGGACCTGGGTTTACTGGTTGAGATGTATCTTTTCTCCTCTGTTCCCAGGAGTTTTCTGGGCAGACAGATCAAACCAGAATCTCCCACCTCAGGCCCACAGTCCATTCCAGCTGGGGAAATAGTTTGTATGTAGTTTTGTGGAATCTCTCCCTGAGCCTAGAGAGGTGGAGATTTAGGGGTAGAAATTTTTTATTTTGGCTTGGTTTTTCTTGACAAGATCTTGGCAAAGGCAACCAGGGTATCTCTCCAGTTCTCAGGATCTGAAAGGAGGACCCCTCCCACTGTCAGGCGTTCTGCCTGTGGCTCCCACTCAACTGGGCCTGGGCATGGGGTCTTCTCTGAGGTCTCTGTGGGGATGGCACTGGCAGCCACTCCTCATAGCATCTGCGGCCACGGGTGCATACACTTCCTGCAGCCGCCCAAGAGGGGGCAGTGTCTGGAGCAGGGCTCTCTTTTCCCCACTGGGCCAGGCTTGGCTGAGCATGCCTGCACTCACCAATGGTTTCACAGCACTTGTGAGCATAAATGAGGGCCATGATGGAGCACAGGGACACATCTGGGTGATTCCGGATGCTCTCCAGGCTGCTGATGGCATCCTGGATGTGCTCTGTGAAGAGAGCCCACATGGTTATTATGCTCAGAGGGCAAGAGGCTCCATGGCAGACCCAGGGCTGACTCAAGGCTTGGTGTGATCTGACCCAAGGCTTGGACTAACTGGTCCACAGGTCCCTAGTGGCCCAAGTTCCCTGAAGACTGAAGCTTCCTGAAAGCGCTGCTGGCACCATGGTCCGCGTGGCCAGGGGATGGAGGACTTGGAGCTGAGAGATGTTCCTGTGAGTACTTGCAAGGATACCCTGTATTGGTTCTGAAGAAGGACCTCTGGGCATTCCCAGCTAGCTATAAAATATAACCCCAGAGCCACTGATGATATTTATTCTTCCATGCCCGCTGACATTGGCCATAGGCGGCCAGGACCACCTTCTGAATGTCAGTGAATTGGTACTGCAGGGGCCCTACTCCTCTCTCTGCTTCTGTCCCACACATGACTGTGTCCATACCTACCATTTCCTTTTCCTGCATTACCTGAGGTTGGTTCAGTAATCAAGCCTGGGGTTGGTTCAATAATCCTGTGGTCATTTCTGCCCTCTCCCCAACTCATTTTATAGACAGGGAAACTGAGGTGCAGAACAGGGAGAGTGAGCTCTCAGTTCTAGAAAGTCAACTAGATATAGATTACACAGTTTTCTGTGAATTAACCTGGAAATCTAGCCACTCTGTGTAAGACTGTTTCCAGGGGAACATGACTGGGGTAGAAGCAGGCATCCAGGTGGAGTCGGTGCGTTAGTGCCTAAGGTTAGGAGGCAATGCTGATGGGTCCTCACCTTCCCTGAGGACTCCATAGGCTTTAAAGAACTGCAGCACTGGGTCATTGTTGAATTTTTCCAGGCCCACAGCTGCAGCCTCCTGCACGTGGCGGAAGTACTTTTCTTTGCTGTAGTAAATGATCCCAGCCTGCGAGGAGGAAGGCAAAATCGCAATAGTCTCGAGTCCCTTTCTGCTTCTGTTCTGATCACCTCCCTCCCCTATTCCCTGCTCCTCCTCCAGTTCTGTAAAGAGAAGAGAAAGAATATCCTGGTCTCATCTTGTTCCTCCCCAGCCACAGAAACTCCATACGGTTTTCTTAGGAAAGAGTTTGGAGAAGGCTTGTTTTGGAATTAACCACAGACTCTGGTTCAAAAGTTGATGAGAAGTTCAACTCAAGGGAATAAGGCGGAAGAAGGAGGACCAGTAATAAGGATCACGATACCAATAGTTAGAATTGCAAGTTATTGTGGGCTAACCACCTGTGGTGAAGGGTATCAAGGGCTTTACGCTTATTATCTTATGCATTATTCTCTCCATATTCCTCACAATTAAGGAAGCCAAAGCCCATGGAGGCTGTGGCTTGACAAACTTCATGCAATAAGAGAGGCTGAGATTTCAAAGTGAAGTCTCACTTCCCCTAAGGTTTGTGGGTGCTGGGGTTGGGGATAGATGTGGTTGGATTGTAAACAGCCTTGTGGGCCATATGAAAGAGCCCAGACATCATCCTGAGGGTAATAGGAAGCAGCTGGAATGGTTTTATGCATGGGGATAGCGGGGGCGGGGCGGGGTGGGGGCGGGTAGGGAAAGTGTTCAGATGTGTGTTTTTGCAAAAACCCCTCTGGATCCTTTGTGTGTGTGTTGGAGTAGTTGCTGTTGGTGGTGGTGGAGGTAGGGAGACTGCTGGCGAAGAGATGAGGTAGAGAAACCAGCTGGGAGGGGGACTGTTGCAGGTGCCCAGAGGGGAGATGGTGGTGATACTGGGCTAGGAGATAAAATAAGGAGCTGATATTTTCTGCTGATAGACAGGAGCTGGAGATGGGTATGGGGAAGAGTAACGGCTGGGGGGTCAAACGGTGGTGCCATCCACTAGGGTGAAAGACACAGAAGAGGCCTAGGCGGTTGGAGCCGGGGTGGGGGTCGGATAATGGCAAGGTGATGGATTTTTATGCTTTGGTTTGGGGGAGCTCGGAGATAAGACTGGGTGGAGATGATGGCTAGGGGCTCAGGGTACTCGGAGAACACCAGACAGGATGTGCTCGCCACGGAAAGAGAGGCGAGAAGGCACCAAGACCGTCTGAAGAGGCCGGGGACAGCGAAAGCCGGGTGGCGGTCAGAGAGGTAACAGGGGAGCTGCAGGTCGCGGGGCTGACTGGGCCAGAGGAGGAGTCCCGGAGGGAGCAGTACCCGGGTCACGCACCATAAGGGAGGAGTCATTGCTGCTCATCTCTGGACGCCCGCGGCTCTAGAGTCGGGGTCTCGTGGTGCCGCCCGGAGCGAGATTCCCAAGTCAGGGTCCTGGGTACGCCTCTCGCGGCCGGAAGTCGGAGGCTCGCGCGTCCTTGGAAACGGAGCAGCTGGCTGCTCTCTAAGGGCGTCAGAGTTAGGGGTGGGCGTGGCCAGGCGCCCACGTGACAAGGCGCGGGTAGTCGAGAGCCGAGAGGGCGAGCCCGCGCAGGGGGCACCTGGTTGGGCCTCCCGGGTAGGCGTCGCGGTCCCGGGCACAGTCGCCCGAGCTGACCGTGGCCATGGGCCTGGGCGCCAGCGCCGAGCAGCCCGCGGGCGGCGCCGAGGGCTTCCACCTGCACGGGGTGAGTCGCCCCTGCGGCGCCGGAGGTCTTGGCGCGGCACCCGCTCCGACGCGCGGGAAAGCCGGATCGCCGGCCCGGGGGCGGGAGCCGCGGGGTCTCGGCGTTGGGTGGCCTCCCGGGGGAGGGTGGTACCCTTTCCCGGTGGGAGCCGTCGCCGAGAGAAGGCGCCGTGGCACCCCTGGGTCCCGGCCCGCCTGCGGCAGGCCCGGCGCCAGCCCCAGGTGCCAGCTCTGCAGGAAGCGGGAGCGTTTCCTGGTGGAGTCGGGCCGCTCCGGAATGACACTTCTCCGAGGGGGAGAGTGAGCGCGCCAGGTTCAGTCAGGAGAATTTGTGCACTTGTATGAACACATTTATGATCGCCTGATGTGCACTGCGCTCCATGTTGGGCCTGAGGAGAGAGCCAGCTAAGCCCAGTCCCCGGCCGTCTGCGCTCTTGGATCCAGGGGGTCGCCAACTGCCGGGGAGCCCACCGGCTCTCATCCCACGCTTCTCGGGGTCGAAAGGCTTCGAGACGTCGAAGACCAGTGAGAACCAGACAGGGAACGTGGGAGCGGGAGAGCAGAGAGAATGCGGCAGAGGGCTCGGGGATAGATTTGCTGCAGGGGGAGGGTCCCCAGGTGGAACACTGCGGAGAAGCGCCGTAGGGCCTCAGCAGAGAATGTGTCATCCGTGTTGCCACAGAGAGGTCTGGATGAGCAGTCGCCGGGACAATGGACATGGAGTGAGTTCCAGGCCCTGAAGGTGGGGAAAGGGGTCCGCAGCCAGATGGAGATTTGGGGTGATTAGTACCTCGGAGAGGGCGGGGCTGTAACAGAGATGAGAGGGGCAGATGGGTCTCTGTCTCCAGAGCACAGGTGGGCCAGACTCCCTTTTCTCTTGTGCCCAGGTGGATGGCTGCAGAGATGGGCGTAGCTTGTCAGTTTGACGCTTTACTTTTGAGTGGTCTTTCCTATTGTCATAAGAGGCTGTGTTAACAACGAACCGGCGGAGGGCTGGGGAATGAGAGTGGGGACCAAAGAAGAGGTTTGCTAAAAGGAAACGCAGGATGGCTCCAGGACCCAGAGGTAACAGGATTTGTGCTTACTGATAGGCTTTCCCTAGTGGACACCATGATGTGGTACCAAGCGGAAAAAGTGGACAGTGAAATGCATGCAGCCAGAAGGGTCTTCCAACAGGTTTGATGGAAAGCAAAGTAAGACTATTGACAGGGGGTGAGGGTGGATGGTAAGAGTGAGGACAAGAAGGGCCTGTTGGAGAGGGACAGAGTGGAAAGTTTGAGGAACTGGGTCTTCACTTATAAAACATTTATTTTTTTCATTTCATACGTGCAGCTTTATTTTTTAATTGAAGTATAGTTGATGTACAATTTTGTATATGCATACAATACAGATACACAATTTTAAAAGGCTGTGCTCCATTTATAGTGATTATATAAAAATATTTGCTATGTGCCGTGTGTTGTACGGTATAGCCTTATAGCCAAAAACAGTGACTTTGAGCACATACGTTATGACATGTAGATTTCCAGGTTCTGGAGATAAAGCAGTGAACAGAAGAGACATTGTCCCTTTTCTTATGGAGTTTACATTTGGGTGCCAGCCGGGAGAGAAGGGAGCAGACTAGAAATTGAAATGTATGGTAGGTGGTGACCGTTGCTAGAGAGAAAATTAAAGCAGGGTAAGGGGTCCAGAGTGATGAGTGGGTGCTGTTTTAGATAGAGGGGTCAGAAAAGGTCTCTGATCAAGTCACGTTTGAGCCGACACTCAGAAATAAGGAGTGGACAGTAGGCTAGGTGAAGTTTATCTGGTCACTCTTGCAATTAACTACCCCTACATAGCTTTTTAATCTGCTTTATCGTTTTCTTTCCTTCTTCAAATCATTGGTCTTTTATAGTTCCATGATAAATTTTTTCCTTTTATTATATATATATATGTATATATCTATATATTCACACATAGATATGTGGGGGAAGAGTGTTCAGGGTGGAGTGAGATGCCGAGGTAGGATTATGCTTACTGGGCTTCAGCAGTGAGGAGCTGGGACTGGTGTGCTTGAATGGCCAGGCCCTTGTGAGAGAAAGGGTGAGGCCACATTGTGTGGGGCCTGGTGTGTTGTCCTGGGGATTTAGGATTTAATGCTGAGGTATGGTATCATCAGGAGGTTTTAAGTAGAAGTGTAATGTTGCCTCCTTAATAGTAAAAAGAAAACCAAACAAAGAACACGTGGGCTGCTTTCTCTAACTGTTGGCCTTCCCACACATGCAGAGCATGGTGGAGAAGTCACTGCCCTGCGCGAGCTGTTACAGGGCAGTGGGCAGGAACAAGCTCTGGGTCGGATTTCCTGGGTCAGGCTGCTGTTGAATAACTGAGTGCTTTTCCTTCCCTGTCAGTTGGGGTTAGTGAGGCGGTTAAATGACAGGGGAAGCAGGTCGTGCACTCGCCTGGCACCCAGCCAGTCCTCAGAAGAAGCTGCCATCGTGCGGTTAATTGCTCGACGTGCCCTGATAGGAGTTGGGGCGCGGGTTAGGAAAGCAGTACACGTGTAGGGCTATGGGGTTGGGGGTGTCAGGAACCCCCAGGAGAAAGCCAGACAGAGGGGGTGCTTGCTGCAGGACTGGGGGTGTGGCGGGCAGCATCCCAGATGCTTTCTGCTGTGGAGCCACAGTGGGCGAGGACAAGGCCCAGGGCAGAGGCAGGGGAGTACCACCAGACCATGAGCAAGGCCAGAGGAGCGAGGAGGTGGAGGTGCAGGGTGGGCTAGGAGAGAGCCTGTGCCTGCGCACTGGGGGCCTGAGCCTCAGGGCCTCATTGATGACGGAGAGTGGCTGACATTGGGTGGAGGAGGGTACAGGGCAACCAGCCTGCTCTGGAGCCAGGGCCTTACCCGGGGCAGGTGGGGTGGAGTGGCCAACAGCAGGGAGGAGCAGCTCCCCACCCGCTCTCCCGGATGAACTGTCCTCCCCTGAAAAGCTACCTCTTCCCAGACTTTCCCCAGAAGGGATGGTGAAGCAGGCTCCCAGGAGCAGCTCTCTGGGCGAGGCCAACTAGAGTGGAGTTGGGTTTCTGGGCTTATTCTCAGTGGAAGCCATGGCAGCTTCTAGAAGTGGCAAGGAGAGGCTCTGTTGGTACTGCTGTGAGGAGGGAGCCCTAATCCCAGGGGCAAACTGGCCTGGATCCACAGCCTCAGCGGTGAGGGTTCCTTCAGTCCGGGGACTCTGCGATTGGAGGGCCTGGGGAGTGGCAGAAGCCACGGGTCCTTCCCCTCAAGCAGGCATCCAGAACCTGAGGCCACCTGAGCCCCGGGGCTTGGGGGCCTGGTTGACACTGGGCTTCAAGTGCTCACAGCCAAAGGCTGGAGGGCATGGGGCCCACCTGCGGTCCAGAACTGGGGATAAAGGCTGCATTGTCTGAGCGAGGCGCTGTGAATGGGGCCTTTGAGATGGATTTCCACCAGAGCAGCAAGCCTGGCTGTTGTGTTTTTGGAGACAGCAGGGAGTCTGGGAGTGCAAGGCAGCACTGGAGCAGCCTTGGGCTGGGACTTGCTGCTGGAGGAGCTGGCCCACATGAGGAGGCTGGATGGCAAAGGGAACTGTGTGCTGCTCTCCAGGCGTGCTGGCTCCGGCTCATGCCCGACCCCGGGGTCCGTTCTCCTCCGCCAGCCCTCCTCAACCTTGCGTGGGTCTGCCACCACAGGGTCAGGGGCCCCCTGGGATCTGGCCACAGGCTTCCCCACTCCTGTCTTTCTGGGCACAACCCCGGGTCACTCCTTTCCTGTCCACATCCGAACCTTTCTGGTAAACCTTCCTGGCTCTCCAGCAGCCCCAGCGCAGGCCTCTGGGGCAGCGTCTGAGTCACCCAGCCTCCCCGTGGCCTCCTGCCCTGGGCTCTTTCTGTGAGGCTGTCTGGAAGCGTAGTCTGTGGATCACAATCTGGAAAGAGTCGTTTTCTGAAAGAGGAAAACATAAGCCCAGGAAAGGAGCGAGAGAGGATGGCGTGAGCCTTGGCCATGCCCATGTGCGGCCCGCCCAGCCCAGTTCACGCTGGGGTCTGTGTCCTCTCTGGGACGGGGAGCGGGGCGGTTTCTAGAACTGAGGGCTGGGGGTTTCTGGGAGAGCCCTGGGGTCAGCGCGGTGACCACAGCCTCTGCTGCACAGGTGCAGGAGAACTCCCCCGCCCAGCAGGCAGGCCTGGAGCCCTACTTCGACTTCATCATCACCATCGGGCACTCAAGACTGGTGAGGCCCCCCTCCAGCCTCTGGTGTGTGTGTGTGTGTGTGTGTGTGTGTGACTGGTGAGGCCCCCCTCCTGCCTCTGGGTGTGTGTGTGTGTGTGTGTGTGTGTGTGTGTGTGTGACTGGTGAGGCCCCCCTCCTGCCTCTGGGTGTGTGTGTGTGTGTGAGACTGGTGTGTGTGTGTGTGTGACTGGTGAGGCCCCCCTCCTGCCTCTGGGGGTGTGTGTGTATGTGTGTGTGTGTGACTGGTGAGGCCCCCCTCCTGCCTCTGGGGGTGTGTGTGTATGTGTGTGTGTGTGACTGGTGTGTGTGTGTGTGACTGGTGAGGCCCCCCTCCTGCCTCTAGGTGGGTGTGTGTGTGTGTGTGTGTGTGACTGGTGAGGCCCCCCTCCTGCCTCTGGGGGGGGGGGTGTGTGTGTGTGTGTGTGTGAGAGACTGGTGTGTGTGTGTGTGACTGGTGAGGCCCCCCTCCTGCCTCTGGGTGTGTGTGTGACTGGTGTGTGTGTGTGTGACTGGTGAGGCCCCCCTCCTGCCTCTGGGTATGTTTGTGTGTGTGTGTGTGTGTGACTGGTGTGTGTGTGACTGGTGTGTGTGTGTGTGTGTGACTGGTGAGGCCCCCTTCCTGCCTCTGGGGGTGTGTGTGTGTGTGTGTGTGTGTGTGTGTGACTGGTGTGTGTGTGTGTGACTGGTGAGGCCCCCCTCCTGCCTCTGGGTGTGTGTGTGTGTGTGTGACTGGTGAGGCCCCCCTCCTGCTTCTGGGTGTGTGTGTGTGTGTGTGTGACTGGTGAGGCCCCCCTCCTGCCTCTGGGTGTGTGTGTGTGTGTGTGTGTGACTGGTGAGGCCCCCCCTCCTGCCTCTGGGTGTGTGTGTGTGTGACTGGTGTGTGTGTGTGTGTGTGTGTGACTGGTGAGGCCCCCCTCCTGCCTCTGGGTGTGTGTGTGTGTGTGTGTGACTGGTGAGGCCCCCCTCCTGCCTCTGGGTATGTGTGTGTGTGTGTGTGACTGTTGTGTGTGTGACTGGTGAGGCCCCCCTCCTGCCTCTGGGTGTGTGTGTGACTGGTGTGTGTGTGTGTGACTGGTGAGGCCCCCCCCTCCTGCCTCTGCCGTGTGTGTGTCTGTGTCTCTGTGTGTGTGTGTCTGTGTCTCTGTGTGTGTGTCTGTGTGTGTGACTGGTGAGGCCCCCCTCCTGCCTCTGCCGTGTGTGTGTGTGTATGTGTCTGTGTGTGTGTGTGTGTCTGTGTGTGTGTGTGACTGGTGAGGCTCCCCCTCCTGCCTCTGCCATGTTTGTGTGTGTCTTTGTGTGTGTGTGTGTGTGTGTCTGTGTGTGTGTGTGTCTGTGTGACTGGTGAGGCCCTCTTCCTGCCTCTGCCGTGTGTGTGTGTGTGTGTGTGTGTGTGTGTGTGTGACTGGTGAGGCCCCCCTCCTGCCTCTGCCATGTTTGTGTCTGTGTGTGTGTGTGTCTGTGTGTGTGTGTGTCTGTGTGTGTATGTGTGACTGGTGAGGCCCCCCTCCTGCCCCTGCCATGTTTGTGTGTGTGTGTGTGTCTGTGTGTGTGTGTGTGTGTGTCTGTGTGTGTGTATATCTGTGTTCTGCTGTCCATGAAACCCCAGCCCTGCCTGCCTTTTCTGCTGGAGGGACACCAAACCCCATCTCCCTCTCTTCCAGGGCAACAGTGAGCCTGATGGGGGCCCTGCCTGGAGTTTAGCCCTTGGGCCCTCCAGGGTGGGTTGGAGGCAGGGGGACTCCTGGCACTGTCCACAAAGCCTCCAGGCCTGCCCAGAGGGCTGAGGTCTCTGGAAGGGGCCTCTCAGAGTGGGCCATGCGGCAGTGCTCTGGACTCGGGGCTCTTTGCTTACTTTGTGGTGTTTTCTGGCGGCTCCAAGGGAGGAAGGTTTAGCAGGGCTTAGGGATGCTGGGGGTCCAGTGGCTGCAGGCCCAGCCCTGATCTGTGGACCCAGCCCTGTACCAGGTCTCTCGGGGGCAGCTGGCCACCAAGGCTCTCACCCTATATCAGACCCAGACTTGTCTGGGGGTTCTGGCTGGGCGTTTTGAGGGGGGCTCCAGGAGTCAGCCCTGCTGCCCTTGCAGAACAAGGAGAATGACACGCTCAAGGCCCTGCTGAAGGCCAACGTGGAGAAGCCAGTGAAGCTGGAGGTGTTCAACATGAAGACCATGAAAGTGCGTGAGGTGGAGGTGGTTCCCAGCAACATGTGGGGCGGCCAGGGCCTGCTGGGCGCCAGTGTCCGCTTCTGCAGCTTCCGCCGGGCCAGCGAGCATGTGTGGCACGTGCTGGTGAGTGGGGGCGTGGCGGGTGGGATCGCTGGGGTGGACAGGGGGATGGGTGTGTGGGGAGGCCTCCTAGCAAAGGCCGGCAGCCATTGGGCCTGTCGGGATTCTGAGGGCAGGGTGTGGTCTCCCTGTTCCAGGGTCCCAGAGAGGGCAACTCCTCATCACCTGAATAGGGCCCTCTGACTTTGGGTAATTTCTTACACTCCAGACCTTGGTTTCTTCTTTGGAAAGATGGGGCCGCCATCTGCTGGAAGGGTCGTTGTGCTGCCAGAATGCTGCTGTTACTGCTTTGCATTGTTTAGTTGCTAAGTTGTGTCTGATTCTGCAACCCCGTGGACTGTAGCCCACCAGACTCCTCTGTCCATGGGATTCTCCAGGCAAGAACACTGGAGTGAGCTGCCATGCCCTCCTCCAGGGGATCTTCCCGACCCAGGGATTGAACCTGTGTCTCCTGCGTTGGCAGGCAGATTCTTTACCGCTGTGCCACCGGGGAAATCCTGCTGCTGCTTTAGTCCTTATCTAAAAAGAGTGTTTTTTCTGGTCTTCTCTAGGGTATTACCAGTATCATGTTTTTTGGGCAGGTCCCCCGAGAGCCCCTTCGGGCACTTGACTGGTGCCTGGGGTCTGAACCTTAATGAGTCTCCGTGACTGAGTCGTCACAGCTGTTGCTGTTAGTGTTCGTTCCTAGACATAAATGCACACATGTGTGACATGCACAGTCGCTGACTGTGCCCCGGTTCTCGAATGCACAGTCCTGCAGCTTGATGGACAGAAGGAGCCCTGAGCTAGAAATGGGCTGATTTGGTTTCTAGTTGCTTCCGTTGCTCACTGACTCCTTGGGGGAGTCTGCTCAACCTTTTCAGCTGGCCTTACTCTGTCCATGAGTGCAGTGCAGGGGTGATGATGCAAATCCTTCCACGTTTCTTGGGAGACTGGGAGGGGGGAGTGGAGCTTCCCAAGGGAGAAGGCAATCCTTGCACCTACTTCTCACCACCCTTGCCTTTAACATCCCCCTACCCTGAGGTCTTCAGCCCTATGCCTGCAGCAGTAACAGCAATCAAGTGAGGCGTTTACTGTGGGACAAGGTGTGGTTTTCATTCTGTACATGTATTATTTTTTTTTGGTCTTCTCAGCAACCTTTTGCCTAAGTACTATATATCCTACTTTTAACTGTGGGGAAACTGGGGCAGAGGAGTAAAGTGTCTGTCTTCAGCGCCCCAGCTCGCAGCAGGGGGAGGCTGGACTTGGGTCGGGTGGTCAGATGCGGGAGCTGTAAGGTGAGCCGTGATACAGTGCTGCCCTCTGCTGGGCAGACTGTGGACTGGGGGAGGCAGGGGAACAAGGGGCTGGGTGGGGCTGGGCGAGTCTGGGTTTGAGGTCTTGGCCTGGGGATGGAGGACAGGTATACTACTCACCCCCTGAAGACACAGCTCTCCACCCGCTGCCCCCCAGTAGCAAGGCTGACAGTTGGATAATTTGTGATTCTTTTTCCGCAGGATGTGGAACCCTCTTCACCTGCCGCCCTCGCAGGCCTGCGCCCCTACACAGACTACGTTGTGGGCTCGGACCAGATCCTCCAGGAGGTGAGGAAGGGCAGCCTTCTCTCCCCACTCCCCCGGCCCCTTGGATGGGGTGCTGTCCATGAGAAGTGTCTTGTCTTGTGAGGCTTCCCATCCCAGAGTGGGAACAGGGCTTAGGTGCTGTGTGTCTGTTGTAGTCCGAGGACTTCTTCTCGCTCATCGAGTCCCACGAGGGGAAGGCCTTGAAGCTGATGGTTTACAGTTCTGAGTCTGATTCCTGCCGGGAGGTGACTGTCACCCCCAATGCAGCCTGGGGTGGAGAGGGCAGGTACTTCCTGGGATTGGAGGGCTGCGGGGTGGGGCTCTGGGGGGCGCCTGGCCAGTAGGTGTGGACCTTGAGTCCCACGGTGGGGGTGGAGGGCTGGGCCCTGGGCCCAGGGGTCCTGAGGCTGATGTTGGTCTAGGAGACCCTCTCATTGCTGGCGGGTGGGGGTGGCAGGGGTAGGAAGGGCTGTGGGACAAGCCCAGGAGGGTGTTTCTGGCCTTCGGCAGCCTGGGCTGTGGTATTGGTTATGGGTATCTGCACCGGATCCCAACCCAGCCCCTCAGCCACCACAAGAAGCCGCCTGGTGGTCCGCCGCCTGGTGCCCCACCACCTGGTGCTCCGCCGCCTGGACCCGGCCCCCAGGACTCTCCTGCTCCTTTTGGCCTGGAGACAGGCTCCAAACAGGGTGACTATGTGGAGGTACGTGGGGAGCACTGGCCAGCTGGGGCCAGAGGGGAGTTTCATGTGGGCAGAGGGGCCTACAGCTGGGAAAGGAGGAGACGGGGTCTGTCCTCACCGGGAGCCTATCTGTGGAGCCCTTGGGAAGCCCCCCGGCTTGTGGGACCCAGGCAGAGCAGATGGGGCCGGTCCCGGGACCGTGCAACCTGCTTCGATTTTCCTGCCCCTTGGGTCTGCAGGTGAGGGGAGTGCGAGGCACTGGTTGTCATTTTCATTTCATGACTGGGAAACTGAGGCTCAGGGGTGGGCAGAACCTTGTCTTGTGACTCCCTGAGTCTGTCGCAAAGTTAGGCCAGGGACTGTGTGTCTGGCCCAAGTGCCTCTGGGCATCAGGCTAGTGCCTGGGGTCTGCATGCGGGCACTCGGGGACTACTCTCCAGGCATGCACTATGCCAGGGGGTCACAGACAGGGCTGCTCAAGCAGAGTGGGAAGGGGACCCCAAGTCCATGTTGGCACCTCATGGGAGGCCAGCTGGGCCTCTCTTGCCTGGCTACACATCTGCTGTAGAGGAAGCAGTAGATCCCTAAGGCTGCTTGCTCCTGTGAGCTGAGTGGTGCTCCTGGGGTAGGTGTGGGCTAGGGGTTAGGTAGGACTAGCCCTGTCGTGCGGAGAAGGCAATGGCACCCCACTCCAGTACTCTTGCCTGGAGAATCCCAGGGATGGGGGAGCCTGATGGGCTGCCATCTTATTGGGTCACACAGAGTCGGACACGACTGAAGCGACTTAGCAGCAGCAGCAGCAGCAGCCCTGTCCTGACAGGGCCCTCTGATTCCTCTTTTTCCCTGGCTCCCCTTAGGCCTTGCTGCAGGCACCTGACTCCTCCAGAGAGGAACAGCTCCTTGGGCCTGAAAGTCTTGGCCAGGGCGCTCAAGACCTTGGAGACCCGCCCCGTTCCATGGAGATTCCTCTGCAGCCTCCACCTCCACTGCAGCGAGTCATGGACCCAGGTACCGAGCAGGCCAAGAGCAAGCTGAGGGCTGGGCGTTGGCAGCTATCTCGTACCTGCCAGGCTAGTTGCAGATGATGTGATCAGCTTGCAGATGGGGAGGCTGCCGTTCAGAGGCGAGAGGGGGCCTGCTCAAGGTCACACAGCATACTGGGCACAGGGCAGGGTCCGGGCCCTCTGCCGCTGGGCTATTCCTGTGATCACCCACCCCAGGCCCCTTTCTTTCCTCAGAAACCGGCTGTGAGGAGCCTCTGGGGCTGGCTGGGAGCTTCACAGACAGCTGAGGTTTCAGTCTCAGGCCAGGCCAGATGCCCCAGAAACTGGGCACAGTGAGCCTGAGGCGCTGGCCTTCCAGCGGTCAGGGTTCTGTGCCGACAGAGAATCGTGTGCCTCCCCCCAGGCTTCCTGGACGTGTCTGGCCTCTCCCTCTTGGACAGTAGCAACGCCAGCGTCTGGCCCGGCCTGCCCTCTTCCACAGAGCTGACCCCCCCTGCGGCCTCAGCCTCAGGGCTGGAGGATGTCTGCTCCAGCAGCGGTTCTCACGAGCGTGGTGGTGAGGGGCCGGCACCTCTTGGGGGGACCCTGGGTTGTGGCAAAGGCGGCCCTGATAGCCGGGTTAGAGGCTGACCTGTGGGGGAGGGCAGCCACATCAAGGCGCTCATACACTGGTGCTCCCATCCCATCAACACGGGGGGGCGGGAGCTGGGGGTCAGTGGGGTGACTGCCCCAGGCCACACTGGCCCAGATTCTGTGGGCCTCCTCAGTTCCACCCTGTGTGTTTCAGGTGAGGCCACCTGGTCTGGGTCCGAGTTTGAGGTCTCCTTCCCAGACAGCCCCGGCGCCCAGTCCCAGCCAGACCACCTGCCTCAGCTGACCCTTCCCGACAGCCTCACTTCTGCCGCCTCACCCGAAGACGGGCTGTCTGCTGAGCTGCTCGAAGCCCAGGCGGAGGAGGAGCCAGCAAGCCCAGAGAGCCCAGACTGCGGGGTGGAGGCTGGGGGGGCTCCTGGCCAGGCCCGGCTCTCCACTCCTGACCACTCTGGGCTGTGAACCAGGCCCTCTGAGGCATCTTATGAGGCCTGGAAGCAGGGGGCAGCTCAGGCCACACTGTGTGGGGCGGCCCCTGTGTTAGTGCTTCCTAGGCTGAGGCCCTGAGTGCTGCGCAGCGTCTTCTGCTGATGGGGGTGCTTTTGTGTCCACTCAGACCCTACTGGTCTCCAAGAGAAAACCTACCAGCAGTCATTCTGCCTGGTGGTCCTGGCTTTGAGGAATTGGGCACTTGTCTAAGAATCTCAAACAAGTACTTTTGGCATAGCAGGGGGCTGGGAACAGCACCAGATTAAGTAAGTCTTCCAGAAGCTGGGGTAGGAGAGGATTCTTTGCCGCTTGGGTTGGGCATGGAGCTTCCATTGGTAGAGGTCATGGGCCTTGGGGAAGGGCATCTTTGGGTCATGTGCCCATTGCATGTTCCTGCTCCAGTCACTGTGGCTACATGGCAGGTAGCAGAGTCCAGGCACCATTAGGTGTAAGGAGGAAGGGGTTGCTGTGGAGTGTTTGTCTAATCATTCCGTAGGGCTTGCCTTGATTCTTTCCATTACAGACAGCCTATCTGTAATGGAGGGCACCCCCCAAGCCCTGGGGACCCCTGCTGCCCCATTTGCCGTCTCACCCTGTGCTAGTCTGCACAGTTGGCTCACGCTGATCACATACTCCAGTGAACCTGGCCCCTTCTCCTGAGGGAAGGTTGGAAATCCTGGGCCCTTCAGCAGAGACTCACCTGTGCTTGGGCCGTGATGCTGCTGCTTCCCCAGCATCTATATCCCGCGGACCTAGCGTCCCCAGCTGGGACACCTGTCAGCTCCCAAACTTTTACAACCATCTCTTTTAAATATAGAAGTCATCTAGCCACCCTAGTGGTGAGTAATAGTTAACAAATTTAAGTTCACCATCCTAAGCAGGCTCTCAGAGCCCGTCCTCCCGCCTGGAGTACTTTACACACAGCTCCCACCCCACGCATGGATGAGGCGCCTGGACAAGAGTGAGTCAGGGCCCGCTGGTATTTCCCACAGTACGGGAGAGGGCTGTTCCCTTCTCCCCCAGTGCCTCGGGAGGCTGAGACTGGGTTGTGTGTCTTGCTCTGCCTAGGTCCCATAGCAAGAGGAGGGCTCTGTGCAGGGGTGATCCTTATCACTTGAAGTCCTCTCTTTGGCCAGAGTCCCTCACCTTCCCACAGCCCTTGCTGATTACCATGAAAGCTGCCTCCGGCCTGGCCTTCTAGCCTCAGCCCAGTCAAAAGTCCCACCTTTACCATTTGATTTGGAGTGTGTGCCCTTACAGGGAATTCAGAGCTCTGTTAGGCTCATAGAGGGGCCCAGACCAAAGATATGGAGGGAGGGCCCCATATCAGCAAACACCTCAAGTTTCCTGCACTGTGACTGCATTTAAGAAGCAAAGCTTTGTCAGGTCTACCAGAGCAGCTGATAAGCCTGCAGAATAGGGAGGCATTGTGTCCAGAGCCAGTGCCAGAACCTGGTTCCTGGGTTGTCTGGGAGCCCAGTGTCTGCCTGCAGGGATCCAGGAAGTAGAATCATGCCAGGCCTGTTCTGAAGCCAGTTTCCCTTCACTAACCTGGCGGCCTGACCCAGGGTCACCCTCACCCAAGGGACCTTGTTCTTCCCGCCCTCACGTTAACACACTCCCCTCCCTAAACTGGGGGATAAAATGGATATCAATGCTAATTATTTCCAGGGTAAACACAAAACCGGAAGTTTCTCTAATCTGCTATGAAGGAAAATGACAAGTGGAAATAAATGTGTACTATACACTTTGAAATATTTTAACTAAAGCCTTTATTCTATACAACTGAAATACAGATTTTTACCCTTTTGGCATTGCAGACTGTCAGATCTTCTGGAAACTATTACGGGTTTGACTGGAACAACAAAAAAACACAACCATGCTGGGGCAGGGGGTTCAGATCTAAGATGGGAAGGGAGCACAGCCGCCCCTCAAGACTCGGCACATGGGGCAGCATGCCCCAGCGAGACCTGTTCCTTCAGCCCAAGGGCCCTTCGTGCAAACAAAGCTGAGGGCTGGGAAATGAAGTTTTTTTTTTTTTTTTTAGCCATTAATTCACAACTATTGCTAAAAAATGTGCACCGAAAAGTGCACCGTTGTATTCAACAGATAGAAAGGATTTTTTTTTTTTAAAAAAGCCGTTGCTCTCTGCATAAGGGAGACAGACTCGTTGGAAATGTGGCGTGTCTTTGCTCACTTCTTCAAAGTGCTGGAGGCAATGACCGCTCCACTTTCCAAAGGAGGCTGACCAGCAGTGAGGGAACCCTGTCTCTACAGTTGTGCGGATCAGAGTATCTCAAATGGTTAGGTCTGGACCCAGGCCCATCAGCTGCCTCCAGCTGAACCTGTGAAGATGTAGAAAAGAAAAAACCTTCCCCACCCCCTCCACAGTCCCTGCTATTACGGGGACGGGCCACACACAAGCTGGGGAGGCAACTGGACTGGAATAAACTGCCCTCTGAAGGCACTTGTGCTTCTGGCTTCACACAGGAGGCTTGTCTTATGTGGTTTTATGGGGGTGGACCATTGTTCTATTCCGAGTACAAATGACCTTGGGGAGGATCCAAAGTATGTTTTTTTCTGCCAAAAGTTAAAGTGTTTATCCCCAATAAGTTATATTCTGTACAAGATCCAAATGATTCTATGAAAGCTTTAGATTGTTAGAAAGAACAGTGAAAAGAAATCTGGATACAGGTACAACAACACAAACCTGCATATAAAACTGGAAAAAACAAAACATGTATACTTCCAGGACATGAATATCAAATTAACTCATTACGATACCCTTTTACTCTGACACCAGAAATATTAGGTAGCATTGAAATGAAGTTAGGATCTCATCATGGTCTTAAGTTTTGATGGTGTCATGCTGCTCACCCGGAGCAAGACCCTGTGGTGTCAGCCGGTTTTGCCCATAAAGAAAACACAGTGGAGGAAGGCGTGAGAGAGCTGCGCCTCCTTACGGCCGCCGCGCAGTCCAGGCGTCCCAGCTGGGCATGGGCTGGGCGCACTCTAGGCTGGCAGTCCAAGCACTGTGACCCAGCACCTGGGGTTTCGACAGATCTGCCTACAACAACACATCTGAGATGCAGTATTAAAAACAAGCCCAACAGTAATCATTTATTATGAAATGGGCTGGCTCTTGAATTGTGCAACAGCCAATTCCTATTAAAAATAACTGTCTTAAATGGTGAAAACAACTTGTTTTTTTTAATGACAAACTTGGAAAAAGCCTTCATAGGTACTGCGTAGATGGAATGTACTCTTAGAAAAGCTCCCGAGTGTGTGGGATTGGAGTTGGAACACAGTGACAGACGTGGCCCTACCATGTGTCTCTGACAAGTGCTAACAGATCAAGATAAGGTCCTTGGAAACAAAAGGAGGAAGCAAAATCTGTGCTGGCCTCTCTTTAGTCCTCAGTACATCTTGCAACACACAGCCTGCTTGGGGCTCTTCTGCTCTGGCACTCTGCCTCCCCTGGGACAGCTTAATCTACACATGGAGACTGGTTTCTATATTACATCTTGATTAGTCACTTCAATGCAAAGATAATCTCGGTCCATACCAAATCAGTCGTTAGAAGTCTTGTTCCCATTGGGGCTCTGGGCTTCCTAGGACTACTCTTGGGGCCATAGAGGAAGGTCAGTAAATGAATACCCAGGAGTGCTGGCCCGCCCTTCACGTGGACTTCTGACGGTAATGGAGGGTGAGGTCACCACCACTCTTCCATATGAAGTGTTTCACTGTTCGAAGGTCCATATTTGGATCCAAAACCTGAATAGCAAAAAAATAAATAATAAAAAAGGTATCCAGTATCTCAGGCTGTTATTGCTAATGCTGAACTCTCCTTGCCCATGCTTGGTGGCCTGTTCTTGCTGCATGCAGGCATGAATCTGGGCACGGGAGATGTGCAACTCATGTGGCCAGGGCAGACACGACACGTTCAGCTGTTCTTCTGAAGAAATGCCTCGAGTGAATCCTCATTTACAGCATTTCCACAGATGCTCCACTCACCTCCTCTTCAGATCTTAAACTAACACAGCAGATGCTGCTCTGCACATCAAGATGAGCATGTGGCTTTCTTTTCAGAAAAAAAATCCACCAGCACATCCACATCTGTCTGCGTGTGCATTTCAATCTCCTTGTCCCTTTCCTGAAAACTGCCCCCAGGGTAAATGGAAGCTTTAGGGTGGGTTAATCAAGCCCTTCAGAAAGGGCCTCATAAATAGGTGGGAGACCTGGCGCTCCTTACAGTCTCTCTAAAAACAGAAGCCCTCCCCCGACCCCCGCAAGGCAACAGATCTGGAGACCACAACCCTACCACATTAGGAAATTCTGAGCACCAGCACTCGAAACAAGGGGGCAGTGTCCTCAATCCATTTACCTGGTCCTGGCACAAAAGCTCAATTTTCTCCTCTGCCAATACAGCAATATCCTCCTCTTTCTCCTGCTCTCCTGGTTTTTCATTATTAGAAGAGCTAGTGGTTTGAGACTCATTATCCAAGTTGATGATTTTCTCATAGACGTGTTCCATTACTTTCCGGACTTGAAGCATGTCACTAGCAGAAAGTCGGTCCCTGAAAAAGGCAAGGGCAGATGGTGACATCAGGAAATCACTGGATATTCTCTCTCCCATTTTCTTTGGTGATAACATTTGATGAGGCTAAATCATACCACAGAAACATAAACCAATACATGTTCTTAGGCATTGCTTTAATCCAATTTTAGAATTCCCAACAGATTTCTTATAGTGTCCTCTCCTAAGACAGATTATGTGCAAATAAGTGAGATTATATACATAAAGAACAGCCTTCTAGATTCTATTCCCTTAAACACTTTCCCAGAGCATGGGCAAACTGAATGCCCCTGAAAGGGAAGGCAGCCCCTGGTGCTCATTAGGCTCTGATGATGGATGTACCCATTCCTCCCAGGGCTTCCTCCTATAGTCAAGACCTTGAGTTTCAACTGCCTGTCTGATCTCCAAACCCACCAACCCAACAGCTCCTGCCGACGTCCCAAAGGCATCGCAAACGCTACATCTCCAAAACTAGATTCAGCAACTTCCTTATCCCCAAACCTACTTCTGTATCTCTGACATCAGTTAATAATGGTCAAATCAAGTAGCTCAGGCTCATACTTTAAAAGCCATCTTGAACTTCAATCATTAAACACTGCTGAAGTGCTATCCAGAGCTTGCTTTAAGATCATCCTCTGTGTCTGGGTGTGAGTGTGAGTGTGTGTGTGAGTGTGAGTGTGTGTGTGTGTAGGCAGGGGGATTCAGTGGGAGGGAGGGAAGGTAGAGGTACAGATGACACAATGTTTAGCCATACGTTGACAATTACTTAAGCTGTTTGATGGGATAATGAGGTTCATTCTTCTATTCTTTTTTGTGTGTATGTTTGGAAATCTAACAATATCTTATGTAAGCTCCTACTTCCACATCCCTGATCAAACCATTTTCTGGACCTGAAATATCTTTCTTTTGACCAATCTTACATGTCCAGCTCAAATTCCATGTCCTTCAAGAAACCTTTCTGGAAAGCTATAGTCACAGATTCATTTCTTCCCCCTATACTTGTCTTTCCCTAAGTATCCATAAAAGCAGTTATTATACACAGATTGTGTCCTAAACTATGAATATGGCAAGAGACAAAATCCATGTCTTATTTTGAACATCTGCAACTGGCCACAGTAGGTACTTTGTAAACGGTTAAATTATATAAACTTTCAATATTATGAAATTAGCCTAAGATCTAGTACTTGCCTCCTGTGCTAGAAATGTAATCATAACGAATAAAAAAATATCTCTGGCAATTAATTAAATCCAACCCAGGGATCGAACCCAGGCCTCACGCATTTACAGGCGGAGTCTTTACCAGCTGAGCCACCTGGGAAGCTCAAGAATACTGGAGTGGGTATCCCTTCTCCAGTGGATCGTCCCGACCCAGGAATTGAACCAGGCTCTCCTGCATTGCATGTGGATTTTTTACCAGTTGAGCTACCAGGGAAGCCATACTTTGTAAATGGTTAAATTATATAAACTTTCAGTATTATGAAATTAGCCTAAGATCTAGTACTTGCCTCCTGTGCTATAAATGTAATCATAAGAAATAAAAAAATCTCTGGCAATTAATCAGATCAAGATCAAAGTATTGCACAACACTCCATTTACTTACTTTTTTAAGGTTTTTGCCCCTGAAGATGCATGAGGTTGGAGGTAGAAAGGAATTTTGTTGAATTTGGGCATATTTTTCTGAAATATTAAAAGTGAAAAAAGGTAAAATAGTTTCTGTTAGTTGATAAACTAAAATGATGTCAATACTTGTGAAAACATGATTCATAAGTTAATCACTATTGTACATTTAAAAGTGACTTTCTATGAAATTTATAGTAAGCTATCAAATTATGTCAACCTTAGAGAAAGGGTATCAGAAAAGTATAAAGTTTTATTTTGTAATAAAACATAAATAAAGACAAATTATATGCAGTGTCAGTAGCAATATAAAATTGCAGCATGGCTTTTCTCAAATAACAATTCAAGGTATTAAAGAGAAACAAACTTTAATTCTTTAAGCCATACAAACCAAAATCTCAAGTCTACATTCAAATGCCAGAACAAAAATTTAAGTGTCTTGAGAGAAACCCACAACATTCACTTTTGAGAAAAACCATACACGCTATGCTGGTAAGGTCCATTATCCACCTGGAAAGGTCAATCAAGTCCTCCTAACTTGCTTTACATCTGACATCAGAGTGAGGTCTGAGGTTTCAAATAAGAGTGGAAAGTTCAGCCAACCACCTAGATGTCCACATGATGTAAACCATACACTTAGATAAAGGATAAAATTAATTGGTCATCTTTGCTATGGGGATTAATCCCCTTTGAGCCTCCATGTCATATCCTCTTTGGATGTTTCCTCCGGGGAATAAGCCACAGGCCTAAAGTCAGCAATGCATCCAAGTGAGTTTCACATTCAAAGGAAGTAGTGGTTTATAGGGAGCTCAAATTTCGAGAAGACTAGAATATCCATCAGGTGTCAGACTGGCTTTAAGTTCTTGGAAGTTTATCTGGGACAGAAAACAAATTTTCTAGAAGGTTCTAGAGATTAAATCTCTTTTCATAAGTCTTTAAATAGACAAAAAATTGGTCAATAGTACATAACTAGAAACAGACCTATATGTGTACAGAAATTTAGTATATGATAAAACAGCATTTCAAATTAGTAGGAAAAGTTTAGATGATTCAATAAATTGTGTTGACACACTGGCTATCCATTTGGAGAAAGTCAGCATCTTACTTCACTTCCCACCAAACAGAATAAATTCACCAAATAGAATAAATTCTAATACTTTAATGATCTACATACAAACTATTATCATAAACATACTAGAAGAGAACACAAGAAAACATTTTTGCTACTCTGGAGTGGGAAATACTTAAGCAAGACATGAAACTCACAGCCATAAAGGATTAATCTGGTCATATAAAAATTAAAACTTTTTGCCTGCCAAAGGACATCATGAGCAAAGTAAAAATTCAATCGAGAGGCAAGAAAATGGTCAAAGGGTTAATATTCAATATGAAGAACTATTACAAGTCAATAAGAAAGACAAATAACCCAATAGAAAGTCGAGTAATGAATACAAACAGGCAATTTACAAAAGAAATAAAAATGGCCACTATGACCTCATCGTAAGTTAAAAAAATTAAAACAGTGAGATAATATGTCTGTCTTTCAGCAAAGATTCTAAGTATCCAGCATTGGTGAGGGTGTGGGGTACTGGGCACTCACACACTGTTGGTGAGAGTGTAAACTGGTATACCCTTAGTGGAGTGCAATTTGGCAGTATCTATTGAAATTTAAAATGTGCATACCCTTTGATCCAGCAATTCCACTTCTAGGAATTTACCCTAAAAAGTACACAAAGATATATATACAAGGATGTTCACTGAAGCATTGTTTGTAACAGAAAACATTGGGTACAACCTAAATGTCCATTAATAGGGACTGGCTAAATAAATCATGGTACATTTATACAACGAAATACTATGCAGTCGTTAAAAAGAAGTGATCCATATACTGATATGAAAAGGTGCCCAAAATATATTTTTAAGTGAAAAAACAAAACAAAACAAAACCACACCCAAGTTGTAGAACAGTACAGAACAGTAGATTCTGTGTAAAATAAAATGATCTATATATGGATTACATATATCTAGACACACATATATAGACACAAATAATATATACTTGTGTATACACAGAAAAAGGTACTGAAGGCTTGGCATTAAGCTATTAATATTTACTACCTCTGGGAAGAAGAATAGGAAGTGAATGTAAGAGAGTGTTTGGAAAAGGATGGGAATTTCATCTTATTCATTTATTATTTTCTTTGATAAGCACATTTTATATATTAAAAATAAAGATAGAAAGAGACATAATTATAATATTTCTCTGAAGCTTTGGAACTGCACAGAAGCAGAAGAGGATGGCGGTCTAGTTTCAATGAAAGATTATACAATAAATACAGTTAATTTTCTTCATGATTTGGAAAAAAATAAGAGGACAAAGTGGGAGTGGAGGACACTTACATCCACAGTGATGTCAATTACCCATTGTGGCACCGTCTCATTAAGAAGCATGGACTCAGTCTCACCCCCAGAATCTCGGCAGAGCAGCCTAAACATAATCCATCATGTAGTAAGTGACAAAATAAGCACGGATCCCAATATCACTGTCATTAAATGTTAGAGGGAGGGACCTTATAGAGTTCATTCCGGATAACCCCCAATTGACAACTGAGGAAATAAAGTAGTAGGCAGGCAGAATGACTCATTCTGCGAAGAGTGAAAGCAAGCTGTGAAACTCAGGCTCCCCGATTCCGAGGCCAGACATACACTACGGCTGCCTGTTGGGGCCCCTGGGTGAGGACAGGAAGCTGGGTGTAGGCAAGGCACTTGAGGTTGCCCAGAAGTGCTATGGTGCATGGGATTCCACACACAATATGGGGTCAGGATGTTTTCAGTAACCCCTCTCAGGAAATCACCATCAAGGAAGAGAATTCTGCTCTCAAGGGCAAGACAAATAGCTTTCTTACTACTGGCCCATGGCTTTCTCCCACGACATTTCCTGGGCCTTGGCTGGCAACTTGGAGGTGAAGCCAGTCTAGCACTTGCCTGCAGGCCCTCACAAAGGCCTGCCTTGCGCCTCAGGTCGAGCCACTGTTGGGTACGACAGTTCCCAGGAGCAGCCCAGTCCATCTCCCCTGGCCTGGTCTGAGGGAAGTTATCTACTGAGATGTTGTCCTGTGGGTGGGGACTTCTAGTGAAGCTAGTGAAGTCATCTGTCCCCTCACCCTGGCAGTCTTGCTGGTTAAGTGAGAAAAAGCATTTCCTGCAGAAACCACTAAGAAGCTGCCTTGAGGCAAGGTTATCAACCTCCACAAGGTATCAACCTCATTTTATCACTAGAGGCTCAGCTCTCAATTAAGATGGGGTCTAATAACATCAGACACTTAACTATTTCAGGGAGGTGAAAAACCAAAACCCAGACACCCCTAGAAATTAATAGACATTTGCTTGAATCAAAACTTCAGGGCAAACAGGATGCACTCTTAGCCCTTCTTACCCATACCTGAAGAGGGTGCGACCTCCAGCTTCACCAAAGATCACAGGGGTGTGTGGGGGCACTTGAAAGTAGCCATTTCCTTTCTGTACTCGGTTCTCCTGCTCCCCATTTACTAGGCAAAGATACAGATGGCGTCAGTATCCAGAGTCAGTGCTAACAACACAGATTCTAAACATTTTGCTTCCACAGGACCCAACCATTGAAAGATTTTAAAGTCAGAAAGTCCTGTAAGTCAGCTAGAGATGGAAATAAAGGTAAAAAAGAAAGTTAAGTTCCTGAAAATAAGAAATACAGCAATGTGCGACATACCTCATGAGAAATGATTACATTTTAGAGGAGATTAATGTTTGAGATTTAAAACAAAAACATAACCATCTACTTCAGCCACAGGGCAGTCTAGAACAGTCTCTTTATAAACGATGATCTGCTCTTTTCTTTGGTGCTGGTGGGGTGGGGATTGGTAAAACACCAAGCACAGAGAAATTTGTATCAGAAAAAAAAATTTGTATTTAATGGCAGCCACAACTAATGGTATTAGTGAAAAACAAAATCTCAAAGAGGTCATAAACTCATTTTTATTGCTGTCTGCAGATTTCATTTCAGTCAGCTCCCTGCAGCTGACTCCCCCTTGTTCATAACCACTTTCTGAAGGAATCTGGAAGCAATCTCGCCCTCTGCAACCCAACAGCACTCTCTCAGAGCACCAACTCTGATCACACAATGCAGATGTAAGCGGCACTTTGTCCAACCAGAATGCCAGTCCCTGAATGGAGGGATCCATGCCCATCTATCTCTATTATCTTCACTTACAACTCACTATAGGCCTCCAAATACTCGAGCTGCCCACCACGTATAACCCAAGCAGCTTGAGGGTCCACTGTGTTGTCGTGCAGGTCCAGCAGGATTACCAGCCAGGTAGTGTGTGCCGTGTCCTGAGCTTGGCTCAGTCCTGCCCTGCCTTCACTATATCAATTTGATTTTAAGGATGATTTGGCGTTTCCTGTGACTTACTCTTTACTCCCCCAACCAAAGTCTGCCTTCAAGAGATGCTGCCTGTAGCCTTTTGTTTTGATTACTTAGTCTTTATTGGCTCCTTAGGCCTCCGAGGGCACCCTGTCAGGTTATAGATGGAGAAAGACAAGTCAAGAACAGGAAATGGCATGCCCACAGCTGCACTGCTGATAAAATGGCAGAGCCCATAGCAGAACCTAGCTTTCTTGACCCTCTGTGAGCAGATCTTTCCACTGACTCTGGCTCACAGTTCACTGTACAATTCAGAAGGGGAATGGAGAGAGCCAGGTGACAAAAGAAACGCCATCATATGTGGGGTCAGTGCTCTCTCTTTGACGGGGACATCAGGACACTGGCTTACAGAGAGGCATGCCATCCTTGCAAAACAGATTTACACTCCAAAAATTATTCTGGATGAATCAGTCAGGCACAACAAAGTCTCTGGCAGGAGGGCTTCATCACCGCTGACCACCACAAACAGGCAATCTTCAGAGAATCTTTAGCAGAGCAAGTCCTCAGTTGGGGGGACTCAAGGTTATATATCAACTGTGATATTTTAAGTTTTTTCCCCCTCCTTTCTTTAATCAGACTGAGCCAAATTCATGTGTTCCAAATTCTCCAGTACCGCACAGTGAGTTACTGCCACTGCCCGTGGCACACACAGCTTCGGAATGTCCTCAATGACATTAATTCTTTACACATACTCAGTCACTTACCCTGGCACTTCTGAGTTGGGAGCTGGTTTTTTGAGCCAATATCAGGTAGATCATCAGACTAGGGAATATCTACCTTTCAGGCCAATGTGAAGCATGCCTCACAAGCACAAACCTGGCTTTCCAATGCAGCTCAATAGCTAGCTTTGGAGGTAAATCCAGCAGGTCCACAAAGATCCTGAGAAATACCATTAGAATAAACCTGCTAAGCTGCCTACTTTCAAGGACAAAGGTCACCTAAATACACAGGATTGATTCCATATACCTTATGTAGTCTCATTAATTAAAAGTTCTTTGATATCTCAGTTAAGAACGGATGGACATTCTTTAGCATGCAGAAGGGAGGGCAATAAATTGGGCATACCACAACTATTTATTATGTCATACTTTAGCAAATGCTTAAAAAAAATTATTTTTAAATTCTCAGGATAACAATCTAAATATCCTTAACTTCAGAGTAATTTTAAAACCAATTATCCTAATATAAAAATACGAACCATGATTTACTTCATTTTCTTCTTCATCTATTGGATTCACATGTGTCCTAGGCCAATATTCTAGGAGTGCCTGGAGTAAAAGTCCTCCTAAGTTCACTGCAAAAGAGTCAATTAAAAAAGAAAAAAAAAAAAAACAGAAAAGAGAAACATTAGTTTTAACTTAAAAATAGAGGGAAAGCAATAAAGATGAAAAGTTTCCACATATTCTGATGTTACATTCTTAACCCAATGCCAAGGATGTCTAAAAGCAAGACTTTACATATTTCACAAAGTCTATTAAAATTTCATCTTACAATGTTTAAAGCAGTGATAATATCAAGCAAACAGATATTCTATTTGGTTATTCAGATATAGCTATTCTTTGAAAATGAATAACCAACAACAGAAATTGTATTCTTTAAAGGATTATTTCCATATAAAGCCACTATATTTTGTACATATATCAGTTATTTCTACAGGCTACAATCTTAGAAGAATACTGATCAAAGATATAATTAATAAAATATAAGAGACTCTTATGAAGATAAGTCTCTTCTCAACATACACAAAAATTAACTCAACAAGGACTAAAGAGATGAATGTAAGACTTGAAACCACAATACTCCTAGAAGAAAACACAGGCAATAAGCTTGCTGACAATAATATTGGTGGGTGATTCTTTTGGATCTTACACCAAAAGCAAAGGCAATGAAGGCAAAAGTAAGTAAGTGGAACTATATCAAACTAACAAGCTTTTACAGAGCAAAGGAAATCATGAACAAAATGAAAAGGCAACCTACTGAATAGGAGAAATTATTTGCAAGTTATTTATCTGAAATGGGTTAATATCCAAATTATATAAAAAATTCATACAACTCAATAGCAAAAAAAAATTGGGCAGAACAGCTGAATAGACATTTTTCCAAAGAAGACATACAGATGCCCAACAGGTACATGAAAACATGCTCAACATCACTAGTCACCAGGGAAAGGCAAATCAAAACCACAATGAGCTATCACCTCACACCTGTCAGAATGGCTGTTAATCAAAAAGATGATAAAAAACAAATGTTTGAGAGTATGAGGAGAAACAGGAACCCCAGTGCAGTACTGACAGGAACGTAAGTTGGTGCAGACACCGTAGAAAACAGTATGGTGGTTCCTCAAAAACAAAACTATCATACCTAGTATGCTACTTCTGAGTATTTATCTGAAGCAAAGGAAAACACTAATTTAAAAAGATATACGCACCCCCATGTTCACTGCAGCATTATTTACAGAAAACCTCATTGTCCATTGATGGATGAATGGATAAAGAAAATGTGATACACACATAAAGAAATATTATTCAGTCATAAAGAAAATGAAGTCTTGCCATTTGTGACAACAAGGATGAACCCTGAAGGCCTCATGGTTAAGCGAAATATGTCAGACACAGACAAATGCCATATGATCTCACTTACATGTGGAATCTGAAACCAAAAAAGCGAAAAAACCCAGAGCTCATAGAAACAGAGAATAGATTGGTGGTTGCCAGATGTTGGGGGTAGGAGTAATGGAATGGGCAAAGTGGGTGAAGGGAGTCAAAACGTATGAACTCCCAGTTATAAAATATATTCGTCATGGGGGTGTGACATACAGCATGGCGACTATATTTACTAATACTGTATTGCACATTTTACAGTTGCTAAGAGAGTAGATCTTAAAAAGTCTCAAGAGAAAAAACTTTTTATACATGGCAACAGATGTTAACTATTAACTAGATTTACTGTTGTGATTATTTTGCAATATATACAAATACTGAATCACTATCCTGTACATCTGAAACCAACACATGATATGTCAGTTATACTTCAATAATTCTTTTTTTTAATTGGAGGGGGAAAAACTGTTTCCTAGCTTCACTTATCCTTACCTAACAGATTTTCAGAATGCTTTAAGGGTAGAGAGTATGCTGCATGTTTAATTGTTAAAGCTAAGTCATACATTGTGAGAAAACTCAAGATCCCAAAACACGTAAAACGGAATATTTTCCATTTTCATATGAGAGAATAATATAGATTTCTTGAAAAATAATTTTAAAAAACCCCAAATATTGTTTATAAACAAAAAAGATGAGCATATAGCAAAAAACCAGCACAGATCTACCTACTCTTTTGGAAGGAGGCAGGGAAGGAAGGACACAAACTCACGTTTTGGATCCGACCCATCGGGGCTGCTGAAGCCAGCATCTTTTGCAGAAACCCAAGCAGCAAAGCAGTCACTCTCATCCAAAGTAATTGTCAACATCTGTCAAAAGAGAAAAATTGCTTAGTGGCATTCTATTTGAATACATTCTTCAAGTAAGTCTCTAAATCCTTATTTATTTGCACTATTTGACTAGAGTGCTAAGCCACCGATTCAGAATCAAAATGTGTTTCGTGTGATTCAATGCAACTACAATTTAATATACTGGGATATGAAAAGGCATTTAAACTGCATAAAACCTTCTCCTTTCAAACTTAAAGACACAGGACTCCACAACTAATAATACTTAATTCTCAGCTATATGAGAAATTTTCAACTATCCCCAATTGTACAAATATCAACTAACTTACCCCTGTTTTTAAGTCTACTGAGAACCAATTTGGTACATATACCATCTTAAATCTTTTCTTAATTTCATCTTCAAAATCCACTTTGCCCAAATCTTCAACTTTACATGCCTATACATCAAAAAGAAAGTACGATAATTATTACTATTAAGTGGTCAATTGATTTGACTCTGACTTAGCTACTTAAAATTTTACACATTTGCCTAAATAAAATGGAGATTAAAATATGTTTCAGAAAGAATGTCATCAAACATTTTTATCTTAAAGCGTTTACCTTTAAATAACTACCTCCTAGTAAAATTTTAAATTAAAGAACCACAAAATGCTCTTTTTTTGGAAACTGTAATTTAATTTTGCTGATATTAATATAACATACCACCACACTTATCTGTAACCAATGTCAAAAGAAGGGGGAAAAAATCTTGAAGGAACAAAAAGCAGTTTGTAAGCACTTTAAAAGAACTATGAAGCTATCTTCAGATAACAGGTATAATATAGGCAGCAATCTTAAATTTCTCTTATTCATTCCCTAAATACCTATGCTCCCCAAAGGTATGTTCCAAACTTCATCTGGTGCCATGGAGCATTTCCAATCAGCTCATCTCAATTTTGAACCACAAGACAGAATGTTCCCTCTACCTCTTCTTCCTAACAGCAACCTGGCTCATTCCTGAGGGTCCCATCTCACCAGCCATCTTCTCAAAGGGTGACTCCATGTCTTCTTCTATATCCCGTAATTCCCTAATGGCATATAGAGACCATGATTCCACCATCACTATGTAAAAACTCTTTCTTTGAGCCCGTATCATTCAGCTGCAGTAAACTGTACCCCCTTTTCCTCACTGCCATCTAGTAACCTCTGTGGTTACCGTCCCTCATTCACTGGCAACTTGAGCCTGGCTCAACGTCTTGCAACCCATCTTGCGATCTTGCTTGTTTCCTGGATAACATCAACATTCACGTGGACAACGCACAGGTAGGTCATAGCGGCCTCTGGAATCCTTGACAGCATTCCCACTATAAATGGGACAGTTACTCACACCGCCTGGAACTTGTTTCCTCAGTTTCCCACGACATCTTTGTTAAATCTCTACTTTCCTCATATTTCTGACCTTGCCACCACCACCTCTTACTGCCCTCAGCACATGACTCTGACCTCTACTCCTTAAAAAAGAGAAGCCTTAACAAAATCCCCTTAACTTTCTGCTACTGTTCTTCCCGGTGCAAGGAAAAAGGTGCCCCTTCTTGCTGGACCTGGACCGCTTCATCTCTTGCGTCTTGGAGGCCTTGAACCATCATCTACCCTCTTATGTCTTTACTGGCTTTTCCCCATAAACATGAACCATGATCAAATTTCTCCCATCTTAAAAATACCTTAACACCCAAACAAAACCCTCCAACCTTTTCATCTCTAAATCTTCTCCAGTCATTGCCTCTTCTGCCTATCTCACCAGTCAAATATCATCAAAGATTGTCTCTATTCAAATTCTGTTTCTTCACCTCCCAAACACTACTCAACCCACTCCATCTGGCACAAACTGTTCTTCTCAGACACCATCCTCTTCATTGACTGGACCCACATGCATACTCCATCCTGTTATCTCGTGCACATTCTCAGCAGGCTAGCCAAGCTTACCACAAGCTCCTTTCTGAGACATTTAGTCCGTGAGCTGCCACTGGCTCTGAGCGTTCTTACCCCTTTTTTTATTATACATCTTTTTGGCTTCTTTTTCTAAAATTTCTTGAAATGGAGATGATTTGGTTTCTTCTATTTTCAGTATAGATTTATCTCTTGGAAACTTACCTTCTCATGGATCCAATTATAATCCACAGACGATGACAGCCGAAACCATTTCTCCAGCCCAGCTTTCTCATCCGTACATTAGGTTGTACAGCCCTCTGCCCAGCAAACACCTCTACCCAGATATCCCACAGAAGCTCTAATCTGTTACCTTTCTCAGCATGTCCCTTTCCCCCAATAATCCTTTTTCCTCTTATCTCCCCTGTAACACTTTGACACTAACCCGGAAGCCAAGCACTGATCTCTGTCCCTTCCTTTTCTTCCTGTGTATTTAGTCGCTCAGTCGTGTCTGACTCTTTGCAACCCCATGGACTGAAGCCCACCAGGCTCCTCCGTCCATGGGATTTTCCAGGCAAGAATATTGGAGTGGGTTACCATTTCCTCCTCTAGGAGATCTTCCTGACCCAGGGATCGAACCTGCACCTCTGTGTCTCCTGCATTGAAGGCGGATTCTTTACCACTGAGCCATCGAGAAAACATCACTCTTATCCACAGGCCTAAATATCTAATTATTCAAAATATTTTTTTTTTACCCCTGCTTGTTCCCACCCTACTCCAGAGGAATATGTTATTTCACGGTATTAGTGCAACAACCTAATTATAATGTGTCAGTCATTACAATAAATACTTCTCAAACATCCCCTTAACATTACCAAGAAATAGGTTAAGACCCAGATTTTAGGAATAAAGACAAAGGTAAGAATATTATGGAGATCATTTGGCTGGCAGGTGGCAGAGCCAAGGTCAGAATGCAGCTCTGTTCAACTCTGAGCCTATGGTCCTAAAACCACTCCTGACTTCTGTACCTTTGTTTAATGTCATGTCTATTTTGCCTGATAACTTGATCTTAAAACCTCAAGGTCTCATATCTGGATATGGGACACTGCCAGGGACACAAAAATGCCAATGATGATGCATGTCAGCGTAGTACTCCATCTGAGTAGAACTACCTCCCATTTAGATAGCAGGACTCTACCAGGACTTCAGCTAGTTAGACAGTTTTCTTGCTCTAAACTCATCTAAGAATCTTTAGTAAGTGCTAAAAAAAACCAGCCTAGTCTGGAGCCTACAGCTCATGACTTTGTGGAAAATGAATCTCATTTTTTCATCCTTAAACTGCTACTACTCCTTTATATTCACTCAGGTCTCCAATTATACAAAACTGCTCAGCTGGCCCTGAATGAGCACGTACTTTCCTCTTCTGTGTCTTTGCTATTCACTCCGTCCTCCTAAATGCCCTCCCACAATCTATCTGCTGGAAGCCTTTGAGCCCTGCTCAATGATCTCTCCCCATGCAGTCCTCCTGGTTTTCCAGCTGTACGTAACCTCCTCTGTATGTAGGCCATCCTCTGTTTTGCTCTCCCTCCAACCAGAAGGGATCATTTTTCATCATTTATGACCCTCAGCACACTGTGATTTATGACTCTTTGCACTGTGTTGAACTGAACTGAGTATTCATTTAATCCAGAAATATTTGTAGAACAAATATACCAACAACACTAAGAAGGGCCATTTGTCAGGATCCTAAAAGCAAAGTTCAATTTGTCTATAAATTCTTCAGTGCTATTTAGAATGTGGCTGAACAGCTTAATACATCTCAATTATCCAAGAATTCACTCTAACTTGACTCAAAGTCATAACCAATGCTCAGAGATGACTATAAATCCTAAGAAATGGTCAAAATTATTCTGTGTACTCCAGTGGTTCTCAACCTAGGGTGATTTTTGCATCCTTCTTCCTCCCTTCCTCTAAACATTTGGCAATGTCTAGAGGTATTTTTGTCTGTCACAATTGAAAGGGGGGGATGGGGATGAAGGTGGTTACTGGCATCTACTGAGCAGAGGTGAAGGGGTGCTAAGCACCCTACAACGCAAGGACAGACCCTCCCTCCCAGTCCTGCAGTAGATTCATTGGGCCCCAAATGCCAAGAGCATCAAGGATGTGGAACTCTGAAGTATTCATTTTCAGGGAAGGCAGCATAACACAGTTGGTAATACACTAAACAGAGAAAATGGTTCCATTCAAATTCTGGGTACTTAAAAAGATTAACTATGGCCTTATCTAATATTCACATAAGAATATATACTCCAAAATAAGGCTGCACTTAAATTTTTATTTATATATTATCTTGGTTGTTTTATATACACACACACACACACACACACACACACACACACAAACATATACACATATACATACAAACTACAATAAAAAATAAAGGGATATAGAATCCAGTAACCTGTATTAAATTACAAAGATACTCACCTTCAAGACATCCCAATACGCCACATTATTATTGGTATCTTTGGTTAATATATGTCTCTTATCATTAAGAATGTGACACTGAATAATACTAGCACCCCCTAAAGGGAAAAAATCCACACAATTAGTAAAACAATCCTGTATTTAAATTCACAGTACAGTAATGATGTTAAGTGACATGTAACAAAGTGTAAATCATAGTAGCCCGCAGAAAGACCATATAATTATGTCTAAGGCAATTTAAAGCCAACCAAAGAAAAACTGTCTGACTTTAAGTACAGATTATAGATGAGAAGACTCTTTATTCACATCAAGGGACTACTAGTGGAAAACTATTAGAGCAAACACCTTAACAATTTTTTTACCCACTGGGAAAAGTCAAAATGATGAGGGGACATGTCTGAACTAGTTCCATCTCTTACTAACGTTTGCTTCCTATCTTACTGCTCTTTTATGCCTCCTGAATGGACATCCTATCCTAATGGTAGTGGCATGGACATCTGACTACAGATAAACACATCATTCAATAGTCCAGTCCCAAACTCGGACCCTGAAATCAGAGCGGCCACTTCCAGTTGGAGCATGTAGAATCCAGAGGCCAGATCTGAGCCGTTCCAGCTTGTGCCAGAAGACAACACTGTATCTTTTACAGTGGCTGTTGGGTTCACCAACACCATGATTATTAGTCTAATGCTTGGCAAAAAGATGAATTCAAGAAAGCCCAACTTTTAAAGTCACTAAATAGCATTTAAAAAATATTTTTTCTTTTAAATAAGTCAATATACGATTAGCCTTTTCTTGACATCAGAATTACATTTAAAGGAAAGTCATTTCCTTTATTTTTGTCAATCTCTTAGTGACTATGGTTAACCTCAATAAAAGGTACAATACCTCCCAACATCCTTACTTACCTTTAATAACCTGGTCAGGTTGTGTACAAAGGGGTGTTATAGGATTTGTACAGTCATTGTCATAATCTCCAGAGGCTCTAAAATTATGAATTCCCTTCAATGTCTAAAGGAATAAAATTCATTATTTAATCATTGTATGCTCTATAAGCTTTAGTGGCAAGAAAAACACAGAGCAAATGAGAAAAACCCAACAATTGACATCAACCAAAAAATACTTAGACACAAAGTACAATTATCTACTGTGATTAAAAAAATACAAAACAAAAATTAAGAAGGGAATGTTGTCTTTTTGGAGAGAACACTAGGCACTCCTAAAGCTATGTTGATCTCAAATTGGCACAAAGAAATTTAGACAAGATATATATATGTATTTTTACAAGTACAAAGAAAGACAACTTGACCTACATATAAAATAAGAATAAAGGCAAACACTTTCTCTTTTGTTATCCACAAACAGTCTGGTAAGCAAGAAAATGGAAATCTTAATTCTTAAGTTAAAAATTAACTATTTATTATTAAATCTTAATTAAAAGTACTTTTTTTTACTTCACTCTGCTTACCCTTTATTTCGATCCTTGTTCTTTATGCTATGAAGAAAAAGGAAATGAATTTGAAAGAACAATTCTGCTTTCTCTTATGTTTAGAAAAACAGAATTCTAATAAGCTTCCCTGCTGTGCTGGTACTTGGACTGCCTCTTTTCAAATACACTTTCATAAGGTCAGAAGTTGTAGTAATCTTTACTGGTTTTGCCAGGGCACAGTGCCTATGCTCAGCACATTAAATGTGTATCTTGGCTCCTGACAAAGAAGTCAGAAGCTTCCGTATTATAGTATTACAGTATTTTAGTAATATAGTATTATATTAGTAATATAATATTTTGTAATATAGTATTTTGACTATGACCTTAATTTTTATACAATCCTTAGGATCACACCTGCATTCACAGGGGCATTCAGATTTTTGCCACTGTCTAAATTTTGGATTTTTGTCCTGCTACTGAAAGTCATGGCATCCGGTCCCATCACTTCATGCCAAATAGATGGAGGAACAACAGAAACAGTGACAGACTTTATTTTCTTGGGCTCCAAAATCACTGGAGATGGTGACTGCAGCCATGAAATTAAAAGATGCTTGCTCCTTGGAAGAAAAGCTATGCTATTAAAACCTAGACAGCACATTAAAAAGCAGAGACATTACTTTGCCAACAAAGGTCTGTCTAGCCAAAGCTATGGTTTTTCCAGTAGTCATGTATGGATGTGAGAGTTGGACCATAAAGAAAGCTGAGCGCCAAAGAACTGATGCTTTTGAACTGTGGTGTTGGAGAAGACTCTTGAGAGTCCCTCCAGATCAAATTAGTCCATCCTAAAAGAAATCAGTCTCGAACATTCATTGGAAGGACTGCTGCTGAAGCTGAAGCTCCAATACTTTGGCCACCTGATGCGAAGAGCTGACTCCTTAGAAAATACCCTGAAGCTGGGCAAGACTGAAGGCAGGAGAAGACAGGGACGACGGAGGACGAGATGGTTGGATGGCATCACTGACTCGATGGATATGAGTTTGAGTAAGCTCCGGGAGTTGGTGATGGACAGGGAAGTCTGGTGTGCTGCAGTCCATGGGGTCGCAAAGAGTCAGACACGACTGAGTGACTGAATGGACTGAGTCATGCTCACACTGAGCATTTGGTACTTTGCCAGCATTTGGTACAGTGGCTCACTTACCCATTTATTTACTGTAGACTTTGTTGTTGCAACCCAAATTGCAGGAGGGGGGTCAGCTGATCTGTCAAGTTCCATCTGAAACAAGGCACAAAAATACCGCTGTATGGAATGTTGACTCTTCTGAACAGCCAGGACCAGCTAAACAATATTAAATACCAACTCCTTCATTCAACATTGTACGGTGAAGATACCATAGGCATGTGTTATAAGCCAGGGATGCACAGAAGAATGAAAGGGTCTCTCTGATGAAGGAATTTAGAGCCCTACATAAATGGAATGGGGTGATGTCTTACTAAAAACAAGAGCTTCAAGTTTCAAGTGTGGTTAATTTAAGGGTTCTAAATGGGTATAGTCAAAAGGATGACTTACTGTCCCTTCCTGGTTTTACCACTCTTCTGTTTTTATGTTCTTAATAATAAGAAAATAAGCTTCTTTTTTCTTTGGAAATGAGTGTAGCAAGAAACAAAATAACGGTTCTAACAAGACAGCAAAAGTAAAAGGTACTCCTGCAATGGACCATGCCTACTCCCCACCCAGGAACAGACTGTACAATGGGAACAGTTTACGGTGTCCTCCTGTATTTTTAAAATACTGCACATGTGAAAATAAATACACACCTATGTACACATTATGCAAATGAAGTGATCTGCCCACTATTCTTCCTGCACCAGGAAACTGCAGGTTTGGAGACATGAGGACAGGGCTGGAACACTGGCAACCAGGAATCCTCTTTAGTTCAAAGTGATGCTCCTTATGTTTATGCCTGGGCTAAATATTCTCGTCTTTTTCTCCACAGCCCAGAGGTCCTGGCAGCCGCAGGCCTTGCAGTGCAGTTTCCCCTCCACACCTGTCTCTCCCCATCAGCGTGCTTCCTGTACACATGCTGTGTCTCTACGATTTTGGCCTCAACTCTCTTGCTTCTCTAAAGGATTATGGCTTCTGTCCATTAGGCTGTGCCATCTGCTTTAAAGAACTGTACTTGGCCAGTATAATGTGAGCTCTTAGACCACAGGCATCCTCTCAAGTGTCTCATTGACCTGTGGTCTCTGTTTCAGCTCTTCCTCCTATACTGTGGTCTGAATGTCAGATGTCACTTAAGTTTTGTAGATGATGGCTATTTGAAGTTCTGTTTCCTGCTTTTCTTGTTTTCAGATGATCTCTGAGAAGGGGTTGGCGGGGGGGAGAGTGCTGTCTTTATTCCTCCATTTTAAATCTGGAAATCTCCTCACCATTGTTTTAATGTGCAATTCTGTGAATATCAGTGAGACTGAACATCTTGTCAACGATGACTGGCCATTTTTCTAGGCTAGGCTTCACTTTTAGCAGGTGTCAATACGGATGGCTTCTCAAGTACCCACCTCCCAGGACTGTTCTGAGGCAGTGATGGTTTGCAATTTGAACCTGCCTCTCCCCCTTCTTCAGGAGCACGCTTCCACATCCCCCATGTGACACAGTGGACACATTTCTGCTTTGCTGTCCACTCACAGATACCTGAACTCCTCTTATTTCTCCTCTAAGGACAGGTTAGGAAAGCCAGCAGAGCCCGGGAGCACTGGGGTCAGGTCACAGGATTCGCCAGTGCGACAGCCATCCACCCCTGATGTTCCCAGGAAGTCACCATTTCCTCTATGGGTGGCTAAGAAGTTTCTTTTTTACAACCTAACAGGTGACTCAGGTTTTAATATTGGCTTTGATGTATTTGGCTAGCGCATGTAACAATCTAAATCATAAAACTATGACATACCTTGAGAACTGGCGCTTTTTCTTCACAAATTAGCACCCGAATATCAGGGTTTCTTAGGTCTGTGCAATAAATCTTCCTGTCCCTTCCTCCAGAATACACGTGTGTGAAGGCGTCATTGACCTGCAGAGCCCACACACCTTCATCATGCACTCGATACGTTGCTATACATCTCTGCTGGCCAAGGGACCAAAGGCGGATTGTCCCATCTGAACTGCCGGAAAGGCACTGGGAATAGAGAAAGCTAAGGTTAGAAACCTGCCAAAAAAGATCCTGCTTTCTTGTGCTCTGCTCTTGGCTTCTCTTGTTGACTCTGTATTGTCAAAATGTATAACCTGCATTCCTGCCTCTGATAAAAGACTTTTGATAAGCATGCATCACAGGCTGGGATGACCAAAGGCAACAACAGAAGCTCAAGTAGGGAAGCCTCTGAGGAAAGCTTCCTTGGTACCTGGCCACCTGCAACATCACCATCTTGTGCCCCATTCCACACCCAATGAGGCAGAAACTCTGGTGGGGACCAGAAATCTGGGTTCTGACAGGCTCTCCAGGTCATTCTGTCTGGTACGCCAAGTTTGACAAGCACTGCACTAGCCCAGAGCCCTGGGTCACACCTCTGTTTTGTCCTCTCCCTCACTGCTCTGGATTCATGAGGACTTGCCAGGTCTCCTGGATTTTACTGACAAGAGTCAAATGCAAAATCCAGCTTGCCACTCTGTGTGAGCATGGCTACTTTCCATATGAGCCTCGAGTTCAACATCCATTAATACAAAATGTAAACCCTCACCATTCAGAGTTAACATTGGCGATTCTGACATTTCTGAAGGCTCAACTACATGCAAGGTGCTGGTACTCCTATCAGAGCTGAGCACACTGAGTGTGACAGAAACAGGGAGAACCAGCCACCCCACATTTGCATTCAGCATGCCTGGTATTCTGTACCAGTTACTGTGGTGACCTGAGGAAAGGAGAAAAGCTTATTCCTCTGGGGAAAATAGCCCTGAGGAGAAAGCAACTGCTGGTGCTGGTGTATGAAACCAAGCAGGCAAAGAACTTCAAAGAAGAGAAGATAGTTGTGGGCTGGGAGAACTGGATAGTGTCTGAACAGGTGAGGCCTTCAGGAATACTAAGGATTAACTGGCCTGTTATGTGATTTGAAAGGCTTTCAGAACTCTGGACATGCTTAATTAAACAAACACCGTACTAACAGACTCCCTCATAAGCTGTCAGGAGCATCAGTGTTTTAATCATTGATTATAACTAGTTCGCAAGAGAACCAAGAGACTAACCAGTAAAGACACTGTCAGCAGTAAGGCTGTAAGGAGACCTTCATCACGTGTGTAGGAGCAGTGTGGTAGTGTAATGGGGAGCAGGCAGGGAGGAGTCCCCCATTCCAGGATGAGATGCTTCGCTGAGGTGGCAAAGCTGTTAGTAAAGCTTTGATCACTCAGCTCCTAGACCACATATCTACAGGGAATAAGGAACTGACAACTTTAGGATAAGGAAGGCAAAGATGGGTTGGAAGTCCTCACAGGCTGGGTAACTTACAACAGTAAAGAGGCAAACCCCAAACCCAGAATGCACAGCTGAAAGCAATTGAGGAAATACAGAGTATATTAGAGTTCTACACCAACCTGGATATAGAATATAAAATAATCTTTGATAATAATCAGTATTCTAAGACTGTTAAAAAGCAGGCCCCCAAATAGACAGCAATTACTTTTAAAGCACCAAGTTGACAAATGAGTTTGTAGTATTCAGTAGTATGGTTAGATGTGCCTATTTTACAGGAATTATAGTGCCTGATGTCTTCTAGGACCTAGAGGTTTCATCCAAACACTTCCCACTGACCCCAAGCTTCCACTGGATAAACACGAAGACCTCTTCATTACGAGGTGGTTTCTGGGACTAGCACAGAATGCCCCAAATGGTTCTGCTAAGTCAGACTCAGGGGATCAGATCCTATAGCCTGATCAGGTACTCTGTGCTTCTGCCAACAGAGACGAGAAGTACCAGTGTACTGGGGCAAGACTGCTGTTGATCAACACACGGTGTTTCTGGGATGGTCACTTATACACAGTTGCAACTGCCAAGAGAAAGCAGCCCAGGGGGCAAGTCAGGACCAAGGAGTGGCCTAATGCTCAAAGAGCCCCTGGGCCTATAGGTTAGGTTCAGCAAGATTTGTACGAGCACGGAAAATTCTGTGAGTGACACACAAGGACGTGACCGACTCAGAACAAGATGGCAGCTTGCCCCAATCTCCTCAAGCAACTGACTGAGCAAGTGCACGGAATGAAAAGTCAGCTGGCTCAGCCCAGGAATGTTGGCACCAATCGAAACAAATGCAGTGAAGAGAGACCTCAAATAGTAAGATCTGCTAAATATCCTACGACAACAAAGGAAGTGAGGCAACAGGCTGACACTGATAGGGCCCACTGGCCTACTACACGCATCTCATCACAAGTCCCTGACTTACATCGCCACAGGGACCCTACATGAGAAGCTGCAGGGCAACTACAGCATTTAATACATACTCTGGTCCAGTAACCAATAACCGTCTCTTCCATGTTGCACGAGTTCAAGAATCAGTAAGTAAACGTTTCTTTACCCTTCTCTCTTTTCGCCAGATAAGTGGCTAGCTGTTTTCTTGATCAATTCCCTAATGTAAAGATGCCATGTTGTTGGTGGCTAAATTTACATTTAGTTTCTCATTGCCAATAAGGAAAATGGATAAAGGGAGAACTAAAGGAGAAAAATTACCAGCTTAATTCTGCACGCTAAGGCAGACAGGCAGCTTATTTAAAGTAGTACCATATCACTGTCTGTGCTTTCAGTAAGGGAAGCTGACTTGAGGTGAAGTGCATTTATAACCATATATAAGAAAGCCTTTTTCGGATATCAATGCAAATAAATAGAGGAAAACAATAGAATGGGAAAGACCAGAGATGTCTTCAAGAAAATTAGTTACCAAGTGAACAATTCATGCAAAGATGGGCACAATCAAGGACAAAAATGGGATGGACCTAACAGAAGCAGAAGATATTAAGAAGAGGTGGCAAGAATACACAGAAGAACTATACAAAAAAGATCTGCATAACCCAGATAAACACAATGGTGTGATCACTCACCTAGAGCCAGACCTCCTGGAATGTGAAGTCAAGTGGGTCTTAGGAAGCATCACTATGAACAAAGCTAGTGGAGGTGATGGAATTCCAGTTGAGCTATTTCAAATCCTAAAAGGTGATGCTGTATATGCCAGCAAATTTGGAAAACTCAGCAGTGGCGACAGGACTGGAAAAGGTCAGTTTTCATTCCGATCCCAAAGAATGCTCAAACTGATGCACAATTGCACTCATCTCACATGCCAGTAAAGTAATGCTCACAATTCTCCAAGCCAGGCTTCAACAGCATGTGAACTGTGAACAGATGTTCAAGGTGAATATAGAAAAGGTAGAGGAACCAGAGGTCAAATTGTCAACATCCGCTGGATCATCGAAAAAGCAAGAGAGTGCCAGGAAAACATCTACTTCTGCTTTACTGACTTATGCCAAAGCCCTTGACTATGTGGATCAAAACAAACTGTGGAAAATTCTTAAAGAGGTGGGAATACCAGACCACCTGACCTGCCTCCTAAGAAATTTGTATGCAGGTCAGGAAGCAACAGTTAGAAATGGACATGGAACAATAGACTGGTTCCAAATAGGGAAGGAGCATGTCAAGGCTATATATTGTCACCTTGCTTATTTAACTTATATGTAGAGAACATCATACAAAATGCTGGCTGGATGAAGCACAAGCTGGAATCAAGATTTCTGCGAGAAATATCATAACCTCAGATACAAAGATGACACCACTCTTATGGCAGAAAGCGAAGAAGAACTAAAGAGACTCTTGATGAAAGTGCAAGAGGAGAGTGAAAAAGTTGGCTTAAAATTCAACATTCAGAAAATTAAGATCATGGCCTCTGGTCCCATCACTTCATGGCAAATAGATGGGGAAACAATGGAAACAGTGACAGATTTTATTTTCTTGGGCTCCAAAATCACTGGAGATGGTGACTGCAGCCATGAAATTAAAAGACGCTTGCTCCTTGGAAGAAAAGCTATGACCAACCTAGACAGCATATTAAAAAGCAGAGACATTACTTTACCAACAAAGGTCTGTCTAGTCAAAGCTATGGTTTTTCCAATTGTCATGTATGGATGTGAGAGTTGGACTATAAAGAAAGCTGAGCACCGAAGAATTGATGCTTTTGAACTGTGGTGTTGGAGGAGACTCGAGAGTCCCTTCAACTGCAAGGAGATGCAACCTGTCCATCCTAAAGGAGATCAGTCCTGAGTATTCATTGGAAGGACTGATGCTGAAGCTGAAACTCCAATACTTTGGCCACCTGATGTGAAGAACTGACTCATTTGAAAAGAGCCTGATGCTGCGAAAGACTGAAGGTGGGAGAAGGGGACAACAGAGGATGAGATGGTTGGATGGCATCACCGATGTGACAGACATGAGTTTGAGTAAACCCCAGGAGTTGGTGATGGACAGGGAGGCCTGGTGTGCTGCAGTCCATGGAGTTGCGAAGAGTCAGACACAACTGAGTGACTGAACTGAACTGATGCTACTTATATCATCTTAGGTAAAAGCACATTCATAATTATCTACAGAGGAAACACGACATAGAGTGAAGCAGAAAGGAGGAGATTTCAGAAAGTCCACCAGGCCCACAGCCCCCTTCTGAAAAACCATCTAGTCTACTGTCTCTAGCTAAGGGCAGTCCCATGGAGTCCATATGATCCAGTTTGATCCTGGACAAAGCTAACAGAAGAAGGCTTGGACAACCATATCAAGTGCAACCTAGCAGCTACTGCAAAAAAGTGAGGAGCTGACTGCATTGGGCTTTTTAGACTCACATGAAAATGCTACTGCAAAGAAACTCAAGAGTCTGAGAAAATGCCATGGTTTGCAGACAAGAATGCACCTTGTTTCTACTCTTCTCACCAACTATACTAACTAAATATTATGATTCCCACTTTGCAGATGAGAAAACTAAGGACAGGTAAAGAAGAGTTCTCTGCTCAAGGCTACACAATACATGAGTATCAAGTACTGTGTCTCCAAAGACCTCTATGGGCATCTTCCAGCCTCTCTACCTGGTTCTGAAAAGTGATTTCCTTCCCTTGGCCAGTTTTTCAACTTTCCTTTCACCTCTGGAAACAAAGGCTTCTCTAATTCATGGATGAGGCAACTTCCCTGACATTATTTCATGGGAGTAATGGACCCATGGTGTTTCTCATCCAGTCACATTCGTAGTCTCCCTTTTCCAACCCCATCACAATCAATTCCAATGATCCCTGCCTATGAAAAAAACGGTGGCAGTACACGGGAGAGGTGTGTCGTAACATAAAATGGTGCTCGGTTTTTGTTTTTTACTGTCTATATTGATTAAAGATCATTTTTCTACTGCTATAGAACAGATAGAATTGTGATTTATAATTTACAAATTATGTGGCTGAATATTAATACCTGTTCAAACATTACCAAAATGTTTTTCTTTGAAATGCTGACTTTAAGTTCTATGTTAGATAACAAAACTACAGTCCATATCTACATAGTCAACTGACAAGATCTGCCTAAGAAACCAGACCCACTGTGAGGATATTTTCCACTGCCAGAAAGCACTCAATACCAAAGATTCCTTCTGCTTCAAAAAAGGAAGCATTTTAAATTATTTTAGCCTATATGTATGTGTGTATTTATGGATGGATGCTCAGTTCTGTCTGACTTTTTGAGACCTCATGGACGGCAGCCCGCCAGGTTCTTCTATCCATGGGATTTTCCAGGCAAGAATACTAGAGTGGGTTGCCATTTCCTCCTCCAGGAGATCTTTCCGACTCAAGGATCAAACCCACACCTCCTGTAGTTACTGCATTGGCAAGCAATCCTTTACCACTGAGCCACCTGGGAAGCCCTTATTTTAGTCTATACATAACTGCATACTCACCTGCATTAGAATTATTCTTAGGATATCCTTTGTTTGGCCTTTCTTTAAAAGTTATGCAAACAAGATAATTTCAAAACGTGGATTATTATATGTGCAACTGAGTATTTTAAGGATTTAAAAATCAGACCACAGTTTACAATGCTTGTAGCTTTTGGTTTAAACCAACTATGCAACAATATAGAAAGCGGGGGAGCTTCTGCTGTATGAAATCCTGACAAGGTCAGTAGGTAAATGCTCACGTGAACTGCATACCTGTGTGCCGTCTCTGTTCAGCAGCAATGCTTTAACATTATCCGTGTGCCCTTTTAGCTTCATTAGTTTTGCACATGTTCTTGGATCCCATACTCTTAAAACCTGTGAATCATACAACGAATCATACAAACGATCAAATTCAAATAGTAGATGGCTTCTATAAATCAAATGGTAACCATCAAGTTCTGTGATGGTAGTACTACTTCAGCCAATAGACAGTGTTTCAGTGTCCAAGGCTCCCGACTTTTTTAAGAGGGAGGAAGCCTCTTCAATGTAAAAAAAAATGCACAGGCCTCCCGACTCCACCCTCCGCCCCTGGCACCACACACATGACAGTAATTATACAGTTATACCCTTATTTGTTCAAATAAAGCCTTTATTTTTAGTATCCACCAGGCAAGACCACTGTCTATGTATTTTGTAATTACAAAGATCAAATTATTTTGGTTTCTTTGTTTTCTAGTGTTAAAATATACCCCTTGAGTTCCCCCTTACCTTCTCAGTGGACCCTGATACAATGATTGTTCCCAGTTGATTCATTGCCAGGCTATAAATGGAATCTTTGTTCCCACTTAAAGAAGAAGCTATTAAGGATAAATAGAGCTAAAGGTTAAAATCATCAGCTGTTTAGTAGCTAGTCAGCACAAACTGCGAGTTTAATTATTTGATTTAGAAATCTTATCTTTATGGGGACTCTTAAGGAAAAGAAATTTACCTATTATGGAGATAATTCTAAATAATACTATTAAAATTTACATCCCTTCTGGATTTGAGCATACACAAATGCTCAATAAATATTTACTAAATTGAACTGAACTGCCACTTAAAAAGCTATCCACATAAGTAATCTATTTTCAAAGATACACATGTGCCAATAAAAATGAAAACTATAGCTAAACTCACTTTTTACAAGAAAACATAAATCAAAACAAAATACTATTTTCACTGACAAAATCAGTAAAAAACAAGGCAATATACTTGGTTCTCAAAAAAAACAGTTGAAATGGCCTTCTCATACATTACCTGTGGAAGGATAATTTGGTACAACTCTTCTGGAAGGAAACTAGGCACTGTGTGGCAAGAATTGCATTCATGCTCTCTCATTCAGAAGTCAATACCACTGAAGCACATACATAAAACTGTCCATACAGTATGATTCCAACTTTACAACAAGGAATAAGTATAAACAAACATACTGATTGTGAGTAAAGGAATAAATACAGATCAAGTATTTAGAAAAGTTAACTGCTTCTATTGAATGCTCGTAAATGTTAGCTATTATCATTATTTCCATAATGATAAAAAGCGTGTTTGATATCCTCTCTAAAGAGTTCTAAGTAGAATATACTTGTTGCTGAATCTATACCACTAAGCCTCATCTCTGACCTTGGGCCAATCCTCCTTTTTTGGCTTCATTCCCTCTTGTTAGTGCCTCTTTCAGGCAGGCCTTACATTAGAGAGAGTTAAATGATGCATTATGACAGCCCCAGTAGGGACCAGCTGCTGAATGCCTGAAACTGTGTACATTAATCACAGAGAACAAGGGAAGAATAGTGTTTAAACTTTCACATATCTCCTGGGAAAAAAGGGCAAAATAATATTTAAGAAATTATAAACACCAGTCTCCCAACCTGCTCTTCTTGACACATACTAGATTTCATTAGAATTGTTAGCTATGTCAACATGAGTATTACACAGTCATGACAAATTGGATCTGTCATGCAGGGATCCAGATAGTTCAGGCCCACATCATGAACACAAATCTTCTAAGCCAGGCTTAGCTAAAAACATGCTCCTAAGAGTCCCTACTGACACCAGGCCAAACTTCAAGTCTAACCTGTCTGGGTCTGACTAGGTAACTGAGATCTTAGTTGATAAGGTATCCATGCTATTAACTCGCTGTGAAGGTTTCTGAATTGTCTCTAGAAGCTAGGGTCAGCCTTCCTGCACTCTTCTGGAATTGGCTGGATTCTTAAGGCTGCTCTGAAAGGGTCCTATAGTATTGGCACTAAAAGCCCTCTTTCTTTCCTTTGGGTATTTTCCTATGTGGTTATTAACTTGAAGGCTGTTAGTATCCAGTAACACTTTTCCTGGGGTAGGAAAATGGCAACCTACTCCAGTATTCTTGCCTGGAAAATCTCATGGACAGAGGAGCCTTCTGCTACTGCTGCTAAGTTGCTTCAGTCATGACCGACTCTGTGCGACCCCATAGATGGCAGCCCACCAGGCTCCTCCATCCCTGGGATTCTCCAAGGGTCGCAGAGAGGAGTCAGACACAACTAAGAGACTAAGTACAACACTTCTAAAAGTCAAGAGTTGCCTACTTTTGACCAGGTAATCACTACTTTGATCAGTAATAATCTGCCTAGAGTGTGGCCCTGGGCCAGGTAAAGCTGTAGGATATATTAATACAAAGTAATAAGACAGACACTTTGGCGCTCTGGAAGCTTATATGTTAGCTAGGGAGCTAACATGTACAAAAATGGCCAGGTTACACCTGGAGAAGTTACCCTTTTTAGACCACAGTGAGGAACTAGCTTCTAATCACACTCTTGGGGACTAGAACGCTACAGGCAGAACCACTGTCTTGATGCAAACTTATCAGATTTGTTTTATAAACCATTCTTTATTTATGTCAACTTGGATCACTTTGAAGGAAAAGTTTTCAAACCCCTTACTTGTGACGGTGTTATTTGAGGCAGTCAGTGCTGTTAGAGTGTTCACATCCCAAAGGAATATCTGTCTGTCCAATCCAGCCGATGCCACGAGCTCCTTATCCTTGGCATACGCTAAGGCCTTTACATAATCCTGTACAAAACATATATAGTATGATCTACTCTGTAGACTAATAAGCAAATGAGTCATATAAAGTACTCAGAGCCTAGTACTGCACTAAAGACACCGAAAACTGCGTTAGTTGTCTTACCTTATGTGTCCTTAATGTTGACATGCAAAATCCCTTATGTGCGTTCCATACTTTTACTGTTGTATCAGAAGAAGCAGATATTACTAGAAGAGGCAAAGAATGAACAAACCCCTTAGTAGTGTGTCTTAACACCATTTTAATGAATTAACTTAAAAACATTAACACTGTCTCAAACTTTCATATATACAAAATGTTCATACAGAAATATTTGAATATTTATGTATGTTGAATATTTATAATATTCCTAAAGGGGCGACAGGTGGGAGGAGCTACCCCACGCCCCTAAGCCCGAGGCCAGGGGCAGTGCCCGGGAGGACCAACCCCATGTCCAAGGAGCCATGGCTGCATGGGCGCAGGAGGGCCTAGAGGAGCTATCCCACATTGAAGGTCAGGAAGGGCGGCGGTGAGGAGATACCCCTCGTCCAAGGCAAGGAGCAATGGCTGTGCTTTGCTGGAGCAGCCATGAAGAGATACCCCACGCCCAAGGCAAGAGAAACCCAACTAAGACGGTAGGTGTTGCAAGAGGGCATCAGAGGGCAAACACACTGAAACCATACTCACAGAAAACTAGTCAATCTAATCACACTAGGACCACAGCCTTATCTAACTCAATGAAACTAAGCCATGCCCGTGGGGCAACCCAAAACGGGCGGGTCATGGTGGAGAGATTTGACAGAATGTGGTCCACTGGAAAAGGGAATGGCAAACCACTTCAGTATTCTTGCCTTGAGAACCCCATGAACAGTATGAAAAGGCAAAATGATAGGATACTGAAAGAGAAACTCCCCAGGTCAGTAGGTGCCCAATATGCTACTGGAGATCAGTGGAGAAATAACTCCACAAATAATGAAGGGATGGAGCCAAAGCAAAAACAATACCCAGCTGTGGATGTGACTGGTGATAGAAGCAAGGTCCAATGCTGTAAAGAGCAATATTGCATAGGAACCTGGAATGTCAGGTCCATGAATCAAGGCAAATTGGAAGTGGTCAAACAAGAGATGGCAAGAGTGAATGTCGACATTCTAGGAATCAGCAAACTGAAATGGACTGGAATGGGTGAATTTAACTCAGATGACCATTATATCTACTACTGCGGGCAGGAATCCCTTAGAAGAAATGGAGTGGCCATCATGGTCAACAAAAGAGTCCGAAATGCAGTACTTGGATGCAATCTCAAAAACGACAGAATGATCTCTGTTCGTTTCCGAGGCAAACCATTCAATATCACAGTAATCCAAATCTATGTCCCAACCAGTAATGCTGAAGAAGCTGAAGTTGAATGGTTCTATGAAGACCTATAAGACCTTTTAGAACTAACACCCAAAAAAGATGTCCTTTTCATTATAGGGGACTGGAATGCAAAAGTAGGAAGTCAAGAAACACCTGGGGTAAACAGGCAAATTTGGCCTTGGAATACGCAATGAAGCAGGGCAAAGACTAATAGAGTTTTGCCAAGAAAATGCACTGGTCATAATAAACACCCTCTTCCAACAACACAAGAGAAGACTCTACACATGGACATCACCAGATGGTCAACACCGAAATCAGATTGATTATATTCTTTGCAGCCAAAGATGGAGAAACTCTATACAGTCAGCAAAAACAAGACCAGGAGCTGACTGTGGCTCAGACCGTGAACTCCTTATTGCCAAATTCAGACTGAAATTGAAGAAAGTAGGGAAAACCACTAGACAATTCAGGTATGATCTAAATCAAATCCCTTATGATTATACAGTGGAAGTGAGAAATAGATTTAAGGGCCTAGATCTGATAGACAGAGTGCCTGATGAACTATAGAATGAGGTTCGTGACATTGTACAGGAGACAGGGATCAAGACCATTCCCATAGAAAAGAAAGGCAAAAAAGCAAAATGGCTGTCTGGGGAGGCCTTACAAATAGCTGTGAAGAGAAGCGAAAAGCAAAGAAGAAAAGGAAAGATATAAGCATCTGAATGCAGAGTTCCAAAGAATAGCAAGAAGAGATAAGAAAGCCTTCTTCAGCGATCAATGCAAAGAAATAGAGGAAAACAACAGAATGGGAAAGACTAGGGATCTCTTCAAGAAAATCAGAGATACCAAAGGAACATTTCATGCAAAGATGAGCTCAATAAAGGACAGAAATGGTATGGACCTAACAGAAGCAGAAGATATTAAGAAGAGATGGCAAGAATACACAGAAGAACTGTACAAAAAAGATCTTCATGACCCAGATAATCACAATGGTGTGATCACTGACCTAGAGCCAGACATCCTGGAATGTGAAGTCAAGTGGGCCTTAGGAAGCATCACTACTAACAAAGCTAGTGGAGGTGATGGAATTCCAGTTGAACTATTCCAAATCCTGAAAGATGATGCTGTGAAAGTGCTGCACTCAATATGCCAGCAAATTTGGAAAACTCAGTAGTGGCCACAGGACTGGAAGAGGTCAGTTTTCATTCCAATCCCAAAGAAAGGCAATTCCAAAGAATGCTCAACTACCGCACAATTGCACTCATCTCACACGCTATTAAAGTAATGCTCAAAATTCTCCAAGCCAGGCTTCAGCAATATGTGAACCGTGAACTTCCTGATGTTCAAGCTGGTTTTAGAAAAGGCAGAGGAACCAGAGATCAAATTACCAACATCTGCTGGATCATGGAAAAAGCAAGAGAGTTCCAGAAAAACATCTACTTCTGCTTTATTGACTATGCCAAAGCCTTTGACTGTGTGGATCACAATAAACTGTGGAAAATTCTTCAAGAGATGGGAATACCAGACCACCTGATCTGCCTCTTGAGAAATTTGTATGCAGGTCAGGAAGCAAGTTAGAACTGGACATGGAACAACAGACTAGTTCCAAATAGGAAAAGGAGTTTGTCAAGGTTGTATATTGTCATCCTGTTTATTTAACTTATATGCAGAGTACATCATGAGAAACGCTGGACTGGAAGAAATACAAACTGGAATCAAGATTGCCAGGAGAAATATCAATAACCTCAGATATGCAGATGACACCACCCTTATGGCAGAAAGTGAAGAAGAACTCAAAAGCCTCTTGATGAAAGTGAAAGTGGAGAGTGAAAAAGTTGGCTTAAAGCTCAACATTCAGAAAATGAAGATCATGGCATCCGGTCCCACCACTTCATGGGAAATAGATGGGGAAACAGTTGAAACAGTGTCAGACTTTATTTTTCTGGGCTCCAAAATCATTACAGATGGTGACTGCAGCCATGAAATTAAAAGACGCTTACTCTTTGGAAGGAAAGTTATGACCAATCTAGACAGCATATTCAAAAGCAGAGACGTTACTTTGCCAACAAAGGTTCGTCTAGTCAAGGCTATGGTTTTTCCTGTGGTCATGTATGGATGTGAGAGTTGGACTGTGAAGAAGGCTGAGCGCCAAAGAATTGATGCTTTTGAACTGTGGTGTTGGAGAAGACTCTTGAGAGTCCCCTGGATTGCAAGGAGATCCAACCAGTTCATTCTGAAGGACATCAGCCCTGGGATTTCTTTGGAAGGAATGATGCTAAAGTTGAAACTCCAGTACTTTGGCCACCTCATGTGAAGAGTTGACTCATTGGAAAAGACCCTGATGCTGGGAGGGATTGGGGGCAGGAGGAGAAGGGGACGACAGAGGATGAGATGGCTGGATGGCACCACTGACTCGATGGACGTGAGTCTGAGTGAACTCCGGGAGTTGGTGATGGACAGGGAGGCCTGGCATGCTGTGATTCATGGGGTCGCAAAGAGTCTGATGCGACTGAGGGACTGAACTGAACTGAACTGAATGTTAATTCAAACATCTTAACATTCACATACTCACACATACACATATGTATCTTAAAGTTCTTTTTAGAACTTTTTATATTTTGTCTCAAATATTTTTTTAAATAAGCAAGACAAACTTTGCAATGTTCCAGCTGAAGGTGCAACTAATTTGACTGCAAAAATTTTCTCTAAGACAGACTGCAAAACCAAGAAATGGATCTTACCATAAAGAGAACAAAAGGATACTAATCAGGTTAAAGAAAAATACATATCGCATGAGTCTATCTATATACAGTGACAATGCAGGCAAATTAATCAACAGTGCTTAGAAGACACGAGAGCAGTTATCCTGGGGCAAGGGACAGTGCCTGGAAGGGTGGCCTAAGAGGGATCTGGGTAATCTGTTTTTTGATATGGGTGTTCACTTTGTAAAATTTTATTGAGCTGTACTCTCAGGATATGTGTACTTTTCTGTATGTATGTTACACTTCAAGAAAAATGCTTACATAAACAATGAAAAAAAATACAGAGAAAAATAAATCAAATTGAATTAAAATCATCCAGAAGCTCAACAATCCAAAGAAATACTTACATGTTTTCCCATTACAACAGAGTACAATGTCATTCACCCAATCAGTATGGTGTTCCATAGATGCTATATATGGATCTTGCTGAAATTACAAGATAAATCATAAAAATGTCTTTTAATATATTAGAGGATAAAATATGTCATAAATACATCACAAAAATATGATTATGTTTAGTTTCTTCAATTAATGTGACACACTTCTCTAAGGTCTTCAAATTTACAACACAGAGTAGAATTTCACCAAATGATTGATGCTTCCATATGGCAGACATAAACAGAAGTTTTCTTTCAGAACAGTTTTATTACTGACAAAAGCCTTGGTTTCCAGGACAAATCCCCTGAAGTTAGTGAAGGCAACGAGACCTGGGCTGGGCATTGCATTGAGTGCAGTGGGAAGGGCTTCATTAGAAAGGGTGAGACATGAACAGATCTGGGGGGATCTGACTCAGCCGTGGTGAAGGTTCAGAGCAGGCAGCGGGGACAGAAAAGAAGCTGCTGAGAGTGCTGAGAAGCCTAGCCGGATGGCAGACGAAGATGCCCACTTCTCCTCTTAGCTTCCTACTGCTGTTTTTACCTGTGAACTGAACATTTCCTCACAGTATCTACAGTCCTTCAGAGAAGAAATAGAAGCCAATGGCTAAAGGATCACCATTTCAATGCAGTAACTCAAGATTTTTCTACTGCTCTCCCTTGGCTCAATTACCAGGAGAGGCCTTTTAAAGAACAGCATCTAGTTACACCCTACATCTAAGACAGGCAAGTTCAAGATGCTTCATGGGCAAAGAGAATAGCTCTCTACAAGTCTATCTGAGAACTGATGCTATTCAATCTTGTCATAAAATGAGAACCAGAAAGAGATGTCTGAGGGCTGAAGAGGCAGCTTTCTAACTCGTCCTGGTTAGTTCTTGTGTTTTCCTTAATTTGTTTGCAATCCTGTAAATCTCTAGGAAGGTGACATTCCAATTCAAAAATGGGTTCGGAAAAGCACTTCAGAGCCACAACTTTCTTATTTTCTATGTTTTTAATATGGGACCTCCACTGTTTACACTGGTCAAAGAATTCAAAACTCACTGGGCCAAAGTCTATTTAAAGAACCTATCCAAACCATGCAAAGTAGTTGTTCTTTTTCAGAGGGAACATCAGACTTGCAGAGCTTGCTAAAACACACAGCCTTTTAAAACGACAAAGTCTAACCTCAGGGTTTCAAGGTTAGATTGGGCTCTAACTCTCTGTCATGAACCAGTTATTCAACCATGGTTTCTCTTGGCCTGTTTTCCCATCATAAGGGGAAAGTGGATCTGCCTTGACGGATTATCATGAGAAATAATCTGGGAAACTGCTCTGGTACAAAGCTAGGAGTTCAAGAAATGCTCCTCCTTCTTCCTGGAATCTTCCTTTCTATGTTATTCATAATATAGGCATTCACACAAAATACAAAAAGAACGCCTTTCCATCTGACTGGGGACTTATCTTTACATATCATTAAGTCCTGTTTTCTGTTTGCATATTTTTACATTAACTTTATACTATATAATAAGACCCTATGGGTCTTTGTGGGTACAGTAACCACTTTTTTTTTGGCTGTACTGTCAGCATGAAAGATCTTAGTTCCACCAACTGGGGATTGACCCTAACCCTAACCCCTCACACACACATTTTAACCACTGGATGGTGAGGGAAATCCCCACCCTAATCACTTTTAAATGAAGAAAATAAATATTTGTTCAAAGTTAATTATAAATGTAAAAGCATATTCAATCTTTTTTTAGTAGCACTGAAAACAGATGCCAAGAAAGCTTTTTGGGAACATATTTAAAACAGAAAAATAAATTGCTGAAAAGAATTCCCCTACCAGAAAAATCTCTAAGCTCCTTTGCAGCAAAGAGCTGTTTTCACAAACCTAGTTTATGGACTCCTTACTTTAGCTAAAACACTTCTAAAACTCCCCTGCGGTGTTTTTCTCAGAGGCTTACTGAATTCTGGTCGCAATGTCTTTATTTATAGAGCGTACCAAATAACTGAGTGCTCAAAGAGATTAAATCTGAAACTGTGAAAGGCACCATATTAGACAGACCAAAATTTACTGAGCATAGATTTAAAATATAAACTCAATCCCTGCCTTACCTTGTGCTGATTGACACTCCATATTCTTATGATGGAGTCTCGACCGGCCGTGAAAAGTCTGTTAAGTGCTGGGTCCAGCTGCAGGGCGTTGACCCCATTCCGGTTGTACTTCTCCACTTCATCTCGAATAACATAGGAAACCTGACAAATACATCAAGATTGGCTGTTTAAGTTATAAAATATGTGATAATAAAATGTAGCTTCTAGTGGCCAATCTGAAATTCAAACTTCTAATATAAAACTTATTTCCCAATTCGAAAACATTTTTATTTTACTCTATAGAGACTGAGGGCTCCCCCAGACGCTCAGCGGTAAAGAATCCTCCTGCAATGCTGGAGACTCGGGTTCAATCCCTGGGTCGGGAAGATCCCCTGGAAAAGGATATGGCAACCCACTCCAGAATTCTTACTTGGGAAATCCCACAGACAGAGGAGCATAGAGGGCTACAGCCCATGGGGTCTCCAAGAGTCAGACAGGACTTGGCAACTAACAACAACATAGAGACTGAAGGGCTGAGCAGAGAGGAGTGACATTAGCTTAGACCAAGATAAGCAAGTCTGAGGCTAATACTGCAAATGCCTCCTAACTTGACTCCTTTCCTACCCTTGTTTGTCTTTAATCCTTTTTCCACAAAGCAGCTGGATGAATCTTTTTTATATATAATTAAATGTACTTATTTTAATTGAAGGATAATTGCTTTACAGTATGGTGTTGGTTTTGGACAAAGACCAACGTGAATCAGCCACAGGCATACCTATATCCCCTCGCTCAAGAACCTCCCTCCCCATCCCATCCTCTAGGTTGTTACAGAGCCCCAGTTTGAGTTCCCTGAGTCATACAGCAAATTCCCAATGGCTATCTATTTTACATATGGTAACTGGTTGACTCTTTAAAACATGTAAACAGAAATGTCTTTTTTAAAAATGTAAATATGCTTCCGTTCAGAAACCTCTCTGGGTGCTTACTCCACTAGATTCAGGATTGGGTCTGAACTCCTTGAGCACCTCTCCAGCCCTCGCCCTTGCTCACCGCTCCCATGCCCCACACACATTGTTCCTCCAGACAGCGCACGTGCTGACCCCTCTGTCTACAAGCTCTTCCTCCCACTGTCTGGCTGACTACCATTGCAGTCTTAAGACGTCTGTGGAAATGATGCTTCCTCAAAAAGGCCTTCTCTGACCTGCTAAGCAAAATAAGATTTTGCTCTCCATTAACACACTAAACTTTTTCCTTCAGACCACTTTCCCCTACTTTATTATTGTTGGTAACAATAACACTCTGCTCCACGAGAAAACCCAAGAGAACCAACCAAAAGCCATTACAATTAAGAAAAACTCAACAAACTGGGTGACAGCCAAAAGCAAAACTTTTGTATTTTAATGAAATAACCAGTAAGGATATAAATGGGGCAGGGAACTTCATTTACAACAGCAACAAAAATAAATATCTAGAAATTCATCTTGCAAAGAAGATACATGCTGTGCTGTGCTTAGTCGTGTCCGACTCTTTGCGACCCCAAGGACTGTAGCCCACCAGACTCCTCTGTCCATGGAATTCTCCAGGCCAGAATATTGGAATGGTTGCCTTGCCCTCCTCCAGGAGATCTTTCCAACCCAGGCATCAAACCCAGGTCTCCTGCATTGCAGGCGGCTTCTTTACTGTCTGAGCCACCAGGGAGGCCCGACCCACAGGATAAGGTACATAAAAGAAACACCTGAATGAAGGAGACGCACCGTACTATAGCACCGGGTGATTCAAAATAAACCATTTTTTCCTAACCTTGTGACTTTAACCGGATTGTGGTCAGAGTTCACTGGATTTTTTTCCTAGAAGTTGACAAAAATATTAATATATAGCATAATGTTTTGAGGGGCTAACCCTGTCACTTTTTAAAATGAAAATATACTCTTTAAAGATCTTAAAAGGTATTACAAAGCTACCAGAATTACAAAGGAAGGCCACAATACAATATTAAAGGATCAATGGAATAAAACAAAATTCAGAAACATATTTTCCCAATATACATTTTTAATTTTGATATAAACAGATTTTGAATCAATGAGGGCAGGCTAAATTATTTAATAAATTATCTAGGAACATCTATTGGGAAAAATAATATTCTTTTTCTAAATCTTAAACCAAAATGAATTTTCATAAGGACTAAAGATTGAAATTTAATAATCTAATCATGAAAATACTTTAGAAAGATAGCACTCTTTGCAAAAGAAAAGAGGAACACTGATCCAAACCAAACTACAAGCCAAAACTTTCTGTACATAAAAATGTTCACAGCAGCATTAAATGCAACAGCCAACAAATGGAAATAACCCAAATGCTCATCAACTGACCAAGGATAAACAGAATGCGGTATGTCCACATAATGCAATATTCAGATCAGATCAGATGCTCAGTCGTGTCCGACTCTTTGCGACCCCATGAATCGCAGCACGCCAGGCCTCCCTGTCCCTCACCAACTCCCGGAGTTCACTCAGACTCACGTCCATCGAGTCAGTGATGCCATCCAGCCATCTCATCCTCTGTCGTCCCCTTCTCCTCCTGCCCCCAATCCCTCCCAGCATCAGAGTCTTTTCCAATGAGTCAGCTCTTCGCGTGAGGTGGCCAAAGTACTGAAGTTTCAGCTTTAGCATCATTCCTTCCAAAGAAATCCCAGGGCTGATGTCCTTCAGAATGGACTGGTTGGATCCCCTTGCAGTCCAAGGGACTCTCAAGGGTCTTCTCCAACATCACAGTTCAAAAGCATCAATTCTTTGGTGCTTAGCCTTCTTCATGGTCCAACTCTCACATCCATACATGACCACATAAACAAGGAGTGAAGTACTGAAATATGCTATGACACAGATCAATCTTAAAACATTATGCTAAGGCCACAAATTTTATGAATTTATTTACATGAAGTGTCCAGAATAGGTTCCATAAATCCCGAGAGACAGAAAGTAGATTAATGGTTTCCAGGGGCTTGGATGAGAGGAAGGTGGGGAATGACTACTACAGGATTTCTTTCGGGATGAAGGTGTTCTGGAATTAAGTGATCAGTTTACTTTGTGAATATATTAAGAATCAGTGAGTTGTATATTTTAGAAGGTAAATTTATGTGAATTTTATCTTACTAAAGCTGTTATTTAAAACGAAACAAAGTTCTGAGTGTCAAAAATTAACAGGAGCAAAGTTACAAGGCAAACACTTAACTGGGGGAAAATGAATACAAAAGACAAAAGCTTACTCTTGACAACATACAAAGATTCCTTAGATAACAATAAGAAAAAGTCAAACTCTTCATGAGAAAGAGTAAGGAGAAGGTCACAAAGAGGAAATTTTTTAAAAAGCAAAGAAAATAGCCAACAAACAAAAATAATGAAACCTGTGAAATGGGTCAGGGTTGTATACGCAAAGACAATGAAGATGTCTTAACCCAGCCTTTTGGGTGCCAAGTAACTGTAACTGAAATCTACCCAAACCAGCTTAAGTTTTTTTTTTTTTTTAAAGGAGAATTCAAGATGAATTTAGCAACAATATCTAACAGAGCCCAAGGGCAGGAAATACAGTCATGACTCATAAGAGACATTTTAAAAATAAAATCATGGCACTTCTTTACTGAAGCTTTTCACTGCATTTAAAGTCAAGTCCAAATTCCTCACATGCTTTGGTTCTACCCTGCATCTTCACACTCACCTCAAACTGAGTCCCCCTACGCTCTTGCACAACAATCACACCAAATTCCTTCCTGTTCCTCAAACACATCAAGCTCTTTCTCATCCTAGGGCCTTCAAATTTATTTTTCCATGTGCCAAGATTTCTCATGTCTCATTTCTCATGTCCAAAACAATACTATTCTCCTAGCTTTTACCTTGTCTGGCTTACGCTTCACTCACCAGGTCTTGGCAGAAAAGCTGTTGTTGTTAAGTCGAGCGAGTCATATCCTACTCTATGGGACCCCATGGACTGTAGCCTTCCAGGCTCCTCTGTTCATGGGATTTCCCAGCAAGAATACTGGAGTGGGTTGCCATTTCCTTCTCCAGGGGATCTTCCTAACCCAGGGATTGAACCCGGTTCTCCTGCATTGCAGGTGGATTCTTTTATCACTGAGTCACCAGGGAAGCTCTCCCAGAAAAGTAATCTCTAAAAGGCTTTCCTTGATTTCCCTCCCCTATCGCTTCCTCTACTTAGTTTGCAGTTCTTACCATGCTGCATATTTGTATTTTTTGCCATATCTTCTCCATTAGAAAAAAAGCTACAAGAGGGCAAGGAACTTGTCTACCTTGTTTCTCCCATCACTGTATCCTTATTATAGTATTTGGCATATAAAAGGCATTTCACAAATGTTTGCTGCATGAATTAGATCCTGAAAAACCATCAGAAAGCAAGCTGGCTTCAATGTGAGTGTCAGTCTCTCCTGATGTGTCTTTCTCTGGGGCTTCAAGGCCTCTCATCTCCGTTTCTCAGCACACTTCCTTTAATGGAGATGGAAGAGCATGTATGAATTTTTATTTTCAGATTTCTGGGAGACGATCTGATTGGCCCAGTGGGAAAGAGTCAGAGAATAACACCATGGCTGTCAGGTCCTTATCCCAGATGGAAAGGAATTCTTAGCAAAACAAGTCTGGGCCAGCTTCTTTAAGGGCATCTATTATAGATGTGTGATTAAAAACAGTGAAGAAGTACAAGTATCTGAGTTGGATAAATTCTGGCACACACATCTATAAAAGCGAACACTATTTAATCATTAAAAACAGTGGTGCAACTCTAGACCGCCTGACACACGAAGAAAACCATGATGGATTTAAGCCACACACGCATGGCCCAACATACTGGTGTATAATAATCATTACTGTAAAAATGTTGCAGAATATTCACTGTATGTTTATAAATAAACACACAAGTTTAGAAGGCTATACATACAGAAAACGACCAGTAGTTACTTCCGAGACATGGAACTACTGTGACTGTCCCTCACTCACGCCTTTTTAGTTTAGTATGAATGTTTTATAACAGGTATATATTACTTATTTTTTTGAATTTATAACAATTCTTACCCAACTAATTCTTGCCTGTATTCAGAAAATCAAACAGTACTGAAAGACAATAATGAAAGCCATCTCCCTGCTGTTGGGTAAGACTCCCCACATCCAGTCTTAATACTCAGAGGTAACTAGTTTCAACTCTTGGTTGTTTCTGTTAGGTAGCTACTGCCATTTCTTGAAATACTGGGCTTATCCTACAACTTTCTGACTTATCCATTTTAGAAACTGCCTATTTACTCAAGCTATGGTAGATTAGGATGTAGCTCTGAAAGTTCCCCCAACACTTCTTCCTTCTACTCTTGCAATATAGATAGATCTACCACTATTCTGAGTTGAATAAATAACCAGTGCGACACTGTTGAACTGTAACTGATGTCTGTCTACTGACTAGCCAAGTACTATATTATACATACATTTCCTTCCTCAGAGTTCTTCATTTTCCCTGGAGTTCCTCCTCTCCTTCAATGGTTTCCACTACTTTAACTTCAATGTTCTTTAACTGCTGCACCACGTGACAGCCCAGCGAGAACCCACCTCTAACACCCTCTTTCCCGGAAGGCTTCCCCCAGCGCCTCCCCACATTCTCTCGCTTCAGTCTGGCCTGGCTGCCCTCTCAGTCTGCTGAGACAGTCATCACCTCCAGTGCTTCCCTTTACTGCTTTTCTGAGTGAGAGCCACTGTTTCCTGAATTCCTTGTCTCCTTTCCTTGTTCACTTTCCCAGAAGTACATCCCCAGGGACTTAAGAAACAGAAAAAGGTACATGGGAGGTGACTTAGCCGTTGAATGTCTGAAAAGGTCCTTACTTTACACTTTATTTGGCAGAATAAAAAAGTCCATGTAGGAAAAAGTCAGCTGTTGACACTGAAGAGAAGCTGAAGCTACTCTAACTTCCTTTAGCATCCAGTGCTGCCACTGAATTCAATGCCACTGTTTCATTTAACTTTAAGGTGATCTCATTTCCATTCTCTGGTACCACAACCTGAACACTCCCAAGATTTTAGGATATTCTCTTTTTACTTGGTGGGGTATTATTTTGTTTTTGTTTTTTTTTTTAATCATGATCATTTTTGGTCCTTTTATCATTAATTTTGCTATGTATTTTGAAAACCCTTTCAATCTAGACACTTTCAGCTCTAGGAAATCTTCTTATATAAATTTATCAATAACTATCTCGGTTTTCTTTGCTCCTTCTTAAACTTTATCAGTCAGATGTTTTGAACTTTGAAACTGACCGTTCATCTTTTTATGTGTCCTATATTATCTTTTTATTTACTTTCGTAAGATTTCCTTTATTATTTCATAACTCTGCTATTAATTTTTTTTTAGTAAATTTTAGTATGATAGACAAAATAGGAACAGTATCTTCAATAAGGAAATGACTAGATCAGTTATGGTCCATTCATTCCATGTAGTCATTAAAGAAAGAACTACAAACAATGATATGTAAAACTTGTTAAAGACAAAAAACATTGGCTGTAGACAGAAGAAAAACAGGAGTCAAGTCTTCCAACAAATACTGATTTAAGTATCCATCAGCTGCCAGGCTCTATTCTAAAGGATAGAGTAGTTAGGATAGAGTAGCTGAGGATACAGTACTGAGCACAGAAGCCCTCCTGGAACTTTCATTCTAATGGGGAAATTCTAGTGAAAGAATGTTTCAGCAAGTTAAGTGAGGCTTTTTCTTCTCAAAATATAGGCAAGCTTTGCAGGCAGAAGAGATGGAAGTAAAAAAAAAAAGGTAGAAAATTCTGGAGACAGAAGCAATAAATGAGTGAATGAAGTCCCAGAAAAACTTCGTTTAGGCAAAGTCAAGAGTACAGGCAAAGGCAGAGAAGATGAGCACTCATGTCTGTCTTGACTGACTTTAGAAAAAAAAAAGAAAAAAAAAGGGAAGGAGACTTAAGAACTCTACAAGGGATGGGAGGCCAGCCCTTCAGTAGGAAGCATGTATTTGGAAGAGAGAATTAAAGGGACTCTGACAGGGAGAAAAATAACAGGGTGTTCCCACGGCAGCAATCTCCAGGTAGGTTACACCAGGAAAGCCTGCTCCCAAGCTCATTCAGTGGCTGAATTCAGCTCCCTGGAGATGTAGGCTGGAGGGCCCTGTTTCCTTGCTGGCTTTTAGCCAGGGATCCACGCTTGCTCCTGGAGGCTGCCTGTAACCCTTCTCATGCTTTTTATGTGCCCTCTCCTGCAACAGAAGGGCCCTCTCACACCTCATCTCTCTCTGACTTCTGCCTCCAGCAAAGCAAGTTCTCTGCTTTTTAAGAGTTCACATGATTAGATTGGGCCCACTGGGATAATCCAGGATAATCCTCCTATTTTAAGGTCTGTAACCTTAATTACATTTGCAAAATCCTTTTTATCATGTAACCATAACATATTCCCAAATTCCAGGGATTAGAGCATGGGCATTTTTGCGGGGTGGGGGGGATTCTGTTACTATAGTAACTAAACAATTTTTTTTGGTATGAAAATAAATGTGGACATATTACAGAATGAGTACTAAATCACAGTATTTTTAAGAAAAGAAAGGAGACCTAAAAGCATTTCAGGCTCACAAAGAGGACACTCTGAGCCATTCCCCAGGCTTTCCTGAGGTGTCATTAACTCATTTCTACTTGCATGTCTAACAGACACCTTTAATCACTGCATGTTTCAAATTGTGCTCCTCACAGTCCTCTGCAAAGGAGCTTCTCCTGTGTCTTCCTCACTGATGAAGTTAACGGCGACTCCGTTCTAAACCGTAGTGCCAGCCTTACTTCAACTTCTCCATCTCACATGCTGCCAGCAAGTCTCGTCATCCAGAATTCAACCACTTCTCATCTTGGGTGGAGCCACTACCACACAGCACCTGGATATCTTAAACAGCTACTGATTTCTCTGCTCTACCCTTTTCACTGGCAGTCGGATAATCATAAGAAAACACACTTCTTCTGCTATAAATCCACCAAACGCTTCCTACCTCACCTCAGTTAGTTAGTTAGTAAATCCACCAACTGCTTCCTACCTCACCTGAGGTAGTCAAAGCCCCGACCACGGCCTGCACGTTCTCTGCATGACCCGGCCAGCAGTCGCCTCTCTGATTTCGTTTCTAGCTCCTCTTCTCCTTTTTCAATCCGTGGCAGCCACAATGGCAACTTTATTATTCTGCAAATAGGCCAGCTACTTTTCTACCTTAGGACCTATGCATTTGGTATTCTCACTGGAATGCTCTTCTCCCAGGTAGCAAATCTCATTTCCTTTAGATACTTACACAAAAGCTAGCTGCTCAGTAAGGCCTTCTCTGACCACCACAAACAAGATTTCACGTCCCCTCCTCTGCTGATTTTCACTAGCTAACCACTTTTGACATTCAAAGATTATCGTCCCGTCAACATAATATTATGGAAAATTTAGAGCATATTTAAAAGCTGAAGGAATTACACAAGAAACATCGATATACCAACACAGACATATTTTACAATTAACATATTCTATATTTGTTTTATCTCGTACCCAGCCAACCATTTGACATGTTATTTTTCGATAGCTTTCACATTAAGTTACACATCATCAATAACAATTCTTCCTAAATGTGTATCATCGACCAGAGTTCATTATTCATTTATGGCTTTTTTGAAGGTAAAAGTTACATTCAGTGAAATGTACAAACCTTAAGTATACAAAAATACTTCTGACAAATACACCTGTGTAGTACAAAACCCTAGATATATACAACACCAGCCTAGAAAGTTCCCTCATCCTCTTCTCAACCTCGACACTCAACTCCCAATCTAGAACTTTTTTCACCAGAGATTAGTTTTGCCTGTTCTACAACACCTAATAAATGGAACCACACACCTCTTTTGCGTAAGGCTACTTCCAGCTCTCAGGCTAAATCTGGCCAAAAAATCGGCCGAATATGAATAATTCTTACATGTGTTTTTCCTGTTCAATCTTGTGGACCATAACTTTCTGCTTGAATCTATGTTTCAAGAGTGTTGATTTTTAAAAGTATTCTAAAAATTAGTCCTGCAAATAAAAATAGGACATTTTCTAGCCTAACTTCTAGTCATGAGTTAGTAAAACGCTCCTACCAAGGTTAGCAAAAAACCACCTAAGGGCCAAATCCAGGCCAAAGCCTGTTTTGTAAACAGTTTTCTTGGAACACAGCCATACCTACTCCTTTGGGTAGTGTTCTATTGCTGTTTTCATGTTATAATGGCAGAGTTGAGTGGTTATAACACCTGCATATTTTAGGCCTACAAAGCCTAAAATATTAATATTTGGCTCTTTACAGAAAAAGTTTACTGACCTCTGTTCTACTGGATGTCATACTGGCACTGAAGTTTTTATTACCTATCTTATATAAAAAGTAACTCACCTTGGACATATGGCTAACTTATAAGGGTCTTTCCTTGAGAAATTAGGATTTCCCATCATTTTACAACCTTAAGAAAGTCTCAGAAATTAAACAACCCAGAATTGGGGCTCAGAATCAGGTGTAAACATAATGCTGAGCTCTTACTAGGTCTAGCATAACTAATATTTGACAGGGAAAGGGGGTTAGTATTGGTAGGAAAGACATTTGTTGGTTGCCTCTCTATCCCCCGCTTCTTTTCAATGTTTTCCTCAAGGCAAGCGTATCTTAGGAGAAGCTGTGCAGGGAGTATTTAAGAGACTTTCTGTTCCGTGGACAGGATGGTGAAAGGACATGAAGTGCAGGACAGGAGTGGCCACCATGGACCAAAAGGGAAGGCCTAGATCTAGGAGTTTGGAAATAGTACGGACAATGAGTAGGTGTGCCTGAGTGCTCAGTCGTGCCGACTCTTTGGGACCCCATGGAGGTCACCAGGCTCCTCTGTCCATGGGATTTTCTAGGCAAGAATACAGGAGTAGGTTGCCATTTCCTCCTCCAGGGAATCTTTCCAACCCAGGGATCAAACCCACGTCTTCTGCATTGGCATGTGGATTCTTTACCACTCAGCCACCTAGGAAACCCCAACTTGTAGGCAGCCTAAAGTTAAAGCTGATTTTACATCACTTCTCAGGTTAGAGTCACAGAGAGCCTACTGGTTCAAGATTTCCAGGAAACTAGCACCACCTCTTGAGTTATCATTTACATAAGTCAACACATAAGTTTATTATGTGAACCTGGTTATGTTGGATTGAAGGTCATTTCCAACCAAAAAAAAAAAAAATCCTCTGGTTATGAAAGACCAAGTATTTATATTCTTGAACCAACAATGAGTACTGGGGCATGGTTACTGCTCCTATACCAGGAACAAAAGGTGACTTTTGTTGAACCTCATGCCAAGAGTTCTGAAGCAAATAACGAAAGAGCCACAACGGAAGATGGAGACAGAGAGCCAACCAACAAACCCATGCTGCTGGGAAATCATAACATTAAAGGGAACGCCAGGGACTGAAAAGATTTGCTTTGACACTGATTACCGGAAGCTCCATCATACATCTAAATTCACACATTTGTCTGCTCATGTTTCAGACAATCACAAATCCACCCCTTCTCCTCATACGCACCTCCAGCTTCCTCAGAAGCTGAAGACAGTAGGACTTGTGCTCATTCTTCACTATGTCTATAATTAATAAGCAGTATGTTGGACCCTTCTCCGTTGGTTATTTATTAATATTATAAGTCTCAATGGTCTTTCTGGCCTACTATTTGATAATGGAGCTTGGGGCTACTGCCTCTTGGTACAAGAAAGAGAGCCAAGAGGCAAAAAATATTTCTGTAGCCATATATATTTTTTCCAAAATGGAAAGTTTTTTTTTTTGGTAAGAGCAAAGAATATCATAAAAATGTTAAAAAATAAAAAGGTTCACATATTTTAAGGTAAAAGGTATCTTGTTTCCTGCCTTACCAATAATCACATACTCTAATACCCCAGAGATAATCACTGTTAATATCCTTGCAGACTTTGAAAATGCCTTATTTCCTGTGAAAATGGGACCATGCTATGTTGATTTCCTATTCTTACCTCTGGACATCGTTTCTTTAATATAAATCTAGCTTATCTTTTTTTTTTTTTTTTCTTTTCCTGATCTTTTTTTTTTTTAATATAAATTTATTTATTTTCAGTTCAGTCGCTCAGTCGCATCCGACTCTTTGCGACCCCATGAATTGCAGCACCCCCAGGCCTCCCTGTCCATCACCAACTCCCGGAGTTCACTCAGACTCACGTCCATTGAGTCAGTGATGCCATCCAGCCATCTCATCCTCTGTCGTCCCCTTCTCCTCTTGCCCCCAATCCCTCCCAGCATCAGAGTCTTTTCCAATGAGTCAACTCTTCACATGAGGTGGCCAAGGTACTGGAGTTTCAGCTTTAGCATCATTCCTTCCAAAGAAATCCCAGGGCTGATCTCCTTCAGAATGGACTGGCTGGATCTCTTTGCAGTCCAAGGGACTCTCAAGAGTCTTCTCCAACACCACAGTTCAAAAGCATCAATTATTAGAGGTTAATTACTTTACAATATTGTATTGGTTTTGCCATACATCAACATGAATCCGCCACAGGTATACACGTGTTCCGCATCCTGAACCTTATCTTTCTAATTGCAAAGTAATCTACTATATGAAAGTACCTAACATCTGCCAGTTGACTACTGATAGACATTTTGATTTTTGTTTTTCACAATGACAGCATTCCTATAATAAACATCCTCGCATGACAAAAGATAGATGCATATGTACTTTCATAAAACAATTTTTCAGACAAGGAATTGCTGGATCAAAGGGAATGCATATTTAAAATTTTGAACAAACAGCAAAAGACAAAGCAGTGAATACCATGACTTCATTTCAGAGTGAAAAAAAAAATCACCTGAGTACACATGCACGAAGAAGTATGGAACACTAATTTTCAACCAACAACTCTGTCCTCCAGAGGGCATTTGAAAATGTCTAGAGTCAATTTTAGTTGTCACAACTGGGAAGGTGCCAGTGTCTAGTGGGAAGGCAGGATGATGCAAAACAACAGCCCTCCCACAATCAAGAATTATCTGGCCCAGGAGGTCAACAGCACTCAGAGTGAAAAACCCTGGGGCCTGGATTATATCTCACACTCTCCAAAACAGTTTTCTGTGAAGAGTGGAAAACAATAATCTTTTTATTTGTACTGTTTGTGGTTTTTGTTTTGTTTTGCAACGAACATGCACTAGTTTAAAAAACACTTTCATGAACGAAAGTTCACCCTCGTATTGATATAAAAATCCTTCTCTGCACCTTCTCATATTGGTTCTATACCTTAGGGACAAATTCTGAAAGACTCAAACAAGACTCACTGAATTTTCTCTGCAGCCAACTGACAGTAGAAAGTACTTTTGAATGCTCTTCCTAGGAATCAGCTTCAAATCACTTCACCTATCTGACTGCAATACCTATTACGAACAAAGTGCTAAGTACTGATTCCCAAGTTCCAGTTTTGCACTCTGATCTAACCGTAACCCTAATTTGAAGAGTGAACTTATCATTCTCCCTCATTCTGCATACAATGGCTCATATTCAGCTTATTAAAACAGTCAGTTTTTCCACACATGCTGCAGCTAACTTATACTTTCCCCATCCTGTACTTTTATATTGCCTTTTAAGTCTAAATCCAAGAAACTAAGACATTTGATTAACTCTCCTTACTACCCTAAGGAATGTAGGGTAGCACTGCCCTACCTTAGGGCAGTAAGGAGAGTTTTCTAAACACTAGAAAACAATTAAGTTACAATTACGTCCACGTTTTAGTCAGGAACATACATTCTCACCACCTGCCTTATGCACTTAAAAATCACCTAACAGGGTATGCTATTTTAGATTCTTGTTAATGTCACTCAATTCAACAACATCTAATGAGTGCTGAGGACACTGTACTGATCAATGAGACCAATAAAAGAAAGAAGTGAACTGGTCAGAAGAGTTCATGGCCAACAGCCATTTCCTGGGGTTACCTCAATGAAGGAATCCCTTGTCCAGATTACCAAATATTCACTGACTTGTATGTAGCACTACATACATGGCTGTGTTTTATAAAGAAAGCTTGAGTGCTACTTATTCCTGCACTCTTTTCAATTCTTTACACATTTTGGGGTCCAAACTAAGGCTCAGTAAATGTTTAACGAGTAAGTGCACTGGAGTATCCCCATTACAGACAACATACTGCAGGTAATCAGTAATACTGATTTTGAAGCTGCAACTCCAGTACTTCAGCCACCTGATGCAAAGAGCTGACTCATTTGAAAAGACCCTGATGCTGGGGAAGACTGAGGGCAGGAGGAGAAGGGGACGACAGAGGATGAGATGGTTGGATGGCATCACCGACTCAATGGACATGGGTTTGGGTGGACACCGGGAGTTGGTGATGGACAGGGAGGCCTGGCATGCTGCGGTTCAGTGGGTCGCAAAGAGTCGGACACGACTGAGCGACTGAACTGAACTGAACTGCAGGTAAACACCTGTAATAAGGCTTTTACTCCTCAGGTCGTTGAAAACAATAGGTAGCAATAACTCAAACGTACCCAAAACAAAACTGTACTCATGAAGGCATAAAGCACACACGGGAGGCTTAGATAACTCTTCACTTCTGAATAATATTATACATTAGACAGACAAAAAAATTCAAGGATGCACACTGAAGATGAAGAAACGGTGAAAATATTAAATTCCAAAACAATGAAAATTACAATTCTCCCACAAGCACCGGCACACTCCCACGTCGTTTCCACCTCGCGGGGGAGAAGGCTCACGCATAAAAGGCGGCTGGGGGTTCCCAAGTGCAGAACCTCCTCAAAAACCCGGCAGGACTCAGCAGCCACGCCACGCCCCCGCACGGGCCCACTCACTCAGCTGCCCGTCCGGCGGCCAACAGTCCGAAGGCCTCCGCTCCGACGCCGCTGGGCACAGGGCTTGGGAGACCGACGAGGGAAGGGGGAGGCAGGTGGGCGGGGAACAAGCCCAGCCCTACACCGCAAGCACTAGCCTACGAGACAGCGGCTGACCTACAACACCGAGCTCCCAACTGCGCGTCCACGGGTCCGGGGACTGGGCCTCCGCGGGTCCAGCCGGCCGCCCCCCGCCCCTTCTTCAAGCCGTTAGCGCCGCGGCCCCACCCCTTGCCGCCAGCCGCGCCCCGTCCTGCTTGCCCCAAGCCGCTACCCTGGCCGACCGCGGCCCGAGGCATCTGCTTGCTGGATGTGGGACCAGGGCTGCCAGCCACGCCCGGGAGGTCAAGGAGCTGGCCTTCCCTACCTGCACTTTCCTCCGCCCTGCCGTGTTCTGCCGGTGATGGGCCGCCATCTTGCATGTTGACAGTCCTACGTCACTTCCGGAAGTGGCTAGGACGGGGCGGATGTCCCGCCTCTTCCCGTTCGGCCAAGGCCTGGTGGTGTTCCCCTCAAGGGCTGCTTGTAGCTGAGGCTGGTGTCCCAGTGGTGGTCTTGTGGTATGAGAGAAACACTTAAAAACCGTTGCGTGCATATAATGCTGCCGGAGAGAGAGTCATTTTGTGAGCTGAGGAAGCTGTCCGAAACTAGGTCTATGTGGGCGTGCACCCGGGCTTGCACTGTTCTCCAGTGTCTCCTCAGGCCCAAGTAGAAGAAAAATGCTGACAGAATTAATGCTGGAAATGGGGCCTTTGATGGCACCTCTACCCCTTTCACGGAGAAGGCGATGGCACTCCACTCCAGTACTCTTGCCTGGAAAATCCCTTGGACGGAGGAGCCTGGAAGGCTGCAGTTCATGGGGTTGCTGAGGGTCGGACAGGACTGAGCGACTTCCCTTTCACTTTTCACTTTCATGCATTGGAGAAGGAAATGGCAACCCACTCCAGTGTTCCTGTCTGGAGAATCCCAGGGACTGTGGGGCCTGGTGGGCTGCCGTCTATGGGGTCGCACAGAGTCGGACACGACTGAAGTGACTTAGCAGCAGCAGCAGCTACCCCTTTCAAACGTTTGTTGGCAGCTAGGGGATCCGATATATTTACCATGAAGTACCTAAAAGGGCGGAGAATTATAAAGTGCCCTGGAAGGAGGTGAAGTAGAAGGTTTGGCAAAGAAGGTCGCCCCATCTTCAGGAGGCTCCGAGTATCTGATTAAATAAGAGAGAGGGAAGAGAGAGGGAATTCCCTGGTGGTCTGTTGAGGCAATCTGAGAAATGGCTGGAAAAGAATTTCCAGACACAGAGCATTTCAGGAAGAGAGTGAATTTGTTAAGAACAAAGAACAGAGATAACATAGGCACTGTGAGTGCAGAGGGGCTGACCTCCTGACAGACCAGGGAAAGCTGGCAGTTTTTGTGGGTTAATAGCCAATTTTTATACTCTTAAGACAAAAGTCCTGCTGGATGGTTGGAGTTATTAGGTGATTTGTTGGGGTGCTATAGGGTATTTACTCGAATGGGCATCTTTGCCTTATTGGAAGTCAGGAAGCTTGTTAGTGATTATCAGGAGCTTTTGGCAGTAGTTACAAAGGGCTCGGTCAGCTTCTGCAATGACCTTGGTTCTGGGCTCTGCTTCTGTGGCCTTGGGGCAGGTAGGCCTCAACTTGGTCCAGTGGTTGGAGCTCAGGGCTTTCACTGCTGAGGCAAAGGTTTGATCCCTGGTGGGGAACTAAGATTCTGCAAGCCATGAGGCTGAAAAAAAAAAAAAGAGAAATTGTTGTCATAAGAAGGCAAAGAAATGCACTATTTAAAATTGTTCACAGTGACAACAAAGTTCCAAATCCTGAAGGAACTGAGCCTCACACTAGTATCTGGACATCCTAGTATCTAGGACAGTTAGACCTTTCTGACTGAAGATTTGACCTGAGGGAATTCTGACACTCGCTATAAGTCTTAGGTAATAATTCATCGTACAAGGCTAATTATTTGGCCAGTTAGTTGGTCAAGGACATGAAAAGAGCATGATTGGGAGAACTGATAACAGGGAAGACTTGGGAAGGAATATGGTGATGGACTTTGCCGAATGAATGTTAGGAATCATCTGGATGAAATGAACCACTTTGTGGATGAAACTTAGCCTCCTTTGCCAGGCTCAGTGGTTGTTCAGTAGACTCATGAATGAAATGGCAGTGATGACAAGGTTAGAGCTATGCATGGGATCACCCAGCCACTGCTGAGTGTTCAGTTTGCTGGCAGCAGAGACCAGTCCTGAGGTGGTGATAGACCTCATGCTCCAGGAAGACCAGTCAACCACTTGGAGGCAAGTGGATTTCATTGGCCCTCCCTGCCATTGAGGAAGCGATACTTGTTTGTCCTTTCTGAAATACACTTACTTTAAGTTTAAATATGCTTGTCTTACTGAAGACCTAGTTATGGTGCTTTCTGGGAAACAACCCTTTTTGATGCTGTGTTATAGGATGAAGTATATGCTTTGAACTAGTGTCCAATGTTTGACACTCTTTTTTCTTGTTCTCGTTATCTATTTCTGTATAACTTCCCTAAAACTTAGTTGTTTAAAACATCTTCAAATTTACTTTGCTTACAGATTTGTGATTTGTAACTTTTGTTGAGCTCAGTGGAGACGGCTTATCTGTGTTCCATTCTCCACTTGATGCCAGTTGGGGCAGCAATAAGTTGGGAGCTGGAGTCATCTAAAGGCCCACTCCATGTCTGGTGACTGATGCTGAATCTGTGGCCAGAACACCTACTCACGGCCTTTCCATAGTGCTGTTTGGTTTCTCACAACATAGTAGCTGGATTCCAAGGGCAAGCATCCCAGGAGAGAGAAATCCAGGTAGGAACTGTAATGCCTTTTCTAAACTAACAGTGGAAGTCCTGATTCCACTGTAGTGACTTCAAACCACATTTGGTTCATAAAACTTAGTTGCTAAGGCTGTTTATATCTAAAAAAAAATTTTTTAATGAATTCATTTATTTTTAATCGAAGGATAATTGTTTTATATTATGTTTGTTTCTGCCACACATCAACATGAATCAGCCATAGGTATAAATATGTCCCCTCTCTCCTGAACTTTGTCCCACCTCCTACCCCATCCTACTCCTCTAGGGTGTCATGAGCACTGATTTGAGCTTCTTGGAGACTCCTTTTTTAAATGGAAGATATGTCAAGGAATCTGTGGATATGTTTTAAAACCACTACATTTCCAAAGGCAAAATTAGTGGGTTTAGGAACAAAGGGATGTTATACCTAATGGACCCCAATTACAATTTTTTTTTAACTGCCATTCTCTGAGAGTATGAGCTTTGCTGGTTTAGAGTTTTTTTTTTAACCAAAGAAAGGAATTCTTCCAACAAGACTGAACAATGGTTCCATTGATTTGGAGCTGGGACGGCCACCTAATCATTTTGCATGTCTTGTGTCACTGAATAGGCAAGAGAAGAAGAAGAGCAAGTTTAGGGTTTTGGTGGCAGTAATTAATCTTGATTATGAAGCAAAAATAGGTTTGCTGGTATAAAACAGATACGTCCGTCAAAGACTCAGATCTCTTAGAAATGAACGTATTGGTTGAAGGTAAAGGAAAAGTAGAATGGCTGGTGGAAAAAGAAAGTCATAAAGAGAAGTGAAGTTCTCATAGTCAGGGGAAGAAACGAGAGCAGTTATATTTCGTTTCCTTTCTTGGTGTATAATGTATACTTTTTTTAATAAAATTTATTTTTGGCTGCATTCTGCTGCAGGTAGGATCTTAGTCCCCTGACCAGGGATGGAATCCGTGTTCCCTGCATTGGAAGGTAGAGTCTTAACCTTTGGACTACAGGGGAAGTCCTTGATGTATACTTTTATGTGTTTTAACTTTTCTTTCTTTACCCTTTACTTCATTATTATATATGAGGTGTGATACTGTTGGTAAACTTCATTATTTAGTAAACTGTAGAGGAATAGATAGCAACTAGAGGTTTTAGACTTAGAAATGGATGTAGTAACTGATGAAACTTTGGGTTGACTCTCTTGAAGAGTGACAGAGTGAGTGCATCCTTGACTGTGTAAAGAATAGTTGCAATATTTTAAATAGCAACTTTTTTGAAGTATAATCATTGAAACAATGGTTATTTGGTGTAGAGCAGCCAAAGGGATGACTTTACATTTGATAGTTTTGTGGCTTTATTTTCTGCTGTCCATCATTTGAGTTTTCGTTCTGTGTCTGAGGAATTCCCCACTGTGTGTCTTGGTGGTAGTGAGCACTGCTTACAGAAAGTGAGAAAGGCAGTTACTCAGTTTTTCTAGACATCTTGTAGCAAGAGTGTGTGCATGGGAACTCAGCTTGATTAATCAGATGGCATCTTAACTGCAACTTGATGAGAATTTCTGAGCCAGCACTATTCAGCTAAACTCCCAAGTTCTTCCCACTACAGAAACTCTGTGAGATAATAAATATTTGTTGTTGTGGGATTATTTGTTATGCAGTGATAAATAACTAATATACTCTTCCTTCGGAGAAGGCAATGGCACCCCACTCCAGTACTCTTGCCTGGAAAATCCCATGGGCGGAGGAGCCTGGAAGGCTGCAGTCCATGGGGTCGCAAAGAGTCGGACACAACTGAGCAACTTCACTTTCACTTTTCACTTTCATGCATTGGAGAAGGAAATGGCAACCCACTCCAGTGTGCTTTCCTGGAGAATCCCAGGGACGGGGGAGCCTGGTGGGCTGCCGTCTATGGGGTCGCACAGAGTCAGACACGACTGAAGCAACTTAGCAGCAGCAGCATGCTCTCCCTTCTCAATGAGGAGGGGTAGTGTCACAGAACTTTCACAACTTTACAAAGATAGATTCACCATAAGCTTTATCACTCTCCATTTAATTCTTCGTCTTCTCTTGTGTAACTGTCAGGAGGCTTATCCTGGCAGAATTCCCTTATCAATCTCAGAATTTTCTACATAGGAAGATTGGCACCTTTATACAAATGTAAGAAGCCTTGACACCTACTATTATTGTTCATAGATTTTGAGACCTCTGTTTAAACACCCATACAACATGAAAACTTTAACATCCTGAAAAAAAAAAACTACCTGTGTATTAAATAAAAATACAATCCATTAAAAAAAAGTAAAAGAGTTCTAGAAGGCTTCTATTTCCAAATAAACCACACTTGTTAAATCTTGCTTTGGAGGTTGACCCTTCCCTCTGTCAAGTTACTTGAGCAAGTTAATTAACTTCTTACATCTTCAGTTTTTTAAAAATCTGTTGAGTGGAATAACAACAGTACTATTTCATATAGTTCTTATGAAATAATCTTCACACAGTACCTGGTAGGTAGGAAATATTCAGTATACTTTAGGTATTGTTTTTAATCATCACCTTGCTCAGGAAACTATGCCAAAGTGTTATAATAACATTACCAAAGTGCTGTAATTTCCTAGGATAGATGTTTATGTAATATAGGCTCTATCACTTTTTAAAATTTTCAAGCAAGCTTGAACTATAATCTTTTGTTCTTATCTACTTTCTTATTTTCAACAGCCTGGAAAAAGATTCATGAAATGATAAGGCCTTTTTACATATTTGTGCACATGCTTAAATGCCTGTTTTCTGGCTCCATAATCCATTTACTGAAGGAAGTGAAGGTGACCAGGTATGTCTTTAAACCATACCCTAGACTTCTTACCGTCATCAGGAGATAGACATGAATGTTTTCTTGTTTTTTGTTTTAATTGTTTTAGAGGAATTAATGTGTTTTGAACACTTCTTTAAAGACACACAATCATGAGTGCCTTGGTTTGCAGCTAATATTGTCTGCTAGTGCTTACTGCATTAATGTGGATATTTTAAAGATGAATTTAAAAAGGAATAGAACTTCAACCCTCATGCAGTTAATGCAGAAGTACCTAATAAACTTTTTAATGTAAGCCTGTCATTATATCAACCAGATTCATGGAGAAAGTGAGAAGTTTCATTATTTCCTTATAATTGTTTAATGATTCTTTAAAAGAATGCTTTCCTAAAGAAATAGGGTGTCCTGATAGACTACAAGGTCATAATTAAACAAATATGCATAAGTGAAACAATATTATATACGTAAACATAGAGACTCAGAATGTTTACAATATTTATGTCAGAAGTTGTAGGTTTATGTCAAAAGTTGTAGGTTAGTGTAGATTGTAGATTGTCAGCAAATCCTCAGTTTTAATTAGTCTTAGAAGCCATGGTACTAAGTAGCTCATTATTCAACATTAACTTATTTCTAAACACACTAGGAAAAAAGTATCTTTTAGTTTTTTTCTTCTTTTTTCTGTCTATATTTTTACATGCCAATATTAGAAATAGAAACCAGTCTCTTCTTTCCAAAAATGTTTGACCTCTTCTGGCTTTCCCACTGGAGGGCAGCAGAGAACTATCCAGGCCATCCCTGATTTTAAATCTCACTGGCTTTAATGAGACAAATCAGACCTTAAAATCCATGATACACATTTCCTACTGATAAAATGTCATAATCAAAGTACAGGCTTTTCAGAAAGCCTGTTCACTCCCATTAAAACCATAATTGATAGTTAGAATAAAAGGAAATAAAATATGCAGTTATATGTATTTATTAAATGAACAAAAAAATTAAAACTACATCACAAAAAATGCTTTTTTTGTGGTGGGATTTTTGTACAGGAACTAAAGTGGCCAAGGCTTCTTAAAATCCTAGTCCAAAAAAGTACAGTGGATGTGAATCTTACTCCAAAATTCTGATATATAAGTATATCATATTAGATTATTGAAATTATTTATAGTTCTGAGGTCCCAGATGGCCAAAATGACAGAAAAAAAAATCAACCTCAGTCATTGTTAAGACTCCCGCCTCCCTGATCCAGCATTAGATAACTTACAAATGACCAGGAGTCATATATGGGGAGGTATCAACAATCCTCAGGCCACAACGGTTAGAACTGAAATGCCCAGTGTCCTTTGAAAGTGTCCAGGCCTCTGTTCTTTTCCTGCATTGGAACTAACTAGGGTTTTTTGTTATAGAAATCCCAGTGCCCAGGGCCCTACCTGCCTAAGATACCCAGCCATCATTGACCAGGATCTCTCACCAACCAGGATACTTTCAACATTGGTCACAGGTCTTCAGGGCTTCCCAGCTGGCTCAGTAGTAAATAGGCCACCCGCAATGCAGGAGATGCAGGAGACATGGTTTGATTCCTGGGTTGGGAAGATCCCCTGGAGTAGGACACAGCAACCCACTCCAGTACTCTTGCCTGGAGAATCCCATGGATGAGAGGAGCCTGGTGGACTACAGTCCATAGGGTTGCAAAGAGTCAGACACGACTGAAGTGACTGAGCATGAACACGCAGGTCTTTACTCCTTGTGGAACCTCTCTTCCAGCTTTCATTGCCTTCTCTGCCCTACAGAGAGCGTGGATTTTCTCCCTGCACACCATTTCCCTCCTGGATTCACAGCTTCACCTCTTCAGTGAGCTTGGGCTTTCACTAAAGGCAAGACAAGAGGTAATCATTAAGCTTCAGGCCTGGTATTATAAACCACTCCTGAGATCAGCAAGCACTATGAACTGGCAACCATCAGCAGAAGGTGGGGGAAGGAGGGAAAACTGCAGCAAAAACAAAGTACCCTCTAATGTCTCAACAAATTATAGCTCACAGAAGCTGAACCCAAGACAATGCTTTTCCTGGTAGTCTCCCTATAGAAACCACAGGTATTCTTTGTGCCTCCAAACACCTTTAAACTGCATTCAAAATTAGGGTTATGAGTCTGGAAATCTTTCTTTGCTAATTTGTTGTACATGAATGCCTGCAGAAGCCTTTGAATGGTAAATGCCGTGGGGGGGGCAGTTTCCATGGTAACTTTTCAGCGCACCTTTTTTCTTGCACTTCAATTAGATCTTCATTGCTGAGCGGTTGTGAATGAGAAGGTAACAGCTCAGTCTCATCTGGAGGGCTGGAGGAGATATGAGATCTGCAGCCTTTCTAGATGCAGCTATATTCTCAGTCCGCGGAGTTGTAGTATGCTTGTTTTGTTCCATCTCTTCATGGTACCCCAGCACCGCAATGCAACACACATGCAAAGGACCAGTTTCTTTAATATAGCAAGCTTACCAGTTAATATGAACAATATCAAAGCACAATGGAAGAAATGAGCACAGGGCATAGATAGGCAGCTTACAGAAAAAGAAAATTAATGGCTTACATTGTATGAAAATGTGGTTAATCTCATTCACAATGACGGAAATACATATTTAAGTAAGATTACATTTTTCACCTACCAGACTGGAAAAGATCTAAAAGTTTGATAATGTACTGTGTTTAGAGAATGTGGAAAACCTGTCATTTTATATACTCTTCTGTGGGAGGGTAAATTGGTTTAATCTCTTTGGAGAGTGATTTTGCAGTTTCTCTTCTAGAAATTCATCCTACAAGTGTAATTACATTTGACTTAAAAATACAAGTAAAAGAATATTGTTGAAGCAAATGACTGGGACAGATTAAATGAGTTGAGGCATCCAGACAGTTACACACACTGGACAATGAGAGACAAACATATAGTTGGCTTTTCCTCAAATTCCAGAGTTGGATGTTCAGCCTATTTGTGAAACACTGTTAAAGGATAATTCTCAAAAAAAAAGAAAGAAAGAAAGGAAAACCATGACTCTCATACAGACATAAAATTAACAAGTGCTAAAGATTTAATTTTGCTCAAAATGAAGGCACTCTTGTCTGAACTTAAGTTCATGTGTCTAGCACATATGAGGTCAAACAAACCAAAAAGTTGGTTTTCGGAGCAGAGAAAGGTTTATTGCAAAGGCCAAGCAAGGTAAATGGGCTGCTTGCGCTCAAAAGGCCTTAACTTCCCAATGCCTTCCAGGCAAGAGGTTTAAAAGACACTGTTAGGGGAGAGGGTGGTGAGATGCCTGATTAGATCGTGGACCTTCTTTTGACTGGTTGATGGCAAGGTAACAGGATGATGTTTCAGGAATCTCAGCATTCTGGTTCCAGCCAGTCTGAGTTCTAGTGCTTGTGATCAGCATGTAGTCCCCTTCCTCACCTGGGTGAGGGTCTTAGTTTCTGCAGAAATGCTCAAAGATATGGATCAGATTGTTATCTATATTTCTTTCAGAAGGAACCAGGAGTCCTGTGACTCTCTTTTCCTAATCATTAACTGCTTGAGCCAGTATTTTGGAACTTGGGAAAGGCCTGGAGACTGAAGCATTTTTCTTGCAAACAAGAAACAGGGACAGGGAAAGACTTTGTATAGAGGAGGGCTAGGCAGATGTCATAACTGGTTGAAAGGAGAAGTCAAGAAGCAAAGATTCATATGCAGTAAAGGAAGGTTGAAATGGATGTGCAAATGAGGGGTAAACTGGTTTTCAACAGGTGTGTGTGTAGGGGGTTTGTCCCTGCACCTAACAGAATCGACTTGCGTGTCTATAGGTAGGAGTTATTTTGCCTTATTATCAGTTATCTGTAATTTACAGAGTGGTAAAATAGCTCTCATAGAAACACAATCAGTAATGCTGCAAGGTTGACCACACTGCATAGTTTTCCACTGAAGCCATTTTCTGTACAAATTTAAGTGATAAATGCAAGTCTAACAGAGTGTAAAATCCTGTGGTCCCAATGTTCTGTATGTATGTGTGCACTTAGTTGTTCAGTCATGTCCGACTCTTTGTAACCCATGGACTGTAGCCTGCCAGGTGCCTTCGTCCATGGGGATTCTCCAGGCAAGAATACTAGAGTGGGTTGCCATGCCCTCCCCCAGGGAATCTTCCCAACCCAGGCATCAAACCCAGGTCTTCCGCATTGCAGGAGGATTCTTTACCATCTGAGCCACCAGGGAAGCCCATGACTGACAGTGTCTGTATATGTACATATATATACATGACATTCAAATATATGTACCTGAGTATGGCATTGGTGATATAGTGGTGAGCATAGCTACCTTCCAAGTATATGCAAAGTGAAAGTGAAAGTGAAGTCACTCAGTCGTGTCTGACTCTTTGCGACCCCATGGACTATAGCCTACTGTAGCCTACCAGGCTCCTCTGTCCATGGGATTTTCCAGGCAATAGTACTGAAGTGGATTGCCATTTCCTTCTTCAGGGGATCTTCCTGACCCAGGGATCAAACTCGGGTCTCCCACGTTGTAGACAGATGCTTTACTGTGTGAGCCACCAGGGAAGTCCAAGTATGTGTGCATGTATACATATGTGTGTTCACATATACATTGACTATTCCTTGATCGAGACAGAGGAGACTAATAATTGTGTCTGACGCTCTAGAGAGGGACTGAAAGTTGGGAATCTGAGATGAAAGAGAAATCTAGTTTTTATTGTATATACCTTTTTATACTGCTTGAGTTTTTTTCCTTTACTTTTGCCATGAACATTTTTTCCCAAGGAAAAGGAACCTTTCCTAAGGTTCATAAACCTTACTGAGACAACTAATAAAACAGTGAATTATATAAATGAAGCAATGCGTAAAATACAAGGAGAAACTGATAGAAATACAATAGCCATGGGAACAGAGCCCTTAACAAACCTCTTTCAGGTCTTGGCAGTTGAGTAGACAGAAAAATAAGTAAGGCTTATAATAGCGGTTTTCAACATGGGCTGCCTATTAAGGTCAGTTAGGGAGCTTCCTTCTGTGTATGTACTCAGTTGCTCAGTCATATCTGACTCTTTGCAGCTCCATGGATGGTAGCCCTCTAAGCTCCCATATCCATGGAATTTTCCAGGCAAGAATACAGGAGTAGGAAGGGTTGCCACTTCCTACTCCAGGGGATCTTCCTGACCCAGGGATCCAACCTGCATCTCTTGCATTGGCAGGTGGATTCCTTATCACTAGCACCACCTGGGAAGCCCAAGGAACTTTCTTAGGAAAGCCTTTTTATTTCAAACATGCAAGAGTAGACAGACTAAGCTAATGAACTTCTGTGACCCACCACCCAACTTTGACATTTACCAATTCCTGGCCAACTTTCCCTACCCCCTTTCTCCCCTTCTATATTATATTGAAGCAAATCCCAGAAACTGTATCATTTAATCTATAAACACTTCCTACAGGCAGTATCTCTAAAATATAAGAGATCTTTAAAAAAATAACCAAAATGCCAATATCATTTTTTTAATTAAAAGTTCATAGGTACCATATCATTATACTACCTAAAAATAGCAGTAATTACTTCATCAAAGATTCAGTATTAAAATTTCCAATTGTTTTATAAAAGTCATTTTTACAAATAGTTTTGTTTGAATTAGGATTTGAATAAAGTCCATGCTTTTTGATTAGTTGATGTGTCTTTCAAGTCTCTTATTGAAATCCATACATTACCTAGGGAGCTTCTAGAAAGTATTGAAGTCCAGACTTTATCCTGACAATGTTAAATTTTACCTGGACCGTGTACTCATGGAAAACAAGGATAGTAAAAGAAACCTACACACACACATACACATACGGACAGAGCCTCTTTTGTGTTCTGGAAAAGACTGGAAAGAAGCATTTTCTTCCATATGACTTAGGTAAGACTCATGCATCCTTCTTGTTTACCTATGACAAGACTAGCCTCTAAGTTCCCATTCTTGACTTCATAAATGATTAACTGGACTGCTTGTCCCTGTTGACCAATCAGAACAAAATGCTTGTTAGCCAGACTTTGGTTATGAGTCTCTCCCAAGTTCCCTGAGCTTTAACCCAGTAATCCTTTTGAATAAAGTCTCTCTTTACTAAATCTGGATGTTTTTGACAGTCTCTAGAAACCTTTTTTCTCCACTTGATTATAATATGAAATGAGATTTGAGAATCATTCCTTAGAGGTCGTGAGCAATACAATTAATAGGATAATCTAATACATATGTATCTTTGTTGGTCTATGGCCAGCAGAAGGTAGATTCTATGTGCGGTCTTAGTGTAGCTGCTTTATTTAGGAAGTAATCTCAGGAACACAAGAAAAAGAGCAAGGACGGTAAAACAAGAAGGAGGAAAACCCCAGCCAGGATTCATAAACGAGCAAGTTGTCCCATGGGTAACTGAAGCTCAGTTACTCTGGGGATCCTTCCAGGACAGCAAAGGTAAGGTACTTATCCAACTTTACCTATCCCTAACTGGTTGAGAACATTTTCTGAGGGCTTTTAAGTCCCAAACCCTGCTGCGTACCTTCAAGTAGAGAAGCAGAGATGTATAGATCCTTGAAGGGACTGTCAGCTCACTGTCCCCTACAGCTGCAGAGAGGACCAAGGGCTTAGGGAGTTGGGATCAAGAGCAAGTGCTGCCATAATGAATTTTATGCCTACAGAGAATGTCATTTTTTAATTCTTGCCAGTGCCACTTAAACTTTAAAAGTTGACCACAAGGGACCGTCGATAAATGCCCCCAGATAGAAATTAACTAAGATTTGTTGAATGTTTACTATGTGCTAAAGTTTTTACCTGAATTGTGTGTGTGTTCTTTGTTGTTCAGTTGTGTCTGACTCTTTGTGACCCCATGGACTGTAGCCTGCCAGTCCATGGAATTTTCCAGGCAGGAATACTGGAGTTGGTTTGCCATTTCCTTCTCCAAGAGATCTTCCCAACCCAGGAATTGAACCCACATCTCTTGCATCTCCTGCATTGGCAGGTGGATTCAATTATTATAATTTAATGCTCAGGGCAACCATCTGAGATAGGTGTTATCATTATCTCAATTTTACAAATGAAGAAATTGAGCCTTATATTAAATACTCTGCCCAAGGTCATATAGGCAGAAAAAAGAGAGGAGTTTAAACTCCAGCCTTCTGACTCAAGAATGCAAGTTGCTAACCACCATGGGATATGCTTCCCCACAGCCTTTAATCATAATGTGGGAAAACCACATGTTAATAATAACAATGGTGTAAATGATCCAACAATAAATACCCCAACCATTTGGGGATTTAAAATTTTTCTCTACAGAGAGAATGAAAGCAATAATAAGAGAAACTCTATATGGCAAAATTTATGAATTATGGCTAAAGCTGTGATGAAAAAGAATATCATTATAAATCAGAGTGATGTTATATGAGTTAAACATTCTACTCAGAAGGTTAGAAAAAGAACAAATTAAGCTCAGGCAGTGGAAATACGAAATTAAGACAAATGACAACAGAGAGGATTTCCAATTCAGGTCAAGGTGAAATAACAGGAAATGGATTTAACCTCGAGTCTAGGACAACTGAAAAACAGACAAAACATTAAACAGTGGTTTTTAAGACACTCAGTATCAGGCAACAGAGGACTGTGATCCCTGATGAGAAATAGGAATTGACCCCTTCCTTGAGAGAATTTCCAGGTGTTGGTATAAGAAGTGAACCCAGGCAGAGCCTGGGGACTCCTTGAGTTGAGGAGAAGAAACTGAGAATCTGGAGAATAAGATAGCAAGAGTTCTTAGGCTAGGCTTCCAAAGAGGAGAGAATTGCCCTCAGAGAGAAACCTGGAGCCTATAGAGGGTTTTCCTCAAATATTCCCAGGAATACTGATCAGATGTGAGAAAATAACCTGAGGCCAGGGAAAGGAATACCTCAAAAGAATTAATGCCCAGTGCACTGGGCTATTAATGCAGGAGTTTATTGTTAAGGTTTTCAAGGTGGTGGTTGAGAAAAAATGTACTCAAACTTCCACTTGTGAATATTATCTCTTTATTAGGGTTTCACGGGTTCACCATTTTTTTGGTAGGGGGGAGGAAAGAGTAGGTTTATTTCTTTGCCAGGCAAAGGAGGAACACAGTAGGCTAATGCCTCAAGAACTATCAGTTCAGTTCAGTCGCTCAGTCATGTGTGACTCTTTGCGACCCCATGCACTGCAGCATGCCAGGCTTCCCTGTCCAACACCAATTCCTGGAGCTTATTCAGACTCATGCCATTGAGTTGGTGATGCCATCCAACCATCTCATCCTCTGTCGAACTATGCCCCCCTTTAAATTTTTTTGTACTTTAAAAAATTTTTATTGGAGGATAGTCAATTTACAATGTTGTCATGGATTTGCTCTTTAAAGCATAAAAGTGGGAATTGGGATACAGGCAAGGGTAAGAAGTGGGGTTGCTCAAGTGGTCACTTATCTAGGTTACTGAGGGCTTTCTGAAAGAAACTGCATTGGTGGTGGTACCCTAATTCCTTATTTCCAGTAGCTGTGTTATACAACTGGTAACATGCTTGTTTAAGTTATCTTTTGAAATGGAAGCCTGAACAGTCAAAAGCCTAATGTCAGGCACTTATGCTACCATTCTGTGTTGGGTACAAGCATGATGTCATTTCGGAGAGTTAAGAATGAGTTAAAGGATGGGAGAAGGAAATGGCAATCCACTCCAGTACTATTGCCTGGAAAATCCCATGGACAGAGGAGCCTGGTAGGCTACAGTCCATGGGGTCGCAAAGAGTCGGACACGACTGAGCGACTTCACGTTCATGTTTAAAGGATGGGAATGCATGCTGAGTAGCATAAGGGTGGGTGTGGGAACTATGCTGATTCTGTGCATGTTCATGATTTGCCCTGGTTGACTGGGATTGCCTCCTGGAGCCCACATTTTCCAAACTCTCTTGTCAGCTTTTGGTCGGTTTCAGCACTACTAAGAGTCTGGAGAAAAAAAAGAAAGGAAGAAGCCAAGGAATTTCTTGCTCTCTGCTCTGGGCATCATCTCTGGCAGGGGCTGTGTCTCCTCCCTAGATCAGCTATGGCACATACAGACTTTTATGTAGGTGAAAGATTGTGTGGGTGCTAAGCCTTTGAAATGTGTCTCTGGATCACTTGTTTGCTATAGCTCCAGGAAAAGGATTAGAAGACTATTAATGATGCAGTCTATTTAAGGGGGCTTTCTCTAAGATGACTTTTCCTCATCTGGTTATTTTTAAAGAGGAAAAAAAGTATGCTCTCCCTTTCCTCCATTAATGCTCTTTGATGAATAGTGCAGACTATCACCTGGTATTTATTTTTATAAGCCCCTAATTGCAGCTAATCAAGCATTTACTTTGGATTTACAAGCTCTTGCTGCAGGTACATTTTTAGCCATCCTCAGTAAAGAAATGTAATTGCAGTAGACCATAGAAATGAACATGAGAAAAAGTAAGAGATGAGTATCATCACTTATTACTTAAGCATACCTTCTTTTTTTCCTAGCCACATAGAGATCAGAAAGAGAAAATAGCATCTTAAATAGAATTTATGAAATAGAGAAGCTGTTGGCAGAGCCTTGATAAAAACACCATGGTATTTTCATGTAAAGAAACTGTATCCAGTATACTGATTCTACTCAAAAATAGAATTATGTAGTACTTACTTGGTAAATTTCAAAACCCAAATCAAATATTATTTTCTTTTCCAAAATGTTTTTATTTCTATTTTAAAGATAAAAATGTTTCCTTGTCTAGATCAGTTTGACCTACTTTGCCATTTAGGATATTGGTAGAACATACAACAATTTTTAGACTTAATTGAATCTTAGTGACCATCAAAAGCAGCCCTCTGCATTTAACAGGAAATTGAGACCAAATGACTTGGTTAGGTGAGTAAATGGCAAGCCAGAACCACAAACCACCCTCTTGACTCTATTTTCACTGCTTCTTATAAATGTTAGTGGTTCGTAAATGAACAGTAGTTTTTCTTCAAACTATGGGTACCCTTCCTCAGCATTTCTACCCTTGTGATTCTCTACCATTCCCTCCCCCAGTTGAAAACCAGCATTTTATAATCTTCCACTTCTCAAATCAAAATGTAAAATCCTAACTTAACTGTGATGGTGGTTTCTGATGTGTAAGATTAAACTATCTCTTATGAACAAATCAATGCCAGTTTTCTAGATTCCATTCTTTTTTCCCACAGAAAAATGGATATGGAAATAACTTGTCTAGCTCCAAGTCAGTCCTAAACAAATTAGATCATATCTATATGATCAGATCAGATCAGATCAGTCGCTCAGTCGTGTCCGACTCTTTGCGACCCCATGAATTGCAGCACGCCAGGCCTCCCTGTCCATCACCAACTCCTGGAGTTTACCCAAACTCATGTCCATTGAGTCAGAGATCCCATCCAACCATTTCATCCTCTGTCATCCCCTTCTCCTCCTGCCCTCAGTCTTCCCCAGCATCAGGGTCTTTTCAAATGAGTCAGCTCTTCGCATCAGGTGGCCAAAGTATTGGAGTTTCAGCTTTAGCATCAGTCCTTCCAAGGAACACCCAGGACTGATCTCTTTTAGAATGGACTGGTTGGATCTCCTTGCAGTCCAAGGGACTCTCAAGAGTCTTCTCCAACACCACAGTTCAAAAGCATCAATTCTTCAGCGCTCAGCCTTCTTCACAGTCCAACTCTCACATCCATACATGACCACAGGAAAAGCCATAGCCTTGACTAGATGAACCTTTGTTGGCAAAGTAATGTCTCTGCTTTTGAATATGCTGTCTAGGTTGGTCATAACTTTCCTTCCAAGGAGTAAGCATCTTTTAATTTCATGGCTGCAGTCACCATCTGCAGTGATTTTGGAGCCCAGAAAAATAAAGTCTGACACTGTTTCCACTGTTTCCCCATCTATTTCCCATGAAGTGATGGGACCGGATGCCATGATCTTCGTTTTCTGAATGTTGATAGGGGCTAGATAATAAGATAACTTGAAAGACCTTATCTTAAGGTAACTTGTTTTTGTCTATTTCTATTCATTCATTTCCTAAAACTTTAAGTTCACATTCCAGACTCTGTGTTGGGCTCCAGGGGCACAGGCCCTGCTGTTGATGCAGGAGCTTATTGTTAAGGTTTTCAAACTAGAGGTCAGGAAAAAAAAATACTAAAACTTCTACTTGTATTATCTTTTTTCTATTTTCAGCTTTTACCTTTAACAGAATTAGCTGTTTACATGTTAAATTCTGTTAAAAGAATTACATGATTAGAGTTCAAAGAGTCAAAAGAGTTCTATCAAAACAACAGGGTCCTGTTGTATAGCACAGGGAAGTATAGTCAATATCCTGTAATAATCATAATGGAAAAGAATATGAAAAAGATTGGTGGGAGGGAAGCTCACAAGGGAGGAGATATATGTAAACTTATAGCTGATTCATACTGATGTACAGCAGAAAGCAATGCAGCATTGTACATGAATTATCCTCCAATTAAAAAAAAGAATATATATATATATGTATAACTGAATCACTTTGCTGTACAGCAGAAATTAACACAACATTGTAAATCCACTATACTTCAACAAAAGCAACAGACAAACAAATAAAACTCCCAAGTTTAGGAGGCTGATGCAACCTTGAGCCATTTGGCATGATCATAGTATTTATTCATTCACTTAAAAAATGTTTAGTAAGTATCTTCAATATACTAGTTAATGAACACATACTAACAAGATAAATCGGCAGTTATACCTGAAAAGCTTTAGTCTAGAGGAAGAAAAGATCTATTAAATAATTAAGTTGCACATGGTTAGTGTTGTAAAGAACTGAGTAAAACTTAACTGAAACACAGAGGAAAGGGAGAAAAGCTTTGGGGAGGTTGAGAAAGCCTTTCTAGAAGGGACATTGGGCTTTGATCTTGAGGGAGAACAGTATAAAGAACTGTGCAAAGTCAGTGTCTAACTGTGTGCAAAGTCAGACATGAAAGACTGAACTATATTCCAAGAATGAATTTCCCAATTACTGCACACGACTGGAAGACTTGTAGAGCCAAACGTCACCCAGTCCAGACCAAACCAGAAGCAAATCCAGAATCTCCCAATAGACTCCCAACAGGAGGAAGGGGTTTTAAACCTCGCCAGACCTTGCAAAGCTTCTCTGATCTCTTTGCTGCTGCTGCTGCTGCTAAGTTGCTTCAGTCGTGTCCAACTCTGTGCGACCCCATAGACGGCAGCCCACCAGGCTCCGCCGTCCCTGGGATTCACCAGGCAAGAACACTGGAGTGTGTTGCCATTTCCTTCTCCAGTGCATGAAAGTGAAAAGTGAAAGTGAAGTCGCTCAGTCGTGTCCAACTCTTCTTGACCCCCATGGACTGCAGCCTACCAGGCTCCTCTGCCCATGGGATTTTCCAGGCAAGAGTACTAGAGTGGGGTGCCATTGCCTGATCTCTTTAGAGCTAAGCTAGCCCTTGGACTGCAAGGAGTTCCAACCAGTCATTTCTAAAGGAGATCAGCCCTGGGTGTTCTTTGGAAGGCATGATGCTAAAGCTGAAACTCCAGTACTTTGGCCACCTCATGCGAAGAGTTGACTCAGTGGAAAAGATTCTGATGCTGGGAGGGATTGGGGGCAGGAGGAGAAGGGGATGACAGAGGATGCGATGGCTGGATGGCATCACCGACTCGATGGACGTGAGTCTGAGTGAACTCCGGGAGATGGTGATGGACAGGGAGGCCTGGCGTGCTGCGGTTCATGGGGTCACAAAGAGTCGGACACGACTGAGCGACTGAACTGAACTGAACCCTATCCAAGAGATAGACTGCAATGCACTGCCCCCTAGAGTCAGTTGCAGTGTTGATGAAAGTAATAGAAACAAAATTGGAAATGAAGCTTGATTTCAGTAGGTGGCAGTAGTCACAAAGCAGTTATGTGTTTCTTTTCAGTTATTTTAGCTTTAGGTGTTGACCACACCTTTAGCATTTAAACACACTGGGTCTGGAAGCCAGAGCCTGGAGGGACCTTAGTCACTCCCTCAGCCAGCATCACATGGTTTACAGTTGACCACCTTGACCAGCAGTAGACTCATCACACTTCTCCCAGTGGAGTCCTTTCACCTGAACCTGCAATGTTAATGCGTGTTTTTAAGTGCAAGAGAACTTCATTGTCAGAGTTCTTACTATTGGAGTACCCATAATTACAGCTTGGGAAATAAAGGTCATCCCAACATGAAATGTTGATGAACAAATCGATCCTTAAAAAACTAGTCCCCATTCACACCTCCTTCTGGCTTCACATAGCCTCTACCCCACACCCAACGTTAGTGTCAGAACGTCACTGTGTTTACTGTGGGTACCAGCTGCAAAGTGAAATTGACAATCTTGCAAAAGATGCAGGGTTTCACTAAGATAAAGAAAGTGATGACGGAGGACTGATTCAATAATTGTTGGAAAACCTCCAAGAAATGAGAGTCTGGCAGAGTTTGGTTACAACTGAAAAAGAGTGAATCAACGAAGATAATGATAGGGGCCTCAGTAGGAGATGATTGGAAATTCAAAGGGTCTGGAGAGGTCCTGGGAAAAAGTGATGAAGCCCTTGGCTATTTTACAAAATTTCCCTTTTAAAACACCTTTCTGTGAAAGTCAAGTAAGAAATGATTGATGTCATACTTTGCTGTCATATAATATTTTTCCAGAAAAAACATGCCCCAAACAAGTCTTGATTCATTTTTGTGTTCTAAGAATTAGTCCATTTTTTGCTGGTATGATCAAAATGTGATTAAATGTAAAATAAAATAAATGTACTATCATAATTTTTAGTTCCTTTTAAGGTGAAGCCCCAATTCACACACCCTTACACACACTCATTGCTCTAAAATGTTGCTTCCCATTTAAGTGAATTCTCTTAAAGTAACCTCTCCCTAGGACTAATTATCCTCAGAAACTTTTTTCTAAGAACTCCTTAATTCTATTTTGTAAGAGCTTTGTGCCCATATCTGAGTCTTGATGTTTCTCCTGGCAATCTTGATTCCAGCTTGTGCTTCATCCACAGTCCAGCATTTCTCATGATGTACTCTGCATGTACGTTAAACAAGCAGTGTGACAATATATAGCCTTGATGTAATCTTTTCCGAATTTGGAACCAGTCTGTTTTCCATGTCCAGTTCTAACTGTTGCTTCTTGACCTGCATACAGATTTCTCAGGAGGCAGGTCAGGTGGTCTGGTATTCCCATCTCTTTTAGAATTTTTCAGTTTGTTGTGATCCACACAGTCAAAGGCTTTGGCATAGTCAATAAAGCAGAAATAGATGTTTTTCTGGAACTCTCTTGCTTTTTCTATGATCCAGCAGATGTTGGCCATTTGATCTCTGGTTCCTCTGCCTTTTCTAAGTCCAGCTTGAACACCTGGAAGTTCACGGTTCACGTACTATTTAAGCCTGGCTTGGAGAATTTTGACCATTACTTTACTAGAGTGTGAGATGAGTGCAATTGTGCAGTAGTTTGAGCATTCTTTGCCATTGCCTTTCTTTGGGGTTGGAATGAAAACTGACCTTTTCCAGTCCTGTGGCCACTGCTGAGTTTTCCAAATTTGCTGGCATATTGAGTGCAGCACTTTCACAGCATCATCTTTTAGGATTTGAAATAGCTCAACTGGAATTCCATCACCTCCACTAGCTTTGTTAGTAGTGATGCTTCCTAAGGCCCACTTGACTTCATATTCCAGGATGTCTGGCTCTGGGTGAGTGATCACATCATCGTGATTATCTGGGTCAAGAAGATCCTTTTTGTATAGTTCTTCTGTGTATTCTTGCCACCTCTTCATAGTATCTTCTGCTTCTGTTAGGTCCATACCATTTCTGTCCTTTATTGTGCCCATCCTTGGAAGAAAAGCTATGACCAACCTAGATAGCATATTAAAAAGCAGAGACATTACTTTGTGGACAAAGTTCCATCTAGTCAAAGTTATGGTTTTTCCAGTAGTAATGTATGGATGTGAGAGTTGGACTATTAACAAAGCTGAGCACCAGAGAATTGATGCTTTTGAACTGTGGTGTTGGAGAAGACTCTTGAGAGTCTCTTGGACAGCAAGAGATCCATCCTGTCTATCCTAAAGGAAATCAGTCCTGAATATTCATTGGAAGGACTAATGCTGAAGCTGAAACTCCAACACTTTGGTCACCTGATGAGAAGAAGTGACTCATTTGAAAAGACCCTGATGCTGGGAAAGATTGAAGGTGGGAGGAGAAGGGGACAACAGAGGATGAGATGGTTGGATGGCATCACCGATTCAATGGACATGAGTTTGAGTTAGCTCCAGGAGATGGTGAAGGACAGGGAAGCCTGGCATGCTGCAGTCCATGGGGTTGCAGAGTCGGACACGACTGAGTAAGCTGAACTGAAGAGCTTATAGGGTGCCCTACGCTGAAGACATTCTAGATGTGTTGTGTTTTTGTTAGTGAAGACTGCAAACCTGGCTCCAGATCACTGGCCTTGTTCCTTTCTCCAAGAGTGGTGAGGTTTCCCCGTGACAGCTACGTCTACTTGCTCCAGACTTGAATCATGGAAGTGCTGGACTGGCTCACAGAAGCTGCTTTCTGGGATCTATGAAAAATTCAGCTGCTGATATAACTGGCTGCTCGTCCTTCCTTTATAGCACAGCAGCCACATTAAAAAAAAAAAAAAGCGATACAGGTAAATAAAAAAATTTTATAAAGTGAGTCAACTCTAACGGAGGGGGAAGCCCATTTTAAAAACCAGAGGATCCCTCTTTTATGGCTTGTAAGGATTAAGTTAGGTTAAAGGTGTGAAAGAATTTTAGCATGACAGGAAAGGTTGTTTTTTTTTCTCACCTTTTTCCCACTATTTTTTCACTTTTACCTTCTATCAAGTAGAAGGTAAAGGGATTCTTTTTTTCGTTGTATCATTCATGCAGTAAGTATGAGCAGGAGAGTGATGTTATGGGAAGTTGATTGTCAAGGAGGGAAGAAAGATCAGCCAGAGGAATACAGGTTGTCTATAAAGATATAAAACAGAAACCAGCGGTTACTTTTAGTAAAACTACAGGCTGAGGGGAGAGCAGTGTGTTTCTATCCATGTTTCCAGGCATAAAAGCACAACCCATTCTTGAAGATTGAGCACTGAGGTACATGAATGATTTGGTCACAGCCAGTTTTGGATGGATTGCAATCCAGGTCTTTATTCTGTACCTTAACTATGATGAATCAGTTCATCAGGCTGTCAAGGGAAATGAAAGCTTCACTGTGAGAGGATGTTTGAAATGAAAAGGCTGTGTTGGACTTGGTTCCTGCACTCAAGGGTCTTGGGGGGAACAGAACTGTGAAATAACTGGAGATTATTTTGCAATCTAAACTGCAGACTGCAAATCTGGCTGCTTACCAGGACTGAGCAGGGGATGTACCCGAGGGAACTTGTCACTTAAAAGAAAGCAATTGCACAGATGCATATAAATGACAGTGGACTTATATGTGAGAATATAGGGAGTGGTAAAGAGGAACCATTGGAGAAGGAAATGGCAACCCACTCCAGTGTTCTTGCCTGGAGAATCCCAGGGATGGGGGAGCCTGGTGGGGTGCCATCTATGGGGTTGCACAGAGTCGGACACAACTGAAGTGACTTAGCAGCAGCAGCAGCAAAGAGGAACCAGAGATCAAATTGCCATCACTTGTGGAGTGGGTTGCCATGCACTTCCCATTTTCCAACCCAGGAACCAAACCCAGGTCTTCTGCATTGCAGGCGGATTCTTTACCATCTGAGCTACCAGGTAAGCCCATGGAAAAAGCAAGGGAATTCCAAAAAAGCTCTTCTGCTTCATTGACTATGCTAAAGCCTTTGACAGTATGGATCACAACAAACTAGAAAATTCTTAAAGAGATGGGAATACCAGACCACCTTACCTGTCTCCTGTGAAATCTGTATGCAGGACAGAAAGCAACAGTTAAATACAGACATGGAACAGCAGACTGGGTCAAAATTGGGAAAGGAGTACATCAAGGAGTATATTGTCACCCTGCTTATTTAACTTATATGCAGAGTACATCATGCGAAATGCTGGGCTGGATGAAGCACAAGCTGGAATCAAGATTGCCAGGAGAAATATCAACAACCTCAGATATGCAGATGATGCCACTTTAATGGCAGAAATCGAAGAGGAACTAAAGAGCCTCTTGATGAAGGTGAAAGAGGATAGTGAAAAAGCTGGCTTAAAACTCAACATTCAAAACGCTAAGATCGTGGCATTCGGTCCCATCACTTCATGGCAAATAGATGGGGAATAAGTGGAAGCTGTAACAGATTTTATTTTCTTGGGCTCCAAAATCACTGCAGATGGTGATTTCAGCCATAAAATTAAAAGACACTTGCTCCTTGGAAGGTAAGCTATGACAAACCTAGACAGCATATTAAAAAGCAGAGACATCACTTTGCTGACAAAGGTCCATATAGTCAAAGCTATGGTTTTTCCCATAGTCATGTACAGATGTGAAAATTGGACCATAAAGAAGGCTGAGTGCCAAAGAATTGATGCTTTCGAACTGTGGTGCTGGAGAAGACTCTTGAGAGTCCCTTAGACAGCCAGGAAATCAAACCAGTCAAGCCTAAAGAGAATAAACCCTGGATATTCATTGGAAGGACTGATGCTGAAGCTGAAGCTTCAATACTTTGGCCACCTGACGCGAAGAGCTGACTCATTGGAAAAGACCCTGATGCTAGGAAAGATTGGGTACAAGAGGAGAACGGGTCAGCAGAGGATAATAAGATAGATAGCATCACTGACTCAGTGGACATGAATTTGAGCAAACTTTGGGAGATGGTGAAGGACAGGGAAGTCTGGCGCACTGCAGTTCATTGGGTTGCAAAGAGTCAGACATGACTTAGCAACTGAACAACAACAACAAAGACAGAGGCAAACAGCTTCTGTCATTTCAAAAGGGACAGCAGCCTCAACTCAGCTTCAAGGAGCCCAGTGAGAAAACAGGTCTATAATTTCCAGATCTTCTGGTTTGGTCAAAAGAAGAAAGAAATCTTGATGTTTATATGGAATTTCTCAATTTTTAAAAGTCCTCAATTTAATAAAATGGCGAAACATGGGTCTGCAGCTTTCTTGGGGAATCTCTGCAAACACGTGGTGACAAGTGGAAAGCCAGGGAAGCTCAGAGAAGAGAGAAGAGGGTTGGGGGGAGCCTGGCATCCTGGGGCTGTTGGATGGACCCTTTTACTGGCAGGAGGGTGGGTCCACACCTCCCTCTGGGTGGAGGGCAGGATGCAGAGCCATATCTTCCGAGCACACTCCTATAGCCCAGGGACTGGCTCTGACTTTGTCTGCTTGTCCTCTTTGCAGCTATTCCCTAGAGGAATTGTGGAGACAATGAGAGAAGAGTCTCTTTTGTTCATTTTTTTTTTTTTTTACAAAACGGTATGGAATTGTCTAAGTGATCGGAGGCAAAATTTTCTAACATTTGGAGAGTATAAAATAAAAAGTAAGAACTCTCTTCTATTTCCATTTCTAAGAGGTAATCACTGTTAAATATTTTGGCTGTTATTCCAGAAATTTTCTAAGCGTATAAAAACCACATATGTGATTTATTTATTTTTTTTCCCCCAGGAGCTAGAGGAAAGATGATTGGCCTTCGGACAGAGAGCACAGTCCCAACTTTGTGCCTTTTTGTCTATAGTGTTTCCTGCTTGGAAGGCCTTTCTCGTCCTCTTCCTCTCCTGACGCAAATGCCTTGAAAGGCAGCACAGTACAGAAAAACACAGGATCTCAGTCAGACTTTCTGGTTCCACAGTCTGGCTCTCTTGGATACTAGTTCTGACTCTAGCTGAGTTCCTCGGGCTTTCCATGCCATGATTTTCCAATCTATTAAAAGGGCCTTAGGGACTTCCCTGGTGGTCCAGTGGTTGAGGCTTTGCCTTCCAGTGCAGTCAATCCCTGATTGGGTTGCTAGAATCCCACATACCTTGTGGTCAAAAAACCCAAAAGTAAAACAGAAGCAGTATTGTAACAAATTCAATAAAGACTTTAAAAATGGTCCATATTAAAAAAAAGAAACCTTTAAGAAAAGTCATTAAAACCAGAATCTGTCTCAAAAGGTTGTTACAAGAAATAAATTTGTTGAAGGCCATGTGGCAGCATTTGGCACCAAACAAGTAGTGGCACTGTGGTAGAGAATCTGCCTGCCAATGCAGGAGACACAAGAGACTCGGGTTCGGTCCCTGGGTTGGAAAGATCCCCTGAAGGAGGGAATGGTTACCCACTCCAGTATTCTTGCCTGGAGAATTCCATGGACAGAGGAGCCTGGTGGGCTACAATTCATGGTGTCACAAAGGGTCAGACACGACTGAGCACGCACACACACACAAGTAATTTATAGGTGTTCACTATTACCATTGTTCTCAAAGGCCTAACATTATTTTTCCTTTCTATTAGGAAACCTTCCTCAATCATCCTTAATTCCTGCTCCTGTCTCCTCCCCAAACTTACCTCTTTTAGTGATGATGATGCCGCCGAACTTGGCACCTTATTATATATATTGCCTCACACTGACTCAGCATGGGTCATGTGTGCCTGTGCATTGCTGACCTGTCTAGGGCGGTCGCCATGCCTCTCACTTCTCTGTGTCTGTGCAGAGGCACCCCCATGAACAGAGGTAGGCAGGGATACAGGTGCGAGGATCTCCAGGTCTGTGTCCTACTCTGCCTGATGCCGCAGAGGTCAGTGAGAAGTCAGGGAGCTTGGGACCCAGCTGCCATTGCTTTGAGCTGCTCTATATATTCACAGAAGGTGTCTTGCCAAAATTTAGAGCAAACAGTTTTAGAAGCTCTCTGCTAGCGTCAGGGCCCTAAGGGCGGTGATGCTCGGCACTTCTCCTCTCCCCAGGGAGCCTCTGAGATCATCTCAGTAAAACTTTAATGCCTGGAAGTCAATTAGAGTGGCGAATTCTCCTGTAATCAAAAGAGGCAGTGCTTTTATTGGAAAGGTGCAAACAAGAGGGGAAGGATGGCAGCTGTGTGAGGCTCTGCAGAGCTAATAGCTTGGGCTGAGAAAGTTATTTCAGCAGAGTCAGACAGTATCTACCAGACATGAAGGCAAAAGGAGGGGCTCTGGAGTAGGCAGAGGGGGAAACAGGCTAGGCCTTCAGAGGTGGCCTCCATGATTATCCTTAGAGTATGTCGAAGCATTCCTAGAGCAAATTCACAGCTTCGCTTTCCTGGGTCGTCCAGCAGATCCATGAATTACTCTCCATCTCTCACTTGAGAGAGGAGGAATGGAACTAAAAAGAGGTTAACATGACACTGGAGTTAATACCCCCGCCTTTCTACTTTCAGAAAGCAGACCTCACTGGAGTGAGGAGTATGGATGAGGAGGCGGGGGGAGCTCTGTTCTCTCTAAGCACATTCCCCGAAAGTGGCACCTTCTCAGTGCCTGCTAAGAGAATTCTGAAAAGCTGTTATAGGAAGTCATGTGAAATTAATGACTTAAATATCACTGGACAGATGCACTAGTTGTATGTGTCTGTTCCATTTACCGCTACATAGCAAATCACCCCAAAACTGTCTTCCAAAAACCATTTTATTATGTTCACAGAGCCTGTGGGTCAGGAATTCAGGCAGGGCAACACTGAGGATGGCTTGTCTGTTCCATGATGTCTGGGGCCTCAGCTGGGAAGACGTATAGCAGGGAGTCACTTTAAGCTGGAGGCTAGAGTCTTCTGAGGGTTCAAGTGGCTGGACATCCAGGACTGCTCATCACACGGCCTTTAGCTGATGCTGGCTGTCAGTGGGAACTCAGCTGGGGCTGTCGACCAGTGCACCGCTTGTGTCTTCTCTAGCATGACAGTCCTAGGGGATTTGATACTCCTCTCTGGAGGCTGACTTTCCCCAGAATGAACCTCCCAAAAGAACCAGGCAGATCTTTTATTTTTTATGTTTGTTTTTTTTGGGGGGGGGGAAATCCAAATTTTATTTATTTGGCGGTGGTGGGTCTTAGTTGTGGCATGTGAAATCTTTAGTTGCAGCATTCAAACTCTTAGCTGGGGCATGTGGGATCTAGTTCCCTGACTAGGGATCAAACCCAGGCCCCCTGCATTGGGAGCACAGAGTCTTAGCCACTGGGCCAACAGGGAAATCCCCAGGCAGACCTCTGAAGACCTACCTAATATCTCTTCCACTCCAGTCTGTTGGTCAAAGCAGTCACAAGGGAAGGAACACAGACCCTACCTCCTACCAGTGCTGAAGAATATGTAGCTGTTGTTTTTGAAAACCTCAGTATTGTCTTATTCCTTTATGTCCTCATTCCTTTATGACTCCGTGAATCCCTAATAACATAGGAGTTGTTCGTGAAGTCAGCAGGTGCTAGAATCCTGCCTTGGCTTTGCCACTAACTAGCTGTGTGACCTTGGAAAAGTTATCTCACCTATCCAAATTTCTGTTTTCTCATTGATAAAGATATTTATTGTAAAATAAATGTTTAGGTATCTTTTGTCACTTGTAAAATATCTTTAAAAAAATTTTATTGAAGTATAGTTGATTTCTGAGGTTGTGTTCATTTCTGCTGTACAGCAAAGTGATTCAGTTATACACAGATATACATTCTTTTTTATATTCTTTTCCATTATGGTTTATCTCAGGACATTAAATATAGATCCCTGTGCTATATAGTAGGACCTTGTTGTTTATCCATTCTATATGCTGCTGCTGCTGCTGCTAAGTTGCTTCAGTCGTGTCCGACTCTGTGCGACCCCATAGACGGCAGCTCACCAGGCTCCCCCATCCCTGAGATTCTCCAGGCAAGAACACTGGAGTGGGTTGCCATTTCCTTCTCCAGTGTATGAAACTGAAAAGTGAAAGTGAAGTCGGCTCAGTCGTGTCCGACTCTAAGCGACCCCATGGACTGCAGCCCACCAGGCTCCTCCGTCCATGGGATTTTCCAGGCAAGAGTATTAGAGTGGGGTGCCATTGCCTTCTCCAATTCTATATGCAATAGTTGGCATTTTTTTGGTGTTTAGTCACTAAATCATGTTGGTTCCAACTCTTTCCAACTCTACTGCAGCACACCAGGCTTCCCTGTCCTTCACTATCTCCCAGACTTTGCTCGAACTCATGTCCTTTGAGTCAATGATCTACTAACTCCCCAAACTCCCAGTTCATCCCGCCCTCAACCCTTCCCTTGCCAACCACAAATCTGTTCTCTATGTTTGTGAGTCTGTTTCTGTTTAGGAGATAGGTCTGTTTGTACTATATTCTAGAGTCCACATATAAGTGATATCATACAGTATTTTTTTTTTTTACTTTCTGACTTCACTTAGTATAGTAATCTGTAGGTCCATCCATCATGCTGCAAGTGGCATTATTTCATTACTTTTTGTGGCTGAGTAATATCCATTGTATATATGTACCACATCTTCTTTATCCATTCATCTGTCAATGGACAGTTAGGTGGTTTCCATGTCTTGGCTATTGTGAATAGTGCTGCTATGAACAAAGGGGTGTATGTATCTTTTTGTATAAAATATCTTTAAAATGTAGCTGTCTGATACAGCTCTGTACAGGATTATGATAAGGGATTGAAATATTGCCAAGATGCAGGCAGAAGTCTTGTGTGTGGTGGAAACTTGGGGACAACAGAGAGAAAAATGGGGAAAGGCCTTGAGAACGATGGTGAGAGATGGAGTAGGGGTAGGCTAAGGTGAGAGGAGTGTGTGAGGATCACCCAAGACAGGAAAAGACTGGAGGGTGATTTAAGAGGTCATGCATGAGCTGTAAGAATACCACTGCTGCCCAAGACAGAAAGATAACTGTTCAGAGGAGGCATAAGATAGGCGAGAAACATTGAGGATGGAGACCAGAACATATGCCTGGATGGGGGTGTGTGGTGATGGTGGGAAGATCAAATTTCCTAGGCTCAGAGAGTAAGAGAGACAGAGACAGTAAGATGAGTAAGGAAGAATATTGTTCCTTTGGGGTCCTATGTGGCTCTGCCCAGGGCTGGAGGGGACATGTAGGGAGGCTGGCCACATAAATGTCAATGGCAGGCATTGGGGCTGTACACTCAGGGGAAGTAACAGGCAGGCAGGGCTGGCTTCACATGTGTGCGATCTGAACAGTCACACTGACACCTTCATCTAGGAGGGATCATGCTTGATTTAATGCTCTGCTGTCACCATTTTGAAATTCAGATATAAACATTTCACTTTTAACATTTATTATTCCCTTGTTCTCACCACTGAGGTACCATATTGGAACTAGGGTTCTTAGGTTGCAAGCAGCAGGAACCAACTTTTTCCTATTTAAAATAGCAGTTATGGGGAGTTCCCTGGTGGTGCAGCGGATAAGAATCCATCTGCCAATGCATGGAATGTGGGTTTGATCCCTGGTCCAGGAAGATTCCACAAGCCATGGACCAACTAAGCCCATGTACCAGAACTGCTGAAGCTGGGGCTCTAGAGCCCGCAAGCTTCAACCACTAAGCTCATGTGCCATAAGTAATGAAGCTCACATGCCTGAAGCCTGTGCTCCACAATAAGAGAAGCCTGTGCAGCACATTGAAGAATAGCCCCTGCTCGCTGCAACTAGAGAAAGTTCATAAGCAGCAAGGAAGACCCAGCACAGCCCCCAAATAAGTTAATTAATTAATTAAAAAATAGCAATTATGGGAAGATGGAGGTTGAGGGGAGGTTCATTTGATTGAAGACAATGTTGAAGAGCCAAGAAGAGGCAGATAACAGGCGGCTCTGAATATACTGGTCTCCAGCTGGACATAGCACCTGGCCCAGTGGAGGGACCTCAGTTGAAGAAAGAGTAAGACCAACTTGGAGAGTGTGGTCTGAGAGAAATCTTATTGAAAAGGACCTCATAGAGCAATACCACTCTGTGATTCCTCCTATGGCCTGAGAGTTGAGGAGGGATCACAGCTGAGGGTAAAGAGGGAGAGCTTGGAGAAGGATAACTGGTATAGAAGCCTTTCCAAAGTAATCAGACAAAAAATGATTAAAAATGTGATGAACAGGACTTCATTTTACCCAATTCTCCTGGGAACAAATCAATGAACCAATCATTATCTTCACCAGAGGCCCATTTAGAAAGAGAACATTTGAAAAAGCATGTAGAACTGAAAGACTTGTAATATGGAATTTTATCTCTAAGTAATTTCTGTCTAACTTTCTGGTGGGTAAAATACAATACAAGCTTAGCTTAAGTGGAAAGTGTTTTTTTTTTTTTTTTTTTTTTAGTTCTACCAGTTTATTGCTACCAACCCATCTCCCTCCACCCTCATGCATGCATGCATGCTCAGTCATGTAACCTTATGGACTGCAGCCCTCCACGCTCCTCTGTCCATGGACTTTTCCAGGCAAGAATACTGGAATGGGTTGCCACTTGCTTCTCCAGGTTTTGTTTTTTAAATAGAGATAGATTGTTCTTTCCTGAAACCAGTGGTGAGTCATGATGGCCAAAGGACTAGATCATAGAGTCCTTAGTAACCCAAAGGGCTTCTTACTGTGTTTCTCACAATCCTCCAGAGAGGTAGAAGCTATTTTTAACTTATAGGTCAGGAAATTGAGGCACAGAGAGGTTAAGTAATTATCTTGTCTTGCTCCTAGGATGAGTGGGTCCTCGTTTGTCCTGGCACCAGGGAGGGGGTTTTAGAATTTCCTTGTTCATGTCTCCATTATTTCCTTTCTCCACTCAAGTGAGACTCAAGCCCCTGGTACAGGGAGGGCAGGCTGCAGAGGGCCCAGTGTCCACTGAAACTCTATGTCATAGGGCACAATGACCTTCCTGAACACAATGACCATTCATGAACAATGACCATCCCCAGTGTTCCTGCTTCTTAGAAGTCTTCAACTGGGGGAGCCCGACATCCTGGACCCTTTGCTTGAGACCTAAATATTGATGAATGCCCTGACTGCTCTGGGAAGGGTGACATGGAGCAAAGAACAGCAACTCTCAAGGTTGAGGAGAAATCACTGACACCATCTAAGCCAGGGGCCACAGACCCACAGGCTACAAGAGCCACTCGGGTACCACAAACAAAAAAGTGGGACAAAAGGAGCTACAGCAATCAGAGAAGAGAAAGAAATAAAAGGAATCCAGATTAGTAAGGAAGAAGTAAAACACTCACTATTTGTAGATCACATGATACTGTATGTAGAAAACCCTAAAGATACTATCAGAAAATTGCTAGAGCTCATCAGTGAATTTAGTAAAGTTGCAGGATACAAAATCAATACACAGAAATCACTTGCATTCCTATATACTAACAATGAAAAATCAGAAAGAGAAATTAAGAGATCAATCCCATTTACCATTGCAACAAAAAGAATAAAATACCCAGGAATAAACCTATCTAAGAAGACAGTTCAGTTCAGTTGCTCAGTCATGTCCGACTCTTTGCGACCCCATGAACCGCAGCACGCCAGGCTTCCCTGTCCATCACCAACTCCCGGAGTTCACTCAAACTCACATCCATCGAGTCGATGATACCATCCAGCCATCTCATCCTCTGTCGTCCCCTTCTCCTGCCCCCAATCCCTCCCAGCATCAGAGTCTTTTCTAGTGAGTCAACTCTTCGCATGAGGTGGCCAAAGTACTGGAGTTTCAGCATTAGCATCATTGCTTCCAAAGAACACCCAGGACTGATCTCCTTCAGAATGGACTGGGTAGATCTCCTTGCAGTCCAAGGGACTCTCAAGAGTCTTCTCCAACACCACAGTTCAAAAGCATCAATTCTTCGGCGCTCAGCCTTCTTCACAGTCCGACTCTCACATCCATACATGACCATTGGAAAAACCATAGCCTTGACTAGATGGACCTTTGTTGGCAAAGTAATGTCTCTGCTTTTTAATATGCTATTTAGGTTGGTCATAACTCCTCAAGGCAATGCCAAAGAATGTTCAAACTACCACACAATTATACTCATCTCACATGCTAGCAAAGTAATGCTCAAAATTCTCCAAGTCAGGCTTCAACAGTACATGAACTATGAACTTCCAGATGTTCAAGCTGGATTTAGACAAGGCAGAGGAACCAGAGATCAAATTGCCAACATACACTGCTGCTGCTGCTGCTGCTAAGTCGCTTAGTCATGTCCGACTCTGTGTGACCCCATAGACGGCAGCCCGCCAGACTCCTCTGTCCCTGGGATTCTCCAGGCAAGAATACTGGAATGGGTTGCCATTTCCTTCTCCAATGCATGCATGCTAAGTCGCTTCAGTTGTGTCTGACTCTGTGAGACCCCATAGACATCAGCTCACCAGGCTCCTCTGTCCACAGTATTCTCTAGGCAAGAATACTGGAGTGGGTTGCCATTTCCTTCTCCACAACATACACTGGATCATCAAAAAAGCAAGAGAGTTCCAGAAAAACATCTACTTTTGCTTTATTGACTACATCAAAGCCTTTGACTGTGTAGATCACAACAAACTGTGGAAAATTCTTAAAGAGATGGGAATACTAGACCACCTGACCTGCCTCCTAAGAAATCTGTATGCAGATCAAGAAACAACAGTTAGAACTGAACATGGAACAACAGACTGGTTCCGAATTGGGAAAGGAGTATGTCAAGGCTGTATATTGTCACCCTGCTTATTTAACTTATATGTAGAGTACATCATGCAAAATGCTGGCTGGATTAAGCACAGGCTGGAATCAAGATTTCTGGGAGAAATATCAATAACCTCAGATACAAAGATGACACCACCCTTATGGCAGAAAGCGAAGAACTAAAGAGCCTCTTGATGAAAGTGAAAGAGGAGAGTGAAAATATTGGCTTAAAACTCAACATTCAGAAAACTAAGATCATGGCATCTGGTCCTATCAGTTCATGGCAAATAGATGGGGAAACACTGGAAACAGTGACAGACTTTATTTTTGGGGGCTCCAAAATCACTGCAGATTGTGACTGCAGCCATGAAATTAAAAAACGCTTGTTCCTTGGAAGAAAAGCTATGACCAACCTAGACAGCATATTAAAAAGCAGAGACATTACTTTACCAACAAATATCCATCTAGTCAAAGCTATGGTTTTTCCAGTAGTCATGTATGGATGTGAGACTTGGACTAGAAAGAAAGCTGAGCACTGAAGAATTGATGCTTTTGAGCTGTGGTTTTGGAGAAGACTCTTGAGAGTCCCTTGGACTGCAAGGAGATCCATCCTGTCCATCCTAAAGGAAATCGGTCCTGAATATTCATTGAAAGGACTGATGCTGAAGCTAAATCTCCAATACTTTGGCCTCCTGATGCAAAGAACTGACTCATTTGAAAAGACCCTGATGCTGGGAAAGATTGAAGGTGGGAGGAGAAGGATGACAGAGGATTAAGTGGTTGGATGGCATCACCGACGTGATGGACATGAATTTGAGTAAGCTCCAGGAGTTGGTGATGGACAGGGAAGCCTGGTGTGCTGCAGTCCATGGGGTTACAAAGAGTTGAACATGACTGAGCGACTGAACTGAACTGAATTGAAGAAGACAAAAGACCTGTATACATAAAACTAGAAGACACTGATGAAAGAAATCAAATATGCCATAAACAGGTGGACGGATATTCCATGCTCCTGGGTTGGAAGAATCAATGTTGTGAAAATGACTGTACTACCAAAAGCAATCTACAGATACAATGCAATCCCTATCAAATCACCAATGGCATTTTTCACAGAACTAGAACAAAAAATTCCACAATTTGTATGGAAACAAAAAGCCTGCAGATAGTGTAAGCAACCTTGAGAAAGAAGAATGGAGCTGGAGGAATCAACTTACCTAATTTCAGACTATGCTATGAAGCTACAGTCATTAAGATAGTATGATACTGCCACAAAAACAGGAGGATAGACCAATGGAACAAGATAGAAAACCCAGAGATAAATCCATGTGACAAAGGAGGCAAGAATATACAATGGGAAAAAGATAGTCTCTTCAATAAGAGTTGCTGGAAGAACTGGACAACTACAAGTAAAAGAATGAAATTAGAACACTTCCTAACACCCTACACAAAGATAAACTTGAAATGGATTAAAGACCTAAATGTAAGACCAGAAACTATAAAACTCTTAGAAGAAAACAGAGGCAGAACACTGTATGACATAAATCATAGCAAGATCCTTTATGACCCACCGCCTAGAATAATGGAAATAAAAACAAAAATAAGTGTGACCTAATTAAACTTAAAAGGTTTTGAATAGCGAAAGAAACAAGGTGAAAAGACAACCTTCAGAATGGGAGAAAATAATATCAAATGAAACAACTGACAAAAGGATTAATTTCCAAAATATACAAGCAGCTCAATACCAGAAAAACAAACAATGAAAAAGTGGGCAGAATACCTAAACAGACTTTTCTCTAAAGAAGACATATGTATGGCTAATAAACACATGAAGAGGTGCTCAGTTCTTGTTACCTAAAATATGTCATTGTGTAGCATGACACATTGTAGGTAACCACATAATGCTGCAGTATTTCTGCTGATTCCCTTGATAAATGAAACCTTTCTTTGAGTTTGTTCCAGTAGAACAATCCACAAGGTTCTTTCATCTGCCTTTAAGTTCATGTAGGAATAGCAGCTTTGAATCAGCTTCCCACCCCTTTTATTAACTCCAAGAGCCTGTATTATACATACTGACTTTTCCCTTTAAGTCAAGGGCTCACCTACTGTTTACCCGGGACCATTAAACCATTAAGAAAAACGATGCTTCATGGGCCAGGACAATTTATGCACTTTGTTGAGAGTGAAGCTAATTTCCTCTTGCTCTGTGGAAAATGTTGTTTACACTTACTAAAGGTTCCAGGAATTCTGCACCCTGAGTTGATCCAGGTGTGATCCCGACAGAACAGGCAACAGAACTACCATTTCTCCATGAGCACTTGACTTTGGGGCCCTAAGTCACTTCAGTCAGTCTGACTCTGCTGCTAAGTCACTTCAGTCGTGTCCGACTCTGTGCGACCCCATAGACGGCAGCCCACCAGGCTCCGCCATCCCTGGGATTCTCCAGGCAAGAACACTGGAGTGGGTTGCCATTGCCTTCTCCGCACTTGACTTTGGAGCCCTAATAACTCTAAACAGGACCTGGTGCTGGCCTCAATCTCTATTTTTGAACTGTGCTTGTTTTCGTGGCTCTGAGTTAATGCCACCTCACTTTTCCTGTCAGATTCATCCCCCTCACTTGAACGTCTGAGGTTGAATGGGGCCACTTCTCCATCCCTCCTGGGTTTAGGACTGGAATTCTCCCTGTGGATTGCTCTGTTCCCTCCTCCTTTGTCTTGGCACTGCCACTGTGGCACTTGACCTCAAAATCTAGAGGCCACAGATGAAGAGGGCAGAAGGCAAACTGCAGACCAGCCACTAAGGACATGGCCACAGGGCCTGGGGCACAGGAGGCGCTAGCTCCCCCTGGCTTCCAGTGTTCCTGCTTTTTTAGTCCTTCTCAGCTGACAGAGCTCTACTTCCTGTTGGAGCCAACTTCAAGCCATTTTCCAGGTCTGTTTTTCTGAACTGCTTCTTGGAAACGTAATTAAAGTGCAAGGGGAGACGATTGCACTCTTCACATTTGCCATCAGGTCAGGAAGTGACATTCCTGGATAATAAGAATTTCCATAATAGATGGAAAGTCCAACCCCAGAGAAGCCTTGAGGTTGATGAAATTAGGGTTTTTCCAAATGAGGAAGATAAGAAGCCACATAAAATGAACTGTAACCTTGGAAACTATGACGTACAAAAACAGATGTAGGCAGAAGGATGAAAGTCCACAGAGAGGGTAGACAAAGGAAGACTGGTGACAAACCGTTTCAAGGTTGTTCAGCTGCAGCCAGGAAAGTAAGGCACTGTGTCTCAAGATGCAGCCAGGAGAGTAAGGCACTGTGTCTCAAGATGCAGCCAGGAGAGTAAGGCACTGTGTCTCAAGATGCAGCCAGGAGAGTAAGGCACTGTGTCTCAAGATGCAGCCAGGAGAGTAAGGCACTGTGTCTGACATTCTGGCATATCTCACCCTAGGTTCTAGGCAGACCAGCTCTCAACTGCATCAGAAATGTCAGGCTTTATATAGATTTTGGTTATAAAAAAAATGTTTGCAACTACCTGATCCTTTGGTTCACTTCCACCCCTAGTGAGTAAAGTTCTGGTTATTAATTTGGCTTCCCTGAAATCCTGATGTTGGGAAGAGGCTGCCTGAGTTAGTGTTCGTGACTATTTTGTTAAATAGATGAGCTATTTCTGATCCATTAAAGCTGAGGACAAGATTCTGGGTCTGACTTGACTCATCCATGAGCTCCTTCCTGCTAGACACAGCCACCTACTGGAAACTTGAAAAATCTCCCAAGTCTCTCTTGCCTTCAGAGACACTTGAAGCCTCGCACATATTTCTCTTTATCCTCTTGCCTTTCTTATGGTATTCAGTCTGTAGTCTCCATACTGCATACTTTGAGAGGGAAGTGACCTGCCTGGGCTCCTGTGTAGTAGCTATCACTCCTGACTTCTGCTAATGACTGAGATCACTGTACACAGTTACTTGCACTGATTCTGGGTATTTTGTTGCACTGCTCACCCATTAACTTCCTTTCCTGGAAAGATGTTTTAAAAACCACTTTGCTTCTGGAAGTAGGCTACTGGCATGCTGCAGGCCTGGGTCAAATCTCAGAGTGACCACAGTATAGCTTTCTTGTTAAGGAAAAAGGCTGAATGGTGAGGTTAGGGCCAGGCTAAGGAGGATCTGAAATGTTTGCTGGGAATACTTGAAGAATTTTGTAGGGAATTGGGAGATTTTGGCTTTCTCAGCTAAGAAGCAACCTGCCCATATATGATTTTTTGATGGTGTAGAGATTGACTAGAGAAGACAAGGGCTGGAGGCATCTATTGTGATGGTCCAAATGCCAGAGGATGAGAGCAGGGCTAGCAATGGAGATGGAGAAACAAAGTTAGAAGAGATTTTGGAGGAACACTATGCAGAATTGGCAAAGAGGTGTCTTCTGAAGGGTGAAGATTGAAAGATTCATGGAAGTCCATTTAAAACTTTATTAGGTATATATTTATTTTTATGTGTTGAAGTCCCTGCCTGCCATGGTCTCATGTGAATGACATGGCAGAGGTTTGCAGAAAATGGACATGGAAATAGCAGTGTCTGGAGGACTGTAAGGTTCAGAAAGCTCTGATTCTCAAAAGTTGTGAGCCATATACCCTGCTGTGCCTCTGTGGTCCCAGGAAGCAGTTCTGACCTCACTGGAGAAAGCTTGCAGTGTCTCCTATGCCTCATTATCAAACTGGAAACAGAAGTTGAATGAGGAAAAGTTACACCCACAAGGAATTGCAGGACTTTACTACTTTATATCTCAAAAATCCAAGTATCATTCATTCATCCACTCATTTACTCAACAAATACCATTGAGTGCCTACAATGTAACATGCACCATTCTGAAAATTCATTGGTAAGCAAAACTAGGAGTGGTCATAGCTGTGGTGGGATTTATGGAATCCAGAGGAAAAGACAGATGTTAATCTATCCTTTAAATGAATGGAAAACTGCCCTTGGAATAAGTACTAAGGGGAGACTTATGGTACTCTAAGGCCTGAGAGTGGGAGAATCTGGCCCAATCAGGGAGGTCTATGAAGTAAGGAAATTTCTTGCACTGATATTTGAAAGGCTGGAAGGAGTTTAAGTGAGCTAAGAGGCCGAGGAAGAGGGTCGGGGGGATCAGAGAGGACAGTATGTGTGAATACCTTGTGGCCACAGGAGGCATTGAGCGCACTAAGGACAGAAAGAAAGCTGTTGTGGCCAGAGTGGAAAGGCCAAGGGGCAGAAAGAAGTAGCAGGCAGCTGGAGTGGGCAGGGCCAGACCATTCTGGGTCTGTGAGCCATGGTAAGAGGCCCGGTGGCTCAGATGGTAAAGCGTCTGTCTACAATGCAGGAGACCTGGGTTTGATCCCTGGGTTGGGAAGATTCCCTGGAGAAGGAAATGGCAACCCACTCCAGTACTCTTGCCTAGAAAATCCCATGGATGGAGGAGCCTGGTGCTGGCTACTGCCCATGAGGTCACAAAGAGTCAGACACGAGTGAGCGACTTCACTTTCACTTTCTTTTATCATGTTTAAAGTCTAATCACATCATGTTGTCTTCTCTGTATTGCTTTAAGGAGTATTTTCTATTTATGGCAAGTATCATTAATTTTTAATGAGTAAAGATTTAAAATATATATGTATTTAAAATTAAAAATTGACTTGATTTAAATAAAAATAGTAATAGTCATACAGGTGGTAGGCAGAAATGGCAAGAATTGCAAACATGGAGTGGAATCAACTCTCATGGAAGGAGTGTGGATGCTGATCACAAGTCTAGTTACCACCCATCACCATACAGTTCACCCCTTTTTTTCATTATACCCCTTCCTCTCAGTTCAGTTCAGTCGCTCAGTTGTGTCCGACTCTGAGCACCATGGACTGCAGCACACCAGGCTTCCCTGTCCACCATCAACTCCCAGAGCTTACTCAAACTCATGTATATCACATCGGTGATGCCATTCAACCTTCTCATCCTCTGTCGTCCCCTTCTCCCCCCACCTTCAATCTTTCCCAGCATCAGGGTCTTTTCAAATGAGTCAATTCTTTGCATCAGATGGCCAAAGTATTGGAGTTTTAGCTTCAGCATCAGTCCTTCCAATGAATATTCAGGACCAATTTCCTTTAGGATGGACTGGTTGGATCTCCTTGTATTCCAAGGGACTCTCAAGAATCTTCTCCGACACCACAGTTCAAAAGCATCAGTTCTTCAGTTCTCTGCTTTCTTTATAGTCCAACTCTCACATCCATACATGACTACTGGAAAAACCATAGCTTTGACTAGATGGACCTTTGTTGGCAAAGTGATATCTCTGCTTTTTAATATACTGTCTAGGTTGGTCATAGCTTTCCTTCCAAGAAGCAAATATCTTTTAATTTCATGACTGCATTCACCATCTGCAGTGATTTTGGAGCCCCCTAAAAAACAGTCTGTCACTATTTCCATTGTTTCCCCATCTATTTGCCATGAAGTGATGGGACCAGATACCATGATCTTAGTTTTCTGAATGCTGACTTTTAAGCCAATATTTTCACTGTCCTCTTTCACTTTCATCAAGAGGCTCTTTAGTTCTCCACTTTCTGCCATAAGGGTGGTGTCAGGTTACTACTAATATGTTCTCTGTATCTACAAGTTTTGTTTTATTTGTTCTTTTGTTTTCTTAGATTCCACATATGAATGAAATCATATGAAATTTGTCTTTCTCCATCTGACCTTTTTCACTAGAAGATAATACCTTCAAGATTTATTCATGTTGTTGCAAATGGCAGAATCTTATTCTTTTTTATGACTGAGAAATAGCCCACCAGGTTCCTCTGTCCATGGGATTCTCTAGGCAAGAACACTGGAGTGGATTGCCATGCCCTCCTCCAGGGGATCTTCCCAACTCAGGGACTGAATCAGCATCTCCTGTGTCTTCTGCATTGGCAGGCAGTTCTTTACCCCTTGCGCCACCTGGGAAGCCCCTGTTGAACAATATGCAAAATGAAATAAGCCAGTCACAAAACAACAAATACTTTATTATTCCACTTATATAAGGTACCCGTGAATAGTGAATTCAGAAAGAGAAAGTGGAATGGCCAGGGCCAGGGGAAGGGTAGAATACTGAGTTGTTTAATGGGTATAGAATTTCAGTTTTACACGATGAAAAGAGTTCTCCAGATTGGCCTCACAAAAATGTAAATACTTAACAGTATGTAACTTTATGCTTAAAAGATGATATATTTTTATTTACAATAGCCAAGATATGGAAATAAGTTCAGTTCAGTTTAGTCGCACAGTTGTGTCCGACTCTTTGCGACCCCATGGACTGCAGCACATCAGGCCTCCCTGTCCATCACCAACTCCCAAAGTCAACCCAAACTCATGTCCATGAGTCGGTGATGCCATCCAACCAACTCATCCTCTGTTATCCCCTTCTCCTCCTGCCCTCGATCTTTCGCAGCATCAGGGTCTTTTCCAGTGAGTCAGCTCTTCTCATCAGGTGGCCCAAGTATTGGAGTTTCAGCTTCAACATCAGTCCTTCCAGTGAACACCCAGGACTGATCTCCTTTAGGATGGACTGGTTGGATCTCCTTGCAGTCCAAGGGACTCTCAAGAGTCTTCTCTAACACCACTGTTCAAAAGCATCAATTCTTCAGTGCTCAGCTTTCTTCACAGTCCAACTCTAACATCCATACATGACTACTGGAAAAACCATAGCTTTGACTAGGTGGACCTTTGTTGGCAAAGTAGTGTCTCTGATTTTTACTATGCTGTCTAGGTTGGTCATAACTTTCCTTCCAAGGAGTAAGCGTCTTTTAATTTCATGGCTGCAGTCACCATCTGCAATGATTTTGGAGCCCAGAAAAATAAAGTCAGCCACTGTTTCCACTGTTTCCCCCTCTATTTGCCATGAAATGATAGGACTGGATGCCATAATCTTAGTTTTCTGAATGTTGAGTTTTAAGCGAACTTCACTTCCCTCTTTCACTTTCATCAAGAGGCTCTTTAGTTCCTCTTCACTTTCTGCCATAAGGGTGGTGTCATCTACATATCTGAGGTTATTCATATTTCTCCCAGCAATCTTGATTCCATCTTGTGCTTAATCCAGCCCAGTGTTTCTCATGATGTACCCTGCATATAAGTTAAATAAGCAGGATGACAATATACAGCCTTGACATACTCCTTTCCCAATTTGGAACCAGTCTGTTGTTCCATGTCCAATTCTAACTGTGTCTTCTTGACCTGCATTCAGATTTCTCAAAAGGCAGGTCAGTGTCTTCCCATCTCTTTCAGAATTTTCCACAATTTATTGTGATCCACACAGTCAAAGGCTTTGGCATAGTCAATAAAGCAGAAATGGATATTTTTCTGGAACTCTCTTGCTTTTCTGATGATTCAATGGATGTTGGCAATTTGATCTCTGGTTCCTCTGCCTTTTCTAAAACCAGCTTGAACATCTGGAAATTCATGGTTCATGTACTGCCAAAGCCTGGCTTGGAGAATTTTGAGCATTACTTGGTAGTGTGTGAGATGAGTGCAATTGTGCAGTAGTTTGAGCATTCTTTAGCACTGCCTTTCTTTGGGTTTGTAATGAAAACTGACCTTTTCCAGTCCTGTAGCCACTGCTGAGTTTTCCAAATTTGCTGGCATATTGAGTGTAGCACTTTCACAGCTTCATCTTTTAGGATTTGAAATAGCTCAGCTAGAATTCCATCACCTCCACTAGCTTTGTTAGTAGTGATGCTTCCTAAAGCCCGCTTGACTTCACATCCCAGGATGTCTGGCTCTAGGTGAGTGTTCACACCATCATGATTATCTGGGTCATGAAGATCTTTTTTGTACAGTTCTTCTGTGTATTCTTAGATGCCCATTTAATTGAACTGACATTAGGCTTTCTTGATCTGTCCTCCATGTTTCCCAACCCCTCTTACTTATTTTGCATAATTTTGAGTTCTTTTGCTGCATTTTTGTTTAAGTTCTTTATATTTATCTTCCAGCTTTAAAATTTTCTGTGCCTATGTGTCTAATCTGCTGTTTAACTTGCATACTGCATTTCTACTTGTAGTTGCTAAATACTTTAATTTGTAGGCATTCTATTTTGTTCATTTAAAAGTTTGCCAAGATCATTCTTTACACTCTCTTGTTTCCTGATATTTTTTCCCTGTTGGTTCTTAAATTTTCTGTCTGATAATTCTGCTACCTAAAATCTTTGTGTTATCCATTGCTTTTTCTGGGTCTCACTGACAGTGACTTACTTCTTCTGATGTTTGTGATTTTGATTGTGAACTGCTAATTTCTATTAAAACTTTATTTGTGGAAATTGCTTAAGACCTGGATCAGAGTGAAACTTCTCCAGAAACGATTTGTGTTGTTTTTGCTAGCCTCCTTCAAGAGACAGTTTTATTTCTTGTTCACCTTCGTGGGTGTAGCTCTTTGGTGCTTCAGTTTTACACAGTGCACTCCTCTTAAATATCCCACTTTAGAGACCTCCAGACTGTCTGTCCTGCTCCACACTCTGTGCAGCCATTTAAAAGGCAGCATAATTATGGTCTTGAGGGTGTGGCAAATGTCGTTTAAATAAAGGTCATTCCAACACTCTCTTTCATCCAGGGGTTTCTGTTTTCTCTTTATTTATAGCATCCTCAGAGCTTTTAAATGTTTTAATTTTTCATCTGTTAATATTTTATGTAGTATTTTAATTATTTTAGTTGCAAAATTATATAGGGTATTTACCTCTCCATGTCATTCCAGAGTCCTCTTCAAGCTTCACATTTTCTTTATATAAAAACCATTATATATATATATATATATATATATATATATATATATACACACACACACACATATATATTTTTAGTAGTGACTCCTGACTTCAAATAGAACCCGTGAGCCTCTAATTAACAAGCATGTGAGAACGTTTTTTCTCTTGAGATTATATTTATTTACACAAAGTTTCATGGAAAGGAGTATAGCAACTAACTTTTTCTTGTGATAAAACTGAAGGATGAGAATAATGTTTAAACATAAATATAAATTTAAATTAGGAAAAAGAACATGGTCTTCAAACTTACACTTGTGCTATGTCTTACAACTCCTTTTGTTTCTGTATCATAAAAATATCTTTTGCTAACCCTCAGCTGGTAAAGAATCTGCTTGCAGTGCAGGAGACCCAGGTTCAATTCCAGGGTTGGGAAGATCCCCTGGAGAAAGGCATGGCAACCCACTCCAGTATTCTTGCCTGGAGAGTCCCTGTGGACAGAGGAGCCTGGGTGACTGCAGTCCATGGGGTTGCAAAAAGTCGGACATGACCGAGTGACTAAGCACAGCACAATGTTTGTTAAATTGTCTTATAGATGTAAATTTCCACATTTGAGCATTGTGTGCCATATCATGTAACTATAACTCTCTAGGCCTTGCTAGTAATTGTCATATAAGCATTACTTGTGAAATTCTGTTCTATGGCAGATCTGTATTATTTCTAAATTTCTTTCTTTGATTTTGGTGTTATCAGATTTACATTGTCTGCCTCTTCTCCCTTTCTCTATGCAATTACTAATTTATTCCCAGACTCTAACACATTCTTTGTCTTAAGTGTTAGAAACTTTTTTCTTCTGGTCTATGCAGTCGACAATGAATTCAATATGCTTGCATCTGCACTCCCAACTGAGTGAAGGTAGAAGTTATGTCTTACTCATTTCTGGGTCTAAGTGCTTTATAATTTCATAGGAGCTCAGGAATGTAATGAATAGAACTCAGGAATATAATGAATAGAATAGAAACAGAAGAAAAAAAGAATCAAAATCCAGGTTCTTGAATAGCAATTAAATCTGCTGTTGAGGCCACCGGGCTTTCTTCAGGGTGCGAGATGTCTGAGTGGGGCCCAGCAGGGGCAGGGTTAGTGTTCAGAGCCCAGGGCATCATCAAGTGATTTCCTATCACTCAGCCCAGCCCTTTGACTCTCTTTCTTAGCCACCTGGCTGCGAACTGTCTGAGCCAAAGGAGCCTCAGAGTGTGGGTGATGGGACCCGGCCACTGAGGGATGCTGGGGAGGGAGGCTGGCCCAGTCATCTCTGCATGTCATCTCTGCATGATGGCTCTGTGGTCCTGGGGAAGCTACAAGCTGGAGACTACTCCCACCTCCCCTCCCCATCCCAGGCCCAGCATTTTGTTTCCTCCAATTAACTGTGCATAACAACAAGGAGTGAAACCAAGTGATTTAAGTAATAATTTATCATGTTCAGTTCACCATTAACAGCCATCTAGTGTTTCCTTTGCCCTTTTAAATGAGTCTTTGTTCTAGTGCTCAGCTCTTTAGTGTATTCCATAAGCTTTTAGTGCATGCTTTCCCTCCCTCCCTCCCACTCTCCCTCCCTCCTCCTGCCTTCCTTGAGCTCTGAAGCACCAGTGTCTTTCTGGGAGCAGCTGAGCCACCTGTCATCTAGCATCCTTGTCCCATTTAATAGAGAACTTGAGTGTTAATATGTGAGCAAGAACTCCAGGCTGGGTGCTGAGAGATGCAAGGGAAAAGGATACAGTCATTGCCCTGGACTGGCTTTCAACCTAACTGGGATTGGGTGAGGCTCATCCAACATAAAGTGATCAGAGGAGGGGACAGAATTTGTCAGTGTCAGCCAAGTAAGGCCTTGCTATAAGGAAAGCTCCCTGGAGGAAAGGACTGAAACGAGTTCTGAATGTTGGTGGGGATTTGGGGAGAAAGTAGAGGAGAGGGCAGCTCACACAGGGGCTGGAGGTGGGCACAGGTGTGGATTTGGGCAAAAACTGGGGTGAGGGCAGGTGAGGTAAGGTCAGGGAGGTGAACCTTAACCAGCCTAGTGCTTGGTCTTTTGTCTGCCTGCTTGCTAGTTGGTCTCTTCTATGAAATCACCTGGTCTGTGAGCCTCTTTTTCTTAACCCTGTGGTTTCTGGGGTGTAGAGAGCCCCTTACAGAAGAAATCAGACAGTGGCCCCAGTGAAGTCTTAGGTTTTCTTGGTCTATTTACTTTCATGGCTGTACTCTGTTGGGCTGTGTATGTGTATATGAGTGAGTGAGTATGTTGAGGAATGAACACCTTGGCTCTCAGGGACTCTCATGAGCCCCTTGTGTTTCTGGACTTGGGGCTAGGGTGGTAATAACAGAGCTGGGGCAGCAGGGGCCATAGCTTTGAGTCACTGAGGCTGTGAGACCCTAAGCCCCTGACAGAGGCCCTGAGAGCAGATCTGTCCCTACCTGAGGTCTGTTTGGCTCCCTGATGGTGGAAGATGGGACTAAGGATGGGAAGCCTGGACCTTCGGAGGGTCTGAGGGAACACCCTCCTCTCAAGCAAGGTCCCAGGGCTCTGGGGGCATGTTGCGGGTCCCCTGGTCCAGTGCCCAGCCTAGTGCTCTAACCCCTTCTCAGAAGGAATCAGTATATTGGGCGAGGAGTCTTACTGGCCTCCCAAGGAGCCAAAGTGCTAACAGGTTTGACTGCCCAGGGCACTGATCATCCTGGAGGGAGAAGATGCAGGGACCCCATGGTCTGACTGTCTAGGCATCTAGGAACCTGTTCTCACATGCTCACTTCAAAGTGTCTCCAGGCTAAAATGTCTTTAAAATGAGACCTTGGGGCGGGGAGGAGGGGGGAATATTCCCTAAGATTTAGTTTTAATTTATGAAATTGAGAGCAAGCAAAATAAGACAATATTGTCTTTAATTCCAAATGATGGCAATCCAATGAGGTGGAGACATACTTCTTTACTAAAATGTCTTCTGAGGATAGCATATTATTTGTTTAAAAAATAATCAGAGAAATTGCTTGAGATGGAGGGTGAGACCCCAAGGGCATGCACGTAAAAAAAGAGGGGGACATCTTTCAAACTGTTATGCTCAAGGCATCAAAAGAAATTTGCCTCATTCCTGAAAGGTAAGATGGTAAGAAATTTAGTTGAATAGAAAGAATTGAATCCAGTGGAGTTGGGGAAGGCCAACGGAGATCCTCCAGGGCCAGAAGTGAGGGGCAGTAGAATTGGATACAGGTCACAGAGAGGTACATACAGGCAGCTAACGTCTGTGGTCCAATGAAAGAATGCGTTCTTTTAACGGTAACGGACTGCCACAGGGGCAAGCATGCCTGTGGAGTTTGGTTGGGCCACTTTATACAGAGGTAGCCAGTGAGCTTCTGTGCTTGGGATTTTAGAAAGAGAACTGAGTCTCATCCAGTGTAGATTTTGACATGAAACATTTAACCCAAGGCCACGTGATAAACTGAGGAGGAAGGTCTTCCTACGTCTAATGTGACAGCCATTCTGTTTCTGAACTTAAACCTTAGTGGATATTGTCTCTCTTCTATATACATTGTGAATTCATTTCCAGATGCCTTTAAATTTGCTCTAGAAATACCAACATCCACTTTATGCATAGTCAGGAAAAAGTAGGAAAAAAAAAAGCTGAAATGTCATCTCAGGGATACTGAACTACAGCCCCTGGACCACCTTCAGCCTTCCAGGGATGGTGGAAAGGGGTTGCGGGGTGGGGGAAGGAAGGGAGGATGGTAAGGGAGAGGGTTGGGAAGGCAGCTGCACAGTCAGGTCAGCTGTGTTTCTTCCTGTCACTGCAGCTCAATTCCTTTCCTCTGCATTCCCCAAGGAGTGACTGTGCAGATATCTGATGCCATGCAGGCCACTGGGCTTTTGTTCAAAGCCTAGACCCGTTCTTCCCTTTTATAAGCTTGATGGTGCTGTCACTTTAAGACTTTGCCTAGCCTTTTTTCTTCCCTTCCTCTCTAACAAGACCAAACTGAGAAGAATGAAGCCAGGGTAAATTGAGAAAATATTTGAAACCTATTAAGTGTGGCTACAAGTTTATTGCAATTCTTAAGTTAATTATATCCTTTTTGACTTCCAGCCAGTCCCTTCACTGGGCTTCCATATAGACTTGGCCACCTATCCCAGCCTCAGGCTGGCAGCATGCCTATCTGCCTGCCTTATTCCTTCCCTCCTTCCTTCCCACCACCTCTTCCCCCTCCCTCCTGCACAATTAAGTCAGCAATCCTCAGTAGCTACTACCTCCTGGGGCCTAAATGTAACTGGGAGTGTGGTGAGTGTAAAGCATTTGAAATGTGTGTGTATTTGTATCCATGTGAGGGGCAGGAACGTGGTACACAGTGGAAGGTCACATATGTAAACACTGCCTCTTACCTCAGCCACAAACATTTATTTTAGCTTGTACCCTGCAAAGTGTTATCCCCAATCATTTAAATTTCATGGGTTCCTGTACAGTAGGTGTTATCACTGTATATCCAGGAGTTTATGGATGAAGCAACTGAGGCTCAGAGAAATTTTACAAAGAGATTGATCACATAATTATTATAAGGATTTGATTTAGATCGTACCTGAGTGATCTAGTGGTTTTCCATACTTCTTCAGTTTAAGCCTGAATTTTTCAATAAGGAGCTCATGATCTGAGCCACAGTCAGCCCAGGTCTTTTTTTCTTTTTTCTGACTGTGTAGACCTTCTCCATCTTTGGCTGCAAAGAACATAATCAATCACATGCAAAGAGATAGAGGAAAACAGCAAAATAGGAAAGACCACAGATCTCTTCAAGATAATTGGAGATATCAGGGGAACATTTCATGCAAGGATGGGCATGATAAAGGACAATAATGGTAAGGACCTAAGAGAAGCAGAAGAGTTTAAGAAGAGGTGGCAAGAATACACAGAAGAACTATATATAAAAGGTTTTAATGACCTGGATAACCACGATGGTGTGGTCACTCACCTAGAGCTGGACATCCTGGAGTGTGAAGTCAAGTGGGCCTTAGGGAGCATTGCTATGAACAAAGTTAGTGGAAGTAGTGGAATTCCAGCTGAGCTTTTTAAAATCCTAAAAGGTGATGCTGTTAAAGTGCTTCACTCAGTATGTCAGCAAATTTGGAAAACTCAGCAGTGGCCACAGGACTGGAAAAAGTTAGTTCTCATTCCAATCCCAAAGAAGGGCAATGCCAAAGAATGTTCCAACTACCATATGGTTGCACTCATATCACATGCTAGCAAGGTTATGCTCAAAATCCTTCAAGCTAGGCTTCAGAACCATGTGAACTGAGAACTTCCAGATGTACAGGCTGGGTTTAGAAAAGGCAGAGGAACCAGAGATCAAATTGTCAACATTCGTTGGATCATGGAGAAAGCAAGGGAATTCCAGAAAAGCATCTACTTCGTCTTCACTGACTGCACAAAAGCCTTTGTGTGGCTCATAACAAACTGTGGAAAATTCTTAAAGAGAAGGGAGTACCAGACCTCCTACTTGTCTCCTGAGAAGCCTGTATGAGGGTCAAGAAAGAAGCAACAGTCAGAAACCGGACATGGAACAACTGACTGGTTCCAAATTGGGAAAGGAGTATGACAAGGCTGTATTATTGTCACTCTGCTTATTTAACTTCAATGCTGAGTACATCATGTGAAATGTCAGGCTGGATGAAGCACAAACTGGAATCAAGATTGCCAGGAGAAATATCAACAACTTCAGATATGCAGATGATACCACTTTAACGGCAGAAAGTGAAGAGGAACTAAAGAGCCTCTTCATGGGGTGAAAGAGGAGAGAAAAAGCTGGCTTAAAACTCAGCATTCAAAAAAGATCATGGTATCCAGTCCCATCACTTCATTAAAATAGAAGGGGAATAAGTGGAAGGAGTGACAGATTTTTATTTTCTTGGGCTCCAAAATCACTACAGACAATTACTGCAGCCATGAAATTAAAAGACATATGCTCTTTGGAAGGAAAACTGTGACAAACCTAGACAGCATTTTAAAAAGCAGAGACATCACTTTGCTGACAAAGGTCCATTTATTCAAAGGTGTGGTTTTTCTGGTAGTCATATACAGATGTGAGAGCTGGACTCAGAAGGCTGTGTACAGAAGAACTGATGCTTTTAAATTGTGGTGCTGGAGAAGACTCTTGAGAGTCCCTTAGACAGCAAGAAGATCAAATCAGCCAATCCTAAAGGAAATTAACTCTGAATATTCATTGGAAGGACTGATGCTGAAGCTGAAGCTGCAATACTTTGGCCACCTGATGTGAAGAGCTGACTCATTGGAAAAGACCCCAATGCTTGGAAAAACTGAAGGCCAAAGGAGAAGGGGACAGCAAAGGATGAGATGGTTAGATAGCATCACTGACTCAATGGACATGAATTTGAGTAAACTCCAGGAGATAGTGGAGGACAGAAGAGCCTGGCATGCTGCAGTTCATGGGGTCACAAAAGGTTAGATTTGACTTGGTGATCAAACAACAACAACATTTTATGTCAACTCAGCTAGGACCAGAGAAAGCCAGTATACAGTAAGATAGGAGAGCAAAGAGCCTGGGGAGCAGCAACAGAACCAAGAGATGAGGAGAAGCAGAACCTCCTGAATATCCTGCAGGTCTTCAGTCTGTGGTTCTATTCCATGAGAGTCAGTAGCTTCTCTTCCCTTGGATTCTGTATGACATTCCCATTCCTTACCAATAAAATCTCTTTCTCTTTTTTTTTTTTTTTTTTTTTTGCTTATACAATATACTAGGGTTAGGATTTCCTTACTTGCAACCAAAATAATCTTCAATAATGCATATCAGAAAATGGAAGCAGTGAGCTAAGTGCTAAATATAGGTACAAGAAGTGAATAATAGGAGTTAGAGGATGGAGTAGTTTTTGCTGTTGTTTTGCAGGAGATCTCATGAGCTGGACACTGAAGCCTTGCTCACAACCTACATGTATGTAACCATTTGGCAAACCTTGTTGAGATGACAGGAGAATACACAGAAACCATCTTTTAGCAAGTTTTCAAGCCTAGCAGATGCTCTCGGTACCCATGCTACACTCCCTCAGACTACCTCCGATTTCAGCTAATATGTGGTGGACAGTTCCTGTGCTCTAACAGCATCCCACCTCAGTGGTCTCTCTTGCTTCTTTTGGCTTTTCTGTCTCAGTGGTTTGCCACATGAGCTCTCTCAGCCCATGAGCAAGCATAACCCAGAGACTGGAGGTCAGAGAGAAATTAACCTCAACAGAGACTGGAGGATCTACTTCCAAGATGGCTTACTCTCATGGCTGATAAGTTGGTGCCAGTTATTGGCAAGACACGTCAGTTCCTTCCCATGTCGAGTCTCCACAGGGCTGATTGAGTGTCTTCACAGCACAGTGGCTGTTGGCTCCTTGCAGAGGTGCAGTCCAAGAGAACAGGGAGAAGCTGCATTGCCTTTTGTGATTGAGACTCAGAAATTACACACTGTCACTTCTGCAATATCATGGTGGTTATACCTGTTCAATTTGGGATAGGACCACGTAAGAACATGAATATCAGAGGTAAGGGTCACTGAGGCCATTTTGGAGGCTGATTATCATAATGTCCCTGTGGGCAACCCTCAGCCTCTAAGGGATATAAGCCAGAGGACAAATGCCCAGCTTCATAATTCTCAAATAAATTCTGCATTTCCTCAGAAATTCCTGAGAGAGGCTGAGCCTCCAATCTGCCATATCAGCTGAAGTGTACACCCTTTATTGGCTTTTCATCCTTCTTAGCCTTCCATTTCTCTTTCCCTCATGCATGTTTCCTATGATCCACCTCCCAAACAAACTCTTTCACTGAAGGACTTGTCTAATGCTTTTGGAGGAACTAAAACAAACTAAAACACAAAGGTAGTATCTAAAATAATCTTGAAATGGTGTGGAGCCAATCACAAAGGTGATATACTGTGCTATTGGAATATTGATGGCTAATCATGTAGAGGAGGCTCACAGAGGGATGGCATGGTCATGAAAACTTCATGGAAGCAGCAGGAATTGAGAAATGGAGGGACTGGGGAAAGGGGCAGGAAGAAAGGCAAGAGGAGGGCAGCTTTAGCAATACTCTGGGTGAGGCAGGGGGCAAAGAAGAGGGATGTGGCTGGAGCAGGAGTGGTCAGTACATGGGGCAGTCTCCCAGGAAGGGGCAAGGGCAGACTGTTCATTGGGAAGGCCGTTACAACAGTCCAGTGAGAGGTTAGAAGGGCTTTACCTCTGGAAATGAAGGCTAGAAAGGAAGAGCAAGATCGTACAGAGCCAGACACATCAGAGCCAGATAGATAGGACTGAGGAGCCTGTATTGGGTTTCAGAAAGGACTATGAGGTTAGTAGTTCTCTTATTCATTTGCAAATAATTATTAAGCACCTAGTAAATATATACAGTTTTAAGAATATGGCCATAACAGTGAATAAGATCATGAAACTATGTCTTCAACAAGCGTGTTTTCTGTGGGGATATATCTGGGAATCTCCCTTAGGACCTTAAAGGTAAGTACATCCTTGGTAATGGATTCTGGACTTCCTCAGATGTGTGTCCCCAGAATTAGTCACAACCAGTTCTCCTTGGTTTGCTCATTTTAAGTTTCCCCACAAAATATTCTGTTCCCTTTGACTGCTCTCACCTTCTGCTGTGCTGGACATCACACTCTCAGCATCACTCATTTACATGGGCATCTTATTGTCAGTGAGATAGCAGTGGTGCACGTCAGGGAAACAAAGGACTTGGTGGTTATACATAAAATAATCAGAAGCATAAGACAGTGCCAGAGCTGTGCCTTTGGCTAGTACAAGTTCCTGTTCAAGCTTGGCAATATCGAAGTGGTGTGCAAGGCCATGCAAAGCATTCCTTCATCTCAGCCTCCCCCTCAGCTATCCCCATGGAACCACTTGAGATTCTCTACACAGTCTTGTCTTTCCAGGCTGGTGTGACCTGGCTTATGCTTTTCCCGAAAAGCCCATCCTTACTTTCTCTACATATTGAGTTCTTACTCATTTTCTGAGCTTCTGTTCAAATCCCACTTCTTCTTGGAACACTTCCCAGAATGAGTTGCTCTCTGTTCTATGCTTTGAAGGCCTTTGTTTGCATCTTGCTTGCTGACCTTTGATGTTCCCATTCTTGTTTTGTAGTTCTTTGAACACATGAAGTCTCTTTCTCATAAAGAGACTGCATACTGCTCAAGGGCCCACATCTCATTATAGTATTTCCAAGTACTATGAAATAGTGGAGGTTGAATGTCATCTTTGCGAAATCAGCAGATGGGAGGCATGGTTGCTGCTAAAGCAGATGCACCATACTTGACCACTGATGCTGAAGTGGATCACCTTATCAGATGGTCGGACTGAAACTGGCAAGGTCTTGCTGCCTACTAGCACTTGAGGGAGGTGACGATGCTATACGGTTTGAGGTATGCAAATGTGAGTGCTCTTGCATTGGCATTTCATGTTACAAGGAAGTGTGGGGTCTCAACCACTGGACCAACAGGGAAGTCCCTGTGCTCAATTTTTCAAATGCAAGTATGTCTTCCCTAAGTTCCCCACGGGGAAGGTGAGTCTGGGGGAAGTCCTGAATGCAAGCTGCATGCTGCTTGGGCAGCCTGTGTTTGTGTAGTACTCTTAGTCAATTAAGTCCTTACCCCTGGAATAATTTTCACTTCCTTGAAGATGGAGCTAGAAAGATTCTTTGAAACTTCAGAGTGGGAAGTCTGAATCTGACTTAATAGCTTAGGAAAATAATATTTGCAAAGAGTTTATATTAAAAAGGCCAGGGCCTCTTAAGATAATGGATTTACAGGCCTCCTTTACCTCTTCAAATGCACACATTTCTGTCCATGTAAAAAATGCTCCTTAACTCTGAGCACTTCTCTTATTCTTTGATCTTCTCTTACTCTGAGAGTCACCCTAAAATCAGAAAAGGGTTTAAAACGGTCATATACACAGTGCCGGGCCTGGTGCTAATCTCATCCCACATGTGCAATTTCATCCTCTCCATGGGGTCTAGGTGTTGAGGCAGTAGGGGGAGAAAAACAACCAGGACTGCTCTCTCTTAAATTAAGATACTTATATCTAGTGTTTGCAAAGTGTTTTCACAGATACAATCACATTTGCTTCCTGAGGCTAAGAAAATTTGGAAGATTATCCCATTTTATAGGGAGAAAATAAGGACTCAGAGCAATTGAGTGATCTGTCCAATATCACACAGCTTTGAATAGTAGAGCCTAGTTCTTCTGACCAGAATTCAGTGCCTCTTCTGGCAGGATGAAAAATCTGCCTGTGATTCCAATCCAACACTCCTTTAAACAATTGCTTCCTACCTCCTGCTTCCTTATAAACACTCATATTGTGTCCTTAACCTCAGTTCGCCGTCAGCTGGCCTCTGAAAGGTAACAATGGCTGAAAATAGTTTATGGTATGACACTGCCCAGCAGGATTTCATTTTCCCCCAAGAATTAACAAAACAGAAACTTACATAGGAGAGTTTGAGTTTGGTGACAGGTCCATTGTGGAGTTGCTTTGGTGGCCAAGGGGTCTTATTGGTGTCCCTTATGATAAATACATAAGCAAGCATGTATTTTCATAGATCTGAACCCTGGTGTTGATGGCACAAGAGAAGAGAAAGTTGGAGGAGCCGAATGGGTGCCCTGTGAACAGTTTCACATTGTGGACCCCAAGGTTCTGGGGGATGAGACCCTACGGCCCCAAGTTAGCTGACCTGCAAGCTAAGCTGAATGCAGAAGCAGCATGGCTTTTCAGATCGAGTTTTCTGTATTTTCTCACCCACTTGGATGAGGCCAAAGGAAAGAAAAAACAACCTGTTTCTTTATTAATGATGCTTTCTGCAGAGTTAGATTAAGCACTGATTAAAGGCAGATGCTTCCAAAGTATAAATGTAAGTATCATCTCAGTCACTTCTCCGGTTACAGGGTTTCCTACACGATTCTTTAAAATCACTTTGGCTCACTTCCCATTCGCCTTCCTCTATGCTCTCCACCCAGCTTTGGAGCCGCCCCTCCCAGAAGGGCTTCAACTGTCAGGAGCAGGAGCTTGGACTCTGTGAGAGACTTGCTCTGTGGAGAGCTTCAAGAGGTGCCACGGGAGCTGCTGCCTGGAGCTACCTTACCAGGAGGAAGGTAAGTCTTCTGGGCTGGGAGCAGCCCTGTTCTTCTGTCCTTTCAAGGCTGGACCTGCCACTATGGAACTTGCTGTCTTTTTCATCAGGGTAAAGTACGGGTCTTCTGTAACATTTTCCTGCTCAAATCAGAGGCAGAGACCAGGTACCAGGATACATGGCTTAGGCAATAGGGTCCATCAGGTGATTCTCCTCCTTTCAAGTGCTCTGAGAGGGCATGGGGATAGGAGATGGTCAGCTGGCTGGCCTGGTAGGTGCTTGCAACCCTGGACTTTGAGTCACAAACTGGGCTTTTCTAGAAATGATGCGTTCAAGTCTTGGTCTCCATCTGAAGCTATTGTGCAAATCCTCCAAACATTTTCTGAATTCCCTGTGGCCAGTTAACTTAATCAGAAATTGATATACATGAGGGTGTTTTTTGTTTTGTTTGTTTGTTTGTTTGTTTGTTTGTTTGTTTTAGAATAGCTAGCACCTAGCTTGGGATTGGCTTTGGACAGAGATCAAATTGTGTTAAAGTCTGTACATGTTTGCTTTCTTTCTGATTTTCTTATGGGATCTATGAAGGAGGAAGAGTATGCATATATTCTTGTAGCCCACATTCATGAATATGACTTATGCATCACCAAAGTTGGAACTTGTTATGGGGACCACCACCCAAAATGGATGAGAAGGCATCCTGTAGAGTGTAGTTGCCACTGGACTCTCTGGCTTGGGTGAGTGGGAGGGTGTCATGGTGGGGCTCCTGGGATGCCTGTGGGAGTGCCATGTGAATAGTAGCAGTGAGGCTGATGTTCAGGGAAGAACGTCACACACAGTGAGGGTGCCATCCACCCAGCCCAGCTGGAAGCTGTGTGCCTTTTTCCTCCTGACTTCCTTCTGTCACCTTCTTGGAATGTCTTAGCTTAGGTATAACAATGTAGGTGGATAGGTGGAATTGCATGAATTGAGATTCTCCAGCACTTATGGGGTCGTAGGCAAGTATTTCCATTTCTCTAAGCCCTGTTTTCTTTTGTAAAATGTGGATGGTATAATAATATCTACCCTGTAGCTCTCTTGGAAATTATGAGAGATAATCTATTTAAAGTGTTTGACAGTGCTTAGCCCATGGCTCAGACTCTTATTAACCTCAGAGTGGACCTTTGGCATTTTAGATTGTGTGGACCAGATCCATGGCAAAAGGTTCTGGTTGTACAGCTGCAATCCTTTTGTGACTTCCTCTTACTGGTTAGGGAAAAGTGTGAGGGTCGAGCTCCTAGAGAAAACTAGCAAGAAACACTAGTTAAAGGAAGATGTAAGGTTAAAATCTCTGTCTCTTAAGAGAGGGGATTCAGCTTAATTCCAAATGAATATTTCTTTTCAGAAATCCCCCAAGGATAATATTTATCTCATTAGATTGCTCTGAGGATTAAATGAGATAATAATTTTGCTGGAACAAGGTAGACATCATTAAATGACATCTATCATTGTGAAAATGTTTGAAATGTCATGTTAATTGAAAAATTCACAGAGTGAAATGGCATATGTATCGTAATGAGCGCTATGTAAATATATCCACAAGAAGACTACAGAAAAGAAATCCCTCCCAAATGTTAAAACTTGCATGTGGTCAGTAGCTTTGGTTTGTGAGTGATCATTTCCTTGTTTTCTAAATTTTCTTTAATGGATGATTCTATCAGCCCAAGCCCTGGCAGGAAACAGATGGCACATTCAAACTGGGCATTTTGAGGATGTTTTATTGAAGAGACATTTTATAAAAGTTCAGGCAGAGTTACAGTAACAGAAACAAGTTAGAGTGCTGTTCTCAGGTGTGTTGAGAATGGGTGACATTATATTCCACATCTGAAGGGGAAGGGGAATGTGCTATAGAACCAGAAGTGAAGCTGTGTAGATAGAACCAGAAGGGAAGCTGACAGGAACTGTGCTGCATGCTGCCATCAGGGAGAGAGTTGGGAAAGAAATCCCTGACCCCATTCTCCACTGTTCTCTGGGTCTCTTGCTGGTTCCTCCCATTGGCCAAGCTCAACCAGAAGCCAGAGTTCAAGGGACCCCAGTGAGGGGGCTCCAGGTAGATCAGCTCATGGGCATTGAGTAGGGTGGGAAAGGATGGAGAGAGACCTGTAGAGCAAATTAAGATGGCCAGCACAGTAAGATTATGTAGCTGTTGTAATTATAGGTAAAATCATAAACAAGAAAGAAAAGCCTTTTGCTATCCTCAGTGCTTTCACACCATGCTCTTCTGACTTCTAGCCTTCATAACCGTGCCTTCCTCCAGGCTCCCAAAGCCCCTGGTGCTTCCGCTAGTGCAGCCGCACTCGTCGTATGGCTTCATCCTTCGTGCTTGACTTGCTTGATTCCCCACACCATTGTAAGACCCTGGAGGCTTGTAAGACCCAGCACATGAGTGAACGAACGATTGGAATTCAGATCTAAATAACTCTATAAAGCTATAGATTTGAATTAAGGTCTGGAGCTACTTAATAGAGAGTGGATTCCTGATGAATTTAGGGTCTCTGCTCACGGAAGTGAGGCCTCAGCCCTCCTTCCTAGGTGAGTGTTTGTTTTTTATTTGGTGGCAGTGGGCCCGTGAGCCTGTTGAGCCCAGACAGGCCCTCAGAGGCCCTGACAAATGGCTCCCCACCTCGCTGGCCAGTTTAGCCTATCACCTGATGGGGGTCTGGCAGAGCATTCTCACGGGCCTCCCAGTCGCCAGGATTGCCTTGTGTCAAATCATAATTCACATGGTCTCCTGGTTTAGGACTGTAAATTGAGATTAAGCTTGCTTCCTTTCTGACTCTAGATTTAGAGCCTGTCTTTATACCTGATACTTTGACTCTCTGTTTTGAATTAGAGAATGTTTTGAGCCCTTGAAGAATTTTTGCAATCTTTTTTCAATCCTATGAAAGTCACATACATGCATATAACTCAAATAGCTCCGAAGGAGGAAATGTTGGGAAGGATAGAACATGAAAAATGAAATGTTTCCACCTTAACCAATATATCTAGTCTACTTTTAACCATTTCAGTTTTTCAGTCTTCTGGTCATTGTCTCACTTAACTCTAAATAATTCTCTTATATGTCTGTTTCTTGATTTATCAAGTTTAAGTAAAAATTATTGAATTGTGACTGTGTATAATGAAGGATGACTTCCTTGGTGGCTCAGATGGTGATGAAGGATTTAACTCCTTACAGTAATCCTTCTGTCTTTCTCATGATTTCTTCCAGTTTTTGTTCCCTGTATTTCTAATTTGGTTTTGCACTTAATTACCTGTGTAATTTTAAGGGATAAACTTGTACTGCTTGATGCGTTGACCTTCCATAGAATGTCGTATTTCTCTTAAGTGTTTAGGATGAAGAAGTTGGTGCCTCTGAACTTCCCTTCATCTTTTCTCTCCAACTTCAGCTTGTAACAGTATTTTATAATATTTATAACATTTTGAAGTCTATCCTGTAATTATAATTAATTTTTCTTTATGTATCAGATGATTGTTAAAAATAAAAACCTAATATATATCAACAGGCTCACGGGCCCACTGCCACCAAATAAAAAACCTTCATGATATAATGATTTTTGTAGCTATAAGTCTCTAAAACCAAGTACTATATTTGGACCCTTAAAGAAGGGGGTGGACTCTGATATCACTGACCTTCTGCTGCATGAAGGAGAATGTTCTAAGTGTCAGGTCACATGGACTCTCTTTTTTTCCCTATCCTTATAATCTGTTGGCTGCTCAGATCATTTAGTTGGCCTCATGTGCAAAACATGACTTTTTGAAGAACATTTTATTTTCATGAAATTTCTAATTATCTTAATTTTCTTACTTATTAATAAGCCAGTTTCTTAATCATATATTTTTGTTAGAAAGAATTTACTTATTTATTTATTTTTTTATAGAAATTTATTTATTTTAATTGGAGGTTAATTACTTTACAACATTGTATTGGTTTTGCCATACATCAATATGAATCTGCCACAGGTATACACGTGTTCCCCATCCTGAACCCCTCTCCCTGTCCCCTCCCTGTACCATCCCTCTTGGACTTTATTCTTGAAGACTTTTTCTTATGGTGTTCTGATTTCTGATTCTTGCTGGATAAAGACCATTGAGGTGCAGATATCCTGGAATAGTTTTATTGCACTCTTGGGTTGGGTACAGTATATCTTGGAGCCCATGCATCCTCCATTTTTTGATTCTTTTTTTGCTGTTTGGGAGCATATACTCAATTTTTTTTTATAACGAATCATTTAATGTTACAAAAATTTGCCTCCCCACTTGAGTATTAATGAGGCTTAGGAAAAAATTGCACTTAGCTAATTTAATTCTTTGTGGGCTTCCCTGGTGGCACAGATGGTAAAGAATCTGCCCACAATGCAGGAGGCCCAAGTTTGATCCCTGGGTCAGGAAGATCCTCTGGAGAAGGAAATGGCAACCCACTCCAGTATTCTTGCCTGGGAAATCCCATGGACAGAGGAGCCTGGAGGGCTGCAGTCCACAGAGTTGGACACTGCTGAGCAACTAACATACACACAAATTAATTCTTCAACGAATTTTCCATGCAATGAAATTATTTTCTGTACAGAAATTTTCAGAATTAAATATTTTTGTATTTGAATATTTCCAAATTTTATCATTTATAATTTGTGCCATATTTATTTTACTAATTCATTACCTTAATTAATTTTGCATGTGCAGCCTCTGTTTCTACAGTCCAGTTTTCCTGAGTCTACTTCTGTTAAAGAGTATTTGATTCTTCCATTAATTTTTTTCAGTTAATAAGAAAATTTTACTGCATGTGGTTTTATTTTATCAGATTTGAGTTGATAATTTTTATAAACTCTTCTTTTTTCCTGGGTCAGTTTTTGTGGTTTTCAGTGTTAACTTTTTTTTTCCTTCTTTAGACAGTTTATTTTAATTGTTGTTATTTAAAAGAAGAATGCCAAAATAATTGTGGCTTAAGATTTGAATCTAAAACTTGTGTTGAACAGCTCTTGAATACATGTCATTATATCCAGGTTATTATCCAAAGCTCATGAGAAATTATCCTCTATAGATGCAAATGCTAATTTATACCTATTTATTATTGTTAGTCAGAAAATTCTTCTGATTACATTTTCCCTAATGGTTTCATACTTCCCCCCTCCTCCCAGTGTTACCTTTAAGATGTAGTTCTTTAGTTATTACATCGTCTACAACAAATTTTGATGTGTGCAGTTTAAGGGGGTTATCAGTTTCATTTGTGTTGTTTATTTTTATAAAGTCTTTTTTACTCAAGAACCCAACCAAGATACCTCAGGGTCAGAACAGCAGGATCAGAGTATCCATTTTCTTTTCTAATAGTCTCATTATTATGTCAAGAGCCCTCCACTGTATTTCTTGCTGCAACTTAGCATAAAGTCTAGTTTTTGCCATCAAGGGTCTTTACCTGGCTCAACCATTTTATAGGATCAACTAACACTCATATGCTATTTACGGCAAAGGACTTTATGCTTGTCTTAAATGTCTTTTATGAGCTCTAGAGCCAAATTCAGTAGAGTATCATTATATGCTTACTTCATTTGTATAAATTCGACTATACACGTTTATGAGAGAGAATAGAGGGGAGAAATAGAAGGGAAGAGGCATGGAGGGAAGGGGAGAGAAGAGAGAGTAATTTAAATAGTGTAGCCTGTTCCATCATCTGGGCACATCTATTACAAGCTTGACCCTGAATGAGTGGAGGACAGAATCCTCTGAATCTATGGTCCCAGGCTTGGTTTCTGTTGACATACAGCTCACACCTTGTGAATATTACATTACCCTTAGTGTGTTTAAAGACATTTTTTTGTTGCCTTTATTATGACTCTTAAACACAATCCAGCTACTTTCTTCACTGAAGAAAGAGTGTCTGGTTCTGGCACTGGAAGAAAACTGGCAGTACTGAATTTGTTGACAAATGAATTGAGATGCCTCTTCAATATGGTACCTCCCTAAGGGATTTTCAAGGGAAATTTTGACCATGATTTTAGGGGTTTTTTAAATTATTATTTTAAATGTGCTGTTTTCAGAGCCTAATGTGTATAAGCTGTGATTTTCTTGTACTGAAGTGCTTCTTGATTCTCTCTGCTTGCAGGTCCTGTCGATAGCTTCAACTCCATGTGTTTTAAACTGAATCTGTTCACCCATAGCCTTCTCCTTCCCTAGTGCTCTCTATGTAGTGAGTGGCACTGTTGACCCACTTGCGCAATCCAGGAGCCTTGGCTCCTTCCTGTCCCTCAAATCCACCTGTTTCTTAAATGACTCTCAAATCCATCTACTCCATTAGGTCATCCTCAGTGGTTATGACCCGTTGAAACAATTTCTAAGCTCACTTCTCCTCTTCTAGCCTTCTCAACTCCTTCATCCCCTTATCCCAAATCTATCCATTCTCACCAGTAAGAGGGATATTAAAAAATGATAGTGTTTCTCCTCTGTAATAGTAATAACTCAAATGTTAGCAACTCCCCCCTACCCTCAGGGTGAGGTTCATGATCTTTACTAAGTATTATAGGCCCCCACATGCTCTTTGATGCTGACTGACCATCATGCTCCACAAAAATCTCCATTCTGAGCAAACAAGACCTGTTGACGGATAATGTGCTTTTTCAACCAAGTGTCTTTGTTTATGCTCTTTCCTCTCCCTGCAACACTCTGATGTCCCTTATTTTCTTCTCTGAGACTTACATCTCCTTCAGGTCTCAACTAAGACATTAAAGCTTTGGTAACCCATCGCTGATTCAGCAAAGCTGCTTAGATACTCATCCTCTATTCCTTTCCTAGAGTAGCATTTGTCTTACTCTGTTATAATTTCATGTCTTTTATCTGTCTTCTCCACTACAGCAGGGCAGCATAACTGTAGTGCCTAGAGGAGCAATGGAGGTTTTTTCCACCATTAATACCTAGGACTGTGCCTGGAACAGGCACTGAACACATGGTTGTTGAATGAAGACACCAGTCCTATGTCAGACTCCCCATTGTAATTCCCTGGAGAGGTGTGAGAATTAGTCCTAGATTGTCATTCAGTAAATTAGAAAGGAAGAGGATGCTTGATATGGAGAATAAATGCATTCAACTTAAACAGTATTTTTTTTTTTCTGAGTCTAGTTTTAAGCCTGAAGCTGTGGAGAAAGTCCTTGTAGAAAGTGCAATCAGGGATAAGGGCTGGCAGAGCTATTATCCCATGATAGAGTGACCCTATTGGCTTTGGCAAACCCTTTTTGCTTCCTTGGAGTCTTGCTTCTGCCTGGTCTGGATCTCAGAAATAAGGGAGCTGGCATAGGATCATAGATGATAGTATAAATGTTCATGCCCATGTTTATGGCTCTTTTGTTTCCATCCCATCACATTTCAAGAACTTTTCTGACGAAAGGTGAAGAAAGACTCATGAACTCATAGTTTTGATTTTTACAACCCCCAGTTATGGCCCATTTGATTCCCTATTCCTTCCTCTCCTGTTCACATTGTGAGCACTTGTCTACCATTATTAGTAGGTCCTATTTCAGTAGTTCAGCTGATTTAGTTTTATTGTCTTGCTTGGTGCTCAGTTTTACAGACTGAGCTTCTTCTTCTGCTCATTGATCTTGAACTAAGCTTCCCACCTGTTCCCAGGTCCTTCAGGAATGATGTTCTGCTTTGGTCTCACGTGTGCCCCAAATTCTTGGTATATCCACAATTACGGTCAACTTTTCTGATTTTCCACACAGCTAATGAGCTCCCAGGTCCCCCCATCTCAGTCTCAACTCTGTAGACTCCATAGTTCTATCCATGGAAAGTAGAATCTCAGGGCAGAAATTAGAGTATAATCTCTACCTCCCAGATTTCTCTGAGAATCTATTTACTGCTTGTCTCTGTCCCGAGGGTGAAGATGGATGACAGGTGCTACCCAGTGATCTTTCCAGATGGGAGGAATTTCCGCCCCTTCACTCCTGACTCTTTGGCTGCAATCAAGAAGCGGATCGCCATCCAAAAGGAGAAAAAGAAGTCCAAAGATTGGAAAGCAGCAGAACCCGAGCCTCGACCTCAACTCGACCTAAAGGTCTCCAGGAAGTTGCCCAAGCTTTATGGTGACATTCCCCGTGACCTGATAGCAAAGCCCCTAGAAGACTTGGACCCATTCTACAGCAATCATAAGGTACCTCTGTGAGGAGACGGGAGTGTTCTAACCACAAAGTATAACTGGCACTGCAAGGATCTCCTTGGGCTATAAAGAGGCCAGACTCCACTTCTCCTTTGCTATCACCCTGTCTTTGATTTCCAATCCTAAGAATGGCTTTCAGTACTGATTTTCTCTCTATAATAATGGATATTTTGGAGAAGATAAGGACTAGGAGCAGTAGAAGGGTAAAATGGTGTCAGGAAAGAACTGGACCAGCAGTCAGAAAGGTTGAATACAGACCATTTCAAGTGCTTGAATTTATAAGTTTGGGTAAATAATTTCACTAATTGTCACTTTTATAATCAGTAAAATGAGAACAATGCCTGCTTTCCCTTCATTACAGCATAGACATGCGATGGAGGCACTTTATAAACTGTAAAACATTATGCTGATATGAAGGATTAATACTACTGTCCATGAATGTCTGTTTCAGCAACTAAAGTTTACCTTGAGAAACTCTTAACCAGTAGGCTTTTTAGGTTATTAATATGAAGGTCAAAGCCCCAGACCAACACTTGACACATAACAGGAGCTCAATAAATAAAGTTTAAGAATATTGTAATCAGGTGGGCACATGCAGATTATATGTAAACTCCATGCCAATACATGATAGTCTTGCTGTTTTATCTACTTAGATGTAGGGAAATTCTAATAAAAGTTTCTCAAAGAGGTTCCTGAATGAGGAAGTGTGAGCTCAGGCTCTTCTGATGGCTGGTCAAAAACCCAGGGCAGTGAGGAAAGTCCTCTATAAGCCATCCCCTTTCAGGAAAGACCCAGAAGACTTTGCCATCATCATTTCACTGCGTGGTCCAGCAGAGAATGGAAAACCTATTTTGCCAGACTGAAGACAGGGAGGAAGGAAGCTGAGGAGTTTGGGGCAAGTCCTGGAAACTATGGCATGCTGAGGGCATTCTTTGTGGGCACCCATGAGAAACTGACTTCTCCAAAGGAAGACTGCCTGGTTTGTATGTCCTTGAACTGAACAGATTTGGGATTACCAGGCCAAATGAGGACTGTGTAATGGAGGAAAGTGTGGTATGAGTGGGAAGAACAAGAAAGGAGAAAGGAGATGAAAGAACAAAAACACTTCAATATCTCTCCCTCTCCTAATGCTCCAGGATTCCAGGGGCTTCTTAGAGGCAGAGTCATTGGAAATAAGTTAACTCCAGGAGACCTCCTTCTGCCTCAAGTCTGGGTAGGGAACCCAGGAGGTAGGCAGTGGCTTGGTGTGTTATGGACAATCCTGGGAGGACAGACTCTGTTCCAGCTGGGGTGGGTGTTCTAGGACCATCTCTTCTAAATCTGGGTCCTCCCTTTAAATCAGGAGACATGATACTTGTTCGGAGCTCTTACACCCACAGCCTCACATGCCAGTGCTCTCAGCCCTCCTGTGAGCCATGGGTGGTGTCATTAGCACTTCACCTTACAGATGGGGAAACAAAGCTTTGATGGGGAAGTGGCTTACACCAGGTCAAGCAGCCCGTTAGTGGTGGAGCTGGGACTCAAACCCAAGGGTTCTTTCTGTAGTCACAGGTCACTTCTTATCTTTCAAAGCTTCCATTTTTGAAAGAGAAAAGGGTGGAGATGTGTCAGCAAGCAGACAGGAAATACCTATATTTTAAATCATTAAAACCTTGGGAAGTGTAGTTAAATACACCATTAGTTGAAATATTTAAAGCAGTCAGAGGAGGCATTAATAAAATATCTAGGTCAAAGGGCACAGAAATAGAGCCATAGCATGCCACCTATTAATCTGGGTGACCCACCTCAGGGAGAGGTTTACTCTCTGCCCTAAAATCATCTTTCTGTCCAGAGGAAGTACACGGAATCTCTAAAGTGAGTCTTAGACTCCTGGGCTCATAGCTTTCAAGGAATCCTGTAGCCCATTTCATTTTGTTATGGAGGAAAAAGAAAGCATCCTAGTCCACATTTTCCCTGCTGCCAGATGGCCAGCAGACAAGTTCCACAACTCGGTGAAGGAAGCTGATGCTTGGCAGTGGCTGAAGTTCTGGTCCCTCAACCAAGGTGGCAGCTAACCTGCTGTTTCTGTGCCTGGATGACAAGACCTGTCTTCCCTGTCTGAGAACATGCTGAATTACATGTCAAGGAGTACTTTCTGCAAGTCTGAAAAGAGCAGTGACATGGAAGACAGGAATGACCCTAGTTCTATGAAGGCTTTTATAACTAACAGCCTTGGGAACCCATATAACTGTTGACTGTTATATGGAAAGGGGATGGTTTGAAGGTTGTGTTAGAAGCCTGTAAGTCATTGGTTTTGTCCAGAGGCAGCTTCATGCCCAGAGCCCAGGAAGAGATGCAAAGAGGTGTTTTTCAGCAGGGCCCATTTGGGCACTTTGGGTGAGAAGCGCACCATTTGGTGGGTCTTTCCTGGATTTGGCATCCCTGGTTATACCCATGACAAGGCCGCAGAGACTCCAGTGAATGTTCAGTTCTACTTCTGTCTCTTCAAGTTCTCTTCTAATTCTCATCTCCATAAATAGTACAATACAAAGGGTTTTATTTGACCTAGTTATTACTCTTTATCTCTTTTTTTTTTTGTTTGCAGGGCCCATGCACTTCATTTCTGTGGCCTCCAGAATATGTCACTGGGTGAAAAGTCCATAGCTCAACAGTTATTTTAGGCGTGAGGACTGACTTTCAACATATCAGAGTCTTGGGGCCCTGAGAGAGACCTAAGCCACGTGGGTGGGGGGGATCTATTGGCTTCCAAAGTGGCAGTGTAAGCTGCTCAGAAAGTGCCTCTGGCTTCAGAAGGTAACTCTCTAATCAGAAGCTGCTGTCATAATATGACAAGCCATACCTCAACCTATGGTTCCACTGAATTTTCTCTAAGATGAACTCATGATAAATATTGTTTTGTCACTGCATGTAACTCCTGTTGTGTGGTTTTTTGCCTTTGTTTTTTTTTTTTTTTTTTTGGCAGACATTTATGGTGTTGAACAAAAAGAGAACAATCTACCGCTTCAGCGCCAAACGTGCCTTGTTCATTTTGGGGCCTTTCAATTCAATCAGAAGTTTGGCCATTAGAATCTCAGTCCATTCATATCCTTTTGTTGCTTCTTTTACTAAGTCCAGGTCATGGGAAGTGTGCACAAGCTCGAGGGGTTCATGTGTCTGTTGAGTGGAAACAACCCATTCTTTCAACTAATCCTGGCTGAGTGGCCCCATTGCATGGCAGGCAGGGCTGTGCTGGGGCTGGCCCCTGTCTGGGACCCTGAGACCTTGGAGGAGACGAGAGGCTCAACTGGGCTTTGGAGGCATCAAGAATGGCCTCCTGAAGAAAGGAACATCTAAACTGAGACCCAAGTAAAGGTTGTAAACTGGCAACCTGTGCACCGAGTTTAGCTGATAAGTGAGTTGTGGTAGAACTACAGTGTTTAAAGCTTTTTTGGAAACACTTTCTAGTGTTAAAAGTACAGATTTACAGGGGATGAGAAGAAACCTGGCAGTTTCAGATGGGAGGCGGGGGAGATGTGAAAAAGACAGGCGTGGGTTGGTAGACATAATGAAGTACTCAGGAAAACGGGAAGGAATATCTATTTAAGTTGGGTTCCCTAGAAGCAGAGCCTGAGATGGGATTCTTAATTAAGTGATTTAGTGGAGGAGTGCCGTCTGGAAAAGGAAAAAGGGAAACATCATGGAGCAAAAGGAGGAGCCAAACAAGGACAGGGCCTTAGCTGAGTCTACATCAGGCATCAGCCTGAGCCCACAGGGATCTTCAGAGCATGGGTTGTATCACAGAGCTGCCCCACCTGAAAGCCAGAGGGCGAGTTTTTGCAAGTCTGTGGGTCAGACGTGTGGCAAGGGCATGTAGCCTTGCAGGGTGAGAGGCTGCCATTCGAGGACAGTTCTTCAAGAAAGGGGGTGGCTGTGGGTTGTTCCAGTCAACACTCACAAAAGACAGATGCTTCTGCAGAAAAGGGGTCCTGCAGGGACCCCTGAAGCCTCTACTACATAACCAGTGACATGGGCCACCCTGCGGTGCACCTGCCTTAACAGCCCCGCTCACATTGTTCAGCATGTTCATCATCTGTACTGTCATCATCAACTGCGTGTTCATGGCCTTAGCTCATCAGAAGAGCAGCATTGACGTGAAAACTGACCATGCTGAGTAAGTATTTTTCCTGCACACGTTTATCCTATGTTTTTAAGCAAATAGACCTTAAAGAATCATGATTATATCAGAGTTTGGCTATGGAGAGAAGAAAAAGTCACCCATAATCCCAGATCCCCAACACCAATGCTGGCAGAGTCAGTTTCATTTTGAAACTTTCTCAGAATAGTCTTAGAAATGGGTTTACTAGCTGGACATCCATGACCCTGACTGGATACCCTAACTATGGTTGAATTGACAGTGACACACCCAAGTGGGCCTGATTTGCCTGGAGGGTTGAAGTCTCCCTGTCATGGAGAACTCGAGCGCTGCTTCCTGCTGGGCATGGTTCTACTCCACAGCAGATGTCATTTTGGTCTGCATGTCCCACCATTGGCCAGGCTTCTGCTAGAAAAGAGAGAATGGTAGGGTGAGAGGTGGAAGGCCAGATGGCTAGACAGAAATTGCAGTCAGAGGTGGCTGTCTCATTTGTTTGAGCTCTGGATGAAAACTTGCAGAATCCTGCTGCTGCTGCTGCTGCTGTAAGTCGCTTCAGTTGTGTCCGACTCACAGCAGCCCACCAGGCTCCCCCGTCCCTGGGATTCTCCAGGCAAGAACACTGGAGTGTGTTGCCATTTCCTTCTCCAATGCATGAAAGTGAAAAGTGAAAGTGAAATCGCTCAGTCGTGTCTGACTCTAGCAACCCCATGGACTGCAGCCCACCAGGCTCCTCCATCCATGGGATTTTCCAGGCAAGAGTACTGGAGTGGGGTGCCATTGCCTTCTCCGTGCAGAATCCTACACATCTGCAATTACAGCCTTTTTTTAAAAAAGACCCATAAATTTTATAAATTATACCTGAGTTTAAAAGATGGCATCTCAGGGCACACAGTAATTACGCTTCTGTGTTTATTTGTCACCTGAAAGGTGAGCAGTTTAGGAAAAAGCTGAAGCGGGAAGTAGCTCTTTCCCAAGGCAGCCTCATGACCATTTCTGCTCTTGTAATTAGCTGCTTTAGGATTTTTCAAGTTCCTAAGACCTTAGTTCCTTAGCTTTGAAGGCTAACAATGACTGGATATTCTACCAGAAAAGGTCCACTTCTTTTAATCTGAACCAGCAGATTGTTCAAATGAATTGTTTCTGTCCCAGATGTGGGACCAGTATGTGTATGGTGTGTGTGTGCACACCAACCAAGCACTTTTTATTGAAATTATAACAAGAGAAATAGGATACTATCTTTTGGAGAAGGAGGAAGGAGAAGAAGGGAAATAAATTAGAAGATAGAACATGATGAAGGACTAAAGGAATAAAATGGAAATAGTTTTTTTTTTAATTTGTGATAAAATACATATTACCACAAATTTGCCATTTTAATCACTTTTAGGTGTTCAGATCTGTGGTATTAAGTACATTCACACATTTGTGCAATGATTACCACTCTCCGTCTCCACAACTATTTTTCATCTTGCAAAACTGAAACTGTACTCATTACATAATAACTCCTCATTCTGCCTTCCCCTCCAGGTTTCCCCTGGAAACCACCGTTATACTTCATGTCTCTATGTATTTGATTACTCTAGGTGCTTCATATAAAGGAATCATTTAACCTTTGTCTTTTTAAACTAGCTCATCTCCCTTAGTCTATGACCTCAGGGTTCATCCATATTGCTGCATGTGACAGGATTTCTTTCCAAGACTCAGTAATATTTTATAGTATGTATGTACCACATTTTATTAATTTGTTCATCTGTCAGTGAACATTTGGGTTGCTTCTACCTCTCGGCTATTGTGAATACTGCTGCTATTAACATGGTTGTGCAAGTATCTCTTCAAGACTCTGCTTTCAGTTATTTTGTATATATACCTAGAAGGGCAATTGCCAAATCATATGGTAATTCTAATCTTTTGAAGGTTCTTCATGCTAAATATTTGGTGGCTTCACTATTTTATAGTCCCACCACTAGTGCATAAGAGTTTTAATCTTGCCACATCCTCACCTACACTTACTTTCTATTTTTTTTTTAAAGTGGCTATTCTAGTGAGTATGAGTGATATCTCATTGTGGTTTTGATTTGCATTTTTCTGATGATTGGTGGTACTGAACATCTTTTCATAGGCTAGTTGGCAACTGGTATATAATCTTTGAAGAAATGTTCATTCAAGTCATTTGGCCATTTTAAAGCTGGATTATTTAATTTTTTTGTTATTGACTTTGTAGGAGTTCTTTATGTAGTCCAAATACTAACCTCTCATCAGATATATGATTTGCAAATATTACCTTCTAGGACTCTTATAGTTTCAGGTCTTACATTTAGCTTTAATCCATTTTGAGTTTGTTTTTGTACATGATGTAAAGGTCCAACTTCATTCTTTTAAATGTGGATATCTAGCAGTCCCAATACCATTTGTTGAAAAGACTGTCCATGTTGGCTGAAACTTTTCTCAAGAAAATGGCTATGAAGCTAGTGATTTAAAAACAGCTTTGCAACTTTATTCATGGACCTGTTTATCAGAAATCCCAAATATCAGAACTTGCTTGAGGACTTTGCCTTTCTGAACTCTGATTTGCTAAGACCGTAATGTTAAATGTCACATTAAAATGGAATCAAACCTCATGAAGGTCAGATCAGATAGAGGGGCTCTCTGTGTTTCACATCACTTATCATATTTCTTCTTCTGGATGATTTGCTTTGTAGGTATGTCTTCCTTGGGATTTATTTATTTGAAGCATTAGTTAAAATATTGGCAAGAGGTTTTATTCTGGATGAGTTTTCTTTCCTGCGAGATCCGTGGAACTGGCTGGACTCCATTGTCATTGCAACAGCGTAAGAATGTTATTTTTGCTGAAGAGACTAGGGGTGGGAAAGAAGCCCTTTGGCTTCCATCTGGGTTCTGTGTGGATCCACATGAGTGGCTGAGTACAGCCAAGTAAAGCCTAGAACTCTTGAGTGCAGTGTTGGCACTGAACTGCACCATGTAGCCAACTGGCCAGAGGACTTCACACACACAAATCCACTTCATCCTTTCTGTTTTTTTTTTTTTTTTTTTCCTCCCCCAACCAGGGACTGAATCTGGGCCATGGCAGTGAGAGCGCTGAGTCCTAACCACTGGACTGCCAGGGAATCCCCCACAAATCCATTTCTGGTCCAACACTCATGGTCTTACTTTTTCAGCCATTTACTCACCAAACACTGACCTGTTATGGGGCCAGGCTCTGTGGACCCAGGGTTGTGATAATGAAAAAAACATCATTCATGATTCTCACTCTGTTTGCAGTTCAGAGGGGATGTGAAGCATTTGTGTGTGTGCTTAGTCGCTCAGTCGTGTCCGACTCTTTGAGACCCCATGGACTGTATGTAGCCCTCCAGGCTCCTCTGTCCATGGGATTCTCCAGGCAAGAATACTGGAGTGGGTAGCCTTTCCCTTCTTTGGGTGATCTTCCTGACCCAGGGATGAAACCCAGGTCTCCTGCCTTGCAGGCGGATTCTTTATCATCTGAGCCACTAGGGAAGCCCAGTGAAGCATGACCATTAAAACCGGCTACAGTTAGTGCTAGCATGGGATGCTGTGCATCGTTCTGGCTGTCAGAAGATGGAGCAGGAGCACAGGGTCTAGAACATCTTTGTCTACTGAAAGCTCAAGGAGTTTCTGTCATGTTTCCTTCTAGAAGTGTTATTATTTTGGCTCTTGTGTTTACGTTTATGGTCCATTTTGAGTTAGTTGTTGTATATAGCATGAGTGAGAGTTGAAGTTCTTTCTGAAGGAGAGGACATCAATCTGGCATCTGAATGATGAGCAAAATAAAAAGCAAGAGAAACGATGGCCCATTGCCAGCACAGTAATAATAAACCCAACCTTATTTAATTAGTGCCAGCCATTGTCTTAAGCACTTTGCATATATTTTTGTTTGATATTCACAAAAGCCCTTTGAGGTAAGTACTAGTAATTTCAGAGTTTTACATTTCAAGGTCAATAGTCAGATGTTACTGAGAGGTGGTATAGTGCAATGCCGAAGAGTATGGGCTCTGGAGCCAGGCTGCCTAGGTTCCTTCTGGACTTGGCCACATGGTTGAGAGACCTTAGGGAAGTGTACTGGGGCCTGGAACTTGGTAGCAAATCAATAAATGTTTAAGTTGATTTCTGTTATCCATGAATGTAGCTACAGCTGCCATGACTATTTCAAGGAATCCCCAACCATGTCCAAATATAAAGATCAGCTGAGAATAGTCTCCTGTGCAATCTATGGTCCTTGGGTCCACAGCAATAGAGAGTGACATTGCCAGGTCCTGAGATGATAGTGGGGCTGGAAGGGGAGGCTGCAGATTTCATGCTGCTGAACAGAACCCAGGCTGTAACTACTTGTGACTTTTGTGGAGATGTGTAGGAGAGATACATGACTGAGCAAGCCTGGACTTTCCTTGTGCTTTGCCTTATAGATTTGTATCATATTCTCCATATATCAATGACAGCAGCTTCAGTCTGTCATCCCTGCGTACCTTCCGAGTATTCAGAGCTTTGAAAGCAATTTCAGTAATTTCAGGTAAGTCACTCTAACTTTCAACATTGACTCTTAGCAGAAGAGAATAGTTCAAATTTCTAAATATGTCATGTAAACCAAAAACTAACAAACAATGCTCTTTATTCATTTATTTCATCATTCAACAAATATGTACTGAGCCCCTGATATGCACTGTGCTACCTGCCTGGGATATATTGGTGAGCAAACAGACAAAGGTCCCTGCCTTCAAGGAGTTTACATTCTAGGTGGGGGATTGGGAAATGGACTGAAGTGATAACTATATTAAATAAATAGATTATATGGCATGCTTTTTCATGGAAAAATGAAATGGAAAAATAGGTAACATGATGGCTCTTGGAAGCCATGGGGTTCAAGGAAGCAGGTTGCAGCTGTCAGTGGGGTGGTTAGTATAGGTGTCAATTGGAAAGGTGAGATGTGAGCAGATTTGAAATTGGTGAGGAAGTTTCATAAGCAGACATATGGGGAAGAGTATCCAGAGCCTAGGAAGCAGCCAGTCCACAGACCAGGGAATATGAAAGATGTGGATGGGGCTGGAGCAGACAGAGTGAGGGTCTAAGTGGGGGAGGAAGGACCACAGAGGTGAAGGGGAAGCACCTAAGTCCCAGGAAGTCTTGGGCTTTCCTCTGAGAGAAATGGGAGCCATGCAAGGGCTTTGCGCAGAGGAGTCCCATGACCTGACTCAGGCTGTAGAAGGATTACTCTGGCTGTTGTGTGGGGAACAGAACTCGGGGGAGCAAAGGAAGAAGCAGGAGGACCAAGCAGGTGGCCTGTTGGTTACCATGGATGCATGCTGCTCAGATCTCCTGCTGCAGGGAGCACAGTTGATGAATGGTCCCAGCTGCCCCCTCTCTGGATTCACCACTGCATTCATGTTCATGCCAAGATCAGGCGTTCCCTGCATCTGGGGAGCGCTAGTGCAGGCCCACGCCTAAAGGGTATAGGACTTCTCTATGGAGGACTTTGACTCAGGGGCTTCTCAGTAACCAGGGTGAGACTATCTCCCATATGCACTGCAGTCTGAAGCCCTTCCTATCTATCCTGCTTCCTTCCTGCTCTCCTTTTCCAGATGTCAGCTCTGGGTCACAGTCTGAGGCTCTCTCTGCCCTCCATTCCCTCCCTTCAGACTATTTCTCATAGGCATTTCCCCCAAAATCTCCAGTAATCTGGTCTCAGAGTGTCTACTTCTCAGAGGGCCCAAACTGACACATGGGGCCACTGCCGTAATCCAAGCAAGAAGCAGTGGTGCCCTCATGGAGTAGAAGATCAGGCAGTAGAAGAGGAGTAGGTGAATGGTGGTCAGATTCTGTATAAATTTAAAGGTAGAAACAATGGGACTTTCTGACAGGTTGATCGTATACATGATGTGAGCAAAAGAGGAGTCAAGGATGAGTCAAAGTTTTTGTCTGAGTGACTAGAAAGATGGAATCATCTCTGAATGAGAAAAGGAAGACTGTGAGAGAAGCAGGCCTCAGGGGTCAGATTGGGGGTTAGCTTCAGACACATTCTGTTTGAGATGGCTGTGAGACATCCAAGTCAGAGTATCAAGTAGGCAATTAGAAATACAAGCTGATGTTCAAGGCTGCAGGTATCATTTCGGAGATTAGAAGACTATAGATGATATTTAGAGCCATGGAATCTGATAAGGTTATGAAGAAAATGAGCATAGATGGAAAGTAGAAGAGGACGCAGGACTGAGACCCACAAGGCCCTGAGACCCTAAAGGGGAGGGGAGAGAGGAAAAGCCGGCAAAGGAGATGAGTAGGAGCCACCAGTAAAGTAGGAAGGAGAGAAAAAGTGGTCTCCTGGAACCCAGATCAGCTCTGTGATCAGGGTAAAGCCCAGGATGGGTTGTAACTATGAATTCCAGTTTATCAAAAATGAGGTGATTGTGGCACAGTCTTCTCTTCTCCTTTTCCTGTCCTCTACAAAAAAAGTATTAAAAGTTATTCTCTCTCTGGACTCCTTCCCTCCTCCTTCTTCCCTTCTTCTTCTAGTCTCTTTTATCAGAACTCCAGGCAATTTGAATCTTTTTTCATACAGAGGTAGTAGACTATTTTTGGAAACTCCAGAAAAACAACTGCATGGTGATGAAGAAACTGACAGAGGATATTTTATGTAGAACTTGTCTCTCTTTCCTTTTCTCTTCCTCTTTTGCAAGGTGGACCTTGGTTTCCCAGGTGGATTTGGGGGTTTCTGCCTGAGCTGAGCCCCTCATATTTCATGTGGATAAAATATAAATACACGTTCAGGCAGTCACTTAGCAAATTTGTGTTCCCCTCTTCATCTCTGAGCAGGTAAACACACTCTCCATTTTGACTCATGAACTACGTGAGATCCCTGGATACTTTTTGTTTTTTAATTTAAATTATTTTAATTGGAAGATAATTACTTTACAATATTGTGATGGTTTTTGCCATACATGAACAAGAATTGGCCATAGGTATACATGTATCCCTCCATCCTGGACCCTCTCCCACACCCCTCCCCACTCCATCTCTCCAGTTTGTTCCAGAGCACTGGCTTTGGGTGCCCCGCGTCATGCACTGAACTCGCACTGGTCATCTAGTTTACATATGGTGCGTGCATGCTCAGTCATTTCTGACTCTTTGTGACCCCCTGGGCCATAGCCTGCTGTGCTTCTCTGTCCATGGGATTTTCCAGGCAGGAATACTGGAGTGGATTTCCATTCCCTTCTCCAGGAATCTTCCTGATCCAGGGATTGAACCTGTGTTCTCTGGTGTCTCCTGCACTGGCAGGCAGATTCTTTGCCACTGAGCCATGATGGTAACTTTACATATGATAATGTATATGTTTCAATGCTATTCTCTCAAATCATCCCACCCTTACCTTCTTCCACTGAGTCCAGTGCTTTTTGTGGAACGAAGAGTATAAGATACAATCTTTTATGGGGCTATGTAAAAATAATTCTGGAATCACAACTACCTTTCATCCAAATCATCTTGCTTTGGGGAAGACACAAGCAAGCCTCTTGTTATAGATAAAAAATCAAGCATAGATGAGGTTAGAGTATTTTCATGTTTGGTGCCCCTGACCATGCAGGGAAAGCACGATCTTGGCATGAACATGAATGCAGTGGTGAAGTCAGTGAATGTCCCAGCTTGGTCCAAAGTCTCCTCCTCATGTAGCATCACCCTTGGTGGGAAGGTCGTTGCGGCGGGCTTGGCCTCCCATCAGATGCTGTTTTGTGTTCTCAAGTCTACCATTCCTGGTTTATGCTGATCAGCTGAAACTTTGTCACTCAGTGACATCCCACACATTATAGATGCCATCTGCCAATTTCTTTCTCCAGAGAGCAGAACCCATTGAGAGCAGAGCCTGTGAATCAGTATTGTACCGGGACTGACTTGTTCTCGTTACCCAGCAGACTGTTTCCAACTGTGTGTCCAGGGCTGTCACGGTGGTAGCTTGAAAGCAGCTGCAGGAGAGGGGTGCATGGAGGGAGGAGAAGGGTCTACACTCCAGAATTTAGCAAACCAGGACCTTTGTAAGTGCTGCAGAGGAGGACTCTCCCTGTGTCCTCCCCTCTCTGCAGAAAGCTGATTTTTATACATTTATTGACACACTGCATGACTGTGTCCTTTTTATTTTGTAACTCTGGCAGCCAAACACTGTATCATGGACCTTGAAGGTGCTTGGTAAATATTTCTTGAATGAATTTTTAAAAAGCCCTGATTATAAGTAGTAATCTGAGTTTTTTTCCCTCAGACATCTTCATTATTGGGGTCCAGACAGAGCTCCCTCTTCCAGCTTTCTTTGCAACCGCCCCGACCCGCCAATTTAGCCATATCTCAGGGCACCTTGTGTATGTTACTGTAGGTAGTAGCTACCAAATGTTAAATACAGCTTCTTCACTTTGGCATCAATGTTGCCTGTGACCCCCAGTCAGGGAAGTGACTGCACAACTCTCACCAAGCTATAGCTTATGTCTCTGTGGCAAGTTTCTGCTCAGAGTTTTCTCACTTGCCCTTCAGAGCAACCCTGTGGCATCTATAGGGCGGGATAAAGAGGCCAAGTCCTAGACCAGTGGATGGCTCTGATGGCAAATAGCTTTTAAGGTACAGAGTCGGAACTAGAACTTTCAGCTTCATAATCCCAGGTCAGGTCAGTTTCCAATACCAGCCCACAATCAAACAACTTTGAAAGCCTTACTGTTCCTTGCCTGTGTCTTAAGTGCATGTGTGAGTAGGGGTCTTCTCCCCACGCCTGTTTTCTTCCTCAGGTTTGAAGGTCATTGTTGGGGCCTTGCTGCACTCTGTGAAGAAGCTTGTCGATGTGATGATCCTGGCTCTCTTTTGCCTCAGCATCTTCGCCCTGGTAGGTCAGCAGCTCTTCATGGGAAATCTGAGGTACAAATGTGTCAGTAATTCCTGTAAAGATCACTATCAAGATTACTATCAAGGTAAACACCCCACCCTTCACTTCTTGGTTTATGCATGGTCACTTTTTATTTATCCCCACTTGTACCATCTATCGGTCTGTGTTATGAGTGTCTTGGGAGCATTGGATGACTTGTTCCTCTAGGATTCTCATGTGGGCAGTTGAATTTCTTAGAGAACTGCCCCCTTCTCTGGATTTTCATGGAGAAGGAAAAGCCTGAAGTTGCACATCTATAACAGTGGTGTCAGCTTTCATATCTGCCCACTTCCTTGTTACATTTTACAGATGCCTTCAGAGTGCCTGGCTTTGGTCAAAGGGGACCAGCAACTTCCCACAGTGCCTCCCTCTACCCAAGTGTTTTCTTCAGTTATGTTGCTCCTTTTATGTTGCACCCTCTCCACTCTGAGGTCAACCCTGTATCAATTTCATGTGTCCTGAATTTCATGTGGCCATACTTTCTCCATGTCTGTCTTGGTTTTTGAGCTTCTCATGGGCTGACCCTGTGTCCAGCTTCTCCCAAGGGTGGTCTGGTTCAGTTCTATGTACTGAGAAGCAAAGTGGTTATCGTGTCACTGCTTCCTCCTCTTATTTCTCCTTCCTTCTCCTTCTCCCTCTTCTTTTCTTGCATCATCCTGAGGGCTTAGGCTCTGGTTTCTCTCTGGATCATTTCATTGGGATCACTTTGATCACCTTGATCATTTTGGAAGGTTCTAGACCATCTTTTTCTAGCATAATTTGGCATATTTGCTATTCTCTTTCCTTTCAGTGTTATTTTTTTCAACCTGACTTTATAATTCTTTCCCCCTCAGACTATTGCTTTAAAAAGGAAGAGTCCACTGAATTCAAAATGTGTGGCATGTGGATGGGCAACAGGTAAGATGTTTATATTCTTCATCCTATCTATTTGAAGTGGTGTGGCAAACAGTCTTCATCTAATGACTTACACAGACAGTGGTGATGGTTCTCAAACACCACTGATTATTTCAAGTGTCTAAACAAATTTTGACATGCATTACTAAATTAAAAATTATTTCCCAGTGTCTAGAACTGTCCTCTCCCCCAAATTATGTGGAATTTGTATCTGGTAAGAAACCTGCTGAAAACATAGTGATATTTCAACTTTATGGAGTGGATATTCAAGACCATCAAAGGTCAGAAAGGATATTGTGACTGAAAGCCCCATTTAGACCTATTTCCTGATCAATGACATGGCCCTGACGCAAGACATCTCAGCATACATCTTCTATTTGTTGATCTGTGACCACCACTGCCCCTGATTGCCCACACTGTTGTATGTGTGTTCATACACATTCACCTCAGCAGCTAGTAGCCCTCTGGGGATATCCTTCCTTATTCTAGTAGTCCTCTCTGAGTTGAGAGATTCTGTGAAGCTTTATTGAGTGTCTTTCTTTCTGATGATGTTGTTTTCTTTTGGTTTCCTTGGATCTTCACTGCTGTGCATGGGCTTTCTCTAGTTGTGGTTTGCAGGGCTATTGTCTAATTGTGGTGTGTGGGCTTCTCAATGCAGTGGCTTGTCTTGTCGCAGAGCGCAGGCTCTAGGTGCTCAGGCTCAGTAGTTGCGGTGTGCAGCTCTAGGGTGCATGGCCTTCAGTGGTTGGAGCACAGGGATCTCACTGGTTGCGCTCCCGGGCTCTAGAGAGTGGGCTCAGTAGTTGTGGCGCATGGGCTTTAGTTGCCCCTCAGCATGTGGGATCTTTCCAGACCAGAGATTGAACCCATGTTCCCTGCATCGGCAGGCTACTCTTATCTCCTTACCACCAGGGAAGTCTGAGTGTATTTCAAATTAAGATAATATGCTAGGCACTCTGATGAAATAGACTACATTCATTTATCAATAACAAATATGTATCGAGGGCCAACAGCGTGCCAAACTCTGTCTTAGGTCCTAGGAATCCAAGTACATATAAAGGAGTGCTGCCCTCTTGAAACTGACATCTTTCAGGGAAGAGAGATGTACAGTAAATTCTTGAAAGTGTGATGAGTGTAAATACAGAGAGAAATAACACAGATGTAACCCTGTCTGTAAAATTAGGGAAGTCTTGTAGTGGTCACAGATTCTGATTAGGTCAGACTTATTAGACATATTAGACTATAATCTAATACAAGGTTTATTGAGTTCTCTAGAATGATCTTCAAGAGGACGTATATGCCTACAGTTCATTTTTAGTATATAAAATGCAACAGATTTCTGAATCTTGATTCCTAAAATTTTACTGAATTCATTTATTAGTTCTAAACAGTTTCTTGATGGAGACTTTAATTTTCTATCTGTAGTATCATATCATTTGCAAATAGTGACAGTTTTACTTCTTCCCTTCCAATCTGAATATTTATTTATTTGGCTGCGCCAGATCTTGGTTGTGTCACACAGGATCTTCCATCTTTTAAAAAAATATATTATTTATTTTTAATTGAAGTATAATTACTTTCTAGTGTTGTGTTGGTTTCTGCCATACATAAGCATGAATCAGCCATAGCTATACACATATTTCCTTTCTCCTGAACCTCCCTCCCACCTCCCACCCCATCCCATACCTCTAGGTTATCACAGAGCACCAGGTTGAGCTCCAGGTGTCATACAGGAAATTCCTGCTAGCTATCTGTTTTACATATGGTAATTATATGTTTCAACGCTACTCTCTCAATTATTGACCCCCTCTCCTTCCCCCGCTGTGTCCACTAGTATGTTCTCTATGTCTGTGTCTCTATTCCTGCCCTACAAATAGATTCATCGGTATCATTTTTGTAGATTTTTCTAGATCATATAGATGCATTATATGTGATACTTGCATTTCTCTTTCTGACTTACTTCACTCTCTATAAAAAGCTCTAGTTTCATCCATCTCATTAGAACTGATTCAAATTCACTCCTTTTATGGCTGAGTAATATTCCATTGTATATATGTACCACAACTTCTTTATCTGTTCATCTGTCAATAGACATCTAGATTGCTTTCATGTCCTGGCTATGTAAATAGTGCTGCAGTGAACACTGGGGTACATGTGTTTTTTAGAATGGTTTTCTCAGGGTATATACCCAGTAGTAGGCTAGCTGGGTCATATGGTACTTTTATTCCTAGTTTCTTAAGAAATCTCCATACTGTTCTCCATAGTGGCTGTTACCAATTTACATTCCTACCAACAGTGCAAGAGGGTTCTCTTTTCTTCACATCCTCTCCAGCATCGTTTGTAGATTTTTTGATGATGGCCATTTTGAAGGTATGAGGTAATACTGCACTGTAGTTTTGATTTGCATTTCTCTCATAGTAAGTGATGCTGAGCATTTTTCATGTGTTTATTAGCCATCTGTATGTCTTCTTTGGAGAAATGTCTGTTTAGATCTTTTGCCCATTTTTGATTGGGTTGTTTGTTTTTCTGATACTGAGCTTCCTGAGCTGCTTGTATATTTTGGAGATTGATCCTTTGTCAGTTGCTTCATTTGCAATTATTTTCTCCCATTCTGAGGGTTGTCTTCATCTTGGGCTTCCCTGGTAGCTCAGATGGTAAAGGCCACAGGAGACCAGGGTTTGATCCTTGGTCTGGACAATCCCCTGGAGAAGGAAATGGCTACCCACGCCAATATTGTTGCCTAGAGAATTCCATGGACAGAGGATCCTGGTGGGCTACAGTCCATGGGGTTGCAGAGTCAGACACGATTGAGCGACTAATGTTATGGTTTCCTTTGCTGTGCAAAAGCTTTTATGTTTAATTAGGGGTCTTCCATCTTTCTTGTGGCATGTGAATTCTTGATTGTGGCACATGGGATCTACTTCCCTGACCAGGGACTAAACCTGTGCCCCGTGCATTGGGAATGTAGAGTCTTAGCCACTGGACCACCAGGGAAGTCCCTTTTCTTCCAATTTGGATGCCTTTCATTTCTTTTTTTGGCTGATTGCTACGGCTAGGACTTCCGATATCAATTTGGCCAATTGCTATGGGTAGGACTTCCAATATCAAGTTAAATAGAAGTGGTTAGAGTGGGCATCCACCTTATTCCTGAGATTAAGCAAACATGTGTATGTCCTTGTGAGCAGAGTCTCAGTTTGTTATAGCCCTCCTGTAAATCCCACTAGATTTCAAACCAGCTAAGGGAACTTTTTGTCCTAGTGTTAGACCCCAGGGCTGGCCTGCCCAGGATGTGATTGGAAACCTTTACCTGCCAGGAAGGATCTCTGAGCCTCTGATATCCCTTTCTTCTGTGTCCCTTCCTATGGGTGTGAGTCCCAACCTAATTGCTTCCCCTCCCTTCCTACCTGACTCTGTGTGGATCTTTCTTTAGACTCTTATATCCAGTTTACTGCTAGTGTCCAGTTTGTTTCATTGAGAATTGCTCCACATGTAGACCTATTTTTTTTAATAAATTTATTTATTTATTGGAGGCTAATTACTTTACAATATTGTATGTCGACATTCTAGGAATCAGCGAACTAAAATGGACTGGAATGGGTGAATTTAACTCAGATGACCATTATATCTACTACTGTGGGCAGGAATCCCTCAGAAGAAATGGAGTAGCCATCATGGTCAACAAAAGAGTCCAAAATGCAGTACTTGGATACAATCTCAAAAACAACAGAATGATCTCTGTTCATTTCCAAGGCAAACCATTCAATATCACAGAAATCCAAATCTATGCCCCAACCAGTAATGCTGAAGAAGCTGAAGTTGAACGGTTCTATTAAGACCTACAAGACCTTTTAGAACTAACACCCCAAAAGATGTCCTTTTCATTATAGGGGACTGGAATGCAAAAGTAGGAAGTCAAGAGACACCTGGAGTAACAGGCAAATTTGGCCTTGGAATATGGAATGAAGTAGGGCAAAGACTAATAGAGTTTTGCCAAGAAAATGCACTGGTCATAGCAAACACCCTCTTCCAACAACACAAGACTCTATACATGGACATCACCAGATGGTCAACACCGAAATCAGATTGATTATATTCTTTGCAGCCAAAGATGGAGAAGCTCTATACAGTCAACAAAAACAAGACCAGGAGCTGACTGTGGCTCAGATCATGAACTCCTTATTGCCAAATTCCAACTGAAATTGAAAAAAGTAGGGAAAACCACTAGACCATTCAGGTATGATCTAAATCAAATCCCTTATGATTATACAGTGGAAGTGAGAAATAGATTTAAGGGCTTAGATCTGATAGATAGAGTGCCTGATGAACTATGGACTGAGGTTCGTGACATTGTACAGGAGATAGGGATCAAGACCATCCCCATGGAAAAGAAATGCAAAAAAGCAAAATGGCTGTCTGGGGAGGCCTTACAAATAGCTGTGAAAAGAAGAGAAGTGAAAAGCAAAGGAGAAAAGGAAAGATATAAGCATCTGAATGCAGAGTTCCAAAGAATAGCAAGAAGAGATAAGAAAGCCTTCCTCAGTGATCAATGCAAAGAAATAGAGGAAAAAAAATAGAATGGGAAAGACTAGAGATCTCTTCAAGAAAATTAGAGATACCAAGGGGATATTTCATGCAAAGATGGGCTTGATAAAGGACAGAAATCGTATGGACCTAACAGAAGCAGAAGAGATTAAGAAGAGGTGGCAAGAATACACAGGAGAACTGTACAAAAAAGATCTTCTCGACCCAGATAATCACGATGGTGTGATCACTGATCTAGAGCCAGACATCCTGGAATGTGAAGTAAGGTGGGCCTTAGAAAGCATCACTACAAACAAAGCTAGTGGAGGTGATGGAATTCCAGTTGGGCTATTCCAAATCCTGAAAGATGATGCTGTGAAAGTGCTGCACTCAATATGCCAGCAAATTTGGAAAGCTCAGCAGTGGCCACAGGACTGGAAAAGGTCAGTTTTCATTCCAATCCCAAAGAAAGGCAATGCCAAAGAATACTCAAACTACCGCACAATTGCACTCATCTCACACGCTAGTAAAGTAATGCTCAAAATTCTCCAAGCCAGGCTTCAGCAATACATGAACCATGAACTTCCTGATGTTCAAGCTGGTTTTAGAAAAGGCAGAGGAACCAGAGATCAAATTGCCAACATCTGCTGGATCATGGAAAAAGCAAGAGAGTTCCAGAAAAACATCTACTTCTGCTTTATTGACTATGCCAAAGCCTTTGACTGTGTGGATCACAATAAACTGTGGAAAATTCTTCAAGAGATGGGAATACCAGACCACCTGATCTGCCTCTTGAGAAATTTGTATGCAGGTCAGGAAGCAACAGTTAGAACTGGACATGGAACAACAGACTGGTTCCAAATAGGAAAAGGAGTTCATCAAGGCTGTATATTGTCACCCTGTTTATTTAACTTATATGCAGAGTACATCATGAGAAACGCTGGACTGGAAGAAACACAAGCTGGAATCAAGATTGCCGGGAGAAATATCAATAACCTCAGATATGCAGATGACACCACCCTTATGGCAGAAAGTGAAGAGGAACTCAAAAGCCTCTTGATGAAAGTGAAAGTGGAGAGTGAAAAAGTGGGCTTAAAGCTCAACATTCAGAAAACGAAGATCATGGCATCCAGTCCCATCACTTCATGGGAAATAGATGGAGAAACAGTGGAAACAGTGTCAGACTTTATTTTTTGGGGCTCCAAAATCACTGCAGATGGTGACTGCAGCCATGAAATTAAAAGACGCTTACTCCTTGGAAGGAAAGTTATGACCAACCTAGATAGCATATTCAAAAGCAGAGACATTACTTTGCCAACAAAGGTCCGTCTAGTCAAGGCTGTGGTTTTTCCAGTGGTCATGTATGGATGTGAGAGTTGGACTGTGAAGAAAGCTGAGCGCCGAAGAATTGATGCTTTTGAACTGTGGTGTTGGAGCAGACTCTTGAGAGTCCCTTGGACTGCAAGGAGATCCAACCAGTCCATTCTGAAGGAGATCAGCCCTGGGATTTCTTTGGAGGGAATGATGCTGAAGCTGAAACTCCAGTACTTTGGCCACCTCATGCGAAGAGCTGACTCATTGGAAAAGACTCTGATGCTGGGAGGGATTGGGGGCAGGAGGAGAAGGGGACGACAGAGGATTAGATGGCTGGATGGCATCACTGACTCGATAGACGTGAGTCTGAGTGAACTCCGGGAGTTAGCGATGGACAGGGAGTCCTGGCGTGCTGAGATACATGGGGTCGCAAAGAGTTGGACGCGATTGAGCGACTGAACTGAACTGAACTGATTGTATTGGTTTTGCCATACATCAACATGAATCCGCCACGGGTGTACACGTGTTCCCCATCCTGAACCCCCCTCCCACCTCCCTCCCCGTACCATCCCTCTGGGTCATCCCAGTGCACCAGCCCCAAGCATCCTGTCTCATGCATTGAACCTGGACTGGCGATTCGTTTCATATATGATATTATACATGTTTCAATGCCATTCTTCCAAATCATCCCACCCTAGACCTATTTTTGATGTATTCACTGGGGGAGGTGAGTTTAGCATCCTTCTCCTCTCCCATCTTGATCTCCTCCCAGTAAAAGCACCATATTAGAGATATGGACCTGAAAGAGGTAAAAGTTGTTGAATTGGGGATATATAAATGACAGTTGAAGAATGCTAGAGTGGTTTTCATTACAAGCCTTGTGGTGCCATGTGAGTTTTTAAAACCACAGCATGTGTTACTTTGATAAGAATACTATATTTCAAACTAAAAAAATACATACTCTTAGTGTATTTGATAAATGCACTCAATGAGGTGTGTTTTGGTGATGTGGACAAGACCCATATGCAAGGTATCTACTGTTTTTAAAGTAAAACCCAAATGTTTGTAATAATAGGGGACTGATAACAATTGTAATCTAAATATTCAGCATTAGCAAAGCATTTATAAAAATCCAAGAAATGTAAGACACACAAAAAATGAGACATTTCCTTGTATGCTGATATGGAAAGACCTCCAGTCAGTGTCATTCCATGAAAAAAGCAAAGTGCAAGACAGTCTTCAAAGAATGCTCATGTTCATGTATTATAGAAGATGTATATTGATAGACATGTGCTATAGTCATAGAAGGCTTCTGGAAAATTTATAAAGTAACTGTTTTATTTGTGCCTTTAGAAAGTGGGACTGGGTATCTGGGGAGAGAGGGAGACATCAATTCATTGTATGTCCTTTTGTTTTTTTTTTTTTAACTAAATTGTTCACTAAGTCACTACACTTCATTTTTTAATGAAAAACTGCCAATGTGAACTTTCTAATCAATCTGTTTGAGAAGAGACTATGAATACCCATGTTTAGACATAGACTGGGAGGTTTGGAAGATGAGGGATGACACTCTACAAATGTTCTCTTCACCTAGGAGTTTTGAGTGTAAGCTCATTGTTCTTGGAAGAACCAGTGCCCTGGGAAGGGTGTGTGTGTGGTGGGGGGAACCTGGCTGCAGAGTATGTAATTCTTTCTCTGTTCCTTTGTTTCCAATATCTAGGGCTTGTCCTGAACAATATGAATGCAAAGATAGCAAAAAAAATCCTGACTATAACTACACAAATTTTGACAACTTTGGCTGGTCTTTTCTTGCCATGTTCCGGCTTATGACCCAAGATTCCTGGGAGAAGCTTTATCGACAGGTTATTTATTTATTCGTTCTATTTCCCCCTCTCTCTCTGTACCTCCCCCTGCCGCCCCCTGCTTCTCTGCCTCCCTCTCTCCCTTTCCACCACTTATCTATCGTTTATTTATAACCAACCATCTCTCCTCCACCTTTGTCATGTATTTTTTATCCTTAACAATTGTACTGTTAAATTCTCTTTTTAGAATTCCATTAGAAACATCAAAAAGACTATAAATGTGATATCTGGAAGAAGAGTACAAAAAACTCTTCCTAGAAATATCAGCCCTCACCAGATTCCCCACTGACTGCAGTTCCACCACTAGTACTTCAGCCTTCATGCTGCATTGCTCTCTCTTGCCATTTTTATGTAAAAAACACAAATACCCATGAGAAAGTCATAGTCAAGTCACTAGGACTTCTGTGTGAACGTACAAATGGTATTTCCTTACTGAGGGACAGAGCATCAGAAGCTCCAGTTGTTGGGGGAGGCAATAGATGAGGTAGTGGGCAGCTGAGCCAATCAGGGCTGGGGAGAGACCAATTACTACTGTCTAATCTCTGCTCCAGGTGAAGTCACCCCATGTGTTCTGTCCCTTGCAGACCGTGCGTACCTCAGGGCTCATCTCGGTCCTCTTCTTTGTGGTGGTCATCTTCCTGGGCTCTTTCTACTTGGTTAACTTAACCCTGGCTGTTGTCACCATGACTTATGAGGAACAGAACAAGAATGTAGCTGCTGAAACAGAAGCCAAGGAGAAGATGTTTCAGGAAGCCCAGCAGCTGTTGAAGGAGGAGAAGGAGGTAGGGGCACATGATATCTGTTAATGGGGTCTGCTTGGGGGCATCCCAGAGGCTGTGGGGTCTGACACTTAAGGTTTCTGAACAAGGCCTGTACAGTGCTTTCCCAACTGGTGATTTTCTGAGAATTTTTAAGCCCCTTGCAGCTGGCTCTGCTACAGCCTCTCACGAAGATGCCCAGGAACAGGGCTCTTGAGAAAGGGATTTTGATGATCTTTGGCTTTCTGAACATGAGCCTTCAAAGACAGATCCAAAATTGCTGGCTAGATATATGTGTGTGAAAAGGAAGGCTCTTCTCTAGGCTTTCTTGTGGGAAGCTGAAGATGTTTGTGTCCAGGGACTTTGCTTGAGAGTGTTTGGAAAGCAATCATGATGGCTGTAGAGATGACAGTCATGATCATCTCTCCTCTCTTATAATTCCTGTTATATTTACAGGCCCTTCTTATTGTTTCCCTGGCATCTTGATTTTTTTTTCCCAGTTCTTAGATTTAAAGATTCAGTTTTAAGATTTCAAGGCAGGGATCATGTTTTATGCTTTTTCTCATCCTCTGCAGAGATTTGTCAGGAGGAAACCCCTCTTAAGTGCTTGATATCTGCATCATTAAACACAGACATTTCGTGAGTACCTAGCACATTCAGGACACTGTGCTAAGGGTTGGTGGCACAGAGATATTGGAGAGTCAACCCTGCCTTCAAGGGCTGCAATATTGTGAACAAACAGGACACATTCCCCACATAAACAATGATAAAGATAGCATACTCCAGTTGGGCAATTTGCAGTTGAAGTGGTCCAGTGCTACCAGAAGAGAGGGGAGAATGCTCACCAAGGTGGAAGTCGTTTGCAGTGTTCTATGAGAAGTGTGATCTGTTCATTAATTGCTTTTGTTCACTTTCTAAGGCTCTGGTTGCCATGGGAATTGACAGAAGTTCACTTAATTCCCTTGAAGCATCATCTTTTTCCCCAAAGAAGAGAAAGCTATTTGGTAGTAAGAAAAGAAAATCCTTCTTTTTAAGAAAGTCTGGGAAAGACCAGATTCCAGGATCAGATTCTGATGAAGATTCTTCAAAAAAGGCAAGTTTCGGCCAAAGAATTTATGATATTTGAGCACTGCTCAGGGGGACAGGTCAAGTTGTCAACCTAATTGAAAGGATTCATTCAGTCAGTGAGTCATTTATCCATTCATCCATTTGCACATACTTCCCTGCATCCATGGGTCTATTCACTTATCCATTTATTTACAAATATCTGTTTAAAGTGTTGACAGTGTTTATTTGGCACTGGAGTAGGTACTGGAGACACACGGGATATATAACACAGACATCTAATAATGTAGACACAGTGCCAAGAAGGCACTTACTGTTCAGTGTGATGACCAGCATGATGGGCACAGGGAGAGCAGAGCAGGAGCAATGTCTTAGGGGCAGTGTTTATTTCCTCCAAGGCAAATGTTAGAGATGTTAGAGCACAAGTAGATTATTTGGCAGTGATCGCAGGAAGTACTGTGAAAGGAGGGGAGAAGTGATACATGGAAGAGAAGGTGGTCAATTAATGTGCGTTATTAAGTCAGTGTAATCTCCTTGGACTGAGGGCACTATTTATACACTACCTTTGGTCTATCATTGGTTCAAGACTTCTGGAGTCAGGAAACAATAATTTATGACTTGCTATGTGTTAGGGTGAAAGTTATTTGGGTTTCCAAAGAAAGCCCAAGGATGTGTGGATGGGACCAACAATAACATCTGTTTCAGACCACCAGCCCCAGACTTGATGGGGACTGGGAAAAGAGCAGTGGATCAGAAAAAAGTTCCTAGAGGAAGCAGTGTGTAAGCTGAAAGGATGAATTAGCCAGGTTAAAGGAAGAATGAAGCTCCACATGCAGAGAGAACAGCACATGCATAGGCCTGGAAGCAAAGGAGAGCAGAACATGACCTAGTAGAAAATGTGCATGTGCACACTCACACACACACACACGTGTGTGTGTGTGTGTGTGTGGTTGGTGGGGATGGTGGCAAGAGGTTCTAGTGTGTGTGTGTGTGGTTGGTGGGGATGATGGCAAGAGGTTCTAGTGGTAAGATGTGGACCCTTGTAAAAGGCCTTGAAGCCAAGCCAAGGAGTTCATTCTTTACCCTATATGCAAGGGATAAGCAGTATGGAAAGGTTTTAAGCAGAAGAGTGATAAAGACCAGATTTACTTTGTGGAAATCCTGGATTCATGGAAGAGAGGGGATTGGAGGAGGGTGAGACTGGAGGCCACCAGTTAAGAAGCTGTTGCAGTGATCCAGGTAAGAGGTGGAAGTGGCTTCAACTATGGCTCGGGCAGTGAGGATGAAGAGAGATGAACAGGTTACAGTGGATCTACAGAGGGAATGATTTGGCAAGTGATTATATGCAGAGGGTGGGAATGATGAGGGTGGGGATGATGCCAGTTTATGGCTTGGGTAGCTGATTTGTACTGAGATGAGCAGAGAGCATGTTCTGGGGGGCGAGGAAGATGGCAAGTTAAGTTATGCACATACCAATTTTGAGATGCCTAGAGAGTGAAAGAGGAGAGTGAAAGAGCTGGCTTAAAACTCAACATTAAAAAAACTAAGATAATGCTATCTGCTCCCATCACTTCACAGCAACTAGATGGGGGGAAAGTAGAAACAGTGACAGATTTTATTTTCTTGTGCTCCAAAATCACTGCGGATGGTGACTGCAGCCATGAAATTAAAAGATGCCTGCTTCTTGAAAGAAAAGATATGGCAAACCTAGCCAGCATATTAAAAAGCAGAGACATCACTTTGCTGACAAAGGTCCGTGAAGTCAAAGTTAAGGGCTTCCCCGGTGGTGCTAGTAAAGAACGTGCCTTCCAGTGCAGGAGATGCAAGAGATGTGGGTTTGATGCCTGGGTCGGGAAGATTCCCCTGGAGGAGGGCATGGCAACCCACTCCAGTGTTCTTGCCTGGAGAATCCCATGGACAGAGGAGCCTGGTGGGCTACAGTTCACAGGTTGCAAAGAGTTGGACACAACTGAAGTGACTTAGCTAGCACACAAATGATTTTTCCAGTAGTCATGTTTGGATGTGAGAATTAGACCATAAAGAAGGCTGAGCACCAAAGAATTGATGCTTTTGAATTGTGGTGCTAAATAAGACTCTTGAGAGTTCCTTGGACAATAAGGAGGTGAAGTCAGTCAGTCCTAAAGGAAATCAACCCTGAATATTCATTAGAAGGACTGATGCTGGAGCTCCAGTACTTTGGCCACCTGATGCAAAGCACCAACTTATTGGGAAAGACCCTGATGCTGGGAAAGATTGAGGGAAGGAGGAGAAGAGGGTGACAGAGGATGAGATAGTTGGATAACATCACTGACTTAATGGACATACTTTGAGTAAACTCTGGGAGATAGTGAAGGGCTGGGAAGCCTGGTGTACTACAGTCCATGGGGTTGCAAAGAGTGGGACATGACTAGGGACTGAGCAACAACATGGGGCATTCAAGCCAGGTTATTGTTTAGGCAGTGGGACATGCAGAAAAGAAGCTATGAGAGGATGTGATATAGAAAAAAAAATCTTATTTAAGGTGGGGGATGTTTGAACATGTTTTAATTCTGGAGAAGAGAAATCAGAAGAGAGGAAGATGTTGGAGATACAGGCCAGGGAATAATGGCTAGAGCCTCCTTCCTGAGGTAGTGGAAAGATGAAGGAGGCAGAAAGTGGGTGTGCATATCTGAGCCTGGAAGGAGAAAGGGAGTTCAGGGGTCTTTGAAGTAGATGGACGGACTTGCCCCACAGCTGTGAGCAGTTCCCTGGTGGAGTGACAGGGTAAGATCCCACGGTTTAGACTAGGCTTCTTTGCTGTCACATCACAGCATAGTCAAGAAATTGCATGTATTTTTTAATATTTTGGAAGTTTTTCCTCATTCTTAACCTAAAATGTCTTTTCCCTTTAACTGTTAATAGAATGAGAAATGGCTATTGCAAGACTACAGGCTGCCTTTAGAACAGCTTTTCACTAGTTCCCTATAAGGCCATGGTTGGTCAGAACCTTTGGGGGAATAAATAATTACAAATACCTGAGTTTTCTGGATAGCTGAAGGTTTATGAGGTTATGTGTTTTAATTTCTAGATACTTTAGAATTTTAGATAAGGTGAAAATCAATAAACTCTTAGACACAGCCTGAAAGAGTACCTGAAGTTTACTACTATAAGGATTTTGTGATATTTATATGACTGTCCTTCTTAGTTTGTTTTGGGGTTTTTTATTGTCTGTTTTTGGTATTTTTGCCACATGGCATGTGGGATCTTGGTTCCCCAGCAGGGATCAAACCCATGCCCCTTGCATTAGAAGCGCAGAGTCTTAACCCCCGGAACACTAGGAAAGTCGGAGTTACTGTCTGTTTCAAAATCTATTTAGACAGCCACTCAAGGCATTTCACTGTCTGGCCTCAATTCACCTTTCTGAATTTATCCCCCACTTCTGCCCCTTGCAAACATTGTTTCTAAATTACACATTTTATTGCTTTCATACCCCAAACCACCATGCATTAGTTTTTGTAAATTTTTTTTTTTGCTTTTTGTTGACAATGAATAAAACACAGAGAAATAAATGTTTCTGTAGGTATGACTCTAGACTCTAGAAATGTGTATACATAAAAATATGAATGTTCAACCCATATTCCTCTTATGTATTAAATGTGAATTAAGAAAATTGAACCTTTGGCATGCAATGAAGTTGAAGTGAGTTGAGCATCTTCACTGCATGTGGCATTGAAACGAAGTTGTGAAGTTTTGAGGAGAGGCCGCCCCTTCCCTCAGAAGGTCCATCATGCCTTCTCTTACAGCCGCACCTCCTTGAGCAAACCAAACGACTGTCCCAGAATCTGTCAGTGGACCGCTGTGATGAGCACGGAGACTCCTTCCAAAGGCAGAGGGCGCTGAGTGCTGTCAGCATCCTTACCATTACTATGCAGGGTAAGTTGTGGCTCCCAGCCTGAGTTCAATGATGTCCTTCCCTTCTCCCTCTCTCCAGCTCCCTAGAAGCCCTCTGCAACCCACCATGGGTACTTCTGCACAGTGACTCCCAGTGCTTCTTTGGAGCATGTGAGCAACATGGCTTTTAAGAAGCGGGCCTTCCCCGTGGGCCCACCCTGAGCTGCCCCTTGGGTAATGATGGGACCAAGAACACCAAGAAGACTTCCTGTTCAGGCCACACAGTCACAGGAGGTTTCAGTGACAATGATAGTCAACCAAAGGAGATAAAACATAGAAGTTTCCAGGAGGTGACAGTTGTCATTGAAGTTAGAATAGGAATCTGTCATGAACAATAGAAGAAGACCTATGCATACAGGCTGGTACCATCTGAGGGACCTGATTAACCACAGGTAACCGGGGACCAAACTGAGGGGTTGGTGTTCAAGGGCAGGACTCAGGTGCTAGCAAGAATGGGGTTAAACGGGTTCTTAGCACTTCTGAGTCCCCTCATGAAGCCCTAACATTTTGTGGAAATCAGGCTGCCTTTTCTGACCTGAAATCAACTGATTGCATGCCTTTTGTTTCGTGCTTATAGATGGCCCTGCCTGAATATCTCCCTTTCCTCTGGGCCCTGGAAGCTTCCTGTGCTCTGGTATAGCCATCACCTTGGTCCACCTTGGGTGAACATAACTTGGGCTTATGTCTGTCTCTCTCATAGGTTCATAGCCAGTCATTGTTGACTTCCCATCTGTATCTCTGACAGTGCAGCCCCGTTCCTAGGTGCTCAATGTACATATAAAGACTTTTACTTGACTATGCCACATGAAAGCTCAGTGTGGGAAACCTTTTTAGCCACACAGCAGTACTCTTCTTGACTGATCATGTTGTGGCACAGAAGATGCCAGGGAAGAGGGAAGAAGGACACACGGGCAAAGAGCAGCCAGACTGGTGCAGAGCCAACTCCTCAAGTATTTTTTCATTCTTCTTCTCCAGAACAAGAAAAATCACAGGAGCCTTGCCTCCCATGTGGGGAAAATCTGGCATCCAAATACCTCGTGTGGGACTGTAGCCCCTGGTGGCTAGACATTAAGAAGGTCCTGAGAACCGTGATGACTGATCCCTTTACTGAGCTGGCCATCACCATCTGCATCATAATCAACACTGTCTTCTTGGCCATGGAGCATTACAAAATGGACCAGAATTTTGAGAATATATTGTACACAGGGAACTTGGTAATTCTAGGTTTTTAAAAATACGGAACATATTTCAAACTTTGAATTGTGACTCTTGCAAATCTAGCTATTTTGTGCATGGTCTAACCTAACATGGGTCTTTGGTCCTCTTAGGTGGAGTAGAGGGAAAAAATGACTGTTAGAATTTTATTTTTACCCATTTCAGTAACTTTCAATGGGCCCCTGTTCACTCTCTAGTGTGGTATGTCTAGTATGGTTCACGCTCTAGTTAAGGTATGTCTTTACTCATCTAATGGATGACTAAAGAGTCATTCACTGGTAAGACAGAAGCAAGTAGACATCTTCTTTTTCCTTTTTCGGCTGTGCTGAGTCTTCGTTGCTTTGCTCTGCAGCTTTCTCTAGTTGAGTGAGTGGGGGCTCCTCTTTGTTGCAGTGCCTAGGCTTCTCGATGTGGGGAGAAGTGGGGGCTTCCCTTGCTGCTGAGCACAGGCTCTGGGCACATGGGCTCAGTAGTTGTGGCTCATGACCTTAGTTGCTCCGTGGCATGTGGAATCTTTCTGGACCAGGGATCAAACCTGTGTCCCCCACATTGGCAGGCAAATTCTTATCCACTGTGCAACCACAGAAGTCTGCAAGTAGACATCTTAAAAGGTCAACTATTTTGGATAATCAAGAAAATATTAACCATATCCAAGGACCCATGGTAATGAGTACCATGGTACCTAGTCATGTTGATGACATCATTTGTCATAAAATAATGTGACTGCCATTGCTAAGTGTTATTTTCCCTGTAAGGGTGAGTCAGGGCCTGGAAGCTTTAGGAGGTTTACTTTCCCAGGAGTGGGTTGCGAGGTGGAGAGTGAGCGGGGGTGGGGTTCCAGATGAGTCTGCTTCAGTAGTCTCAGTTAAATTGGAAAAACTAAGATAGGGGAACAGACTTTTCAAAAACTGTTCACTTTAATTCATAATTCCTGCAGAAGGCCCAAGGGTAAATTAGTTTCCCAAGTATCAGAAATAGTAAGTACTCAGTGAATGTTCTACCCTAGTTTGCTAATGAGTTAATTAGCTAAAAACCTTATCATAATGTCAAGTCTTTTCTTCTTAAAGTTTTATGTTATTTTTATAATTTAAAAAGCAATACATGTTTTTTAATTTTAAAAACAAGGGGAATACAAAGAAGAAACTAATTTCTTATGGTCTTACTAGTGAAGATGATCATTTTTGGCATCAGAATATTTCCAAGTATGTATGTATGTAGATGTTTAAAAATTTTTTTTACATTGACAAGAACCCAAAGTACCTATTGAATCAGGAGTTGGTCCACAGAGCTGCCTCTGTGCATCAAGTTTAGGATGCTGTAGAACTGTAGACGGGTGCCTGTCACCTTTGGTTCCACATCCCATGAAGAGGAGCAGGGAACTGCAGTATAAGACCAGGGTGGGTCTCCTTATAGATAGTCTGTATTTAGGTTCTTTTTCCCATACTGCCTTTAGGGAGAAGAGCCCTTTGGGTATGCATATGCTGGATTAGATTCCATGTTGCACAATGAACCTGACACACAGATTACCTTCTAACAGGCTGGGTCTTCTGGGATCCAGGCCAGGCTGTTTGGTTCTCTCCTGTTGAGGTGTCCCAGAATGGCCTGACAAGGTTGTTTCACTTGGAGGGAGAATGTTATGTGACCTCAGGGCCACAATACCTACCCCAACAGAGTCAGCAGGACCCATCTTTCAGTACCTCCTGGTAGATAGAGTTATTGGATAAGTTCCAGAGAATACTCCAAAAGTCTCTGACAGGGTCATCTCCATAGACAGGGCTTCCCAGTTGCAAAGGTGGTCTGTCCATCACTTCCCCTGTTGATCCAACTATCGGAAATAACCAAAGCCCACCTCTCATATTTCCCACTGACCAGGCATCCCAGGTACTGATGTAAAGTTGCATTTTGCAGTTGGAAGGTGGCTAATTAAGTGACATTCTTCTCCAGAGGCCAAAGGAGGCACAGAGACATTGTTGGTGTCTGAAAACACAGGCAGCAGTTGGACCTTGGGTCCTGGAAATGAAAACATGCAAAGCTGATTATGTAGCCTGTGCATCCATTCCATGCACCCCATTCGCTACACATGCGAAAAAGGGAGCAGCCACCTCATCTGTTGTGCCCCCATGATGGTGATGATGGGAGGTCTTGGAGCCCTGGGCTTGAAGGAACACATCCAGACTTCCTTCCTCTGATGGGTGGAGCCAGATTAAGCTGGCCTGTGGAGTTCTGTGGACTACACTCAGAAATAGGCTCTCTAGGCTTCAGAATTGCTTGAATCAAGGGGAGTCCATTGAGCTCCCAAGAAGTCATAAGTAGCAATTGAATTGGATTGCAAAACTGATGGTTCCCCAGGCATCTAGTGATGCTGTCAGGCTAAGACACCTAGAGCCTGAAGGAGACAGGAGGAGGAAGAATGCGTCAAAAGGGGAAGGAGAATCCTGCACAATTAACTGGAACACACAACACTGCATGCTTTTAGGCACTGGTTGTGGCATTTTGGGGATAGACAGCAATGTTGGGGGCTTCCCTGATGGCTCAGCGGTAAAGAATTCGCCTGCAGTAGCCACAGGAGACACGGGTTCGATCCCTGGGTCAGGAAGATCCCCTGGAGGAGGGCATGGCAACCGACTCCAGTATCCTTGCCTGGAGAATCCTGTGCACAGAGAAGTCTGGTGGGCTAAAGTTCATAGGGTCGCAAAGAGTCGGACAAGACTGAAAAGAGTTGGATAAGACTGAAGAGACTTAGTACACACATGCACACAGGCAGCAGTATTTAAAGGGAAAATGTAGATATAAGCTTTGATTTTTCTTTGCCACTCTTGATTTCTTTTTATTTGCCTATCTGGGGTTTAACTTTGCCCAGCCTTTTATTTTAACTTGTATCATTTTATTTTGGGGTTATATTTTATAAATAGTCATTTCATTATTTATAAAAATAGACCACCTGTTACTTTTAATAAAGAGATTTAATCATTTATAGGTTGTTGCTGTTGTTTCCAGAATTAAAGAGGAGAGTCTTATAATGAACAACATTTAAAAAGATTTTAACCCTTTTCATGTGAAAGTCACTCAGTCGTGTCTGGCTCTTTGCAACTGTATAGTACATGGCATTTTCCTGGCCAGAATACTGGAGTAGGTAGCCTTTCCCTTCTCCAGGGGATCTTCCCAACCCAAGGATCGAACCCAGGTCTTCCACATTGCAGGTGGATTCTTTACCATCTGAGCCACAAGAGAAGCCTAACCCTCTTTTATTAAAAACAAACAAACAAACAAAAACCCTTTTTATATTACTGTATTATTTTCACACTATGGTTTTCCTCATTTCTGCTTAATTTCTGTGTGTTTAGGATAGAGAATGTGCTATTTGCTATGAAGAAATGCTTTGCCTTATTTTCTGCAAAGATATAGGAGATAGATTTAACTTTGAATTTGGCTACTGTGCAACATTTTGCAAGTTTCTTAAGCCTGTATTTATCTAATTGTTAAAGGCAAAGAATTATTTTTCTCATGGAAAAGACATAGTTTAGTGCTTTTTAAACTCTTGCCCTTCCTTTTAATTCTTTAATATTTTGTTCTGGAATGATGTGCCCTGCATTCTGAGGGAGTTTTTAAGATTATATTCTGATTCACTAATCTTCCTTTCAACCATAACCAATTCAGGGTTTATCCTCTATATCAGGTTGCTCAAAGACATTTTTTCTGTGTCTGGTAGTGATTTTCAATTTTCTGTTCTGGGCCCTTAAAATTTTTTTTTTTTCTGACCAAAGTATTGAGGTTGAGTGTTTAGATAAACTGCTTTTGTATTTTGGTTTATGAATGATATTTATCTTTACTTTTCAGAACTGTTGTGAACTCCCCTCACTTTGGAGTTGTTAGTATCTTAAAGAGAATTCAGAGGAGGAATTGCTTGACACTTCCTATTACTCTGCCATCTACCAAGAAGGCAATTTTGCTTTATTTTTTTTTAACAGAATGGAAAATAATATTTATTCTCCATCCTGATGCCTGTTAGCTTGGTGATACTGGAGTGGAGGCCGTGGTGGGGTTGGGTCATGGGGAGAGAGGAAAAGGTAAAGTGAAGTCCATGCTACAGTGGTAAATGTTTCTTTTTCATGGACTGCAGGGCATATTGTATCAAGTATGAGAATACAGTTTATTTCTTTGTAACCTCTGTAATTCCCTTGGACATACCTTCTTTTTCTCTCTTTTTTTCTGCCTCACTGTAGGTTTTCACTGGCATTTTCATGGCTGAAATGTGCCTAAAAATCATTGCTCTGGATCCCTACCACTACTTTCGTCGAGGATGGAACATTTTTGACAGTGTTGTTGCTCTTCTGAGTTTGGCAGATGTGATATTAAACCATATAGTTTCAGGAAAAAGTTGGATATCATTTCGTTCCTTAAGAGTGGTAAGGCACTTACTTTCTTATTTTACTGAATAACTTATCTGCCAGGATTGAAGAGTCTTCAGTGAGTTCAATAGCTAGTTTTGGATTAAAGCTTACCATCTTACCTTGATCTGAGAACCAAAATTACACTCCTCCTGCCACCCAGGTGTATAATACACTCGTGAGTCCCAGGTGGTCTTCTCTCCATTGAATCCCTACTCTCCTCCCTCCCCTGCCACAAGATGACCCTTCAGGCAACCAGATGCAAAATCATGTCTTCTGGTGTCAGGACTGTGCTCCCTGCTGTGTGTGCAACCCCCTCCAACTATCTTCCACCCCCCCCCCCCAACTCTAAGCCAGGCACCCTCACAGCTGGGCTTACCAAGGGGGATGTACTGCAGAGCCCAGGACGGGGGCAGGCACTGCCAGTGGGTGTTGTCCCACAGGGTCCCTCCTCACTGCTCCCAGTAGCGCAGTCCTTTTCTGCAGGCTTTGCCCTTCACCCACAAACCACTGGAGGCACCCCAGTAGCCTTTGCCGAGTACCTGATACGTCTGGGGAAGACTGAAAGGTGAGGGAAGCACTGCCTTCAAGGAGTTTGTGGTCTAGGGAAAATATAAGACGTGGCCCAGAAATGACCATGCGGCAGACCCCATAAGAGGTATGGGCAGAAATCACAGAGAAATCATATCTGGGAAGGGAATCAGGAAACCACAAAAGGTTACCTCTTGTCCTCTTTCAAAGATTTACTTTTTTGGAGGGGACATGGATACGATTTCTTTTTTTCTTTTTAAAAACTTTTTATTTCATATTGAAGTACAGCTGATTAACAATACTGTGATATTTTCAGGTGAACTGTAAAGGGACTCAACCATACATATACATGTATCCATTCTCCCCCAAACTCACCTTCCATCCTGGCTGCCATATAACATTGAAAAGAGTACCATGTGCTATACAGCAGGTCCTTGTTGGTTATCCATTTTAAATATACCAGTGTGCACATGTCCATCCCAAACTCCCTAACTATCTCTCTCCCCCACCCCCCATCCTTCTCTCCAGCAACCGTAAGTTCGTTCTCTAAGTCTGTGAGTCTCTTTCTGTTTTTCAAGTAAGTTCATTTATATAATTTCTTTTTGGATTCCACATATAAGAGGTGTCATACAATATTTCTCCTTCTGTGTGGATAGGATTTCTAAACATGTGGAATAAGACATTTAATTCAGTTACTTAAGCATACATTTTATAGTTGGCATATATTAGAAAATCACACTGCTTAAAATCAGGCATTATTAGGCTGCTCCCTAAGTTTTATTGGTGCTTGGGTGAGCAAAATTACATTTGCTTTACTAATGGTTAGGCTTATTACAGCCATGCTCTGAGGCAAGGAGTTCTACGAGTTTGTCTGTAGATAAGAATAGAACCACATTTTCTCCCTGAGATGCCCCCAGTTCCCCTCTATGTAGACAGCAGTGGTCCCTCTCTTGTGATAGAAGTCTAACCGACCTGCAGTATCTACCTGCTCCCCCACAAATACTGGGTTGGCCGAAAAGTTTGTTCAGGTTTTTCTTTAACATCTTATGAAAAACCCAAGTGAACTTTTGGGCCAACTCCAAAGTTGACACTTAACAGGATTGTACTTTGGAGTGAAACCATTGGTTTACATTAAAAGTTAATATAAGAAATAATCTGTGAAACTAGTTACTGTGCTTTTTTCTGTTGTTGCCTCCTATAAGTTTCCATGGAGAGAATTTCTCTCTGGAAAAAGAGAATGTGTCTTGAGTAGTCCTCCTAGGCGCAATACATCAATTTGTGAGCTCAATTATATAATGAAGGAGTTAACCAACTTTGTCTGTAAAAAGCAGATGGTACATTTTTTCAGTCTTACGGGCCATATGGTCACTGTAGAAACCTCTCAGTTTGCCATCATAGCACAAAAGTAGCTGTAGACATTAGAGTACACATGCGCATGGCTGTGTTCCAATAAAACTTTATTTACAGACATGAAAATTGGAACTTTATACAATTTAAATGTGCAATGAAATATTTAAAAAATTATTTCCAACCATTTAAAGATATAAAAAACTGCTCACCTGTCAGGCCATGTGAACGCAGGTAATGGGATGGATCTGGCCCTGGGCCCAGAGTTTTTGACTCTTAGTATAGATAGTGAAGGACAGGGAAGCCTGGCATTCTGCAGTCCGTGGGGTCACAAAATGTTGGACATGACTTAGCGACTGAACAACATCCTATTGGGGGCTTCCCCAGTGGTGCTGCAGTAAATAACCTGCCTGCAACGCAGGAGATGCAAATTTGATCCCTGGGTCAGAAAGATCCCCTGGAGAAGGAAATGGCAACTCACTCCAGTATTCTTGTCTGGGAAATCCCATAGATAGGGGAGCCTGGTGGGCTACAGTCCATGAAGATCACAGAATAGTCAGACATGACTTAGTGACAGCAACAACCAATATTATACAGGGTTCCAATATATTCATTTTGTTTAATTAATGTGTATGCTCAGTTCTACCATCATGATCCCAAAGTCTTTATCATTTAAAAAAATTAGACCAAATGTTTCATTTTTAAAATAAAAAAATACATATGGGTGAATATCAGATTGGGGCATGGAGTTGCTGACCATGTTTAGGATGGATTTGGCTTTGAAAAAATTTTTGAAAGTTATAAATGCTATGGTTTGGGAACAAGTCATTTGAATTATAGCTGAGCAGGTGGAATTTGTCCTAACTGGCTTTTCTTCCATTTTTGTTTATTGTCTTTTTTTTATTATTATTATTTTTATAGCTGAGGGTCTTCAAGTTAGCCAAATCCTGGCCAACTTTAAGCACACTGATTAAGATCATTGGCCATTCTGTTGGAGCCCTTGGAAACCTGACTGTGGTCTTGGCCATTGTGGTCTTTATTTTCTCAGTAGTTGGCATGCAGCTTTTCGGCTCTAAATTCAATAACAGAAAGAATAATTTAAAGTCCTGTGACCCTGAAGTCCTGTGTTTACGGCGCTGGCACATGGGGGATTTCTACCACTCCTTTTTGGTGGTGTTCCGCATCCTCTGTGGCGAATGGATTGAAAACATGTGGGAATGTATGCAAGAAGCTAACCCAACGCTGTGCGTTATTGTGTTTCTGTCGATCATGGTGATTGGAAAACTTGTGGTGAGTGTCTCAGTTTTGTTGTTGTTGTTTTAAATGCATGGGCTAAATAAATGCATTAGCTTCTTTTCCAACACTTTACTAGTGAAAATTGTTATTTAAATATAGTATTATAAATTTAATGTTATATGATATTCAAAAATCTGCATTTGAATTTGATTTGAAGACAGTATGGTAAGCATGAAAGAAAACCTGTCATGTAGTCCTTTAAAGATGCCCCAATGTCTATCCTACTCCAAGTGATTATTCAAATCGCCACTGATTGGCTGAGGTAGGGATATTTTACTTAATTTGGTCCGTAGATGTAAAGAGTACATCATGCAAAATGCCAGGCTGGATAAAGCACAAGCTGGAATTGAGATTGTGGGGAGAAATATCAATAACCTCGGATAAGCAGATGATACCACCCTTATGGCAGAAAGCGAAGAGGAATTAAAGAGCCTCTTGATGAAGGTGAAAGAGGAGAGTGAAAAAGCTGGCTTAAAGCTCAACATTCAGAAAACTAAGATCATGGCATCCAGTCCCATCACTTCATGATAAATAGATGGGGAAACGGTGGAAACAGTGACTGCTATCATTTTCTTGGCCTCCATAATCACTATGGACGGTGACTGCAACCATGAAATTAGAAGACACTTGCCCCTTGGAAGAAAAGCAATGACAAACCTAGACAGTATATTAAAAAGCAGAGACATTATTTTGCCTACAAAGCTCTGTATAGTCAAAGCTATGGTTTTTCCAGTAGTCATGTATGGATGTGAGAGTTGGACCATAAAGAAGGCTGAGCGCTGAAGAGTTGGTGCTTTCAAACTGTGGTGTTGGAGAAAACTCTTGAGAGTCCCTTGGACTGCAAACAGATCAACCCAGTCAATCCTAAAGGTAATCAACCCTGAATATTCATTGGAAGGACTGATGCTGAAGCTCCAGTACTTTGGCCACCTGATGGGAAGAGCCGACTCATTGGAAAATACCTGATGCTGGGAAAGATGGAAGGCAGAAGGATAAGGGGACAGCAGAGGACAAGATGTTTGGATGGCATCACCAACTCAATGGGCATGAGTTTGAGCAAGCTCTGGGAGATGGTGAAGGACAGGGAAGCCTGGCGTGCTGCAGTCCATGGGGTTGCAAAGAGTCAGACATGACTGAGCAACTGAACAATAACAACAAAGATGTAAAGAAATGTCCACAGAGTAAGGTTTCTTGCTGTTTAAAAGAAGGAGGAGGAGAGGAAAGGAAAAGGAGGAGAGGAGGAAGGAGGAATGATGAAAAAAGTGGTCCTTTTTCTTCCTCCAGCCCTTTTATGACTGTGACTCTTGGTAGAACCACAAACATCATGCAGCCATGAGAAGTACCAAAGCAAGACAAAGTCAGCACTAAGGAAGGTAGACTGAAGGTGGAACAAACCTATTGTCAGGGCATAATTGGTCCTGTCTTCTAGTTTCAAACATCTTGTCATGTGGCATTTTCTTTTTATGTAAGCTTGCCCTGTATCTGTTACTTACAGCTGGAAACATGGTACTCTATGGAGAAACTAATTAAGTGTACACCATTGAGAGTGTGATGAGACAGGAGACAGACAAGGATACCTGAGCATAAGATCTCAGAATTGAGACTATCATGCAAATATAATTAATGATCCTCATACAAATATAATTAACTGTCCTCAGTATCTAATAAATGGTGTTAGTAGACAGCAGGATGGAGAAGGCAATGGCACCCCACTCCAGTACTCTTGCCTGGAAAATCCCATGGATGGAGGAGCCTGGTAGGCTGTAGTCCATGGGGTCACTAGGAGTCGGACACGACTGAGCGACTTCCCTTTCACTTTTCACTTTCATGAATTGGAGAAGGAAATGGCAACCCACTCCAGTGTTCTTGTCTGGAGAATCCCAGGGACGGGGGAGCCTGGTAGGCTTCCATCTATGGGGTCACACAGAGTCGGACACGACTGAAGTGACTTAGCAGCAGCAGACAGCAGGAGATATGCAAGATCAAGGGAGTGGGAAGGGAGTGCTAAGAAGGACATTGTGGGAGACACGGTACTTGAAAAAGGCACTTCAGAGGCAAAGTGAAAGTGAAGTTGCTCAGTCGCGTCTGACTCTTTGCAACCCCATGGACTGTAGCCTACCAGACTTCTCCATCCATGGGATTTTCCAGGCAAGGGTACTGGAGTGGGTTGCTATTTCCTTCTCCAGGGGATCTTCCCAACCCAGGAATCAAACCCAGGTTTCCTGCATTGTAGGCAGACCCTTTACCCTCTGAGCCACCAGGGAAGCCAAAGAGGACTTAGCAAGTAGAGGGTAACTTGAGCAAAGATTCAGACTTGGGAATTCTCATTGTGAAGCTGAGGAAGTGTGACTGGACCCATTAACACCCACAAAAGTCTTTCCCCAGAAAGCTGTATATTTTTTAACTGGTGAGAGCCACAAACAAAAGAGGTAAAAAAACCTGCACAAGTGTACCATCTCTCAAATTGTGCAGATAGGAGAGGACCTCGTAGCACAGCGGTCCTAGACATTAGACTCATATCCATGTGGGCAATTCCAGCAGAAGTCCAACCTCATGATTCTGGCTGATCCCCAAGGAATATCCACTTTTGATTTTGCCACATGGTTATGCCTTTCACCTTACCCTGGCCAGGCTCTACAATACACACTGCTTATACACAGACAGCCTGCATCTGGCTGTTTGCACCCTTTAACTTCAATTTTCTTTGGTCTTATCTTGATGTCTCTATTACTTCCTCAATCTTCTCTCCTTTTCTTTATTTTATAGATGAACTTTCTTGGGAGACAGAAGGACATAGAACTTTCATTTGATTTTGTTTCCAGTCTTGGGGAAAAGTTGTTGTGGAACCCTACTGTGTTGTTTCCTTTGCTAAATTTTCCCTATGTCCCTCTCCCTTTGCCCCTTCCTAGGTACTCAACCTCTTCATTGCCTTGCTACTCAATTCCTTCAGCAATGAGGAGAGAAATGGATACTTGGAGGGAAAAGTCAAGAAAACCAAAGTCCAGATAGCCCTGGATCGGTTCCGCCGGGCTTTTTGTTTTGTAATACATACTCTTGAGCATTTTTTCAGGAAGCGGTGCAGGAAGCGACATTTATCAAAGCAAAAAGAGGTGACAGAAGGCCCTGGTGGAGAGAGCAAAGATATCATTCCCCTGGTCACAGGGATGAGAAAGGGCCCAGAGATCTGGGAGGAGTTTGGTGTACTAACTTCTGTACCAATGACCTTGCATGATCGGACTTGGTTGGCCCCACTTGCAGAGGAAGAAGATGATGCTGAACCCCCTGGTGAAGATAAGGCACAGGCTGTCACACAACCTGAGGCTGGAAAACAGGTACACACGTTCATACATAGACTCATGGATCATTTAAAGCTGGAGCTGCCATGGGGTACTGGTTGCCTGCCCTGTCCTGAGCACTATGCAGAGATGATAAAGGTATACAGTGTGGTGGCTGCACCTCTGGGGCTGGTTCTAATCATGGTCTGCACATGTGGCACAGGTGGGAGATACCAGAGGAGTTCAGAGTGGGCTGGGGCAATGAGGGAATCAAATGCCTTTGGTTGGGCACCAAAAGAAATATAGAGTTGGAACTGACTGAAAGGTGAGAAAAGGAGTGTGGAAGGTGAAGTGAATATAGCATAAAAAGAGATTTTGTTTCTTATGAATTGCCTGCCACCCTGGGGAGGATGTCTTAGCCACTACCCAGGATACTCGGAGGGGCCATAGTCTCTCATCTCTCAGCCTCCCTCTTCCTGCATGGAATCTCTGCCCTGCGAACTAGCTGGAGTAAGGGAGATCAGGGCCCCAGTATTGTCAAGCTTTTGAACTTGGAATAGAGTCTCTGTCCTATGAGTAGTAACTAAAATGGAAAAAGAAATCCAACTTCTTGATCACATTCACCAGAAATTTAGCCTCTTCAACTCAGATTTGGAGGAGATGAGAAAAGCTGTGACCTGCACATTCTAATGAGATACATATCTCTTCATTGGGAGCCGAGGGCAGAGGGAGCCCCATCTTCTTGGTCACATCTCCCTTCCCACCCCCATCAAACTGAGCTGGGGGTGGGAAGCAAGAGAACAGGTCATGGCTAAAGTGCCATAGACTCCTGCTGTTATTACTGAATAGCATAGATTTTTTTAAAAAAAGTAAATATTTCTTCATTTGCTGTATGCCCTTAGGACAATTTACAGAAACCTTAAATATATTTTTACAAATATTTTCCACCATTTATGTTAATTTTACTGTGAAACATTCTGCAGAACTCCTTATTCTACCATCTAAGAAGCAACACTCTGAATATCTTTTTTATAAATGTATTAATTTTAATGACATTTTTAGATTACGATACTGATTTTGTTCTTTTTCCTCAAGGAAATTAACCTCCCTGTAGTTAATTTTTGAGGACTACTGATTTTATGTTTGTCTCATCATACACTTTGGAATATAAATTTGGAAGTTCATATTTGTGGGAGGGTCTGTCACTCTCCCTGCAGTCTAAGTTCTGTGGTATCTTTAATAGACCCTTCTAAGGGATCCATTCAGAACTAAGTCTTATCTTGGCAGCTGACTCTTCTCTAATAGTGATACTAGGCATTTTGCAGATCCAGTCGCTAAGCCAGTGGCTCCCTTTGCCCAGATCTTATTTCTGGCTGTACTTCCTCCTGCCTCCCTAGGTATGCAGCTTTGTATAATTGTAACCCCAAGCATTGGCCACAACTTCTTTTAACTTTCTCTCTTAAGTATAAGAACTTCAACCCAGCCCAGAGTTTCAAGCTTTGGGTATAACTCTGGTTTCCTTTTTCATATGGGACACTTTTATTCATTGTTACTTGCTGCATGCTTTAAATTGTTATTACTTTATTTTTGTTCTGTGGTCCATAGATAATGTGTATCTGTTTTTTGTGTATATGTGTTCAATGGGGAGCAGCATTCTTAAATTATGTCCATACAATGTCAGATTCACAAGAACCTTCACATATATTTTAGGACAAAACCTTTCTTAAGATGTGACTTTGCATATCCTTGGATTTAGCTGCAGGTCATCAGACAAAATTCATTTTTTATTTTTATATTATATATTTTCATATTTTCTTTATGTGTTTCAGTTGCCTATTTTGCTAACTCAATCCTCTGTACCTAAAAGAATACAAAATTATTTTCCAAATTATTCTTTTAATAGTTTTATTCATGTATTTTTACATTGGAATATCAAGTGATTATCGTTTTTAATTTTTACTGTATTATGGCATTGTAGTATTTTTTCAGGGATAACTAATTATACCAGTACCATTTATTAAACAATTTATTATTTAGCCATTGAATTGAAAGGATACAGTAAGATTCACTTCTTAATTATTTGCTGAATTTTGTATCAAATCATGTTGTTTTGATTACATTACTTATGAGTAAGTTTCATTATATGTTTCCTATAATAGTTTTTCCAGAATTATTTTATGTTGAGTTTTTTCAGGAACAGTTTTTAAAAGTAAAGAGAAAAAGTTAAATAATGTCAAAATTTTCATGATGAACAGAAAACCAAATAGAATTCAAACTTGTTTCATCCCAAGTGAGATGTCCAGGAGGAATATTAATTCTACTCTTGGTTTCTCAGTGTCAGGCCAGCGAAGTCCATCAGAAGAGCAAGGATCTCACTAGTCCAGGAATTCAGAGTGTGGAAATTGATCTATTCTCTGGAGATGATCCTCCTTTGTCAATACAGAATCTTCGGAAGGTAATTTTCCCAGGGTGTTCCCAGAAGAAACATAGCTCATCCACTTACCTTGCTCAAAATAGCCACTATGGAAAAATATCTAGATTAGTACAGAGCAAACTGTCAAACTTACATTATTAAGCAAAGATCTAGCCCAGGGTTTCTCAGCCTCACCAGTATGACATTTGTGCCCAGATAATAATTCTTTGCTATGGTGGACGGTTCTGGGTATTGTAGGGTGTTTAGCAGTACCCTGCCTCTACCCACTAGATGTCCATAGAATCCCCCCCACCATTGCAAAAATAAAAAATATCTTTAGACATTGCCAAAGTGTCTCCTGGAAAGTAAAATCAATACAACCACTGTTCTAGGCCTATTATTCTGGGACTTGAGGTAGCTGACAATTTCATTGTCAGTAAAGTGGCCTTCTCCTCATCACCTGGCTTCTGTGTGTGTGGTTTGTCAGCAGATCAGAGGTAAGATGTGGAGGGAGGAAAAGGTTGAGACACTGTGTCATGTGCTTTTACCTTTCATCATCCAAGGGAGAGGAATTAGAGAATTCTGTCTTGGAGTCAGGGCTGGTCAGAGCATTTAGGAAAGAACCTAACAAGAGGGATACTTTCTAGACAAACCTCATACCTACCTAGTTTCATGAATTAAAAGTCCTAAAATAAGATATTATATATTAACCATGGTGACAGAGAGTGTTGGAAAATGATTCCCCCTTTCCTTTGTTCTGATGTATAGAAGTCTGATGCTACGAGTGTGCTCTCAGAATGTAGCACCATTGGTCCACAGGATCCCTTTATGCGGGTACTTGAAATGATTCCCAAAAAGGAACCAGAGAGGTGTTTGCCCAAAGGTAAGTGGCAATATTCCTACATTCAGTTCATGGAATATTTGGATGGGATTATGTTATTCTTTGAAGCTCTAGAGTTTGATAGATCCTTTCTTTCTAATTCTACTGGAGACAAAAGTGAAGAGAGTCTCCCCTGGATTCTGGAGAAGACTTCAGGAAATTCTTGATTCAGGTGAGGTCAATTCATACAGCCCAACTTATAGAGTAGAAACTTGGGACAGCTTTTCTAGAAAGCCCACTGAGCCAGTATTCCTACCACTTGGTAGAGTTCCCAATACATCAATTGTCAGGATATCCTTGAGGTCATAGATCAAGAGAACTTGACCATAAATCTGGGGTTGGCTAGAGCTCTGGCCGAGGCCCTCAACTCATCTCTCAAGATTTTTCTCTGGAAGAAGGCATCCAAGATGGTGGGGTAGGAAGACCCTGAACTCAACTCCACCCATGGAAATACCAAATATACACTTACTTGTAGAGCAATTTTCCCTGAAAAAGACTCAAGGACTGATAGAACAGCTGCTGCATATAGATAGAACATACAGATCAGGTAGGAAAGATGGAGACGTGGTATCCATGGGAACTGTACCCTCAACTTAGTGACCTACAGTAGGAAGGGATATTGTTGTGGGGCCAGAGCACAGACCCACCCACCTTGGGATCAGCAAGAAAACAGCAGTTTAAAGGGCATCTAGACTATACCAGAAAGAGATCCATGTACCAACCCTAGTGTGTTAGTCAGATCTTCGCTGGTGGCTCAGACAGTAAAGAATCTGCCTGCAAAGCAGGAGACCCAGGTTTGATCCCTGGGTCAGGAACATACCCTAGAGGAGGAAATGGCAACCTACTCCCATTTTCTTGCCTGGGAAATCTCATGAACAGAGGAAGGAAATCCATGTTCTAACCCTAGAGCTTCTGCCAAATGCACAGAGAAGTGCTGGATCCCTTTGTGGGGTCAGAGGCAGCAGAGAGCACCTGTTTGCCTCACCCCCAGAACTCTCCCCAGCCCTCATTCACTCCAGCTCTAGCTACCCCACCAAGGTAGCCTGGGACTTAGCACTCCCCAAGGCCTGACTCCAGCCCAAGCCCACTCTAACCTCAGCTGCTCCACCTAGGTGGCCTCAGATGCCTAAGTGCTCCCCAGGAGTTGCCCCTGACAAGCTTCAGCCCCAGTAACCCTGCTGAAGATACCAGGTGCAAGCTGTTTACACGGGGACACTCCACACAAGTCCATTCCTTGAATACCAAGATAGGTAGCCGTTTCGCCTAGTTCATAGAAACAAAAACTAGAATTCAAACAAAATGTGCATATGGAGGAATGTATTCCAAATGAAAGAACAAAACCCTAAAGAAAAACAAAACCCAGGAAAAATCCTAAAGAAACAGAGTTAAGTAATTTACCTGGTAAAGAATTCAAAGAGATGATCATAAGAGTTTTCACCAAACTAGGGAGGAAAATGGAGAACTTCATTTTAGTAAGAATTTCAACAAAGACTTAGAAAATGTGGGCAAGAATTCAATAACATGATAATAATGCAGTCCACATTATAATTAAAATGTCAAAAATTTGAATATATTGTGCCAGTCCTTCTGCTTTGTGAAGTTTCTGCTGAAAAATCATCTAATAGACTTATGAAGTTTCTCTTGTATGTAACTAGTTCTTCCCTTACTGCTTTTAAGATTCTCTATCTTTAGTTTTTTTGTGATTTTTTTTTTTTTTTTTTGACCATGCCTTGCAGCGTGTGGGATCTTATTTCCCTGACCAGGGATCAAACTCATGCCCCCTTCATTGATTACATGGAGTCTTAACCACTGGACCACTGGGGAATTCACTATCTTTAATTTTTGACATTTTAATTATAATGTGTCTTGGCATGGATCTCTTTGGGTTCATCTTGTTTGAAAATCTCTGTGCTCCCATCTCAGGACTTAGGTATCTGTGTCCTTCCCCAGGTTAGGGAAGTTTTCAGTCATTATTTCTTCAAATAAGTTTTTTGTCCCTTTTCTCTCTTTTCTCCTTCTGAGGCCCCTATATTGCTAATGTTAGTATACTTGATGTTGTCTCAGGGATCCCTTAATCTCTTCACATTTAAAAAAATTCTTTTTGCTATCCTGATTGGGTAATTTCCACTACCCTGTCTTCCAGATCACTAATTTCATTCCTATGCATCCTCTAAACGGTTTCATCTCAGTTATTGTATTCTTCATCTCAGTGTTGTGTTCTTTTTCATCTCAGTTATTATTTTCTTCAGTTCTTATTGGTTCTTTTTAATACTTTCTATAGTTCTCTATCTTTGTTGAAGTTCTCACTGAGTCTGAATTGGCATATGATGACCTCTATTCTGCTCTGTTGACCAAATGTTGTCACGTGGCTGAACCCAGATTCAAAGTGTTGGAAAAAGACTCCAACTCTTTAGTTGGAGGATTTGCAAAGTTACATGGTGTGTACAAGGAGGGTGAAGAGTTGGGCTATTAATGCACGTGTATTATAGACACTCGTGATAGTGATTCTCTACTTCCTTGCAGGCCTGAATTGCTGCTCTCTATGCTGTACTGTGGACAAGAGAAAGTCCTCCTGGATCACTTGGTGGAGCCTGCGAAAAACCTGCTACCAAATAGTGAAACACAGCTGGTTTGAGAGCTTTATTATCTTTGTGATTCTGCTGAGCAGTGGGGCACTGGTAAATTGTCATGGTCTTGTGGGGACATTGCGGGGCAAGGCGGCTGGGTGGCTTCATTCCGACTTGGCCCTTCAAGGAGCTGTGAATGTGGGGGAACTAGAAAGAAGTGGGATTTCTGTTGGTGTATCCTCTTAGGGGACAGGATTTTGCCATGATGTTCTGAAGAAATGCTACAACTGGGAAATCCCCAAGCTGAAGAGGCTTTACCTGTAGGAAGCATGACCCACGTCAGTGCTTTATTTTTATGTGTTTATTTATTTATATATTTGTTTTTCGGCCATACCACACAGCATGTGGGAACTTAGTTCTTTAAACAGGAATGAAACTTGTGCCCCCTGCCACTGAAGCACAGGATCTTAACCACTGGACCACCAGGGAAGTCCCCAAATTGGAACTTTAAAGTGGCTATTGGAGTCTTGACCTTAACTCCAAGTCTGTCCATCATTCCTAGAGGATTTCTAGACATTTTCAGCGTATCCTACATGTTTCCTCCTCTAGATGGCAATGCTCCTATTCTCTTTTTTTCCTGATGGCCCCTATGTTGCTTTCAAAAAGATAAAACGTTTAGGAGAAGTCTACAGGGGCTAGAATAGGATATAAGTTGCCTTGGTATTTTTCACTACTCATGATCCTTTGAGAGGAGGGAAAAGAGATACTGTTTTATGTGTATGACAGATCCTTCCAAATTGAGGTATTTTGTGAGTTCTGATGAGCTTTGGAAATAACTAAATCAATCAACCTCCCTAGCCATATGGTCATGAACTCCTTTCTGCTCTCTCTTCTCACCTTGTTGTCCTTCTTTCCTCCTCTGCACACATACCCTCACCTTGAGCAACAGTATTTTCTCTCTTATCACCTACATGTTTCTCTCTCTCCCTCCCATTATGTCTTGTATTTCCTCTTAAAATGGCCATAATGTAAAACTAAATTCTCTTAGTATTTGTCATCCCAAGTGAATGGAGTAATGAGTTCCCCTTATTGATTTAGAGTCACAGAGCATTTCACAGTAAATTACTAGGAGGGACAAGGACCTATCTTGTTCCTACACCCCTACTTTCCTGGTTAGTGCTTTACATCTGTGTAATCTCCAGATGAGAGGAGATGAGCATGCATTGGGGTTCACCAGAGCCTGTGATCAACAGACAGCCCATTTGCCTGCTTTGCTCTTCTTCAAACTCTTTGCAACCCTGTGGACTATGGCCTGCCAGGCTCCTCTCTCCATGGGATTTCCCAGGCAAGAATGCTGGAGTGGGTTGCCATTTCCTTCTCCAGAAGGTTCTTCTTCCCAACCCAGGGTTCAAACCCATGTCTCCTGCATTGGCAGCTGTATTCTTTACCATTGAGCCACCAGGGAAGCCCATTTACCTCCTTCAGATCAGATCAGTCGCTCAGTCGTGTCCGACTCCTTGCGACCCCATGAATCGCAGCACGCCAGGCCTCCCTGTCCATCACCAACTCCTGGAGTTCACTGAGACTCACGTCCATCGAGTCAGTGATGCCATCCAGCCATCCTGAAACAAAAAAGCAAATTTCTCTAAGACAGTCCCAGAGAATTGCCTTGATTAATTTTTTTATCACTCATCCTGTAGGCTTCCCTGTAATCTGGTGATTAGATTTCATTAGCTATCTACACTTCCAAGTGACAAGGTTCTTGCTCTTATTCCACAAATAGTCGCTGTTATCTGTCATGCCCTGTGCTATTTAGTGGAAAAGCAATGTTGTTGTCACAAGGTCACACAGACACCTGTGTGAGAAAACTTACAATCAGAGAAGCAGCAGAGGGCACACAGATCTCCTAGTTCTCATCTGCCTTCAGATGAGGCAAGGGTAGGCTGGGCAGGGTGAGACTGAACACACAATGCGGAGGCTTCCAGGAGACAGACACAGGTCCTGTTTCACTGCACGTATTTATAGAGAAATGGAGACAAGAAACATCTAGTCCCTCGCCACTGTATTTGGTATATGGACCAGCAGCCTCATATCACCTGGCAGCTTATTAAGAATTCAGAGTCTTGGGCCCACCCCAGACCTGCTGAATCAGATGCTAGGTGGTTTAAGGCTCATTAGAGTTTGTGAAGCTCTGATTGGGGCAACTACATAGAAATGGGAGCATCCTGGATTAGGCCTAGTTACATTATGGGAGGTTCCAATGCTCAGTTCTGATATCAGCCTGCTCTTCCTTTGAGCAAACTCAGACCTGCTGAGCCAGCTTGTTGCTAAGCTTCCAAAATGAAATGGGAAATGAGCTTTCAACACCATTCAGATTTGTCTCTCCTAAAGAGGCAGTCAGCAAAAACAAGACCGGGAGCTGACTGTGGCTCAGATCATGATCTCCTGATTGCCAAATTCAGACTTAAATTGAAGAAAGTAGGAAAAACCACTAGAACATTCATGTATGACCTAAATCATATCCCTTACAATTATACAGTGGAAGTGACAAATAGATTCAAAGGATTAGATCTGATAGAGTATCTGAAGAACTATGGCTGGAGGTTCATGATATTGTACGGGAGGCAGTGATCAAGACCATCCCCAAGAAAAAGAAATGCAAAAAGGCAAAATGATTGTCTGAGGAGGCCTTACAAATGGCTAAGAAAAGGAGGGAAGCGAAAGGCAAAGGAGAAGAGGAAAGATATGCCCATTTGAATACAGCGTTCCAAAGAATAGCAAGGAGAGATAAGGAAGCCTTCCTCAGTGATCAATGTAAAGAAATAGAGGAAAACAATAGAATGGGAAGAAGACTAGAAATAGAAGACTAGAGATCTCATCAAGAAAATTAGGGATACCAAAGGAACATTTTATGCAAAGATGGACACAGTAAAGGACAAAAATGGTATGGACCTAACAGAATCAGAAGATATTAAGAGATGGCAAGAATACACAGAAGAACTGTACAAAAAAGATCTTCATGACACAGATAACCATGATGGTGTGATCACTCATGTAGAGCCAGACATACTGGAATGTGAAGTCAAGTGGGCCTTAGAAAGCATCACTACGAACAAAGCTAGTGGAGGTGATGGAATTCCAGTTGAGCTATTTCAAATCCTAAAAGATGATACTGTTCAAGTTCTCTGCCCAATATGCCAGCAAATTTGGAAAACTCAGCAGAGGCCATAGGACTGGAAAAGGTCAGTTTTCATTCCAATCCCAAAGAAAGGCAATGCCAAAGAATGTTCAAGCTACTGCACAATTGCACTCATCTCACATGCTACAAAAGTAATGCTCAAAATTCTCCAAGCCAGGCTTCAACAGTCTGTGAACTGTGAACTTCCAGATGTTCAAGCTGGATTTTAGAAAAGGGAGAGGGACCAGAGATCAAATTGCCAACATCCGTTGGATCATCAAAAAAGCAAGAGAATACCAGAAAAACATCTACTTCTGCTTTATTGACTACGCCAATAAATCTTTTTGTAGATCACAACAAACTGTGGACAATACATAAAGAGATGGGGATACCAGATCATCTGACCTGCCTCCTGAGAAATCTGTATGCAGGTCAAGAAGCAACAGTTAGAACTGGACATGAAACAACAGACTGGTTCCAAATAGGGAAACGAGTACATCAAGGCTATATATTGTCACACTGCTTGTTTAACGTACATGCAGAGTACATCATGAGAAATGCTGGGCTGGATGAAGCAAAAGCTGGAATCAAGATTGCTGGGAGAAATATCAATAACCTCAGATATGCAGATGACACCACCCTTATGGCAGAAAGCGAAGAAGAACTAAAGAGCCTCCTGATGAAAGTGAAAGAGGAGAGTGAAAAAGCTGGCTTAAACTCAGCATTCAAAAGTGCAGATCATGGCATCTGGTCCCATCAATTCATGGCAAATAGATGGGGAAACAATGGAATCAGTGAGAGACTTTATTTGGGGGGGCTCCAAAATCACTGTAGATGGTGACTGCAGTCGTGAAATTAAAAGACGCTTACTCCTTGGAAGAAAAGCTATGACCAACCTAGACAGCATATTAAAAAGCAGGGACATTACTTTGTCAACAAAAGTCTGTCTAGTCAAAGCTATGATTTTTCTAGTAGTCATGTATGGATGTGAGAGTTTAACTATGAAGAAAGCTGAGTGACGAAGAACTGATGCTTTTAAACTGTGGTATTAGAGAAGACTCTTGAGAGTCCCTTGGACTGTAAAGAGATCAAACCAGTCAATCCTAAAGGAAATCAGTCCTGAATATTTATTGGAAGGACTGATGCTGAAGCTGAAATTTCAATACTTTGGCCACCTGATGCGAAGAATGGACTCATTGGAAAAGACCCTGATATGGGAAAGATTGAAGGCGGGAGGAGAAGGGGATGACAAAGGATGAGATGGTTGGATGGCATCACCGACTCGATGAACATGAGTTCGGGCAAGCCCTGGGACTTGGCGATGGACAGGGAAGCCTGGCGCACTGCAGTCCCAAAGAGTGACTGGTATACTGGTGTCACAAAGAGTCAGACAGGACTGAGCAACTGAACTGAAAGAGGCAGACAACCCCTGACCTTCAAGAGCTTGGAGGCTTATAGGCAAGAAGGATGGAGTCCAGACAGCTATAACTAGGGCCATAGTGGTACACTCAGAGAAGCAATGTGCCATGTGGATGGCACCTAACCCATTCCTGTGGAAGAAGGACAGTTTCCTACAAAAGATATCAGCTAAGCTGATATCTTAAAGGCTGACCAGGAGCCAGTCGGGGAGAGGAGGAGATGAAGGGCCTTCTTCAGTCAAAAGCCCACTTGGGGGCTGAAAGTGAGACTGTTTTATTCTCTATTCTTTTTCTTTAGGGTTGTGGGACTGTGAGATTGCCTTAGTTCCTAACAGCATTGCTGATTTCTTTCTTGCCTTCCCAAGTGACTTGGCAGGGTTAGTGCCTCTTCTCTCCTTTCTTTCATCCTCAGTAACACTGTAAAGGCCAAAAGGACAGCTTATAGCCTAGAAATACAGAATCACACATACACATACTTTGGGTTAAGGAAATGTTTGGATGTAGTGTGAAAAAGGGTCTCTCCAAAAGCTTAGATGTCTAATTTTTATAGTCCCACTTAATGAATGTTTGGGCCTTCCCAGGTGGTGCTAGTGGTAAAGAACTTGCCTGCTAATGCAGATAGATATAAGAGACTCGGGTTCGATCCCTGGGTTGGCAAGATCCCCTGGAGAAGGAAATGGCAACCCACTCCAGTAGTATTGCCCGGGGAATCCCATGGACAGAGGAGCCTGGTGGGATACAGTCCACAGAACCTAACATTAGGGTTAGGATTAGGGTTAGGGTTAGGCACAGAGTCCGACATGACTGAAGTGACTTAGCAACATTCGAAGTAATTTACATTGGGAGCTCTAGCCCAGTGCTTCCCAAACTTTTGCAGATCATGGTTCACATACAAAAATGATCACATCTGTAGGGAACACTGGGATATGTGGATAATGCTGTTTGTGGTGGGGTTGATGAGCCTCAGGGTTGGCAGGATCCAGAGTATGAACTAAGGTTTTCAGACTTGATGTTATAAGCAATGAACAGCCACTGAATAGAGCCACCCAGGTAACTAGGAGGATGAAAGAAATGGTGAATGCCACTGGGAAAGTTGGCAAGATATTGTTGGCAAGAGTTGAAAGGATTAGGAAGACCAGGAGATAGTGTGATGATCCATTAGGAAGATTTTTTTTTTTAATATTCCAGGGCCCATTGATGAGACTCTGGGAAAATATAGTGGCAACAGAAATCTAGAAATAGGATTTTCCTTCTTTTGTTTTACTTACTCAAGGACTTGTTTCTACTGGAAAAGTTCAGCCTTAAGCAAAATCTCATCACCAAGAGAGATCTAGTTTATTCAAATAAGGAAGAACAATAAAAAGTAAAGTCAGCAGAGAGTTCAACCTGACCTATGGCTGTGCTTTATCATTTCAGGTATTTGAAGATATTAACCTTGATAAACAACCCAAAATCCAAGAATTACTTAAATGTACTGACACTATTTTCACATACATTTTTATCTTGGAGATGGGTCTGAAATGGGTGGCCTTTGGATTTAGGAAATATTTCACAAGTGTCTGGTGCTGGCTTGATTTCGTCATTGTGATTGTAAGTTTACCATCTCTGTATAATGTGCAGGTGGGATGGAGAGGGGCTGGGTTGGGGTGGAGGAGGGGATCACATGGGAGCTGCTTTTCCTGTGTGCCTCATACGAGTGCCTCTCCAGAATATTTTTCTTCACATTTATCTATCAGCAGTCCAGCCTTTCCTTGGTCCCATTCCTCATATGCTGCATTTCATATGCTCACCATCTCAACCCTTTCTGTGACGGTACTCATTCACTTCTCTCCATAAGCACAGCTTATGTCTGATGTACATCTAGAATAACTTTGCACATTCTCTACTTTTCCTTCTCCTTCCAACTTTTAATTTCTTTTCAAGACTTCTTAAAGCAGGTTAGCAGCCAGCAGATTAGGCTGGTCTCCCATCTTGATTGTCAAGCAACAAGGATTATTCACATACATTTTTTTTTTCCTATTTAATCTGAACAACAGTGTTCCAAGTTAGGCAGACCTATGTATTGTCTACCACATTCCAGACAAGGAAACCTGAAGCTCAGAGGCTTAGCAGCTTGTTTCAGATGAGATTGGAATTCACACCTTGGTCTGTAGGATGCCAAGGCCAATAGAAGTAAGAGTAGGTAACACTTTTCGACTGCTTTCTCAGTACCAGGTACTCTGCTGTATGCCTCTTGTGCATTCTCTCTTTTAGTTATCACAGCGTTTCCATGTTGCAGTTATTTTTTTTCCCCGATATATAGGAGTAAACTAAGTCATAGAAACATGTTCGAGGTTGCCCAGCTAGAAGATGGAAGTGAAGTCACTTAGTCATGTCTGAGTCTTTGCAACCCCATGGACTGTAGCCTACCAGGCTCCTCCATCCATGGGATTTTCCAGGCAAGAGTACTGGAGTGGGTTGCCATTTCCTTCTCCAGAGGATCTTCCCAACCCAGGGGTCAAACCTGGGTCTCCCACATTGTAGTCAGATGCTTTACCATCTGAGCTACCTGGGAAGTCTTTTGAGCCACCTGGGAAGAAGAAGGAGGTGAGACTCAAATCTAGTAAGCCTCCCTGCAAGGTCCTTGATTTTAACATCTATAGCCTTTCTATAGTGACCTAATTAGTTAGACTTTGTCCCTGCTATTTAAGAAAGTAGGTATGACAAATGCATAGTATAAACTGTGTGCTCAGCACACCACACTGGAGAGCCATAATTTTGTTGGCGGGTACAAATAGGCCGTGTGGTTCAAGCATTTCAGAAAGTCATTGGTGCCATCAGAACTCCAACACAAGCATTCCCATGAGCATCATGTGGGTCCCTATCAGTTTCCAGAGTGCTGGTCACTGTGCATCCATTGTCTTATTGACTGTAGTGAAGGATGCATAAGACAATGGACAGACTTTTGGTATCTCTGATCTAGGACCTGTAGTTTACTGACCTAAACTTAGGAGACTGATTCTTTTTTTTATTTTTGATTGGAGGATTATTACTTTAAAATTTTGTATTGGTTCCTGCCATACAACACTGCGAATCTGTCATAACTATATAACTATATATATATATATCCCCTTCCTCTTAAGCCTTCCTCCGTCCCCTTTCCCCGCCATCCTGTCCCCTTAGGTCTTCAGAGAGCGCCAGGCTGGGCTCCCCGTGTTACGCAGCAGCTCCCCACCAGCCATCTGTTTCACACATGGTAGTGTGTATATGTCAGCACTACTCTCTCAATTTGTCCCATCCTCTCCCTCCCCTGCTGTGTCCACAAGTCTGTGTAGGACACTGATTTTAAAGCTGTTTCTTTACTCTCTTTCTGTGTAACCTCAAGCAAAGTGCTGGAAGTTTTGACATCAATTTCCAAATGGATATAAATGAGAGTGTAGATTCTAAATTGCCCAAATTTGCCCAGGTACAAAATGGAAACCATACAGCTAACAATAACTATTTAAAATATCAAAATAGTAGTCGAGTGCCACACTTTCAAAAAGGACACCAGGTCCAGGTGGTTCTGAAAACAAGTTTTACCAACCTTCCAAGGAGCAGTGCTATAGACCACATGTTTGTGTCCCCCTACCCCGCCCCTGAAATTTGTGTTGAAACCTGATCTCCAGTGTGTTGGAGATGGGGCCTTTGGGAGGCAGCTAGACATAAGAGCATTGACTCCAGAGCCCTCATGAATAGGATTAGTGATCTTTTAAAAGAGCCTCCACAGTTTCCTCACTCCTTCTGTGAAGACAGGGAGAAGATGACTGCCTATGAACCAGGAAATAGGTCCTCAACTGGACACTGACTCTGCCAGCATCTTAATCTTGGAATTTCCAGCCTTCAGACTGTAAGAAAGTTCTGTTGTTTATATATCCAGGCTATGGTATAGTATTCTGATATAGCAGCCTGAACTAAGACAAGCAGTGCATCCCAACCTTACTCAAATTAAGACAAGGAACAGAAAAGGAGGGGAGGCATGCAAACTTATTTAATGAGACAAAGATAACCTTGATAACAAAATGAATGGAACAAAAATGAGTAGAGCAAGAGAAGATATAATCCTTTAACTATATAGCTTTATAAATCCCAGAGAAAGCACTAAGTGTGGTTCACTATTACTGTTACCAGCCTTAGCACTATACAGACCCAGTTCCATCTGAAACAAGGTGCTGATCCACTGAGCTTCAGAGTTCATGTCTGTTATGTGGTAGTGAAGTTATGTGTGTGTGTGCTAAGTCAGTTTGGTCATGTCTGACTCTGCGACCCTATGGACTGTAGCCTTCCAGGCTCCTCTGTCCAGGAGTTTCTCCAGGCAAGAATAGTGGAGTGAATTGCCATGTCCTTCTCCAGGGGATCTTCCCGAAAGGGACTGAACCCATGTCTCTTAAGTCTCCTGCATTGTCAGGTTCTTGACCACTAGCACCATGTGGGATGCCCAGCAGTGATGTACACCACTGCATAATTCAGAACATTATCGTGTGGATTAAATGAGTTATGTGAATAATCTTTTTACGTTGCTTGTTACTCAAGATTAAATAAAATGATCTTTATAATTTTGGAATAGGAAAGTGCAAACACAACCACAAATATATATCAAAATATAAGACTTTCTTTTTTTGTTCAACAACGCCATGATTATAAAAGACAGGCTAGACCCTCAAGACAGTATATACCACATATAAAACAGATAGTTGAGCTTACCGGGTGGTTCAGTGGTAAAGAATCCACCTGCAATGCAGGAGACACAGGTTTGGTCCCTGGGTCAGACACAGGTTTTGTGTCTGGAGGTAGGGCTGGTAACCCACTCCAGTATTCTTGCCTGGAGAATACCATGGACAGAGGAACCTGGTGGGCTACAGTCCATAGGGTCTCAAAGAGTCAGACACTACTGAAGTGACTGAGCGCACATGCATGCATAACAGATAGTTATTATCCACTGTAAATAAATACCCCCTACAGATCAACAAGAAAAAGACAACCCAGTGTAAGAATGGGAGAAGGATGCAAACAGGCAATTCACAGAAGGATCTTGAGTTGTAACAAATGTATGAAGAAATAAATACACACTAGTTATATCACCAGTTAGCATAGAAATACATATTAAAATGAGACTTCTTTTTACTTATCAGACAGACAAGAATTTTTAAGTTGGATAATATCTAACATGAGAAGGATTTAGGAAAATGGAATTTCTAATCACTGCTAACTGCTATACAAGACATTTGGGGAAAGTTTTGCACCATTAAGTTAAAATTACAAATGAACCCAATTTACAAATCCAGAAATACCACTTCTAGTTACACGTTTAAGGAAAACTCTTGCATATGTACCCAGGAAAAATGCACGTCTGTCTAGTTTGCTATTATTCATTGTAGCAAAGAAATGGAAATAACTTAGGTATTCACCAAGGGGGAATGAGTTCATAAAATATAAATATATTCTGTAATATTCCATAACAGTTAAAAGGAGAAAACCATAAGAATATATATCAACATGATAGGAATCTCAAAAACATAGTACAGGGAGATTAATGCAAGTTAGGTAGGAATAAAATAAAACTAGTGAAAACTTCCCACCTGGAAGAATGCTGAAGAGTGGAAAAGAACGGGGATATGTTCTTGTCAGCGTTTCTCATGGATGTTTCAGTTAGGGGTGAGGTTCCAGGTGAAAAGGTATACAATGTCCCTCCAGGAGCATCTTCTCCATTTACACTAACAGTCATTTAGTAACGCCAGAACTTCTAGGCTTAACAACCCTTTTCCCTCTGGTTAGTAACAAGGTCAACAGTCCATGGGGTCACAAGGGTCAAACACAACTTAGCAACTAAACCACCACCATAGGAACAAGGTAGGCATATTTGTGCAAAAGCTAATTAAATAACTCTCCCAACAGGCAATGCTGTCACAAGCAGAACAAAACAGCTTATTTGAAAAAGCCATTATAAATAAGCACATTTTGAATCGATGGTGATTTTTAAAAACTGATTATGAATTTAAGACTCTAGTTATTCTGCCATATTCATTCAATTTCTCTTACTCTGCAAATGTGTTACTACTGCAATGAGATTGGCTAGTGGGAGGTGTTTTTAGATACCAATGAACTTTGCCACCAGCTAAGTCAGGAGTATCAATAATTCACTTCCTGTCCTGCTGAGCACTCTCCATCTAAGCTGAGCCTCTGAAGGCTCTGCATAATCAATAAGAATGGCTGAAAATCTGCAAATAGTGTCTTCAACTTAAGCTCAGCATCTTTATTGAGCTTTAAAAAAATTTTCTTATTTATTTATTTGTCTGTGCCAGGTCTTGGTTGTGTCGGTGGGATCTAGTCCCCTGGGCAGGGATTGAACCCATGCCCACTGCATTGGGAGCACAGAGTCTTAACCACTGGACCACTAGGGAAGTCCCTGTTTGTTGAGTTTTAATTTAGTGTGTTTACAGAGTTTTCCAATCCTCTGTCATATCCCACTGTAAAGAAGCATGTTAGGAGAGAAAATTGGATTTAATTCTCCAAAAAGGAGCTGTTTGAATGAGGGAACATGTTAACCAAAAGGAATTCATTCATTCATTCTTTTTTTTTTTTTTTAGAATTATTTCTTTGTAACTTTTTATTTTGATATTTCAAGCTTATGAAAAAGTTGCAAGAAGTTGCAAAAGAATCCCTTACACTATTTCCCCAGATTCACCCATTATTAATATTTAAGCCCATCTGCCATATCAGTTTTTCCTGTATTTTTTCCCCTAAACTGCTTGAGATTAAGTTGTAGGGATCACACTACATTAGCCCTCAACATTTCAGGGTGTATTTCCAAAGAACAAGCATGTTATCTCACACAGTCACAAAACAATTATCAAGGTTAGGAAATTTAACATGATCCAGTACTAAAACCCACATCCATTTTTGAATGTTCTCAGTTGTCACAAGGTCCTTTATGGCTAATTTACCCTACCCGCCTACCACCACCTTTCCCCTACCGCAATCTAGGATCCCACTCAGAATCCCACATGACATGTCATTGTCATGTCTGTCTGGTTTCCTTGAATTCACAACAGTTTCTCAGCTTTTTTTGTCTTTCATTAAACAAATCATGTAAACGCACTGTTCTCACCCATATGGGCTGGAGCTTTGCCAGGCAAGAAGAAAAATAGCCTCTAACCTGCCCTCCCCTTCCAGGTGGGCCTGGTTGGTTTCTGTCTGGATAATCCACTGTGGGCATGCATTTGCCTCTCAGAAAGATGGCTCTTAACACCACTGGGTTCTCTGGTCACCAAGCTGGATGTACTACCCATAGCTTCTTTTCCCTCCAGGTCTCTGTGACCAGTCTCATCGACCTAATGGGCTTGAAGTCCTTCCGGATTCTTCGAGCACTGAGGCCCCTGCGCGCACTGTCCCAGTTTGAAGGAATGAAGGTATGTTCTTTAGGTGGAATGGAGGAAAGTCAGCTAGCAGGGAAAGGTAGAGAAGCCAACTGCTCTTCTTAGGCTGGACATCCCTTAAATTGTCAAGCTTTTTCTGGATTCCTTCCCATCTGGCCCACTACTTAGAATTCAGAGGTAGAGAAAAGTCCAAGATATAGTCTTCACCTAAAAGCACTTCTGTGACAGTCGAGCTGGGCTCTGGCTTCCCTTCAGTCCTAGGGCAGGTGTCTCAAACACCATCATCAGAAGACACTTCTCAAGCGATCCTGTAGCAACCGAAAGGACCTGTAATGTAAGGAGCTGAGAGCAGGGCATGCCATGGGGTTGGGGTTCAGGGTTGGAATGTAAAGATGAGGTTTCAAGAAATGCAGCCCCACACATCAGACCCATCCTGGGAAGATTAAGAGCTTGGTGAGTCTCACACATCTATTATGTTTTTCTTCTGCTTTGTTTCCTTAAGGTGGTAGTTTATGCTCTCATAGGTGCCATACCTGCTATTCTGAATGTTTTGCTTGTCTGCCTCATTTTCTGGCTCATATTTTGTATCCTGGGAGTAAGTCTGTTTTCTGGAAAATTTGGAAGATGTGTTAATGCAACAGATGTAAAATCAGTCATAGATTATCACATTGTTGCAAACCGGAATCAATGTGAAAGTGGACATTTCTACTGGGACACCCCGGACGTCAACTTTGACAATGTGTTAATGGCTTACCTTGCGCTACTGCAAGTGGTAGGTGCTGTCGGTTTGTTTTTCACTCTGGGGAAAGAACCCTTAAAAGAATCATAAAGCATATCTCAGCTAATAAAAATATAATGACTCCATTGAAATAATGGAATCAAACCCCAGTTTCCTCATGGGAGCTAATGCCCTCTGGAGTTGTTCCCCACTGAGCATCGCCAACTTGATTGTCTACTGAGCTTCAACCTCCAAGACCCTGTAAGGGTTTGGACCTCACACTCTGTCCTGTGGTGCCTTGTTCTCCTTAGCTCCAGCCAGAGAGACATGGAGCCTCAGATGCCAAGCCACACCTGTAGTAACAGTTCCATGTGGGAACAGTCCCATGTCAAACCGTGGTTGCAAGGTCTTGGACAGATAGCGCAAATAGATGTGGCATCAGGAAAGAGCCTTAATCAGGTTCTTTGCATCAGCTGGTCCATAACTTTTCTAGGAATTTTTAAGGCAGAAATTTCTCTTGTCTTGAAACTTTTTATCTTGTGAAAATGAAGAAAAAATAACACAAAACACATGCCCATGAACTTTTTTCAGCTGTTCCTTTATGTAGGCATTCTGTCCAGGAAGGGTGGACCATCATCTTATATACATCTGCCCGCTGGACTTGCTGGCTTTTGTATGTTGATGACAAGTCTATAATGGTATTCATGTTTCTCTTCTTTCGTCGCAGGCAACATTTAAGGGCTGGATGGATATTATGTATGCAGCTGTTGATTCCACAGAGGTGAGCTTGTGTTCTACCGTGCTGTAGAGTGCTAAGATCAAATCAGGAGAATCATGACTGCATGGCCAGCCTAGAACTTCCCTCATCATAGTTCCAGTGGCCAGAGTTCTCTGCCTTTTTTACATTAAGACAAACACTATGAAACAGGGGTTAAAAGGGTTCTTACTCATCCTCCTCTGAGTATTACATCCTAGCATGCTCACAACTCTGATGGTCTCCGTCTATTTCTCTTTCTGACAATTCCCTGGGTACAAGTGAGGTGAGCTTTTCTATGTTCCTCTTTCTATCTGAACCTCCCTTTGCAAGATTATCAACTTGCTGCATAATCTTATGTTAAATTATCAGTTAAATTAACTGAATATTAATTCCTTCTTTCCATTAGATTATTTCCAGACTAATGCCTACACTTAATTCAAACAAGTAGATGCCTGAAGCCAAGTGGGACTAAGGTTAGGTACTATTTGAGGCAAAAGAGAAAAATAATTGTTTCAAATATTTATGTCCAATACAGTGGTTTCTATGGCGGGTGTTCAATAACAAATATCATAAGTCCTTTGAGCAGATGATAGAGTTATCAACACTCATCTCTATCTTTGAATATGATTAGAGGACAGAAAAGAGAGGTGCTCCTACCCCTAGCCCCAAAACGAATAAAACCAGAGCCTTGTGAAGAACTTGGACAGAAGGGGTCTTGGATGCTTTTGGTCATACCTCGAGCTAGGCCAGCTTGGTTGTAGTCCATTTTTGTCCCTTCTAGAGCATGATCATTCATTCATTCATACACTCATTCAATGTGTGTGGAGAACCTCATGTCACAAGCTATGCCAGGCACTCGGAATTCAAGAGTGACAGAACACAAGCACAGACTAAATACAATAGTGTAGCGGGCTCTGTAGGAACAATGTAGATATTCAGCAAGGATTGGTAGTTAAGCTCCTTTGCGTGAAATGGACATGTCCCTTCTCTGGTGGCCATCTTCAGTTTGGCTCCCTCCAGTTATGTGTCTATATGGACATCCTAGAGACGTTTTCAAAGGACACACGCAACCGTGCTACTCTCCTGTCTCACAGCCCTTCAGTGATTCTCCATCGCTTCAAAGAAAAATCCAAATGCTCCGCCACACCCCCTCCCCACTGTATGGTACCACTCAAGCTGCGCTGGGGGAAACTGAAAGACGGGAAGGGGGCTCCCTGCAGGGCCACGGCTCACTGGAGGAGGCTGAGTGGTTAATGTGCTGCTACCAAGCAATTAGGATGGCTCATATTTTTCTCCAGTAACTGTTTTCTTCTTTCATTAAAACAACCCCTAACAGGAAGGACAACAGCCACAGTTTGAGGCACGTTCTTGCATGTACCTTTACTTCGTAGTTTTTATCATCTTTGGCTCATTCTTCACTCTGAATCTCTTTACTGGTGTTATTATTGACAACTTCAACCAACAGCAGAAAAAGATAAGTATGGGGATTGTCCTGATTTGGTATTTTTACCTCCTCATTTCTCCGAAGAGCTTGGATGGAGCATAAATCAGTTCTAGATTGTTGTGCAAAGTAGCCTTTATCATCTGCATGAGAATGAAGAGGGAGCCTCTTAAGAAAAGAGTCTTGAGGATATGGCTGAAAAGGGACTGCATCAGCTGGGTTTTATTAATCATTGTTTTTATTCTTCACTCTACCCTCTTAAACAAAGGACATTGTTGAACTCTAATAGAAAAACAAATATCAGGATTAGTATTTATGTCAAATTGTAGTAACCTTGCAAGTGTATCTTGTTATTCAGGATAAAAAGAGTACAATCCCTGACTTAGGATAGTTCAATTTACATGATTTTTCAGCTTTCCAATAAGGCAGAAATGATACGCATTGAGTAGAAACTTTACTACAGGTTTTGAACTGTGATCTTTTCCTGCACTAGAGATATATCAGAGAAGGCAATGGCACCCCACTCCAGTACTCTTGCCTGGAAAATCCCATGGACGGAGGAGCCTGGTGGGCTGCAGTCCATGGGGTCGCTAAGAGTCGGACACGACTGAGCGACTTCACTTCCACTTTTCACTTTCATGCATTGGAGAAAGAAATGGCAACCCACTCCAGTGTTCTTGCCTGGAGAATCCCAGGGACGGTGGAGCCTGGTGGGCTGCCGTCTATGGGGTCGCACAGAGTCGGACACGACTGAAGCGACTTAGCAGTAGCAGCAGCAGAGATATATAGTACAATACTTTCCTGTGGCACTGAGTGGCAGCAGCCACAGCTCCCAATCATGCGTGCGCTCACTGAGGATAAACAGTAGATATATATTTACAACATTCCGTATCCATACAACCATTCTGTTTTTCACTTTCAGTACAGTATTTGATAAACTAAATGAGATAGTCAAGATTTATTTTTAAATAGGGTTTGTGTTACATGATTTTGCCCAACTGTAATCTAATTTCTGGGCTTCCCTGATAGCTTGCAATGCAGGAGACTCCAATTTGATTCCTGGGTTGGAATCGAATAAGATCTCCTGGAGAAGGGATAGGCTACCCCCTCCAGTATTCTTGGGCTTCCCTTGTGGCTCAGCTGGTAAAGAATCTACCTGCAATGTGGGAGATCTGGGTTCAATCCCTGGATTGGGAAGATCCCCTGGAGAAGGGAAAGGCTACCCACCCCAGTATTCTGGCCTGGAGAATTCCAAGGACTATATAGTCCATGGGGTCACAAAGAGTCAAACATGACTGAGCAACTTTCACACACATGTGAAAGCTAATTTCTAAGTGTTCTGAGCATGTTTAAGGTAGGCAAGGCTAAGCTGTGATGTTCAGCAGGTTAAGTGTATTAAATGCATTTCAAGTTACATACAATATTTTCAACTTAACATGGGTTTATCAGGATGTATAACCATTGTAAGTGCAGGAAAAATCTATAAACTCTCCTCTTTCCGTAAACTTGCATCCTGCCTCTCAATACCCAAGTCTCAGCAGATTTACTGAACTTACGTGGAAAGAAGATGGTGGGGAAGAGACAGGTTTTTTTCCCCCCGTGTGTTGTGACAAACACGTATTTATTTTTCTGATTCAATAATCTATAGGAGCATTGTAGTAAATGTGGAAAAAATATGACGAGAAAAAGAAAATTTAAATCATCCATAAGGTGACCACCAAATGATAACTATTTTAGATTAAGCCTAATCATTTTGGTACCATCTTTTCCAGTTACTACTAAATAATACTAAATGTTTCTTTTACACTGTTGAGATTATATAATATTTTAAATTGTCTTCTCCATTAGTTATGAGTTCATGTCATGAGATCATCTTTATTATAAGAATTTTAATGGATGAATTACATCCCATATTATGGATAGACCATAATTTGTTCCAACCATTCCCCCTACTCCCCCTTTTAAGGACATTTAGGTCATTTCCAAATTTCTTGCTCTTCTAAAATAATCATGAACATTCTTGAAAGTCTCTCTGTACATCTCTGATTATTTCCTCAGGATAAGTTCCTAGAATTTAAGGCATTAAAGATAGATTGTCAAATTACCTTTCAGAAATACTATGCTGGGTACCCTCCTTTTGTAAGACATGAAGTGCCTGTTTATTCTGTTCTCATCATTCTGACTTTTGTAATTTTAAATTATTTTTTCTAGCTTGGTGGGTAAAAGTGTTACCTCACAGTTTTACATTCATTCATTTGACCATTTCTGAAGTTAAACACTTTTTCACAGGTTGATGGCCATAACTATTTCTTCCTTGAGTTTTCTGTTTAAAAACAGAAAACTCTTTGTCTCTTCTTAAAATTGATATTATCATTTTTTCTTATGGTTTTATATAGTATGTTCAATTTGACTTACCTCTTACATTTTTGTAATGACATTTTAAATTTATAGACATTTAGCAGATGTATGAAGTCAAGCTTTCAATCTTGTCCTTTTTCCCTCTTTTCTTGAATTTATATACTGAAGGCATTTCTCAATCCTAAAATCAGGTGGCTAAATATTCACCTTTGGTTTTTTCCTTGTTGTTTTGCGACCTTCTTTATTTTTCTGTTGAGCTTTTTTTAATCCATCTAAAATGTGTCCTGATACTGCTGAGCTTTCTTAGTGTCTGCTGGGAGAGTCATTCACAGTCCCAGGCAACTATATGGCTGCTGTTACTCAAGAGTGTGCTATATGGAGTCACCTCTGTAATATGCAGCTTGATTGCAACCAATGCCTACAATCTGAATGTCAGGACTTGCGATTTTAGATTTAAGTTGCATTTGAAATCACTGTTTTGATCAGTCCATAGCATTTTTGTTCTATTTTGTTTTACTTTTATTATAGAAAATCTCAAACACTCACAAGAATATAGTAAAATGAGCCTAAAATACCCAGCACCCAGCATATTTACTGATTTAAGAACATCCTTATACCTTCAGTGTCTTTCCCCATTGGATCCTTCCACTGGATTTTTTAATAGAGCATCACATACATCATATTATTTCATCCACCGATTTTTCAGAACATATCTCTTTTTAAACATAACTACAATTCCATGATCATATCTAAAAAGTTTAATATGAGTTCTTTAAATTCATCAAAAATCCAGTCAATGTTCAAATTTCCTCCAGTCTCTTATATTCTCAAAATATTTATTCATTCTTTAACTGATTAGTTGATTGATTGTATTAAAGTTTGCTTCTTTTCAAATTAGTATTCAAATCAGGTCCTTGCACTGGATGACTTCCTTGCTCTCTGGATTGACAGTATGTTCTAGGCATTGTTTGTACACTTTTTGCTCCAGATATGGAATCAGCCATTTCTCTAGGGAGTTCTTGGAAGTGGTGTTCTAAGACCGCAATCTAGAATGCTCATTATGATTATTTTGAGACTTTTTCAGTGGACAGAGCTACTTCAAATTTAGGACTACAAAGTTTTCATTTAACTAGTACATCTGTATCTCCTCTTTTCCACACTGAGAAAGCTGGTTCTTGTGGGTACAGAAGATGATAGCCTTTAAAATTTCCATAGCTGTTCATTTTATTTATCTCACCACACACAAAGGGCAGTCTCATAATAACAGTATTAATACTAGCATGATGCATATGATTACTGAAGATAGTTAATATCTGCCATGCATTGTGAAAAAACCTAGTTAACTTCTAGGGCTGGGTTGTTGATTTATTTATTTATTTATTTTTACTGTGGCAAAATGGTCATAACATCAGATTTATCATCTGATAAGATGATAATCTTATCATTTTTAATGTACAGCTCAGTGGTGTTAAATATATTCATAATGTTGTGCAACTATCATCATCATCCATCTGTATAACTCTTCATCTTGTAAACTGAAACTGTACACCCGTTAAGCAATAACTCCCTGTACTTCCCACGAGCCCCTGGCAGCTCCCATTCCACTTTCTGTCTTCATGATTTTGACTATTCTAAGCATCTCATGTAAGTGGAATCATACAGTGCTTGTCTTTCTGTGAGTAGCTTACTTCATTTAGCATAATGTCCTTAAGGTTCATGCATGTTGTTGCATATTGCAGGATTTCCTTCTTGTTTGCTGCTGCTGCTGCTAAGTCGCTTCAGTCGTGTCCGACTCTGTGCGACCCCAGAGACAGCAGACCACCAGGCTCTGCCGTCCCTGGGATTCTCCAGGCAAGAACACTGGAGTGGGTTGCCATTTCCTTCTTGTTTATGACTATGTATATATCATGTTTTGCTCCATGTATTGATGGACAGTTGGGTTTCTTCCATGTTTTAGTTATTGTGAATAAAGGTCCTGTGAACATGGGTGTGCAAATATCTCTTTGAGACCCTGCTTCGATTCTTTTGGGTCTATATAGAAGTGGCATTGCTGTATCATGTGGTGATATGTACAGTATACAAAGTTTCTAATTTCTCTACATCCTCACGGACACTTGTTATTGATAGTAGCCATTCTAATGGATGTGAGGTGGTATCTCATTTTGATTTTGATTTGCATTTCCCTAATGATTAGTGACACTGAACATTTTCTCATGTGCTTATTGGCCATTTGTATATCTTCTTTAGAGAAATATCTATTCAAACCTTTTGCTCTTTTCAAAATCAGGTTGTTTGTCTTTTTTATTTTTATATTTTCAGAGTCCTCTCTATAGTATTAATCTCTTGTCAGATATATGATTTTCAAATATTTCCCCACGTTGTGCGTTGCCTTTTTACTTCATTGAGATTGTCTCTGATGCCCCAAAATTTAAAATTATGAAGTCCAATTGGTCTGTTTTTTATTTTGCCTTTTGTGTCATATCCAAGAAATCATTACCAAATCTAATGCTTTGAAGCTTCTATTCTGTGTTTTATTCTGAGAGTTTTATTGTTCTAGATATTACATTTATGTCTTTGATCCATTTTGAGTTAATTTTTGTGTATGGTGTTAGGTAATGATTCAGCTTCATTCTTTTATATGTTGATATCCAGTTTTCCTGGCGCCATTTGTTGGAAAGACTGTTCTAGGACTGTATTTTTTGGTCCATACTGTGGTGTAAATTTAAACCCCACACCCTCATCAAGGCAGGCTTGAATTCACAAGTTACCAGTGAAAAGTATAGATTAAGACAATGTCCTGGTTGTCTTCTCTCCCCAACAGATACGTTTGGTTTTCTTCTTCACTCTTTAATGGCAGCACTTGGAGAATTCCATTACCAACACACAGGGTTCTTGAACTAACCCCACTGTCTTTTCCCCATGACCCCCTTGTAGTTATTAAATCCTAATATTCTCATTTTTGCAGAAATTAGCAAATGCCCTTAGGCCAGCCATTACTTCAGGACTAATTTACTTCTCTTTTTTCTCTCTCTTGATTTTCAGATGATGGAAATTTTCCTTACTTTTTGGGCAAGTTCAGCTATGTCTTTTAAAAGTAATTCTGTTCTATTTTATCCAGCATTTCTAGATGTTTTACCACTTCTCCCACCCAATTTCATGAAAATCCTACTTCATTTTTCTGTTCTTTATTACTCAGTGGTGAAGACACTTAAAGTTCTCTATTTTTTTTTTTTTTTGTAAGACTAGCTCTAGACAGATGTTTTTGGAAATTTTATTAGTGATATATGCATTCATATATTTAGGAGAATTTTAATTGTCACTTTTTAGGACTTTTCATTTAGATTTTTATTACTAATTTCTATGTTTGTTTCACTGTAGTTTGATTTACACAACTTGAAGTATGTTCAGTTTTTGTAAAGCTTCTGTGGATGTTTGCAAAGAATTTGTAGTCTTATTTATATTATAAAAAGAGAAATAAAACTGATAAAAGTAACATTTCTCCCTTATTCCTTAATTTAAACCTGTTTCCTTTAGGCCCTTCCTTATAGTCTCATTCTGCTTCAAATTGGAATTTTAAGAATTATTGATAGAAATGCAATATAACTTTAAAACTATTTCTGAAAATTCAGAATTCATTTCCAAAAATCTGTTAATGATAATTAGCTCTCATCTTCTCCACATACTTAGGTGGCCAAGACGTCTTTCTGACAGAAGAACAGAAGAAATACTATAATGCAATGAAAAAATTAGGATCCAAAAAACCTCAAAGGCCCATTCCAAGGCCTCAGGTGAGAGCACTTGATTGATCTAAATACATGGGTGCATTAAGTGGTTATGAGGAACTCAGATATCTGTAGTGCCATTCTCCTTTAATTTTTAAATTTATAGACTTGATCTAAGAACTCAATATGAACCTAGGTACACTGGTGTATGACTCAAGTTCTTAGGAAAATCAGACATTCAGATTCAATAGTAAATGCCTGGGCAACAACTTAAATTTACTTTGTCGTGAGCATCTGAGAGCTGCTTGGGCTTCCCAGGTGGCATTAGTGGTAAAGAACCCGCCTGGCAATGCAGGAAATGTAAGAGATGCGGGTTTGATCCTGGGGTCAGGAAGATCCCCTGGAGGAGGGCATGGCAACTAACTCCAGTATTCCTGCCTGGAGACTCCCATGGCCAGAGGAGCCTGGCAGGCTACAGTCCATAGGGTCGCAAAGAGTCAGACATTACTGAAGCAACTTAGCATGCATGCATGCTCGAGAGCTGCTCAGTATATACTCATTACAGTGATGTGAATTTAGCAGCTTGTTTGAATGTAATCTTGGCCAATTTAAAATGTATTTATAATATATTTTACCACCTTTCTCTGGTGTGAAATTGAGGTCATGCATACTTCACTTCCACTTCACAAGTATTTATGATAAACTTTCCATCTTAAGAGCGGACACATTTTTTCTGTAAAAGGCCAGACAGTAAATATTTTAAGCTTTACAGGCCATGTGGTTTCTGCTGTTACTACTCAACTTTGATGTTGTAACACAAAAGCAATCATTATAGATAGAGAACAAATGTTCTTGGCTGTGCTCCAATATGACTTGATTTATAAACACCAAAATTTGGATTTCATGTAATTTTCATGTGTCAAAATTTTATTCTTTTTGAGTTTTTTCCCCCAAAACTCATTCTGAGTAAAACCTATTCTGAGCTCATGGGCTATACTAAAATAGGTGATGGACCAGATTTGGCCTATGGGCCATAGCTTGTGGAATTCTGCCTTACGAGGTACTTACAGGACTGCTCTGTGCTTACAGTCCATTGAGGAGCTGGAATTTGAGAACATTAGATTATAAAGTCATACAACAGGCACAGTTGGTAGTTCTGAGAAGTGAGTTTGGAGGCTTTCAAGACAAGGAGGGTCAGGGGCACCGAAAAGTCTGAGAAAACAGTATGGAAGAGGGGCTTGATATCTGATGCATGTAGAGGACTTGGAGATTTTCATTCAAACATGAGGTCCCAAATTATCAAAGTGAAAGTGAAAGTTGCTTAGTTATGTCCCACTCTTTGTGATCCCATGGACTTCTCCAGGCCAGAATACTGGAGTGGGTAACCTTTCCCTTCTCCAGGGGATCTTCCCAATCCAGGGATCGAACCCAGGTCTCCCACATTGCAGGCAGATTCTTTACCAGCTGAGCCACAAGGGAAGCCCAAGAATACTGGAATGGGTAGCCTATCCCTTCTCCAGCCGGGCCTTCCTGACCTAGGACTCGAACTGGGGTCTCTTGCATTGCAGGTGGATTCTTTCCCAATTGAGCTATGAGGGAAGCCCTAAATTATCAAAGATATGTTTAATTTCCTGCTATTCCCAGCAATCAGAATAGAGCCTGGCATTAAGTATGTTTTCAATGATTTGTTGAATAAAGAAGTATGTTTTAGGGCACAAAATCTATCCCCCTAGTTTTAAACATTTGTGTTGCACTAAAAATGTCTATAAATGTCAGGACAACTGTTTAGAATTTATACAATGAAAAATTTGTACAAAAAGTTTAATGATAAAATTATATTTGTAGAGTTTTCATCTGACAACAGTATGTGGAACTTCAATTTACCTAAGTCAAATCTAGCTCTCAAGTACCATACTCATTTTCTAGTACTAATTTCACTTTGAAGTGACTTCACAAGGACAGAAACGGTAAGGACCTAACAGAAGCAGAAGAGATTAAGAAAAAGTGGCAAGAATACAGAGAAGAACTATACAAAAAAGTCTTAATGACCCAGATAACCATGATGGTGTGGTCACTCACCTAGAGCCAGACTTCCTAGAATGTGAGGTCATGTGGGCCTTAGAAAGAATTACTACAAACAAAGCTAGTGGAGGTGATAGAATTTCAGCTGAGCTATTTCAAATCCTAAAAGATGATGCTGTTGAAGTGTTGCACTCAATATGCCAGCAAATTTGGAAAACTCATCCATGGCCACAGGACTGGAAAAGTTAGTTTTCATTCCAATCCCAAAGAATGGAAATCCCAAAGAATGTTCCAGATGTGTTTATTTCACATGCTAGCAAGGTTATGCTCAGAATCCTTCAAGCTACGCTTCAGCAGTTTGTGAACCAAGAACTTCCAGATATTCAACCTGGATTTAGAAAAGGCAGAGGAACCAGGGATCAAATTGCCAACATTCGCTGGACCAGGGAGAAAGCAAAGGAATTCCAGAAAGACATCTACTTCTGCTTCACTGACTATGCTAAACCCTTTGACAGAGATGGGAGTACCAGACCACCTTACCTGTCTCCTGAGAAACCAGGTCAAGAAAGAAGCAACAGTTAGAACTGGACGTGGAATGACTGACTGGTTCTAAATGGGGAAAGAAGTATGACAAGGCTGTATATGGTCACCCCGCTTCTTTAACTTTGATGTGGAGGCTACAGTCCATGGGCCCACAGAGTTGGACATGACTGAGCGACTAAGCACAGCACAGAGTGAAAGTGAAAGTTGCTCAGGTGTGTCCAACTCTTTGCGACCCCATGGACTATACAGTCCATGGAATTCTCCAGGCCAGAATACTGGAGTGGGTAACCTTTCCCTTCTCCAGGGGATCTTCCCAACCCAGGGATCGAACCCCGGTCTCCTGCAATACAGGTGGATTCTTCACCAGCTGAGCCACAAGGGAAGCCCAGGAATACTGGAGGCGGTAGCCTATCCCTTCTCCAGCAGATCTTCCCGTCCCAGGAATTGAACAAGGATATCCTGCATTCTCGGCAGATTCTTTACCAACTAAGGTATCAGGGAAGCCCACAGCACAGAGCACATCATGCAAAATGTCAGGCTGGATGAATCACAAACTGGAATCAGGATTGCTGGGAGAAATATGAACAACCTCAGATATGCAGATGATACCACTCTAATGGCAGAAAGTGAAGATAAACTAAAGAGCCTCTTGATGAAGGTGCAAGAGGAGAGTGAAAAAGCTGACTTGAAACTCAACATTGAAAAAATCATGACATCCAGTCCCATCATTTCTTGGAAAATAGAAGGGGAATAAGTGGAAGCAGTGACAGATTTTATTTTCTTGGGCTCTCAAATCACCATGGACAGAGACTGCAACCATGAAATTAAAAGACTCTTGCTCCTTGGAAGAAAAGCTATGACAAACCTAGACAGGGTATTAAAAAGCAGAGACATCACTTTGCCAACAAGGTCTCTATAGTCAAAGCTATGGTTTTCCCAGTAGTCATACACGGATGTGAGAGTTAGACCATAAAGAAGATTGAGTGCCAAAGAATTGGTGCTTTCAAAGTGTGTTGCTAGAGAAGACTCTTGAGAGTCCCTTTGACTGCAAGGAGATCAAACCAGTCAATCCTAAAGGAAATCAACCCTGAATACTCATTGGAAGGACTGATGATGAAATTGAAACTCCAATATTTTGACCACCTGATGCAAAGAGCTGACTCATTGGAAATGACCCTGATCCTGGGAAATATTGAAAGCAAAAGGATAAAGGGATGGCAGAGAGCAAGATGGTTGGATGGCATCAATGAGTCAATGGACCTGAATTTGCACGAACTCCAGGAGACAGTGAAGGACAGAAAGAGCCTGGCATGCTACAGTTCATGGGGTCACAAAGAGTCAGACATGAGTTAGTGACTGAACAACAGCAAGCACTTTGAAGTTCTTATTTAAACTTGAGCCAACAAGAAAGGCAAAGAGAAGTTTTATTTATATGTGCATGATATGCAACCATTGATTCAGTACCAGTTGGTCCCAGATTTGGAGTTAACTAAAAGACTCATGAGACACACATTTACTAGCTTGCTTCGTGAAGGATGTGAAGCTGGCAGTGCAGCACACAGCTGAACAGAAGCTGCAGTGACACGTAATGCAGCTTCTAGGCCTCTCCACTGCACTGGGCTTCCCAGGTGGCTCGGCGGTAAGAGGATCCACCTGCCAATGCAGGCAGAGACACAGGAGACAGTTTCTATTCCTGGATTGGAAAGATCCCCTGGAGGAGGAAATGACAACCTGTTGCAGTATTCTTGCCTGGCTGGGAAAATCCCATGGACAGAGGAGCCTGGCAGGCTACAGTCCATGGGGTTGCAAAGAGTTGGACGTGACTGAGCACACAACACGCATACTGCACTGGACATGTTAGAAGGCAAGAGATGAACTTGAAGTGGGCATGAATTGCTTTCCCACAGGGCTGCTGCTGCCTCCATTCCTAACTATCTGTTATAGCTTGTTTGTTGCATGTCTCATCAGGGAGTAGGTATGACCCCAGAGACATTCCTGCATGGCTCTCCAAACATAGCTTCACAATGGGTGATTCCAACAACCAAAGGCAACTCAGTTAATTCCAAGCATTTATCTTAAACTCTATATTCCAGAGAGCAGTGTTGCATGAGGTAAACCCAAAACCCTATCCCCTGGTGTCCGAATTTGAGCTTAGACTTTGAATCAGCTGTTAGCCCTTAACTGGGCTTCCATGGCGGTACAAATGGTAAAAACTTCGCCTGCCAATGAAGGAGATGCAAGAGACATGAGTCCAGTCCCTGGGTCAAGAAGATACCTTGGAGAAGGAAATGGTACTCCACTCCAATATTCTTGCCTGTGAAATCCTATGGCCAGAGGAGCCTGGTAGGCCCCAGTCCACAGGATCACAAAGAGTCAGACACGCCTGAGCGTGTTATAGTCTAGACACGCTAGCCCTTAACTCCCCGTAGATTTTTTTTTTAATTTCTAAAATCTACATATTATCTTTTGACCTTTGGAGTAGCAACTGCATAGAGAGGGAAGTACAGCTGTTTTAACCTGAGAAGTGATGGATATTCTTTCCAGCAGAAGAACCAAGGGATCTGGAATCATTTCTACCTAAAGCATTCTCACAAGGTAGCTTCATTACAGGCTTTAAAAATTATCCTGAGGTATAGAAGTCACTGTAAAATGACATAGAATGTATGTAGAATACATTAAAATACATAGAATGTATCTTAAAATAACATAGACTTTTTTTGATCCTCTACCACATTTGGTAGCTTATATTTTTTAATTTTCTCTATTTTCTCAATATTAGAGTTGAACTGTAAGGCCAGTGCTTACCATGCCCTTACATTTATTCTCAGCCCTTATTCTGCTTTCTTGGAGAGCATCCTTAAAAGTATCTTTTCTCGAGGTCCTTTCTGACTTCCACGATGCATTCTCACATAGGAAATGCATTTGACTTTCAAGTTTCTTCTCCAGACTCCTTGATAAAAGGTTTAGAGCTCCTGGAGCAAAGTTTGGAAGACATCAACTTGCATGTAATAGCCTTCTACTGCTGTTCCAACCCTTTTCCTTCTCATTGCCCTTGCTCTCCCATAGTGGCAGCACTCACTCTCTTGATGTTAGCTCATATCAGTACTGGTGCCACAGAACTCCACATTTGCTTTTCAGCTCTCTGCCTGAGCTCCAGACCTGTACCTCTACCTGCCCATGTCCCTTGGATGTCCCACTGGGCACCTCAAATTCCAGTGTGCCCAGGACACATCCATCATCTCCACCCCCCAAACTCCTCATCTGCTGTTCTCCAGTTGATTGAATGCACCACCAAGCAGAAATTATAACCTCAGCCTTAACCTTCCCATAACCTACTCCATTAGAACACTCTTGGACTCCTGCTTCTTCTTCCATATGAGTTCTTAAACCTAAAAACTCATGTCTTTCTCTACTGTTACCACCACAAAACATCATCTTTTGCCCGGATTACCCTAACAGATGCCTGGGGCTATAAAGATGAATTCTTAGGGGTCTGTGCACTTTCTAAATAGAACACTATGTGCCTACTTTGATTAGATGATATATAATATGAAATAATCTAATATATACATATGGTACGTATATATATATTATACATAAACAACCAATGTATAGTCAAGAATGCCATACAATATCAGTGTCTGAGTTTGTGCTAAAGAACAGTTTCCACTTAAGCAAACAACAAAGCCGTGCCTTATAGAGATTAGATGAAAGGAAATAGTGGATAGTTGAGTCATTGCACTGCACGTGGCAGACAAGGCATGCAAACGTGGTTAGAACCTGTTCTAGAGCAATCGGCACACCTTCACCTGGGAGCAGGTCATCCATGCACGAAACAATATGCAAGTTCACCACTAGTACTCATGTGAAATAATCAGTTTTTCTGTTTCCAATTGTAGTAATCATTGGATCAGAATCCCATTTATCTAGCCTTATCGTCTAGTGAGCAAGAATTAGAAAATTGGCTTTCAAGAATTGCTTGAATACAGAGTTTTGGTTAAGTATAAGGTCTGATTATTCTAAACTGACAAGTGGAGCCTTGGAGATGTCAATTCTGTCTTGTCCAGCAAAAGTATGTGAGCAAGTATCCTCTGCATTAATATTATTAAAGTCAAAATACAGACGTAGGTGAAATATACAGACCAAAGTTCATTTTTTTAATGATTAAACCCAACATGAGCTGTTTTATTTCAACAAAAACAAATCATCCACCACATCAAAGTTATGTTGTTACTAAAAATGTACGTATTTATTTAGTTTCAAAATGGAATTAAAGCTATATGCCTGCACTTTAAAACCAGTTTCTAATTAAATTTAATGAAATTAAATGAAAAATATCTATTAGAAGAATTTCTTGCCCTTTAAAAGTGTGCATTTTCCAAGAAACTAATTGTAAGAGAGGACAAATGCTTTTGTATGTGCCTTTTAATGTATGTGACTTCATTCCTACAACTCCAAGTGATTTATGATTCCTTTTTCTTTTTCCTCAGAACAAATGCCAAGGCTTTGTGTTTGACCTCGTCACACACCAGGTCTTTGACATCATTATCATCATCCTCATTCTCCTCAACATGCTGAGCATGATGGCTGAAACACATAACCAGTCGGAAACCATGAAACATTTACTTGAGTGTCTCAACATGGCCTTTGTGGTCATCTTTGCAATTGAGTGTTTCATCAAAATCTTTGCTTTGAGGCAATACTACTTCGCCAATGGCTGGAATTTATTTGATTGTGTGATCGTGCTCCTTTCTATCGTTAGTAAGTAACACCGGCAACCAGAGGGGCTTTAGTCTGAGAGCAAGAAGTAAACTTGTAAGTCTTATCATTTGAAATTTTCTCCAGAGTAGCCACAGAGCATAAAATTAAATTTAATGCGGTTTTTGAAAAAAAAAAAAAAATAGATGAATGAATGCCATTCTCTTTGGGGAGTTGCTAGAAAATACAGAGTAATTTCCATTCCCTTGATTATCTACACAATTGAAATAGAGTTAAGTAACTATGTGGATCATTTATTCAATGGGGATAGATGAAATTAAGATGACTTAGAAGTTTTTGTGGGGCTACCTGCTTTATCCAGGGAATTGAGTCAAGGTTCCATTTTCTTCTACAAGTATAACGCCTAAAGAGCATTTCTTGTTTTAAGGATTTGGCATTTAGTTTCCATGTTTTTCCGTAGTTCAAAATCCTTCTGGATGTGAGATCACAATTACTATGCCCCAGTGACATTGCTGGGCCTTCCTGTACCTCCTCCTTATAGACGGCCTCCATGGCTCAACCTGGATGGGCTTGCAAGAGCGTGTCATAAGGACAAATAGTGCTTTTTCTTTATTCTGTATCTCATGTTAACTTAAACTATAGTGGAAACGACATAGTGTGTCAACTGCTTGGGTTTCACTCACCAACTAGCTTCACTCTATAATCGCTATATTTTTCTTAACTGCGGACAGAAATTAACCTTAATGTTTATAGAAGAAGAATAGGGAGAAAAAGAGGGTTATTGCCATACACCTTTTCATGAAACATATACACACACATGCACATACATTAACTTCGAAGGTAAATTCTTCATGACTAAGCTATAAGATTTTACTCTGGGTTTTTGAAGTCTGCTTTAATTAAACTGATAATTTAACTATAATTGTGTAAAACTGCCTACGGGTTCTTCTCATTGTTCAAAGAGCATGAAGGCAGTGAAAACAGATTTCACAAGTGGAAGCTTCTGTTTTATCTCAGAAAGGATGCAATAAACAGATATGCTGGATCAAAATATTTTGGTTCTTAACATGATAGCAGCAATCCAGATGTTTCAGGGACCAAGAAAATGGTATAGTTCATAGTCTGTTCTACTTTTTAGCCATGGAAACTTCTGTAGATAAGGTTTAGTAATAAATCTTTCAACATGCTTATGGTTAGTTCAGTTCAGTTCAGTAGCTCAGTTGTGTCCGACTCTTTGCGACCCCATGAACCGCAGCACACCAGGCCTCCCTGTCCATCACGAACTTCCGGAGTTCACTCAAACTCACATCCATCGAGTTGGTGATGCCATCCAGCCATCTCATCCTCTGTCGTCCCCTTCTCCTCTTGCCCCCAATCCCTCCCAGCATCAGAGCCTTTTCCAATGAGTCAACTCTTCGCATGAGGTGGTCAAAATACTGGAGTTTCAGCTTCAGCATCATTCCTTCCAAAGAACACCCAGGGCTGATCTCCTTTAGAATGGACTGGTTGGATCTCCTTGCAGTCCAAGGGACTCTCAAGAGTCTTCTCGAACACCACAGTTCAAAAACATCAATTCTTCGGCGCTCAGTTTTCTTCACAGTCCAACTCTCACATCCGTACATGACTACTGGAAAAACCATAGCCTTGACTAGACGGACCTTTGTTGGCAAAGTAATGTCTCTGCTTTATAATATGCTATCTAGATTGGTCATAGCTTTCCTTCCAAGGTTAAGTAGACTGTTAATCTTTATTAGTCAGTTTCAAGCACAAGTCCTGGTGAAATTGACAGCAGCAATAAAGTTAGAAAATGATGATGAGTCTGGGGCAACCATCTGAGCACTTAAAGAGCTCTTCCTCCAATATTCAGAGAGCAGCTTATTTATTCCACTATTTGCTGAAATTTTTCCAGGCAGTGCCAGGCATCGTAGAGCTCACAGTAACTGAAGGAGGTTGCCATTACCCCTACCATGCAGCCTATAGCCTACCATGGAGACTGAAGACTCTAGGACAGGGCTGCCTCAGGCCAAACTACAGGCACAGTCCCTCCCATCAGCAGAAAATTGGATTAAAGATTAACTGAGCAAGGTACAGCCCTCCCAAGCAAGGCCCAGTTTTCCCTGCAGCCAGTCCCTCCTATCAGGAAGCTTGCACAAACTCTTACCCTCATCCCTCAGAGGGCAGACAGAATGAAAACCACAATCACAGAAAACTAACCAAAATGATCACATGGATCACAGCCTTGTATAACTCAATGAAACTATGAGCCATGCTGTGTAGAGTCACCCAAGACGAATGAGTCATGGTGAGTTCTAACAAAACGTGGTCCACTGGAGAAGGGAATGGCAAATCACTTCAGCATTCTTACCTTGAGAACCCCACGAACAGTATGAAAAGGCAGAAAGATATGACACTGAAAGACTAAACACTCACCCCACCCCTAGGTGTCCAATATGCTACTGGAGAGGAGTGGAGAAATAGCTCCAGAAGGAATGAAGAGGCTTAGCCAGAGCGGAAAGGATGCCCAGTTGTGGATGTGTCTGGTGGTGAAAGTAAAGTCTGGTGCTGTAAAGAACAATGTTGCATAGGAACCTGGAACATTAGGTCCATGAATCAAGGTAAATTGGAAGTGGTCAAACAGGAGATGGCAAGAGTCAACATTGACATTTTAGGAATCAATGAACTAAAATGGACCAGAGTGGGCAAATTTAATTCAGATGACCGTTATATCTGCAACTGTGGGCAAGAATCCCTTAGACAAAATGGGGTAGCCCTCAAAGTCAACAAAAGTGTCTGAAATGCATTACTTGGGTACATTCTCAAAAATGACAGAATAATCTCTATTCGTTTCCAAGGCAAACTGTTCAACATGTCAGTAATCCAAGTCTGTGCCCTAACCACTATGCTGAAGAGTATAAAGTTGAATGCTTCTATGAAGACCTACAAGACCTTCTAGAACTAACACCAAAAAAGAGGTCCTTTTCATCACAGGGGACTGGAATGCAAAAGTAGGAAGTCAAGAGATACCTGGAGTGACAGGCAAGTTTGACCTCAGAGTACAAAATGAAGCAGGGAAAAGACTAACAGAGTTTTTCCAAGAGAATGCTCTGGTCATAGCCAACACCCTTTTCCAACAACACAAGAGACGACTGTACACATGGACATCACCAGATGGTCAATACTGAAATTAGGTTGATTATATTCTTTGTAGCTGAAGATGGAGAAGCTCTATATCATCAGCAAAAACAAGACAGGGAGCTAACTGTGGCTCAGATCATAAGCTCCTTATTGTAAAATTCAGACTTAAATTGAAGTAAGTAGGGAAAACTACTAGACCATTCAGGTATGACCTAAATCAAATCCCTTATGATTAAACAGTGAAAGTGACAAATAGATTAAAGGGATTAGATCTGACAGGCAGAGTGCCTGAAGAACTACGGACAGAGATTTGTAACATTGTACAGGAGGCAGTGATCAAAACCATCCCCAAGAGATAGAAACGCAACAAGGCAAAATGGTTGTCTGAGGAGGCCTTACAAATAGTTGAGAAGAGAAGCGAAAGACAAAGGAGAAATGGAAAGATATATCCATCTGAATTCAGAGTTCCAAAGAATACCAAGGAGAGATAAGAAAGCCTTCCTAAGTGATCGATGCAAAAAAATGGAGGAAAACAACAGAATGGGAAAGACTAGAGACCTCTTTAAGAAAATTAGAGATACCAAGGGAACATTTCATGCAAAGATGGGCACAATAAAGGAAAGAAATGGTATGGACCTAACAGAAGCAGAAGAGATTAAGAAGAGGTGGCAAGAATACACAGAAGAACTATACAAAAAAGATCTTCGTGGCACAGATAGCCATGATGGTGTGATCATCATCTAGCGCCAGACATCCTGGAGTCCGAAGTCAAATAGGCCTTAGGAAGCATTACTACAAACAGGAGATGGCAAGTTTGATTACTACAAACAAAGCTAATGGGGGTGATGGAATTCTGTCTGAGCTATTTCAAATCCTAAAAGATGATGCTATGAAAATGCTGCACTCAATGTGTCAGCAAATTTGGAAAACTCAACTGTGGCCCCAGGACTGGAAAAGGTCAGTTTTCATTCCAACCCCAAAGAAGGGCAATGTCAAAGAACATTCAAACTACCATACAATTACACTCATTTTACATGTTAGCAAGGTTATACTTAAAATCCTTCAAGCTAGGCCCCAGCAGTACATGAACTGAGAACTTCTAGGTGTAAAACGGGGTTTAGAAGTCAGAGGAATCAGAGATCAAATTGCCAACATCTGTTGAATCATAGAAAAAGCAGGTGAATTCTGGAAAAATATCTACTTCTGCTTCACTGACTACACTAAAACCTTTGACTCTGAGGATCATAACAAATTGTAGACAACTCTACAAGAGATAGGAGTACCAGACCACCTCACCTGCCTCCTGGGAAACCTGTATGCAGGTCAAGAAGCAACAGTTAGAACCAGACATGGACTGCTTCAAAAGGAATACGTCGAGGCTGTACATTGTCACCCTGCTTATTTAACTTATATGCAGAGTACACCATGTGAAATGCTGGGCTGTGAAGCACAGCTGGAATCAAAATTGCCTTGAGAAATATCTATAACTTCAGATATGCAAATGATACCACCTTAATGGCAGAAAGTGAACAGAAACTAAAGAGCCTCTTGAAGGTGAGAGAAGAGAGAGAAAAAGTTGACTTAAGAATTCAACATTCAGAAAATGAAGATCATGGCATCTAGTCCCATAACTTCATGCCAAATAGATGGGGGGAAAATGAAGACAACGACAGACTTTATTTTCTTGGGCTCACAAATCACTGCAGAGAGTGACTGCTACCATGAAATTAAAAGATGCTTGCTCCTTGGAAGAAAAGCTATGACAAAACTAGACAGCATATTAAAAAGCAGAGACATTACTTTGTGGACAAAGTTCCATCTAGTCAAAGTTATGGTTTTTCCAGTAGTCATGTATGCATATGAGAGTTGGACCATAAAGAGGGCCGAGTGCTGAAGAATTGATGCTTTTGAACTATGGTGCTGGAGAAGACTCTAGAGAGTCTCTTGGACAGCCAGGGGATCAAACCAGTCAATCCTAAAGGAAATCAACTCTGAACTTTCATTGGAAGAACTGATGCTGAAGCTGAAGCTCCAGTACTTTGGCCACCTGATTCAAATAGCTGACTCACTGGAAAAGACCCTAATGCTGGGAAAGATTGAAGGCAGGAGGAGGAGCGGGTGACAGGATGAGATGGTTGGATGACATCACCAACTCAATGGGCATGAGTTTGAGCAAACTCTGGGAGATGGTGAAGGACAGGGAAGCCTGGCATGCTGCAGGAGCCACAAAGTATTGGACACAACTGAGTGACTGAACAACAACAAAATTAAGACCTACCACATTAAGGAATCAGAAAAAGAGAAATTAATTGAACCCCAAATCACTTGCTGCATGAAAGAACTGAGCTCACAGGAAAGACAAATTACTGTGAGCTTGATTACTCAAAGAAATATGCACAGAGGAAGTGGACCTTAAAGGAGGGACTTCCTCCAGTTGTTGCTGAAATGGTAAAAATTCCACATCTCAAAAAAAGTGGCTGTCCATCATCTCTAATGACCTTAGAGGATCCTCAGAGGAAGAACAAGGCCCTGTGTGTATGAGGCAAGCATGTTCAAGCCATTCTGTAATATTTGGATCAAAATGTGTGTTGTTTTAAATCCTTGTATCACTTGCTTGCAGAGCAAGCAATGAGAAAACAGGATGATGTTTTAGGCCAAATATTCAGCAGTCTGCAGAAACTTCTGCTTGAGATGCCACTTCTGGGATATTTACAATAACAGAGAAACTGTCTCCAATTTATTCCCGTAGCTTTTTGAGTTTGGACTTCCAGAAGTCCTTGGAATGAGTGTATTGACAAAGATGAGAAATCTGTGGCGGTTTTAGCCCAAAGACAAGCATCGCAACACTACCTTCTTTCTCTAGCTCTGTCCTTGCCTATAGCAGGCTGTGTTCAAATTCCTCTAAAGTAAGAACCTGTTTGTTTAAGACACCTTGGGGTTAGGGGTGTACAACTTCCACTGATAGCTCACACTCAAGCCAACCTTCAGTAGAAGAAATTTCTCTTCGCATTCTAATTTAAATGACTCCTTCAATAGTTTATGTTTTCCATTCCAGGTATATAATAAATATGGAAAACTGTTATATTTGCTACCCCATGAGTGATTTTAAATGCCCAACATAGATGATAATGTATTTCAAGTCCATTAGGTAACTTACAAAATAGTAATAAACTGCATTTTATTTATTTTCTTTGAAGGGTCTTCTTAGATGTCCTGTCCCATCTAAATTCCTATCTAAATTGTATGAACCTTGAAAATTGCTCTCCAGTTTAAGGCACATATATATTTTTTCCCTGATATGGGAAAAAAAATTCTTAATTTTGTACATAAGCTGAAAAGTAATGGTAAAAAGTTGGTCTCACTCAGATTGAAAGCAGGAGAGACAGGCTATGTCTAAAATCAATCTGTCTGCTGGAAATTCATTGACCTTCCTCCTTGTCTTCAGGTTCCGTGGTTTCTGCCTTGAAAACCCAGGCCCAGATTCCTTTCCCTCCAACACTGTTCAGAATGGTTCGCTTGGTTCGTATTGGCCGAATCCTGAGACTTGTTCGAGCAGCACGAAGAATCAGAACTCTGCTTTTCGCTCTGATGATGTCCCTGCCCTCTCTATTCAATATTGGTCTTCTCCTCTTTCTGGTTATGTTTATTTATGCCATTTTTGGTATGAACTCTTTTCGAAAAGTGAAGGAAGAGTCTGGAATTGATGACATCTTCAACTTCCAAACTTTTACAAGCAGCATGCTCTGCCTCTTCCAGATAACCACAACAGCAGGCTGGGATGCCCTCCTCAGCCCCATGTTGAAATCAAACAAGTCCTGTGACCCCAAGACAGAGAGCTGCCACCTCTCTACCATAGCCATAATCTACTTCGTCACTTATATCATCATCTCCTCTCTCATTGTGGTCAACATGTATATTGCTGTGATTTTAGAAAACTTCAATGTAGCCACTGAAGAAAGTGAGGACCCTTTGGGTGAAGATGACTTTGAAATGTTCTACGAAGTCTGGGAAAAGTTTGACCCAGAAGCAACACAATTTATCAAATATTCTGCCCTTTCTGACTTTGCTGATGCCCTTCCTGAGCCTCTGCGTGTGGCAAAGCCAAATAAATACCAATTTTTAGTCATGGACCTGCCAATGGTGAGTGGAGATCGTCTCCATTGCTTGGATATTCTCTTCGCTTTCACCACGAGGGTACTTGGTGAGTCCAGTGGCCTGGATAGCATGAAAGCAGCAATAGAAGAGAAGTTTATGGAGACCAACCCTTTCAGGAAGTTATATGAACCCATAGTCACCACCACCAAAAGGAATGAAGAGGAACGATGTGCTGCTGCTGTTATTCAAAAGGCCTTTCGAAAGTACATGCTGAAGACCAGGTGTACCTTGAAAGACAGGCCTCATTCAACCCTCCAGACACTCTCCAATGGAGACTTACCCAGCTCTGGGGTGGCCGAGGGCAAGGTCCATTATGACTGAGCCCCACACCTCCACCCACACCTCACAGCCTCCAAGCCTTGCCTCTGGCCTCTGAGCTCCAAGCCATCCACAGCTCTGTGTACAAACAAGTGAACTCTTCGAACTTGGCATTCCATTTTTTTTTTTTCCTGGCTAAAAGAAAATATTTTAGAGTTCACATCAAAGGATTCTTATAAAGATAAGGGTGCCTGACTATTACTACCAGTACAGTTTTAACAAAGAAAAAGACACTAGAAAGGTCTATAGAAGACATACTAATGTGAGGATTGAAGCACAGTTCAAATTATGTCAAAAGAATAAGAAACAAAAAACACATTAAAGTTTTAAATCATGTTTCCCATGTGTTCCTGAGTACTGTGTCCAATACCTTTGTTGGATGTTTTCCCCAGTAAAAGTATGTGGCTTATCACATATAGCTCTTTTGCATGCTAAGTGAGAATTCAAAACCTGCCAATAAATACTCATTGCAGATTTTTTTAGCCAATGTTGAATATTTTGAGTTTATTTCAAACCTAAAAGCACGATCATGATTTGTGTCAGTTACTACCCTATCTTTCACTAGCTGCAATATCTGTTATATATATGTGGGGAAAAAATAAATAAATAAAGCTTTCAGTTTGCATTTCATTCAGATAATACACTAAAAATCCTTTTGTTTGGTGCTTGTGTGAGTAGTGGTTTAAATGTGGTACCTAAGTTGGAATTAAAGGCAATAGCCAGTGGTATGCTGATAAGTGCATAATAATTGCTCTTCAGGAAAAAAGAAACAAGCCATGATTTGTAGTGTTTATTGATTTCTGTGGTGAATATTACCTTCATGACCAATTTCAAGCTACCAACATGATGTTTCTGAATGTAGAGTTGGGAAAGATGTCCACAGTCAGTTCTCGTGAGCTGCCTGGAGCTGGCTGAGCACACCATTGACTGGAACCAGTAAGACAGTCTCACTTCCGGTGAAATATCTGCAGTGGGCACCTCGGATGGAGAGTGCACCCCACTTAGCACAACAGCTGGACCCCAGGGCAGGGGAGCCATAAGACATAATGGTTAGCCAGAGACCTCAGTCATTTGATGAGCCCTACATTCAGTTCTGGCTGAATATATGCATGAAACACAGCCCAGAGAACAACCAAATCGATCAGAAGGGCCTGGCCCCAGGAGTAGCCCAGGACCTCCCTAAAAACTGGAGATGCCCAGAGGCCAAGCAAGGCATTAGCTGGACTGGGGGCAAAGAACTACAGTGTAATAATCTAGACTCAGATGGAAATCCCGCAGAAATAGCCCTGGAATCCTGTATCTCTGACAGGCCAGAGGAGGTGATGTGTCTGTCAGCAGCCTGGAGTCTAAGCCCTGAGCCTCTGCCCTGCCTCTCACTGTCCAGTGGAGGTAAGGCCAATGCTGGATGCTGTGGCATATTAAGAGGGAACTTATTTTCAATGTACACAAGATCTAACCATGACTCAATGTATTCATGTCCAGGACCTAAATTTTTTGAGTTTTGTAGGCAGCCTTGTGCTCTGGAGCACTGGTAAAAGTAGTAACATCATTATCTAATCATTATCAATATCTAATAAACTTAGCATTCGCTGTAGGTCAGACACTGACTAAGCATTTGCCATGCATACTCTCATCTGTTCCTTACAATAAGCCAGGGTGTGTGCAGTCACTCACCAGGTGGAGCCCAGGCATCTGTGCCATAGTGGGGCAGAGGAGTGCTTGTTCCCAGAGCTAGGGCACTTTTGAGACAGGGCCAGAGGGACTCCCAGGCAGGACTGCAAGTGCTGTGTGGAAATCACCAGTTCTAAAACCACAACCAGTCCTTCTTGAGGCCCTGGGGATTACCTACAGCTTCCTTAAAAGGGGCCTCCAATTATGAACTCTCGGTGTTTACAGATTCCTACCAAGTTTTCTGGAAAAAGATGGTTGGTCATGATTCTAATAGGGATACCACCTGGCTGGAGTCTGGAAGGATATGGTCTTGCCTATTCCATATTACAATTTAGGGGCTTGAGTATTATCTGTTCTGTGCAATGACTTGTGCCCTTGGCACACACAGCTGTCCATCCCCACATGGTCCCATGTCACTAGTGCTGGATTCCTGGAGCCAGCTCCTGGGGAGAGACAGGATCCCTCTGGCTTCTGCAAGAGGCTGAGCCTCACCTCCTCACTAGATGGCAGCAAATGCCCGACACGTTCTTTTCTAAAAGTAGCACAGCATCTCTCTGTATGAGCCTCCCGCTCAAAGAGCCAGAAGGTTAAAGAGGGGTGAAGGAAGTGGTGAATTAACCCTGGATGGATGCTAGAAAACTCACAGAGATGGCTGTCACTGTGCAAGGATCCAGGATACCCACAAGAGGCAGAGATGTTGGTCTGGATGTTGGTCTCCATGGTAGACAGTCCTGCAGACGCATGAAGGCAGCCCCCTGTCTTCTGAGACTTCTTTTCCCCAGGCAAATCAGTCCCTGCTCAGTTCAGTCGACAGACTGGAGGCCAGTGCAACACTGCCTTGTGCAGACTGCTTCTAACCAATGGGTCTTCACCTCAAGGGCATATGTGCTAACTGGGAGGGGCATTAGATACGTGTTTGTGTGATGATAAATAGAATGCAAAATAACAAGAGCATGGACACAGCTGTCGTCTCAAAGCTGAGTGGAGACAGGCTCACAGGAAGGCTTCGTAAGATAGAAGGGAGCATCTGAGATGAGCTGGGTAATGTGTGGGACTGTGATGGGTAGAGGTGGTTCAGGAGGGTGTTTTAAAGGGGAGGAGACAATAGAGGCAGCATCCTGGAGGGTAAGGAGTGTCAGAAGTGGAAGGGAGTATGAACTCCCCCATTGACTGGGCTCAGAGTATAGATAGTGGAGCAGCAGCAACTAAATCTAGAAATGGACTGTTTTGTGGAGAGCCTCCAATGCCACAGTGAAGAAATTCTAACATTTCAGAAATAAGGAAGAACTGATGGTGTTTGAGCAGGGGAGAAAATTAGCTGGACTGAGTGTTCAGGTGGAATGGAGGAGAAAAAGACCAGAATGCTGTTTCTGGTGTGGAAGAGGCACTGAGTGAGGATGGAGGGGTGGGGCGTGCAGTGAGATCCAGATTCTTGCACTGAGTGCCTGTCCATGGGGCGAAGCATCTAGAGAGGAACCTTAAGATTTGGGGCCAGAGTGACAAGATAACGTGACAGCGCAAGTTACCAAATTAATGCCTAGGAGGAACAAGGCATTTTTTCATTTATTTTTGTTTGTTGTCATGAAGGAAGAAGAAATCTAAAAGCCAGTTCAGTTTTGAATGTTTTGAAGATTTTAACGATGCCAGGTCCAAGTGACAGTGTTCAGCCAGGCCTGGAACTTGAGGACATGGCCTGGACAAGAGCCCTCAGAACAAGGGTGATATTTGAAAACCTGGGAGCAGATGAAATCATGGAGGAGTGAGCATATCCAGCTCTAGAAGGAGGCAGAGGACTCGCCCTGGGGGTCATGCTTTCAGAGAATGAAGGTGAGGAGTGAGATGGTTCAAAGAAGGGTGTGGGGAGGTAGGTGAAGGTCACACCACGATACACAGCGTGGGCACAGAGCAGGCTTCACAAGAAAGTTACAGATGACAGGATGAGCTACCTGGTCCTACCTTTACATCGCTCCCACCAGGAAGCATGCAGAAAGCCATGGCGCAGAGCCATGGTGTTCCAGGAAGGGATCCCTACCCTTTCATGGAACAAGTGTGAGAGCTTGCCTTATAAATAATCCAGACTCAGGAGTCAGCTCTTCCGGGGAGCTGTTTTGGAATGTCAGCTTCTGGCACCCAATGCCCTTAGGGAAGCTGAAAGCCTATACTGCTCCTCCTGCTCAAGGAGAGGGAGCCACTGGTCCCTGAAGGTTGTTGCCTGGCAACTCAGATAGAACCTCCAGGTTCATTCAGTGGGCAATCCTGTCCTTCCCTGCCCAGGAGTCATCAAAGAGGCAGTGAGAAAACAAATGCTGACATTTACTGAACATTTATTCTGGACTCAGTAGCCACTTTCCCAGTATTACCTTGTTTAATCTTCACAACAGCTCTATTAAAGAGAAACTATTTTTGATCTTCATTATTCTGATGAGAAAACTGAGGCATGTGGGGGAAATAACAGGCTTGTCCAAGGCCACATAGCCAATAAGTGGCCCTGACAGAATTTAAGCCCAGGCTACTCCAGTGTTCTTGCCTGGAGAATCCCAGGGACGGGGGAGCCTGGTGGGCTGCCGTCTATGGGGTCGCACAGAGTCAGACACGCCTGAAATAACTTAGCAGCAGCAGCAGCAGCAATCTGGCTCCAGTGCTTAAGCTATCACTACCGTACCACACAGAGATGATGTGGTTGAAGTGAAGGGAGAGTGCAGAATTTTCCTGGTTATGTCTGTGCTTATGTCCATTTAGTCAAAGCTTTGGTTTTTCCAGTAGTCATGTACAGATGTGAGAGTTGGACCATAAAAAAGACTGAGCACCAAAGAATTGATGCTTTTGAACTGGAGAAGACTCTTGAGAGTCCCTTGGACAGCAAGGAGATGGAACCAGTCAGTCCTAAAGGAAATCAACCCTGAGTATTCTTTGGAAGGACTGATGCTGAAGCTCCAGTACTTTGACAACCTGATGTGAAGAGCCAACTCATTGGAAAAGCCCCTGATTCTGGGAAGGATTGAAGGCAAAAGGAGAAGGAGGTGGCAGAGGATGAGATGGTTAGATAGCATCATGGACATGAATTTGAGAGGACTCTGGGCGATAGTGAAGGACAGGGAAGCCTGGCATGCTGTAATTCACAGGGCCTTAAAGAGTCAAACAGGACTTAGCAACTGAACAGCAATGTCTGTGGATCTTTTACCATCCGTTTCTTCGCCTCTGGAGGCAATGCAGGTATTCAAAGTTCTTACATTGTGGAAACATGCTCTGCATGGGAGCTGCTATGCTCTGTCTCCAAAGTCAGCGTCCTCAGTTCTGTCCATGTACTCCATTTCCTAATACTTGGATTTCGCTTCAATCCTTTTATCATTTTCTCCCTCTTTTTCCAGGCAAACTGGTTAATCTATCTCCTCTAGCCCCTGGCACCCAGAGAGCCAGAAGGAACCTATCCCCCACTTTTGGACAATATACTTCTATTAATGTAAACTTCAGGTGTGCCAGTCAGACAATGGTGATATCAAGAGGTGTGACGGTGCTGACTGTTTTCCTTAATATCCATCAGTCCCCCAACCAAGCCACCCTGAACAAGCATACAGTCTAACTAAAAGCACTGTATCTTCTGCATTTTTAGCTGCAGTTACAGCTTCAAGTCCCCTTACCTCCTTCCCATGTTCTAAGCTCTTTCTGTATTTTAAAATCACTTTTGGAGCCAAATCACAATGATAGCTTAAACTCTGTATTTTTCCCTAGCTTTATTGAGGTATAATTGACAAATGAAAGTTGTATATATTTACGGTGTATTTACAGCATGATGGTTTGAACTACATATACACTGTGAAATGATTCCCACAGTCAAGTTAATTCTCATATCGATCACCTCACATAGTTAACCTTTTTTTTTCCTTCTGCTGTGCTGAGAAAACTTAAGATCTACTCTCTTAGCTCACTTCTAGTGTACAAAACAGTATTAACCGCACTCGCTATACTGTATGTTAGACTTACAGAACTTATTCATCTTATAATGAAAGTTTGTACCCCTTGACCAACATCCCCCTAATTTTCCCACCCCATCCCCACTGCCAGCTGCTGGTAACCACTCTTATGCTCTCTGGCTCTAAGGGTTTTGCTTTTTTAGTTTCCACATTTAAGTGCGATCATGCAGCATTTGGCTTTCTGTATCTGGCTTATTTCACTTAGCAAAATGTCCTCCAGGTTCAGTCACATTGTTGCAAATGACAGGATTTCCTTCTTTTTCATGGCTAAATGGCATTCCACTGCACACATATACATGGCAATTTCTTTATCTCTTCATCCATTGTGGACATTGAGGTTGTTTCCTTGCTTTGGCAACTGTGAATAATGCTGCAATGAACTCTGGAGTACAGATATGTCTTGGAGATTGTGATTTCATTTCCTTTGGATATATAATCTATAGAGGGCTTGCTGGATCACATGGTCATCTGTTTTGAAATTGAGGGACGTCCATATAGTTTTCCATCTTAACTATACCGTTTTGTTCCCACGAACAGTATGCAAGGGTTCCCTTTGCTCCTCACCCTCACCAACACTTGCTATGTCTTGTCTTTTTTATAATAGACATTCCAATAGATGTGAAGTGATATCTCACTGTGGCTTGATTTGCATTTCCCTGATGGTTAGTGATGATGAGCACTTTTTCATGTACCTGCTGGGCATATGTATGTCTTCTTTGGAAAATGTCTACTCACTTTTTTTTTGTCCATTTCTCAATGGGTTCTTTGGGTTTTTGGCTATTGAGCTGTGTGAGTTCTTTATCTATTTTGGACATTGGCACCTTATCTGATACATGGTTTGCAAATATTTTCTATCGTTCCGGAGGTTGCCTTTTCCTTTTGAAAGAAAATGTAACCTAGTGAACTGTTATGGCAGAAAGTAAGTCACGGGTAACCTGGGGGTGGGGAAGAGTTGGTAAAAAGGGAGGATAAAGGGGCATGAATAAATTTTGGGGGATGATAGATTCGTTTACCATCTTAATAGTGGTGATTTTCACTTGTGAAACTTGATGGTTTTACAAATGAATAGTATGTGTCAAAATTTATCAAATTGTACTCTTCAAATATGTGCAGTTTGTGGTATGTCAATTATACTTTAATAAGCCTGTTAAAATAAAACCCTTGAGTTTTTGAATTCTAATAGAAATCTCAATAAGCCTCTGAAACTATTATTTTAGTCCTGAAACTGAAGGAGGAGGCTGCTGGGAAGACACATCAAACAAAGGTGACATTTTGCCTGGGGGTTCAGAGTGGCTGCTTCAAGGTATTTGGAAAGAAACCTTAGGATAAGGATGGGGATGTGCTAAGTCATTTCAGTTGTTTCCGACTGTTTGCATTCTATGGTCTGTAGCCTGCTAGGCTCCTCTGTCCGTGGGATTCTCCAGGCAAGAATGCTGGAGTGGATAGCCCTTCCCTTCTCTAGGGGATTTTCCCAACCCAGGCACTGAATCTACATCTCTCATCTCCTGCTTTGGTAGGTGGGTTCTTTACCACTAGCACCACCACTGGGGCTTCCCTGGTGGCTCAGGGTGAAGCATCCACCTGCAATCCAGGAGAGGCAGGTTTGATCCCTGGGTAGGGAAGATCCCCTGGAGAAGGAAATGTCAGGCCACTCCAATATTCTTGACTGGGAAATCCCATGGACAGAGGAGCCTGGAGGGCTATGTCCATGGGGTTGCAAACGAATCAGGCATGACTTAGTGACTAAACAACACCTCCTTCATTAAGGTAAAACATTTCAGGACATCATCCTTTCCAACTCCTCATTATACAGATGAGAAAACTGATGCCCAGAGGTTGGTCGTGATTTAAACCAGGTCCATCATGGGGCAGACTTAGGGACAAAAATGTGAGTGGACATGGTCAGGGGGCCATGTGAGAAGGGGGCATTCCCTGTGAGAAGGGACTGAGTCCTCTGTCTCTTCTCCCCACCCCTACAGTAGACACATTGCACAGGAGGGCTACTGAGTGGGTGATCTTATCCCCAGCCCCCTACCCCCAGATTTAGTTAGAACCCGTTGGCCACTGAACACTCAGTATCTTGGCCTGCAGTCTCTTCATGGGCTTCACCCTTCTTCTGTCTCCCAGGGGAGGGCTCCATCCTGCAGCCTGGAGGATAGGCTTTTCTGCACCCCAGACGCTGCCCCAAGAGGCAGGAAATGCCAGGCACTCTCCTTCTCCCTACAGACCTTGTGAGCTCATCCTGGTAAAAGTTTAATGCCTAAAAGTCAATTACACTTAAGAACGCTCTATGGAGCCCCACAACAGTCTTTGCTCAGAGCCTTTGGGGCCTGCAGCTGCCTTCCCGCTCCCTAGACGAAATGCTGAGAAAACTTCACTGCCCTTCCTCACAGTGCAGCCGGTTACAGCTCTGCTTTGCCACCGAATTGCTATGACCTTGAGCAACACCCATGCCCTCTATGAGCCTAACTTTGATACTAACAGAAAGGAAGGGCTATCTTGGATGCCCTGAGATGTATGCTCATTGCGTTTACCCTTGCAGCCCCTCATGTCTGGGTGAGCAGAGAAAGAATAGGGAGACACATTCAAGACTGGAGGTCTGTAGGTGGTCTGCAGGAGGTCTGCAAAATGCCCCAAATCCCCTGAATGGGCTCTGAAATGGGTTGCGCAGCCCCCAAGTCTTGAGATGACTGTGGCCCCTATGAAAAGCTGGGTGGCAACCTCATCAGTCAGAATTAGTGAGAAGCACCCAGCTAAGGAGCTTACAGATTTTCATCCCTGAAAAACTACATGAAAACACAAATGTATATTGGTTTATGTAAAATGTTAAGGTAATTTTAGTGGTAAAGAATCTGCCTCCCAATGCAGGAGTTGTGGTTCAGTCCCTGGGTCGGGAAGATCCCCTGGAGAAGGAAATGGCAATCCACTCCAGTATTCTTGCCTGGGAAATCCCATGGACAAGGAACCTGGCAGCTACAGTCCATGGGGGTCGCAAAGAGCCAGGTACGGCTTAGGGACTAAACAACAACAACAATTTGTGACACAGCAGTAGGTAAGTGAAGCAATTGCATCCACACCTCTGTAGACAGTCCTTCATTCATGTTTCCTGAACCATCTGAGGTAGATTCTGCTTTCTGACTAGTACAGGGGCTCAAGGCAGCAGCCACTCAACAACTGGCATAGAATATTCAAAACTGATGGCTTCTTTTTTTCAAGAACAACAACAAAAAAATAACACAGGCCTTCTATTTGCTCCAGGCCCCGGCTGCTGTGGCTGTACTGATGTGTTCCATCTGAATATCTTCTGATCTGTGCATCACTGGAAGATCTGGGCATCTGGAGCAGAGCTGCTGTCCTTAGTAAGGGCCTTGGACCAGGCAAGCCTATGGATTGAGAAGGAAAAGGACCTGGGGAACAGGGGAGAAGGGGAAGGAGGAGAAAGGAAGTGAAAAAGAAACAGATAGGGAGCTAGATGGCAGAACAGAAGATTCAGGCCTGAGTCAATCCACAAGGAACCAGGAAGACATCTTTTGGGTTTCCATCAGCTCATCAAATGAGATCAAGATGAGAGCCAGAGCAAGTCCAGCAAAGGTAAGAGCCCCTGGACTGGCAGTTTTGTGTGGTTAATTTAGCATTATTTCTAGGTGAGTTTTCCTCAAGGTGCCAGACCTTGTAGAAGACCCTCAGCCTCACCACCAGCGCTCCAGCATCCCTGGGCCCTTCAGAGAGCCCAGCCTAAAGAAGACAGCGACCCCCACCTCTTCCGTGGGCGGGGCACTCGCCTCCCGCAGTAGGTTGGTCAGCAGCCGCGCATTACTGCGCAGGGGCCCCCTTGGTACAGCTGAGTGGCCTCGGGGCGCCCTCTGTGAGTCATTTCCTGTTATTCTCCTCGGAGAAGTCCTGCCATTCTTTAAAGCAAGATTTGACATTTTTACAGGACTAACTTCTGGGGCCTTTTGGTCAAGAAAAAAAAAAGCAGGGATCCTTTCTTTTATATTTACAAAGCCATTAATTGGTTTCTTTATAAAATTAGACTCCATTATAAGCTCAATCTGAGTGGGAGCACAGCTTTATTTAGTCCAAAACATCCAGCAGTTTTAAAGGATTCTTTTTAATAACGCAGCGCCCAGGGGCAAGAAGACTGGTGAGGTAGGGCCCTGCCTCCTCCTCTTGCTGAAAGCTGGCAGCATTGACTCATGGTACATTCTCTGCTCACCTGTGTACCTCAGGTGTGCCCACCTCTGCCCTGGAGAAGGGAGAAGGGGAGGAAGGAGGTGTGGTCCAGAGCCATCCCCAGAGCACTCCCTGCAGCTGCACCTCTGGATCCAGGTACCCATCCGTCTCCACAGGAGAAATCCCTGATGAGGAAGCCCCAGCCTGATCCCAGCTCTAGACCTAGCCCAGGTACCCTTAGTACCAGCCTCATGGCTTGCCACCCTGTGCTCTGCCAGCCACTGCACTTTCAAAGGGAATTTGTCTCCACTCAGCCCAACCCAAGAAGCTCCAGGAGTCAGTGGTCTCCCATCATTCACAGTATAGGCTGGGACCCTGGTACCAGTTGCCTAAAATGACTTTGAATCCTCATTTTAGAGCACAGAGGGCCTCTAGGACAGGGTTTCTCCAACTGTAATGTACAGATGCCTCAGCTGGGGAGGCTGACAAAATGCAGACTCTTCTTTAGTCACTCTTCCTGGGCTGAATTTCTGCATCTCTACCAGGGCGATGCTGATGTAGTTGATCAAAGACCACACTTTGTGGAGCAAGGGTCCAGTGCAAACCCCTTCTCTAACAGGTGGGAAGACTGAGCTCAGAGAGGGAGAGTGACTTTCCCAAGATACTTCATCATGCTGGAGGAAGTGTCTTAGGTGAGCTCACCTGTCTCCTGGACTCCCTTGTGATTCATGCCTACTGCTTTAGAGCAGGGGTCCCCAGCCTCCAGGATCTATTGTCTGATGATCTGAGGTGGAGCTGATGTAATAAAAATAGAAATAAAATGCACAATAAGTGTAATATGCTTGAATCATCCTGAAACCATGGTAAAATTGCCTTCCACGAAACCGGTCTGTGGTGCCCAAAAGGTTGGGGACAGCTGCTAGAGGGAAATGCTTCCGAAACGTTAATGTACCTGAATCACCTGCAGCCTGATGAAAATACAGATGCAGCAGGGCTGCGGGGCGGTGGGGGTGGGGGTGGACTGAGAATCTTCATTTCTAGCAAGCTCTCAGATGATGCCAGTGCTGCTGGTTTAGTGGTGAGATCTTGGCCATCACAATCTATGAGGTACTGTTACATTCATCGGCTCCCCTGAGCTCACAGCAGCCACTGGACATAGTCAAGCCAAAGGTATTTACTCTCCCCCAACACAGGTGCTTTCCTAGCTGAGGCCAGTCCAGACAGGCTGTGCTACTGAGGCTGCTGCTGGGAAGATTTTAGAGCAGGGCCAGGCTCACCTCGGGTTTCTCATGGTCAAGTCACTTACAGCTTAGTCACTATGAAGGTGTGCCCCAGGGCTGTCCTTAAGCTACTGAGACCAAAGTAATTAAGGCAAAGTTGTAGCAGAATTGGTGAGCGGCTCACCCAAAATCCACTCTCCTCTTTTGTTAGTAAAAGAAATCTGATTATATTAGAGGTGTCAAAGTGCTCACCTTAAAAATACACAGTTTTATTTCTCCCTTGAAGCTAGGAATAGACTTGCTGTAAGTTCTGGCCAATAAGTTATGGTGGACATTGCTGAAAGAGGCTTCTAGACAAACTCCTTAAAAGAGGGGGCTAAATCAGTTGATATATGCCCTTTTTTTCCTTTACCACCTCCTCTTCCTTCCTGCCTGGAATACAGATGTGATAGCGGGGCTTTAATAGCCATAATGTGACCACGAGGCACACTAAAAATTAGCAGCTACACCCTCAGGATGGCAGAGGAGAAAGATGAGAGAGTGGGACCTGCCAGGATCATGGCTGTGCTGCACTAGCTCTGAAGCACCTGCTGCTGCGTTTCCAACTACATCAGAGAAAGAGAAATGCAGATTCTTTAAGCCAATCTTTAAGCCTCTGTTTCAAGCAATTGTGGGGAATTTCTAACTGATGCAATGGTTCTGTCAACAACCTTGAAGGGTGACACAACACTTCCTATGTATTCCGTTCCCAGAATGAAATAATGGAATTCAAATTGGATTTTAAATGACCAGAAATAGATAAATTTGAACAGGGTGAGCCAGAGAGGGTGCCACTGGTTCTGTGATTACGATCTGCTCCCAACTCTGTACCAGCCTCATTGCAAGGACTCTGTTGCTCTCTCTGGGCCTAAAACATGTCACACGATGGCAGCTGCATGGCTCTCACATCAGTAACGACCATGCCTATTTCATGAGGCAACTATGAAACTTAAGTGAGATACAGTTCAATTAGTATTGGCATTACTATGTATTAAATATTTACTGAATGTGTATTGTTAGATTTTGAAGGGTCAGGATTGGGGTACAAAAATGACAAAAGAGTAGTCCTGTTCCCTCAAGGAACCCCAATCTCACTCCTTTACTCTTCATTCTTTGACTCTTGTTGCTTACCTTTCATTATTAGGAAATCATCTGGATGCTGCCAAAGAAACAACCCTGTGTGTGGGCCTGTATCCTGGGACCCAGCCCCGCAAGCCTCTGGATGGACATCCTCCTGGGAGTCCCTTTCCCAGGGTCCCTGGGGACTCTCCAAGGTGAGTTCTGAATGGGTATCTCTAGTGTCGTGAACGATGCAGAGGTCTTTAAAGAACTGGTCGCCTCAGTGTTGCACCTGATCTTTCCATTTTGACTTAGAAAATTTTGCCCCTAAGTCAGTTTGCCTGGTGTTAGAATGAGAAAGATAAAACCACTAGCCACTCGGGGCTGCTGCAACAGCCTCCGGAGCTTTGTAGGTGAGAGGCTGAGCGTGCTGCCCATCGTTCGGGGACAGTCAGTGTCCGTCCTACTTTCGGTGAGTCTGCTTGTGGGTGCGGCTCCCACATGGCCCTTCTTCTCTGGCAGAGAGGCCACCTGCCTGGCCCCCTGCTGCGGCTCAGAAGGCCGGTCATGGACAAATTCAGTACCCCCCTTGGTGCCAGGCCTAGAGGAGCAGGAAGAAGGAGGGTCACATGAATAATTATGGCAAACTGACACCCAAGTAAATGAGTCACTCCCTGACAAGGCAGTGAAGGCAGCGCCTCGGCGCTTCTTCCCACAGAAATACCTGCGCAAGGGGACTCTCCAAGGTGAGCATGATTTGGGGGCCAGAATCAACCTCCTTCCCTTGCTCTTTCCACCCTGGTTATAGAGCTGTGGCCAGAAGGACACATACACACACTTGCTTTCCCAACCAGTAGAGGCTCACAGCTCATGGCTGAAGGGTTTTGAGGGTGAGTTCAGGGGAAGACCCAGAACTTGCTTGGAACATTTCATCAGAGGAACTTGGGGGCCGCTCACGCTCCTCCTGGCCCTCCCAGCCCCACCCCACCCCCATGTCACTCGCAGCCCCCTTCTCCTTACCTGCAGCTCCACCACCTTTGTCCCCACTTCATTCTGGGAATTAAGTGAGGTAACCATGTAAGGCTCTTGGCACATAATGAGCAGTGTTGGCTGGTGTCACTATTAACACTGGTGCTGTTCCCTCTGTTCCCACTGACCGTCGTGGCCTCAGCCTTCCTCGTTGGGTCTGAACAGCTCACTGCAGAGGTCAGTGCTGACTATATTCATGCCAAGGGCAGGACACATGGCTTTCCGGGTCTCAAAGAAATGCACAAATATGCTCCCCACTTTCCTAATGGCTCACAGATGAGGTCTCAGCTAAGCACTGTGGGTTTAACACTGCTAAGGGAGGGATCTATGGATCTTCTCCACTGCGTTCTGGTGGCCACCCATTCCCATTCTGAGCTTGCTGGTGAGGGCTGGCTGCTGTGGTTCACACTTGTCGTTAGGGGAGAGGAAGTGCGACATTGCTCCCGTGGGCTGGGCATCAGGCCTCTGAACTGGGGATTTTCCCCCTGTCCTGGGAGAACAGGTTTCCCAGTGCTGACAGCGGTTACCTTGGAGTCTGGAAGTGTGTGCACATGTGTGTGTGTATATGGATGTATGTAGTTTCCCTAGGGCTTTAGGATCTACTGCACATTTTCTGATGAAGTACATAGTAATTGTATGGTTAGTAGAACCAGGTAAATAATAAAATACAGTTGGAGCAGACAAACCAGGCCCACATCCATTGAGAATGAGAAAGGCAGAGCCAGTGTGGGACTCATGGATCTGGGGGATCTGTTCCTGTCCTGGAACCAGCCTGCTGTGAGACCTTGAGCAAGTCCCTTCCCCTCTCTGGGCTCTGTTTCCTCATCTGTAAAAGAAGGAAACTGATTCGATGAGCTCTCAGTTTTTGGCATTGGCATTCTAGAATCTTCTCATTCTGATGGACATGCTATCCATCTCTTTTGACCCCATTACTTTTCAGACAGGAAATATACCCTGTGGCCCTTTCCTGCTTTCCAGGGTTGGGCTGCTGCTGCAGTTGCTAAGTCGCTTCAGTCGTGTCCGACTCTGTGCAACCCCATAGACAGCAGCCCACCAGGCTCCCCTGTTCCTGGGATTCTCCAGGCAAGAACACTGGAGTGCGTTGCCATTTCCTTCTCCAATGCATGAAAGTGAAAAGTGAAAGTGAAGTCGCTCAGTCCAGGGTTGGGAGAGCCTGCATATTATGCATCATGTTCTGGAGACCTGAATACTCCAAGGGAGCTGATTGGGATAGGCCATTAAACTCTGCAAGGCAAGCTCTCGGCTTCCACCAGATCACCAGCTTTCACCTGTTCCTTCCAAGCCCCAACCAAGAACGAGGGACAGCATTGTTCCATCACAGACCTACTGGGCACAGATCATGGAAGTTCATGTGTCCCAGAGCGGAAGGCATGGAGTGGTGTAGGATCAATGACCTGGGACTGAGAATGAAGTGGATGTTCCCTGGAACCAGGAAGGGGATTTTGAGCGTTAGAGACATCAGTGCTTTGTGCAGTCTCTTCAGTTTGGCTGGGAAGAAATTTTGAGCCAGAGGAGTAATGAGGCCGTTCAGGGGTCAAGGCAGAACCAGAGGAAAATCACCTTGTCATGTTAAAGGGAAGTTGCATTCCAGGTCCTGGGTGTCCCAGCCCTGGCAAAAGATGTCTTACGAAGCAGGACACCAAGGAGTCACTTGTCACCTTCAAGAGACCATGCAGGTTTAAACAGCACAGCCATGGTGACTGGTGCGGTGCGAGACTAGGGCACCTTCTCCAGGTGCTCCAGACCTTGTAAGGAAGCCTAGAGAGATCACTCACCCCTGGGAGGAGGGAGAGAGAAGAATCACCCCAGGGATGACTGAAAGTTCTTATTCCTGGAGGGCTGGAGGCTCACAGACATATGTCATTTAATATTAGAAAAATAAAGTCATATATAACATTACTTGTGTCATAGTGTAGTAAAACCCCTGCTTGCTATGTGCTGATCATCAAATGGTCTGAAAGAGGAGACAGATCTGATATCAGTCACCTCCCTGCAAAGGATCCTTTGCCAGAATCTTGGCCCATCGCACTGAACATCTTCCACCATCATCAACCAGGTAACCAGGCCCCACTCCTCTTCCATAGGAGTAGGTACCCTCTATGGACTGGTTTGTGTCCCCTGAAATTCATAACTAGGGCTTCCCAGGTGGCTCAGTGGCAAAGAACCTGCCTGCCAGTGTAGGAGACACAGGTTCAATCCCTGGGTCGGGAAGATCCCTCGGAGGAAGAAATGGCTAATCTACTTCAGTATTCTTCCCTGGAAAATCCCATGGGCAGAGGAGTCTGGTAGGCTGGTAGGGACTGCAAAGAGCCTGACATGACTTAGCTACTGAGCATGCACCCACGCAAATTCATAGTTTGAAACTCTCAATGTGACTGTATTTGGAGATGGAAGATAATTAAGAAGATGACCAAAGTTACATGAAGCCACAGGATGAGGCCCTAACCTGATAGGACTGGGCTTCCTGGAAGAAGAGACCCCAGAGATCGCAAGCGCACAAAAGAAAGTCCGGGTGAGAACACTGCAGGAAGGTGTCCGTTGACAGCCAAGAGGAGAGCTCTCACCAGAAACCCAACCCTGCCAGGTTCCGTCTGAAACTTCCCAGCCTTCAGAACTGTGAGAAAATAAGCTGCTGTTGTTTAAGCCACCCAGCTTGTGGTATTTTGTCATGACAGCCCACGTTAACATAGTAGCCAAAGTCTAATGTTTGACACGCTGCAGTGGAATCATCCAGGGTACTTGTGAAAAATGCAGATTCTTGAAATCATCTCCAAATCTACAAAAGGAGAAGAAGAAATCTCTAGGAATAGGGCTCTGGACTATGCATTTTAGGATCACTCCGGGGCTGCTGGACAGGATACTCCTGCCAATGACATTTGGCGGCCACTCCGCTGGTCCATTGCTGGGTCTCCATCCATCCCTGCTCTCCACCCTCCCCATCCAGAGGACCCTCAGATGCAGTCCTGCCCCTTCCAGGAAAGCTCCAGCCTGCTGTGACCTCCACTCCAGTGAAGTCCTTCGATGAATTTTCTGCTATGAGTTCCAGGAAGATTGGAGGGACTTACTCTAGGGAGATTTGAGCTGGTTTGTCAAATTCCAGTCATTTCTAACCGTGAGAGTAGTTGTGGGCCAGGACGTACCCTTCTCCTTTGCACTAAGAGCTGTTTCTCAACACAGTTCCCACCCATCTGCCAGCCATTCTTCTTTAGCTTAGATGCAGCTCTGCTGTTTTATTGGCCACAGACCCAGACAGATTGTTCTAGAATTACATGTAACAAGTGCATGAACCTTCACAGCCAAAACTGTGAGTGTGTTCAGGGAGAGGCCACCTGAGTGCCTCCCCTGGAACACCAGCTCCACATACAACCCCTGACACAGAGAAACTCAGTCCCAGATGGTTCACCACTCCAGCCTTGCTGACCAGCGTTTGTCTTCATCTTTTCCCCATAGTTGGGTCAAAGGTCAGGAGGGCACCATCTCTGGCCTGGGAGAGTGAGTATCTCACTGGCCCCTCAGGAAGTTTTCCCCCAAGAGGACAGATTCCTAACCAGTCCCCAAGTCAATTCCAGTCTTGTTCTATTGAAGTGATTTCTTTTCACTGTAGAAAACCTGGAAAGCACAGGAAATTAATTGCATTATTAAAAGTATAGTTTCAGAAACCTCCTCTGCCAATACTTCCCTGGTGGCTCAGTCAGTAAAGAGTCTGCCTGCAATGCAAGAGAGCCAGGTTCAATCCTTGGGTCAGGAAGATCCCCTGGAGAAGGAAATGGCAACCCACTCCAGTATTCTTGCCTGGAGAATTCCATGGACAGATGAGCCTGGTGAGCTACAGTCCATGGGGTCACAAAGAGTCAGAAACGACTGAGTGACAAACACTTCTGCCAATGCAACTTCATTCATTCCGCAAATACATGAGCCAGCAGTTCTCTCCCCAAATAAGCATTAAAGAGGGAGAAAATGAAGGTCACAGAGCAATTCTCATTCTGCATGGAATCACTAACATCATTTTTGATTTAAGATTTGTAGTTCATTTCAATTAAATATATATTATATTGAAATGCTCCTTGGAGTCATATTTCATCTTGGATTGAAATATCCATTAACATCCATTCTGTATTTCCTTTGTCCATTTAGATTAAGTCGTATTCCGAGCTCCCAATTCTCCAGGGCATGGCATAGCTCTTAGAGCACACCCTGCTTCTTCCAACCCAGCTCTCAGTCTTCCCTCCAGCCTGGGGCTAAGAGGTTCAAGATCCAAAATGTTTTCTCTTCTTATAAGAATTTCTCTGGCCAACTTCTGCTGAATCCACATCAGGTGATGCCTTTTCCTCTAAATAGTGTTTCGTGAAGTGTTTCTTCTGATTTCACTGCCCTTGCTGTTATAGGCATCTTTTCTTCCGCCTATTTTTTTTCTCTTACTTTAAAATTATGAAAGCAGGTATCAATTATGATTCTAAGACAATTGTCATTTTAATGAATGTGCCTCTATTTCAGAGATAATGTGAGCAAGAGCATACCTCTCCTGCCAGCACCGCCCCCATCCAATCCTATTGTAGCGAGGAGCTTGGGTACAAAATAAAATCACACCTCCTTTAGGATTCAAATTCATATAACTCCAAGCTCTGTTCTGTTCCCGGGGAGGGTGTCTTTCTTTTCTAGTGCCACTGGCTCATGCAGAGTTCAAGAATCTCAATGGTGTGTTCACTGTACTTAGTCCATCCAATCAACTTGGAACCCCAGGGGAAAAGTCTTGGTATCAATCCATTTCTCCCCAGACAACTCCTAGACCCTAGGCCAAGTGTCCTTCTTTCATCCCATTGACCTTCCTGTCTCAGGAATTTGATTGGAAAGTGATTCAATGAATCTCAGGGCTGCAGAGCTCCAGACCTCCCAAACAAATATCCTGTTATACCTTCCCACAGAGCAGTGGGCATTCCAGGTCCTGAAGGGCCTCCTTAGTGCCTATGCCTTCTCCTCTTGGACCTCAGCTAAGCTCCAGTGTAAACTCTCAGACCATGTCTCTGATATCCAAGCTTATTCTCTATATTAAACTAATACAATTATGTAAAGTTTAAAAATAAAATAAAATTAAAAAAAAAAATAAAGTTGGTGCAAAAAGCATATTGAAAATGGCAGCCACTCCCAGTCATGGCTCCTGGAGCAAGAGGGTCATTTCTCCCCTGCCTGAGTCAGCAGTGGCCAGCCCCAGGGAGGGGGCCCTGCTAGGGAAACTGATCTCGGAGTCTCAGAAAGGCAAACCAGTGCTCCTCATAGTAGGATTGGGATCTGCAGCATCAGCATCTCCTGCAATTATTAGAAATGGAGAATATGACCTGCCCCTGATCTCCCCTCCAGAGTCAGAACCTCTCGGGTGGAGCCCAGGAATCGAGTGAAACATGCTCTCCAGGTGATTCTAATGCACACTGAAGTTTGAGAACCATGTTCTAGACCATCTCATCTCATCTTTCCCCTACGACCGCCTCCTTGGCCATTTTATACCAAAGAGACTCAGCCACAGGAGACCAGGTTCCCTGAGTCCCCAGTGGGGTGTCATTCAGCAGTGCATTCTAAACCCGCTCTAAGACCCCCTGTATGGGTCACCAAGCCACTCATCTAGATGGCCCTTTGCCCACTCCTCCAAATCCCCTTCTCAAGATCCTGCTTCTGAAGCTCCCCTTGCTGTGGTTTCTGGAACAACCAGTCCCAACATTCCAGTGGCTCTGTGTGCCTTTCCTCTCCTTCCTGCTGTGGCCCACAAGACTACATCCTTCTCATTAGAGAAGTCCCCTTTACCTGAACCCAGTCTCGATCCCCTCAGCACCATGGGTGAGCAGATAGATTGGTTAGATTCAAGTCCTGTCTCACCATGGCTGTGTGACTCAGACGAGTGACTAAATGCATGTGGGGCTCGAGTCACCCCTCTGTGAAATGGGGAAGACAGCCTCCATCTCCCAAGGCTGTTGTGAAAGTGAGATGATGTCGGGGCATAAGCCTGGCCTGTCCTGGTTGCTCAGTAAACGGGGCCATCTTGCTAAGGAATCAGCTGTCAGGAGGTGGAGAGGGAGGAACAGAGTCCGCCTCATGGACGGTACTTACAAGGGGAGAGAAAGGGAATGCAGGCACTGGAGGAAGACTACCAAGTGAATTACATCTCAGGTTCTTAGTACTTGGCTCCCGACTCCTCCCCAACTCTGACAGAATAGATCTCTGCTCTAAACCCAACGAGTGCATTTCTCAACAAGGGCGGTATCCTTTCTCTTATATGTCACTGTCCCAGGCCCTTGCCCTGAAAGCTTGAGTTGGCAGTAGGCGGGTGAGGAAGCAGTTCTGTAAGCCTCCCCCTGTTACCTAGGGCTCCCGGCAGAGAGCAACAGCTTCCCGACTGGCGTGCACTTGTGTGATGGTCACATCATCATCCCCTAATCTTCGCATGCAGCTGTGGGAGCTGCTATGAGGAAGGAGAGCATTCCTCCTGGAGGTGAGACACGGTGCACAAGGGCCAGACTCTGCCACTGAGGGGCTGGGGACCTGGTCAGTTACCTCTCTGACCCCTGTAATCTCCTCTTCAGAGTGGGACAATAGGTTTGCCTGTCTCACAGGATGAAATGAGATGATGTAAGTAGAGTGTGAAGGCCTGTAGTCTGCCCTAGTGCTATCCGCACTCAATAACGATGGTTATTTTTTACTGTTATTAACATCTCCCTGACTTGGGAGGTACCAAGGACAAGAGGACTTTCTAGACCTCCTAGTCCAGGCCTATCCATTTTCCAGCTGGGAGAGCTACCCAGGGAGAAGCCATGAATGTGGATGAGGTCTGAAGGAGCCACAAATCCCCTTCAGTGAGAACCCACCACCCAGCTCCAGCAGCCCTGGAGGTGGATGCCGCTGTCAGCTCTTGGGACAGTCTTGGCAGCAGGCAGCTACTTCCAGGTCCTGCGTTCTGAGGATGACCCACCTCCAGGAACCCACTGAGGTGGGGGTATAAAGGCCCAGCCATGTGCCCCACGCAGGATGACTCCAAAGAGTATCTGAACTCCTGAGCTGCCCATGGGTCAGTCACAGCTGACCTCTCCTCCTGCCCACTCCTGCCACCGCCCCTTCCCTCACAGGTGCTGACCCAGGTGCTCTCCTCTGCAGGCTGACCTCCCTCTCTGAGTCTTCCTGACCTGTGGCAGGATGTGGGCAAGACATCTGTCAGCTGACAGCCAGATCTCCAGGCTTCAGGTTCCCACCATCTCCACATGAAGGTATAGAATAGATGCCCTTGAACACACCAGTGGGGCAGGAGGCCCCTGACACTAAGAGATTAGTCACCAGCCTCTGTCATCTCACCAGGATTTCTGCAGCCACCTCATTGTCTTCCCCACTGCTAATCTTCTCCTCCTTAAATCTGTCCTTTCATGGCATCCTTGGTGACCATTAAATCCAGCCACCCTGCTTTCCTGCATGAAATGACTCCTCTTTGTTGGACGGGGTTTCCCAGGTGGTGCAGCAGTAAAGAATCTACCTGCTAGTGTAGGAGACACAAGAGACCTGAGTTAGGAAGATTCCCTGGAGGAGGAAATGGCAATCCATTCTAGCATTCTTGCCTGGAAAATCCCATGGACAGAGGAGCCTGGCAGGCTACCGTCCATGGGATTGCAAAGAGTCGGGCACAACGAAGCACACACACACCGTCCCTGTAGGACAAAGCCAAGTCTCTCTTTTCCCAGCACTTGGAACTTTGGTATTTCACACAGCATATTCTTTCCTCTTACATTTTTGCAGGAGCTCCTGCCTGTGTTTGGAATACCTCCCACTCCCCTTCTTAAATTTTCCCCAGAGTTGAGCAATCCTTCTGGTTTCTTGTTCTTAGTCCCACTTTGCTGGGCCTCACTGCCCTGTGATTACTAGCTTGATGGACTGTCTTCCTTGTTCCTCTTGAGGGTGGGGACAGTGTCTCAGTCATCTTGGTGTCCCCAGGCCCTGGCACCGAGGGAATGCCCTGTACCTGGCACAGCCCCACAGTGCCAAGTTCTTATATCTATCTTTGGATGAAGAGTGGGTTAAAGGACCAAGGCATCTGAAACTCATTCTTTCTTTCAAAGTCTCTGAGCCCGAAGAAGAGCTGCCTGAATTGCAACGCAGTTCTGACCCGGTGATCTGACCGCAGGCAGTGTGTGCCCACAGCCGTCCCCATGGGAACCATGTCAGGCAAAACTCCAGCTCAGAATGAACAGCCTGCCTTGGGCCTGAACCCGGTGGGGGCCGACGTGGGCACAGGACTGGCTCAGGTCACCCACAGCCCCGCCTCAGGGGGCCAGAGAGGGGCTGCAGCTGCAGGGACCGGGTGGGAAGTCTCCATGGAAACCAAGCTGTTCTCCTTTCCCTGGTGCTTGGAGTTCTGACAGGGAGGCCAGACTCCACCGAGCGCCCTCGCCCCTGGGCTCCTCCTCGCCCTCTCAGCCTGTGTCCAGGGCACTTCACGGGCACAGAGATGGATGGTGGGGACTTGGAGGAGAAGGAAGAGCAGATGAACCAAGAAACTAGCAGGGATTCTTCCACTGTGTCTCACTGCTGCCATGATTCCCGGGGATGGCCACTGCCTGGAAGGAGTTGGTTTGTCTGTGCAGCAGTAATGGAAGGAAGCAAGAGTCACATCTGGAGAACTTGTGGTGTCAAGAGCCTTGGAGTGGGAGACCTTGTGCTCCCATCCTTGTCCTCAGGCTGCAGAGCTGGGAGTAGAGCTCTCCATACCCACACCCAGCCTCCCCACATATAAACAAGGACCATTTGATCCACCGGTTATCTATCAAGTATCATTATTCAAAGTAAAGGGCGAGCGACAGAGCCCTTGTATTATAAGGAATTGGTGCAATAGCAGGCTAAAAACATCATCTGTATTCAAAACAATTGGATAAATGAAAGCATGGCACCTCACTGATGGATTAAAAGGAGCAATTCCTTTACTCCTTCCGTTAGTCTGAGCTTAGTACCTCTCTATCCACTGGCAGGGTGCTGGAAGCTGGGGACCTGGCATAAGTCCTCGGACCTTGTCCTGGAGGGACTCTCAGCCTCACAGAAGGGGTCTTTGTTGACCTACTACAGCGCTGTGAAGCATGCCAGAAGAGACGGTCCCACTTTTCTCAAGGAGCACAAATAAAACTTCTTAGGGAGATGAGCACAAGATATGTGAAACACAGAAGGAAGGTAGTATGGATTTGGGAAGAAGACCTTTGTAGGTGTCTACTCAGTACAGGAAGGTTCCTGAGATGAAGAGGAAATTGCCTTAGAGGGGGTGAAAATTCTCTGTTTGTCTAGAGCCAAAGAAATCTTTGCAAAATATGTTACTTTCCGGAAAATAATTCTTCTCCTTTGATATGCTAAAAGTGAGCACCCAGGTCCAATGTGTGTGTGGCAGGGGGAGGGGAAATTTTCCCTCAAATTCAACAAGCAAGTCTGTGTTTGACACCCAATAAACTGGGTGTCTCACAATTCAACTCAATTCTGACACCATTTACTCAGAGATAGCATCAGATTCTGCAAGCTAAGGGCTCAGAACTGCAACAGTGCCCTCTTCTTCAGAGGCCAATTGCAAGCCAGGTTGTCACTTGCCCTTCTGACCAACTGGCTATTGAGCAGAGGTTCCTACCACCCTCATCCTTGGGTTCAATTAATTTTCTAGAATGACTCATAGAACTTAGGGAACCCATTTGCTCACCAGATTGCCAGTTATTATGAAAGGATATAACTCAGGAACAGTCAGATGAAAGAGATACCCAGGGCAGGATATGAGGAAGGGGCACAGAGATTCCATGTCCTCTCCCAGCCTGACTCTCTTGAATCTCCATGTGTTCAACAGTAAAGAACCTCCCCAGTTCCCATCCTTTTGAGTTTATTTTTATTTTTATCGAGGCTTCATTACAGAGGCATGACTGATTAAATCGTTGGCCACTGGGGACTGATTCAACCTTTAGCCCTCTCTCCTCCCCAGAGGTTAGAAGTGAGACCAAAAGTTCCAATCCTCTAATCCATAGATGGTTCTCCCTGCAACCAGCCCCATCCCAAAAGTCACCTCATTAACATAACAGGAGACTCCTTTATGGCTCTCATCACTTAGGAAATGTCAAGGATTTTACGAGCTCTGTGCCAGAAACAGGGGGATGAAAATCAAATATTTATTATTATTATAAATCACTTGTTTACAAAGCAGAAACAGATTCACAGACATAGAAAACAAACTTATCGTTACCAAAGGGGAAAGGTATGAGGAGGGGATAAATTGGGAATTTGGGATTAACATATATACACTGTTACATATGCAATAAATAAACAAGGACCTGCTGATTGTCACAGGGAACTATACTCAGTAACTCGAAATAACCCAAAATGGAAAAGAATCTGAAAAAGAATATATATTTATAACTGAATCACTTTGCTGTACACTTGAGACTAACACAACATTGTAAATTAGCTATTGCTATTTAGTCGCTAAATTGTGTCTGACTCGTTGCGACTCCATGGACTGTAGCCCACCAGGCTCCTCTGTCCATGGGATTTTCCATACTAGAATACTGGAGTGGGTTGCCATTTCCTTCTCAGGGGATCTTCTTGACCCAGGGTTCAAACCTGCATCTTCTGCATTGCAGGTGGATTCTTTTCTGCTGAGTGACCAGGGAAGCCCGAATTAGCTATACTTCAATTTAAAGAATTTTTAAAAATCACATCACATAATGCATTCATTAATTTCTTAGTTTCTTAGTTTCTGTGCTCCCCCCTTTTAGAATATAAGATCCATGAGAGCAGAAATTCATCTTTTTGTTTCTACACAGCACTCAGCAAAGATGCATCGTAGGTTCCTTTGAAGCACTAAGTAAACACACAATGAGAGAAGAGAGATATTGAACAAATGACTTGAAATGTTTTATGTTCTCAGTGATATAAATTGGTCGCATAGTAAAATCTTGACATCATAAGTGAGGCTCCAAAAGTTCAGTCATGTAGACCATGTGTTGCATTATCATGTCTCGCCAAGCGACCAGGGTGAGCCAGCCGCTGCCAAGGAGCAGTACCAATAGCTGATTGCTGTCTGTCTGAATTTGCATTATCACAGGATATGTCTCCACAAGGAATATTATCATAACCATTTTCAGAATTATTTATTCAGTGTCTGTCTCCTGATTAGACTGTAGGTTCTTGGCACCTAGGTGGTACTCAATAAATATGTGTTGAGTAAATTAAAAAATTTGTATCAGGGTATAACATGAGTTTGGTTTGGAGAATCAAGGAGTGTATTTTCTCAAGGAAGTAATATTCTGTCTGAGGAATAAGGATCATTAGTAATGAGTAAGTGAAGGGAAGAGGAGGAAATACATGAGAAAACAAGGAAGAACAACATCTTCAGAGTCTCCAAGTTGAAAAGAGTGTGGTGTGTTGAAGCATTTGTAAGTGGTCCATTATCACTGGGGCGTGGGCATGGGGGTAAGGCAGGGAATTGTCAACCTGAGGCTAAGAGATCATGAGAGCTCATGAGCTGCTTCTAGGATCTGGGACTTCCTGGTACCAGTGATGGGCAGACATTAAGGGGTTTTCAGCAGAGGTGTCTTCTGATCAGATTCTGTTATAATGAACATCCCAGGTGCTGTGTGGAGAGTATGTTGGAGAGTGGTAAAGTGGCAGTGGGGAAAAGAGGTACAGAGAAATTAGGTGGCTGGTCCAAGGACACAAACATGCCAGCAGCAGAGCCCACCTTCCCTGATATCAACCCAGAGCGGTTTCCTCAGATGGTGCCACTTTTGAGAACTCTGAAGCCTGGGCTCTCTGCTCGGAGGAGGAGAGAAAGCAAGGAAAAGGGTGATTTCTAAAAGCAGAGAGCAGCCCTTTTCTCACTGTGCAGACTCTGTCACGTAGTGGTGATGGTCTTAACATACACCTGAGGGGCACTCACGGAATACCACCTGAAGAACAAACTCCCTTCTCCCACCAGAACTCTTACCCTCTTACTCACCAGACCAGGACTTGCAGAATAAAGATCCTGGGAGATGGAGCCCTAGCCATGGTCCTCAAATATTGTTTTAAGTACTATGTTTGTCCTAGAAAAAAATTAATATGAAGAGAGGTTAAAAAAATGAAAAAAGAAAATTACTCATAGTTCTACAATATACATACAAACACATAAACTTTTGGTGTCTTACCTCCCAGACAATATTCTCTGTAGTTAGCTAGAATAGTTTTTCATAAAGCTAGATCAGTATTGTGTCATAATCCACAAAATATAACTACTGTTAATACCTTTGTATGAATATGTTTTAAAAACTCCTTCCCTGGTAGCTCAGTTGGTAAAGGCTGCCTGCAATAAGAAGATCCGGTTCAATTCCTAGGTTGGGAAGATCTGCTGGAGAAGGGATAGGCTACCCACTCCACTATTCTTGGGCTTCCCTGGTGGCTCAGCTAGTAAAGAAACTGCCTGCAATGTGGGAGACCTGGCTTCAGTCCCTGAGTTGGGAAGATCCTCTGAAGAAGAAAAAAGCTACTCTCCATTATTCTGGCCTGGAGAATTCCATGGACTGTATAGCTTGAATCAAGATAGCCAGGAGAAATATCAATAACCTCAGATATGCAGATGACACCACCCTTATGGCAGAAAGTGAAGAGGAACTAAAAAGCTTCTTGATGAAAGTGAAAGAGGAGAGTGAAAAAGTTGGCTTAAAGCTCAACTTTCAGAAAACAAAGATCATGGCATCTGGTCCCATCACTTCATGGGAAATAGATGGGGAAACAGTGGAAACAGTGTCAGACTTTATTCTTTTGGGCTCCAAAATCACTGCAGATGGTGATTCCAGCCATGAAATTAAAAGACGTTTACTATGGGGAGGGAGGAGGGAGGAGGGTTCAGGATGGGGAACACATGTATGCCTGTGGAGGATTCATTTTGATATATGGCAGAACCAATACAATATTGTAAAGTTTAAAAATAAAATAAAATTAAAAAAAAATAAAAGATGTTTACTCCTTGGAAGGAAGGTTATGACCAACCTAGATAGCATATTCAAAAGCAGAGACATTACTTTGCCAACAAAGGTCCATCTAGTCTTTGGACTGCAAGGAGATCCAGCCAGTCCATTCTGAAGGAGATCAGTCCTGGTGTTCTTTGGAAGGACTGATGCTGAAGCTGAAATTCCAGTACCTTGGCCACCTCATGTGAAGAGTTGACTCATTGGAAAAGACTCTGATGCTGGGAGGGATTGGGGGCAGGAGGAGAAGGGGACGACAGAGGATGAGATGGCTGGATGGCATCACTGACTCGATGGACATGAGCCTGGGTGGACTCCAGGAGTTGGTGATGGACAGGGAGGCCTGGCGTGCTGTGATTCATGGGGTCGCAAAGAGTCGGACACGACTGAGCAACTGAACTGAACTGATAGTCCATGGGGTCACAGAGCTGCACACGACTGAGCAACTCTCACTTAGATACCTTTATATGAATATGTTTTAAAAACTTAGATTTTTTTAATTGAAATATAGATGATTACAATATTATGTATTACAGGTGTATAATACAGTGATTCACAATTTTCAAAGGTTATACTCCATTTATAGTTATCATAAAATTTTTGGCTATGTTCCCTGTATCATACAATATATCATATACTGTACAATGTAACTTATTTTCTATTAATAGTTTGTACCTTTTAACCCCTTACCCCTATATTGTCCCTTTCTCCTTCCCTCTTCCTACTGGTAGGTACCCTATATCTTTAAAAAAAAATTTTTTTTTAATTTATTTATTTGGCTGTGCCAAGTCTTAGTTATGGACATAGGATCTTCCATCTTTGTTGTGGCATGCAGAATCTAGTTTCCTGGGATTGAATCTGGGCCCTCTGCATTGGGATTGTGGAGTCTTAGCTACTGGACCACCAGGTAATTCCCTATCCTATATCTCTGAATCTTCTTCTTTAAAACATTTTGTCATAGAGACTCAAGCATATGCCGAACTGGAGAGAATAGTGTAATAAATACTTACCTCAATGCCACCATTATCTATTCATGGTCAGTCTTGTTTCATCTTCACCCTCCTCCTCTTAGGTTATTTTACAGCAAATCCCAGGCCTCATGTCATTCCACCCATAAATACTTTAGAAGCTTCATCTTTTTAGGCAGTCCAGATGCCACTGTCTGGATGGACCACAGGAGAAGCATCCTGAGGAGGTTGCCAAGGGCGAAGAAGCACCACCCTCCCTCCGTACACCCACAGAGCTGTTGTGATGCCCAAACCCACCAGCCTCCAATCTTTCTATGATGTATGCCTTAGAGCCAAGATGTTGGCCCTTCTTGGCCTGTTCCACTGAAAGTTTTGGTTCCTGCATGGAGAGACCAGCACTTCATCAGAACTGAATCCTGACCTGAAAAAGCCGCTTTTTGTTTGATTTGGGAAATTTTACATAAATGAAGTTATAATGCAATACAACATCCAGCCAGTTTTGCAATATAAACTAGCCTTGAGGGATGACTCCCACCCCAGCAGCCCAGGGTGAACCAGGCAGCCTCAGAGCAGTCCGGAGGGGCTGGGACCCCTCAGCTTCACTCTTGGTCCCATGGCCACATGGACAGGTTATTTTCTCCTGCTCTTTTACAAAATCTGAGGTCTCAGACCTTTTTGGCAATTTCATTTCAAACTGTTCTTTCACAAGATCTGGCCTATTACTGAATATACTTGAATAAGAAAACTACTTCAATTTAATGTTTTCAAAGTATGAAAAATAAAATGTTAAAGTTTTAGTGGGGAAGGGGCACAAAAACATTGAAATAAACGTGAGTGTTTGTCCTGGAAACAGAAGGTAAAGACCCCTGTGAATGGGTGCAGCCCTGCTCTTTGTGGTCAATGGTGGGGTGTTGCCTGTCTGACTATTCAAGGCAGCCTTGCTCCAGGCTGGGCGTCTATCGTGGATGCCGGAGGCACTGCGATCTAAAGTGCAGCTTCTTGGCTTCCTCGGGTTTCAGCATTTCCCATGAGATCATTTAAAATCACATTTGTTACTTTACCATCTAATCACACATAAGCTTCCCCGCCCCCTCCCCACGCCCTGCTTCCATCCAAGGAGAGCACTTTCTGGAGCACCAGCAGCCAGGGTGGATCTTGTGATGGGAAATGGGAATGCCACCCAAGAAAGGAGGATTCCTTGCAGTTCCTGGTAAAGGACAGTGAGATTCCCAGCAGACGGACTGAACCACCTCCCTGAGGACATACAAGTGTAAGTCTTTGCAAAACTGGGGGTCCTGGACTTTTCTCCTTTCCCAGAGTTGCTTGTAGCCTCCGGGCAGAACAGACATCAGTCAGAGTGTCTTCTGGCCATGCTTGATGTTAAGCTGAGCATAGGTTTCAGGAACTCATGGTTTCCAGTGGAAGCGATCTGGGATAGAAGAGGTGACCTCTCCACCTAGAAGACAAACAAGATTGAGCAGCAAAGGTTTGACTGTGGGACTCGGGGGCCTGTCTGTGGCTAATGGTGTAAAGATTTAGGTTTGGGGTGATTTGGAAGAATTACAGGTTTTGTCCATGATCCCAAAATGAAACATGTTTTATGGGCTGTTGAATACATGACTGTCCCCAAACACCCATAGTTCTTAGAAAATAGTTTTACAATTGATCTGTTTGTATCAAAGACTCTCCTGCTTCCCTTCCTCTGAAGGATCAGGGGAAAATATAGCCAAATCCCAAACTATCAATTCTATATGCCTCATTAATGTTGAGTTTACACTCTTCAAAGAGTCACATTGATATAAAGATGTTTTATTAGCAAGCGTAATTTCAGAAATTTTACCAAAGCTGTGGTAACAGAAGCCAAATGTCCTAGTAGTGTTGATGAAAATTTAAATAAGAATGGACACAGAAAGCAGAGAATGCATGGTCTGTGGGTAGGAGGTGATACACTCCTTCAGAGATAAGTTTTGCCTCAAACTTAAGCAACAAGTACTCCTGTTAGAGAAACACAAGTAAGGTTAAAAGTAGTGGGTTCCTCTCTTGGTCACAAATTAGAATTATCTGGAGAGCTTTTTAGAAGCAGACTCCTGGGCCCCACTCGAGGCCTAGTTAATCTGGTGTAGGAGTGACTGCTAAGAATCTATAATTTTTTTCAGTGCTGTCGAGAATACTGTGATGGGCAACATGGTTGAGAAATTCTTATTTTAGAATGGTGGTGAAAAAAGACAAACACAGATGATCAAGGGTGTTTTGCAAGCTTCTGGGGAGCATTTATACATGCTCAGAAAGCTGACAACAGGTCGAACCAAAGTTACCTCTGCTTTGTTTTTAGTCCCAAATCTGCAATCCACAAGAATGACTCATTCAGAAGTTTCTATGGTTCTGGCTTTGTTTGGCTTTTCTTCCCCCTTCTTAGTTCAAGGGCACTTTGTGTACATTTGATTCTTGATCATGATTTGCTCTTTGAGAGTGCCTGTTGGGTCAGTGCCAGAAAAAGAAAACTCTTCTGTGATTTTAAAATGCAGTTTGAGTTGGCTTTCCTGGACTTGCAAAATGAAGCAGGTAGAAGCAACCCCACATATGTATTTTGAGTAACAGCAGCCTAAAGGTTGAGCTTTCCAGCCGCACGGCGTGGGAGGAAGGAGAAAATAACAGCATGAAATGAACTGCTTTTAGTTTGATGGAAGAATTTGTTTTGAAATGGCAGAAAGTTGGTTTCAAATGTTAGGAGGATTTTAGAATGGTCTTAAGAAATAATTTATGGGTTCCCTAGCCACTTACTTAGCAATCAAATCATGGTGATAAAAATAACAATAAGTAAGCATTTAATGTGAAACATCAGCATTTTTTTTTTTTTTTTTGCCCCAGATATATTTAAGAGTGGGTATTTGCAAGGATGGTTTTAAGAAAAGTGTCATCAAAAGGAAATGGAAAAAGAGAACAGCCTGTAATGATACATGGTGGATAAAAGTCTTTCACAAATAAATATTGCCAAGGAAATACTTTTCTAGGAGGAGAAAAAGCAGTGATCATTGATCTGGGTGTGCATTCCTTTGTGTCAGAACCCAATCACATCAAAAAGACTCCTGAGACCTCAGCTTTTTCATGAGCATCAGCCCATGGATTCCATTGGTCCCCTCTGTCTCAGAACAAACCCAGCCTGGGTCCCACATACAAACTAATATTGTGAGCTCAGAGTCCATGCCTCCTGAACCCATGAAAGAAATGCTATATCCCTTCCCTCTCTGCAATTTCTATGCCATTTCTGATACATTCCTTATTACTGGGCTCACCCTTTCTGCCTAATCACTTCCTGCCCAGATCTTACCTGCCCTTCCAAGTCTTGGATAGACCTCATTCTCCCACAAGGCATAATGCCCTCTCTTCCCTTCTCTGCTTCTGCCTCACCACTTCACTTAATGTTTCTTTGTATGACACATGTCCCTTCTACAGATCCCACCAGAGTGTCAGTTTCTGAATGGCAGGATCTCAGCCTGCTTGATTTGCATTCCCCCGTCACAACTTCGTACACACTGGCAGTTCAGCAAGTGCTTCCTGAGTTGAAAATCATGGCTTGGGGTTCTGGATCATATTGGGAAAAAGATTCAAACACAAAAGCATCCTCTCTCACACTCCCACTTCAACCAAATGTGTTGTCTCCCTTGCCTGCTGGCATCAATTCTGGGAGCTTAGAACTGTTTGTCCTTGGGGAAGATGTCACTGTGGTCCATCTTGCTCATTAGACTCCCGTGGTCACTCCTCTTTCCTTACTACTCATTGTCATGCTTTCCCCTGGGGCTCCAGAGAGGACAAGAGTCATGTTTCACAAACTGGATCAGAAGAGTGAGAAGAGGTCACGGTGACCACAGGTGGGTAGAGAGTACAGGGGCTAAGAGCACAGGCCTGCTGATGGAGCCAGACCTTGGGTAGTGTCCCAGCTTTATTTTATTAAGCTTTTTATTTTATTTAGCTTTTATTAAGCTAGCTTTGTATATGATAAAACTGAGGACAGAGTAGTCGAGTAACTTTCCCTATGTCCCACAGCTAGTAATTTGTAGACTAGGGATTTAAACCTAGATAGTGTGGCTCCAGAATTTAAGAACTTAATCATTACACATTGCCTCTCTACATATTGGTTTCTTAACAGTGGAAAATATTTCCATCAGGCAAACTCTCCCTGCTTCCTTTTGTTTCCTCAACTATGAAATGGACATAATAGTACCTATTTCACAAGATGATGGTGAAATTTAAACAGCAGAATGTATAAAGGACTTAGCCTAGCCTATTAGCTACTATTCCTAGAATCATTTAGTCCAGCACCCTCATTTTATAGATAAAATTCCAGGTCTCCAGTGGGACCTGGAATTTCAGTTTTAGTGACTTCTTCTGAAAGCCCACCCATTAGTCAAGTTTGCATAGCTGGTTACTGGCATGAAGAGCAGGGACCCAGGTTCCCTGCCGTAGGCAAGGAATTCCCCCTGCCATGTGGCACTGATTACCTTTGAGATGACAAGAAGGGAGCCCTCGTAGAGATACTTTGTTCATGTTCTATAGGGAGGGGCCAAGGCATTCAAAGCCCAGCATGCATGCATCAGCAGGTGTAAGTCTGACCTTGCTTTAGACAGAGTGAGTCATGGTGTTATTATTATTTGAAGGGCTCACAGAGCTGACAGGCAGGACAAGTTACGGATGCTACCTGAAGAGGAAGGCCTTGAATAGTGGGTGGGCTTTAGATAGATGGAGAAGGGGGCGGTTACCGAGCATGGGGGAAAGGAGGGAGCAGCAAAGACATAAGCAAAGAATCAGAGAAACCTGGAAAGTGCTGACACTGGCGACAGAAGTCAGAGTAGTGGTTACATGGGGAGTCTTCTGGGGTCCCAGAAGTGTTCTCCATATTGGTCTTGGTGCTAGTTACACAGGTGTTCACATATGGTAAAAAAAAAAAAAAGCATCAAACTGTAAAGTTAAGATCAGTGCCTCTTATTTCCTTTGTATGCTTGTTATCCCTCTATTTTAAAGAAATCAACAAAAATAATACCCCCCAAAAGAATCCATGTTGAGACTTCCCTGAAGGTCCAGTGGTTAAAACTCCATGCTTCTAATGCAGGGGTCATGGGTTTGATTTCCAGTCAGGGAACTAAGATCCTACATGTCATGCAGTATGGACAAAAAAAGAAAACAGAAAGAAACAGTGTTAATACTTCTATTCTTCACCTTCTGGGCAGAACAGATAAGAATAATGACTTAGGTCTCCAATAAGCTCTGATCTTGGCTATGTCAGCCTCAAGGCTTTAGTGCCTTATCTATCGAAATGGGTTAATAATGGGGTCAGCTTAGAATGTCCTGGTTGGCCTGCTAGTTCAGTGCTCGTCCAGACGCTGCACATCTCTTGTTCCATCTATTCCAATCCTAGCTCTGTTGAGCATCAGTATGAGGGCAGGAGAGAGTCTCCTGGGGAGACTGACAGCATGATTGGTGGATATCTGGGTTGTTGTCCCAACACTGCTTCTTTCTAGCTGGAGGACTTGGGCAAGATCTGTTATCCACCTGAGTCTCAGAGTCTTCACCTGTCGACTAGAGATAGTTGTCCTTCAGGGAGATTGTACAGTTTGATATGAAATCAGATGGATTGGGTAGCACTTCTGGGTCAGCTACTTAATAATTATGTTCCCTTGGGGAATACTGATTTTAACAGCAAAATTAATATATGCTTCCTATGTTCTAGTCATTGCTCTAAGCAACTGTAGATAAGTGTTGTTCTAAGCATGTATTTAATTCTCATGATAACCTCATAGTGTTTTTATTAAGCTAGCTTTGTAGATGATAAAACTGAGGACAGAGTAGTTGAGTAACTTTCCCTATGTCCCACAGCTAGTAATTTGTAGACTAGGGATTTAAACCTAGATAGTGTGGCTCCAGAATTTAAGAACTTAATCATTACACATTGCCTCTCTACGTATTGGTTTCTTAACCAATGGAAAATATTTCATTATATTGAAGGAGAAGTAAAAATATGTTAAAAATTTTAGAGAAATCAAGTATTAGATGAAGTAACATAGTGCATTTTGAAATATCTGAAATACTAACCATGTGCGATATAGGTTTTAAAAGTGACAGTTCACTGAGATCTCGTTTTTGTCCAGTGACAATACTTCATGCTGTATACTGTGCCAGGCACTGGGGGGCACAGAACCATGGATGGAATAAATTTGTGTCTGTCTTCACAGGAGTTACTTGTGTCTGTCCTCACAGGAGTTAGAGTCGACTAGGGCAGACAGATAGTAAACAAACACATTAATAAATATAATTATAAGCTATGATAAATGTCAGAAAAGAATAAGATTCTTTGAGAGATCACCTTGAAGGTATCTAATTTAGAAAGGCAACATCACAGAAGGCCTCCCCGAGGGAGTGACATTTAAGCAGTGGCCTAAAAGGAGACGTGCCATTTATGTCAGAATTTGACTTTTGAAAGCAGAATTTGAGGACCAAATCAGAATGTGATTTGTGGACAAAAGACGGATTCATTCAATGTCAAGAGCCACGCAGCAGCACCGGATTTTCTGAACACCTTTTGCTTCCCTGGAATAAACCAATGGGCTGCATTATATTGGTTGGCATTTACATAATATTCACAGTTCTCTTGCCTTAGAAACTTGTCCAAAATCCATTTCTACCTGTCAGCATTTGCATATATTTTCTTTAGAAACTCAGCAAAGAAAAAAGGGGATTATTGTTCATGAGAAACATATTTGACTCTAAAATAATTAATGTTTAAGAAGAAGATTAACAGCCATAGAATTGCCTCATGGAAAGGGGCCTCATATAGGTGCCACTGTTTTTAGGAGGTGTTCAACCAAGGCCAGACAAAGGGAGAAAATACTCCAGTGGGGGCTGTCAGCTTGGGTGTGAATTTGCATATTCTTTAGGGTCCCTTAGCCCAGTGTGCACTTGTACCTCTCCCAGCTAGAATATGTGACATTCATATTATAATACAGTCATAAAATTTCTAAAAACAGTAAGCCTTCACCAACTTCTCTCATCTAGGTTTGTCCTGCTCTTTTTCAATACCTTCAGGCGCTTGTCTTTATGATTTAAAACTCCATGGCCAGAACCATATAATTTAGCGCCCCGCCTTTTTTTTTACAATCATCTCCTAATTGTTAGGATTCTTTTCTCCCTGAAAATACTCAAAGGCACCCAAAGCAAGAAACATGACTTTTTGTTAAATGGGAAGGTCTGAGTGTACACTTAGACCAATTACCTCATTGTACAGAGGAGAAAACTGAAATCCAGAGAGAGAAAATACCCCAAGAATGAACAAGGTTTATTATAGACCTGTGACTGGGGCTCCAGTCTTCTAACTTTTGGCCCAGTGGTCTTTCCTCTGTACCACTGTATCATCCTTGACACCTTATAGGGCTAAATACACATTAAGCCTTAGCAGTTAGCAGTTACTGAGAAAGGAAGAATTTTTGAGTATTTGACAGAATGAGAAAGAGCAAAATCTTCCAGGCTCACCCTGAAGCCAGCAGTTCAGTTGAGCACTTCCAGGCTATGGCAATTTCAAGAGAACCCTTGAACCTTGAAGGCACAGGGCCATGTTCATATTTGACGATAGCCAAGGGAACACAGATGTGTTGCTTCTCATTCCCTAGAGAGTCAAGAAGCAAAATAAATACGAAGGACCATCATCTTATTCCTCAAACAGTTGCATCCAGAAGGCAACTAAACAGATCAGTCATGTCAGGGAGAAATACTTCTTCCAGGTGCTTGATCAAGCCAATTCCTGATGTTTTCTGCTGCAAAGTTAATCTGTCCTTAACTAGACAAAACCTTAGTTTCCTCACAAGATCACCCTCAGAATGAGTCAAAGCCATATTCCAGATTCATAAGACACCAGCACTCACAAAATCTCTAGCTTACTTAAATGTGCCTGGGCATGTTTTAAAAACTATAAGAACTCACAGTGCTTGCCAATCTCCCTCACCCAAGAATTCTGAAGGTCTGTTAATGATATACTCTGATAGGGACCTGTTGAATAGGATAGGAATTCTGTTGAGGAGAAAAATAGATTCTATATGTTTTTAATAAAAATTCTTATCCACAGCACGAATTCCCTTCAAATTCTTGACTATATTGTAATATATATTATCTCAGTAAATAAACACTTTCATTTTGGGCAGCTGAACCATATTCAAAAGTATCCATTCACTAAAGGTGGCAGATGGAGAAATAAAGTGGAAACATTATGAGTTTTTAATACTGTGTTTAATTGTAAATGACCTCAAATGTTTATTTAAATTGTATGCAGAGAACTAGTGGTGCAGAATTGAAATAGACTAAGTGGCTACTGGCTATTAAACCACATGTGTAATGGGAAATATTAAAGTTACATTGTACATTTGCATAGCACTTAGCTTACAAAATGCTTTCACATATATTATTCGATTCTCCCAACAGTGGCATCAGATTAGCAGGGCAGATGTTAGCATCTTCAGTTCACAAATTGTAGAAATGAGGGTAAGAACAATTCAAAAAAACCTAGTTAGTGTCAGAATTCAAACTTCCTTTCTCCAATTCCAGTGCTGTTTTAACAAAACCGCACTACTTCTCTCTCTCTCTCTCTCTCTCTCTCTCTCTCTCTCTCTCTCTCTTTAGTAATTATAACTTGGAATCTCTAGAACTGACCAAATCCACCACCCTGAGTTTCTGGTTCCATAATACTCCAGATCATGTGATGAGGAACTTGATTTCTTCCTTACTGAAAAAAATATTTCCCCCATCCTTATTTTATTTTCAATGGGTTCGGGTTGGAAAATGAAGGCTCATAAGGAAAGAATATTTTCCTCCTCTTGACTTCATTTGGATCTCTATTCTAGTGGGCAGAGATGTTTTGATTAAATGCTTATTAGGCACTTTCCCCAAAACTTTCAGATTTCTTTCTTCCTTGAATTACTCCTTTCTTCCACTTTATCTCCCACAGAAATTTGATTATTCTCAGCACTATAGCCAGACACACTCACATTGAGCGCTATAAACAGGGCAGTTATTCACCAAGCCTCATAGAAAACCGTTCTCACTCAGCTCTCACCCATCCCCACAGTTCTTTTTCAGCACCACGGACAGCTCAAGGACGTACTAGGCATTACTTTGCTCTTTCAGCACCAAAGATGGTACACACCATTTTCTCCACACTGTAAGTAGTTTTTGTTGTTCTCCATCCCTGGACAACAGGTCACCTAGCTATTATCTCTGAATCATTCAGAGGTAAATTATACTCAGCAAGAATTCCCATAGCCCTATTCCTTTAGCACCAGGAGCAACTTAGGACCATTCAAGTTCAAAGACGATTCTGATATTTTTTCTGATGTCCCGGATATCTGAGGCTCAATCTCTGACTATTGAGCAAGAGCATTCATAATGTGGTCTCACTTTCATTACCACAAACAGCTTATTGCACTTTCCCAGTGACATCGCTACTTCAAATTGTATCTCTTCTCTGTATACCTTACTGGCATGTCCTGTTTCCTTGTCACTCCAATCAGATGCCTAACAATTAAATTTTTCAGGTCAATGGACATCTCAGATAGACACTTACCAGTATCACAACTATCTAAAATGCTGACACTTTAGAGACCACTTTAAATCTTGACTAGTCTGGCCACATCCCTTGAAACAGGAGACATTTAATTCCATGTTCCCATTAGTATGGAGACCCCAGCAATATCTGCAGTGCTAAAGTTAGCTAGGTTGCTCATGACACTAACAAAGAGCCCAAACACACTCTCAGCACCATGCACAATACAGTTTCACTCAGATGTGTCAATGGCTTAGTTACTACTTCGGAGCACCAGCCTAGTCACATTCACAATCTATCCATGAAATGTCCAACCATATTTTCTATTTTAGTGACATCCTGATAATATTCTTGTTGTTCTACCAAGCAGCCAAGTCATGGAAGCAGAACCTGAAGCAGCTTATTATCATGGGCCTACTCTTTGGGTAAACTCATAGTTAGTTTAATCATGCTTGTAGTTATACCCATACCCAACTACTCTCAGCAAATCAAGCAATCTAGTCCCATCTTTTCTACTCCACTGTACTTATTCATGCTCCCCCCGAATCCCCATGATTAAAACCATTCCCATCCCTAAAATAAGGTTCAACAGTTCTTCAAACTTCTCTTCCTGCTTTTCTATGACACTGACAGATCCTTGTTCTTCTCCCTTTCTGGCTGTAGCATCTCTGTAATGTTCAACACCTCTTTGCCCTCACAGCCCTCCAGTTTTCAGTCCTCACTGTTTTCCTTCCACCTTGGAGAACAAATTTAATCCAAATCAGGATGGACTCTGGGAATGCCTGCCTTAAGTTGTTAATGAACAGAAAAACCCTCGCACCACCACCACCACCACCCCCCCCCCCACCACCACTGCCACCAGTAACATGGGATATGGTAAAAGTCTACCCATCCTGGTCTTACTGTCCAAGTCCTGGTGCTTTCTCTTCCCTGTTTTCCTAAAACTCAAACCCACTATTAATTTAATAAATATCTACTGAGTGTTTACTAAATGCCAGACACTATGCTACAGGCTGGAGAATCAATACTGAACAGGATAAATGTATTCCCTCACTGAGCTTACAATTTAGTGAGAGAAATAGAAAAGCAAATAGCAATTATGAATCAGAGGTTTATAGAGAAAATGCAGCAAGTTAGGCAGCATGAAATGGAAAAACTAACACAGATTTCATATAGGATCAGAAATAGAGGATTTATCCCAAGAGTCAAAGAAGGAGGGGTGGAGGAGTGATTTTAGGCAAAAGGAATAGAACATGGAAAGATCATAAAATGAAAAAGAATGTGTTAGGTTTAAGGGGAAAATAATAAAAATGGTATGCTTGTCAACCACAGTGATGGAGAGGTAAATACACAGTGAGGATCACCTTGAGTGTTGTAGGAAGCTTTAGAAGGAGTTTAAATAAGAATGTAGTATAGCCAGATTTTCATTTTAGAAAGATCATTTGGATACAGTTGGAAAATAGATGAAAAAGGACTAAAGGGGAAGAAAAAGGGATACATAGAAGGTCAGGAATTGGATGACAGTGATTTAACCACAGGTATGATGGAGAGGTCAAGGCTATGGTTTTTCCTGTGGTCATGTATGGATGTGAGAGTTGGACTGTGAAGAAGGCTGAGCGCCGAAGAATTGATGCTTTTGAACTGTGGTGTTGCAGAAGACTCTTGAGAGTCCCTTGGACTGCAAGGAGATCCAACCAGTCCATTCTGAAGGAGATCAGCCCTGGGATTTCTTTGGAAGGAATGATGCTAAAGCTGAAACTTCAGTACTTTGGCCACCTCATGCAAAGAGTTGACTCATTGGAAAAGACTCTGATGCTGGGAGGGATTGGGGGCAGGAGGAGAAGGGGATGACAGAGGATGAGATGGCTGGATGGCATCACTGACTCGATGGACGTGAGTCTGAGTGAACTCTGGGATTTGGTGATGGACAGGGAGGCCTGGCGTGCTGCGATTCATGGGGTTGCAAAGAGTCGGACACGACTGAGCGACTGATCTGATCTGATCTGATCTGATGATGGACAGGCTAAAGAGAATGGAGAGAAGATACTAGGCAGATGGAATTTATAGCACTCGATGTCTGATTGGATGTGGGAATAAAATAGAAAGGACATTATGATGATAGCTAAGTTGTGGACAGGCACTGCTGCTGCTGGTAAGTCATTTCAGTCGTGTCCAACTCTGTGCAACCACCTAGGTGGCAGCCCACCAGGCTCCCCCATCCCTGGGATTCTCCAGGCAAGAACACTGGAGTGGGTTGCCATTTCCTTCTCCAATGCATGAAAGTGAAAAGTGAAAGTGAAGTCGCTCAGTCGTGTCCGACTCTTAGCGACCCCATGGACTGCAGTCCACCAGGCTCCTCCGTCCATGGGATTCTCCAGGCAAGAGTACTGGAGTGGGGTGCCATTGCCTTCTCCGTGGACAGGCACAGAAATAGGCTATTGGTACCGTTCACAGAGGGAGAGAGCTTTGAGGAGAGGCAGATACTAGAAGGGGTGAAGAGATGATAATTTCAGTTTGGGTCATGTTGAGTTTGAGGTGTCCAGTATACATTCAGTTGGAGAAGGAAATGGCAACCCACTTTAGTATTCTTGCCTGGGGAATCCCAAGGACAGAGGAGCCTAGTGGGCTGCCATCTATGGGGTCGCACAGAGTCAGACATGACTGAACCGACTTAGCAGCAGCAGCAGTATACATTCAAGTAGAAATACCAAATTAGAGTGATCCCCATGGACATAATAAGAGCTGGAGATAAAGACTCAGGAGTCATCTGCCTACAGACGAGAACTGAAGCCATAAGTATGGTTGAGACGCTCTCAGGAGGTGGTGTCAAACAGACCTGGGACTGAGTGCCTGTCCTGTCACTTATTAGAAATGTGGTCCTGGAAAAGTGAACTTTGCCACTCTGGTTTCTCATTTACATATTAGCGATAATACCTCATAGGGTACAGTGATGGTTAATATGTTAATGCATGCAAATTGCTTAGTTCGGAATCTGAAATATAGTGAATCTCTGTACATGCTATTCTCATTATTATTATCACTATGCAAAAATTTTAAAAGCATAACATAGAGCCTCTAGAGTCACAGTCACATATGGAAGAAAGTGTGGAAAAGGAGACTGTGTCACAACAGCTGAGGAGAGACTGTGTTTCAAGAAGGAGGAAGTAGGCAAAATAGCCAATAGCCTCATCAAGATAAGAACTGAGAAGTTCTCCCTGAATATAGCTATAAGAAGGTCTCTGCTGTCCTTACAAGGAGGCATTTTAGTCAGGTAGTGGACATACAGCTTCTAAAACTGAAGAATGACTGGAGATAGTGAGCAGAACTCAGCAGAGAATGGGAGGAGAGAAGAGGGAAGTATTGGATGGGCTCTGTACCAGGTAAAAAGTTTTAAAGTTGAAAGAGGCTTGAGCATCTCCAAATGCTGATAGGAAGGAACCAGCCAACAAGTCAGGAGAGAGAAATAAGGTAGTAAGGGAATAAGGTCCAAAGTAGAAGGAAGACTGGTCTTAGCCAGAATGAGAGGTGATGTTCTCCTGATTGTGACAGGAGGGAAGATAGAAGGGTTCAGATGGTAGGTAAGTCAGAGGTTTGGGGGTATGAAGTTGAAGGAGTTCTGTGTTCTTAATGAGGGAGGGAATGTGGTTATTGTCTTACTGGAAGGGGAAGTAGGAGAAAGCAGTCAGGAAAGACAAACAGTATTTGAAATATCAGACTAGGAGAAACTGTTGCCCTGGGAAACCATATGATTCCTAAGTGGCGTTGCTGTTCCTCATCACTCCTCAACAGTCCTGATTCACGGAAACCTGAGTTAGAGTCATCTAAGTTGACCTAGGCTGGATATTTAGAATAGGAACAGGGGAGTGGTTGTTCATGGAATTCTTATCTGGATATGGAGAGAACTGTTCAGTCATGGACAAAAAAAGAAAGCAGTCTGGAGGTCCAAATGGAGTTCAGAGAAGGGGAGAAGCATCAAAATTGTCAGCAGATAAAAGGTGGTGATTAGGACGTAGGATAAGACTCAAGATAAAGTAGATCATAAACCAAAGTCTTTGATGAATGCAGCAAAGTGCCTGCACTCAGTGGTCATAGAAATGGGGAGAGAGGGCAGTATGGCTGGATCTGGTGGTGGTGGGATACAAAAATGATAAACGAACAGTGGCTAGAAGCTCATGGACAGCACAGAGACTACTCTGAGGTACTGGCTTAGAGTGGACTGAACACTGCTGGGTAGTGGAGTCCTAGGAGAGCTCAGTGTGAATTAAGGAAAGAACTAGAGAGGTGGGGGGAGGGTAGCTGTTCTAGCAAGCAGGGTTGGAGGGGTGAGCTAATAGGCAGGCTGTTACCTCTCTGTGGTTGTGTTCACTCTCATAAGAATATTCTTCCTAAAGAAGAATGAGAAGATGGAATTCCCTTTTGCGTCCCTGGAAACTACCAACTTCCGACGATTCACCCCGGAGTCCCTGCTGGAGATTGAAAAAAGAATTGCTGCTAAGCAAAAGACAAAGACACCCAAAGAGAAGTTCAGGAAGCGGAAGGACCAGAAAGAGAAGCCTCGGCCCCAGCTAGACTTGAAAGCCTGCAACCAGTTGCCCAAGTTCTATGGTACGCTCCCACCTGAGCTGATTGGGGAGCCGCTGGAGGATCTGGACCCCTTCTACAGCACACACCGGGTAAGGGCTACTGGCGGGAATGGCCATTCTCAGCTCTGGGAGAAGAAGCCTCTGTCCCACCCAGTCCAGGAGTCGTCCTGCACCCTGGGTGTTGTGGCTGTCAGCTGGACTCAGTTAGTGAAAAATACCTCTAACTCACCTCCTCAATGCTTTCTTTGAATCTCTATGGTATTCATGGTGGAGGTTAATTAAATTCAGATCCTCTAAAGATATCTGTTGTGGAGTTTTCAGATAAAGTTGGCCGTTCCCTTGGTTGAGTTCTAGCCTCAGATCTCTAGAGGTGTTGGATCTCTATGCAAGTAGGGAGATCTTCAGGCTGGAGGTGGGGCAGTGGGTAGAATAAGGAAGGGGAACCAAAATCAGGATGATTTAAACCAGTGGTCCTCAAAGTAGGGTCTCAAAACCCCTGGGGTTCCCAAAACCCTTCTAGTGGGTTTGGGAGTTCAGAACTTTGCCTTAAAGATCCTTAGATGTCATTTGTCTTTTCCACTCACATTCTCTTGTGAATATACAATAGTGAAAGTAGAGCCTATTAATAGAGGATCACATCAGTCTAACAGCTACAGGAATGTATGTTTATATACTCTTGTGTTTTAAAAGGCCCTTTTTTATTTCTGATATTGTATATAAATATATATATATATACACTTATATGCATGCATATATACAGACATATGCGTGCTTGCTAAATCACTTCAGTCATATACAACTCTTGTGACCCTATGGACCATAGCCTACCAGGCTCCTCTGTCCATGAGATTCTCCAGACAAGAATACTGGAGTGGATTGACATGCCCTCCTCCAGGGGATCTTCCCAACCCAGGGATCAAACGCATGTCTCTTATGTCTCCTGCATTGCCAGGCAGGTTCTTTACCACTAGTGCCAGCTCGGAAGCCCGTACCCACACACGCACACACACACACATATATACATTCACACACGTGGTGTAAGAAAAAGGCATAAACATTAACAAAATATTTGTAAGGTTCTCAGTAATTTTTGAGAATATAAAAGGGCCCTAAAATTAAAGTTTGAGAACATCCAGTTTAAACTAGAACTATCTCGGACATTCTATGCATCTGAAAAAGGGGTGTGCGTTTGGGAGCTGGGAAGGGCAGGAACCAGCCATCTTAAATATGGTTTGTAGAGAAAAATAAGAAGGCACTGGAATGCCTTTCTCTCTCCTCTCACTTGCCAAGAACCCACATCCTCCCTAGATGTTCAGAGGAGTGAACCAGTAGAAGGTTTGAAAGGGGAGACCTAGGAGGTAGAGAACAGAAGGACCATTCCAGGGATGTTCCACTAATCAGAAGAGGAAATAAATGCAACCAGAACTCCACCTCCCTGCTGCCAGAATCCTCCCCCTTGTATGATATATCTCACCAGCCCTGGGTCAGTTTCCTATTCACTGGGCAGCCTCAGGGGCCCATCTGATGTACAGTCAGCCACGGGGGTCTGGGGTCTTTCTGGGAGTGAGGACATGGCTTTTAGTTCTTGATCCTCTCTGTCTGCCCCTCCATTTGCCTCTCATTGACTCATGGGTTTCAGAGCCCTTCTCACTCATGAGCCTGAGATGATCTCACTTATGTTCAAATCCACGGTTGGGTGAGGATGCGTGTTTCTCACTGGAGGTCCACTTTCTGTTGTGTTTTGTTTTAGACATTTATGGTGCTGAACAAAGGGAGGACCATTTCCCGGTTTAGCGCCACTCGGGCCCTGTGGTTATTCAGTCCTTTCAACCGGATCAGAAGAATAGCCATCAAAGTGTCCGTCCACTCATATCCTTTGCACGGTTGCTTCTTCCACATGTTAGAATCAGATGCTGCCATCTGTGTCCTGTACCTTCTTCAGGGGTTAACAACGGGGCCTTCCTCCAATTGAATCCTAAAACAATAGGATCATTAAATTGAAAAAAATGTTTGTGGTTTTAATGTGCTCAACACCTGAAAGCTGTCCCAAGACAGAGGAGGTATTCATGTAACCCACAAGTGGGTTGGGGTTCATGTAGACCAGTCTGGGTCCACCTGTGGACATACAACTTGTAAAGGGCACCCAGGCACATTCTCACCATATGTGGCCTGCTCTTCCACAACATAATAACCAGGAAGGCTTTATGGTTTGGGCAGATGAGACAGGGGTAGGTTAGTTCTCTGTGGTCTAACCATGCTGGACAGTGACTGCTTATTTGGCAAAAAAGCAGCCCTTCCTAGTGGGTGAAGAGAACAGACTGTAATGGGCAGAGCGAAGATTGTCTCACTGGGATCCCACTGGTCATGAGGCACTGTCTGGAGCATTAGTTACCGCCCAAACTACCAGCAGGTTAAAAATGTCAATACAATAGTCTGAGGTTCTTGCCATTGGGGAATGCAGTAGTGATTAGAAACACACTGCTCAAATGTCTGTAATATATTAATTGCTTTAGGTAGCTTCAGAAGCTGTCTCCAGCTTTTGTTTTCTATTTTTTTTTTTTTTTTCAAGGCAAGCCAAACTACGACAAACAAGAGACTTTGGCTTGGTTTCTAAGGCTCTTCCCTGGTGACTGTCCAAACTGGAAGCTCCTAATAAGGAATTCAGCTGTGGCTCCTAGGAGGTTGATTTGCAAGAACATCCTTGCCTTGACTGGCCTGGCAGATGGCAGCCAGCCTCCTCTGAGTTGAGGGAGGACAGTAAAAGAGGTCTCGTCTCCTACTCTGGGGCAGCTTGTTGGACTGCTGGCTGGCATTCAGTGAGCTCGTAGCTCACTCCATTACATTTAGCTTTTACGTGTTTTGCCTTTATGGCCAACCTGTGGGAATAACTTTCTTAATTCGGTCTTGTTGTTGTTTAGTTGCTAAGTCATGTCCAACTCTTTGTGACCCCATGGACCATAGCCCGCCAGGTTCCTCTGTCCATGGGATTTCCCAGGCAAGGATATTGTATTGGGTTGCCATGCCCTCCTCCAGGGGATCTTCCCTACCCAAGGACCGAACCTACATCTCCTGCACTGGCAGGTGATTCTTTGCTACTGAGCCACTAGGGAAACCCAATTCATTCTTAACTTTCCTAATACTATGGAAGGGCTTCCCAGGTGGTGCTAGTGGTAAAGAACCTGCCTGCCAATGCAGTAGACATAAGAGACACGGGTTCAATCTCTGGGTTGGGAAAATCCCCTAGAGGAGGGCACAGCAACCCATTCCAGTGTTCTTGCCTGGAGAATCCCATGAATAGAGGAGCCTGGCAGGCTACAGTCCATGGGGGTTGCAGAGTTGGACATGACTGAAGCGACTTAGCACAGCACAGCACACAATGCTATGAAAGAGTATTTACTGATAATAACAGCCTCCCACTGCTAAATACTTGCTAAGCATGAACACTGTCATAGGTACAAGAACCTTGAAGAAGGAATTAGCATCTCTGTCTTATATATGATGAAACTGATACTGGGGCGTTAAATTAATTGTGCAAGGCCATATAGCAAGTTAAAAAATCCAGACTACATCCTGCTTAGAGTAGTGTCAGCAATAAGGAAGTAGGAAGTTAATGGAAATGAATTACAGTAATTTTTTCTCTAAGTATGTCATCTCTATATAGGTGTTTTTAAAAACATAAATTACATAAAAATTACAAATAAAAACAGCAAATATGCAAACTCCTTTTCATCCATTCTGGTTGATTTACATCTATTTAAGTAGGCAATGGCACCCCACTCCAGTGCTCTTGCCTGGAGAATCCCATGGACGGAGGAGCCTGGTGGACTGCAGTCGCTAAGAGTCGGACACGACTGAGCGACTTCACTTTCACTTTTCACTTTCATGCATTGGAGAAGGAAATGGCAACCCACTCCAGTGTTCTTGCCTGGAGAATCCCAGGGATGGCGGAGCCTGATGGGCTGCCGTCTATGGGGTCGCACAGAGTCAGACACAACTGAAGCGACTTAGCAGCAGCAGCAGCAAGTAAGAAACAGCTATTTAGAAGTAAAATCCCGTTAAAGAACCAATAACAATATTTACTAGTAAATATTCTTTTTATCTTGAGATTTGATGAATTGCTGGGTGGAGTCACAGCTGGACAGAAAAGCTGTTAAGGGTCTCTTTCTCACTAAAGACTGCATTGATATATTTAAATCTCATGAACTTGGTAGCTCCAGCCCCCAGAATATTCTTCCAGATATGGAATTCTCAATCTCCTATTACTAATATTTCACCAAAATTATAATTCTAATCAAATTTGCTGTGAACATTTTCACAAGTAATATTATCAGAATATATCATCATTCTTTTAAAGGTTTGTGGAGTTGGAGATATAATTTTAATTTAATCCTTGGGTTAACATTTTCCCCCCACATGAACACATTTCTTAATTTAATTGCAAGTCAACAGGAAAATGTGGTTTAATTAGTAGAATTTCCTTTTTCAAAATAGATGGGTTCCGAAGTAACTGTAAAACAGAGTACATTAAAGGCATTTACAGAAAACTAAAATTGTTATAGATATTTCTGCTCAAATTGAAATTATGGAAGAAGAGTGATTCTCTCGCTCTCTGTAGGTCAAGCTTCTCTTCAGGTGTTGTTAGTCTTTAGGAAGTAACTGTTAGGAACCCTGCTAGTCCCCAGAAAAACGTCCAATGGGAGACATTTATCTATGGACTTTGCCACCAATATTTCTGCCCCATCTATTTACCCTCATCCACTCACCTTCCTGTTCAGTATCTCTGTCCCCTTCTTGCAATTTATTTGCCCCTTTAATATTCTTTAAAGGGACAAAGATATTTTCTTTGCCTTTAATATTCTTCCCTCTTACTCACCAGAGTTCTCCTTGACAGCCTAATCCTGTTTGGAATCTTCTCCTTAAGCAAACATTTTACCCACCTGTGCCTGCCTCCACCATTCCTAACCAGATGTCCACTTCCTCAGTGTGACTGACCTCAGCTAAGTTAGAAACACAATCTGACTACCCTAATCCCATGAAAGCATGTGGCCCTCCCCTTATCTCTAACTTCCTCAGAGTACAGGTGTCTCCCCTGCCCCTGATCCATAGGACATACATTCCAAGACCCCCCAGGGGGTGCCTGAAGCCACAGATAGTACTGAACCCTCTGTGTTTTTTCCTATACATACCTACCTATGATAAAGTTTGATTTATAAATTAGACACAGTAAGAGTAACCACAGTAAGAAAGTAGGAAAATTATAACAAAGTACTGTAATAAAAGGTGAATGTGGTCTCTCTCTAAAAATGTCGTACTGTGCTGTACTCATCCTTCTTGTGATGGTGTGAGATTGAACACCTACAATGATGACATAAAGTGAGGCAAATGATGTAGCCCTTGGGACATAGCATTAGGCTACTATTGACTTCCTGATGATAAGTCAGAGGGAGGCACGTCTGCTTTGGGTGACCCTGGATCATGGAGCCATAATGATGTCAATGGTTGGGTGTCGGAAGCAGACAATGTTGATGGTTGGGGATCCCTGGCAAGATGAAGTTAGAAGGCTGAGATGTCACCACGCTAACTGAGAATGGTGGGTAATTTCACGCCTATTTTCAGACTGCCATTGACCACAGGTAACTGAAACTGCAGAAAATGAAACCGTGGTTAACGGAGGGTTAACTGCATTCTCTTTGTCTTTTAGGGAAAAAGAGACATTTGCAGGATGAAATTTCAAGCCGTACTCCATAGTTAAATGCAGGTGTCAGGGAAGAAGGACATTTTGGAGAAGGGATTCTGTTTCCTTTCATCTTGCTCAGTTGTTTTCAGACAATTTGAGGACACATCTCAGCACCATCATTGAGTAACTGTATGACTTTGGAAAAATATTTAAGCTTTGTCAGCCTATTTTCTTAGCTCCAATGTATAGATAATAATATCCGCCTATAGGTTAGTTGTATTAGAAATAATGTGGACGAAGTATTCAGCGAGAGTAGGCACTCAGTGTTAGCTGTTATTATGTGACAAGACCATAAAGTTGATCCTAGCGAAAGAGTTATTAATTTAATCAACTCAGTGTCAAGGTGATCAGTGGTGACCTCAGGAAGACATGGTGACTTTCAGCTTCTCCTTAACACAGCCCTCTCAGGTGGTTCAGTTTATTTATAACCATCACTATTTTGGTCAATTGTGTGGGCATGACCCAAACAGAACTTCCGGAGAGAATGGAGTGAGTAGATTTGCTGCCATTCTTGTGCCTTTCCTTTCTGTCCTCTCTTTCTCTTCCTTCACTGGGTGGCTTCTCTCTCTTATTCATCCTACTGGGTCTCATTTGGGTAATGTGGAATCCTATTGCCTATCTGACTTTGCCATGGATAAATATCTTCTTCTCTACGGACTCTGTTTCATAAACACACGTATGATTTTCAGCTTCAAAGAGCAATAGATGAGTGGTTCTCCCTGGGGAGATTTTAAAAATTCTAATACCTGGGTCCAAGCCCCAGAAGGTCTGATTTCATTGGTCTGGGGTGGCCTGGGTATATGAGCCTCCGCTTCCCCCTGCCACTGCCACACAGACACTTACCTGCTAGGTGTACATCTGAATGAAACTGAGGGAAGTCCTACTTGGAGAGAGAGGATGGAGCATAATGAGGCAGAGCTAAGAACAAATGGTCCTGCAACATATTCTAAAAATAACCCATGAATAAAACTGTTTAAGTTATCATGGGTCATATACCTCAAAGTGACTATAATATTCCTGAGATTATTCTATCTCCCTAGGTTAATGATGGAATCTGTAGTTTCAGATTTGGGGGCCTTTCTAAAAACATCCTGCACCAACATATCTAGGACAGTTGCCCCTCACCCAGTTCAAACATAACCAAAAAACATATTTTTGGTATAATAACAGGAGCTCTGTAGAGTGTTCTCTTTTTCCAACTTTTAGATTTTTGCCTTTTGCTGACTATAACATTAAATCATGCTGCAGTTGGAAATAAACTCTATTTCTATTTATCAATTGAAGAAGAAAAATCAAGTGGTCATCTTAATTGATGCTAAAAAGAATTTTATATAGTTTGACATCTGTTTATGATTAAAAACTCTTAGAAAAGTAGAAGTATAAGGGAATTGCTATACTCTGATAAAGGGAAACCACTTTAAAGAAAGAAGCAAACATCATACTTGATGTGAAACATGGCAAGCTTTCTCTTTATGATCAGAAAGGAAAAAAGCAAAGATGTCTTTTTCATCAGTTTTATGCAGCTTTGTAAAGGAGATCCTAATCAGTGTAGTAAAGCAAGAAAAAGAAATAAAAAGTATAAGAATAAGAAAAGAAGTATCAAAGATGCCATGATTTATAGATAATATAATTATGAACATAAAATAGCCCTTGTAATCTACAGGTAAATTATTAGAATTAATAAGAAATATAGAAAAGTAGTTAAGTACAAACTGACACATAAATCAATTGTATATCTATATATTGCAACAAAGAATAAAGTAGTTTTTAAAAATACCATTTACACTGGCAGCTAAAAATAACAAGTTTCAAGAAATAAGATTATCAAAGTATGAGTAAAATCCCTACAAAGAAAATTATAAAAATGTTAAGTAATATTACAGAAAACCCAATAAATGGAGAGATATATTGTAATCTTAGATTCAGAGTCACAATACTGTAAGACTCCCCAGAATGTTAAATTTAATGTGATTCCAATCAAAACCCCCAACAAGTTTTTTTTATATAACTTAACAAACTGACTCCAAGATTTATATGAAAATACAAAGAGCAAATTCCAGCCAAGACACTTTTGAGACAGAAAAATGAGGTGGGAGAAAATAACTGGCTCTACTGGATATCAAGATTTGCTATAAAGCTCCAATAATTGAAACAGAGTGCCATTGGCATAGGATTAGTCAGACCAGTGGAAGAGAATAGTTGGCCCATAAACAAACAGCGCACATACAGACCTTGAATTGGTGACAAAAACGGCATTGCAGAACAGCAGGGAAAGGGCATCTGGTAAATGATGATGAGGAATTAGGAATCCCAACAGAATAATTATATTGAACATCCAGTTCAGTTCAGTTCAGTCGCTCGGTCGTGTCCGACTCTTTGTGACCCCATGAATCGCAGCACGCCAGGCCTCCCTGTCCATCACCAACTCCCGGAGTTCACTCAGACTCACGTCCATCGAGTCAGTGATGCCATCCAGCCATCTCATCCTGTGTCGTCCCCTTCTCCTCCTGCCCCCAATCCCTCCCAGCATCAGAGTCTTTTCCAATGAGTCAACTCTTCGCATGAGGTGGCCAAAGTACTGGAGTTTCTCTACACCAAATACAAGAATCAATTCTAGGTGGATTAAGGTCTAAATTTCTTTGTGAAAGACAAAGACATCAAGCTTTTAGAAGGTTGAGAAAACCCCCAAAGAAGCAAAAACAAAACCACAGAGAAGTCTTCATGGCTTCAGGTTAGGGAAAGATTTACTACATGTAATACAAGGCTCACTAGCCACAGAGGAAAAAAACAGATACGTTTTAGGATGTTAAAGAATTTATGTTCATCAGAAGACAACTTTATGAAAGTGAAAAAACAAGCCTAGTAAGTAGAAGATGCAACACATATACCTCAAAAGTGTTTATATCCAGAATAATGTGCCCTTACAAATCAATTAGAAACATGTCAGAGCAACCAACTGGAAAAATGAGAAGATAAAGTAGATATTTCATAAAAGTAGAAATCCAAAATGGTCAGTAAGCATATGAAAATATTCTTAACCTTTTTCTTAATCAAGGAGTTGTGAATAAAATAAAATCATACAGAGAGATTCTAAATTGTGACTGTACCAAATATTGAGAAAGATATGGAGCAGCAGAAACTCCTATCTTGCTGGTGGGAATGTAAATTTGTACAACCCCTTTGGATGGCAGTGAATATAGCAAATAAAGGTGAAAACACATAACAGAAATATGTACTTATGACACCAGGATACAGCTGCAAGAACGTTCATGAACATTCCCCACAAAAATCAAAAATTGGAAATGACCAAAATGTCTATACATTTTTTTAATGTGGACCACTTTTTTTAAAGTCTACTAAATTTGTAACAATATTGCTTCTGTTTTATGTTTTCATTTTTTGGCCACAAGCTCTTAGTTCCCTGACCAGGGATTGAACATTCACCCCTGGCACTGGAAGGCAAAGTCTTAACCACTAGACTGTCAGGGAAGTGCCATATATAATTTTTAATGTATTAATTATCTCTGTTATTTTCTTAAAAGGGGATAATGTATAGCAATGGATATGAATAAATTATAATTCCATACAACAGTCTTAAGAACATCCGTCAATTCACTCGCTCAGTCTTGTCTGACTCTGCGACCCCATGGACTACAGCCTGCCAGGCTTCCTGGTCCATCACCAACTTCTGGAGCTTGCTCAGACTCGTGACCATTGAGTTGGTGATGCCATCCAACCATCCCATCCTCTGTCGTCCCCTTCTCCTCCTTTCTTCAATCTTTCCCAGCATCAGGGTCTTAAGAACATAATATTGAACAAAAAAAGCCAGACACAAAAGATTCAAAAATATGATTCCATTTATACAAAATTCAAAAACAAGCACAAGTTAACTACGTTGGATGTGTACTCAGGAGATAAAAATATAAACTAAAAACACAAGAAAACAGTACCAAAAGTTAGGGTAGTAGTAACCCCTAGGGCAGAAGAGGGAGGGAACTTGTGGGTGTTCAAAATGTTCCGTTTTGTGACATGAATAGTTGTCATAAGCTGCTATGGACTGAAGTGTCCGCCACCCGCATTCATATATTGAAGCCCTAATTGCCCCCGCCATGTGCCTATAAAGGAGAAGGGGCCTTTAAGGAAGTGATAAAGGTTAAATGAGGTTATAACGGCAGAGCTTTGACCCTGGTACCTTTGTAAGAGAGGAGTGGATACCACAGCCCTCTCTACCATGTGAAGACACAGTAAGAAATTTCCATTAGCAAGTCAGGAAGAGGACTCTCACCTGACCACACTGGCACCAGCCCCTTGAACTGTGAGAAAATAAATATTTGTCATTTAACCATTCGATCTATAGTATTTTCTTGTGGCAGCCTAAGCTGACAGATACACAAGCATTCATTTTACAGCTAATTTATATTTCATGTGCGTTTTCATTCTGTATGTTACATATTGGGCTTCCCAGGTGGCATAGTGGTAAAGAATTCACCTGCCAGTGCAGGAGACACAAGAGACTTGGGTTTGATGTCTTGGTCAGGAAGATCCCCTCAAGTAGGAAATGTCAACCCACACCAGTATTGGTGTCTGGGAAATCCCATGGACAAAGGAGCCTGGAGGGCGACAGAGCATGGGGTCGCAACGAGTCAGACACATATCATAATGAAAAGCTTTCAAACAAAATAAATTTAAAATAAATGACTGTTGCATTAAATGCAGAATACTGAAAAATAGTCAGAAGATAGTAGTTTGGTAGATAAATTGCTGTTAGAATTTTAGTTTATTCTTTCTCTTTATATAAAGTATATATACACATATACAGAGATGACATAGCATTATAGCATGTAAAATTTCTATCCTTTTTAACTTTTAATGCAAAAGCATTTTCTATCAAAAGTAAGAGTTATTTGGGGATTCTGGATAAATGTGGACGATAGCATGAATATGTTTTACCCCAGCCCCCTGAAAATGCCAATGGAATGACAGCATGGGAACAGTATAAATGTACAAGAACAAAAAGAAGTAGAAAAGAAAGCACAGAGGACAAAAGATGTCAAAACACTCTCAGGAAACCAAAAGTGGATGGAGGACGGTGAATGACTCAGCAGACCAGGGCTTGTTAAATGACAGTGCCTGCAGAGAAGGATAAAAATGAAGACCAAGGCATTTTACCCTCTAAAACGCCAGAGCCCTGAAAATGTTGATGTGGTACAGGTGGCAAAAACTGAGACTGGAATGAGGGAAGAACATGGGAGCAGAGAATGTTCACTTGTTGTTTTTCTAACAGCAAGAAATTAAAGAGCATTCTTTAAAGTTGATACATAGGAATGAAAAATAACTATATTAAACAGTGCAAAAGTAAGCAGGAAAAAAATGTTATTAACTACAGTCAGATGATGGATAAAAAGGAAGGGAAAGAGAATTAATGAGAGAACATAGTAAAGGCAATGTATTGTATAGCTTTATTATAATTATAAATGTATATTTTCAAGCAAGTACTAGAACTGAAATAAAAACTTCTAAATTCAGAATCATACAGAAAAATAAAGCAAATAAAACACATCAGACAATGAAATATTTTAAAAACTATTAAAAATGTAACAAAGTAATATAAGTAAACTGAGATCAAATCTATCATGTCAAGAAATATAAATGTATTTGACTCATCTGTTTAAAAAAGTCATATTATATAACAAAGCAGTACTGAATTCTATGCTGACTAAAAATATACCACTCAAAGTGACACAGAAAGGTCAAAATTAAAAAATGGGCAAAGATATAGTGAAGGTAGGTAGAACAGGAAGCAAGATCTTAATATCAGAGAAGGTTTAATTTAGCCCCAAACTTAATAAACAGGATAAAAATGACCCTGCTGCTGCTGCTGCTGCTGCTGCTAAGTCGCTTCAGTCGTGTCTGACTCTGTGCGACCCCATAGACAGAAGCCCACCAGGCTCCCCCGTCCCTGGGATTCTCCAGGCAAGAACACTGGAGTGGGGTGCCATTGCCTTCTACATAATGCTAAATAATCCATAAACAATAATGTATATTTTTGCAACAAATAATGTGGCAACAATGTTCGTAAATCAAAAATTATAAGAGTATTAGGGTAAATAGACAAGAACATTGGAAGGGGCATTCCCTGGTGGTCCAGTGGTGAGGATTACATGCTTCCACTGCAGGGGGGTATGGGTTTGATCCCTGTTCAGGGAACTAAGATCACACATGCAGTGCAGAGCTGCCAAACAAACAAACACAAAATCCACATTGTAGGGGATTCCAGTTCCAGTTCAGTCGCTCGGTCATGTCCGACTCTTTGTGACCCGAGGGACTGCAGCATGCCAGGCCTCCCTGTCCATCACCAACTCCCAGAGTTTACTCAAACTCATGTCCATTGAGTCAGTGATGCCATCCAACCATCTCATCCTCTGTCATCCCCTTCTCCTGCCTTCATCTTTCCCTGAATCAGGGTCTTTTCAAATGAGTTACTTCTTCGCATCAGGTGGCCAAAGTATTGGAGTTTCAGCTTCAGCATCAGTCCTTCCAATGAATATTCAGGACTGATTTCCTTTAGGATTGACTGGTTGGATCTCCTTGCAGTTTAAGGGACTTTCAAGAGTCCTCTCAACACCACAGTTCAAAAGCATCAATTCTTCATCCCATAGCTTTCTTTATAGTCCAACACTCACATCCCTACATGACTACTGGAAAAACCATAGCTTTGACTAGACAGACCTTTGTCCACAGAGTAATGTCTCTGCTTTTAATATGCTTGGCTGCAGTCACCATCTGTAGTGATTTTGGAGCCCCCAAAAATGAAGTCTCTGTTTCCATTGTTTCCCCACAGAAACAATGAAGTTTGCCATGAAGTGGTGGGACCAGATGCCATGATCTTAGTTTTATGAATGTTGAGCTTTAAGCCAACTTTTTCACTCTCCTCTTTCACTTTCATCAAGAGGCTTTTTAGTTCCTCTTCACTTTCTGCCATAAGGGTGGTGTCATCTGCATATCTGAGGTTATTGATATTTCTCCCGGCAATCTTGATTCCAGCTTGTGCTTCATCCAGACCAGCATTTCTCATGATGTACTCTGCATATAAGTTAAATAAGCAGGGTGACAATATACAGCCTTGATGTACTCCTTTCCAAATTTGGAGCCAGTCTGTTGTTCCACATCCAGTTCTAACTGTTGCTTCTTGACCTGCATACAGATTTCTCAGGAGGCAGGTCAGGTGGTCTGGTATCCCCATCTCTTTATGTATTTTCCACAGTTTATTGTGATCCACACAGTCAAAGGCTTTGGCATAGTCAATAAAGCAGAAGTAGATGTTTTTCTGGTATTCTCTTGATTTACGATGATCCAGCGGATATCGGCAATTTGATTTCTGGTTCCTCTGCCTTTTCTAAATAAGTCCAGCTTGAACATCTGGAAGTTCATGGTTCACGTATTGCTGAAGCCTGGCTTGGAGAATTTTGAGCAGTACTTTGCTAATGTGAGATGACTGCAATTGTGTGGTAGTTTGAGCATTCTTTGGCATTGCCTTTCTTTGGGATTGGAATGAAAACTGACCTTTTCCAGTCCTGTGGCCACTGCTGAGTTTTCCAAATTTGCTGGCATATTGAGTGCAGCACTTTCACAGAATCATCTTTCAGGATTTGAAATAGCTCAACTGGAATTCCATCACCTCCACTAGCTTTGTTCGTAGTAGTGTTTCCTAAGACCCACTTGACTTCACATTCTAGGATGTCTGGCTGTAGGTGAGTGATCACACCATCGTGATTATCTTGGTAGTGAAGATCTTTTTTGTCTAGTTCTTCTGTGTATTCTTGCCACCTCTTCTTAATATCTGCTGCTTCTGTTAGGTCCATACCATTTCTGTCCTTTATCGAGCCCATCTTTGCATGAAATGTTCCCTTGGTATCTCTAATTTTCTTGAAGAGATCTCTAGTCTTTCCCATTCTGTTTCTTTCCTCTTTTTCTTTGCAGTGATCACTGAGGAGGGCTTTCTTATCTCTCCTTGCTATTCTTGGAAACTCTGCATTCAAATGTGCATATTTTTTCTTTTCTCCTTTGCTTTTCACTTCTCTTCTTTTCACAGCTATTTCTAAGGCCTCCTCAGACAACCATTTTGCCTTTTTGCATTTGTTTTTCTTGGGGATGGTCTTGATCACTGCCTCCTATACAATGTCACAAACCTCTGTCCATAGTTCTTCAGGTTATCTATCAGATCTAATCCCTTGAATCTATTTGTCACTTCCACTGTATAATCATAAGGGATTTGATCAAGGTCATACCTGAATGGTCTAGTGGTTTTCCCTACTTTCTTCAAATAGTGAAATTTAAGTCTGAATTTGGCAATAAGGAGTTCACGATCTGAGCCACAGTCAGCTCCCAGTCTTGTTTTTGCTGATGTAGAGAGCTTCTCCATCTTTGGCTGCAAAGAATATAATCAACCTGATTTCAGTATTGACCACCTGATGATGTCCATGTGTAGAGTCTTGTGTTTTTGGAAGAGGGTGTTTGATATGACCAGTGCGTTCTCTTGGCAAAACTCTATTAGCCTTTGCCCTGCTTCATTCCGTACTCCAAAGCCAAATTTGCCTGCTACTCCAGGTATTTCTTGACTTCCTACTTTTGCATTCCCGTCCCCAATAATGAAAAGGACATCTTTTTTGGGTATTAGTTCTAGAAGGCCTTGTAGGTCTTCAAGGAACCATTCAACTTCAGCTTCTTCAGCATTACTGGTTGGGGAATAGACTTGGATTACTGTAATGTTGAATGTTTTGCCTTGGAAACGAACAGAGATCATTCTGTCCTTTTTGAGATTGCATCCAAATACTGCATTTCGGACTCTTGTTAACTATGATGGCTACTCCATTTCTTCTCAGGGATTCTTGCCCACAGTAGTACATATAATGGTCATCTGAGTTAAATTCACCCATTCCAGTCTATTTTAGTTCGCTGATTCCTAAAATGTCGATATTCACTCTTGCCATCTCCTGTCTGACCACTTCCAATTTGCCTTGATTTATGGACCTAGCATTCCAGGTCCCTATGCAATATTGCTCTTTACAGCATCGGGCTTTACTTCCATCACCAGTCACATCCACAACTATGTGTTGTTTTTACTTTGGCTCCGTCTCTTCATTCTTTCTGTAGTTATTTCTCCACTGATCTTTAGTAGCATATTGGGCACCTACCGACCTGGGGAGTTCATCTTTCAGTGTCCTATCTTTTTGCCTTTTCATACTGTTCATGGAGTTCTCAAGGCAAGAACAGTGAAGTGATTTGCCATTCCCTTCTCCAGTGGACCATGTTTTGTCAGAACTCTCCACCACGACCCGTCCATCTTGGGTGGCCCTACACGGCATGCCTCATAGTTTCATTGAGTTAGACAAGGCTGTGATCCACGTGATCAGATTGGTCAGTTTTCTGTGATTGTGGTTTTCATTCTGTTTGCCTTCTGATGGAGAAGGATAAGAGGCTTATGGAGGCTTCCTGATGAAAGAGACTGACTTGAGGGGGAAACTGGGACTTTTTCTGATGGGTGGGGCCATGCTCAGTTCAGTTCTGTCACTCAGTCCGACTCTTTGTGACCCCATGAAGAGCAACACACCAGGCCTCCCTGTCCATCACCAACTCCTGGTGTTCACCCAAACTCACGTCCATCAAGTCAGTGATGCCAACCAGCCATCTCATCCTCTCTCGCCCCCTTCTCCTCCTGCCCCCAATCCCTCCCAGCATCAGAGTCTTTTCCAATGAGTCGACTCTTTGCATGAGGTGGCCTAAGTATTGGAGTTTCAGCTTTAGCATCGTTCCTTCCAAAAAACACCCAGGACTGATCTCCTTTAGAATGGACTGGTTGGATCTCCTTGCAGTCCAAGGGACTCTCAAGAGTCTTCTCCAACACCACAGTTCAAAAGCATCAATTCTTCGGCGCTCAGCTTTCTTCACAGTCCAACTCTCACATCCATACATACTACTGGAAAAACCATAGCCTTGACTAGATGGACCTTTTTTTGACAAAGTAATGTCTCTGCTTTTGAATATGCTATCTAGGTTGGTCATAACTTTCCTTCCAAGGAGTAAGTGTCTTTTAATTTCATGGCTGCAATCACCATCTGCAGTGATTTTGGAGCCCCCCAAAATAAAGTCTGACACTGTTTCCACTATTTCCCCATCTATTTCCCATGAAGTGATGGGACCAGATGCCATGATCTTAGTTTTATGAATGTTGAGCTTTAAGCCAACTTTTTCACTCTCCTCTTTCACTTTCATCAAGAGGCTTTTTAGTTCCTCTTCACTTTCTGCCATAAGGGTGGTGTCATCTGCATATCTGAGGTTATTGCTATTTCTCCCGGCAATCTTGATTCCAGCTTGTGTTTCTTCCAGTCCAGCATTTCTCATGATGTACTCTGCATATAAGTTAAATAAGCAGGGTGACAATATACAGCCTTGATGTACTCCTTTTCCTATTTGGAACCAGTCTGTTGTTCCATGTCCAGTTCTAACTGTTGCTTCCTGACCTGCTTATAGGTTTCTCAAGAGGCAGGTCAGGTGGTCTGGTATTCCCATCTCTTTCAGAATTTTCCGCAGTTTATTGTGATCCACACAGTCAAAGGCTTTGGCATAGTCAATAAAGCAGAAATAGATGTTTTTCTGGAACTCTCTTGCTTTTTCCATGATCCAGCGGATGTTGGCAATTTGATCTCTGGTTCCTCTGCCTTTTCTAAAACCAGCTTGAACATCTGGAAGTTCATGGTTCATGTATTGCTGAAGCCTGGCTTGGAGAATTTTGAGCATTACTTTACTAGCGTGTGAGATGAGTGCAATTGTGCGGTAGTCTGAGCATTCTTTGGCATTACCTTTCTTTGGGATTGGAATGAAAACTGACCTTTTCCAGTCCTGTGGCCACTGCTGAGTTTTCCAAATTTGCTGGCATATTGAGTGCAGCACTTTCACAGAATCATCTTTCAGGATTTGAAATAGCTCAACTGGAATTCCATCACCTCCACTAGCTTTGTTCGTAGTGATGCTTTCTAAGGCCCACTTGACTTCACATTCCAGGATGTCTGGCTCTAGGTCAGTGATCACACCATTGTGGTTATCTGGGTCGTGAAGATCTTTTTTGTACAGTTCTTCTGTGTATTCTTGCCACCTCTTCTTGATATCTTCTGCTTCTGTTAGGTCCATACCATTTCTGTCCTTTATCGAGCCCATCTTTGCATGAAATGTTCCCTTGGTATCTCTAATTTTCTTGAAGAGATCTCTAGTCTTTCCCATTCTGTTTCTTTCCTCTATTTCTTTGCATTGATTACTGAGGAAGTCTTTCTTATCTTTTCTTGCTATTCTTTGGAACTCTGTATTCAGATGCTTATATCTTTCCTTTTCTCCTTTGTTTTTTGCTTCTCTTCTTTTCATAGCTATCTGTAAGCCCTCCCCAGAAAGCCATTTTGCTTTTTGGTATTTCTTTTCCATGGGGATGGTCTTGATCCCTGTCCCCTGTACAATGCCACGAACCTCCGTCCATAGTTCATCAGGCACTCTATCTATCAGATCTAGTCCCTTAAATCTATTTGTCACTTCCACTGTATAATCATAAGGGATTTGATCAAGGTCATACCTGAATGGTCTAGTGGTTTTCCCTACTTTCTTCAAGTAGGGAAATTTAAGTCTGAATTTGGCAATAAGGAGTTCATGATCTGAGCCACAGTCAGCTCCCGGTCTTGTTTTTGCTGACTGTATAGAGCTTCTCCATCTTTGGCTGCAAAGAATATAATCAATCTGATTTCGGTGTTGACCATCTGGTGATGTCCATGTGTAGAGTCTTCTCTTGTGTTGTTGGAAGAGGGTGTTTGCTATGACCAGTGCATTCTCTTGGCAAAACTGTATTCTATGCTCAGTAAATCTTTAATCTAATTTTCTGTTGAAGGGCAGGTCTGTGTTCCCTCCTTGTTATTTGACCTGAGGCCAAACTTGTAGGGGATAGGGAAGTGTAATTAATTTCTTTCAGCCCTATGACAGATCAAATATATAAAAAACTATGTAGGGATACAGATAACCAGAGTAGCATAATTAATAAGATAGATCTAATTAATATATTTCAAACTATATTCCTTGAAAAATAACTGTATAAATTGGCCAAATATTAAACAAAAAAATCTAGACAAGGTCCAAAAAGTATAAATAATAAAGAAAGTATTCTCTGATCACACTGCAATAAAATGAGAAAATAATAACAAAATCAGGGGGAAAAAATGATCCCTCCATTTGATAATTTTAAAAACCTTTCTTGGAGAACTCTTAGATGGAAAAAAAAAAAAACAACAAGCCAAAATCATATAATTTCTAGGGAAGAAAAAAATTTTTAAATAGCACTTTGTATGTATGTATGTATCCATATCATAATTTGTACTGCTATACAATATTCTGTACTGTATTCACCTGTATTTCCTTCTTAAAGTCATCATATTTCTTCTGTATTTAGATAATTCATTCCCTCAGATGCATGTGCGTGCGTGTGTGAGATATGTGATAGGCTTCTAATATTTTCCCATAAAGATTATTCCAGCACCATTCTTAGTAGGTTATCATTTCTCCAGTGATTCCTCCTACCACCTCTGTCATACACCCAATTCCCATGCACACTCAAGTCTGTCTCTCTGACTGATCTGTTTGTCACTCCTTAAGTCAACACCACATAATCTAAATGCTTTATGGTAGGATTTAATCTGGTTGATCATTTGACCCCTCCTTACTTGTTTTTGTAAAAATTATCTTGGTTCTTCCCCTTTCTTTACTTTTCCATATCAATTTAAGGGTCAGATTTTCAAGCTCTTTTCTTACAACTCTTAAAACTTCATTTGTAAGTGCATTGAATTTATCTGTTACCACAGGGATTCCCTGGTAGCTCAGATGGTAAAGTGTCTGCCTGCAACGCAGAAGACCCAGGTTCAATCCCTGGGTTGGGAAGGCCCCCTGGAAAAGGAAATGGCAACCCACTCCAGTACTCTTGCCTGGAAAATGCTATGGATGGAGGAGCCTGGTAGGCTACTGTCCATGGGGTCACAAAAAGTCAGACATGACTGAGCGACTTTACTCTACAGGAAAAATTGCCACTTTTATAACGTATATAACTGTATCTCCCAATTTATATAAGCTTTCTTTTATATTCTTCCATAAGAGTTGACATCTTCTGTAAAATTCTTACGTATCTTGTCTCTAGATACATTACCATTTTGTTACTCTTTTGAATATTTCTATTGCTAAAATAAATTGATGTTATTAAATTTATGTATATTGGTTTTGCATTCAGCAACCTTGCAGAACTCCTTAACAATTATTATTCAAACAGTTATATCATCTGCAAATAATGAGGAAATTGCTTCTTTCTTTATGATTCTTATACCACTTGTTTATTTTTCCTGTCTTATTAAACTGGCCAGGACTTTCAGGACAATGCTGAATTGATGCTATAATAGTGACCATATTTCTTTTGTTCTTGGTTTTAAAGAATATGCATCTAATATTTCACTATTATCATGATGACTATGGGATTCTTATAAGATACTTCCCTTATCAAGTTATGGAAATTCCTGTTCACTTCTGGTTTAAGAGTTTCATTTTGAATGAGTATTGATTTTTATCAATATTTCTATTCTTATTATCATATAGTCTTTTATTTATTAATATAGTAGGTTACAGTAATAAATTTGCTAATCTCTTTTAATGCTTCTAGCTCGATCAATGCTGGATTCAGTTTGCCAACATTTCATTTGATCTGTCTAGGTAAATGAGGCTGACTTATAATCTTCTCTCATGAGCCAACCCTTTGGGTTGCTTTTCCATCTCTGCTTCACTGTCTTCCTTCTATATTGGCCCTGAGAACTCCAAATTCTCACTCTGCTCTGCAGAACAATTCAGCTCTCCATCCCCCCCATGGCATTTCTCAATAAGTGATCAAAGAATTTTCACTAAAAATCTCTCAGTAGCTTCTAAAACATTTGACAGATTCAGAAGAAAAAGCAATGTAATCATTTTACGCACAGATCATTTAAAAATCTGAAATGTAAAATTAATTGTCATTTACATAGAATTTCTGACTTTTCATGTTTTTTAGAGCAGTGTATGAACTTCAAGGACTGCCTTAGTTCATACTGGTTAACATGGAGTTAGTTATGGAATTAATCCTCTATCTTAATTAATGTATTTTATTGTCCTATTTCATTACGTTTACATTTGTCATTTACTTTTGTTAAACTTGCATTTTTTCATCATTACCATTGCATAGTATCACAATTAACAATGAACTATCATTGTAAAAGTGATTTGCAAAAATATAATAGTGATGAAAATAGAAAAATAAATCCTATAAGTAATAAATGGACTTCGTCAAAGCAAAAAAGCTTGACTCTGTATGTCATAAGTGGACAATCAATGTGGATAATCACACAAAAGCAGACAAAAATAAATAAGAAAACAGGGAGATGACAATGAATAATGATAAATTTTATTGGATCAATGATCCTTTTGGTCAAGTGTGTGTGTATTAGTTGCTCGGTCATGTCTGACTCTTTGCGACCCCATGGACTGTAGCCCTCCAGACTCCTCTGTTCCTGGAATTCTCCAGGCAAGAATACTGGAGTGGGTTGCCATTTCCTTCTCCAGGGAATCTTCCCAACTCAGGGGTCAAACCTAGGTCTCCTGTATTGCAGGCAGATTCTTTATTGTCTGAGCCACCAGGGAAGCCCCTTTGTTCTAATACCTAATTTATTATCTCTTAACATTTTATCAAATAATAATAGAAGACTTCCCAAAACTTCCTTGCTATATTCTAATTTATCAACCTCACTTTTAAACCAACTGACTGTCCCTAGTACAAACGCAAAAAAAAGGATTTCCAGTACAATATTGTCAAAATTCCATGTTAAATGTTGAAAGATATAAAAACTATAGAGTCATCATTTGCCTTCATAGCAAAAATAAGTACAATTATACCTTTGCTGATAAGATATAAAACTAGCTTCAAAAATAACAAATATTGTAGTTGGAAAGAAAGCAAGAAATAATCAGTACAATTCCTTTATCAGAGCTATTGGATTTCTTATAATGTGACTGGCATTTAAAAATCAATGACTGTTATGTATGTAAACAAGCAGACACTGTACTTCATAGTTGAGTAAAATGATTGAATAAATCAGTTGTCAGTATAGATTCACCATATATGTGAGAGAGAAGTATTCGATAGCTTTTTGTCCTATTTATCATGAAGCCTGATTTTAAAAGAAGAGATTTCTGGTTTAATTAAACTTAGTTTATCAATTATGAAATAGACTTTAAAAAGTACATTAACTCCTACACCAGTGTTCATAGAGGCATTATTCACAATACTTGAAAGGTGGTTTCCAAATGTCCCATCAACAGATAAATGGACAAATGTCCAAGAAATAAATGGTAAACAAAATGTGGTATGTATATATGATGAAATATTGTTCAGCCTTAAAAATGAATGAGATTCTGATATTTGCCACAACATGGATGAAGCTTTAAAATACTATGCTAAGTTAAATTTGCCAGATACGAAAAAGGACCAGTATTGTATTGATATGATTCCTCTTATACTAGGTACCTAGAATAGGCAAATTTATGGAGACAGGGAAGGTAGAATAGTGGTTGTCAGGGAACAGGGGAAGGAGAAGTGGGGAGTTGCCTAATGAGTTTCTGTTTGAGATGATGAAAAAGTTTTAGAGATGGATATACTTTGGTGATGTTTGCACAATTTTATGAATGTATTTAATGCTGCTGAATTGTATACTTAAAAATGGTTATTTAAAGTAGTAAGTTTTTTATTATATGTATTTTACCACAATGGAAAGAAAAGATAGTTAAATTGATATTAAGGAAGCTCTAGCTACATGAGCAGCAAGGAAAGGCATCACTATACCAATGGAAGATGTTGCTTCTAGATGCAGTATGGCGCTTATTGGTGAAAATAGTGGAGGTCTGTCTATAATATGCCTCCAGACCCTGATTTGCTGTTGAGGGACATCATGGAAGTTGTGATTATAAACTGATTGTGGTCACTTAGTATATGTCTCCTCAGCCAATAGGACTGAAACAAAAAGTGAGTACAGGATACTTTTGCACAGTGAATTGCAAACAACAACAACAAAAAAAGGTTTTGCAGTGTTTTCTAATAAGAAATCAAATCTTTTAAAATGAGTATGTCTGTGGCTATGCATAGCATGTCTCAGTAATATATTTAGGATGTTGAATAGTCTGGATCTTTGACTTCAGGGTCTAAATACCAGAGTTTTTGAACGATTAAATATCACAACTTCTTAAAACTGAACAGTGGTGCAAACAGCTCAGTGGCTGAGAGTTCGACACTTTCCCAGTACCAATGATTTTCTTCACTCATCAGGAAAAACACTTAAGGTGTGTTTTTGCATATTAAAAATCACATCCAAATGCTGCATCTGAACATGCAAAGATACCCTGTGAGGCTAATGTCACCAGAGAGAGGATGTAACTCCATCAGCTGCTGTCTCCCCAGCTGAGACCTTTTACCTAGCTTGCAGTGGCACTAAGCCGGGGCTCTTCTCCTCTGGTGAAACTCTGAAAATAGTCTTTAGAGAGAACTCTCTCCATAATTTCTAGATCTGCATTTGATGTGAAAGGCCAGAAATAATCCGTCAAAGCTTCCCAACAACCTATAATTCTGAGTTAAGATTTTCTAATTTAGAAAACATAAGGAGCGGGGGGAAACCCAACAAGCTATGGGAGTTGACAGCTCAAGCAGCTCCCCAGCCAGATATAGATTCTTCATGAATGATTTTAAACAGCATTTCTTCTCTCACAGATAGGAAAAAAACGTTACTGCTATTTGCTTTTTAATCTGATTTTTACTTTTAGTTAAGATACACAGATACAAGGTTTAAAAGGTCACATAGCTCCATAAAGATTCAAACAAAAACAGCAATTTCATGTTTCTCATCTTCTCACACCTAATCTGTATTTTTAGAGGCAACCACTCTGTTTGTCTTTTTTTCCTACTGCTTTCTTTGATACCTCTCATTCTCTAATAATATGCTCAGACTACTATTTAAAAACATTTTTCCACATTAGATATTATCTACTGGCTTTCTGTTATAGAAAAGAAAGGAATTAAGTCCACATATAAACACTTATTTTCTCTTTCTTAAAAGAGAAAATATTTACACTTATTTTTTCTCTTTCAAAAATTATAGCTATAATTTTTGGTTAGAGAATCAGACAATATGGACACTGCCTGACTATATATATGATGATAGAATAGTATTGCTAAGCAAATACTACTCACAACTGTATCATGCAGTATATTTTGCTTATATATATATATATATACACACACACACACACACACACACACACATATATATTGCTTTCTCTGGAATTAATAAGGACTTCATTTCTTCCTTTGCTCAGTTTTCTATATATTTATCACTAATTTGTACCCAAAGTCTTCTCCAGAGGTTTAATTATTGCTTAAGTTTACTTGAATGTATCAGATTATCCATCGATTTCTATTTTTCTTGGGAAAATTCCTCTTAGAGTCCTTCAACTGCTGCTTCAGTTTGGTCTAGATGTTCCCTCAATGTGATGAACAGATCTTTTCCAGAGATTTTTCTTTCTCCATCCTCTTTTGGATCCCATTTGTCACTTCCCTGCATCCCATATCCTCCTCTTTATTGATTACTTCCTTGTTTTGGTGGGACATATTATCTAAGCAATGGCACCCCACTCCAGTACTCTTGCCTGGAAAATCCCATGGGCGGAGGAGCCTGGTAGGCTGCAGTCCATGGGGTTGTGAAGAGTTGGACACGACTGAGCAACTTCACTTTCACTTTTCACTTTCATGCATTGGAGAAGGAAATGGCAACCCACTCCAGTGTTCTTGCCTGGAGAATCCCAGGGACGGGGGAGCCTGGTGGGCTGCCGTCTATGGGGTCACACAGAGTCGGACAGGACTGATGCGACTTAGCAACAGCAGCATCTAGTAACTTTTTTAGATGGGTTGGTGGGAAATAAATTTTCTGAGACTTGGCATATCTTTATTCTACCCTCATCCAAACAGTTTAGCTGGAGAAGCAATTCTATATTAGAAATTATTTTCCTCAAAAATTTAAGGCATTGTTCCTTTGTCTTATAACCTCCAATTTTTACTCTGAAGAAATCTGGTGCTATTTTGATTCTCAGTCCTTTGTATGTGACCTCTGATTTTCACTCCTTCAGAAAAAGTTAGGCTCTTTTGTTTGTGTAATATGTTCTCAAATTTTGTGATGTTGTGCCTTGTTATGAACATTTTTCATTCATTTTCCTGAACACTCATGGATATTTTAACTGACTAGATCCTTCAGTTTAGGGAAATTTTCTTATATTATTTGTTTGATAATTTTTTCCTGTATATTTCCTTCTCTATTTCTTTTCGGATCTCCCTTTAATCAGACATTGTACCTATTGGTCTAATTCTCTAATTTTCATATTTTTAATCACCTGTTATTTATTTCTTTTTGTTCCACTTTCTGTGAGATTTCAACTGTATTTCTAGCCTTTCTATTAATGTTTTAATTTTGCTATCATATTTTTGCTTTCCAAGTGTTCACGTTTGTCCTTTGAATGTTCTAGTTTGTAGCCTTCTGTGTGTACCCAATGTCTTCTCATCTCCTAACTCTCTAAAAATATTAATGATCGGGATATTTCCTAAATCTATTCTATCTGCATTCTCTCTTTTTCTTTTTCTTTCCTGTTTCGTTCCTTTAGTCTTTAGTGTTAGAAGTATCCTTCAGATTCCTGATGCTCAATGGCTGCCTGAATATATTAAAAGGGCAGCATCTTCCTGAGCTGTTAACCTGACTGCCAAGCTTGTAGGAACTTACTGAGGGGAAGAAGTGGGTGGGTGGCAGGGTTGCTGCCTTTTAGTACATATGTAAATTTTTCTTTCATAACCCTGTGTCAGGATGCAGCTCTCTCCCTCCTATTCAGTTGGTCTATTTCCAGATCAGAGGAGGCAGTTCCTCTCTGAATGGGTGGTGTGTGGTGGTATTTAGAAAGTCCAATTGCTTGTTAATAAAGACTTTCAAGCTCTCTTTACAAACCCACTTGCCCCTGTCTCCCTGGGCTCCACTTTCAGAGACATTTAGCATCCCTAAGTCCTAAGCAGCTCTGCTATCTGGGTTGGCTTGCTTCTGGGAACTCCCTGCTTCCAGCTTTCTAGGGTCTGCTCTGCCAGTTACCATTCATCCGTCTTCACTCTAATTTCCAAAATGCTGTTGTGTTCTCCATTATCATTGCCCTAGTGAATGTATACTTTTTTAAAAGTTCCTTTTACTACCATTTAAGAAGAATTTCCAAAAGGTTGGAGGTAAATACATGTTCAATCTGCCATATTCAATCAAAAGTCTTTTCATTTTTCATACCAGTGTTTCTGCTGATGTATGGCAAAACCAATATAATATTGTAAAGTAATTAGCCTCCAATTAAAATAAATAAATTTAAATTTAAAAAAAATTAAAAAAAGAATCTTATAATTAAAAAAAAAGTAGGGTATCTAAAATTAGGTGTGATTTATGCATGCATCTATGTCCCTTTGGGCAGTAGTTCTCAAAGGGTAGTTCCTCAGGCCAGCAGCATTAGGCTCAGCTGGGAACTTGTTAGAAATGCAAATTCTTGGGCTCTACCCCAGACTTACCGAATCAGAAACTCTGGGCTGACAACCTGGAAATCTGTGCTTGAACAAGCTTTCCATGGGGTCAGTCAGATCAGTGCTGGAGTCTGAGAACCACCGCTGTTGGTGAGTGAGGCATTCTGAACACTAGAGAAACACTCCCCTACTCTCAACCTCAGCTTCAGAGCCTTCTCCTCAAATCCAGACCCAAAATGTGTCCAACAGAATAAAAAGGCTCTTTTGAGATGACTTCCTCTAACAGGACCCATCCTCCTGAGAAAATGTGTATGAATTCAGATGCTTTTCTCTTCCATGACACCTAGTTATTTACTGCTTTAGATAGTAAACAGACCAGGATCCCTGAGGCCAGAAATGCCAGCAGGCCAAGCATGGCATTAGAAGAAAAGACAGTGGGAAGCAGAGAGGTCTGGAGAGGGGGGATGCAGTCAGATCTCCTCCCTCTTCCATATTTTCAGTCAAGTTGAGGGAGGAACTGCCAGCTTCCCTCAGGGCAGGGAGCCTTGAGGAACCTCATGGAACAGGAAGAGCTTTGTTTGGAACCCTGCGGTGGTTTCGTGCCCTCACCCTCTGCCCACCTTCAGAGCAGCAGAGGCTGCTAGTCATCCCAGCCACACACGTCCCTCCCCACCCCAGCCATCTCTGCGACTCCTCTGAGTTCCTCCATCTGCGGCTCATCTCCCTAGCTTCCCCTCATCTCCTTCCCCACCTTGGTGATGCTCTTTGCATGCTCTCCTTTGGAACAATCACAACCACTCTCCCTCTGAGCTCTCTCCAAGGTGCAGTTAACACTCCCTTTCCATCTTCCCTCCCAGATATGTCTTCACTGTCATCTATACCTTTGAAGCCTTGATAAAGATATTGGCAAGAGGGTTTTGTCTAAATGAGTTCACTTACTTGAGAGATCCTTGGAACTGGCTGGATTTCAGTGTCATCACTCTGGCGTGAGTATTTCTCCACATTGATCTGTGTATGACATTATAGGTGTGTCCAGAAAAACATCTACTTCTGCTTTATTGATTATGCCAAAGCCTTTGACTGTGTGGATCACAACAAACTGTGGAAAATTCTTTAAGAGATGACAATAGCAGACCACCTTACCTGCCTCCTGAGAAACCTGTATGCAGGTCAAGAAGGAACAGTTAGAACCAGATATGGAACAACAGACTGGTTCCAAATTGGGAAAAAAAAATACTCCAAGGCTGTATATTGTCATCCTGCTTATTTAACTTATTTGCAGAGTACATCGTGAAGTGCTGGGCTGGATGAAGCACAAGCTGGAATCAAGATTGCCAGGAGAAATATCAATAATCTCAGATACGCAGATGACACCACCCTTATGGCAGAAAGTGAAGAAGAACTAAAGAGCCTCTTGATGAAAGTGAAAGAGGAGAATGAAAAAGCTGGCTTAAAGCTCAACATTCAGAAAACTAAGATCATGGCATCTGGTCCCATCACTTCATGGTAAATAGATGGGGAAACAATGGAAACAGTGACATACTTGTGTTTTGGGGGCTCCAAAATCACTGCAGACGGTGATTGGAGCCGTGAAATTAAAAGATGCTTTTAGTTTTTGCTCCTTGGAAGAAAAGCTATGACCAACCTAGACAGCATATTAAAAAGCAGAGACATGACTTTGCCAACAATGGTCCATCTAGTCAAAGCTATGGCTTTTCCAGTAGTCATGTATGGATGTGAGAGTTGGACTATAAAGAAAGCTGAGGGATGAAGAATAGATGCTTTTGAACTGTGGTGTTGGAGAGGACTCTTGAGAGTCCCTTGAACTGCAAGGAGATCCAACTAGTCAATCCTAAAGAAAATCGGTCCTGAATATTCATTGGAAGGACTGATGCTGAAGCTGTAACTCCGATACTTTGGCCACCTGATGCGAAGAAGTGACTCATTTGAAAAGTGACTCATTTGCTGGGAAAGATTGAAGGCAGGAGGAGAAGCGGATGACAGAGGATGAGATGGTTGGATGGCATCACCGACTCAATGGACATGAGTTTGAGTAAACTCTGGGAGTTGGTGATGGACAGGGAGGCCTGGCGTGCTGCAGTCCATGAGGTCGCAAAGAGTTGGACATGATGACTGAGTGACTGAAGTGAAACAGGCTGTCATTCTGGGGGTGTTATCCTTATCTCTTTCCAGCTTCCTCATTTGGGACTCTGTGGCCCAGGGTCTCTTTGCCAAAGACTCTTGCTTTGGGAGTCATTTTCCAGGGTTAGTCCCATACCCTCAGGGAGAAGTTGGAGACCTTAAATCTGAGCTGATAATTGGTCTGTCAAAGTGGATCAGCTTCGTACCTCCTGAACATGAAGATCTTTCCCTGAGGAACCAGTGCCCAAGGAGATGGGTTGGCCACACACCATCTGCATGGTAGTACACAGAATCTTCTAGATCACAATGGTGTGGTGGTGGTTTAGCTGCTAAGTCATGTCCAACTCTTGTTATCCCATGGACTGTAGCCCACCAGGCTCCTCTGTCCATGGGATTTCCCAGATAAGAATATTGGAGTGGGTTGCCATTTCCTTCTCCAGGGAATCTTCCTGACCCAGGGATTGAACCCAGGTGTCCTGCATTGCAGGCGGATTCTTTACCACTGAGCCACCAGGGAAGTTTTTGCATCTTCTCAAAGAGGCCACTCTGAAAAATATTGCCATAATTAAATCAGGGTTCATGTCAGTCCATGGATGCAAGTGCCAGTAGATTCTCAGAGTCTGTTCTGGGTACTTCCTAGGCTTGTGTTGCCCAAAATTGTCCGTGTTTATGCTGCATAAATTCCCAAGACCCTCTTCATGCAGAGATGCTGACTGATTTCTGGTCCTACAGCTACGCTGGTGAAGTGACAGATCTCCGCGGGATCTCAGGCCTGCGGACGTTCAGAGTCCTTAGAGCTTTAAAAACCGTGTCTGTGATCCCGGGTGAGTGGCTTTAACCAGCATATTTACTCATAGAGCTTATATTGGTTTCTACAGCCTAACATCCCACTTTGATTTTCACAAACGGCCTATAAATTGCCAGAATATGGACTATTGTCCTCATTTAAGAGAGAAACTGAGGCCCAGAGAGTAGAAAACACAATCCCAAATCCTCATCACTAGAGGCAGTTGTGACCTGGAAACCTCGTGTCCTGATTCTTAGCCAGCGCTCTATCCAGAGTAACTCATGCTGTCCATAACGGACAAAAAGGTCAGGTCCTTGTTTTACATTCTCATTGTGGGATTCAGGCAAGCCTCCAGTCAGATTCTCATTTATACTTGAAACCCAAATGTAAGCTTGGAAACAGAGAAGAAGGGAAAAGGCAGTCCCAGGCTCTGGTGGTTGTCTTCCCCATTTTCATGAATCTGAACATTTAAGCCTCAGCCCTGCCTTCAGACCCACAGAAGAGAAAATAATTAGACAATTCTTGATTACAGACAATTCAGAAATGGAAATAGTCCCCCAGGGCTGATCTTATTGGGCTTCCAATATCTCTGTTACCACATGATACTCCTCAACCCCCTCTGGGTTGATGGAGGGGATGGTGAGGCCTGAGACCAGGTAATGGCCTTGAGATGGGACTCAAGGCTTCCCCCTTGTGGCCTAATGGGTTGTCTCCCCTCCCTCACCCAAAAACCCCTGCCCTCACCTGGAAACAGAAATACTTATGCTAGAGTAGAAGTCCCTTTCCACAGTTCTGCGTCTGGCTCTGCAGGAAATGACTGGAAAGTCTTTGCCAACTTCCACTGAACGAAGAAAATCATGAAGAATCATTTTCTTCATGAAGAGAATCACAGCAATAAGTAGTCAGTTCTTCCCCTTAGTATGTCTCTCACCTACTCAGCCAGGAAGACCCTGAGTTTTGTGTACAACACCTGGCCTATGGAGACTCCCCTCCTGCCTCATCTCTCTCCTGTACCCACCTCCAGAAGCTTCCTGTGGTTCCACAGATACTCATAGCTTTTGCTCATCACGCAGCCCCAGGCCACATTGCTCCTCTGTTAGGAAAGTCCCTTCTCCTCTTCACTCAATTCATACGCATCCTCAGGGTTCTGCCATGCTCTGACTTCCTCAAAGAGGCTCCCTGGTCCTTCCCATCTTCCTCAACCCCCAACCCGACCCTACTCCCACCCCCAGGCTTCTGTGATGGACTGTTTCTCTGTGTGCCCACCTACTCACTAATGCTATCGAGTTCTCTCTCACTCGTCAGACAGCCCCACAACAGACCAGTGCCTTAACCATTGCTTGGCTCCTGAGAGGGAACCAAGCAGGGCAGAGGGTGCTCAGTGGATTATTTGGCCAAAAAGACAAGGCAAGGCTAGATCGCAGCTTGCTTCTCTGCTTAGAGCTCTTTCTGTTACTTAGAAATCTGCTTTTCCAAAGAAGGTGATTTCCTTTGCCAGAGCAATAAATTATCCTTCCTTAAACAAGCAGGGGCCCCATCTGAGCAGCTATGCGGCTATGCTGCTCAGATTCTCTGTTTCTTCCTCAGTGGCTCTCAGTGTCTCTCATGGCCTCACTCTATTGCTGTGCTCATCCCTCTGTCTTTCTGTCCCTGTCTTGTTCTATCTCCCTTGTATCTCTCCCTCCCTCCCTCCATTTCGTCTTCTTCCTTTTCTTCCACCTCCTCCTCTTTCTTTCCTTTTCCTCCTCTTCCTCTTTTCCTCCTTTCTTCTTTTCTTCTTCTCCTCCTTTCTCTTGCTCTCTCTCACACACCAATGTTCCTATGGCCCCAAGCCTCAAGCTGCCTCCCAGGACTGAGATAAGGACAGACTAATAGATACCAAATGACTGGAGTGAAATTGGCAGCCTCATGCTAGGGCTAGTACCTGGAGCACAGCAGGTACTCAATAATTATTTTTTCATCAAATTGCTACTGTCTGGAATTTATTCACTTTAAGAAGATTTTAATAATGCATAGTCTGGGTCTCAGTTGCCTCATCTTTACAATTGGACAATATTCTCTTCCTATCTGCCTCTCAGGCTTATGGCAAGGTTCAAATGAGGAACTGGGCTTGAAACTGCCCTAGAGTTTGTAAAATATCTCACACCTGTGTGTAATGAAAGGGTAGGAAGGCTAAGATGCAAGCGTGCCAGGCACACGTGTGTGCTCTGTGTGTGCGACGTCATCCACGTAGAAGTATCACTGTCATCTTCCCACAGGGCTGAAGGTCATCGTGGGGGCCCTGATCCACTCGGTGAAGAAGCTGGCTGACGTGACCATTCTCACTGTCTTCTGCCTGAGTGTCTTTGCCCTGGTGGGCCTGCAGCTCTTCAAGGGCAACCTCAAGAACAAATGTGTCAAGAACTGCACCGTCGTCAATGAGACAGCCAGTTACTCCTCTCACAAAAATCGGGAGTGGAATTACTGCCAAGAGGACCAAGGTCTGGTTGGTGGGGAGTTTGACGCCTCTTCATACCTGTGCAGACATATATTTTGATTGAAATTCTTCTCATGAGTTGTGTTTTACTTTGGGGCCCCCCCATTCTCGGTTGTCCAGTGTCCCTTTCACAAGGAAATGAGTCCAGAGGCAAGTCATTCTGCCTCTGCTGGAGGATTCTGCCTCTGCACAAGGTTGAGGCCACAGCTCAGCTTCTCTCTTCCCAGATGAGACATTTCCCCTTCCCAGCTCTCAGCATACCCACGGAGGGCGCGCAGTCAAGAATATCCTCCTTGCTCAGGCAGAAGTCTCAGCAGGTGTTGCTTTCACCACTCAAGGCTTGAGTTGAGGGTTGAGAACCATATGTGAGACTTCTGCTTCTTCCTTTATTTTGCAGATTACTATACCAACAAGGAAGGCACTTCTGATCCCTTACTCTGTGGCAATGGATCTGATGCAGGGTGAGTGTTCAAGCCATAACAAAACACCAGTGCCCAGCAGCCCTTTCTCCTTTTTGTCATCAGTTCTTTCTGGGTGAAGCCTACGTTGAAAGTCCCGAGGAAAATGTGGAAATTAATAAGCCATGGCCTCTGCCATCCCAGGTTCATGGGAAGAGAGTATATGAGTAAGCTCTTGTTATGAAACAAACATCCCCAAGATTTTTGTGACTTAAAACACCAGCCATTTATTTAGCTCAGTATTCTGTGCATCTGCACCTTGGGCTGAGATCAGCCTGGTGTTCCTCTGACATTGACTGGACTCATTCATGCATCTGCAGACAATGGACAGATTAGCAGGGGTCCAGCTGATCCAGGATGGCCTCAGCTTGGGTGTCTTGTCTCTGTTCCTCATGGTTTCTCACCCCCCAGCAGACTAGCCCAGGCTTTTTCTCCTATTGGAGGCAGGATTCCAAGAGAGAGAATGGAAATGTGCAAGGTCTCTTGAGGCCTAGGCTTACAACTGGCATAATGTCACTTCTACTGCATCCTGTTGACCCAAGTTGCAAGGCACAAGTGAGTCCAGATCCAAGAAATGGAGGAACAGACTCACCTCTTGATGGGAAAACTTGCAACATCATATTGAAAGGGGTATGGAGACAGGAAAGGGAATAATTGTGGTCATTTTTGCAAACAATCTGCCCAAGAAAGGAAGTAATATTTATTAAATATGTTTTGTGTCAAATGCTCTTCATTTAGTTGTCACAACTCCATCACATGGGTTTCATTATCCTCATATAATTGAGGAAGAGACACATGCCTCAGACTTTGCAATTTCAAATTCTTTCAGCGGCCAGACACAAAACAACATGTGTCTAGAATGTGAGGAATGGGCTGGGTGGGTACCAAGACCATGAGAGTTCACGCGCCAGCCAAAGTGGCAGCCACTTCCCAGTTCAGCTTTTGGTTATCATGTGGAAACATGGATCCACTGCTTCCAGATGATCCAGGTTTTTAAAAGAGAGACAGGAAATTTCGATTTTTATGTAAACTTTCTTAACTATAAACATTGACTACAAATTCCAAAAAATATCTACATATGGTGGGCCAAACACAATATTTTAGCAATGCAAATTCAGCCAGCAATCTGCCAGTTTGTGAGCTCTGATGCATATACATAAAGATGCTGTGCTCTGGAGAACCAGTACTGTCCTAGAGGCTCCCTGGGCTGGAAAAACACAGCAAGATGATGGTGTGAGGCAGGGAGGATGTCAAGGAAGGTTTCCCAGAGGTGGTGAGGTTGAAGGGCAAACAGGATGTCTCCAGGCTGGATGAACAAGAGATGGTTTGGATGGTACCATTCCAGGTGGCAGAATAGAATGTGAGACAAAGCAAAGGCACATGGGACTCCTTAGGTCTGCCTGCTGCTTTGTGGAGCAGGTATGAGTAGAAAGAGATTAGGCAACAGATGAGAAAGGCTCATCCCTGCCCATCTCCATGGCAGGGGTGTCTGGAAGCCCAGGCCCACACAACCCCTTCCCCGAATGGCTAACAGCCCTATATTGCGTAAGTAGCACAGGGTGGGGCATGTTGGAGTTCAGCCTTCATCAGTTCCCTAAGAAAACAATCTCATCAAGAGCCGAGGGGTGGGACTAACAGAAGAATTTGAGCAACACAGGCCCCCTGGCCTCTTTCTTCATAAATGCACTTGGCATTTCGTTCTAGAGCTCAGGAAGAGGGTTGTTCTGATGTCAGTTTTCATTTGCCCTTGACTTAATTGAAACCGAGGATCTGTCAATGTCCTTTTCCCATCTGGTAATGACATTTCTCACGAGGATGGTTCCATAGTAACCCATACACTGACTGTGGTAAAGCTGTGAGGTCCGCCCGTGGGGCCCCGCTCTGACTCCGAGAGAGACCAGCTATCCTAACGGGTAGGTCCTGGCCAGGCGGGAAGAAGTGGAAAGGCCTGGGAAAGGCCTGGGGTGTCAAGTAGAGGCCAGCTTAGGTGACGGGCAGAGAGAACCTTGGTGGGCATGCTGTGAACACCAAGCCTGGGTTCTGTGCTGAGCCACAGAGAAGTCAGAGACCTGAGCAAAAGCCCATACTGACCAATGGCACTGCAGGGAGAAAGTCTGAGGTCTCAAGGTGGAGAACAAGTACCAGGAAATACTTGATGGTTTTCAGCATTCTTTCACATGTATTATTCTAGTCCATGTTTTTGGTAGCTTCTGGTTAAAAACAGCAAGAATTTTAATTCTGCATTTTACATATAATATTTACTATGCTGAAGGTACCTTGCAAGAGCCTTTGCACCATGGTCTCATTTAATTCTCTTGAGCAGTTAGCTGTTGATGCATAGCAGCTATAGTGGGGTTCTACAGAAGGCAGAGATAGGCTGCCTTAGCATTAAGTAGCAAACCTACAGGTAATGGGTTAACTAGCTCCTTGGGAAAGTGAAACCAAGAGAGTGTCCTTATATGTGGGTCTACAGAGCCTGGGAACTTGCAAATCTCCAACCAAAGTTGGAGATAGATAGAACTGGGATTGGGTTACAATCAAGTTGTCAGGCCCTAATCAATTGTATGGGTTCCTGCCTGTGTGTCTGCATGAATGTCTGGAGTAAGAAGATCCCTCAGAGACGGGTGTTGGTGGAGGAATCCTAAAGTAGAATCCCTAATTAAGAAAAAAAGCATTACCGTCTCCTCAGCCAGGTCATCCCACACAGGTGGAAAGGATCACTCACATGCCTTGAGCTTAGAGATGCTTCCCGACATCAGCTTAGCTGCTTATAATGAGAAAGAGGGACGTGGAGCCTTCCCCACCCCAGGACTCAGCAGGCAGTCATCTTCAGTTTGGCCTTTCTTCATAGATCAGTCTTCATAAGCTACTTGACAATTTTATTTCTCCTTTGAAATAAATCCATTGGCATCTGTGTGGTTTTAGACTACTGACTTCTTCTTTCTGAACCCCAGCTTCTGCATCTGTTTTTTTTTTTAAAGGATTATTGAGATGATTAAATTATAGCATTTGTGAAACACTTAGGAGAGGGAGAGGCTCAGTTATTCGGAAGTGGTGTCTTTATTGTTACATCTAATTGGTCAGTGAACTTGGCTAAGGTGTGTCCTCCTTTGAAAGACAACTCTGCAAGTGATGCCAACTGACTCAGGTTTTACTGACTGTCCCTCTTGCAGTGTGAATTTGCAAAAAGCTTATGAGGTCTTGTCTGGGCCAGCTAGTCTTCTCCAGGCCATTTCTCTCTGCATGAAACTCTGAATTGAAGGTATTATGTTACTGGGGCAAGGCCAGGCTGTGTGTGTGCGGTGGGGAGTCGGGGAGACAGGGGCAGAATCCCCTACTAGGCCCAGAAAAGTGGACTTTTGTCTAACACGCAGAAATAAATTTTCTGAGGAGATACACACATACTGACAAAATGAAAGACTTTTTTTTGTAAACGAGTGCTTGAGCAGAGCATTTTTTTTTTTAGCAGAGCATTTTTTTTTTTTTGTAAATGGGTGTTCTTCCTATGGCTTCCAGTCTCAGGGTTTATGCAGGTGGTGCTGGTTTTCCAGGTTGCCTCTGGCCAATCATTTTGCTCATGCCCATATTTGGTCTGCCTCAGGGCCCTTCCTGGTGGTGCACACATCTCTCAATCAAGACGGATTCCAGAGCAAGGGTTTCTGGGAGGTTTGCAGGATTATTAGGGGTTGGTGTCTGCTCCCTCCTTTTGGTCCCTCCTGAATTCTTCCAGTTGGTTTTGGAGGCAGTTTGTAGTTTCCTTAGTGGGACTTCTTGTCGTAACTCATGTAACAAGTTATTTTTGTGTCTGGCCATGGTGGGCAGTTTTGGTGAGTGGTTTCCTAACATTATTATCCCACTTAATGGGCAAAAGAAACTGAAGCCTAAAGAGGCTGAATGTCCAAGGTGACTCAGCTAATGAGAATAAGGCTAGGCCTTGAGCTCCAGTCTTTGACTTCAAACCCTCAGGCCTTCTGGCAGCCCTGGACTGTCTTGGCCCCAATAAACAGAAGTCTGTGTGATTGACAGCCTTATCTGTTCCTGCCGCAGCCACTGCCCTGAAGGTTACTTCTGCCTTAAGACATCTGACAACCCAGATTTTAACTATACCAGCTTTGATTCCTTCGCTTGGGCTTTTCTCTCACTGTTTCGCCTCATGACACAGGATTCCTGGGAACGCCTCTACCAGCAGGTATTGATCTGCATGTCTCCATACACACTCGGTTGGCATTTGGAGCGTTTGTTGCATGGCTACGTTTTTTCCTGGAGGGCTCTGACCACGTCAGGGGGCCATGTTATCTGCGTACACATTTCTCTTTTTTTTCTCTTGAATCTGCAGACCCTGAGGGCTTCTGGGAAAATCTATATGGTTTTTTTCGTGCTTGTTATCTTCCTGGGGTCTTTCTACCTGGTCAATTTGATCTTGGCTGTGGTCACTATGGCATATGAGGAGCAGAACCGGGCAACCATTGATGAAATTGAAGCCAAGGAGAAGACGTTCCAGGAGGCCCTGAAGATGCTCCGGACAGAGCAGGAGGTCAGTGAGGGCTGGACCTTTGTGAAGTCTGTTGTAGGCCTTTCACAGTTGGGCAGACATCTGGACCAGTGTCTTACATTAAGGCTGTCATTTTAGGGAACCATGGCAAGATTCATCTTATCTCAGGGACTATATTAGGTTAGATTTTCTCAAAAAAGAACCCAAATGAAGAGCCTGTGCAAGTGATTCACTGAGGGGTGCGCTTAGGCGGAGATCAAAGTTAGCAGGATGGAACAAGGGAAGAATTAAATAAGGCAGTGGCCTCAGCTAGAGACTGCTTTGACCTGATCCCACGGGGAACTCCAGGGTATGACTTGTTCCACAGAGGTAGCCCTACCTGGAGGCAAGAGGACTGGCCCTTCATACCTCCATGCTTGCTCAAGCCAAATGTACAGTCAAAGGAAATTTTCTGCAGAATCCTGCAGCTGTAACCCATTTACTAATGGGTTACTAAATTAGTAATGTTTACTAACATTCAAGCAGCTGGAGATGAGGGTACTGACCTGGTAAAGGAAACCTGGGCAGGGCATCAACAGAGTTTACTACAAGGGCATGAATGAGGGAAGTGACCTAGAGGTGGCTCTTGCTGCTATGTCTCAATCCAACCACCGCTCCGGTCCTGAACAGGCCTCCTCTGTTGAGAAGCCCTCACCCACCGTCTGGGGGACATGCGTTTATGCTGAGCACATCCAGATACTGTCGGCTACAGCTGCTATTCTCTCCCCTCAGGTGCTGGCAGCGCTGGGGGTCGACACAGCCTCTCTCCAGTCTCACAATGGATCCCCCTTGGCCTCCAAAACTGCCAGTGAAGGAAAACACAGAATGAAGTCAAGGGTGTCAGAGGGCTCCACAGACGACAACAAGTCACTCCGGTCTGAGTCTTACAACCAGCACCGAACGGTAAGGCACTCAGGCTTGTGCCTGAAAGATAACCCACTTTTGCAGCTTCCATGCACAATACACTGAAGTGGAAAGAGGTTGGTAGCAGAGAGATAACTGGAGGCACAGAGCCTAGGAGGATGTTTTGATAATCCACCCCCTATCCCCCCACCACCACCAACAGTGGCCTAAACTAGGGCAGGGATATTATGGATGGGGAAAAGTGTGGATTAGAAAGACTTTTATGGAAGCTAGAGGGAATCAACCAGACTAGGACTGTGGAATGTTGCAAAAGAAGGGAGAAGTCCAAAATGACTCGCAGGTTTCCAGGTTGGCCACTTAAGTAGGTGGTGATTCTAAGAGAGGCACACCAGAGGAAGAACTCTGGATTATAGATAGGCCAGGTGGTTTGAACATGCTGACCATGAGGTGTCTGCGAGCCTGCTGGGCGTCAAGGGTCAGCTTCCTTCTGACACTCTCATCTGCAGTTCTGGAGCAGGAGAGGGGTCCTTGTGCATGGTGCTGAAATCATTTAAAAGCTTCTTTCTAACCTCATGCCTCAGCTCCTCCAGCTCAAGTTCTCACCTACTGTTGGCCCAGGAGATTCTGGCACCTGTCTCATGGTAACAATCCAGCCTGGGAATACCTTCAGGACCTCGTTTCAGACCCAGTAGCAATTTTCCCTCTCATCATCACCTGCTACCTCCCACTCCAAGAGTCGCGGTACTCACCTGGTTTCCTCCCATCAGCTCCCTCTCCCTTGAAAGTCTCGTGTACCCCAGATGTACCCTTTCCACAGGCCTGAGAGATAATAACCCCTTTGTGGTAGAGCAGGCCCCACACTAGCAGTATGCGAAAGGGGCTTGACATGGTTATTTTTCAGAGCTGCTGGATCTCGCTTCCCTCTTGATCTCTTGTCCTGGTGCTCCTCTGAAAGATGCGTCATTTTTGGAATAGGATCTCGACAACCCCCAGACTTCTGTGTGCATGTCCACACGCAGACACGCTCCCACGCACTCTGGCCTCGGTGACACCCACACACCAGCATTTATGAGGGTCTGCTCTGCCTCTTTTGTGCAACACCTGGCATGAACAGGGCACAGTTCAGAAGCTGTTTCAAACTGGGGTTTGTCTGGAGCTCTGACAACCTCAGGGCAGGATGAATCCCAGCTTCTGTGGACATGTCAGTGACACTCTGAACTGGGCTTTAATTTCTGGCAGTCAACTCCACATAGATTAGCACTTGGATGTCCAATAATTGTCTGGTGTATGTGTGTGCTTGTCTCTCTAGCTAGATTTACCTTCAAAGGGCAAAAGAGGAAACATCCCTTTCTAATTCAACAACACTAGGTGCTTGGTATAAAGAGTTGACTAAAACATGGCCCATTTTTCAAGAACTTCCACTTGGGTGGAGGAGGCAGATATAAAAACAGCTATGTGTTGAATACTATATTAGGGACAGATAAATGTTGTTTGGGGAATAGGAGCAGGAACATCTATTCTTATGAGGGTGAGAGTGTATCAGGAAAGGCTTCATGAAGTAGGGGATAATTGAAGTTCTTAGTAAATAGTAAGTCCTCCAGTAACTGAGGACTGGGAGGGTTTGAGAAAGAGTGTTTTCCAGGCAGAAAGATCATGTTTGTTCTAAGGACAGGGAGATGTTGTTTGGGTACTTCCTTAGTGCTAACTGGTTGGAGTTTCTGTTTGTTAAGGCATTCCCTTCCTTCTTTCCCAGGTGCGTTATTGTAGTAAATAGACCATAGGCAGTTTTAATAAAAAGCCATTTTCTGATCAGCAGTAATGAGAGGGAGATTGGGGTAGCACTTAGCAGAGAGATGCAGCAGGGCTTTCAGGGAACACACAGGAGACCAGTTGATCTGCTTGAATGATTTTAAGGCAAGTCCAGTATTTAGATTCAGAGGCCATTGTCCACCATTTGCCAAATAGATTAATTCTGAAATATTAGGTTGTGGCCAAGGAGACACGGCTTGATAAATACAGGACCAAAATTTTCTTCTTAGTTTCTTGGTTTGCTTAGTGCCCAAGTGCATATGACTCAGTTGTCCCATCTTTAATAAGGACTTGCCAATTTTGCTCCTTTGCTTCAAAAGTAGGAAGGATACATAGATTTTATGAGTTCACAGTCCTTGGACATATATTCTAGACAAAGAGTGCTATATTTTTAATACTGAATTATAATGAAGATTGTTGTGCAGGACTAGGCTCCATCTCATCAAGAAAGCAAACTTCAATTCTGAGGGAGATGGGGATAGGTCAAGAGGGCTTTAAGTGACAAAGTGTCCCAACTTTAATAATTTAGTAAGTAAAAGAAATTAAGTAAGGGAGGGGAAATTCAGCAATATGATCTGAGTTTGATAGGAAGTCAACGTTTAGATTTTAGAAACACTTTCCATGAAGAGAAAACCAAATATTATATATTAATGCATATATGTGGAATCTAGAAAAATGTTATAGGTGATCTTATTTGCAAAGCAGAAATAGAGATACAGACGTAGAGAACAAACCAGTTCAGAAGGGTGGTGGGAGGAACTGGGAGGTTGGGATTGACATATATACACTACTATATATAAAATAGATAACTAATGAGAACCTACTATGTAGCACAGGGAACTCTCCTCAAGGCTCTGTGGTGACCCTAAATGGGACGGAAATCCAAGAAAGAGGAGATACATGTACATGTATAGTTAACCCTGGTGACTCAGACAGTAAAGAATCCGCCTGTGATGCAGGAGACCTAGGCTCAATCTCTGGGTTGGGAAGATCCCCTGGAGAAGGGAATGGCAACCCACTCCAGTATTCTTGCCTGGAGAATCCCATGGACAGAGGAGTCTGGCGGGCTACAGTCCATGGAAAGAGTTGGATGCAACTGATAACTAACACTTTTTCTTTCACAGTTGATTCACTTTGCTGTATAGTAGAAAGGAACACAACATTGTAAAGCAACTATACTTCAATAGAAATTAGTTTAAAACAAGAAAGAAGCACTTTCTATGAGCTGAGGACAGAACTGATAAGTTGTCTGGTCAGGTTCATGGTTGTGGGAACCAGCCAACCCAGCATACTAACCCTCCAGGGGCTCGAGGCCTATGAATTAGCTCCTTTCCTCTGGCAACTGTACACCATACGATTCCCTGGGAAGAAGATTTTGATGGGAAATGTTTATTGATTTGGAGGAATGGCACTATTCTTCCAGGAAATTAGACTGCAACTCTCCCTTCAATCTCCCCATTGTTGACTGTTCAACGCTTGCCTCGAGGGATCCTGGAAGCTCATTATATTACAAAGCTCTTGTCTCCTCCTTTGCAACACAAACTCTCACACCCTTATAGGCTGAATCTAATGAATTGTCAGACCTAATTTTCAGAAAATAAAGAGCGCTCGTTCATTCAACAACCATTTACCAAGCTTGTTTCTGTATTGGTGTACATAACTGTCTCCTGAGGTCACAACTTTGCACTGAAGCGGGGAACTTAAGATACCTTTGTCCAGCCCCATGGCCAAAGATTGGCAAATAACTGACCCACCTGGGTGACAAGTTTGTCCTCTGACATAGCCTTGGCCATGATGGCCTATTTGCTGATCTTGAGCACCTTGCAGTCTCTTTTCAGTGTTGGCCTTTTCCCAGACTGAGTTAAGAATATTCTTTTCCTCTCTTCCTTCTCTGCGTACACCTAGAGCACTCCATAGATCTGTGTCTTTAATTTTGCACAGGAGGGTCATGAGGCTGAAGGCAGGGAAGTGGGAGTGGGTGGAGGGAAGTGTTGAGTTCCAGATTTGCCTGCAGGATGATCTTCCAGGCTACCTTCTTTCCTGCTTTTTTGGGGCAATGCCCAGTCTTTCCTAGGCCTCACCACTGGGAGACGCCGGGCTAGCCATGGCAGTGTGTTCCATTTCCAGGCCCCTGGCCGAGACATCTCATTCCCTGATGGGGTCACAGATGATGGAGTCTTTCCTGGAGACCATGAAAGCCATCATGGCTCTCTGCTGATGCTTAGGGGTGCAAGCCAGCAAGGCCCCCTCCCTAGGAGTCCACTGCCTCAAACCCTCAACCATGGCTCAGGGCGTGGAGAAGATGGAGCTCCCAAAATGACCACTGGAGAGCTTGCCCCTGGAGTCGTCGAAGTCTCGGTGAGTTTGTGAATGCTCCAGGCTCTCTGGGGCTGCTCTGCAGCTAGAGGCCTCAGGCCAAAAAGCCTTGTGTGTTACCCATGGAAGGATCATTTAGACATCGCTCTGCCCAACTCCTCCCAGTTACCCTCATTCTACAGGCAGGACAGGTGAGACCCAGAGGGAGTGATTGGATTTACCTGAAATCAAACCTGTCTTCTGGTTTACTCTGTAAAGAATCTGCCTGCAATGCAGGAGACCCAGGCTTGATCCCTGGGTTGGGAAGATTCCCCTGGAGAAGGAAATGGCAACCTACTCCAGTATTCTTGCCTGGGAAATCCCATGGATGAGGAGCCTGGTGGGCTACAGTCCATGGGGTCGCAAAAGAGTCAGCCATGACTTAGTGACTAAACAACAAGTGATACAGACTATTTTCCAACTGCTCTAATTTCTTTCCCCCTGGAGTTTCTCTGTCCCTCTTCCCTATCACTGCTTTAGAGATAGGCCTATTTGCTCCCTGGATGAGTATGAAAAAAAAAAATGAAATGTTCTTCTTTTCTTGCCTGCAACTCTGTGCAAACTATCTTGGGCTTGACAATTAAGACTCAGAGAAATCCTGGGAGGAGCCCTGGACAGATCTTAGCAGAAGCAGAGTATCCCTAACTTGACTTGGAGAAGAAAGAACTTGGCAAAATGCACAAATTAAGCAACAGTGACTAACTGGCCAACACTCTTAATAGAATAATCACAGAGTTTAATGGCAAATGAGAGACTCCTGCTCTGATTGGAGCTGTGATTTAATTAAACTCTCCCTCCAGCTTCAACACTTGCTTGTCTGTTTTTCTTTTGCCCTCTGGCCAGTCCAGGACACAGGGTGGTTTGCACACAGACTTCTGAGCTGACCATTATATGGCTCTAGTGACTCGGCTAAGTCTCACAGAGTTACCTTAGCTCCAACCCTGACTGGATGTATGGGATTCAGAGTCCCAGCAAGAAACAGATAAGCCACTGCAGTGGGCAACTGGAGTTTATGGAAGTTTATTGAAGAGGTGTGCTCTGGACTCAAGAACAAAGAAGGGGCAGTGAAGCACTGAGAGGCTAGCCACAGTGGGAAGCTGTAACCCACCTAGGCTGCAGGAATGAGGGGAAGAACCAGAGCCCAGCAAGTGCTGCCACTTTATGTGAGAGGCGGCCTAACAGAAGGTGGCCCAGCAACAGCCCAGCAGAGAAGTAGCCAGCTGGCAGATAGTGACTCCTCCCTCCTCTCAGCCTCTGATCTCCTATCTGTGCCTCCCACTGGCCAGACCTGACCAGAACCAGAGGGTGAGGGTGATTCAGTTTGCCCAGGTCACCCTCCCCAAGTATGGAGCAGGGCAGAGATGGTGGAGGGTAGGTCCTCTGAGGATCAACCGAGAATCGCCAACCCGGAGCCCTCAGGTCAGCTCCAGGCTGTGGGAGGTACTTTAACACTCTGGAAAATGCCTCATTCAAGAAACCTGGTTGTTATTCTGTGGATTGCCACTTTCCTAGATATTCCAGCCTTGATTCATTTTAGTGAAATTATCAACTAGTGCAAGATGAACTCCTTAAGCCCTTCCACGTCACATGGACCTGAACTTCATTCACAGTTGTGCCATTAGCAAGTCCCTTAAATTCTTCAAGCCTCCATATTTCCTCTTGTAAAAACCTTATTAAAAGGTTTCTAAATGGCTAGAGGGTTAAGTGGAGTCACAGAGCCCTTTCATTTATATATTTATATATATATATATGTCTGATCAATAATAGCAGTAGATGCTAGAACCTTCTGTTGAGTCCTCATGGTTGAGAACTTTCCAAACTTTCTTTGTATGTATGAAGTACTTACTATGAGCTTCACCTACAGCAGGTGCTCAGTAAACACTTGTTGAATTTGTATTCTGAATGGTTTGTGCAGTGCTGAGTCAGCATCTATGAACCTGGGACTCCCCACATCTAGGGTATGTGTGTGACTAGAGTTAGGGGCCTGGCACAGAACCCAGACAGAACTTCCAACAAAGGCCCAGAGAGGGAAGAATCAAAAGGATTGTGTCAGGAACGAAGAACTGGACAATCAAGACACATAAGCATTCCCTCAGAAAGAGACCATGTAGAATTGGAACCAGGTCATGTACTGGGGAGAGATACGGGCCTCTTAGGAGGGAGGTCAAGGAGCCCTATTGTGGTGTAGGAGTTCTGTGTGGATGTCACATACACATCCCAGCAGAAGTCCAATAATGACTGCCTGGCCCGATGCCTCTGATTGCCCACCTCCCTTTGGTAAACACCTCAGAGACCCTTGAAGCATCTCTATCTCTGCTCTGGTGCTCAGGTACCTATCCTAGAACAAGAGTCAGCAAAGCCTCAGGTGAGCCCAGGTCATCTGTCAACTCAAACCCAGGCTCCAGTTGGATCCCAGCTCTGTGTCCTATTCTTCATGCCTGAGCTCTTATCCCAAGTTCATGCAGCAGACCCTTTACTCCAGGCGTGACTGCAGAGGATCATAGCTTCACTGGGCAGCTTGCAACCATCCAAGATAGGCCAATAAGAGGCTGAGTGATCAGTCTTTGCCACTCTATTTCTGTCCCAGCAGGCATCTGATGCAGGACAGAAGACTTTCCTAACAGCAGACTACTTGAATGAACCTTTCCGAGTCCAAAGGGCAATGAGCGTTGTCAGTATCATGACCTCTGTCCTCGAGGGTAAGTATTGCTCATTGGAACTTCTTTTCAGTATGCCATGATAAGGCCCCTTATATGCAGAAGATGGGATGCCCCAAACTTGTGTCGAAGGGCACTCATCTCTGTGTCCTGGGATCATAACTATTACTCTTTTTATGCTCTCATTCCATTACCCTTTATCAGTGTTTTTTTTTTTCAAATTTATTTTTAATTGGAGGATAATTGCTTTACAATGTTGTGTTGGATTTCTGCCCTACAACAACATGAATCAGCCTATCAGTGTGGTTTTTTAAATGTGGATAAATTTTCAAAAATAATAGAATCCTGTGAATGAAATCCTCTAGTTCCTTTCATATTCAAATTAACATCTGCTTTATTTTGTTTTTGTTCAGTTCCTAAGTTGTGTTTGACTCTTTGTGACCCCATGGAATGCAAGATGCCAGGCTCCTCTGTCCTCCACTATTCCCTGGAGTTTGCTCAAATTCATGTCCATTGAGTTTGTGATGCTATCTAACCATCTCATTCTCTGCCACCCCCTTCTCCTTCTGCCTTCAATCTTTCCAAGCAACCAGGTCTTTTCCAATGAGTCAGCTGTTCGCATCATGTGGCCAAATTATTGGAGCTTCAGCTTCAGCATCAGTTCTTCCAATGAATACTCAGGGTTGATTTCCTTTAGGATTGACTGGTTTGATCTTGCTGTCCAGGGAATCTGAAGAGTCTTCTCCAGCACTACACTTCGTAAGCATCAATTCTTTGGTGCTCAGTCTTCTTTATAGTCCAACTCTCACATCTGTACATGACTACTGGAAAAACAATAGCTTTGACTATATGGCCCTTTGTCAGCAAAGTGATGTCTCTGCTTTTTAATACGCTGTCTAGTTTTGTTATAGCGTTTCTTCCAAGGAGCAAGCATCTTTTAATTTCGTGGATGCAGTCACCATCTGCAGTGATTTTGGAACCCAAGAAAATAAAGTCACTGTTTCCACTGTTTCCCCATCTATTTGCCCTGAAGTGATGGGACTGGATGCCATGATCTTAGTTTTCTCAATGTTGAGTTTTAAGCCAGCTTTTTCACTCTCCTCTTTCACTTTCATCAAGAGGCTCTTTGGTTCCTCTTAACTTTCTGCCATTACAGTGGTATCATCTGCATATCTGAGGTTGTTGATATTTTTCCCAACAATCTTGATTCCAGTTTGTGATTCATCCAGCCCAGCATTTTGCATGATGTACTCTACATGTAAGTTAAATAAGCCTCGATGTACTCCTTTCCCAATTTGGAACTAGTCAGTTGCTCCATGCCCAGTTCTAGCTGTCACTTTTCTTGACCCACATACAGGTTTCCCAGGAGACAGGTAAGATGGTCTGGTATTCCATCTCTTTAAGAATTTTCTACAATTTGTTATTATCCATATAGTCAAAGACTTTAGCATAGTCAACAAAGCAGAAGTACATGCTTTTCTGGAATTCTCCTGCTTTCTTCATGATCCAGCAAATATTGACGATTTGATCTCTGCCTTTTCTAAACCCAGATTGCACATCTGGAAGTTCTTGGTTCATGTACTGCTAAAGCCTAACTTGAAGGATTCTGAGCATAACCTTGCTAGCACTGAAGTGAGTGCAATTGTATGGTAGTTGGAACATTCTTTGGCATTGCCTTTCTTTGGGATTGGAATGAAAACCGACCTTTTCCCATCCTGGGGCCACTGTTGAGTTTTCCAAAGTTGCTGCCATATTGCAACACTTTAACAGCATCATCATTTAGGATTTTAAATAGCTCAACTGGAATTCCATCACCTCCACTAGCTTTGTTTGTAGTAACACTTCCTAAGGCCCACTTAACTTCACATTCCAGGATGAGCTCTAGGTGAGTGACCACACCATCATGGTTATCCAGGTCTTAACACCTTTTTGGTATAGTTCTTCTGTGTATTCTTGCCACCTCTTCTTAACCTCTTCTGCTTCTGTTATGTCCTTGCCATTTCTGTCCTTTATCATGCCCTTTATTGCATGAAATGTTCCCTTGATATCTCCAGTTTTCTTGACAAGATCTCTAGTCTTTCCCATTCTGTTGTTTTCCTCTATTTCTTTGCATTGCTCATTTAAGAAGGCCGCCTTATCTCTCCTTGCTGTTCTCTGGAACTCTGCATTCAATTGGGTATATCTTTGCATTTCTCCCTTGCCTTTCACTTCCCTTCTTCCCTCAACTATTTGTAAAGCCTCTTTAGACAACCACTTTGCCTTCTTGCCTTTCATTTTCTTTGGGATGGTTTTGGACACTGCCCCTTGTACAATGTTACGAACCTCCGTCCATAGTTATTCAGACACTCTGTCTACCAGATCTAATCCCTTGAATCTATTTGCCACCGTCACTGTATAATTATAAGGGACTTGATTTAGGTCATACCTGAGTGGCCTGGTGGTTTTCATACTTTCTTCAACTTAAGCCTGAATTTTGCAATAAGGAGCTCATGATTTGAGCCGCAGTCAGCTCCAGGTCTCATATAGAGCTTCTCCATCTTCAGCTGCAAAGAACGCAATCAATCTGACTTTGGTATTGACCATCTGGTGATGTCCATGTGTAGAGTCATTTCTTGGTTTGTTGGGAAGGATGTTTGCTATGACTAGCATGTTCTGTTGACAAAACTCTGTTAGCCTTTGCCCTGCTTCATTTTGTACTTCAAGGCCAAACTTGACTGTTTTTCTGGGCATCTCTTGACTTCTTATTTTGCATTTTAACCCCCTATGTTGAAAAGGGCATCTTTTTTTGGGTGTTAGTTCTATAAGGTGTTGTAGGTCTTCATAAAACTGGTCAACTTCAGCTTCTTTGGCATCAGTGTTTGGGGTATCAACTTGGATTTTTGTGATGTTGAGTGTTTGCCTTAGAAACAGAATAAGATCATTCTGTCTTTTTTGGGGTGACACCCAAGTACTGTGTTTTGGACTCTTTTGTTGACAATGAGGGCTGCTCCATTTCTTCTAAGGGATTCTTGCCCACAGTAGTAGATAGAATGGTCATCTGAATTAAATTCTCCCATTCCCATCCATTTTAGTTCACTGATTGCTAAGATGCTGATGTTCAATCTTGTCATCTCCTATTTGACCACGTCCAATTTACCTTGATTTATGAATCTAACATTCCAGGTTCCTATGCAATATTGTTCTTTATCTGCTTCATATGTATTCACAAAGTAAATTTTTTAAAGTGATGCAGAACTTCCCTGGTGGTCCAGTGGTTGAGACTCCATACTGCCACTGCATGGGAAGGAGGGGCATGGGTTCAATTTTTGGTTGGGGAATTTCCACATACCATGCAGTGTGGGGGAAAAAAGTGATCTAACATGCACTGGAGAATTTCAAGCTACCACTCAGGTTTGCAATAAATTTAACAGTCTTGAGTTTTCAAACATGGAAAAATTGTTCCAGTATATTTCATGGCTGTAACTTTTACATCTTATAACCTAATTTCTGTCTCAGGCTCATGCTGAGTGTTAGAAGGCAATTTCAGTAAATTAATTGTTAAGTTTACTAAATCCTTATTAATTCAGGGTTCCATCAATCAGGTAGGAATCCACTCAGTCTCCCCAAGGATGGATCCAAGTTCTAATTGCTGACAGCAAACCAAGAGATGGAGGAAGAGAGTGGCTACCTGGCACTTGAGTTCCCAAAGAGCATGGCCGTATCTTTCTTGCCCTGAGTATAAGACCTGTCTTCTTATCCAGCCTTTGTTTTGCCTCAGGGTGTGGAAAGCATGGCCTTAGTCATATCCAGTTATTTATCCCCTCTGGACAATTTTAAAATGTCCTATGCTGGAGGAGGGAGAAGGGAGCTTGGATGTTGGTGTGTCCCTGAGAAGGGGCCCTGGCTCTCCACCCAGTCCTGGGCTGAATTCTCACTGCAGGGGAGGACATGGTGGACAATAGACACCCAAAAAAGAAAGAAAGAAAAAAATCTGAGGGACTTGAAAACGGAGCCGATCAGTGCCTTACTTTCTAGGTGAACCCAGAGGTAGCAAGTCTTAGAGAGAGACTTGCATACCTGGCACAGCATATCTGTAGGGTAGAATGGGCCAAAAACATATCTGCATAGAGAGGGCATGAGGCAACCTCACAGGTTGCCGTGTGGCCCTGGCATTACAGGAGAGTATTTGGATGATCCCTTTGTTCCCACTTAAGGCTACAGAAGGAGATGAGTGAGAGTTAAACAGGGAGTAGCCATTTCCGTGGCTCTCCCACCAGCTACCAGATGGGAACATTGATGACTCATGTGAAATACACTTGGCAATGACTAAGGACCAGCTCAACCCTCCGCCAACCTTGAGATCCCCAGAACTCAGACACAACATTAGATAATGAGTAGTAACAGACTTTGAATTAACCAAAATTAAGTCCCCTAGTTGGGGACTTGATGCATAAATTGAATTCAGTTACAGGGGAAAAAAACCCTTAAGTCACATTTTTTGCCTACCTGTGTTTGTGTTTTGAAAAATGTGTACCTTTTCCAGTAACAACGGTGTGTATGCACTCTCATGTTATCTTTCCTCATAGATAACTATTTAATAATTACTCATCAGCAGAGAGTGAGAATTAGAGAGGAGGAGGGAGAAGTTGGAGGAGAGGGGAGGTAGTGAGAAATGCAGGTCTGGAAGACTGAAGGACTGAAATGGAGAAACACGGCAGGATTCTGGGCGGTGACAAGCTGGGAGCAGTCAACATAGTTTTGTTGTTTTTTTCTAACCCAGTTTAGTAGGTTGGGTGCAGGTACAGAGTTGTCTGCATGTTGGGTTTGTTCAGAGTTGGGGTTTTGCCAGGAAAGTACGATGGAGGAGGAGCTGGCAAGGGAAGTCAGAGTTGCAAGGGAGTATAAGGAGGGATAGACATGAAATCTGATCTGGGTAAGTTGAGAAGCAAAGACATGACCTCTATGAAGCAAAGCAGTTAAAAAGTGTACAGTCCATGGTTTGAAGGACCAAATGGGGACAGAGGTTGGGGTGCACTTGCTAGACTACAGGAAACGGCAATCAGAGCGAAAGAGGGTGAGCGCTGAAGTGGAGGTGGGAGGTGGTAGTTATTAGTAATTACAAGGTCTGGGGGCTGGCCATGGTGTGGGGTTCTGAGTCCAAGCCTGGCTGATAGTTATCACTGACCACACCTGTGATGCAGAACTGGAGGAGTCTAAACAGAGGTGCCCACCCTGCTTGACCAGCTTGGCTCAGAAGTATCTTATCTGGGATTGCTGCCCCACATGGGTGAAGCTCAAGACGCTTCTCTTCGCAATTGTGATGGACCCCTTTGCAGAGCTCACCATCACCCTGTGCATCGTGGTGAACACCGTCTTCATGGCCATGGAGCACTATGGCATGAGCCCCGCCTTCGAAGCCATGCTCCAGATTGGCAACATTGTGAGTGAGTGCCCTGGCAGCCGCTGCCCACGCTGTCAGGGCTGGGGCGGCTCTGGGTAGGGTGGTGGCATGCCCTCAGTCCATGGAGTGTTGATCTAGCTGGCTGAGAGCAAGGGAACAGTGTGGGAGATGTGTAGACACTGAGCACAGAAAGTCAAGTCTGGAGGACCAGGCTACGCTGGTGGGAATTGCTTTCAGATAAACAGTCCAGGGAGGTGGACTGCGAGAGCCCTGACTGAGGGGCAGCAGCTCCCCCTCCCCCCTTTACAGAACTTAGGAAACCCCACCCCCACCCCGCTGAATTCTCGGGATTGCAGCTGCCTCTACCTTGAAATGACGATAAATGCCACTTTCCCATCTAGAGGCAGCCTACGGACTTGCAAATTTCCTTCCAACTCTATGGCTTTTGTGACTGCAAAACACAGTGGCTGCTGTTTTTCAGTTCTGTCCTTTAAGAGCCAAAAGGGGCCGGGAGGGAGGGAAAAATAAAGAGAGGGCGGGGACCTGGGACTGTGGTTGCTGCCATCATGTAAGCGTCAGGGCGTCCAAACTTTTTTTTAATCTGGTTTAGACAGGACTCTCCTTTAAATTTTCCTCCGTAACTTTTTAGTATTATTTCCTTTTAACAAGATAAAATCCGTACCAGATTTCCCTACATGCTGAGTAAAGTATCAGACTCAAGTATCAGCCCGTGTCCCCACAGTAATAATAGCCAACTTTATTTGACCACCTACTTCAGACTCCACATAACCTCAGATGCTTCTCATGGGTTATCTCATTTTATTTTCAGAAAAAAACCCGATATAGTAGGTGCTATTATTATGCCCTTTCACAGATGGAAGAACCGAGGTGCGGGAGGTTAAATAATTTGCCCAAGGTCCTAGAGGTGAGCAAGTGGTAGCATCAAGATTTGAACCCAGGCCAACTGGCTCTGAAGCTCACACTTCTCAACTCTTGAGTGTTAATCCCCTTTACAGGACTGCTTGTGTGTGTGTGTGTGTGTGTGTGTGTGTGTGTGAGGGAGCGATTGTGCATGTGAGTGTACGTGTGTGTATGTGAGTATATGAGAATTGCACCAGAGCAAAGGGCCACACACATGCACACAAGGAAAGCGGAAGCTGAGAGGTCGGGGTCCTGCCTCCATGTCCCCCACAGTGTCCACTCCACTCGGTGGCTGACTAGGTCCACCAGGACCGTACAGCTCTTCTAGCTCCTTGCAGGCTGCAGACAGGTAGATGGAGGTGTCCCAGAGGAAATGTGACTTCTCTAGAAATCTCTCCTCTCCCCAGAATTCACGGATATAAAAAGGAGGCTGGTCAGTTCTGGGAGCCAGCTGTGCCTTGCGTTTCAGGAGCAAGCAGGCTGCTGCACTGTGCTGCCCTGTGCTGTGCTAGGCTACGCTCAGTTGCTCCATCATGTCCAACTCTTTGCAGCCCCATGGACTGTAGCCCACCAGGCTAGAATACTGGAGTGAGTTGCCATGCCCTTCCCCAGGGCATGTTCCCAACCCAGGAACAGAACTGGGGTCTCCTGTGTTGCAGGCAAATTCTCCAGCTGAACTACCTGGGAAGCCTCAGCATGCAGGCTAAGGAGACATATTCTATTTAAAGTTGATCTGAAAAGGGGAAAGGGAAAGAGAAGGGAGAGCTTATTGCCAAGAGTCATCATAGACCCCAAGGGTCCTATGGAAGAGATCTCTGAGCTCACATCTGATTTTACAGTTGGAGAAGTTAAGGCAGGAAAGACCAAAGGCCTTTACTGCTGTGACAGAGTCCAGAGTCGTTTTTCAAAAAGAAAGGCAGGCACCGTGTGCTGTTTATTATAAGTCAGGTGCTTTATAAATGTCATCTCAGCGTTGCAACAGGGCCATGAGATTATCACCATCTCACAGCCCAAAAGAGAGCATTAAGACCCAGGGAGGTTAAGTATCTTGCCAAGGTAACACAGATGGTGAGAGTGGAGCCAGAGGCGACCAAGGTCTCTCTAGGGCACAGGACCTCACCCTCCAACACACCACACCACACCACACCGACTGCCTACAAAGGACACTCATGGGTGCTCTTTGCATCTCACAGGTGTAGTCTTATGGCATCAGGAAAGTCCCTTAAACTCTCAGTCATTTCCTTCTCTGTAGAAGAGATGTAGCTGCCTCTGTTTGCCAGGCTGGCAAGAAGCTCTGATGAGAGCAAATGAAAGAAAACTCCTGGCCCTGGTCTCCGGTTTCTTCCTTACCTGTCTCCTCCTTTCCCTGCTGGTTGTTGCGTGACCTGAGCCTGGCCCTAACCTCTTTCAACATCACAATTCTGTCCTGCCTAAGACCATTAAAGATACTTAGAGCTGAAAGAATCTTAGAGACAATGTATCATTATTGTTTCTGCTAATAGCTATTATTGATTAATGACGAGCTATCTGCTGGGAACTTTGCTAAGAACTGCATATGCATTATCTCACTTAAGCCCATCACAGTGTTGTTGCTCAGTCGCTCAGTCCTCTCTGACTCTTGGTGACCCGGTGGACCGTAGCCCGCCAGGCTCCTCTGTCCATGGGATTTCCCAGGCAAGAACACTGGAGTGGTTTGCCATTCCCTTCTCCAGGGGATCTTCCCAACCCAGGGATCGAACCCAGGTCTCCTGCATTGACAGGCGGATTCTTTACCAGTGAGCCACCAGGGAAGCCCAAAGCCCATCATACAGATGGGGAAAATGAAGTATAGAAGATGCATTCCTTGTCCAAGCTCATACAAGCTAGGAATGGCTGAGTTGGTGTTTTTATCTGGGCCTGTGTTGCCCCACAATCCCTGCTTTTAAACAACTGAACCAGATTGACTTCTTATTTACATAATTATATGATAATTATTGTCCTAATGATTATCCACTTACTCTGTGTCCAACACTGAAGCCTGGAAACCCTAATGCATATTACCTGAGCACTGGTCCACGGATTGCTCTATGCTGCCTCACTGAGTGTTCCCATCCCTCATCCTTTAGGAGTCTGCAGATGATACAGAAAGTGAATAAAAATGAAGTAAAGGGATTTGCCACTCTATCAACAAGACATTTCTCCCCTGCCCTGTTTGTCATTGGCCACAACCTCTCAGACCCCGCTGAGATGAATCCCTGTTTCTATCTGCAGGTGTTTACCGTGTTTTTTACTGCTGAAATGGTCTTCAAAATCATAGCCTTGGACCCCTACTATTACTTCCAGAAGAAGTGGAACATGTTTGACTGCATCATTGTCACCGTGAGCCTGATAGAGCTGGGCGCGGCCCGGAAGGGGAGCCTGACGGTGCTGCGGACCTTCCGCCTGGTAACGTGCTCTTCCGGCGATTTGCGGAACCCCCGCCCTGACATCCAGGCAGGCGCTCTGCTGGAAACAGACTCTGTCCTTTGGGGACCCCACCTGCCGGCTTCCTCTTCCTCTTCCGTCCCTGTGGGAGGATGTGGGGTGCGGCTCCTGGGAGACTTGGTGCTTTCCACTTCCCAGAGTGGGGCCGAGCCTTCCCTCTCCTGGGCCCCCTCATCTGCCCCAAGAAGGGAATGCTCAGCACCCCGTTCTCTTATCAAATACAGTAGATGATAATCACAGCAGCTACTGTTTCCTGAGCCCTGGCAATACATGAAGCACAAAGCTAAAGCCTCGACATAACTCGCCTCATTTTAGGCTTACATCACCCGGACAGAGTTGCTTTTACTATCCCCACAGAGATGAGGCAAACTGAGACAGACTGGTTAAGTGCTGACCCAGTCTCCCCACTGCTGAGTGAGCCTCAGATGTGCATTTCGAAGCCAGGCTGCCTAACTCAAGTCCCCCCCCCACCCCATCTCAAAAAAAGGCTACCATGGCCCCTGTACTTCATACTCATTTTAGAATCAACTTGCCGAGTTACACACCACACACACAAAATTGTTGTTGTTTTTTTTTCTGTTGGGATTGTAATAATACCTACATCAGTTTGGGGAAAAAAATGTAACCTTTATGTTATGTAATCTTTTGATCCATGAAAATGGCACACAATCCATTTATTTTAGCCTTTCAATAGTTTTATAATTTCTCCATGAGGGACTTCCTGCATATTTTTGGTTAGATATATTCCTAGATATTCCCTACTTCATTATGCTATTTCAAGTGAAATCTCTTTTTAAATGTTCTTTTCCAGTTTTTTTTTTTTTTGCTAACATTTTGCTATTTAATATTTTTGTATCAGATAGCTCTCTTATTAAGTCTCATGATTTATCTATGCAGTCTTTTAAATTTGTTAACACAATCATATCATATGCAAATGATGAGCTTTGTTTCTTTTCTAATCTTTATGCCATTTGGTTCTTTTTATTACATTACTGTGCTGGTTAGGACATCCAGTACACTATTGAAAAGAAGTGTTCATAGCAGACATTCTTGCTGTTTTCCTGATCTCAAAGAAAATGCTTTCAGTATTTCAGCATGTCTGATATTTGTGGCAGATTTTTCTTTTTATCAGTTTAGGGGGCTCTCTTTTGTTAAGAATATTAATCATGACTGGATGTTTAATTTTATCAGACAGTTGTTCTGCATGATTAAGATAATCACATGATTTTCACTAATCTGTTGAAGTGGGGAATTATACTAATTGATTTTCTAATGTTAAATCAGCCTTGCATTCCTGGGACAAACCCAACTTGATCCTGATATTTTTTTATATATACATTGGAAAATTCAGGTCACTAATAATTTTTTTTAATTTGCATCAATATTGATGAGTAATATTTGGCCTGTAATTTTCTTTACTTTCATTGTCCTTGCTAGATTTTAGTATCCAGGTTATCAAGGTTATCCTTGTTGTTCAGTCACTCAGTGTGTCCGACTCTGTGACCCCATGGACCGCAGCATGCCAGGCTTCTGTGTCCTTCACCATCTCCCAGAGCTTGCTCAAACTCATGTCCATTGAGTCAGTGATGCCATCCAACCATCTCATCCCCTTCTCCTGCTTTTAATCTTTCCCAGCATCAGGATCTTTTCTAATGAGTTGGCTCTTCACATCATGTAGCCAAAGTACTGGAGCTTCAGGGTTATCCTAATCTCCATAAAAATAAAGATTAGGATATCAAGGTTATCCTAATCTCCATAAAAAGAGGTGAGGAATATTCCTCTCTCTCTACACCCAATCTTTGGGTAAGATTGGAATTATTTGCTTCTTATATGTATAGTAGAATTCAATAATGAAACCATCTGGAGGTCAAGATTTTCCATTACTGATTTAATTTTCTTAATGTCTGTGAAACTAGTCAGATTTTCTGTTTCTCCAATTGGTTTTGGTAAGTTATGCTTTTTCTAAAACTTTCCCCTTCTTATCTGAATTTTCAAGTTTATTGACATAAAGTTGTATATGCTATGCTGTTATCTTTTAATGTTCCATATCGTGTGTATTTGCTATCTTTTTCTTTTTTAAAAAATAGTGATTTGTGCTTTCTCTTATCTTTATTAGTCTTGCCAAAGATCATCAATTTTATTAGTCTTTTCAAAGAAGCAACTTTCATCTTGTTGATCCTCTCTACTTCATTGATGTTTTCTATTTCAATTAATCCTGCATAATTGCATCCTCTGTTCTACATATTTTATTTTTTCTAACTTCTTAAGACAGAATTTTTAACCTTTTTTCTTTTCCAATCTATTCATTGAAAACTTCAATTTCCATCTAAGAACTGCTTTAATAGGTAGAATTTTCCATATTTTTTATTTTAAATATTACCTAATTTCAAATTTGATTTATTCTGTGATTCAAAGGTTAATTAGAAGCATGGTTCTTAATTCTGAATGTATGTGGTAATTCTTTATGCCATGGAGTTCCAGCTTGATTGTATTATGCTCAGAGAACATACACGGTATGATTTCAATGCTTTGAAATTTATTAATAATCTCCTTTTGGCTCAGTACAGTGAAAATATTCCTTATGTGCTTGAAAAGAGTGTCTTCTGCAGTTGTAGGGTGCAGTATTCTGCATATATATCCACTGGGTAGAGAAAGTTCATTATATGGTCCAGATATTCTATATCCTTGCTTATTTTTGTCTGCTTGTTGTAGCAATTACTGAGATGGTCATGTGTAAAAATATCTCCCACTGTGATTACAGCATGGTATGTTTCTCCTTATGGTTCTGCCTTAAGGCTATGTTCTTAAATGCATACATATTTTAAGTTATTATATCTTCCCAGTAGAGTAAAATGTTTATCCAAGAGAATGGACCTTCTTTATCCCTAGAAATGCTTTCTGTTTGATATTAATTAAGCAACTGGCTCAGACGGTAAAGCGTCTGTCTGCAACGCAGGAGACCCAGGTTCGATCCCTGGGTTGGGAAGATCCCCTGGAGAAGGAAATGGCAGCCCACTCCAGTATTCTTGACTGGGAAATCCCATGGATCACGGAGCCTGGTAGGCTACCGTCCATGGGGCTGCAAAGAGTCAGACACGACTGAGCGACTTCACTTTTAGAAGCAACTCTGTTTTCTTCTAGTTTAGAATTTGCCTGATATATCTTTATCCATCCTTTTACTTCCAGCCTTTGTATATCTTTAAGGTTTTTATATGCCTGTTATAAATGGTAGACAGATTTTAAATTCTTATTCAGTTCTGACAATCTACTTTTTGTCTTCTAACCAAAGCATTTATCCTGCTTATTTTATGGTGAATACTGATATATTTGGATATGTGTCTATCATTATATTCTGGGTTTTCTATTTGCTTCCTCTGTTCTAGCATTTTTGTTCTGTCTCTCTTCTTGATTTATTTTGAACTGTTTGTTTTGCCTTGTTCCATTTTTCTCTTTTATTGGTTTGGAAATACTCTGTTTCTATTCTTTGAGTGGTTACCTTAGAAATGAGAGCAGGTATTGTTAACTTAATCAAAGTCAGAAGTTAGCTAAGATCTTTACTTTCCAGGACAACTTTTATTCCAGTTCCCCCTTCCCAGCTTCCTATTTTATTAAGCATTTTAATTTTATCTTGTTTTTTTAAAGCTGTATGACTTAATCAATTATAAATTATTCAAGACTTGTGCAAGCAATACCCAAAAATTCAGTAGCTTAGCCCAATAAAAGTATATCCCTCACTCAAGTTGGGGTCTTACGCAATTCAGTCAGCTCTCAGTGGGACTCCTCCTAGAAGGGACTGTGCCATGTATGAAGAAGGCCTGGACAACCTTCATAGCTTGCCTCCTCCTCGTGGAAATGCGACCAACTTACACAGTCAAAGGCTTTATCAGGCAGGCCTCATGATTTCTTTTGGAATACAATTTCTTCAAAACTTAGATGAATTCAGACCTCTCTGTATGTCATACACTCAGAGCGCTTTCTTCGGCAAAGTTCTCAGTTCTGCTCTGTTTCTCTGCTTTCTTGTCCCCACACCTCTCTGCCTCAAAGGGTGGCTACACCATTAATATGATCTTTGCTAAGATGTGCTTCATTTCACCGAAACCTTTAACTGGTCTTGAGCACATAAAGACTTAATCTCATTGCTTACTCTTTGAGGTCTAGAACAGTGTACTTCCCTAAACCTTCAAGACTCTAAACTGCTGGGTTCTTTTTTTTTTTAAATTGAAGTATAGTTGGTTGGCAATCTTATGTCACTTTCTGCCATACAGCAAAGTGACTCAGTTATACATTAAACTTCTGGATTCTATTTCCTTTTATTTATTATCAATGAGCCAAATATTCCCAGACCGCATTTATTTCTTATAAAGTCTTTTTAATCAATTAGTTAACTTAGGCTGTGTTCATCTTAGTTATGGCATGCAGGATCTTCCCTGTGTCATGTGGAATCTTTTGTCGATGTGCACAGACTTATACACAAACTCTCCAGCTGTGGCTCAGAGTGCACGGGCTTCAGTAGTTGTGGCCTGTGGGCTTGGTTGCTCCGTAGCAGGTGGGGCTTTTTAAAATTTTTATTTTTAATTGGGAGATAATTGCTTTCCAATGTTCTGTTGATTTCTGACATACAACATGAATCAATCATAGGTGCATATATGTCCACTCCCTCTTGAACCTCCCTCCCCTCCCACCCCATACTAACCTTCTAGATTGTCACAGAGCTCTGGGTTGAGCTCCCTGCATCATACAGTGAATTTCCACTGGCTATCTATTTTACATATGGTCATGTGTATGTTCGGAGAAGGCAATGGCACCCCACTCCAGTACTCTTGCCTGGAAAATCCCATGGACGGAGGAGCCTGGTGGGCTGTAGTCCATGGGGTTGCTAAGAGTCGGACACGACTGAGTGACTTCACTTTCACTTTTCACTTTCATGCATTGGAGAAGGAAATGGCAACCCACTCCAGTGTTCTTGCCTGGAGAATCTCAGGGATGGGGGAGCCTGGTGGGCTGCCGTCTATGGGGTCACACAGAGTCGGACACGACTGAAGCGACTTAGCAGCAGCAATGTGTATGTTTCAATGCTACTCTCTCAATTTGTCCCACCCCCACCTTCGCCCACTGTGTCCACAAGTCTCTTCTCTATGTCTGGCATGTGGGATCTTAATTGCCCAACCAGGGATCAAATCTGTGTCCCCCACATTGCAAGGCACATTCTTAACTACTGGACTACCAGGGAAGTCTGCCTTATAATGTCTTAACAGTTGGTTACAAGAAAGTTGGTTAAAACGTAGCCACTTACAACTGATACTAAGTTTCTGTTCAACAGACCCATCCCCTAGGGCTTCTAGCTCATGATCCACCCCAAAATTATTACAGGCAATCATTTTGCCCATGCAACACAAATGAACACTTTGCAAGCCTTCTGTCAGTTTCCTTGCTATCCATCATGTGATCATTAAGCCCGTGCCACATATCTGATATTGTTGAAATGGTTCTCTTCAACATACAAATTTCTCCATTAATCAAGAGAAGTACAACTAGTTGGAGTGATAGTCTCTAAATCTGTGAGTTAGCATCAGATCATATCAGATCAGATCAGTCGCTCAGTCGTGTCCGACTCTTTGCGACCCCATGAATCACAGCAAGCCAGGCCTCCCTGTCCATCACCAACTCCCGGAGTTCACTCAGACTCACGTCCATCGAGTCAGTGATGCCATCCAGCCATCTCATCCTCTGTCGTCCCCTTCTCCTCTTGCCCCAAATCCTTCCCAGCATCAGAGTCTTTTCCAATGAGTCAACTCTTTGCATGAGGTGGCCAAAGTACTGGAGTTTCAGCTTTAGCATCATTCCTTCCAAAGAAATCCCAGGGCTGATCTCCTTCAGAATGGACTGGTTGGATCTCCTTGCAGTCCAAGGGACTCTCAAGAGTCTTCTCCACAGTTCAAAAGCATCAATTCTTCGGCGCTCAGCCTTCTTCACAGTCCAACTCTCACATCTGTACATGACCACAGGAAAAACCATAGCCTTGACTAGACGAACCTTTGTTGGCAAAGTAATGTCTCTGCTTTTGAATATGCTATCTAGGTTGGTCATAACTTTCCTTAGAGGTTTATGTTTATAGCATATTCCATGCTGATTGGGAAACTCTCCTTGTGTGTCTGCTCCAAGTAGTGACCCGAGGATCCAGGACAGTGTGTATCTCCCATCTTCAATGGGTGGCCTCCATGGGGGCCATGGGAGAGGAAGAGAAAGTGCATGGTGTTTTATGGCTCTGCCTGAAAGTGGTGCATATTACTTCTGTCTCTATCTCCATTCCATCAGCCGGAACTCAATAATATGATCTCAACTATTTGCAAGTAAAGCTGGAAAACAGTATTCTTTTGTGGCTGAGAGGAGTAAAAGTGAATAATGCCATAGAGCCAGTCTCTGCCCTACCCCATGAGACTTTACTGTTGTGTCCATTCAGCGTTTAAGAGTCATTCTCATACTTAGCACTTCCTTGCTCTTTTTCCACTCTTGCGTATAATACGTTCCTTCTGGGATCACTTTCTGCCTGACGTACATCATTTAGAATTTCTTTCAGTGAGTGCCTCTGGCAGGAACCTCTCTCAGTTTTATCTAAAATTTGCCATTCAATTTGCCATTCTCTTGAGAGATATTTATTATGGGACCTTTCCTTAATGATGGGAGAATTCCTGTTACACTGTCTACCTTAGGCAGCACTGGGATGTTTCCTGCTTGCTACGCCTCATGAGACTATTAAAACTTATGCTCAGATTCACTCAGTTTTACAAATGCCTTTGGGTAAAATTGACTTCAGAAATCTAGTTATATCTCTGAATTCACATAATTATTTAATTTTTGATCAAAGAATTACTTTATTGACAGATGATCAATGCATTTAAGATTTTATTATCTAGCATTTTTAGTAACTTTTTGATGGAAAAGGGAACCCAAGGGAGACCCAATATAGTCTTCCATATTGCTCTATCTTCTGATATTCTTCACAAGTTCAAGGCCATTTCCTCACCAAATGGTGACTTCTTTAGTAGAGGACAGATGTTAGACTTACTTTGCATTCTATTCCAAAAGAAAAGCATCTTCATTAATAGAAGTTCCAGATTAAATCTAAAGTGAAAGTGAAAATGAAAAAGTCTCTCACTTGTGTTGGACTTTTTGCAACCCCATGGACTGGAGTGGGTAGCCTTTTCCTTCTGAAGGGGATCTTCCCAACCCGGGGATCGAACCCAGGTCTCCCACGTCTCAGGCAGATTCTTTACCAGCTGAGCCACTGCTCTAAGGTAAACACAGACTGCCCACCCCCACATCACATAGAAAAATAGATATGGAACTCCCTGTATAAGGGGATTAAACCCACTCCCTCCAGGCTGATTGCTGTGTTGAGTGATCAAACTGCTGCTGCTCTGTCCAGCACAGCCTCCCAGCACCTTAACCAGAACCTGGCTCTTAATATTGTATGTTAGTCACTCAGTCATGTCCGACTCTTTGTGACTCCATGGACTGTATCCCGCCAGGCTCCTCGGTCTGTGGAATTCTCCAGGAAAGAATACTGGAGTGGGTTGCCATTTCCTTCTCCAGGGGATCTTCCCGACCCAGGGATCGAACCCGGGTCTCCTGCATTGCAGGCGGAAGCTTTACCACCTGAGCTACTAGGGAAGTTACTAGGCTCTTAGTAAGTGCTCCATAAATACCCCATGAAAGCTGAGCTCACATATTTCTTTCTAACAAATTAGAGAACCACACAAATATATTTTTTTAATGTTTAAACATCTTTATGCATGGCACTCTGCTCTCTTGTGGGACTTAGCACATTTGGGTTTACAGTGAAGACTTTCTGGGTCTTTGCCTTTATCTTTACAACTAATTCATTGTTCCCATGAGGACAAGAGCCTGCATGCCATTTTCCATATACCTCACAGGCTAGTACAGTGCCTAGTGTGTATGTGGCTGGTGTTCAGCAAAGTAGGTACATTGGTTGGTCAAGTAAATAAACCTCTGAAATCACAGGTATTTGCCATTTCAGAGCTGGTGGGGATTAAAGGTGTTGTTCACAGCCTCAGGACCAGAAATGCCCTAAGACAATGGTTAGCCAATACCTATCAAATGCAGTGGATCGTGCCCTACCTGCAGGCGGCTAGCCTCTATTCAGGTCAAACGTGAGCTCTTCTCACTCATTTGTGAGCTCCATCATACCCCACTCCACCCCATAGAGTAGATCCACATTAGGAGGCTTGTGGCTATGGAGCAGAGTACCTGTCACAAGACCACGACCCCAGTATGAGACCCCTGACTTGGCCACAATCGGTGGAGCACACTAGTACATCGAGGGTTGGTCATATTTTTGAGTAACAGGTAACATGGGGAGGAAGGTCTCTGAAAGCAGTTTCTGGGATCAACCCATGCTAATGGAGTGAGTTGCCATGTGCTTTTCCCAGATCTTTGGTTTCTGACCAGGTCTTGAGAGGAAAGGTGATGGTCAGCTTCCAGGACCTGACACGGTGTCTGTTTCTCTGCAGCTGCGGGTCTTCAAGCTGGCCAAGTCCTGGCCAACCTTAAACACGCTCATCAAAATCATCGGCAACTCGGTCGGGGCTCTGGGGAACCTCACCATCATCCTGGCCATCATTGTCTTCATCTTTGCTCTGGTTGGCAAGCAGCTCCTGGGGGAAAACTACTGCCAAAAGCGGAAAAAAATTTCGGCACCCAACGAAGATTGGCCACGCTGGCACATGTACGACTTCTTCCACTCCTTCCTCATCGTCTTCCGGATCCTCTGTGGAGAGTGGATTGAGAACATGTGGGCCTGCATGGAAGTTGGCCAGAAGTCTATCTGCCTCATCCTTTTCTTGACAGTGATGGTACTGGGCAACCTGGTGGTGAGTGCACGGGCAATGCAGGAGACTTCAGGGTTACCCTAGAAAGCTTTGACGTTGCACATGTGCTGCCACATTGTGCCTCCCTGACGAAAAAGCCTTCAAACCTTTCAGAGAGGTGTGGGGCACGTCATGAGAACTGTCCATTGGGAGGCAGCAGGAATAAGCTTATGTGACAGAGCAGGAAAGACCTGGTTTAGAAGCCCAGCTCCACCTCCGGTAAAGTTGGGTGATCCTGTGCAAGAGACAATCTCCTGAGTTTTAATTCCCTTAAAATAAAAAAAAAAAAAAAATAGTGCTTACTCATGGGCTTACTGGGAGAATTAAATTATAGGAACAATATATGCAAATTGCCTAGTGTAGCATCTGAGCTATGGCAGAAAGTCAATAAATGTTAGCTGTTAGTTGTTGAAGGAAAATTTCCCTTCCCCACTGTAGGGGATATCAGGAGATTTTTTTGTGGGGGGAGGGGGTAGAGAATAAAGAACTGACTGATATCTCGGAGCTATATGGGTTCTAGCTAAGAGCATGAGGGCAAGCACAATGGGACTAGAGGAAGGAGCTAGGTCATAGATAACATCCAACATCATGATGACAATAACAAAATCCTCTCCCAGGCTTGGGGGAAGCCCCTCTGGAGGACTTTATCCCAATTGGCCCCACCACCCCTTCTCTGTCCCAGCCTGGCTCCTCCCCCTTAGCTTGTGTCCACTCTCTCAAGTTCTGGGTACCCTTGCTCTCACCTCTGGCCTGGGTAGGGGGAAGGTGTGACTTCTAGGAACCTTTTTCTCTCTCTCTCTCTCTCTCTTTTTTTTTTAATTGAAGTATAGTTCATTTACAACATTGTATTAGTTTTAGATGTATAGCTTAGCAATTTGGTTTTTTCCCATTATAAGTGACTACAGGATATTGAGTGTGATTCCCTGTGCTATCCCTGTAAATTCTTACTGCTCATCTGTTTTATGTATAGTCGTTTGTATCTGTTAATCCCCTACTCCTAATTTATTGCTCCTCCTCCCACCTTTCCCCTCTGGTAACCATAGTTTATTTTCTATGTCTGTGAGTCTGTTTCTGTTCTGTATATTCATATTTATTGTTTTTTAGATTCCACATATAAGTGATATCATATAGTAAGTTTCTTTGTTTGACTTATTTCACTAAGCATTATATCCTTTAGGTCCATCCATGTTGCTAAAAATGGCAAAATATATTTTTTATGGCTGAGTAATATTCCATTGTGTATATGTATGTGTGTGTGTGTGTGTGTGTGTGTGTGTGTGTGTGTTTATACACACCGCATCTTCTTGAGCCAATCATCTGCTGATAGACATTTGGGTCACTTCCATGTCTTACAGGAGCCCCTTTCTTATTGCCCTGGAAGTCAACCAACCTGAATTCTTTTCCCATAAGAATTTTACCGATAAGGGAAAACTAAACCATAAGAGGGGATGACAAGACAAATCCAGGCTCTTCAAAGTCTTTCCCACCAGGGTTCCTGGGCCAGAGCAGCCTTCTACCTGCTGTCTGAGTAGGGGCTGGACAGACTGCCTCTCCTCCCAGCTGAGCTCCCCATCCTTGCAGAGTCACAGGGGCCCCTGGCCCTGAGGCAGGAACTTTGCCTCTCCGAGCATTTTTACATCCTCATGTCATTTCCTCTTCACAACCACTCAGAAAGGTAGGGGACCCCCACTCCCTGCTGATACGGGAAGGACATGAAGTTGGAAGCAGAGAGGAGATGTACCCAGGATTCCAGAGTGAGCAGCTGAACCAGAGTTTGGCTGATAAGGGTGGTCCTGGGGCATGCCCAGGCCTGCTCCTTTTGTTGTCCCTTAATGTCCCTTTGCTCAGCAGGGGTGACCTCCTCTGTGGTGGAGAATGCTTCCAGGCCCTGTCCATGTGGCATGGGCATGGACATCTTAAGGGTATCCCTGAGGCTCCTCTCAGTTGCTGTCAGAATGTCCATTCCCCCATGAAGACAAGCATCTTGGGTGGGCAGAAGAGGCCCAGGTGTGGCTGTCCTGCCATCCAGCTGCCAACCTGGTGGGCTGTGGAAGGGCTCAGCTCATTGACATGATCTTCCCTGCTACACCTTCTCTCCAGGTGCTTAACCTGTTCATCGCCCTGCTGCTGAACTCCTTCAGTGCCGACAACCTCACACCACCTGAGGACGACGGTGAGGTGAACAACCTGCAGGTGGCCTTAGCGAGGATCCAGGTGTTTGGCCAGCACACCAAGAGGGCTCTTTGCAGTTTCCTCAGTCGGCCCTGCTTGCTCCCCTGGTCCAAGGCAAAGCCCCAGTTGGTGGTGAAAATCCCACTTTCCACCTCCATAGCCAAGAACCACATTGCTGCTGAGGGAGCCCTGGGGAGCCCCGGACGGCTCCCGGCTCTCAGAAGCCCCAGGGACGACCCCGGTGACTTCATCACGGATCCTAACATATGGGTCTCTGTGCCCATTGCTGAGGGCGAATCCGACCTGGATGACTTGGAGGAGAATGGTGAGGAGGATGCTCAGAGCACCAGGCAGGAAGTGATCCCCCAAAGGCAGGTGAGAGTTCTCCCATGGGATAACCACAGGAAGCAGGGAGGGCCTCAGGGCTGGAGTGACCAGGGGCAGTAGGGAAATTTTAATAAGAGGTTTTCCAACCTCAGGGCTGGTGCAGCCTTGAAGAGCCCCAGGCAAGCCAGGTATAAGAGCCCTAGACATTAGGAAGCACAGGCCATGCCAAGTTCTCTGGAGAAGGTTGCGTTTAAGCAGGGCAATCAGAGAGCAGGGGAAGTGTCTGATCCCCAGACCACCTGGAGATGCTTGAAAGTGTCTTTCCTACAGCTGCCCCATTCATTCCACCCAACTGGGCTCTGTGCAGGAGATGCTAATAAGATTCCTTTAAGAACAGGATGTTGTCCAAAAGCAAGGCTCCTCTCATCTTCACCAGCAGCCTAAATGATCACTATGTGACTCATTCATCCAACTTTTCCCGACAAGGGATGTCACAGGGAAATGACATTTCTCCTTTGGCACCAAGGAATTTAAAGCACATTTTTGGGTAACGTATATTTTTAAGTGCTTTGCACAGCTCCTTTCTACCTTAAGGTATAAATCAACCCTTGTTAACCTCTTCTCAACAACTGAGCACATGCACCTCTCCACAACGTGGAAAGGCAGGGGTGCCTGTGGGACCTGGGGACAAAGAGTGCTGCTGGCCAGGCCACTAAGTGGCCTCAGACAGCTGTGCTTTGAGTCTACAGCTCTTCCCTAGCCTCCTTCCCTTGCAGCTGTCACTGCTCTTGTGTTCCAGCAGCTGCTGTTATCAGCTGCCATATTTTACATGCCTTTGTCTGGGTGACAGCCGAAGGCAGGCCATCAACATCCCCAGAGTAAAGGACATGAACTCTGTCACAGCCATCTCCACTCAGAGTCATTTTCAATTACTTTTGGGGTTCTTGGGGTCTCCAAAGGGCCAAGTTCATGACCACTCTGACCCCAGGACAAGTGACAATGGTCATGGCTAACATCTATGGAGCCAAGCACTACTTGCTAAGTGCTTTGCAAGTATGAACATATTTAGTCATCAAAATAACCAAATAAAGTAGATCTTGCCTTCTCAAGTTTGCAGATGGGAAAAATGGAAATAAGAGAGGTTAAATAACTTGCCTAATGTCACACAGCTTGTAAGTAATGATGCCAGGAGTCACACACAGATCCATCTGGCTACATGTATATACATTAATTGTATATATCAAGTCCTTGGATCTGGCAGACAATGCTGTGCAATATCTCTTCAGAGTTAGAAGTGATCAACTGAGGGTGAGCCCAGGTACCCAAGAGAGGACTTTCTCTCACTATCAGGAGCAGCTGCAGCAAGTTGGGAAGTATGAGGACCGCCTGCCACCCAGGACCCCAGGGTCTGGAATATCCTCTGAAGACCTGACTCCAGGCCTAGGTGAGAAGTGCAAAGGCGAGGCTCCTGCTCAGGGCCCTGCAGAGGTAGGTATGTGAGCTTCCTGGAGAGGTTGAAAGGCCTGCCAGACACTGACCAGTGGGATGGTGGGGCCTGGAGGATGGGGCCAGGCATGAGGCGTTCCAGACCACACTCAACCAAACCTCATGTCTCATCTTGGGAGTTTTTAAAGTCCTTCCTAACCTCTGGGCTAATCAGTACGATTTTATCGGGAAGAAAGAGGTTCCATAGACTAGGGGGCCAGGACCCATTCCTCAACCTCTCTGAGCCCCTGTGCCTCCATCTGGAAGCCGAGTGGTTATGGCTACTTGGTAGGACTCTCTTGAAGCTTCCATGAGATGCTGCTTGTCAAATGTTTAGCTCCTGCCAGAAACGGTACAAGTGCCCAGAAAATGATAGGCAAGAAAAAGGGAAACAAAAAGACAATGCACAGAGAAAGCTGAGTATCTTTCAGAGCCAGCAGATAAAAGTCAGAGCTGCTGTGGGTGAAGAAGTCTTCCCCGTGACCACCCCCGCTTTCTTTTGTCCATACCATCTTCTCTGGTCAAAACCGGACTGGTGCTGGGGAGAGGCTGTCTGTACTGAATGGTGTACTGACGGTCTCACATAGACCGAACAGGAAGAAGATCTTATAAGCGGTAAAAATAAACTTGGTGGTTTCATTACAAATCTTTAAAGAAAACAAGTTACATTGAAAGAGGTATCTCTAAAGATTTAGCATCTGTAATAGCTCCATATTACATTCAAGAATTTAACTTGACACCTAACCACTGAGTTCCAATGGTGACAGGCACCAGGGAGGCAAAGATAAGGAAGACATAATTCATCCTGAAGCTATCAAGCCCATCAGCTTGAGGAGTGCCGGCCACTGGCTGTGTGCCTCTGGGCAAGGCTGGCCCAGAGGGGTGAGAGAAGAGGGTGGGCTGAGGTGGGATTTGAGGGCCCTGGATGAACACCGGCCTCTTGGTTCCAGCTGGGTGAGGGGTACTCTCTTCATGTGGACAGCATATTTCTTCTGAGCATTGTTAGGACTCCCCTGGCTAGTCTTCTCAACTCGATGTTTTCAGTGCATTCCTGCTGGGGGTTGTTTTTGTTTTTGTTTTGTCCATGACCCTGGCCAGGCAGGGAGGGGCCTGACAATGACAGATGGGACCCACCCACCCCCATTTGGGTCCATTAGCCGAGCGATCAGGTTTACTAATATGAGAGCAGCTTCAGCTCCTAATTGAATTCATCTGGAGACATTACAGGGCTGAAGCTGCCAGGAGGGCAGCAGGGCCCCTGCAGCATTGCTCCATGATTAAATATTCAAGCCCAGTGAACGCTGAGAGTCTTGATGGGTGTAATTACGGTGTCTCGGGCCATCGCCAGCCCTCCATCAGGGGCCTGGAGGTTTAAAGCCTTGCACGGCTGAACCTCTGGGGCTCTGCAGAGAGCACTGCTGTTCTGGGGTTCAGCTGGCGAGGCACCAGAACAGAAGGGGCGCCATGGTGGGTCCAGCCCCGAGGGGCTCTCACTGTATCTCAGGGCATCTTGGAACTCCAGGCCCGTTGGGCTGATGGTGACTGTGTGCAGATTCACGGGGCCCCGTGGAGAGCTGGGTTCACTGCTGGGGCTTTTGCCCTGCAGGGAGCAGACGACACGAGCTCCTCGGAAGGCAGCACTGTGGACTTCCTGGACCCCGAGGAGATCCTGAGGAAGATCCCTGAGCTGGCAGACGACCTCGATGAGCCAGATGACTGCTTCACGGAAGGTAGAGTGGCAGCCACAGGCCTCCTCCCCTTGACATTCATTAGGGCCAGAATCCAGTTCATCTGGACACTTCTGTGTTCAGGGCTCTGGCCTGGGGTCCACGGGAGACAGACAAGCAGGATCTTTTGCTCCTTACTCTCAGGCTTGAGGGCCCAGCGTCAAACACGAATGCCAGACTCCCAGAAGTTGAGCAGTGGAATCTGTATCTCCTGCCACATTAGACACAGCAAACAGATGCTCTGCCTTCCTCATCACCTTTGAAAACACCTCACTGAGTTATAAACCTGCCCTGTTGAGAGTGAAAGGCAAAGGTAGCCACTGCCATGAACTCTTGATTGGGGACGTAAAGGACCCAGAGGAGGGTAGGATCATCTGTGTCCCTCTATCTCTTGTGTGACTCTTACAGGCAGAACCTGCATCTTTTATTCTTCTTTTTCCTCAGTATTTAGAACAGCAAGGCCTGGTATGTCCTCAGTAGATATTTGTGCAATAAATGAATAAACATATTTCATATGATGAAAGTAATTGTGGCCTAAATAAACAAATGAACCATTTAATTGAGTTTCTACTTTCACATGACCCTGGGCTGGGCTGCCCCCTGGCCCCATCCCAGCTGTAAGGACCTCCAAGTTCAGCACAGGTTCAGGCATGGCCCCTCAGACACCCCCAGGCCCAGGCCCCATGTCTTGTCCAGCTACCAGAGAGGGTGGGATAAGGACAGGGACCATGATATCATCTGTAGGGAGGAAGATGCCTTGGAGGAGGTGAGAGTGAGCGAGACCAGTGGTGGAGAGGAGGAAGGGCAGGATGGAAAGGCTGCCTGAAAAGGGACCCAGCTTCTCTCATTTCCCAGGAAAGAATTCTTTTCCAAAGGAGCAGCAAGTGGCTTTCCCAGCAGAGCGGTTTCCCTGCCAGGGCTGGAGCCAAATGTGCTTCCTTTACCAGTGGAACATCACTCACCCCCAGTCCCTTCTCCCCACAGGCTGTGTTCACCACTGTCCCTGTTGCAGAGTGAACACCTCCAGGTTTCCCTGGGCCACAGGCTGGCAGGTACGCAAGGCCTGCTTTCGCATCGTGGAGCACAGCTGGTTTGAAAGTTTCATTGTCTTCATGATCCTGCTCAGCAGTGGAGCGCTGGTAAGGGGGGATGGGGTCCCTGCCCCAGAGTCCTCCAGGTGTGTGATCTCCCACCATCCAGAGGCCCTGGGGCCCCAACGCTGGGCTCCTTTGACTCCTGGGCTGGAAGTCCCCAACCTGTGACTGAAAGGTGATCTGCAGCCCAGCATGAGGGCTCCTCTTAGCAGGAGTGCATGATCTGTGCTTGAGGTGCCCAGGTCATGGCCTGCTACACCTGACTGTGTGGATTTCAAGCCATGAGTATGGAGATCCCCTTTATAGACAGGGAAACTGACACTCAAAGGCTTTATGGGACTTGTCCAAGGTTACCCAGCTTTTCAGTCATAAAACCTAACTTTGCCCTCATTTGATCCCAAAGTCCCTGATTTTTCACCTTCTGGCCTCCCAAACACACCGCCCTTTTCTGAGGGCCCAGAACCAAGAGGACCACCCTTCCCTGCACTATCAGGTCACTTGCAAATAACTGTCGTCATTCATTCAAAGCTCATGGAAAATCATCACAACAGCACTTCTCAAAATTTAATCGCCCAGGGAGCTTCTTAAGATGCAGATTCTGATTCAGTAGATCTGGGGTGAGGCCTGAGAATTTGCATTTCCAACAAGCTCCCACATGGTGCTGATGCTGGTCCACAGGCCACAGTTTGAATAACGAGGCCTTACAGTCAGAGAGATTCTGAGTTGAGACACTTCCTAAACCGGTTCAGTGGTAAAGAATCTGCCTGCCAATGCAGGAGATGCAGGTTCGATCCGTGGGTCAGGAAGATCCCCTGGAGGAGGAAATGGCACTCCAGTATTCTTGCCTGGAGAATTCCATGGACTGAGGAGCCCGGCAGATTGCAAACAGTCCACAGACGTGCGAAGAGTTGAAAGCAACTGAACACACACTCATCCTAAGCCTCTTGCTGAATGCCCAGCTTTGTAGCACACGGAAGGATGTTTCCCTCTGCACCATGCCTTAGGCTCACCATGCAATCTCAACTCATCTCCCCAGTGAACCAAGGTAGACATGGACACAGGAAGGGATTTATCATCCTCAGGGGTCCACATTTATGGATGAGGACATCACAGCCCCGAAAGCCCCCAGCTCGTTAGTTAAAGGGAGTACTCACACCCCAGCCTCTTGACTCATAGCCCCAGTGGTTCCACTTGTCTTGCTCCCCAGGTGTCACTTACTCCCTGAAAGCAATATGCTGACCATCTGGGCATGCACTCCAAAGCCACATTTCCCAGGAAGGGAGGCCAAACTGTTGAGGGTTTTGTCTCAGCATTCAGGAGGAGCCAAAGAAGGTGAGAGAGTCTGATGGGAGGAAAGCTAAGCCAGCAAGGGCCCAGAGCTGAGGGAGGAGAGTCTCGTGCAGCAGGGTGGCCTGCCATCTTGGCTGAGTGGAGAGGGGCTGGCAGCATCTGGCGGTGCCCACTGCCCCAGCACAGGGTGGTGAGGTCTCTCTCAAATAGCAGTCTCAGCCTAGTGCTAAGTGCAGAGGCCACACTGCAGGGCAAGGGGAGGCTAGGCAGTGCGTTCGCCACACATACGCTTCCCTCTATCCTGAAAAAGATAACCGCATTCATTTGATGTGACTATAACCACATTTGCTAGGGACCAGGTGCTTTCTTCATCATCTCCTTCTCTTCTCTCTCTACTCCCCTTCTCCTCACACCCGAGCTGCTCCCCTGCCCTCCCTCCAGGCAGGGAGCACACATCCCACACCAGCTGCTGAACCCGCCCCAGCTTTGCTCTCCCATCCCCCTCTACTTCCCCAAGGGACTGAACTGGCTGGCACCAAATTTAGTCTTCCTTATGCTTTTACTTTGAGTACATTTTAAAAAAAAATAGCATGAGTTTTTATCTGACAAAGTGCAAAAAAAAAAAAAATACTTGGAAATTATGGGAAAATGCAAAGAAAAAATAACACCCATTTTTCTATCACTCGGAGAGAATCTCACTTTGAAAACATTTTGGTGCACTTCCTTCCCATCTTTTTTATGCATGTAATACATAAGTATTACAAAATGGAAATCACACTTGTGCATTTCATAATTTCTCAGTAAATTTTCTTGGTAATTTGGTCTTCCTGTCTTATTGACTGGCTGCAGTAGCTAACCCCCACACTCACTCCTGATAGCATTGAATCTGCCTACAATGCTGGAGACACAGGAGACCTGGATTCGACCCCTGGGTTGGGAAGATGCCCTGAAGGAGGGCATGGCAACCCACTCCAGTATTCTTGCCTGGAAAATCCCAAAGACAGAGGAGCCTGGTGGGCTACAGTCCATGGGGTCACAAAAGAGTCGAACATGACTGAGCAACTGAGAGCACACACACATTCTTATGTACACTCCTTTGGAGGTGTCGGTTTTTTTCCTGTCTTAGATCCAGCCTTAGAAGCAGAACTGGAAGCAGGAATTCTTGTGCAATTTGTGGAGGGCACCCTCTGGGACTTCCCTCATAGCTCAGTTGGTAAAGAATCCGCCTGCAGTGCAGAAGACCCCGGTTCAATTCCTGAATTGGGAAGATCCGCTGGAGAAGCAATAGGCTACCCCCTCCAGTATTCTGGCCTGGAGAATTCCATGGACTGTATAGTCCCTGGAGTCACAAAGAGTCGGACACGACTGAGCGACTTTCACTTTCCTGTGGGCTGGAGCACGTGAAGGAAGTAGGACAGAACAGGGAAAGGGGCAGGGAAAAGATGTGTTTCCCATGAAGCCCAGCCTCACCCTGATCCCATGGGCGCTCTGAAGCATAAAGGCCATTGCAGGACTGTCCCACCTTGAAGCAAGGGGTCAGTCAGACTCTGGCTGCAGCTGCCCCCAGAGGGGTAATACAGTCTCCTAAGGTGGAGTCCCTTCCCTTCAGTCCATGGACGTGTTCTCAGGCAACAGGCATCACCAGCTGTTAGCAACCAACATTCACAGTAGCTGGAGATGGTCACACTGGTCCCTTCAACAGGATCTGGGTGGGAACCAACAATAGGTAGTGTCCTTAGGATACGTTCTTGAAGGCAGAATTGCTGTATTTCTAAAACATTTGAGTCATATTACCAAGTTAGGGGTCCAAAAAAACTCAACTACTTTTTACTCCACCCAGCTGTGTGTGAAAGGAGCTGCTTCCCCACAGTCAAGCTGACTGGGGGTTCCCCTCACCCCATCCACACCCCGACCCCCTATGCCTCTTCCTCTTCATCAAGCTGATGAAAGAGAAATGGCATCTTTTTCTTCATTTGGATTTCCTTGATTACTGGTGAAATGCAGCATTCTTTTTCAGAGTTCATTGGTGAATCTTACTTTCATTTTCATGAACATCCTTTGTTGCTTTTATTTTTAAACCAAGTCACTGTTAAAAAAATCCCTTTGGTTCACTTCCAAAATCCAATTCGAGAAGGATTCCTTTCTCACTTGTGTTCGGCTTCCCTGCAAAGTATAAGCAGAACTGTGTGTCTCCGCTGGCTCCAGGGAAGTCCTGGTTTGGATCTCGCAGGGCCTCCTCCACTAGCTCACGCTACCTCCCCACAGCAGAGAAAACAAAATGATGCAGGTGAGCTGGTTCCCAGAGCTCCCCAGGGGCTGTGGCCAGGGCTGGCTAGATCCTTTCCTCTCCTCGGACCCCACTGCTGTGGGTCTCGGCCACCTGTCAACTTGCTTCCTTCCTTCCAGGTCTTTGAAGATGTTTACCTTGACCAGAAGCCCACAGTAAAGGCCTTGCTGGAGTACACCGACAGGGTGTTCACGTTCATCTTTGTGTTTGAGATGCTGCTCAAATGGGTGGCCTATGGCTTTAAGAGTTACTTCACCAATGCCTGGTGCTGGCTGGACTTCCTGATCGTGAACGTGAGTGACCCAGTGGGCACTTGTGGAGCTGGGGGTCCTTTCCTCTGGCTGATGGCTGTAGCTAGTGCAAAGAAAGTTTAGCAAGGGATCTGAGAATAGCCCTGTATCCCTGTGATCCAGGTAAGATCTAAACAGTACATGATTCCAACACAACAGTGACCTTCGAGTGAGTCTTTAGGTCCTTGGTCTCCATCCAGAAAGACCACTTTCTACTCTCTGTATTTTACATTCAAAGCAAGATAGACATGACCTTGAGTCCACTGGCAGGGCTTCCGGACCTCAGGATGCTAAAGACTGCCTGGCACAGAGAACCTGCCCTCCCTCTGACTCAGTGATCTCCAGCCCTTGCTGTGCTTTAGAATCACTTGGGGAGCTCGTAAGAATACAGTGAACAAACACTCCTCTTCCCAGAGATTCATATGTTTCTGGCCCTAGATGGAGTCCAGGCGTCAGTGTCCTGTAAAAGTTTCTGGGCATGTCCAGTGTGCGGACAGGATGGAGAACCACCGAGCGTGCACCACCGGCACTTCCGCAGTGGCACTAAGAGTGAGAGAGGCCCCACTGGAGAGGTGATGCCTGGAGCTTGTGTGTTCAGATGGACTTGTAGCCACTGGCCTTGCCTTAGGGGATTTACCAAGGGCCTCCCACTCATTAAACTTGAGATTTTCAAAGCTCTGGGGAGACCATACTCAATAAAGTCTCCTAATAGTCCTTTTAGCCCCCAGAGCCCAGAGAGAGTGCCTCCTCTTCTTGACCATACAGTCCTCCATCTGTCCAGGCTCTTGCAGCCTTGGCTTTTCAGGATGGCTGCCTGGGCTGTTTGTTCACTGCTGCATGTCTGAGGGTCCCTGCAGGCAGGGGGAGGCACGTGCTAAGTTTGTCTCTGCTTCCCGCACTCCCACAGCCATCAGTGCCAAGGTCTGCACATCAGAGGTGTTAGGAAATGTGTCTGTATTTGGTGCTTGCCTCCTGAAGCTGGATGGAGTCCAGTTCAGAACATTCTGTCCAGCCTCCTGTGTTGGCAGGTCCCCCACAGCAGGCCTGGGCACCCAATTCTCTTCTTTCCTGATACCAATGCACTAGCAGCATCAGGCCACTGTATCACAGGGATTAGCTGTGAGGCCTGAAATCTGAGTCACAGGTGATAATTTTGTAGGTTATCAAATAATTATTCATAGATGAGGGATAAATGTTTAATTCCAGCCACCCACCCTTGTGAGGGGCAGTCACTCCTAAGTAGGTCTCACTAATTTCAGTCCTGATCACCTGAAATGGTCACCCACTCATCCACCCATTTTCCTACTAGTTCTCCTTCTGACAACCCATCCCTTCTTCCATCTATCCGACCATTCACCCTTCCCTTCTTCCTTCCTTCCAAACATCCGTTCATGTTTACGTCTCCTATTTATCCTCTGTCAGTCCTCCCCCTCCCTCCCTCCATCCTCATTCTTCTTCCTCTCGTCCCTTCTGTCCCTCTGTTCACCCTAACTTTCTATCCATCCATCAATTGATTCTTAACCCTTCTCTTTCTATCCTTTGATTTCTCTTTCTATCAAACTGTCCAGTCATCCAACTTTCTATTCATTCATTCAAGCACCTTCCATCCAAGTATCTTTCTACTCATTCATTTCTATCTTTCTATTCTTCCTTTAATCTTCCTTAACCACCTGTCCTTCCTTTCTTCCACCCATCTGTCCATTCATCCGCTTTTCTTCCACTCATCCATCCTGTCAACCTTCCATCCATCCTCTCATCTCTTCCATTCCTCTCTCCATCTATCTTTTCATTCATCCATCAGTCATTTTATCCAGCCAGCCATCCTTCCCCAGTCCATCCACCCCATTTATCCACTATGTCAATTCTTCTTTGCCTTCTTTCTTCCATCGTCTCTTTCAATTCTATCATATCCATCCTTGTATCGTTTAATCCATTCTTCTATCCAATCACCCTTCAACTTTCTATCAATATATCTTCCTTCTTTCTTTCCTTCCTTCCATCCACTCATCCCAACATACTCTGTCTTTCTTTCAATTTGTCAAAATGCTTATTTATAACTACAGAATATAAGATTGCCTTATGAAGTGCTCTGGGAGAGATAGAAGCCAAGAAATAAAAATTCCCTATCTCCAGAAGTTTATACTTTAATCCTCCAGCAGATAGGACACACAGAGAGAAATAAACATATGATGATTGAGGATGCTGTGAGCACTGCTGGAAGCAATTAGTGTCTTAGGGACATAGAGACATAAACCTGCATCCACTCTGGGGGTGGCGTAGCTGGGAAGGCTTCATATAGAAGTTGGCATTAGATACAGAACTTAAAATGAGTGGGAGCAACAAGATACAAAAAGGGGTGGAGTGGCCAATTTAATTAAAAGATGACCCTGGGCAGAGGCACAGACACAGGTACATTTAGGGAATGATTTGATTTGGGTAGGATATATGGATGATACATGATTGGCAAAGCAGGCTGTGGCCATATAATATAGGCTAAGGAGTCTGGAGCTTGTCCTAAGATGCTAAAGCATCAGGGAAGGTTGGGAGTAAGGGAGAAACATGATCATAATCAAATTTGCAGTGGAGAATGGATGGGATGGATGCAGCAATGGGGCCTAGAGATCAGTTGGGAGGCTTGTGGCCTGAGCTGTAGGAATGGAGTTGGACTTGAGCAGGAGAGCTTTGATGGAGAGGCCCCAGCTACTGATTGCCCCAACTGCAGATTTTGCAGCCCTCCTGGGGACTGAGCAAAAGACTGAACAGGGTCCAGGATGGAACTGACCCCAGACCTCCTGCTCTCAGTCAGCCAGGCAGCTGGGTGCCACCTGGTGACGTCTGGAGAGTTGCCTGGATGAAGGAAGGGGGTCCTTCCCATTCCATTTTTTTGTCCTAGTGGAATAAGCTACAGTTCAGAGAACAGGCATTATTTGGGGCTCTAGCACCCAAGTGTAAACCCTTTCTTTTCTGACACACCCACCCAGCTCTCAAGACAGGCTGAGCCTGAATTCAGCCCACCAGTCATGGTGCCGTTGGGGTCTCCCAGGATTGGGTCACAGTCTCTGGCAAGCTCATGCCAATGCATAAGGTATCTCTCTGGAACCTTCAAAGTTCCTGGGAAGCGTGACCATTTTTCCATGTCAGTTTGTGTCATTTGCAGTCCTTGGTCCAACACTTGAAAAATGCAAAACTGACTGACCAACAGGGACTCACAACTCAAGTCACTGTACTCAGCTGTCTGTCAAAGCTGAATCTCCTGACCCCATGCCAGTCATCCTTCCTGCAAAATTGCAGAGCTGTGAGGGCTTCAGAGTTCTCTTAGTCTGACTCCTCACTTTACAAAGGGTAACAACTTTTGTGAACCTGGACTAGCAAGGCACTGACTGAAGGTCGCAAAAAAAATCAGTGTTGAAAGGGAACTAGACCCCACCCAGCTTCTCCAGTGGCTCAGTGGTAAAAATCTGCCTGCCAATGCAGGAGACACAGGAAAATTCCCTAGGTCAGGAGGATCCCCTGGAGAAGGAAAAGGCAACCCATTCCAGTCTTCTTTCCTGGGAAATCCCATGGACAGAGGAGCTGTCAGGCTACAGTCCATGGGGTCAGACGCAACTGAGCGGCTAAAAAACAGATCTCACCCAGCCCAGGACTCTTTCCTTCCTCTTTTCTGAGCACATACAATTGAGAATCACTTTATATTCCTCAAGATGCACTTTCAGCGTCACCCCCATGAAGGGCCAGCATCTCTATCCAAGTCTTTGAAAGTCAATCAAATGATAAAGGCTGTTGGGACCTGGCTAATGCCCCTAGAAGGGAAAGGGAAGGCTGATTTACTCCACCAGGAGCTTGACTACCTACAACCAGGGGGTGGCAATGTGAGAGACTGAGATTTTCTTTAACAGTAGTTCAGATTAATGTTGAATGAAAGCTTTAATGAAAGTGAAGAGATTGGACTCTTGCTTAACCTCTCATTCGAGTTCAGAATAAGGTGGAAGCCAGGATGATGGCTCCTACAGAGTAGGGAGTGGGAGGGATTCCCTGTCTTCTTCCACCAGGGCCAACTGAGGAACCTTAGGGTGATGCTTTTGCTCTCTGCCTGCTCTCTTGTCAGATCTCATTGACAAGCCTCATAGCGAAGATCCTGCAGTATTCTGATATGGCATCCATCAAAGCCCTTCGGACCCTCCGTGCCCTGCGGCCACTGCGGGCTCTGTCTCGATTTGAAGGCATGCGGGTAAGGCTTACCTCCTAACTGCTCTGGTCTGCAGCATTTGGTTTCCACGCCACCTTCATGCTCTGTGTACCACTGACCCTGAGCGCTGGGCCCCGCCCCACAGAGCCCCACTTTCTGCTGTCACACTGGTGGTCCTGCAGTGTCCCAACTCTCCTGGTTCTCCTTCAAGTCCCTCTGTAAGCGCTCTTCGCTTCTCACATCCAACAGGACCCAGACCTCACTCTCTCTTGCTCTCAGTGAGGTGACCCTGCTTCACGCCTTTTGTCCTTATTGTAAAAATCTTCACAACATCCCAAGCTCTTCATCTTTCATGACAAATAAGCCTTGCCTCTGACATTCCTTTTAAATGCGGTGACACACAGCAGCTTAGCCACCACCCACCCACAGGGATCGTTTCTCCAACCCAGCCCAATCATTTGCCCTCTGGATTCTCTCCTTTGATGCATCCCTCTCCTCATCCATGGCTTCAGCCTCCACCTTGCCCTCCCGTCTTCCTCAGAAGGGAATGCTCACAAGCCTGGCCCTTGTCTCACAGGGGACACTGGACTGCTCATTCCCGCCCCCTCCTCATAACCATGGAAGTCTCCTGGTGCAGAAGGCAAGGTTTGCTTCCCTCTTCCACCATTGCCTCAAAAATACACAGTGCTTTCAAAACAAGTGTGGACTTTTAAAATTAACTTGTGTCTTTACAAACATTAGGAACTTATGACTGAAATATTTTGATATTTATTTTATCTCCAGGTTGCTGATTTACAAATCAGCAAGTTTGTGAATATGAATTTGGGTTCTCACTGATTATTGACCAAAGTACACTATATATTTTATAAAAATATACTTTATAAAGTTCTAGAAGTCTGTGTGTACAAGTACAAAACACACTTGCACCCCCAACTGAGCATGTATGCACTTATAAATGTGTCCTCAATTTTGAGGAGAGACAGTGGGCCCTGCCCTGAATGACCTTGAGAGAGAAGGTATAAACCCATCTTCAGCTGCCCAGTGCCTCTGTCTTCTGAGTCTGAATTTTGGCTCTGATTAACCCACTCCTCTTCCTTCCAAAGGCCACTGGCTTGTGACGCAACCTGAATAAATGTAGAAAGAATTGGAATTTAGCAAGAAAAGTGGAACATTGGTGGGGCTCCAGGTCTTTTTGCCTTTCTCCCCAGGTGGTGGTAGATGCCCTGGTGGGTGCCATCCCATCCATCATGAATGTCCTACTCGTCTGCCTCATCTTCTGGCTCATCTTCAGCATCATGGGCGTGAACTTCTTTGCGGGGAAGTTTCAGAAATGCATCAACAAGACCAATGAAGGCTTTCTTCTCGTGCCTTGGTCTACTGTGAATAACATGTCTGACTGTGAACGTCAAAACCACACTGGAAGCTTATTTTGGGTCAATGTGAAGGTCAACTTTGATAATGTTGCAATGGGCTACCTCGCGCTTCTGCAGGTGGTGAGTCCTGAGATCAACCTTGTCTCTTCCTTTGGCTGCTCAATAATGTGGACAGTCTGGGGTCTCCCAGAAGGTGCTATGTGGAGACTCTGCAAGGGATAGCACTCAATGTGAACTGAGATTATTCCCTATTCCTACAGAGGACACTGTGAGGCTAGAGGAGCTTATCAGTGAGTGCGACCTCATAGTGGTGCAATTAGACCAATGTGGGCTAACAGAATAAAGGGATGGGCTTACCATGAGACTGTATTGGGTGATAATTTAGAATTCAATACTTTCACAGAATAGACCTGATTTAGTCACATAGACTAAACAGTCTTCTACTGCAAATCATCTCCTAGAGGGTAATGAACTATGTTCCAGGTCTGTTGTAATGACAAGTAATGCTGGCTTGTGAATGTCACTAACATTCACACTTCCATTCATTCATTCATTCATCCCTTTTCATCCACTTGTCATTCAGTGCTGCTGGAATTACTTATGTTTGTCACGCAGTTACCCACGACTTTCTGCACCCACCATTTGTTCACAGATTTGTTCCACAACTAGTCCCTAAGTAGCTATGGCATGCCAGGCTCTGAAATCAGAGACGTGTCAGAACTCCTCCTCCCCGGAGGAGTGGCGGGCGGGGAATGCTGTATGAGAAAAACAGACAAATAAGTGAATCAAAATAGAGGCCGATGGAGATGACTGGGCGGACACTGAGTGGCCTCTGCTCCTTGTTTCCAGGCAACCTTTAAAGGCTGGATGGACATCATGTATGCGGCTGTCGATTCCCGGGATGTGAGTCTCAGCCTGCAGCCCCTCCTGCTTCTCCCTCTGTGCATCCCACCCACACTAGTCTATTTGAAATGGACTGAAAGCAGCCTTGGTGCTGAGAGAGGCGATCACCCAGCAGTCTGGCACTATCCCACAACCCGAAACAGCGGCCGGCGGGCCCTCTGTTGGATATTTAAACCAACCTAGTCTTCTAGGCTTCCCAAGTTCCTCCTCTGTTCACCACTGAGGAAATTATCAGAGAACCTCTAAAAGACTGCGTGTGAGGGTACTCCCTGGGCAGAGGTGGGGCCAAGGGCAGTGTAGCTAGAACAATGGAATTCCAGACACCGTCATGGCAGCTGATGGGTGGAGATGGGTGCTGTTGGGGAAAGACCCTTTCCTGCTGGGGCAAAAGACACTACTGACAGTCCGTCCCATGTCCCCTCGGCCCCTCTGAGTTCGCCCTCGTGCTATGTTGCTGGTTTTATCTGAGGTTTGATTTTCTTCAGTGCCTCAGAGTTTGCTCTGCAGCTCCTCCTGCAAGCGCAGAGGACCGCAAGTCCATGGGGGTGACCCTCACACGTCAGCTGTGGGAGTCTGTAGACACATGCCCTTGCCCCCTTGTCCCTTCGAAGCACAATTCTGAGCTGTGTTCTGCGGTCCTTAGAGGATGGCGTGCCACTTGCCTGTGATGATTGCGTGGCCTTTATCCTGTTCCTGCTTCCCCTCCCCCGGCCTCACTTCTGCTTCCTGGGATCACCTCCCAAATAAGCCCCCTGCACCCAGGTCCTTGGCTTGGGGCTCAGGGTTCTTTGGGGTTACCACAAGCTAAGATGCCCCCTTGTTCCCATGCCACCACTTGTCTGCTCACAGGTGAACCTGCAGCCCAAGTGGGAGGACAACGTGTACATGTACTTTTACTTTGTCATCTTCATCATTTTTGGCGGCTTCTTCACACTCAATCTCTTTGTTGGCGTCATCATTGACAACTTCAACCAACAGAAAAAAAAGATAAGTGGGGCTCAGGTGTTTCTGAGGTAGTGGCAAATCTTAGACTTCCCATCTGTCCCCTGACCTCGTGACTGAGGCACCCCTAGTCACAGCGCCCACGCCTGACCAGGAGCCCAGTCTTGGCCTTTAGCACCAACACTGACCCTGTCTGGAGTCAGGCCCAGAAAGGGCTGAAGGCTGCCACTGGGGGCAGTAACAGTAGTGTGTATCATCCTGTCTCTCTGCACTTAGGGGGCCAGGACATCTTCATGACAGAGGAGCAGAAGAAGTACTACAATGCCATGAAGAAGCTGGGCTCCAAGAAGCCCCAGAAGCCCATACCACGGCCCCTGGTGAGCCCCAAATCCCCCCACCCCCTCTAGCAGAGCATGTCACTCCAACCTGACAGCCCATGCCTGTGTTGGTAGGGGTCTGACCAGAATTCTGTGTGGAGGAGGACATCTAGTTGAGTTTGGGGATGAGCTAATGAGAGTTTCCAGGCCCTAGGAAAAAAGGTCTGCAAGAAGCAACTCTGGTCTTCTGGAGTGAACATACTCCTGTAGATGTTCCAAATAGACCCGTGTAGGGAAGTAGTGAATTGCCCAACAGGCTTAGGGTTCCAGCACCAGATCGAAAACAGATTAGGCTAAATGATATTAAGGATGGTTCGAGACCTGAGATTAAACATTTGTGATTATGAGTCATGATGTAGGTTGCAATGTATCTCCAGGCTCACCGCCACATTCCACCCTATGCTTACAGGTAGACAGAGAGAAAATGGCCAAACCTAGCCCAGCTGGGATCCTGGGCCCAGTTACGGTCATGGTCAGGTGACACAATAGGAACCAAAAATTATCCCACTTTAGTGTTTAAAGACTGACCAAAGCTTAGCACCATACCCCTCTTTGATTCTTTTGTTCACTAAGAGCCATGGCTCAAGCCCATTAGCCCTTCCTCACACAAGGGCAAAGCCTAAGGACCTTCAGCAAAGGTACAGGCCTTTTCCTAAATGAATGAGGGAAACAAACATTCTGTTGGTCAAGGGATTAGGATTTCTAAATCAAGGCATGGGGTTTGCATAAGTTACTAAAAACTTCATGAGCACAAAGTCTTAAAAACATTTACAGGAGGGGAAAATGCTGTGACCTGTCACACACTTTACTTGGAAACTGTGATCACAAATGTATCACTACTCTCAGTTCTGATAAGAGGTGTTACAGTGGGGAGTGAGAGGATGTTCAGATCTCTGTAGGGGCAGAGGTTTCCTTCCAAATCCAGTGTAAGATCAAGATAACTGGGGTTGAATTAACCTGAAGTGAGTCCCTAAGGTTCAGCGAGTATCCCTCCAATGTCCAATGAACAAGTTCAAACTTAGAAGATGTAGATGAAAGGCTGAGCCCAGCCAATCATACTCAAGTAGGGGTTATGGGCGAAGGCTCCTAAGACCTACTGAGAAGCAAGCATCTGAGTCCTTGCTAGTCTATACTGATGGCTGGACTGGTTTTGAATCCACATTTGAACATACAGCAAGGTGTTCTCTGCTAGAGGCAACCCTTGGCAAAATCATGACAGCTTGGGGTACCTCTCCCTACATACTTGCTCCATCTCTCTCTAACATCTCAGCTTCTCCCCTCTCGTCAGCCAATCCCACATGCCAATCACAGCTTTCTCCTCTCAAGGAGGACAATTTCCTTGGGACAGAGTGGGTTGCATTTCCAAAAGGGACCATGGAGAGGGTGCTGTCTGAATACAAAGGTAGGACTCTAGTGTTGAAATTCCAGACAGTGCGATAGGGGTGGAAGTCAGTGGTTGAGCAGGAAGACCTACAACAAAATCATCATGTTTCCTAATTGTGTGCACCATCCCCAAGGTCCTCCAAGGCGGGCGCTGGAGGAGGCCTTCCATGTGGGTGAGAAAAGTAAGGCCTCATAGCCCAGCTGAGTTCCTGACATGAGTCATCCCTTTGGATGGGGTGGGGGTGTATCACTAACTATCAGCAGTAATGGCTCTAGTGGAGGAGCGTGACTCTCTCCTTAATATTCTGGTCCAGGCATGGCCGACATTCTTTCCTTTATTCCGTTCAGCATAGCTGAGGCAGGGTTGGAACATTTAAACAAGACTTTGAGGCTTAGGGATGCCAAAAGGGAAACTGGCAGAGCAGGACCCGAGCAGCAATTGCATCTGGCTGGTCTCCAGGACCCACAAGCCTTGGCCCATCCTAGCTCCTGGCTGGCATCCATATGGCAGGCGACATCTTGGCACCCACTACCCACTGGGACAAAGCTGATCATCTGCCCTCCACAATGTCCAGAGCCAAGAAAGAAGCCCAAGCCCAAAGAGAAATGCCTGCTCCCATCTGAGACTCACCTTCCCAGGTCCGGTCTCCTCCTCATCAGATTACTAGCACTGGAATGGCCACCTTCTTCCCTAAGGGGTCCCAACAGGTGGAGCTGGCCAGGTAAGGTGAGCACTGGCATAGGACTCTGCTCCACAGGTGCACGTGTGCCAGCTCATAGCAGGGCCGGGCTCGGATGACATACAGACCTCCGACACACGCATGTACATAGTACTCCTTGCCTCAGGTGAAGCCCAAGTTCTAAATCTTATGCTTCATTATAGCAAAGACAAAACCTTCCACAAAACTGGTAAATTTTATTCTGCAACATTCCCTACTATAGAAATCACTAAAAGTAGGTTTCATATACTCCACTTTATAAGAAAATAATAGGCTCCAGAATATCACATCATCAGTCACCCACTTCATCATCTCTGAGAGCACCGAGGGTTGCAAAGAGGTGATCTCTGCCCACAAGCTAAGCCAAGAGCAGCTAGAAAGCTGCATCATTCCCCAGCAGCTGAGTATCGAGGACAAACATGATGTCCGGAACTTAGCAGTGTTGCCTGCTCTGTTTCATTAGAAGTCATGAATGGGCCTGTATTTTTTTTCACCATTTTCAGTGATGAAATAAAAACTACTAGGGGCTCAGCATCCCAGAAAAGACATGAGCCAGCAGCTATGCCTGGAGCCAGGCCCACTTGGGTCTGATTCTTTGCTCAAACCCTGCAGGGTAGCATCCCATCCCCACTGTGAAGCAGAAAGCAGGAACCAGCCTCTATCACGGCCCTTCTCCCCTCTGCCTGCTTCGCAGCTCCTGGGAGCTCCCTAGCGAGACTCACAACAGGTTCCTTTCTCCCTCACAGCCACTCATGCAGAGCCCTGCACATACTATGCACTCAGGAAGTCCTTCTTGTACAGAAGTAAATGTAAGCAACCTAGTGGAGTGACTTTATAATTCTATTTGAAGTGTAATTCAGTTGTCCATTCTGTCATCCATTCATTCAGCTATCTATTGATCATCTATTGCATGCTAGATACTATGCAGACACTGGGGATAGAGCAGTGAGATGTTCCTGCCCTCACAGAGATGGCAGTCCAGTGATGCAGGAAAGCAATTAGCAAAATCACACACATATTAGTTCACAGGCTGGAGAAATTGCCAGGAAAGAAAGAATGGGGTGAAGAGCAAAGGGTACCTAAGACTGAGCCTGGAGGAACTCTAACATCTCAAGGTTGAGTAAAGAAGACTCAAAAAAGAGCAGCCAGAAAGGCAAGAAAAGAATCGGGGAAGTAAGGCCTGCTAGGAACCAAGTAAGGAGCGTTTCAAGGTGGAGGATGTGCTAAATGATATCAAACAAGTGTTTTGGGATTTTGCAGCATGGAGGTTATGAGATCTTAACAAGAGACATTTTAGCGACAGGAGGGGGACAAAAGCTATGTTGGAGGAGGCTGAGGAGTGCATGGGAAACAATGACTACACATAACTCTTTCAAGAAATTTAACTGTGAAAGTGGGGAGAGAAGTAGTCTGGTAGCTGGAGAGAGACATGAGGTTCAAGATTTTTCTCTAAGGAAAAGCTAGATCATTAGAGATTTAGCTAAGGAACTGAGAGCAAATAGCCAAGAGTGGTCAAGTGTGGCCAAGAGTCTCACTCATCAGTAATAAAGCAGAGGGACCAGGATGTAGGTAAGTGGTAGCAAAGAAGAGGGGGTGAAGGTGGGCTAACCTGATGATGCAGGTGTCAGAGGAGGAGAGGTTTTATGAGACACAGGAGGAGCAAAGGTCTGGGATTGACCGTGAAGAATTAGAGGGACTTCATCTCTGTCCCCAGCCCTGGGGTCTATGGAGTGGGGAGAATAAGCAGCTGGTGAGTAAGAGGAGAAGTTTGCCGATCAAGACAGGTGAGTTCCAGAGAGCTCAGAAGTGTCAAAGACAAGGTGAGGGAGGAGAGTAAAGTTGGAATCAAGAACTCACATAACAGTAAGATGTTAACAGCACAGGAAAGACTAGAGGGCCACACAAGGAAAAAAATTTTTTTAATGCTATAAAAACAGCCCCTATCCAAAATGATCTTTTGGTCCAGGCCACTCTGCCTTCCTCTAAGAAAGCAAATAACCAAGACCTGACTCCGTGCCCTGCTTAGACATCTATCCAGGAATAAAAATAGCATTTATAAGAATCAGTTGTACCACTGCACTTGACTTTATATGTGTGTGCACTACTCGACTTGACTCTCAAATAATTTTTCAAGAAGTTCTTGAACTCTATGCAGGGCACTGCAGGAACACAAAATTAAATAAGACATGACCCCATCCTCAAAGAGCTCATTTTCTAGTAGAAAAGAGAGGTATACATGAAACACTAGAGCTCTAGACCGACTGTAAAGGCTGTTCAGTTCAGTTCAGTTCAGTTGTTCAGTTGTGTCTGACTCTTTGTGACCCCATGGATTGTCCATCACCAATTCCCGGAGCTTGCTCAAACTCATGTCCATTGAATCAGTGATGCCATTCAAACATCTCATCCTCTGTCGTCCCCTTCTCCTCCTGCCTTCAATCTTGCCCAGCATCAGGGTCTTTTCTTTTTTTTTTTTTAATTTTTTATTTTATTTTTAAATTTTACAATATTGTATTAGTTTTGCCAAATATTGAAATGAATCCACCACAGGTATACATGTGTTCCCCATCCTGAACCCTCCTCCCTCCTCCCTGCCCATACCATCCCTCTGGGTCGTCCCAGTGCACCAGCCCCAAGCATCCAGTATCGTGCATCGAACCTGGACTGGCAGCTCGTTTCATATATGATATTATACATGCTTCAATGCCATTCTCCCAAATCTTCCCACCCTCTCCCTCTCCCACAGAGTCCATAAGACTGTTATATACATCAGTGTCTCTTTTGCTGTCTCGTACACAGGGTTATTGTTACCATCTTTCTAAATTCCATATATATGCGTTAGTATACTGTATGGGTGTTTTTCTTTCTGGCTTACTTCACTCTGTATAATAGGTTCCAGTTTCATCCACCTCATTAGAACTGATTCAAATGTATTCTTTTTAATGGCTGAGTAATACTCCATTGTGTATATGTACCATAGCTTTCTTATGCATTCATCTGCTGATGGACATCTAGGTTGCTTCCATGTCCTGGCTATTATAAACAGGGCTGCGATGAACATTGGGGTACACATGTCTCTTTCCCTTCTGGTTTCCTCAGTGTGTATGCCCAGCAGTGGGATTGCTGGATCGTAAGGCAGTTCTATTTCCAGGTTTTTAAGGAATCTCCACACTGTTCTCCATAGTGGCTGTACTAGTTTGCATTCCCACCAACAGTGTAAGAGGGTTCCCTTTTCTCCACACCCTCTCCAGCATTTATTTCTTGTAGACTTTTGGATCGCAGCCATTCTGACTGGCGTGAAATGGTACCTCATAGTGGTTTTGATTTGCATTTCTCTGATAATGAGTGATGTTGAGCATCTTTTCATGTGTTTGTTAGCCTTCTGTAGGGTCTTTTCTAATGAATCAGTTCTTCGGATCAGGTGGCCAAAGTATTGGAGTTTCAGCTTCAGCATCCATCCTTCCAATGAATATTCAGGAATATTTGATTTCCTTGTAAAGGCTGGGGGAGCCCAAAGAAGGGATGAAGTGATGTGGTATGGTGTAATTGAAGATTCCCTGAGGGAAGTGGGGATTAAGAGAGATAGATCACTCAAGGAGATTTAGATGGCCAAGAGAAGGGACTGGAAGGGCACTGTAAGTGGAGGAAAGAGCATAGACAGGGACAAAGTGCCTGGTGATTTTATGGTGCCAGGAATGGCAACCAGGACTTGAACTGAGGCACTGAGTTAGAATCAACCACAAGTGAGATTTTGGAAGATCAAGACTTGGCTTCTGTCAGGATGTGGAGTGTGAGGGAGATGAAAGAGACAGACTTTAAAAACCCTTCTGTAAAGAACACTGCCTCTCCAGGTGCCTGGTTTATGTTGCCCAAAGGCCTTATGTCCCATCTCTTGTTTTCTCAGAATAAGTACCAGGGTTTTGTCTTTGACATCGTGACCAGGCAGACTTTTGACATCGTTATCATGGTCCTCATCTGCCTCAACATGATCACCATGATGGTGGAGACTGATGAGCAGAGTGAAGAAAAGACAAAAGTCCTGAACAAAATCAACCAGTTCTTTGTGGCCGTCTTCACGGGAGAGTGTGTCATGAAGATGTTTGCCTTGAGACATTACTACTTCACCAACGGCTGGAATGTGTTTGACTTCGTCGTCGTGGTCCTCTCCATTGGGAGTAAGTGGACATTGCATGTGGTTGGGTCACCCAGACTCTGCTTGAGGTCATTTTGACCGGTCTTTCAAAACCAAAGGGACAGCTAACAAACTTCTAAAAACCTATGTTGTATATTAGAGGAGTCCAGTATTTGCTGCTTTGCAAAAGCAGCGGATTTAAAATGCCCCCGCGCCTCCCAATGAAAGGGAGAGGTTCCACTGGCTTTCTCCATGCTGCCATGAAGAGTATTCCAGCGCGTGCTGTGTGCACCGCCATCGTCAGAATGTGGGGGGCTGGGGGCAGTAGGGAATGTAAGATGACAGAGTTTCCAGTGGGTCTTATCTTTATGGCCTTCAAAGCAGAGAGTGGGTGGTGTGGTGGTGTGAGGTGAGTCATAAAATACTTTCTGGAAAAGGAGGTGGTTGCCAGAAGAGTGCAGAAAGACTAGAAGGAGATTGTTCAAAGGAGATTCTTAAGTCAAGGGTTTGGAATTAACTCTCTGTATAACTATCCACTTAGGGAATATGAGTGACAGAAAAGTCAAGGGACCAATGCCAAGAGATCAATGCTGTTATGACCTAGTCTGGGTGTTGTTAAATGACAGGCCCAGTATTTGGGGGTCAATGTTGTTCAGAGAAAATGAATGGAATCAGAGGCTCAAGTGGGTAATGCAGCCACCATATAATTGAGTGCTTGCTGAGTTCTGAGAACTGGGCTGGGATCCATGGATCTCCATTGCAGCCCTGGGAAGGAGTTTACTATAGTCATTTTATACATTTAATATGGAGCTTCAGAATTAAGGAAGTTATATGAGGTCATATAGTTTGTGAAAGGTGGAGCTGAATTTAGACCAGGGGCAATGGTACCCCACTCCAGTACTCTTGCTTGGAAAATCCTATGGACAGAGGAGCCTGGAAGGCTGCAGTCCATGGGGTCGCTGAGGGTTGGACATGACTGAGCGACTTCACTTTCACTTTTCACTTTCATGCATTGGAGAAGGAAATGGCAACCCACTCGAGTGTTCTTGCCTGGAGAATCCCAGGGACAGGGGAGCCTGGTGGGCTTCCGTCTATGGGGTCGCTCAGAGTCAGACACGACTGAAGCCACTTAGCAGCAGCAATGTTCTTTTTAACAAACTAACAGCCTCCTACCAACAACCAAGAGACTGTCCCTGGCCTTCATGTGATTTGCCAAAATTTGGCCCTATAAAGGCCAAATCCCAGCACAGCAGCTTTACTTTGTGTTATAAATATATCCTGACCTGTTATATCATGACCTGCTTACTTTTCATGTCAAAGCATAGCTATAGATTTAATTTTCCATTGATTTACCATCAAGAGCTAATAGCCTCTAAATACAACCTGGCAGCACTTAATCAGTCTCTCTCTCCTGGTGCTGAAACACAGCCTTGGGTTGTGCTTGTTTGGGGAGCTGAAATTTATTTTTGTTTTTTGTTTTGTTTTCCTATTGCTGCTGGGTTTTCTGGGGGTGGGAGGGTTGCTTTGTTTGTTTTCCTTCCAAAGTGAGAGACTTTGAAAGCCATTTTTTATTTTATATTAGAGAAGGGAGCTTGCTCATGTGACTTCCCATATCAGTACCATAGCAATAAAAGATACACAAAGTGCTCCGTTCTATCTTGGGGACACCTAAACTACTAGTTCCTTTGACCTACACAGCAACACCATCACTGGCAGAAAAGACAGCTTGAAAACAAGTGCAAGAACCCTTCAGCCACGCTTCTGTCCTCTCTGCCTTTCTTCCTTCCTACCGATAAGACATGTTTGGAGTATCTAGTTGTTAGTATGAAGACTCATTCCCCCTTGTAGAGGTAGACTAGTTGGTTGGCAGAATCTTGCTGCTGCTGCTACTGCTAAGTGGCTTTAGTCGTGTCCAACCCTGTGCGACCCCATAGACGGAAGCCCACCAGGCTCCCCCGTCCCTGGGATTCTCCAGGCAAGAACACTGGAGTGGGTTGCCATTTCCTTCTCCAATGCATGAAAGTGAAAAGTGAAAGTGAAGTAGCTCAGTCGTGTCCTGACTCTTCGCGACCCCATGGACTGCAGCCCACCAGGCTCCTCCGTCCATGGAAGTTTCCAGGCAAGGGTAATGGAGTGGGGTGCCATTGCCTTCTCCGAATCTTAGTAGAGTATAAAAACACATAATGTACTGCACACTATGGGAAAATGCCCCAGTTAAACTGGACTTTAAGAGAGGGGCTTTCATAAAGATTTCATAGTACAAAATTATAATTATTTCCCAGTTCTCCTCCCATGTCCTCCTTCCTTCCAACATACTACCATGACTATCCATATTCATATGACAAAAGACAAGTAGGAGAATTGGATCAAGGGCACCCTGGCAAGGAGAGTGAGCGTCTACCATACCCCCTCACCATTTCTCCTGAGAGGTTTTGAATCCTGTGTGACCTAAAGGCCTTGCCTAAACTTTGGTGGTCTTAACTGGCCTCTTCAGGTCCTCAAGATGAATCTTGGAGTTGGATATCACACAAGGAGACATGCAAACTCTGGTTCATAGTTTGGACTGAGGTGCTGTAACTGACCCTAAACAAACTCGTCTCTGGGCCCTAACACAGAGTTCAAACACAGCTGGAAATGAAAGAAACAAATAAAAGCCATTATGCAGACAGCTGGCCATTCAAAGCCATTCTGCTTTAGCTGTCAGCAAGTTGCCCAACTCCTCAGGCCCCTTATAATTTATTCCAGGCTCTGTGCAATTATCCATAGGACCATGTGCCAGGAACTGAGTTAATCTTCGCAGTAGGAGATAAGGATATGAATCATAGAGGGTCCCGGCTCTCACAGAGCATGGGACCAGGGTGGAAGAACAGGCATGACCTGAGGGCTGAGTGTTCAAGGGAGAGCCAGGTCTGTGTCACAGACAAAGGACTGTCAGCGTGTGGCACAGATGCAGTCACATCCAGCTGAACAGACAGCAGAACCACGGAGGTTGACTAGCAAGGTATCTGGATGTAGGGAAAGATAAGAACATGGTAGGAAGGGCAAGCCTGACTCAAAGGAGACAGATTTAGGCAATGGACACTTACTGAGCCCCTACTTTAGGCCAAGCACTGTGCCAGGCTCAGAGGGCCCAGGGTGCTTGAATGGAGATGCTCTCATGAAAGTCCACACAGGGCAGAGATGAGGGGGTGTGATCACAGCCAACTTTTTCAGGGCTCACGGTTGGATGTACTAATCAGACCATCTTCCCTCGCTTTTAAAGGCCTGGTGTTCTCTGCAATTGTTTCGTCACTTGGAAGTTTATTCTCCCCGACGCTCTTCCGTGTCATCCGCCTGGCCCGCATCGGCCGCATCCTCAGGCTGATCCGTGGGGCCAAGGGCATCCGCACGCTGCTCTTCGCCCTCATGATGTCCCTGCCCGCGCTCTTCAACATCGGGCTGCTGCTCTTCCTCGTCATGTTCATCTACTCCATCTTCGGCATGGCCAGCTTTGCCTACGTCAAGTGGGAGGCCGGCATTGACGACATGTTCAACTTCCAGACCTTCGCCAACAGCATGCTGTGCCTCTTCCAGATCACCACGTCAGCGGGCTGGGACGGGCTCCTCAGCCCCATCCTCAACACGGGGCCCCCCTACTGCGACCCCAACTTGACCATCAACAACAGCACCAGAGGGGACTGCGGGAGCCCCGTCATGGGCATCATCTTCTTCACCACCTACATCATCATCTCCTTCCTCATTGTGGTCAACATGTACATCGCAGTGATTCTGGAGAACTTCAATGTGGCCACAGAGGAGAGCACGGAGCCCCTGAGTGAGGACGACTTTGACATGTTCTACGAGACGTGGGAGAAGTTTGACCCAGAGGCCACTCAGTTCATCACCTTCTCTGCCCTCTCAGACTTTGCAGACACCCTGTCTGGCCCCCTGAGAATCCCCAAACCCAATCGGAATGTATTAATCCAGATGGACCTGCCCTTGGTCCCTGGAGATAAGATCCACTGTTTGGACATCCTGTTTGCCTTCACCAAGAAAGTCCTGGGAGAATCTGGGGAGTTGGATTCCCTGAAGGCAAATATGGAGGAGAAATTTATGGCAACTAATCTTTCAAAAGCATCCTATGAACCAATAGCAACCACCCTCCGATGGAAGCAAGAAGACATCTCAGCCACTGTCATCCAAAAGGCCTATCGGAGCTACATGCAGCACCGCGCCAGGACAATCGCCAGCCCTGTGGGGGTGCCCAGGGCTGAGGAGGAGGCAGCATCACTCCCCGAGGAAGGCTTTGCTGCACTCGTAGCAAATGAGAACTGTGCGCTCCCAGACAAATCTGAAACTGCTTCCACCACATCTTTCCCACCGTCCTACGACAGTGTCACTAGAGGCCTTAGTGGTCAAGTCAACTTGAGCACATCCAGCTCAATGCAAAATGAAGGGGAGGCTGTCAGTAGAGAAGCCGCTGGGCCCTCATGTGGACCCTCCAGCGTGGGCATGTCCAGTTCTGATGTGCCGGCTGCTCTGTGATGACTTACCACCACCGACTCACCAATGATGCCCCCAGTCACAGTGCCACAACTGGGCAGGGAATGCAGTTGGTACCCACCTTTGGAGAAAGCCTCACACAGCAACAGGGGTCAGAAGCCAAGGGCATCTCCACAGTGACTTCCTTTTTCAATTTCAGTATCAGATGGTGGGTTCCCTTACTTTCCAGAAAATGTCCCTGGTCCTTTTATTTCGATGGTGACTAGAGCTTATCTTTACCAAGACAAACATCTCAGGACCAGAACTTTCAAAGATATACAGCAAGGATGTTGCTAAAGGGCCAAGGTTGTCCTCTGTAAAACAGCACATAGAGATTGGCAGTGTTATTTAAGATTTTGCATGACTGCATGTTGAGAGCTGCCAGACGACTATTCTGGCCTAAGATAATACCTGTGGTCTATGTCATGAAAGGCCTCTGAGCTATCCATTAAAATTAATATTTTTAAAGATATGTCAAAACCAATGTTATAACTTAAAGCATCATTTTAAAAAAATTATGTGACACTGATGTGTCATAAATCATGTCTCATTCACTTTCAAGTTTCCTGATATCTTGCAATTTGCAGCTAAAGCTGGGCAGACAGGAAGGAGCACTGTCCTGGGAGCTTGTTCTCATCCTAGCCAATTCTTCCACTGCTCGCCTGGCTGACCTGGGCCAAACTCTTTCACTTCTGACCCTCCTTCCCCATGGTGGCAGGAGGCAGAATGGATAGTCTCTGTAGCCCCTGCATTCCAAGTTGTAGAACTCAATAATGCTCTGTCCCAATTGAGATGAAGAAAACACTCTCTTCTGAGGCAGCAACGGCCAAACCTTTCTGCTGTCTAGCCAAAAGGCCGCTTTTGAATATATTCCAGAGCCTATTTGACATCTCATAGACTTTAAGGAGGAAGGTTTTCACATTCCCCTCCAGCCAGAACTCCATAATTAGCGTAAGTGAAAGAAAAGAGACATTTTGAGAAAGATGATCTGGGAGATAAAAGGTAAGGCCAATGCTTTGTTTAATTCATCCTACAAATGATATTAAGTACCCATTATTTGACAGCCCCTGCTCTGCGCACAAGGCATAATGGGAATTAATCCCCCAAAGATTCATTGGATTTATGCAGTGGAGGGAGTAAGGGTTGTCAGAGGATGATATTCAGGTCAAGGGCACATTGCATGTCTTGAGATGAGAGAGAGTAAGAAGCTTGTGTGACAGCATAGGACATAAAGGCTCTCACTGACACCTGTGATCTTCTACTAACTCCTGGGACATTCTCGGCCATGATGAGACAAGGATCACGTCGATTCATTGATATGTGCTTGATCATTTCTTAAAATTTCCCATGTATTCAGTTACGAAACCTAAAGACTGGTCCAGCTTACATGCTTCACAGACACAGAGTTTCTAGGGCCTCACTTTCCCTATCACAGTTGACCCATCAGAGACCAAAGAGGCTTCCCAAATGCTTGTGGGGGTTTGCAAGCACCCACAGAAGCAGATTAGTAAGATGATTATTTATTAATAAAAGAACACACAACCTAATTAGGAATCAGGGAAATGCAAATTAAAACCATAGTGCTCTATCATTATGCATCAATCAAATCTGTAAAACTTATAGAATCTATAACAAAAATCAAGTGTCAGCTAAGATATAGAGCAACAGGAAGCTTAATGCACTGCTGGAGCGTGCGAATTGGCATAAGCATTTTGGAAAACAGTTTAACTTTACTAAGAGTTTACTATGTACTTGACTAAAGTACCTATACTCATCACGTGGGTTTTCCACTGGTAGGTATGAAACCTCGAAAAATCCATGCACACAAGCTCTAGGAGACATGAACAAGATTCCTTATTATCATTGTTCATAACAGACCCAAATTAGACACAGCCTAATGTCCATCAGCAGTAGAATAAATTAATAAATTTTGGTGTATTCTTTAAATGTAATTTTATGCAGTAATGAGAATGAATGAGGTATAGCCCTGTACAAGTCTATAGATGCATCTTAAAGACATAATACTTAGTGAAAGAAGCCAGACACCAGACTATATATATACTATATGATTTTATGAGGTTCAAATCAGGCAAAATTAAATATACTGTTTGGGGATGAATAAAGAAAATCAGGAATTAGTCCATGAAAGTCGGGGTAGAGGTCACTGATGGGGGGAAGGGGGCATTTGTGACTAGGTCTTTGGCAGTGTTCTAATTTCCCAGCTAGCCGGTTCTCTTTACAAGTATTGTCTTTATAACCATTGACACCATATGTGTCAAGTTAAACATATATATCTAATGGACTTTTCTGTGTGTATACAGCTCACAAGTTAAATTTTTTTAATATCTTGGGTTGGATTCTCCTCCCTTTTCACAGAAGTATTTACTATCTGCTGCTTTGAATTGTGGTTATTTCTATCTTGGACTTGGATTATCTGAGCTGATTTTTAAAAGGATTAGGAGTTCTATCTTAGGTAACAGAAAAGGAAATTCTAGAGAAAGGAAACTTTCAATTACCAACTTATTCAAGGAACCATTATCTCTCACAAGTATTATTTCAATAGCCTTCCAACTGGTCCCCCATTTCTACTCTTGTCCCCAGCAGTCTATTCTCAAACAGCTGCCGGAGCTCAAAATCCACCCGTGGCTTCTATGTTCTCCAAGTAAATGTTATTACCATGTTTTACATAATCTGACCCTTATTCCTCTCTGACCTCATCTTCACCCCAACTCTCAATGCTTCTGCCACGCTGTCTTCCTTGCTTTTCCTTAAATACACTGGGCATAGTCTTGCCTCAGGACAAAGACCCTTGGAACTTGCTTTTCCTTCAGCCATTGTATCCACACTGTGCACTCCCACACTTTCTTCAGTTCTTCCCTTACCAACCCATCTAATTACCAGGCCAACCCAGCATTTACCACCCTCTGAGATGTTATATATGTACTTGCTCATTGCCTGTCTTCCCCACTAGGATGTAAGCCCTGTGAGGGCATGGACTCTACTTGCTCATGGATGTATCCCCAGCACTGAGAACAATGTCAAAGTAAATTAACACTATTAGCCTAACTTTGTTCTTCTTAAACAGTCCAAAGTTAGCTCCTCTTGGCCCAGTCCCCAAAGGCTAGCCATCACACAGACAAGGCGTGCTTGCTAAGCTGTTTCATTCGTGTCCAGCTTTTTGCCGCCCTATGGACCATAGTGGAGAAGGCACTGGCAACCCACTCCAGTACTCTTGCCTGAAGAATCCCAGGGATGGGGGAGCCTGGTGGCTGCCATCTATGGGGTCGCACAGAGTCGGACATGACTGAAGTGACTTAGCAGCAGCAGCAGCAGCATGGACCATAGCCCACCAGGCTCCTCTGTCCCTGGGATTCTCCAGGCAAGAATACTGGAGTGGGTTTCCATGCCCTCCTCCAGGGAATTTTCCCGACCCAGGGATCGAACCTGTGTCTCTTATGTCTCCTGCATCGGCAGGCAGCTTCTTTACCACTGGCACCATTTGGGAAGCCCTCACATAGACAATAGTATAGGATAAATATGTTAACTTCAATAACAATCTCTATTAAGAAAAAGAGAAACCAGATCCAGAAGTGCCAGCCCAGAGTGTACCCGGAGCATGTACTGCTGGCCTTGACAGTGGAATGATTTCTTGGTCCTGCCTCTGGGAGCCTTCCTCATCCTATCTCCTACTCCCTCGAGACAGGAGCACCGGGAAGCAATTTCTCCTAAGGAACGGACAGCGTATTGTACTTTCTGTTGGTTATCCGTGAGCCCTGCATGCTGTCTTAAGATTTGAGCAATCACGGGCCATTATTTCCCTGGACTGAAGTTTCTGCGGCAATACAACTCCCTCAAAGCACTAGTATGATTTCTATCTCTTGCATTTTGCCAACTCATTAGATCTTGTCGGGTTATGGTCTTTCAATCTAAAATTGGGACTGGACATTACTGCCTTTTAGCAATAGATGATTTGCCCTTCTTCATCCCTCAGCTGAATTGCGTGCATCCTGACTGCAGGCAGCCACCATACAGAGATATTGTTAACAAAAAAATTGGCTTGGGTGGAGAGGTACAGAGGAAGCTTACCTTCCCCTATCCCAGTCTGTATTCCATTGGCAGCTCTTTAGATTGGAGTAATAATCTCCTTTGCCTGGTAAGAGTACAGGGATGGGATCCTTTGAAGGAGGTGGGAGGAGGGGAGAGTGTTAGGCTTCTCCCAGCTCCATTCTTACCTCTGTCTCTAATTTTCCAATCATCGGTATGCTGGTAAATATTAAACAGTTAGCTCTTCAGGAGTAAAAAGAAATCCCTTATTTGTAGCATTTTCTGTTTTATCTGATGTAAACACTCCCACCACAGCCCATGTCAAGCTACCGATGTGACATCCCTGAAGGCAGAATTGGGAAGCGATGTCGACTTGAGTCAGTATGAGCTGGCTCTAGCGCACCACTGTTTCCAATTCTCCCCACCTCTTCTCCACCAATATTAGCTTGGGACAGAAAGCTGGATTTTTTTCACTCTCCAAGGCATGATTATAAGATCTTGGGCTGCTGGCCAGTGTTAGAAAAGGCCTCCCTTTCTGTTTTCATATCAATCAAATCATATCAGCCAGTTGAGGCAAAGTTTGTTTTGTGTGTGTGCACCTTTACTAAACCTGCAAGAAGTAGCCCACACCTTTCCAAATTCTACAGATCTTTCTATCAAGGTCCTTCAACTCCTGCTGCACGAGGTAGGTGGTCTGAGTCTCCAGAGATAACAGGTTACAGCATGACAGAAATTTCTAGATTTAGACCAGGGGGATGGGAGATTCTCAGTGCTAGCCTAGCTCATCTTAACCAATGCCACACTTTAAGGTCTATTAATAATAACACCCATCTCCATGTATCAATTTCTGTGTCGGTAGGAGCTATTTGGTTACAAGCAACAGAAACCCATTCCAGCATAAAATGTACTGGATGACTGCGGGGAAACTCAGAATGGAACTAAAAAGCTGAGCACAGCAAGGAAAGCAGCCAGGGCTGGGCAGGTTTCTGGGTATTAGGCACCAATAGACAATCGCTTCATGGGGTCAGGACCAATCAGTATCTACTTTTCTTTTTTTTGGTTAGCGTCCAGTTAGGATTCAGATTTCAAGGAGAGAGCATCTGATTGGCCCACCTCCAGCAAGAAAAGGGAGGGGCATTTTGATTGATAGCTCCAGCATAGAAGAAGGCTAGGCAGACAAAAATGCCCAGGGAGTATTCAACCTAAGAGTTAAATTCATATTTTCTAAAGATCTCTCTGGTAACAGTGACAGGTTACAGAAATTTTGAATTTGGGGGCAGAGATTAAGGAGGGGGTTGTGCCAAATGGGGACCTGAAGTATGGATTTGTGAGTGTCTCATGTTGTACATTGACCACTAGTCACCAAATCTACTCAAAAAGAAAGTCCCCCCCAACCCGACCCTCTGCCCCCCCACACCATGGACAAGGGTGCCAGCTTCCATCTGCATCTCTGTTGACAGTCCCCAGTCCTTTTCCTCCAGATAAATGCTCCCTAGGAGAAGGCAATGGCACCCTACTCCAGTACTCTTGCTTGGAAAATCCCTTGGACACAGGAGGCTGGTAGGCTGCAGTCCATGTGGTCGCTAAGAGTAGGACACGACTGAGCGACTTCACTTTCACCTTTCACTTTCATGCATTGGAGAAGGAAATGGCAACCCACTCCAGTGTTCTTGCCTGGAGAATCCCAGGGATGGCGGAGCCTGGCAGGCTGCTGTCTATGGGGTCACACAGAGTTGGACATGACTGAAGCGACTTAGCAGCAGCAGCAGCAGGACCCAAATATCAGCAATGTTACTCTGTCTCTGGAAAATCACTCATATATTGCCTGAAGTGGAAATATGTTTCAAGCATCTTCCCCTGAGAAGCCCCAGATGACTTATCATCCAAGTGAGTTCAGGCAGAGAAAAGCTGGATTTGCCTGTGAGCATCGAATCTATACCCAGGAAAGTTCATGGCTACTCTTGGCCCTTTAAAACACCGGTCGAACCAACAACCACAGCAAAGCTTGGTCAATATGATTCATTGTGCAAAGAACAAATTCTAAAGGGGTATGCATGAAGAGGACTCATTACTTTATTTTTCCCTGAGCAGAACTGAGTTAATTGATTATTAGAAATGCAGCTGCTCTTGCTTACAGACCTAATCACATTACAAAGTAACATAAAGGCATGTGTGTGTGTGTGCCTGTTGAATAATGATGCTTCTTGTAGTTAGAACAGGGAGCCCCAGCACCACTCGGAAGCTGAAGATGTCTGCAAATGATCCACACAGAAATACTCAACTTATCAGCTAAGAAATTTGGTGCTCCGGACCAAGTTCTGGATGAGGCCAGAGGTCCCACTTTGATTCCAGACCTTCTCTTGGTTACATATCATAACTTCTCTGAACAACCTTCTTTGTCTCTACAGCAGGAATAAAGATTCCTCACCAAGGAGGGTTAACAGAGATAAAAATGCCCTCTCTGCCCACTGAAAGAAGCAGAAAGAGAAAGGGGGAGAAAATGAGAGGACCCATTCTGCCGCTCTACATCCCAGGGTGTCCTCACATAGTGCCACACTGCACCCCACTCCCACTGAGTGCGTGTTAGGTGGGAAGCACCATGCTTCATGTGCAAAGGAACATCTCACCATACATGGGGTCCTCTCTGGACACGACCAGCACTTTGAGAGTCAGAATAGAAGGCAGCTCCTCCAAAGTCCACTGTGGGAGGCCACACTTGGATCCTACTGTTTCGACTCCACTGGGATTGTTGTCCAGTTGCTCAGTCGCATCTGACTCTGTGACTCCATGGACTGCGGCATGCCAGGCTTCTCCGTCCATCACCAACTCCTGGAGCTTGCTCAAACACATATCCATTGAGTCAGTGATGCCATCCAACCATCTCATCCTCTGTCATCCCCTTTTCCTCCTGCCCTCAATCTTTCCCAGTATCAGGGTCTTTTCCAATGAGTCAGTTCTTCGCATTAGGTGGCCAAAGTATTGGAGCTTCAGCTTCAGCATCAGTCCTACCAATGAATATTCAGGATTGATTTCCTTTAGGATGGACTGGTTGGATCTCCTTGCAGTCCAAGGGACTCTCAAGAGTCTTCTCCAACACCACAGTTCAAAAGCACCAGTTCTCTGGCACTCAGCCTTCTTTATGGTCCAGCTCTCACATCTATACATGACTACTGGAAAAACCATAACTTTGACTAGACGGACCTTTGTTGGCAAAGTAACATCTCTAATTTTTAATATGCTGTCTAGGTTTGTCATAGCTTTTCTTCCAAGGAGCAAGTATCTTTTATTTCATGGTAGCAGTCACCATCTGCAGTGATTTTGGAGCTCAGGAAAATAAAGTCTGTCACTGTTTCCATTGTTTCCCCATCTATTTGCCAGGAAGTGATAGGACTGGATGCTGGTCTTCTTTTTTTGAATGTTGAGTTTTAAACCAGCTTTTTCACTCTCCTCTTTCACCTTCATCAAGAGGCTCTTTAGTTCCTCTTTGCTTTCTTCCATAAGGGTGGTGTCATCTGTATATCTGAGGTTATTGATACGTGTTCCAGCAGTCTTGATTCCAGCTTGTGCTTCATCCAGTCCAGCATTTCTCACGATGTACTCTGATGCTGCTGCTAAGTCGCTTCAGTCGTGTCCGACTCCTAGTGACCCCGTGGACTGAAGCCTATCAGGCTCCTCCGTCCATGGGATTTGCCAGGCAAGAGTATTGGAGTGGGTTGCCATTGCCTTCTCCACTATGTACTGTGCATATAAGTTAAACAAGCAAGGTGACAATATGTAGCCTTGATGTACCCCTTTCCCAATTTGGAACTAGTTCATTGTTCCGTGTCTGTTTCTAACTGTTGCCTCTGTAGCGGGTCCTGTTTGTGCCCCACACCACATCCCGTGCCTCATCTGACTTTGAATAGAACTCTGCAGCTTTTGGTCTTCAGGGCCTTCTCCAAAGCCACTTTTCCCCACACAGACATTGCAGCCCAGAAGTGCAGAGGGAAGAGGAGATGTTGACAACCTCAAGGACAATCCTCAACCAATGCAAGAATGCAGGATTTGGAAGATAAATTAATATCCTAGCCTCCCAAGCTGTGGAGGAACAATTCTGAATCAAGTTTCTTGCAGAATCAATAGAAAGTCTGAGTCCTCATGTAGGGCTAGTCTTTCGCAATCCTGAAAGTAAGGGCCTCCTTACCTTTCTACTTAGGTGACTCTGTGGTCTCACCCTGACCCTGCCCTGCCCAGCTGCCCACAGCACTAACCAGCTTTGAGGGGAATTTCTCCCTTCCTTAGCTAATTGTCTCTCTGCTTCTTTACTTTTGCCTCCTGGAATCACCTTGGAATGCCTCCTAAGCAACGCACTCCAATATTCTTGCCTAGAGAATCCCATGGAAGGAGGAGCATGGGGGGCTACAGTCCATGGAGTCGCAGAGTCGGACACGACTGAGTGACTAACACACACACCCAAATCCTTGTCTCAGCTCCTGATTTGGGGGAATACAAATTATGACAAACTCCCAGATAGCCCCCTGCTCAGAGTTAGGAAGCTGTTTTCTCATGCTGTCCACATATCCATCATCCCGTCTGCAGGCTTTTTATATATTGCTGCTGGACCAAGGTCTGCAGGAAAGGAATCACTTCCTCAAGGTTATATGAGGTGTGCAAAGGGTCCCACCCAGAAGTGAGATTGTCATCTCTTCTCGTAGCTCTCTACTCATCACCCAGCTGCTTCTGACTGATGAGATGGTTAAAGCTCCTATTCCCTATTCAATAGTGCTCTGAAGCACTATTGAAGATTTGATTGGTGATAACTGTCCTAAGACCAAGTAGATCCTTGCCTCTGCTTCAAAATTGTTCTATGATGAATAGAAGTTTAATTACAAGCTTGAGTTTCAGTTTCCCACCACATCTTATAAACGGACAAAGATTCCTGACAAGTCTACAACCTTTTATGGCCCCCTTTTCCATCGGTTTATTGTATTAGGCTACTTTGGCATTCCACTATTTGCAATAAGACTCTCCAAACTGGGACTTTACCCAGAAGTTGTCATGGTGCCTTTTTCTGGCACACAGCATTATACTAAGTGACCATCAGTTAACAAGGAACTCAGCTGGTGCCACTCAGAGCAACAGAGAACTATGGGAGAAACTTCCTGGATTCCCCCTTGTTGTCTGCCCCAGAAAGAAATCAATGAGCAGCCAAAGCTGTCTCCAGAACACTGACAAATAAGGAGTCAGACTGGTGGCTTCATTCCAGTGGCATCGTGTATGTGGACTGTGGTGCTCACCTGAGTCACCCATTGTGCACTGTGGACTGGGTGACTTCTCTGGACTGAGCCTGCACCATGTTTTACCTTGGTCTAAATGTCTCTGGATAGAGATCTCTTTGAGGATAATAGTGAGCACTTCTACATATGTTTATTCTGCCAGTTGCAACACTTCCTGCAGCCACTAGTTCTCAAAATCCCTCCCAGGATCTCTCCCAAAGAGAACTTACAGACGAAGACAGACTTCACCCACAACACTCTGCCACGGTGTGGAAAGGATTACTGTGCCCATCCTGGTCCCCCAAGAGCTGATGTCCAGTCAGAACTAGACATGCAAGGGATTGATCAGGAGAAACATTAATGATGAATAAAAGGGAAGGAGCAGGAGTCAGGAGAGACAGCCATAGGCTGTGATGCAGGTCTCCCACTGTGAAAGGAGAGAGGGAAGGAAGGAAGATGAGACAAGAAGAACCTCAGACCATACTGCAGCTCTGAGAAAGTCACAGTCAAGTTGGAGGAGACTCCCAGGAAAAAGACTGCCCAGTGGAGGACTCTGTTGGGCAAGAATTACCCAGCTCTTGTTCCTGCCTCCTTATCTTTAGTCATGGATGGGAGCAGCACAGGAAGAGCATAGCTTCTGCATGAACATTGCCATAGATCATGAAGATGCTACAGCTGGAGGTCACTAGAGCACATTTTCCGAATATATTGTCTAAGAATCCTGAGCTATCTTGGACCATAAGAGATGTTTTCTGGTTAGATCTAGCAACACCTCCTCCCTGAGTCCCCACGGTCATCATGGATTGCTCTGAAGCAGAGGCCCCATTCAAGAAGACTCCACACAATAATTTTTATATTTTCCAGATCAGTACAGAGGAGGAAGCTTACCTCCTCCCCTCCTGCAGGGATGGTCCCTTCTCTTCTAGTACCGTCTACCAGGGCAGGGACTAGAGTGAGGAAAGCAAGGTGTCCTGGGCAGAAAATTTCAGGAAATCACTCATTTTCAAGTGCTGATCTTGCACTTGCATAAAACCAAGAGTTAAATTTTGCATCCTGACACCTTTCTGGCCTCATCTGGGTTTGTCCCATGACCACTGATTCTAATTCATCCACTGAACTCTGGAGTATCATCAGCAATATCATCGGCCGGAGGTTATTCTCCACCACTCAGCCATGCCACAGCCTCTGGCTCACTGTCCACAACCCTATTCCTGTCCTCAGTTCCAGAGTGATTGGCCCAATACACAGGTTTCTCAGATCCAGTGATCATATCCCTCACCCTGCATTCGCTACTGAGACAGTGGTCTATCCCGAACCTTGGCATCACTATCAACACCACACTTTGGCCAACTGTCCCCTCACCAGTACACTTACCTTATTACCTCCACTGAAATATAATTCTCCAAAGGCTGTAGGTCTTCCATCCTTTGCCTTTTCATCACTCCCACTCTCCCCTTGCCCACTCTGATGTCATGGTCTAGCTTGATAATCACATGCTTCAAAACACTTTCAAATCTTTTGCCACCTTCCCCTTGTCTATGTCCAGTAAATCCTTAAACAGACTTCCCTGGTGGCTCAGATGGTAAAGTGTCTGCCTACAATGTGGGAGACCAGGGTTCAATCCCTGAGTCAGGAAGATCCCCTGCAGAAGGAAATGGCAACCCACTCCAGTATTTTTATTTGGAAAATCCCATGGTCAGAGGTGCTTGGTAGGCTACAGTCCATGGGGTCGCAAAGAGTCGGACATGACTGAGCGACTTCACTTTCACTTTCACTCCAATTAAACCCAAATCTCTACCCTCTCTGTTCCTACTCCAGACAGTTGCTGGCCTTACTTCAGTTTCATAACCACAAACCTTAGATGGGCTCTAAATATTGTCCAATGACCCTGTTGCATTTCCCTAGAAAGTTCATTTTCCTACCCACCAAAATGACGCTTTTGTGTCTCTTCTCAAGCCTCCAACCCTTCTAACCCCTGACTTCTCCCCTCATTCATTCTCAGTTTATGCTCCCAACTCTTACTTCCTTGTTCAGTGATGCAGCTTCATTTTTGCTGTTCACTGTTTCATAAATTTCTATTTTTTATTGAAGTGTAGTTGATGCACAATATTATATGTTACAGGTATAAAATATAGTGATTCAAAAATTTTAAGGGTTTATCCTCCATTTATATTTACTGCAAGATATTGGCTATATCCCCTGTGTTGTACAATATATCCTTATACTTTATTTTATACATAATAGTTTGCACCTCTTAATCCCCCACCCTAATATTTCCCCTCTTCCCTTAACTCTCTCTACTGGTAACCACTAGTTTGTTTTCTATATCTGGTGAGTCTGCTTCTTTTTTGTGAGATTCACTAATTCGTTGTAATTTTTAGACTCCATAGATAAGAGATATTACACAGTCTTTGTCTGACTTCCTTCACATAGCATAATGACCTTCCATGTTGCTCCAAATGAGAAAATTTCATTCCTTTTCTTATGGCTGAGTAGTAGTCCAATGTACGTGTGTGTGTGTCTGTGTGTGTGCATGCACACACACACCACATCTTCTCTATCCATTCACCTGTTGATAGAGACTTGGGTTGCTCCCATATCTTGGCATTTGTAAATAATGTTGCTATGAACAGTGAGTACATGCATGTTTTTGAATATGTGTTTTTTCTTTTTCACATACATACCCAGAAGTGGAGTTGCTGGGTCATATAGTAGTTCTAGTTTTAGTTTTTTGAGAAACCTCCATACTGTTTTCCACAGTGGTTGCATCAATTTACAACCCCAGCAACAGAGTACGAGAGTCCCCTTTTCTTGACATCCTCGCCAACAATTTTTGTGTTCTTTTTGATGACAGCCATTCTGACAGGAGTGTGATGATATCTCATTGTGGTTTTGATTTGCATTTCCTTGACTATTAGCGATGTTGAACATCTTTCAAGCACCCGTTGGCTATCTGCATTTCCTCTTGGGAATACAAGATGGAACACTTCTGAATGAAATCTTGGATTATCCCAGAACTTTTCTAACTACTCTTATGTAATAAGAAGTCCATTGGTCACTTTAAGTCCCCAGCTGATGTGATACTTGGCGTGTCAGTCCTGTGTAACAGCCGAAGTTTCCAACTTCATTCAAGGTTCTGGCTCTCCCTCCTCCTTAGCTAGGGCGGGCTGCAGCAGGCTGCCGGCTTCCTGGGAAGGGGTGTTGGTCATGTCGAATGCTTTCTCCCTCACTTGCCTGCTCCTGCTCTCCTAGGTGCTGTCTCTGATTCCAACAGGGTTTGGCGGTTGGAGAGAGAAGGGCACTGGAAAATTCTCCCGCTTTCTGAGCCAGGCCAACATTTAAAGATAACTCTCTGGGAGTTTTTGTGAATTCATAAAAGCTCTGATTCCTGGAGATCTCTCACCTGCAGGTCCTTTGTTTGGAGTAATACCCTCCCCTCCAGCTCATCCTCCTACTCACTTCCTTCTGTAGCCCTGAGAAGCCTGAGGTGGTCCACCTCCAGGTGCTGTCTGCTGAGGGGCCCTGATAGATTCATAGACTCACTCTTTTTTTCTCTCTCTCTCATACCCCACATCTGATGCCTGGGAACAGTCACAGGTCTGACAAATAGTCTGCCAAATTCTGGGAGGGCATCTCCATCACAACAAAGCCACCTCTCCTTCAGCTTCTCTGCCAACAGCTAGGTCAGCCCACTTTTAGCTGATTAATGTCCCAGGCAGGAGCAAACACCAACCACTGCATCTCCCATTTGCAAGGATCCCAAAGCTGGCCTTTTAAAATCCTCCTCACAGGGTTCGGATATAAAGGCAGGCACCCCACCCACAATACCTCACCAGTGGATGTGGGGATGGGTCTCTGTACACTGTCTCAGCCCACTCTTGCCCCTTCCATCAAGAATCATCCTTAAAAATCCTTCTACCTTCAGGCAGATTGCCTATCTCCACTTCACTTAGTTTTCTTCTGGATTTCGCCTTGTTCCTTCCTCTGAATATATATATTTTATGGTGTCTAACTTTCTGTGTTTGCGGTCTCCATTCTGCAGGCTGCAGGGCTATAGCTCCTCTCACTTCTGGTGTCTACCCTCAGGTGGGTGGGGTTGGTCCAGGGGCCTGTGCAGGCTTCCTGGTGGGAGGGCCGGTTGCCTGTCCCCTGGAGGGTAGAGCTGGGTTTGTCTTTCTGGTGGGCAAGGCCACGTCAAGGGGTGTGTGTGTTTAGAGGTGGCTGTGGGCAGACTGTCTGCTGGTGGGTGGGCCTGCATTCCACCCTGTTGGCTGTTTGGCCTGAGAGGTCCCAATACTGGAGCTTGCGGGCTATTGGGTGGGGTCAAGTCTTGGCACCAAAAGGGCAGCCTTCGGGAGAGCTTGCAGAGAGGACTATTCGCTGAGGCGAATAGTGAGGCCCCCAGTGAGAGCTACAGCCGCCCCCACCTTCCCAGGAGACCCACCAAGACATGCAGGTGGGTCTGGCCCAGGCTCCTACAGAGTCACTGCCCTGCCCCGAGTCCCAGTGCTGTGGCATCTCGTGTGCGCCCTCCAGCAGTGGAGTCTCTGTTTCTCCCAGTCCTGAGCAGCTCCTGCACTCAAGTCCCGCTGGCCTTCAAAGCCAGATGCTCTGGGGGCTCCTCCTCCCTATGCCAGACCCCAAGCTGGGGAGCCTGATGTGGGGTTCAGAACTCTCACTCCTGTGGGAGAACCCCTGTGCAGAATTACTTACCAGTTTGTGGGAGACAGTGGGTATGGAAATTGATTATATACCAAAAGCTCCCATCCTACCATTTCGCTGTGGCTTCTTCTTTAACTTCGAATGTATAATATCTTTTTTGGTAGGTTCAAGTCTTTTTTGTCAATAGTTGTTCAGCAGTTAGTTGTGATTTTGGTATTTTCGAGAGAGACAGTAAGCTCAAATCCTTCTACTCTGCCATCTTGTCTCCTCTGTCTCTGAAGTGTTGGCATAGGTCTGTTCAACAATATGTTCAACTTTTAGGGTAGTTGCAGGGCTTCCAGGGGAAAAAAAAAAAAAAAAGCATGTCTCATAGCATATATAGGTGATCCACGGTTTCAGGATTCCTCTAGCCCCAAGGATGGAGAAGGTGATGGCACCCCACTCCAGTACTCTTGCCTGGAAAATCCCATGGATGGAGGAGCCTGGTAGGCTGCAGTCCATGGGGTCGCTGAGGGTCGGACACGACTGAGAGACTTCACTTTCACTTTTCACTTTCATGCATTGGAGAAAGAAATGGCAACCCACTCCAGTGTTCTTGCCTGGAGAATCCCAGGGACAGTGGAGCCTGGTGGGCTGCGGTCCGTGGGGTTGCACAGAGTCGGACACAACTGAAGCGACTTAGTAGCAGCAGCAGCAGTAGCCCCAAGGAATCCTGGAAGACTCTCACCCAGGATTCAGGTGGCCCTTTCTCGCCTGGACCTCGAAAAATCCTTCCATCATCATCCTGACAGTCTTACTCCTGCATCCCTCAGTGTAGGTGGAGTTTTAAGAGTCATGTCAGTATTTCTTCAAAAATTTGCATCTTGGTCTAGCACCTTACTTTAACATGTCAGATGTATTATATTTTGGTGTCTCAATCAACACTTACAATTTAACATCCTTTTACACTTCATTGAAAGAATAAAGTTATCAGACAACTTCCCACCAGCAAATAGACCAATTCACCCGCCTCAGTGAGTATATTCTCTGTGTTCCCTACTCCTAAAATGGAAAAACGTTTCTGCTGAAATCAAAAGTCAGTCTGTCCTCCGGACCACATACATCCTCATCCACCCTCCTTCTTTATCGTCAATGTCTTCATTCCCATCAGCCTTCAAATATGTTCTTTATCCCCCACCTTAAAACACACATACCTCCTTCCCCCTCCTCCTGAGGTCTTCCTCCTGTCCATCTCCCTGCTCTCCTTCACGGCAAAACTTGACTGAACAATGATCTAGACTCTCTCCACTCACTTAACTCTTGTTTGTTGATTTATTTGGTTTGAATAGAATTTCTTTCTTGCTAATTTTTATTCTAACTTTAAAATAAAGAGAAAAGCAGAAAAGGACAATTCCACAAGCAAACCCTCATTGAGCCATTACCTAGGGGTTAAGGGTATTGAACATCTTTTCATGTCCTTATTTGTCATCTGTAAATCCTCTTCAGTGAAACATCTGTTCATGTCTTTGGTCCATTTTTCAATGTTATTGTTTGGGTTAGTGTTACTGTTGAGATTAGAGAATTTTGTGTATATTCTAGATAGGAGTCCTTTGTCAGGTATGTGGGCTGCAAGTATCTTGTCCCTGACTGTAGCTTGTCTTTTCATACTTTTAACAGTATCTTTTGCAGAGCAAAAGTTTTTTAATTTTGGTGAGATGCAGTTGGCCAAGTTTTCCTTTTATGGATCATGTTTTTTATGTCAGGTTTAAATCCTGAAATCTTTCACCTACATATTTTTCTAAAAGTTTTTTAGTTTTACGTTTACATTTACGTATGTGATCTATTTTGAGTTAACTTTGAGGTTTGGGTTTCGGTTCATATTTTTGCCTGGAGATATCCAGTTGCTCCTACACCATTTATTCAAAAGTCTTGGGCTTCCCTGCAATCCGCCTGCAATGTAGGAGACCTGGGTTCGATCCCTGGGTTGGGAAGATCCCCTGGAGAAGGGAAAGACTCCCCACTCCAGTATTCTGGCATGGAGAATTCCATGGACTGTGTAGTCCATGGGGTCACAAAGAGTCAGACATGACTGAGCAAGTTTCACTTCACTTTCATCCTTACTCTATTGAATTGCTTTTGCACCTCTGTCAAAAATCAGCGGGACATTTTGTGTGGGTTTTTTCTGAGTTCTCTCTTCCATTCCAGGGATTTTTGTGCTTAGCCCCTCATTGGTGCTCCACTGTCTTGATTGCTGTGGATATGTAGTAAGCCTGAACATTGAGGAGAGTGATTCCTCCCACTTTTTATTTTCAAAATTATTTTAGCTATTGTAAATCCTGGGCCTTTCCATATAGAATTTAGAATAAGCTTGTCAATGTCTCCAAAAACTATTACTGAGATTTTTGACAAGAATTGCAATAACTCTGTAGGTTAATTTGGGAAGAATTGACATAGTCACTATAATGAGTCTTACAATTCATTAACATGGTATGTATCTCTATTTATTTAGGTATTCTTGAATTTTTAAAATCCACATCTTTTAATTTTTAGCATTTAGATCCTAATCATGTTTTACTAGCTTTACATGTAAGTATTTCATTTTCCCTGGAGTAATTATAATGATAGTTGTGTTTTAATTTTGGCTCACTGTTAGTATATAGAAATGTGATTATATTTTGTGTGTTGATCTTGTATCCTGGGATCTTGCTCAACTCATCAGTTAGTTATAGGAGTTTGCTTTTGTAGATTCCTTGGGATTTTCTAATAGATAATGTTATCTGCAGATAGGGAGCTTTCTTTCTTTTTAATAGGTATGCTTTTACTTATTTTTCTACTTGCCTGGCTAGAACTTCCAGTACTATGGTGAATAAGACTGATGAGAATAGTCATCCTTGCCTTGCTTCCCAGTCTTAGAGGGAAAGCATCCTGTTTTTCACCATTAAATATGATGTCAGTTGTAGGTTTTTTATAGATGCTCTTTCTCAAGTTGAGGAAGTTCCCCTCTATTCCTAACCGAGTGAGAGGTTGTATCATGATAGGTGCTGGGTTTGCCAAATGCTTTATTCTGTATCAGTTAATATGGACTGAATATAGCATGGGCTGCTTTAGCAGCAGCTTAGACAGTCAGAGGTTCATTACTCTGTCACATAAAAGTCCAGATGAGAAGTCTAGGACTGAAAAGCAGCTCCAGAACCATCCTTCTATTGAGCTACTCTGACAGCTTCACCATGAAGCTTTTATCTCATGGTTCAAGAGGGCTTTCCTGACTCCCACTGCTGTACCCATATTCTAGCCAGTAGGAAGTGGGAAAGGGGAGGGCGCATTCTTTCTTTCTGAAGGTATGAGTGGAAGTTGCCCACATTTCTTTTCTCACAGCCCCCCTCATGACTAGGTGTTTCCACGTGACTAAGTTCTAACAAGAACACAATCCCTTCTAGGTTCTGGTCCTCCACTCTAACTATGCACACAGCTTTGGCTGCACCCTCAGGGAATGGCACACCACCCACCATGGAGAGGGTTCTCTTTCCACCTTTTCAGTTACCTAATTGACAACTTAATACCTCATTAACAATCTTTATGCTAAATTACTCTCTATCTAAATAAGTGATAAGGACTTCTAGAAGGCAATGGCACCCCACTCCAGTACTCTTGCCTGGAAAATCCCATGGACGAAGGAGCCTGGTAGGCTGCAGACCATGGGGTCGCGAAGAGTCGGACATGACTGAGCGACTTCACTTTCACTTTTCCTTTTCATGCATTGGAGAAGGAAATGGCAACCCACTCCAGTGTTCTTGCCTGGAGAATCCCAGGGATGGGGGAGCCTGGTGGGCCGCCGTCTATGGGGTCACACAGAGTCAGACACGACTGAAGCGACTTAGCAGCAGCAGCAGCAGCAGCTTCAGCTTGGAGATACAGATAGCTAAAAGCTGAAGCCTAGCTCCCTGGGAAGCAAGGCTGATCTGGTGCCTGACACTCCTTTCCAGTATGGGGGCCTCTGGGATCCTGTTCTCTGCACCTCTCAGAAATTACGAGTCCAGTGCAGCTCCATACTCCCACAGTGCACATTGAAGATGCCAGGGCCCCAGATTCACCCCTAGGAACCCCAGCAACAACAGCCACTGCCACTTCCAGGCCTGAGGCAGGCCACTCCTTGTCCCGGGACCATCCCCTCCCTTGAGAGCAGTGATGGAGCTGGCATGGTTGATGTCCCCGCCCCGGCAGCCCCGATGCTATGAGCGGGCGAGAGTGGGAGGCAGCTCCTCTGTTCTCCTGTCAGCCTTCTCTTGAGAAGCCTGCACTCCAGCCCCTGCCTCTTATCTCTTCAAAAGCTGATATACTCGCAGACAAGAGGCGGCTTTTGTCAGCTGCTGCCAGTTCTGAGCATTTTCTGGCCCAAAGCAATGACTTGCAGTGAAAAAACCAATTTCCCTACAAAGTCTTCTGAAGTCTCTTGTCAGGCCTGGGCACCCTGGCTCACCCTCTTCTCTCAGGAGTGTGAAGGTGGGGGAGAGGGGGTTGGGTGATCTGCCAGCCATGGCGCCCCAGGACACATGTCAGCGTGTGGACAGAGTCCTTCCTTGGGTGCCTGTGGCCTTGTGGGCTTCCTTCCTTCATTGCTACAGCACTCTTGCGAAATGTCAGAGAATATCATAATCCCCACAGGCTTTTTGTCTTAGAGATGGGGAAACTGAGGCCCAGAGGATTCTGGGAGTTGGTCTGCCCAGCACCAGGGCTTGAGTCACTGGGGCTGCTGACCCCATATTCTCTTTCTGTATCTGTGACGCTTTTCCTCTTAGGACGCTGTGGATGCTGGAGAGGGGCAGGAGCTGAGAAAGCTCCGAGGCTCTCTAGGTGTGGAGCCAGGACTCACTCACTGGCCCCCTCCCTTGCTCTCTACCATGGCAGCACTAGGGAGGAAGTGTCTGGAAAAAAAAAAAAGAACCAACAAACAAACCAAAAAAAAAAATCCAGGCTTTCGTTTTAAAGTCCACAACCCCTGTTTCTGGGCAACCAGAGCCTTCGATTCAAGCTCACATACAGAGCAGTGGAGAGTGAATGCCTGCAGTCCGCAGACCCTGTTCTCCAGCTCTCTGGGGCCCGGAACAGCGGCTCTGACCATTGTCTCTTCAAGAACCACACACACCTCTTCTTTCTCTTCCACACACACCCACACCCACACCCACACGCTCACACATTCCTGAAGGAAATACCACTTCTGTTCAAAAAGGTAAAGATGCCTCCTTTTTTCTTTTTAAATTTTGTATTTATATTTTAATTTACATTCAGGCAAACCCATCCCTTTTAGTGCACAGTTCTGAGTTTTTGCCAAGTGCAGAGTCATGTAACCACCACCACGGTCACGACCCAGACCTTGAAACACTCCCTCCCTCATGCTGCCCTCCAACGCCACACCTCCCTCCACACCAGCCCCTGGCGACCGCACATCTGCTTCCTGTTCCTTTAATTTTGCCTTCCCCAGAATGCCGTATAGATGGAATCTTCCAGTATATGTAACCTCTTGAGGCTGACTCCCTTCACCCAGCATGACACATTTGAGATTCACTCAAGTTATGCGTATCAATAAAAATGCTTCACGAAGGCAGAAAAATCAAACCGTGATAGGAGCTCTGTGAGTAAGCATGGTGCCCATCTGGCGGGGGCCTCTGGCTCTGAGCACAGCTCCCCAGCTCCCCTGTAACCAGCCTCACCCTCCATCAGCCTCATTCCATTCCTGCCCTGAACCACTTCCCTACCCAGAGTCCAGAATTTCCATCCCTCCCATCAGCACCCACCTACTTCTGATCCTCGTTCACGTGACCACATGGGGTGCTCCAGAGTCCTCGTGGGGTGCTGGGCCCTCATCCAGAAGAGGAGAACCCTCTTCTTGTATTGTATTATAATATTGTATTATATATTGTATTATAATACATAATAGAACATAAAACATGATAGAGAAAGAAATGGTGGGAACCAAAGAGGACAGTGCATGTCCTCCCTAAAGACATTTGTAGCACCACAAACTGTCAGACACGCTGAGCTGCCCCTCAACATCCCCTCCCACAAGCACACCTGTGGGCTGCACTCAGGAGCCCAGACTCTGGTTCCCAGCCTCGAGTCTCTCATACTGAACCTCTTCCTCGAATCCACGACTGTGTTGATACAAGCTGTGGCACAGGGCAACCACGTCACAGTTACGAAGGTGGCAGGACTCGGGGTGACCACGTGTCCTTTGTGGAGTGGGACAGAACAGGAAGCAGGCTGCCCTATGTGGACCTGGGATGCGCCTATGGAATATGCTTCACACAGGTGAAGCTGGGAGCAAGGGCAGCTGAGCGGAAGAAACAAAGCCCGGGAGATCTGACCCTGGCCACAGCAGGCTAGTGCTTCTTATTCTACAAAACCCAGACCCAGGACGGTTCTTCTGTGCACAGAATCCATCTTTGGCTCTTTTCCAGCACCTGCCATATCACATCTACTGAGACCAACACCCTCCCCCACATATACGACCCAGGGAAGGGGGATGCTGCGGCAAATTGCCCAGAGCCCCTCTTAGGATCGAGGTACCGTTGTTCCTCCAGCTGCCGGGAGTATGGCTGCTGACAGCTCAAAGCTGCACCCACTCTGAGCACTGCCCCTGCCTTGCAGGAGCTGCCTCACCATGATACCACCGATGGCTGAAGTTCAGGTAGAAAAGGTTGCTCACTCTCCCCAGTCTCAACTGGGGACAGCTCCACGGGATCACCCCGCTCCAGAGTCTCCTGTGGCCTTTGGCTGAAGCCTCTGTTGCAGCTGCATTGGAGATCAATGTCTCCTCTGCCCAAAGCTGCTCCCTCACATCCTCACAGACATTGAACCCCAGTCCGCTCCCTAGAAACCTCATACATGAAAACCTCCATCTCAGAGTGTTTCCAGGGAACCCAGCTGAAGGCAAAGGGTGAACAGGCTTCAGTCAGTACGAATGCCAAGTTCAGCCTGTAAAATATTTATTGTAGTTCTCACGTGTTATTTCATTTGATCCTCTCAACGACTCAGTCAGGTGGGTATATAGTTATTCCACTCTGTATATGAGTAAAGTCTGGAAAGGCTATATGTGTCATCCAAGTTCACGTGGACAATAGTAATTGATCCCATCTGAGCTTCCCACCCTCCAAGCCTGGATCTCTACTTCACTACACTGGTCAGAGATGATGTGTGAGGGACAACAGTTTATGAGGAAGAGATGGTCGAGGTGAAGGCAGGAGCAGTCAGCCACATACAGCTGTGCTTCACACAATTTGGGGGCAAAATGCACATTCTTAGCCATCAGAGATTTACATCTATTTTCTCTCAACTCTCCAGCAGATGGCAGTCGAGTGTCTGGAGGAAGGGGTGGCTCTTCATTTGAAGACCGGCATCATTTGTGCTGGGAGCTGGCAGAGGTAAGGGGTTGGGTGTGACTAGGGCTGAAGGTGCATATAGGACACAGCAGGTCCCAGCTGGCAATGGTCCCTCAATAAGTGTTAGCCTGTCCTTCATCTAGGTATAAAGGGGGCATCAGGTCACCATCCCCTGGTAGCTCAACTGGTAAAGAATCTGCCTGCAATGCAGGAGACCCCCGTTCGATTTCTGGATCAGGAAGATCCCCTGGAGAAGGGATAGGCTACCCACTCCAGTATACTTGGGCTTCCCTGGTGGCTAAGACGGTAAAGAATCTCCCTGCAATGTGGTAGACCTGGGTTCGATCCCTGGGTCGGGAAGACCCCCTGGAGAAGGGAACGGCAAGCCACTCCAGTATTCTTGCCTGGAGAATCCCCATGGACAGAGGAGCCTGGTGGGCTGCAGTCCATGGAGCTGCCAAGTGTCAGACATGACTAAGCAACTTAGCACACATGTCCTTGGCCTTGACCATGAGCAAAGCCCCCTCTGAGGAGAACACTGACAACCCACAAGGGTACCGTGTGATTGCTACTTAAACTTACCTGGAGGAGAAACTGATATGGAGGACTTCCTTCAAAATATAGTGGACTGAAGACAACTCTTAAAATTTCACTAAAATTATACCAAAACAAGACATAAACCCTCCCTACAAGGACAAAACGTCTGGAAGAGGAAGCAACAGTAGATATGATGACAACTTTTTGAAAGTTTGAATGGTAACTGACTTCAGAGCGGGGAAGGTTGGATTCAAAGAGCCCACCGAGGGACGTGTGCCAAGGAGTGCAAAGAACTCCTCCACCTCAAAACCCCAGGACATTTCTGGAACTCAGACACTGGGTACCTCTGGAAGTGGGGAGGCGAGGTGAGGCCAAAAACAAGAGAGCTGGTGTACAGTTTGTATTAGAGCACCTGGGTTTCCAGACCCCTCCCCATCCAACACCACCTGGTTGCAAATAACAGAGAATCTGGTTTCGTCTGTTTGCACGAGGGGTGAAAGAAAGTATGAAGGGGGGGCTCTGGGGATCATGGTCATTGGGGCCAACCCTCCAAATCTCCTGGCCTTCCCTGCATGGCCACGTGATGGCTTCATCAGCTCCAAGCATCGTGCCCTCATTCAAGGCAGGAGGAAGGGGAAGAAGGAAGACAGCTCACCCCACTGCTCCTGTCCTCTTTTATCAGGAGAGGAAATGCTTTCCCAGAATCCGCCCTTCCCCAGCAAAGCTTTGCTTATGACTCCAGGCCGTTCAAGAATCACGTGGCCAGCCCCAGCTACAGGGAAAATTGGACAGGCAAATACTCAGCTTGTCCAGCCTCCAGAGAGGAGCAGACAAAGGAGAAATAAGATGGCAATGCATGTGGAGGGAGCACAGTTCCCAGGCGGCAGGGCTTCCAGTGGACAAGACTGGGTAGGTGCCCAGGATCAGAGGTCTTTTCTCTTGGGCTGGTCATTTTCTCCACGCAGAATTCCTCAGTCTTTTGCCAGAGTTATGGCACCTACAGAGAGAACCAGAGCTCTCAGTAGATCCCTTTACTCACAGGAAGTCTTCCCACTCCTGCCAGATGCCCGCTCCCAGAGCCAGAGGTAGTCGAGTAGATGGGGAAGGACCGGCCCTTAGCTTGGGGAGGTAGGGAGGAGGCATCTGCCTGGGGCTGTGGGTTTTTATGTGCGGTTTTCCCCACACCTCCTGTTTTTAGCCCCAACCTGCACCTCTACCTTCTAAGATGCCTGGTGCTCAGTGCCAGTGGATTCTGAACCCTGAATCAGCTTACTTCTTCACCTCCCCCCACCCCGCCTCAGGCATCAGCAGAATGAAGCCAACAGAAACACAAGCCAGTTACTACTCTTCCATCCTCAACCCTACCTAGCATCCCTCTCGAGGGGACTGGATAAATAAAACTCGGTGGATGCATAACACAGAACACTCTGCAGCTATCAGAAGCCAAGAACTAGCTGCCCACACCAAAACATGGATAGAGCTCAAAATCACAGCACTAAGGGAGAAACATAAGAAAAAGAATGCAAGTTAGAACAATGCCCATTTTATATAAATGGAAAGCACATACACACAAATGGCCAATAAACCATGAAAAACGCTCTGTTTCATTAGTCATCAGGGGAATGCCAATTAAAACCACAATATGAAACCTCTTCTCCACCCACTCAAGTGGCTAAAATGAAAAAGACAAAAATACCAAGTGCTAGAGGATGCAGATGAACCAGAATTCTCTATACATTCATCACTGGTGGAGTATGTTGGTAGAACCACTTTGGAAAACTATTTGGCCGTGCCTTCTAAAAGTGAGCACACTCCCTCCCATGGCCCAGCAACGCCACTCCCAGGTATGCCCCTGGCAGAAACACACACAGATGGCCACTGAAATTCACACCCCGGCACGGTCATAGCAGTGCTAGTCATAGTAACCCCCAGCTAGAACCAGCAAATGCCCGTCAGCCAAAGAATAGATAAATAAAGTGTGGGGTATTCACACAGTGGAACTCTATGCAATGACGACAAATGAATTCTATATATATGACTACAAGCAGCCACAGGGATGAGGCTCACAAACCTAATCAGAAGAACCAGACACAAGCATTTGTACTATCTGATGCTAGTTAAATAAATATCAGAACTGGACAAAACTAACCTAGGGAGTTGGCTGTGAGTGTAGTAGTTAATCCCAGGGGAGAAGTGCTGGTGACAGGAAGAGGGCAGGAAGGGGAGGTCTGGGTGCCGTTGCCGTTTAGTTTCTTGACCTGTGTGCTGGCTATAGGGATGGGTTCAACTAACAGGGTTAAACAACTCTTGCACTGAACACTTCGGGTTTGTGCACTTTTCCGTATGTAGTTTCAATAGAAGTAAAACAACAACAACAAAAATGCTGGGGCAGTAAACACACATATGAAAATCCATAGGCACAAACAACAATACTGCATATTTTACAAAGATGTGTACATATTTAAAGACCTGCCTATAAGGAAGGGCTCCTGTGTGGGGAGGGAGCTGGCAGCAAGGTGGTGGTAGCAGGGAGGAGAAATAAAAGGAAGTAATACAGGAGGGGGAGGAATCCTCTGTGCATGCACAAAGCGCTTAACCCAACTGCGAACCTCAGCTAGGGGGAAGAGCAGAAAAAAGGCAACAGTTTTTAAAACCTTGGATGTTCCAGCTTTCATTAAATGGGGTCTGACAAAGAGAAGGGAGTCTCCCAGATCTTGACAAGGGCTCCTTGTGGGAGGTGCCCTGTCTCTGGTCCATTAACCTTTCCCGCCCTCTGCCGCCACTCTCAGACCACCAGATATGTTTGCTGAATCTCTGAATCCGAACCGAATCAGAGCTTTTGTTCCTCCTTCTAATGAGCTTCTTTGCCCTTGTTTAAATCTGGGGTGCATACCTCTCCTGTGAGCAAAATCCAGGTGCCCACCATAAGGAGTGTGAGAAGCCCACCTCTGCTAGATGTAGATGAAGCACAAAGTCTCTCTGAGCCCGCCCACCCCTCCCCCAGAAGCCTCCGTTCTGAGTCTCCTTCTTGGCCCGACGTTCGTTTGCAAGTTTGAATCTTCATTCTGGGGCTCCAGAAGCCTGGTGGAAAACCTCAGGGAGAACCTAGGTTCTGCTGCTCTCTCCTCCCACCTAAGAGGCATGGGGTCAGGTGGTGCTAAAAATGGACATTGCCTGCACTTCCCTCTCTGGCCGCTAGTGGGAGATGCTGGCCTACCTGAGACCCATCAGGGGACCAGAAGCAGGAGGCGGGAATGTGGTTTATCTGGCGCCAGCCACTCTATCAGACCCCGGGCCAGAAAGGGTCCTGTGTCCTGAACTTTCCTACAGACTGGCCTTCTGTAGGGACAGATAGCTCCTCAGTATATAGGTAAGGCACCCAGTGATCCCTGGAGCGCCACACCCAGGTCCCAAATGGAGGATGGCCCCCTGGTGATGTCTCCAAGATCCCGAAAAAGGAGAGGCAAGTCACAGCTTCCAAACTGCCAAACACAGCACCTGGGTGCCCTCTGAAAGCGCTATTTACATTTAGGAGCGTTGAAAAAAAATGTCAGGAGAGATTAGAAGGCTGCAGGGGAAGAAGACAAAGGCTGTGTATCCCTGTGTGTGTTTTTATGTGTGTGCTCCTGTGTTGACTCTGGGCAATAGCCCATCCCTTCCAAAGATGTTTCTGGCCTGTGGGCAAAAACTGGTGGCCTGTTTCTTTTAAAGAAGGATGTGTGTTCCTGGGTATGTCTCCCAGTGGGTCAGCCTGTGTGTGAATGACTGTACCAGTCAGTGTGCGGGTCTCTGCATCCGTGTGTCAGAGACAGTCTGTTCCAGGGCCAGCAGGTGAGTGCCTACGGGTGTGTCAAGGTGTAAGTTTCCTGTAGATCAACAGGGTGAAGTGAGTGTGTATGTTTCAGTGTGGGTGTCCCCGTGTTGGTTGTGTCTGTTGTGTTGGTTGTTTCTGGTCTGGGTGTGTTTCTGTCAGTACCAATGTGTCAGTATGAAAGTGTCCACCATTGTGCAGACTTCTGTGCTGTGTGTGTGCATGTGTCTCTAGGAGACAGTGGTTTTCTGTGCGTGTGTCTCTGTGTCAGTGTGTCAGTGGATGTGTGTCTCTGAGTCATGTAGGTGTCCCTGAGTTTGTCACAGTATGTCTGCCTCAGTGTGTGTGTGTGTCAGTGATGTGTCTGCCTGTGTCCGTGTGGGTGTCTGTGTGTGTCTATGACAGCAGGTGTCTGCGAATGTCAGTGTTTGTCCGTGTCCACAGAGGTGAGGGCTGTGGTAGGGTCCCCAAGTCAGTGAGCATGTGTGAGTGTGTACCCCGCGTGTGCCAGGGTGTTTGCCTGTCCGCGTAGGCGTAGGTGGCTGTAGCAAAGCGTCTCCGGGTGGCTATGTGTGTACCCCCGCGTATGCCGGGTCTGCGCGCGTCTGTCGTGTCCGCGTGGGCCGCTTTCTGTGGCGGGGCGCCCCCAGGTCAGCGCGGGGGTGTGCGCCCCGGCGGGTGCCCAGGACTTCACCCTGAGAGCGGGCGGAGCGCCACGTGCGGAGTCCGGGGCGCGTCGCTCTGGGGCGGAGCCAGCCTGGGGCCCCAAGCCCCAGGCCGAGCCCAGGCGGGGCCCGCCCCCGACCCCGCCCCCAGCCCGAGCCCGCGCCGCCCGCCGAGCCCCGGAGCCCGAGCCGAGCGGCGGAGCCGAGACGGCGGCGGAGCCCGTGGGATGCGGGGATCGCGCCCCCGGGGCCGCTGAGCCTGCGCCCGGTGCCCGGAGCCCCGCGCGGAGCCAATCCGTGCCGAGCCGCTGCTGCCCATCCCGGGACCCGGGCCGGGGGACCAGCAGGTGAGCGAGCGCCTTCTTCAGCAGCCCCGGCCCGGCCGGAATCCCCTCTGCCTGCCGCCGCCCAACTTTCCTCCCCGAGGGTTGGAGCCTCCAACCCCTGCGCGCCCCCTCCCCAGCCCCGGGTCCACCGGCAGGCTCCCTCCCCCATCTCTGCCCCCGAGGGTAGGGGAGGGAGAGGAGGGGGCGCAGAGCTGCCTGGCTGGAGGGTATCCCCGGGAGGGGGGGCGTCTCTAGCCGGCGCGCGCCCCCTCCCCTTCCCTTTCCTTCCGGGTTTCCCCGTTCGCTGTCGAGGGCCGGGGGAGGGGGAGCTGCGGCCCCGGCTTCCCGGCCGATCCTGGCGCAGACTCGGGGAGGGTCTGGGGTTGAGACCCGGATACCGGAGGCCGGAGACCCCAAGGTCAGAACAGCGACTAGGAGCGCAGTGAGTGTGACTCCAGAGAGCGGGGGAACTGACCGAGCAGGGCTGGGAATGAAGGGGCCATGCACCCTCCTTTCTCTGGGCCCTGTGGAGCAGTCCGCCGGGGCTGTCCTCTCTGGGGTGAGATCTCTGCGTGTCCTGACCGGGGATAGATCTCTGTGCACCCCGAAAGGAAAAGATGTATGTCGTGTGTCCTGTCTCTGCGCGCTCCGACCATAAAGAGAGCTCTGTGCCCTCTTGACGCCCTAACGGGGACACATCTGGTCTCTGTGAGCCCTGGCTGCGGAGGGATCTCCGTGGGCTCTCTCCAGGGGAGACTGTGCGCTGAGATCAGGCGAGTTCTTTGCCCTCTTCGCTCTGACGGGGCAGATCCAAGCGCCCTGACGAAGGCCGTTTTCTACTTGTTATTTGATCGCCTTTGGTGGCGCCCTGGGAGGAAGCAGAGGTTCCTAACCTTGTGGGGGCTGGATATGTGGAGAGTGCTCGTGGTGAGGGGAATGCTGGGGACCAGGCGCTGGCCTTAGGCCCGCCTTGCAAACACCTGTTGGAGGTCAGCGCACAGCCGAATCCGGAAGCCATGGTCGAGGTTGTGGCAGGAGTCATCTTCTCTCCTTAGTGCTTAAGACCAGTGGGAGTGATGGGATCAGTTTCCTCTTGGGGTTCTGGGCTGGTATTCCATTCCCCCAGCTGTATCCTCCCAATCCTGCTGAGACCCCAGGCATCTCCACAGACAGCTTAGACATTGTGATGGAGACAGGCACTGCATATGAGCCCACCATGCAGCAGCACGGCTCCCCTCTCCCTGATTCCCACAGCCCTTCAGGATCCAGAGGGTCCCTGAGTGGCAGAGGCCCCGCCATCAGAAGCCCAGGCCCCTACTGCTGCCATCAGCCTTTCGCCTTAGAACTGGGCAGGTGCAGGAGAGTGGGCCGTAATGGAGCTGGAAGGTGGGCTGAGAGTGGCATGGGCTGATGGCTCAAGCATTGCTGCACTCACAGGAGTGAGGGTCGGGTTGGGTCAGAGAACTGCCAGAGTCGGGAACATAGCTTTTATACCAGAATGTCCAGTCCTGTGCTGAAATGAGCCTCAGTGAATTTTTAATCCAACCCTATCATCATCACCACATCATGCCAGGGTGGGGAGAAACTGAGGCTGAGAGTGGGTCAAGGACTAATCCAAGGTCACCTGAGAAGTCAGTGGATTGGGGGCCCCACTCAGGGTGAAGATGCTTTGAGATCTACTTTCTGAGAGCTGAATTGACCTAGGACTGATCCCAGAGAATCTGAGCAGAAAGGGAACTGGCCCTGGGGTGCCAAGAGCCAGCATTCAGCCCAGTGTGGTACAGCCAGCTGCTGTGCCTTTGGGGGACTTGGTACAGACTCTGTGGTGCTTGAAGGTCCTCTGGAAGATTTCCGGGATTGACTCACTCAACATGAAGATGGAACTCGGAGTAGTGGTGGGGAGCGCCAGAGAGGGCTGGGAGTTGGGGAGCACAGGAGCTGGTGTTTAGGGAATCCAAGGAGAAGGGAGTTCTGGGGCCAGCCTGGGACAGTGGTAAACAGCAGACTCAGTTCTGTTCATAGGAAGCTGATTCCTGCTGACCCTTGGGAAGCTTATTGGAAAAGTGTGCAGCCGTAGAAGCGTATCCCCACTCCACTCAAAAGAGGAGTGATTATCTTTGGCCAGGAAAGTCAAGAGTATCTAACAAAAATAACTTTCCTGCTGGATTTTGAAGGATGAATAGGAGTTTTCTAGGTGGGGAAGGTGCAGCCTAGCCATCAGGTCTAGCAGGTACAAAAGCATAGAGATGTGAAACAGTACAATTGTTCAGTGACCCGACGGGTCCCATGGTATGAGGAAGAGAAGAGTGGAAGCTAAAGCCAAGGTCACAGTCACGGGGGCCCTTGTGAGCTCCGCTCAGGAATTGGGAATTTATCCTCAGTAATGGTACTAAAAATAGAGAACATTCACTGAGTGCTTTCTGCCAGCCAGGCACAGCACTAAGCACTTTATAAGACTCATCTTGCTGAATTGTTGAATCAACCCTGGAGGCAGAGACCATAATAAGGTCCAATTTGCAGATGGTGAAACTGAAGGCCCAGAAAGGTTAAGTAACGTGCGCACCATCACACATCTACCAAGTAGCAGGACTTGAGTGTGAGCCCAGGTGTCAATCGAACAGCTTTGCATTGTACTACCTGTCCAGTGCAGACCATGGGCTCCGCCAGAAGTTTTTCAGCTGAAGGAGAGGGACAGGGAGATGACCACAGGTGATAGAACTTGTGGTGTTCCCACTTCCTTCCCTGTTAAGGGATATGCCACTCCTCCACCCCTAGCTTCAGTTGCTCACTAGTGAGGTTCACTGCTGCCATATCACACTGTGAGGGGAGGATGGACGAGTGGAACCTGGGTTGATCAGCTTGATGTAGAACCAAGGAGAAGTTGATGAATGTTTCAGGGTCCTGATCTGAACCTGTAGTACTTCCAGGGAGATGCCAACACCTTACAGTCAGTTGGAGGGAAAGGTCGAGGGTCTAGGAAGGAGATTTGGGCTGGAGGCAGAAACTTTGAATCATCCACAGAGGCTGGTCGTTGGGGCCATGACTGTATTAATTATATTTTGTTCAATGAGAATGCAGAACAGTGGTTCTCAACCCTGATGATATTAGCATCACTTTGAAAGCTTTTTAAACAAAATCAATCTATGCCCAGGCTCCACCCCCAGAAATTTTAGTTCATTCGACTTAGAGGTGAGGCCCAGGCATCAGTAGTTTTGGAAGCACCAGGGCAATCCTAATGTGGAGAAGAGGGTGGGAGAAAAGAGAGTTGAGTCCAGAGAGCCCTGAGACACTGCAACAGTTGAGGCTGGAGAAGTCTGCAGAGAAGGCTGGGACGGAGCAGTCAGAGAGGTGGGAGGAGAGCCAGCAGTGGGAGGTGTCACAGAAAGCACGGAGGGCACATGTCCCGGGAGTCTCCTGATTCTGCCAGGGAGAGTTAAGATACATTCTGAGAAGCTCGTGGATAGATGAAAAAGAATGCATAATTTTAAAACGAGTGTCCATTGGATTGAGCGACTGTGAGTGTGCTGGTGACCTTGACCACAGAAATTTCCCTCTTGACACCCACCGAATGTGGTGCTGGGTGTGTTGTTGAATGAATGAATGAATGAATGAATTGGTGAGAATGGAATTTCAGTCTGGAGTAGGTTAAGGAGCAAGCAGAAGGTGAGGACGTGCAGAGAGCATGTGTAGACAGCTCTTTCAAAGAGTTTGATGGTTTAAGAGGGAGGAGATAGAGGGGAGCTGGCCAGGGGGAGGTGGGCTCAAGGGGGTGCTGTAGGAGGGCCTGGGGTGGACAGGCAGGCGTGTGTGTCCGTGCGGTATGTCCACATGCGCGAGCTTATGGGGAAGATGCCTCTCCCTCCCAGAGAGGGCGGGAGATCTGGGAGGTGAAAGCGTGCCCATGGTGTTCTCAGATGCTCTGGTTTGTCCAGTGGGCTGGTCAGGAAGGCCTAGGGTGAAGTGACTCTTCCCATGCAGCTCTGAGAGGGTGATTTTGATGGCAGGAACTGTGATTCCTGCTGGGGGCGAGGGGCAGGAAGGAGAGGAAGATTTGCTCTGAGGAGAGAAAAGGGTTCCAGAAAGCCGATGTCTGGGGGATAAGATGAGGTTGTCAAGAGCAGGTTTCCAGAAGTAGAGGGGCTGGGCCAAAAGTCCTATGGCTAAATGCACAAAGGAGACAGAGTCAAGAAGATGAAGCCAGGGCAGCCCGTGGAGAGAGGCTGGATGATGCAGGGACACCCGGGCTTTGATGCCCACTGCCCTCTGCCAGCCCAGACTTGCCTGTGGTGGTGGTCTGAGGCTGAATTCAGCCTTAGGTGGTTGGAGAGCACCTGGTTTGGGTGTCCAACACATAATCTCTGCCAGGGAACATTCTAGAAGCTGTACAGCTCAGATATAATACCTGCTCTCATAAAATTTACATACTGTTGGAAAAGACAGGCTAGGTGCCATGAAACAAATAGACACCAAAGAGAACTTTAGATTTTGACCAGTGCTGTGTGTGTGTGTTAGTCACTCAGTCGTGTCCAATTCTTTGCAACCCTATGGGTTAGTCGTTCAGTTGTGTCTGATTTTTTGTGACCCTATGGAGCCCGCCAGGCTCCTCTGTCCATGGAATTCTCTAGGCGAGAATACTGGAGTGGGGAGTCATTCCTTTTTCCAGGGGATCTTCCCAACTCAAGGATCGAACCCAGGTCCCCTGCATTGCAGGCAGATTCTTTACCGTCTGAGCCACCAGGGAAGCCCAACCAGCGCTACAAAGGAAATAAAACAGGATGAAGTGGTGGAGAGATGGGAGTGACTCTAGACGGGCTGGTCAGGGAAGGCATCTTGAAGGAGGAGACTAAACTGAGACCTGAATAACACGAAAGAAGCAATCCTGAGGAGATCTGGGGCAAGAGTGTCTTGTAAAGAGAAGACTCCCAGGGCAAAGGCCTGGGGCAGGACCAAACTTCTGAGCAGGGTTGGCTGCTGTGCTGGAGCAGAGGGACTGGTGTGGGGATGGAGAGGTCCCTTGTGTCTGTACCCCACCTCCCAGTTCTCAGCCCCCTCAGACCACCCTTCGCTTATGTACTGCTTATACCACTCACCTCAGACAGGCAGCAGTTCCTGGGGATGACACTATATTTAGACTTTTCTCCTCTCTGTGGGCCTGGAACATACTGTGTGTTTTTAAGATGATCAATATGGGATGGGTGCTATTTATAGAGACCCCAAGTCAATTCCAGGGACCTGGGGCCCTTAAACGGTGGAGGAAATCCAGGACTAGGCTTTTTAGGGGCAGCCGCCACAGCTGGCAGAGCGCTGGAGCCATCTGATCCACGGACTCGGAAAGTGGCATCACCTCTCCTGGCAGGCCCGCCTCACCCTTCTCTGCAGAGTCACCACGGCCTTGGTGTGGGGAGCTGGGATGTCCATAGTCTATCCATCTCCAACTCTGTTTTCTTAAAAAAAAAAAAAAAAAAAAGGAACGCTTCATGAATTTGGGTGTCATCCTTGGGCAGGGGCCATGCTAATTTTCTCTGTAGCATTCCAATTTTAGTATGTGTGCTACCGAAGCAAGCACTCCACCTCTGTTTTCTGGAGGGGTACCTGGTGTGCCCCAGGCCCAGCAGAAAATTTCATTGTGATTGTCGAAACCAGAGTCTGGTGGGACAGCCTGTCCATCTCTTGTTCATTCCTCACTCTGTTTACTACTCTGGGAGAGCAGAAAAGGACCTCAGGGCCTCCCAGGTTCACCCCACAAGCCAGAGAGAGGTCTGCCCAGGAGTAAATGCGAGGTTGGAGTTGGGAGCTTAGTCTCTCCAGCCGGAGGTCAGTGTGGCCAGGAACAGCCAGGGGAGGCTGCCTGGAGGAGGTGGAATGGGAGCCCAGCCATGGCAAGCACACAGCATTTGGAGAGGCAAAAGAGAGCAGGTCAAGTTTTCAGCCTGTTTTTGGAAGAATGTTTATGATCTGAGGCTGGAGTTCTTTCTCTTTTTCTCCTCTTCCGTTCTTCTGATTAAATCTCCCAGGGAGACAGTGGAAAGTCACGTCCCCACAGAGATATTAGCTGAGTGGAAGGACAAAGGTGCTCTCACGGAGTCTGTGTGGGCTCGAGAAGATGCCTCACCCACTTGGAGATCCCGCTGCCCGTCATCTCCAAGGGCATTCACTTCCCTCCTGAGAGCCCCAGGAGGCCAGGGCCGCTGCTGGTTGCCCCCTAGACTCAAGGTCACACGGGCACGCAACTGGCACTAGGCCCAGAGCGGTGTCTCCCTGGCCCCACCCAGGCCTTGCCCAGGCAGTCCCCGGGCTTTCTGGGAATGGATTTTGAACAGTAGAAAGGCTCTTGCTGGCATCAGGAGGGTAGTAAACACCTTTCTGGCTGGTATTGATTCCTCGAAGGCCTGTGTAAAGGAAGAACCTGGCTCAGGAGGCAGTTTTCAGAGGGACAGCAGGGTGGGGGGCAGGGTAATCTGGCTTGAAGTACCAACTCAGTTCTCAGGCTACATTAGCATCCCTCCATCTGGACTGGGAGGTGCCCAAGAGGATCTAAGATGGGGGCAGGGGGCGATCAGACCATGGGAGGGACCAGCCCATCCCAGTCAATACCTCTCGCGCGGCCATCAAAGCCCCATCCTCATCGACCTGGGCTGAGAGCAGGGAAGTGGTCCAGAGAGCCTCTAAGAGCCAAGGTGCCTGCTCTCTGCTGCCCAGCACTGCTGCCTGCTTCTGGGCCTCTTCCTGGGAAAAATCCCAGCCCTGGGCCCATTCCCTTTAGGGCCCAGGGCCCCACCCATGGGACACCCAACTGGTGTAGTAGTGCAGAGAGGGTGAACAACAGAGGCCTGCCCACCATGGCCAGACTTGAGCAGGAGAAGGCCCAGGAGCTCAGAAGCCCATTCCGGTGCCAACCCTGCCACCGTACTGGGTCACAGGCAGTGCAGACTGCCAGTTACATAAAGCAACAGCTAGTTGATAACGAAACTGGAAATGCAGGGGAAACCCCCACTCACTTGCTGGGCCTGGGTGCCTATTAGATGTATAATTGCTGAGCTTCCATTTCAGGAAATGTCTGAGGGAAGAAGGAAAAAAAAAAACTCCTTAAGAATCCCCCGGGGCCGATCGTCCCCAGAGACGGCTGGACTTCGGGTCCCTTCCAGCCCTGTGCTTTATGATTGAATTAAGGACTTGTCCCCAGATGGGTCACTTGTGTTCCTGTGAATTGCACAAGTAATTTAAATGGCACTCACCAACAAATAAAACATAGAAGTCTCAAAAGCATTATGTTAAGCAAGAACACAACACACAAGAGCCCATACATTGTGATTCCATGTATAAGAGGTTCTAGAACAGGCAAAGCTAATCTGCGGTGATAGAAGTCAGAGAAGTTGACTGGAAAGGGACAGTGGGGAGCCATCATAATTGGGGTAGTCGTTACATGCGCATGCCTGCTAACTCTCTTCAGTCGTGTCTGACTTTACAACTCTATGGACTGTAGCCCGCCAGGCTCCTCTGTTCATGGGATTCTCCAGGCAAGACTCCTGGAGTGGGTTGCCATTTCCTTCTCCAAGGGATCTTCCTGACCAAGGGATCAAACCCAGGTCTCCTGTGTTGGAGAAAGATTCTTTACCACTAGCGCCACCCGGGAAGCCCCAGTAGTTACACAGATGTATATATACATTTGTTAAAACTCAACCAACTGTACACCTAAAATCTGTGCATTTTTAGGTGTACATTATGCCTCAATTTAAAAGAGTGTTAAGGCTCAAGGGCCCCACATTTGGCTCTGCTGTGTTCTGGACAGTTCTGTGGCGTGAACTCTGTGGATTAGTGGACTGGCTTCTCCCTCTGTGGACTGCTAGGTTTCTCTGGGGGATCTGTGTCTTCAGTGCACACAGTAGGTGCCCCCATAAATGCCTCGGTTGCCATGGCATCTGTACACAGTTCCCCTGTGGAGGCTTTTTTTTGACCCAGGGATTGAGGAAAGTGAGTCGGAAGGAACCGGGTCAGAGAAAGACTCGGGTTGCTGATTGCTGTCTTGGGGGCACCTCTATGCCAGGAGGGCGTTTCCTGAGCCACAGTGGGGCACCTTTCTGGCCCGGTTGTATGTATTGTGTGGGTATAGCTGCCACAGGGTCTGGGGCCGAAGTGCCCAGGGTGACTGAGCCAGCTCTCCAACTTCTGGTCTCTGAATAGTGGATGATCCAGGTCTCCACCCAGGAGACCCAGGGCCAGAGGCAGCGCTGGGCCTTGACTGACAGCTCAGAGCTGCTCAGCACATTATAGATCCTTAGTCATGGGCATTGGAGGGGAGTGGAGGAGGAGACTTGAGCTTGGGGCGAGGGGGTGCCGTGTGCCCAGTGGAGGGTTTGCACTTCCTCTGACCTGCCACCGAAACACCACAGAACACTCAGATGAGATGACCTGCCACTTCCTAGCCCCCAGGCCCCACCCTTACTGTGGGGAAGCAGAGATGAAAAGGCAGGAGGCTTGGGCTGAGTCCAGGGCTCGGCTCAAAAGTGCCCCTTTTGGACCTGAGCTCTGCCCACAGCTCCCAGTCCAGAAGGGGGCCTGGTCTCAAGGATCCCCTTTTCTTCCCTGCCTGGGGAATCACTTGAGCAGAGCAAGCCAGTGAGGTTTTGCCGTCAGCTGAATTAGCCTCAGCTTCTGCCTGAGTGTTGGAATAAATGAGATGCAAATGCATGTAAATGAGGGCATCCCCAGCTTCTGGGGTGGGTGTGTTCACCTCAGAGAGAGATGAGGATGATTCTGCAGGACTTCCCCAGATTGCTGGGGGCTGGGAGGGCGGCTGGGGAAGGAAAGCCCCTTCGTGACACGGCTCCCCCCTTCCCAAGGACCCGGCTCCAGACTGGACAGGGTTAATGCCTGTGCAGCCTCAAAGGAATGGAGCCTGCAGGGAGCCGGTTAGCTGAAGCCCCTGCACAGCACAAGGACGTGCCAATGTGCCTTTGATCTGGGAGCAGGGACCTGAATGCACAGGCCACGAGCACCAGCTGACACTCCCGCTGAGCCTTTGTCCAAGCTGTTACCCTGGGAGAGCCAGGACTGTGCAGATAATTGCCCGGGCAGGAGGGCTGGCCCGAAACACGCTGTTGACCCCTCCCCTTCCCCCCGCCCCCTCCCATCGCAACCTGTGGCTGGAGCCAGCACAGCCACCCACAGCCAAGACCAGAAACCCGGGTGGCCACTTTCTAGTCCGCTGAGGACGGCTCGCTTCCCACCCATCCCCCGCCCCTCCATCCCTCCTCCCCTTCATTTTCTGCTCCCTCCCCTCCCCCACCCCCAGGCCAGCCAGAGGCCCAGCCCCAAAGCAGGTGGAGTTCTGTAAGGGTTTAGGGTCCAGTGGCTGGAACTCTAAGACAGTGCCACCCAATAGAGATATAATTCGAGCTACAAATGCGAAGTCCCAGAGGCAATTAAAAATGTTCTAGTAGCCACATTTTCAAGAGTAAACAAGTGAAATTAATTTTAATATGTTTTACTTCCCCCAGTACATATATGCAAAATATGATCAGTTTAAGTTGTAATCGATGTTTTAAAGTTAATAATGGAATAGTTGGCTTTCTTTATCGTGCCAAGCAGCGTTCCGTGCTGGTGTGGATGTAACAACAGCGCATCTGGACGGGCACCAGCCACATGCCAGGTGCTCACGAGCCGCGGGTTGGGGTGGCTTCGCCCTGGTACCAAGCAGCTCCACGAGCCTGAGCTGGAGAGAAAATTGCTGTCAGAGAAAATGCCGACTCTGGGCAGGAGCAGAAATCAGCCAGGTCTCCCTGGCCGCGCATGGGCACCTGGGGGTGGTCCTGGCCAGCTGGGCTGTGCCGGAGGAGGACCAGCCTCCATGGAGGCTGATGGGCTGCTCTTAGCTTTGGAGCCAGGATCACAGACATGCTCAGTCCAGAGGGGCAGGCCGCAGGTAACCCTGACCCTTCCTCCTTGCTCTCTGTGCCGGCAGAGGCGGGAGGCAGTGTCGTGCAGTGGTTGGTCTCACGGGCCTGGCTTCACCACGGATGCTGGCAGCAGGTCTCCCATCTGTAAAATGGGCATAATAACCTCCCTTCGTCCTGGGATTGTTGTGTGAGGTTACTCCCAGGCAGGTAGTTAGCAGGTGACGCTGCTGGGCTGACCCACCTCAGCTCATGGCTGGGGAAACTGAGGTCCAGAAAGGACGAGGTGGGTGGTAATAACATTGTCCAAGGTCACGGTGTGGTTAGTGGCTGGGGAATAGGAAGGTTAAGCTGGCACTTATTCATTCACGCATCCACTCCTTCATTCACCAGACCCTTATAGGCTCCTCTTGGGGGCCAGACTGTGCTTTGGGAGAGGGAGAGGCAGAGGTGGAAGCAAATTGTGATAAAGCCACGTATGGGAAGGCAGTATGCCAGGAACAGCAGGGAAGGGAAGGACCAGCCAGGCAGGGAGGACAGGTGTGGGCCACCAGAAGATTTTTCAGAGAAGGGTCTTCTGAGCTGGACTTCTTGGGAGAAAAAAGAATGGCAACGATACCCACAATGATTATAGCAAATGACACTCACTGAACGCTTTCTGTGTGCTGAGCACGTGCAAATGTTAACATACTTGTGCCTCAGAACAGCCCCATGAAATAGGTACTGTTATTAACCCCGTTTTACCTGTGGGAAAAGTGAGGTAGAGAACCATCAATTGATGGTTGCCCAAGAACACACAAGTGGCCAGGACCCAGGATCACACAGCCAGTCTTGCTTCCAAGCCACAGCCCTGACTTTGCCGCTGTCCCGCATTGGACTTGGGAGTCTTTTAGAGACAGAGAGGCAAGCAGACCTGGGCACAAGTCTGGGTTCTCTGGTGCAGGGCATTTCCTCATGCCAGTCTCAACAATACCCAGTGGAAGTATCCTTACAAGCTACCACAGTCTCTCTGCTGGTGACTCTTCTCCCTCTCCTATCATTGCACCTGTTGATTTGGAATCCGTCATCTGAGAAAGAAGAGTATTCTAAGAAATCATTTGTAGGGCTGTGTACAGTGGGTGCTGATTAAATGTTCACTGAGTCATTCAGTTAATAAAATGAGTCTATGTGTTGAGGTATTGATTAATCCAACGGATCCTCCTCAAGGAAGAAATGAAGTGGCTCCTGGTACCCTTACCTCTGCCTATGGGGAGTGAGCTCCTACTTCCTGAGCTCCCTGAGCTCCCTGAGCCCCTGGGACTGAGGGGGCAGGGGTAGATCAGGGGTGAAACTAGTGCCCAGGGCAATGGGTGCTCCAGCCTGAGGTCACCTGGGCTGCAGGGCAGGAAGGAGGCGCCCAGAGCCAAGGAAGCCAGCGGAGATTTTCTAGGAAGCCAGGGAACCACTTCCACAGAGCGCTTTGCATAAATTTACATGGCAAAGAATATTCTTTGCCTGTTGTGTTCCAGAGGCTCCAATTCCAAGGCGACCAAAATGCCAGACGTGACTCAGAAACTGCCTTCAGGATCCGGGAGGAGAGTGGGCAGGAAGGGGCTGCAAGGAGGGGTTAGGCTGGAGTCAGGTCCCTCCTCACCGCAGGGAACGGCCAGCTGGCCTAATTTTCCCAGGACTGAAGGGCATTTGGGGATTCAGGAATTTCAGTGCTGACACCCGGGATGTCTGCATGTCCCTCCTCCACCCCGACACTACGCGGCTGCACTGCGGGCTGCCAGGCTGTCGTGTCCCATGTCCCGGCATCATAACCACCACCGTTGGCTGAGCACCAGCTGTGTGCCCTGTGCATTCAGGAAGTCTTCTTTCAGGAAGATGTAAAAAGATGAGACAGTCTAGGGAGGTCGAGTTTCTGGTGTGAACAGTCAATACTCTCCCCCTACAGCATCTCCACCCAGATGTGAATTCCTGTACCTACAGGCCAGTGACTCAGAGGAGGGAGCCTTGCCCTAAGAAGAGGTTTCCAACATGTCTGGGGAGACCAGACCCACTCCACCAACTGTCAGAGGGCAACTGAGGCCAGAAAGGGATCCAGGATGGGATGCGGGCTCAGCCTCCTGGCCCAGAGGAGGGAGGTCAGTGTGGGCGGGGGCAGTCAGAGAGGGTCTCCTGGAGGAGGTGGGGCAGTGAGAGGAGCCTGCAGCAACTCATGCTCAGGCCATTGCACAGGCCAGCGGCGGTGCTGGGAATGTCTGAGCCAGGGAGTGGTGGGAGCCGCATGTGGCGGGCGGAAGGAACGAGGGAGGAGGCGGTGGCAGTGGGCTCAGACTAGTCCCAGTTGGAGCCAGGAAGCCCATCCCAGGGCAGTGGCTGTGGAGATGGAGGCCTGATGTTTGGTGGAGTTGGGGGACTGTAGCCAGTGTCCGAGGAGACGATGTCAGGAGGAGCCAGTTTGAAAAGGAGGGCTCACCGTTTGCTCCCAAGAACTCTCAGGAGCCAGCAGAACTTAGGGAGAGATGCACGTGGTAATCCGCTGATGGACCTGGGACAGGATGGAGTAAGGGCTCCTTAGAGCTTAAGTGACAGAACAGGGGAAACGGGCCCAGGAAGGGATCAGCTGGAAGAAGCTGACCCAGCCTAGGGGGCAGGTGAAGATGCTGGTGCAGATGGAGAATTTGGTACAAATGGAGAAGCCGGTATAAACGGAATTGTTGTTATTGTTTAGTCACTCAGTTGTGTCCGGCTCTTGGAGACCCCATGAGCTACAGCATGGCAGGCCTCCCTGTCCTTTACCATCTCCCAGAGTTTGCTCAAACTCATGTCCATTGACTTGGTGGTGCCGTCCAACCATCTCATCCTCTGTCGTCATCCCCTTCCTCTTGCCTTCAGTCTTTCCCAGCATCAGGGTCTTTTCCAATTGAGTCGGCTCTTTGTATCGGGTGGCCAAAGTATTGGAGCTTCAGCTTCAGTCCTTCCAGTGAATATTCAGGATTGATTTCCTTTAGAATTGACTGATTTGATCTCCTGACAGTCCAAAATGGAGAGACTGGTTCAAGTAGAGAGACTGGTACAGGTGGAGAGACTGTTGCCAGTGGAGAAGTTGGTGCAGATGGAGAGGCTGTCCGGGGTGAGGGCAAGAGTCATGAAATGCTGGCATCTAGAAGAGTATGATCTTTGTGTGATCTCTGAATCAAATCTGGCACCGGCTCCCCCACATGATGGAGTTGTGAGAGACAGAGGCCCCCTGTACTTCCCCAGCCAGAGGTGGGTTCTTCCCACAAAGCTGAGGGCCTGTGCACCTATGCCAGAAGGGTATGGAGTCTGGAGTGTCCTCAGATCTATGCGGACGTCTCCTTACCCCGCTGTCACTGGAAAGCTTGCAGCCAGGGCTCAGCCAGTCTCAGCCTCAGCCTCAGCCTCAGCAGGGCGTGGGCCCGGAGCTTCTGAGGGAAGGGCAGGGCCAGAGCCAGGTGCAGGCAGCGGAGAACAAGGGAGAAAACGGATCTCACCCGCCCACAGTGGGCCACCTGTGGGGACCCAGAGACAAAGCACGCTCATGGCAGGTTTACTTTGGAACCTGAAGCTGCCCTGCTGCTGGGGAGCCGGGAACTTCCTCTGGAATCTGGTTTCACAAACCACCAAGCCCCAGGGGTTTGGTTCCCTGCTGGAAGCCAGCTGCGGAAAGACCCTTCCCAGGACCCAGGGCCCCGTTGTTGGGGCTTCATGATTACTTTATTAGATAATATCTAACAGTGGTTCTAATACATGTGCATGCTCAGTTGCTCAGTTGTGTCTGACTCTTTGCGACCCCATGGACTGTAGCCCACCAGGCTTTCTGTCCATGGGATTGCCCAAGCAAGAATACTGGAGTGGATTTGCCATATCCTCCTCCAGGGGATCTTCCCGACCCAGGGATCGAACCCGCGTCTCTTGCATTGCAGGCGAATTCTTTACCACTGAACCACCTGGGAAGCCCCAGGTTTAAAGTAGCCATGGCATTAATGACATTCGCGATATTGCAGCCCCTGTCGTGGGACAGGGAAGTAGCTGCATTTCTGTTGGTCACCGGTAATGCTGGCCCTTCCGTCTTGCTGCCTACATTCATAATGGAAGGAGATGTTAAGTTTCAGGTAGACAATTTGTTAGATTTCAGGTAGGTAATTTGAGAATGAGATGCAATCCCCTCCCCTGAATTTTTTTCCCATCGCTCCAAGAGGTCTGTTAGGTGCCTCTGAACTGCAGAGACAGAGCTGGTCTCCTGACTGTTAACAGTCAGGAGAATGGTTATTCAGTTGGGGAGTGAAGGGGAACTGGAAATTACCTATTTCCCAACCTGGATGCTAGATACTGGGTGAGTTCAGTTTGTGGAAATTCATCCACGTGTGTACACTTAGGATATGGGCGCCAATCTGTACGAAAAGTTGATTTCAGTACACATTTTACAAACACTTTTACTGGAACAGATGCATATGCAGGTGCAAGCTTGCACGCACACACACACACATGCACGGGTATGTACCAGTAAAGACTCCATAGGCCCATGGGCGTCCACGTGTCTCCAGAAACCTTGCAGGCGTATGGACACAGATGGATACAGTGAGACAGAGAACACTATTTTTAGGAAATAATTCCAAGCAAAAGAGGAGGTTTCCTGATTTACGGGGCTAGTGATTGCTCAGAGTGAAGAGGATTGCCCTGCAAGGAAGGGGCTGCTGGCATCCAGGCTGGCTTCTTCTTTAAAAAATAAAAAATAAAAAAGAATAATGAGTTTATTGTTTTTGTAAAAGTAACACAAAATCATCATAAATCATTCAAGAATTGAAGAAGAGCACAAAGAAGAAAGTTTAAAATTACCTAAATTCCCAGCCCGGGGGGAAAAAAATCACCATTCACATTTGGTGATAAGTTTTACAGTTGCCTGTCTTTGTGCATGCAAAGATGGAGGTAGAGAGGGACAGCCTTTGATTAAACGGGGACCTACTCCTTCACCTGCTGTTTTCAACAAGGATGTTCCTTTAACTTTACTGGAGGGAAAGAGAAGCGCAAGAGGCTGAAGCACGGGTGGTTCTGACAGTGTCCTGGGACCTCTCTCCTCTGGCTTCCCTTCACACGTTCCGTGCCATGCCTCCCCTGGGACCAGGGGCGCCCTTTTGAGACCTGGCTGTGTTGTGTTTGCTCACTGTTTACCTGTCACCTGGCCAGGTGCCTACTTCGCGGTGCTCGGGGCCCCAGCCCTCGGCGGGGTATGCGCAGGGGTCAGGGTGGCGGCTGCTTGTTGGGGTCAGCAGTGACGTGTGTCAGGAGTCAGATCAAGGCCAAGCCGATCTTTGACGGAAAGGGATTTTGTCCTGGCAGAGACCTCCAACAGGTGCCCGGCCCTGCCTGGGTTTGATGTGGTAATTAGCAACACGGCCTTCCCCTCCCATTGGCTGAGGTGTCCCACTGGGGAGCTGGGCTGACCACATCCTGTTTTGGTGGGGCAGTCGGGCACACATTCTCCAGGCTCCGTGTCAGAGTCAGAGCCTGTTCACACCAGGTCCTGGATCATCTGAGGCCACTGGGGGCCACATTCTCCCCGTATGGCGTCACGCGCGGGCGCCTGGCTGGACGTCCTAGCGGAGGCGGGGTCACCATTTTCTGGTTCTGCTATCTCTCAGGGTTTGTTCAGACTCAGGGGGAGGGGAGCGAGTGGAGGCGTGGGGGAGTCTGGGATGCTCCGTCAGCATTTCCCATCTCTGGAAGGCTGTCTCCCTCGGGGATTTCCTTGAGATCCTCTGGGGGGTGGCCTCTGAGGCAGCTGTGTACGCCAGGTTACCAACATCTGGATGGCAGCTGCCAAATTGTTACCCAGCTGTTTCCCCAAACCTGCAGGACTTTCCTGGGCCTTGGTCAGCAGATCCAGATGCCCCAGCCATTGCCAGATGTTGGTACCTCCGTGCCCCAGGTGAAGTCTGGGCACCCTCCCCCGCACAGGTACACGGTGGGAAGACCAGACAGACTGTCCCCCGCCCTCTGGTCCCACCACTCAGGTCAGAGAGCTGCCTGGAAAAGAAGCCCAGAGTTCATACATTGGCCCGGGAGGCCTCTGATCACCCTCCTAGGGTCCCAGGGTGTCCTGTAGAGGAGGCAAATGAGAGGAAGGGCAGCATCGGGTACCTTCTAATGCGCCTGCCCCTCACCTACGTAGTCACCATTCATTCCCTCACTCATGGGTTCAGGACCAGCCCTGCCAGAGATCTAGGATGAAAAGACGACCAGCCCCTTTCCTGCCCCTTCCCGTGGAATGTCCCCCTCAGCCCAGGGTGTTGGGGGGGCACCAGTTATGAGAAGTGTGTCAAAGTGGGCTTGGTCAGGAAACTCACAGGTGTGAGGGTTTCCTTTTGTATTGAATAGGGTAGAATGAAGGGTCACTGGTGACCCAGTTTCTCATGCGTACTTGCTTTCAAAGTTGCTCCTTGGGATGGGGAAGGGACGAGTGCCCCTCTTGCAGATCCCCTTGCATTCCCCGCAGCCCGGAGAATTCCAGGTTTCCCCTGGGTCGGTATCTGCCGGGCGTGCCTCTGGAGAGGTGGGGACATCTCTGCAGGGATGTGGGTCCTTCCTCCACCAGGCCCAGCCGCTCCCCCCAGGTCTGACCAGCCCACCCCCCGGCCCCGGATGCAGCCTCAGCCCCGTGTCTGCGTGTCTTTCAGCTTCCCTTCAGGCAGCGTGAGGACAGCCTGTGCCCCAGAAGCAGGATGAGAAGATGGCAGCCTTCCTGTTACCTCGGGGCACCAGCAGCTTCCGCAGGTTCACCCGGGAGTCTCTGGCAGCCATTGAGAAGCGCATGGCGGAGAAGCAGGCCCGGAGCTCGGCCGCCTCGCAGGAGAGCCGTGACGGGCTGCCCGAGGAGGAGGCGCCCCGGCCCCAGCTGGACCTGCAGGCCTCCAAAAAGCTGCCGGATCTCTACGGCAACCCACCCCGAGAGCTCATTGGGGAGCCCCTGGAGGACCTGGACCCCTTCTATAGCACTCAAAAGGTGACTGCCACCCACTCCCACCCTGCCTCCACGCAGCATCTCAGTCGACCAGGCAGACAGGGAGAGGGTCTCGCCTCCATACGGGGCTCTCTTTGGGGCTGGCTCCCTTGGGCCTCGGGGAAGTGAGTCATTAGTAATCTATATTCCAATCACCTTAACTTTGGAGTTCCAGAAAAAAAGCCCAGAATTATGCAGCCTGAGATAGTTCAGTGCAGTGAAGGAAAGAACAGGCAGCCACTCTGGAAATCTTGCCTCCTGGTGGAGCATGTACTCAGGAAATAATCTGTGGTCAGATTTCCACCCCTGGAGGACTCCTGATCCTGTGGTGTGTATGTCAGTCAGAGTCGGGCCCTGAGTCCTATCCTGAGTTGAGTTTTGGACCCAGAGCACAGCATGGGATCCCTCCCCCAAGTAGGGACAGCATGTAGCCTCCGCCCCCCACCCCAGAGAATTTGCTGGGCATTGGCTGTGCCATCACGGCTTGGGCTGGGGGCCACAGCAGCAGCATCTGGGCCTTGTGGGCTGGTGATGGGACTGTGACGGCTCGTGGGAAATCTGAGAGGAGTGGGAAGCCGGTGGCTCTGCCATTGTCCCTTCAGAGTGTGGGGAGAGGAATGGACTTTGGCCCACTGTTTGTGTGTCTTAGTCACGGCCGTTTCCGACTCCACGACTGTAGCCCACCAGGTTCCTCTGTTCATGGGATTCTCTAGGCAAGAATACCAGAGTGGGTTGCCATTCTGTTCTCCAGGGGATCTGCCCGACCCAGGGACTAAACCTGGGTCTCCCACACTGCAGGTAGATTCTTCTACCATCAGAGCCACCAGGGAAGCCCCTTGGCCACTTGGATGGGGTAACTCAAGCTTCCTCCAGCATGAATTTCTACCCAGGAGATAAATGCCCCCATCTGGGGCCCCTGCGCTGTCCTCACCTTCAGGACCGTGTGCCCAGGCCTGCACCCGGCCAGACCTCGGGCACACAGGACTCCTGCAGAGGCCTGAGTCCCCACCCCAGCTGCCCACACTTTGGGCTGCATGACCAGGGGAAGGTGGGTTTCAATTTGGTGGACGCCTCTCCCCAGAAGGCTGGGTGCCAAGCAAGACAGGTCCTGTCCACATCCCTGCTGTCAGTGCCCGGGCTGAGGAGGCACTGAGGGCTGACAGGCTGGCGTTGCCAGGGCAGGGCCAGCACCTGGCGTTCCTGAGTGTGTGTCAGTGTTACCAGGTGCCCGAGCGGCGTGTCACACTGCGCTGAGACTGCATCCAGCAGACCAGGGGTCTGAGAGTGGGAGTGATGCGCAGTTGTCTCCCTGTGTGCACGCACGTGTGCATGGGTGGAGGTCAAGCCCACCCAGGCTATGCACACATCTGGGAGAAGAGACCGTGAATTTGGCCTCACCCCCCACCCCCCAATTCAGGTGACTCAGGCTGGGTGAAGGTGAGGGCTCTGGCTATATTGGGATTAGTCAGGGTGGGTGGGCCTAGATCCTGGTTGGTCAGAGCTGGAATTAGGGCTGGGGTTAAGGCCACGGCTGGGACAAGTCATGGTTTGAGGGGTACATCAAAGTGGTGATGGGGTCGGAGTTCACAGACTGGAGTCATGGCAAAGGGACCCAACTGAGAGTGGGCCAGAGCTGGGCTGGGCTTTGGGGGCTGGTGGTAGCTGAGCCTGGGGGCGGTCAGGGACACTCTCCTGTCCCTGTGACTTGTGACACTTGAGCAGTGGCCCCAGGTAGGATTCTGGTCTCTAACCTCCTGTCTTGCCTTGCTGACCCCTGGTCACACTGCCTGCAACCCCATGGGGTGACGCAGGTACCACAGCAGAACTTTCAGTCCCGATCTTTCTGGACAACTTGTCTCCCTGGCCCAGATTAAATAGAACCTTATCTCACCAGCTCAGCCCTGGGAGAAGCCCAGCCCCAGGCCTTGCCATCTCAGCAGTGCCTGCTGTAGCCAACGGGGATGGACCGCTGTCCTCAAAGACGGCACTGGACGCAGATGCCCACTCCATGTGCTATGGCGCAGCCTCCAGCACCCACTGTCCACTCCCATGCCTCACTGTGCTGTGTAGATAGAATCTTCCGGAAGCGTGAAGAGCAGGTTTACCCTGGGCAACACATGACCCTAGTGAGGAAGACACCAGGTCATGGCCTCTGGTGTCAGCTGGGGCTGCCATCTGTCTGGACTCCAGGAGACAGGGTCCCAGGGAAAGTTTCTGTCTCCTGGGCTGAGTTCTGCATTTTCCTCATCCCTATTTGGTTGTTCCTGCTGACCCAGCTCCCTCCTCACACCCTCAGTCTTTGGTGGGCCCGGTGGGGAAGCACAGAGGGGTCAGAGGGAGAGGGGAACCAGGGGGGCATCAGCTGGGCCCTGGCCTCTGCTATGATAACAGCTCAGCTAGGATCATGAAAGGCCCCTTCTCACTGAAACGAAACTAAATCTACCCAACCTGACAATCCCCTGAACTTGCTCTTGTCCCAGCCCAGCCATGGGTGACCGTATGAGGATCCACTCACCTGCCAGCTCCCGGTACCCCCACCACTCTGTCAGGCCCCCTCCTCTTCTTCTCACCCTACCCCTCTGCCAGAGTTCTAGACCTCTGAGCCCACAACTGCCCCCCAGGAGCCCCTCCATAAGGACCTAGGGCTGCCACCCTACCTAAAGTGGCTCTCTGTCCACAGACCTTCATCGTCCTGAACAAAGGCAAGACCATCTTCCGGTTCAGCGCCACCAACGCCTTGCATGTCCTCAGCCCCTTCCACCCCATCCGGAGAGCGGCTGTGAAGATCTTGGTGCATTCATATCCTTTGCGATTGATCCCTGCTGGGTGGGCCCCACCCGGGGGAAGAGGGTGGACAGGGCATTTAGGACTAAGGGCGATGCTGATTCCTGGTCGGTCCTCAAACAAGCAAGCACACAGTCGTCACCTGGGAGCCGGCTGGACATCAGTCTCTCAGACCCCACCCCAAGACCTGCCGATTCGGCATCTGCATTTTAACAAGATCCTGGGGGATAGTGGACACATGAAGGCTTGGGAGATTCAGCTGATTCTTCAGGAGAGAAGCGTCCTAGAAGCTGAGCTACCAAGGAAAGCATAAGAAATGAGGCCGGTCAGTGTCCCCTGATTCTGGTCTTGGCTCCCCATGTCCCCTTCGCATTGCAGCGCCCCCCACCCTGCCATGCCCTGCACCTCCCCACCCACTGGCAGGGACCTCCGGCAGGTCACCAGGGCTCAGCCAAGGAGAAACTGCTTCCCAATCAGGAAGCCTCTGGTTTAGTCATACGTGGGCCTCTTTCGAGGGAGGCAACACTTGCTTTTTGATTAGGTGTTGACAAAACGTTTGCAGTTTCAGAGTATCTCAAAGAACTCTGGTTAGCATTAAATTATGTAAACCACAGCCTGAAAAAGCTTCAGGCTGTGGAGGAGACCGATGGGTGGGCTGTGGTGTGATGAGGGATGGGTACTGGTCTTTGGGTCCTAGAAGGATCCCATTCAGACTGAGCATGGAACAGGGAAATGGCTGTTCTTTGGATTTCAGAAAAGGGACCCCATATGCAGAGCCTCTTGGGGAGGGCGGGTGTCTGGCCATGGAGTCAGAGGTGCCTGTGTTTCAGCGTGAGGGCCTGCGCAGCTTTGCTTCAGCTGCAGCTGGCTTGGCTGTTAATTGATCAACACTGCTGGGCTCAGCAGTGTGATTAGTTGTGGGGTTGGCAGGTTGGGCCCAAGGGAGCTCCCTAAAGTCTCCTCTCTGTTCGCCTTCTGGTTGGAAGGCCAAGGCCTGTGGTCAGGGCAGGAGGTTTGGTGAAAATGGCTGTCCAGTGAGGAACTGAGTAACCGAATGCTGACCACTCAGGGGGCCTTTCCTATCCAGGCAGAGATGAGAGGTGCCCATTCCTGGCTCCATGGTCTGCCCACCTGTGACCCAGCACTGATCCCAAACCCGGGGCCACTCAGAGGGCCTTAGGGCCCATTCGTTTTCTGCATGCTGATGCTCTCTGGCCCCCTCCAGCTTGCTCTGGCCTGTCTCCTGGGGATCCTGAGACGTGTACATCCAGGGAACACTGCTCCCCCCTATTTAGGCCATAACTGTGGCATCAGCAGGGTGGTCTCCAGGGTGGGCAGACACTGTGGGGAGGGACTGTGTTCATGGAGCAGCTTACTATTCACAGCTGCATCCTACTTTGTGAGGCATGGGTGGTTCTGGATTTAATTTTGAGCCATTCCCAAGCTCCCTGTAGGTGCTACACACTTTGCCTGGCACTCTGGGGTGCTTATCAAACTGGATAAGTCCCTGTCCTTGCCCCCTTGGGAATTTTACAGCACCCCACCCCCCTGCCCAAGAGTGATTAGACAGCCACATGAGGAGTTGTCATTTTGCTGGCGTGTGGGCATAGCCTGGTGAGAGCAGTGCAGTAGGAGGAAAGGCCAGCCTTCTTCTTGCTCTGAGCCTCTCTCCGGACTCAATGCGAGGGCGTGGCCTCACTGAAAGTACGCTCTGGCTCCCACCTGGGGCTTCTCCTCCAGGTATCTAACCAACCAGCTCTGTTTAGCAGTCAGCTCAGCCCCTGGGGATGCACCTGCAGCCCCGGGGTTCCTGCAAGGCTGGGCCACGGGGCGGCTGAGGCCAGGGAGGCAGGTGGGCCAGGGGGAGCAGGGCCAACAGAGTCCCCAGCCTGGCCAGAGGGTCCACCAAAAGTGGTGGATCTCAGGCTCTGAGGAGCTGGTTCTGCCTCGCAGGACCGGCCCTGAGGACCCTGATGTGGACCTTGTCTCCCAGGGCAGCTGCCCCAGGGAGAGGCTCAGCGTCTGGGAGGCCCTGCGCTGGGCTCTTGATGGCTCTGGGAGGCTCCTTGATGCTCCGCTACCCGGGGATGGAAGAGCACGGCGGGCCTCCCACAGCGCCCCCTAGCGGGCTCGGGAGGCACTGAGGGAGAGGAGGGGCCTGGATTGTGCGGTTGGGGACAGCCCTTCTGTGTCCTTGGGTCTTGCCCTCAAAGTGGGGTATGCTGATCAGCAGCAGCAGCATCACAAGGATCTTACAGGAACTGCTGAATCTCGGGTCCAGAACCTGTGTTTTAGGAAAGTCTCCGTGATTGGTAGCTTCCCTGGTGGCTCACTGGTAAAGAATCCGCCAGCCAGTGCAGAAGATGTGGGTTCAATCCCTGGATCAGGAAGATCTCCTGGAGAGGGAAGTGGCAATCCACTTCCAGTAATCTTGCTTGGGAAAGCCGTGGACGGAGGAGCCTGGCGGGCTACAGTCCATGGGGTTGCAAAGGGTCAGGCACGACAGCGATAAACAACGACTATGATTTGTGCACTCACTGCTCGAAGGCAGTCACTTCTAAATGTCAGTCTGAGTGGCACCAGGGAAGTTTGCTAAAAATGAAGACTCCTAGCCCCTTCCAGACCAGAACCACCAGTGTGAGGCCTCAAATCTACAAGTTCTTCATGCATTTTTCAATCAAGATAAAATTCACATACCATAAAATTTACCATTTAAAGTGTACAGTTCAGTACACTTATATTCAGTACAGTATATTCATAAGGCTGTGCAACCATTACCAGTCTCTAATTCCAAAACATTTTTATCACGAAGAAGGAGTCCCATGCCAATCAGCAGTCACCATGCATTTCTAAAGCATACAGATTTCAAGTCTTGAATTACAAAAGTTTCCTCTCTCTCTCTCTCTCTGTGTATAGATAGATAGATAGATAGATAGAGATATATGACTATATATAGATAGGCTTCCCTGGTAGCTCAGCTGGTAAAGAATCCACCTGCAATGCCAAAGACCCTGATTCTATTCCTGGGTGGGGAAGATACCCTAGAGAAGGGATAAGCTACCCACTCCAGTATTCTTGAGCTTCCCTGGTGACTCAGATGGTTAAGAATCCACCTACAATGCGGGACCTGGGTTCAGTCCCTGAGTTGGGAAGATCCCCTGGAGGAGGGCATGGCAACCCACTCCAGTATTCTTGGCTGGAGAATCCCCAAGGACAGAGGAGCCTGGTGGGCTACAGTCCATGGGGTCACAAAGAGTCGGACATGACTGAGTGACTAAGAGTAACACAGAATATACATATGTATACACACACGTGCCCCGGCTTCCCTGGTGGCTCAGCAGTAAAGAATCCGCCTGCAGTGCAAGAGACACGGGAGATGTGGGATCGATCCCTGGGTTGGGAAGATCCCCTGGAGAAGGAAACGGCAACCCACTCCAGTATTCTTGGCTGGAGAATCGTCATGGACAGAGGAACCTGGTGGGCTACGTCCATAGGGTAACAGAGAGTCAGACAGGACTGAAGTGATTGAGCACACACACACATTTTGTGTGGTATAAAACATATAAAATTGACCATCTTAACCATTCTTAAGTGTCCAGAACAGTCATGCTAACATCGCTGTGCCACAGATCTTTAGTAACTTTTTCATGTTGCAAAACTGAAGCTAATTGTCTGCTTACATTTCTGCTGCTGCTGCTGCTGCTGCTAGGTCGCTTCAGTCGTGTCCGACTCTGTGCGACCCCATAGACGGCAGCCCACCAGGCTCCGCCATCCCTGGGATTCTCCAGGCAAGAACACTGGAGTGGGTTGCCATTTCCTTCTCCAATGCATGAAAGTAAAAAGTGAAAGTGGAGTCGCTCAGTCGTGTCCGACCCTCAGCGACCCCATGGACTGCAGCCTACCAGGCTCCTCCGTCCATGGGATTTTCCAGGCAAGAGTACTGGAGTGGGGTGCCGTCACCTTCTCTGGCTTACATTTCTACAGATATTCAAACATCTCATCCCCCAATGTGCAAAGTTTTGTGCCAGGCCCTTTGGAAAGGGCAGTAGGAACAAAGACTGACTTGAAAGCGGGCAGGAACACAGGCCCTGCTCTCCAGAAAGAAATTCCTCTCACTTGTGACAATCCAGGCATTCCCAGGGACCGGCTCACAAGCACACGATAACACTGTTCAGCTTTGCTCTGGGCTCCATGCTCGCGGTGCGTCCCTGGGAAGTTGCCTAAAAAGTAAATATGTGCATGGAGAACTTTTTTTCCCGATGTATTTTTGTTATAATCCTGCAGAATGTGTTCCTGCCAGGATTAAATAAAAGAAACCAACAGAACTCCAAATTCCACTGCAGTCACATTCAGAGACGCTGCACGTTCATGGCGAGCAGCATTTTGCCTTCCTGGGTGCACAGGATCTGTTCACAAAATCCTCCCACGTTCTTCTAGATTCAAATGGGCAATCAAACCGTGTGTGTGTGTGTGTGTGTGTGTGTGTGGTGTGTGTGTGTTCATTTAATAGAACAAATATATGAAAATACGCTGACTGTTAATTCCCTTCTCATTGGGAGTTTTTTGACTCCTTAGCATCTGAAGACAGGCAGCCCCAGTTTCAGGCATTCCCCACAACCCAGGCTGGCAGTCCTTGCTGGCATTTTAATTACGAGGCTGGGAGTGGGTGTTTAGGGACAATGACATGACAGGATTGAAGATGTTCGGCTCGGCTCAGCCCTGGAGAGCTGACCTCTGCCGCTGCCCACGCACGAAACCCACCCAGTCGTCGGCCTGCAGCCACCAGGCAGCGCAAACAGGTGCGCTCCGGCCGGGAGCGCGCCTGGCTTCTCTCTCTGGTATTGGCTGTGTGGTGGCTCCATGGGAACTCAGGGATGCTTGGGCAGAGTCACGTGGATGAGAGGCTCAGTCTATGTAGGAAAAGGTCACACGCTCATACACCTACCCAACAACGACTGAGAGTAACGGCAGGGCCGTCCTCAAGAACTGGAGAGCCAGGCAGGGTTTTGAGCAGTCAAGTGGCAGAGACTGGAGTCTCGGCAACTCATGCTAGGGCATTGCTGCGTCTGGAGAAGCCAAAATTCATTCAGATGGCGCCTTTCCTTTCCCCTGTGCAGCGCAGGCCATGGCTGGCAGGGCTCAGAAGGGCTGTCCGCTCTGGCTCTTCCCTAAGTCTTGATGTCAGACTGCAGTTCACCTCTGTCTGTGTCCAGCCGAGTCCTCTGGTCCAAGGCAGCCTGTCCGCAATGCTGCTGTCTGCCAAGCAGCCTTTTCTCCACACTGATGAGAGCCGTGAGTGCTGTGACCACAGCGGGGAGAGGCTCGGCTCCTCAGACAGGCGTCTCTCTAGTCCTGAGCTTCCCCAGGACCAGCTGGGCTGTTTGCTGGAGGAACCCTAACCAGCCTGCAGAGCCTATGTGAATGCCTCCTCCAGGAAGCCTTCCTGCCCAGCCTCACTGGAGACAAGTCTGATTTCTCATTATCTCCTTTCTTGGAGCAGTTCAATGGCTTGGAGGTCTCCCTGTCCCCCACACAGAGCCACGCCTATGTGCTCTCATGAGATGGGTTCTTAAAAATGACAAATAATTCAGTTCATCTTCCTGGGTGGCTGTCTGCACACACTTTACAGAGCTCTCCACCCCATGGTTTTCAGCGTGCCTGTGGGTGTCAGAGTCCAAGTGTGGGATGGCACTCCCACTTGGTGACTGAGGGCCTGAAACAATGTGATTCCCACAGGCCCTTCAGTTTGGAGGTGAGGGAAGGGACCAGGGGACTTTGCTGTCATTGTGTAGAGACGGTGAGGCCGCAGCGGAGTTCAGAGTGGAGCCTGCATCAGGACGGCCAGGTCTCAGATCTGGGCTCTGCTATTGACCAGGGTTGGACCCACAGTCATTTTCTGCAGCTGCTACAACAAATTACCAGAGGCTTAGCAGCTTGAAACAATGCAGACTTGTCATCTTCTGGTTCTGGAGGTCAGAAGTCCAAAAAAGATCTCACTGGGCTAAAAACAAGGTATCCGCAGGGCCGAAGTTCTTTCTGGAGGTTCTCAGAGAGAATCTGTTTTCTAGGTTTTTCTGTTTTCCAGGGGCTGCGGAAAATCCTCAGCTCTGGCCTCCTTCCATTTCCAAAGTCAGCAACAGCTGGTGGAGTCTTTCTCGCGAACATCATGCTGACGCCTGATGGTCCTCTTTTATAAGGACCCTGTGATGACATTGGACCCACCCAGATAATCCAGGATAATCACCCGATCCTTAATTTAATCACATCTGCAAAGTCCCCTTTGCCATCTACATGAACGGTTATCATTTCCAGGGATTAGGACGTGATTGTCTTTGCTGGGGGGCATTTTTCTACCTACTAGAGTATCCTTCAAGGTAACCTCTTTGTGCCTCAGTCTCCTCATCTCTAGAAGGGAGAAGAAGTCTCCACCTCCTGCATTCTTGGGAGGAGAGAAATAGTCAATGGGTGCAGACAGCAGAGCCTGGCACCTAGGAAGGGCTCAATAAATACTTGCAGTTAGCATCATTACTTTCATATTTCAGGAGTCATCTGATCCTCAGTAGACAGTTAAGCAATGTACCTTTGGGGATGAATAAAGGCTGGTTAAGGGGGCTTGTTAACTCCCTGCCCAGTGAGGAAAGCCTTGGCAGGGAGCCGGGGTGTGAGGAATGTGTGTGTGTGTGTGTGTGTGTGTGTGTGTGTAGGGGAGAAGGGCTATTGAGATGGTTATATAATCTGCCCTTGAATGCTGGAGAAGGAGCTAGGCCCAGTGGTGGAGACCTTCCCCCAGGCAGAGGGAGGGACAGATACCAAGCTGAGGGAAGGACCCCAGTGTCTGGGAGGTGCCCCCTAGCTCTGGGGAGAAATCAAGGCTCCTTGCAGTCCTGGCCTCTGAGCTGAGCTACCAGCTTTCCAGTAGTCATATGACTTTCCAGTGGTCATGTATGGATGTGAGAGTTGGACTATAAAGAAAGCTGAGCGCCAAAGAATTGATGCTTTTGAACTGTGGTATTGAAGAAGACTCTTGAGAGTCCCTTGGACTGCAAAGAGATCCAACCAGTCAATCCTAAAGGAAGTCAGTCCAGAATATTCATTGGAAGGACTGATGCTGAAGCTGAAACTCCAGTACTTTGGCCACCTGATGTGAAGAACTGACTCACTGGAAAAGACCCTGATGCTGGGAAAGATTGAGGGCAGGAGGAGAAGGGGATGACAGAGGATGAGATGGTTGGATGGCATCACCAACTCAATGGACATGAGTTTGAGCAAGCTCCGGGAGTTGGTGATGGACAAGGAAGCCTGATGTTCTACAGTCCATGGGGTCGCAAAGAATCGGACACAACTGAGTAACTGAACTGAACTGAACCCTGTTTTAACTAGGGGTGAGGGTCCCCAAATCTGACCCCTGTCATCTCAGATGAGAAATTGGAGAATTCTCTATAAAGCTGCAGGCTGGATCTAACATGCTATCGCCTGATTCCCTGGATTCTCTCCAAGAAGCACTGGAGGTGTGGAAGACATCCCACCTCTCTCCCCCGCTGGGCCAGCCCTCTTCCAGAAATCAAAACCCTAGCTCAGCCCCCTCTCCAGTCTGACTGCACTGGACTCCGCGTTGGGCCTGAGGTTGGGCAGGCCATGGGAAAGGGTGGAACTGTGATGGGGAGGGAAAAGGCAGGCCCCCAGAGTTCAGTTACTGCAGCACCTGGGGCGTCCATGTGAATCACCCTGCGGGACGATGCCATGGCAAGATGGTGACCGTGGGAGCAGCTGCAGGGGCGGGAAGACGTTTCTTCAGTCAGACTCGGGGGAGGATTCCTGAGGGCAGCAGAGTGTCCTTGTTCTGGGCCGGGACCCTCGGGTGTCCCCACCCACAGGAGGCCCAGGGTCTGGCCTTTGTTCCTCTGCAGTCCTGGTAGAGGTGAGAGAGGCCATGGCGGTCAGGCAGAGCTTCATCCAGTCTGAAGCAGCGTCTGGGACTTGGAGCCAAGGAGTCAGGGATCAGACAAGGCCTGGAGCAGTTCGGTTCGAGGCCAAGTGCCCAAGGATGCCCAAGACACAGTCGTGGCATTTAAAGAGCTCCCCTTCTGGTGGGAACAGAGGAAAGCTGTCATTCAGGGAGGCAGACATGCTAACAGAGGGGTGCCCGGTGCCCTGGGGATGCAATAAGCAAGGAGTCAGGGCAGACCGCCCTGAGGAGGAGCTCCTTGAAGGAGAGAAGCAGGGTACCAGGTGGAGCAGAGGCCAAGAGAGAAAAGCCTGTGCAAAAGAAGCAACAGCCAGAGAAGCCGTCTCCTGCTTCCCCCCAGGACAGTGTGTCCTGACAAGGCATACAGGTTTTGGCAGAAGTCCTGATTCAAAGGTCAGCCTGGGCCACTCCCATAGAAGTGGAGGAGGGCACTCAGAGCCCTGCCATCGTGGCTTCCCTCCCCCCAAAACAGTGGCCTCCGAGCAGCCGTTTATAAAGGTAAAAACCTCTGAGGTCTGGGAGGTTCCTTCCATCCATCCCTCTGGGATGGGCCCTACAAGGGACTCTGCTAATAGCTCAAATTCAAGGGTCTGGTCCCTGTCAGAGGCTGTGGAGCAGGGCAGGTGTCCAGCCTCAGAGGGGAGGGATTGGCAAGGACTGGGCAGAGCCCCGGTGTGTCTCCTGGGAGCCCTCGTCTCGTCGACCTGGCAGCCTTGGCCTGGTGGGGTGGGGCCCGGGGGCGGGCCCGCTGGTGGTGGCGGCAGGTCGGCCCCTGCAGGGATCTTCCTTGACACTGCGCCACGCTCTTCAACATGCTCATCATGTGTACCATCCTGACCAACTGCGTGTTCATGGCCCAGCACGACCCTCCGCCCTGGACCAAATATGTCGAGTGAGTATCCCCAGGGCCTCTCCAGCAGGCCCTGCCCCCTTTGCCTTTCCCTTTCGAGACTCCTGGCCTCAAGGTCACCTGAGCAGAGGCCCACGACTCACCCACCTGGGGCGCCCTTGGCCCAGCCCTTCCCTCTCTTGCTGCTTCCAGTCCTGCCAAATTTGTGCTTTGATTTGTGTCCTCAGGAGAGGAAGCTCTCTGCGTTGGCAAAAGGAGGGCTTTCTCCCTGACCCACCCGATGGTTTTGGAGAATGCACAGAGGCAATACTAACTAATAATTGAATGAACACTTAGTGCAAGCCAGGCACTGTCCTAGAACTGGAAGCATCATGTCCCGTAACCCTCACGACAACCCAGTAGGGCAGGTACAGCCGCTGGGCCCGTTTGACAGATGAGAGAGAACTGGAGAAGTAACCCCTTCAAACTGTGCAGCTAGGGGGAGTGGGCACCACGAAAAGGCCCCCGGCTCTCCCTAGCTCAGCACCACACGCTGCTGCCTCTTTTCCCTAAGTCCTACTTCCTATAACCAGTTTTAGAAAGCTGCCTGGTTCTTCCTTCCCAGATGAAAGTACCTGCCTGATGGGCTCTAAGAGGACCCAACACCCCTGGTGCATTTGGCTCTTGTTTTCAGGGGACCACCAAAAGGCTGGGGAAGCCTCTCTTCCCTAGGCGGCTTGCCTTGTTCACACAGGGCCCAGCAGCATCACTGACGCTGTGCTCCGCATCCAGCTGCTAAGACCCAGGGACCAGCAGGGCCGTGGCCCTTTCCTCGTGGGGCCCTGTGGGCCGCAGCCCCGGCATCCGAGCCTTTGGGGTTGCTCCACTGGCCCCGAGCTCGGAGAACAGCCGTCTTCTAGTCCCAGGTGTTAGAACATCAACCCGCTTTCAAAGCCCAAGGCAGACCCCTTTTCCCACCTACCCGCAAGTGGTTGACGATAGACCAGGCTGTCCACTGAGAATCCACAAACAGAAGCGCGGGGCCATGGCTCTGAGTGTCCTGACAGCCCGACAGTGGCCACAGTGGGTACCTCAACCCCCAGGGCTGCGGTGAGGAGACAGGTGAAGGGTCTTCTTACATCAAGACAACTGAGAGAAGATAGACAGTTCACACGGGAACGTGGGAGGCCTGTGCACGATGCTGAGTAAACAGGATGATGCATTAGCCGACCAGGTTTTTGGAACAAAGCTCCAACTCCCAACTCCAGCTCTGCCCAGGGGGCTTTGCAGAGAGCTTCGTCTGAGGGCCCTCGCCGAGGGGGAAAGATGCACAGGGCTCATGCCAACCTGCCCTGCAGGCTTCACCCTCCCGCTGATCTCTCCTCCCCAGGTACACCTTCACTGCCATCTACACCTTTGAGTCTCTGGTCAAGATTCTGGCTCGAGGCTTCTGCCTGCACGCGTTCACCTTCCTTCGGGACCCGTGGAACTGGCTGGACTTCAGCGTGATCATCATGGCGTAAGTACCTTGCCGCTGCACTTTCTGGGAGAGGCCACACTGAGGGGCGTGGGCGCCATGGAGGCCCTTGGCTCATCCTGGTGGGGAGAGATGGGTTCAGGGTAGCTCAGGCTTCCTTCGGGCTCGGGGCCACTGGCTCATCTGTGGCTCCGTGGCAGCCTTGTGCTCAAGGGGTTTCATTAAGATTCAGGTTTCGCATCCTCTGTGCTTTCCGTCAAGGGAAACCAGTGTTACAACCTGAAATCTCTGGACCACTATGAAAAGTGACCTGGATTCCAAGGTGACTTAAACTGCAGAAGAGAGATCAAAGGAGCCCAAAGAAGTGGCCAGACATCCCCAGGAGCTCCTGCCAGGCACCCTGGCATGGCTTCAATCTCCATTCACAGACCCCACGTCTGGCACATTGAGAGACCCCTAAGTCACCGATATAATCCACTAGGTCCTCACACCAGCCAGAGAGGTAGACGGGATTGGGGTTCCTTATCTCCAGTTTACAGATGAGCAGTCTGACGCCAGGGACGCAGTGAGCAAATGCGACCCTGGGCCTGCTGCTCCACCGGCTGAAGCCGCACTTCCTTGCCTGGGAGGAGACCTCTTGCTGAGGGGCTGGATTGAGGCATGCCGCTCTGGATAGCTCAGACAATGGAGGCTGGGTTCTGGCAGGGTGGAGGGATCAGGGCAGGCCTCTCATGCAGGAGTCGTGGTCAGGGGCTTAGCCATCAAACCCATTCCGAAAGACTGATGTGTGTGGAGAGCCCAGTGGGTGCAGGGCTGGGCGCTGCACCTTGGCAACAGCAGAGCCGGTGAGGGTTATACTCCCTGCCCTTTCGAGCCTCGCCTTCCCCACTGGTGAAGGGGTGGTGTTGAGCTGGGTGTTATCTGACGTGCAGTTCCGCTGCCACTTTCTAGGTTTCTCAGATTGACTAAATCGGCCTGTTCATGACGAAGTCTTTATTGGCCCTTGGATGTGAGTGGCTCTGAGCTCAGCCATGCAGTGGAGGAGAGAGGGAAAGAGAGAGGCTGGACCTTGATGGTGGGGTGCTCTCTGTCTTCCGGTCACAACAGGCAGCAGAGCCCCCGTTTCTAGGCACGCTACTGGTCAGCTGACTCCAGCCCACCCTTTTATAGCTGGGGAAACCAAGGCTCGGAGAGGGGCCATCAGTCGCCCGGAATCCAGTGTCGATTTAGGCCTAGACAGAGCTGAGCAAACAAGGGCAAGAGCCCTGGGCTGTGGGAGACAGACTTCAACCCTACAGGCCGAGAAAAGAGCCTGTGATGAGAGCTGATGGGGGTTAAAAGCAGGGAGGGACGCACTCTGCTTTACCTTTGAGGAGGTGGCCCTGGCTGCTCTGTGGGTGCGACTCTGGGGAAGGATAAGCACAGAGGCTGTATTGGGGGCCAGGAGAGAGAGGGTGGTGGCTGGGACCAGGGTCCCAGTGGAGAAGGTGTGAGATATGCTCAGATCCTGAGGGTGTTTGAAAGTAGGGCTGACAGGAGGCCTCGAGGCAGCTCTTGGCTTCAGCAGCTGGGTGGCCGGTGTGACCATGTGTCGGCCTGGAGAACACAGGGAGGAGAAGACTCGAATATCCGGTCTGGAATATATTAGGTCTGAAAGCATCCAGGGTGAGATACCGAGTCAGCAACTGGATCTTCCAGCCTGGAGTTCAGGAAAGAGGTCCACTCGGAGGTATAAATTTAGAAGCCATCGGGATATGGATGGTATTTAAAGCCAGGAGACCAGATGAGATCATCTGGGAGAGTCGCCAGGGATGGGAAGCCGCCTGGGGACTGTACCCTGGGACGCTCCGACATCCTGAAGTCAGGAAGAAGGAGGATGGAGCAAAGAGACTGGAAGGAACCCCTGGGGAAGGCTGAGGAAAACCAGGAGAGAGCAGTGTCCTGAAAGCCAGCGAGGGGACATGACTCGAAAGGAACCACAAGGAGGCTCATGAGAACCGACATGCACTGTTGGAGTCGACAACGTAAAAAGGGCAGATGACCTTGACCTTGACAAGACGGGGGACACGCAGCTGATTAGAGGGGGCTCGAGGCGGGGTGGGAGGAGAGTGGAGCAGGGCAAGTGTACCCATGTGGTCTGTGGGGTTTACTCTAAAAGAGGACCCAAGGTAGGATGGTGATCAGAGGGGAGGATGGGTGAAGGCAGAACCCTTAAAGAAGGGAGCGTCTGTGCAGGTTGATGGCAACGATCCGGGAGAGAGGGCAAGTTGGTGATGGTGGGAAGGGGCCAACTGCAGGAGCAAAGCCCTTGAGCTGGCCCTGAGGGTCAGGAATCCAGGGTCTTGGGGGAGTGTTGGCCATAAGAGCAGGGAAGACAGAATTCCCAGGGGCAGTGGGGGTGGATTGATAGATCCGATGATGAGGGAAGGAATTTCTCTTCTGATTGCTTCTGTTTTCTCTGTGGTAAGAAGCAGGGTCATCAACTGAGAACACAGAGCTGGGAGGCAAGTCCAAGGTGTGAGAAGGGAGGTAGCGTTCTCTGTGTCTGAGCCACGACTGATGAGAGTGGAGTAGGATCCCCAGGCCCAGGCTCTCAGGTGCCCTGCAGGAGGTGGGCGGTGATCCACAGACCCCTGAGGGCCTGAAGTCACAGGAGGAGGATACCGCGTCTGCCTGAGCCTTCCCTACCTTCCTATCCTGGAGCCTGAGCAGAGAACTGGGTTATGGCAACAACACGCCCAGAACCCTGGGCCCCTTGTCTGATGTCAGGAGCCAGGCTTTGCCTTGTCTTCAGCCCGTGGCTCTGGGCGGTGCTCCGAGTCCTCTCCATCTAGCTCTTAGGAAGTCCTCCTGCCTGTCTCGTGAGAGGATCCAGGTCAGCGCCCACCCCCTCCACAGAACCCCAAGGGAAACTACTCCCTTCGTTCAGAATCGCAGAGCAGGAGTGCCTTGCTCACCAAGGCCTCCTGCCCTCATTCTACACTGACCCTGGGCTGAAAAAGCAGAGCGAACCTCCACGGCGACCAGACAATTTCCACTTTTCTGAATGTCTCACAAGAAATGGCCTGCTCACTTCCCCTGGGGCTGCCCGGGCCCATTGGAATGCTGGATTTGCTCTCTGGGCTAGACTGGCCCAGCACTTCGATTGACGGTGCTCCTGCTTTGCAAAAACAATGAATTACTGCCGTGGTGATGCAGTGAAAAGCATTCTGCTAGAACCAAAGTGATTCAGTAATGTGGGCTCCTAGAATAATCAGAGTGGCAGGAAAGCTCTGTTCAGTGACATTCCCCCGCCTCCCCTCCGTTTTAATGATGGAGAAACTGAGGCTCAAAGAGAGCCTACCCCTTGCCTCAAATTGTAGGATGAATCAGCAGCAACACAGGGACTCAAACCAGGTCTCCTTAACTCGTAACCTTGAGAAGCACCCCAATCTGATGTTTCTGACTTAGGCTTGCACCTGATCCCCAGTCCCACCCACTTTAGAGTGGAGGGTCAGAGGAGGGTGCCAGGAAGCCTGTCAGGCTCCACTTGCAACCCTCCAGCCGGAGCTCTTCCTGTGGCCCCCCTTTCAGCTGGGCATTACCAGCTGCCTCCCACCTTCTGGGGTTGTTATGGAAACCAAACCTGGAAGGGAAGGCAGGGAGGGCAGAGAGGAGAGGGTGGCAATCACCGCAGCAGCTAACGTGCCGGCTGTACCTCTGCCTCGCAGCCCAGGAGGGGCCGTCTGCCTGGAATGGGAGGGCCGCCTGACCGGATGGGGGCTGAGCAGGAGCAAAGCCGGGCTCTGCCCTCCTCGTGGCTCCTCAGCTTCCAAAAGCGTCTCGCACTGGGGCTGGTGTGATGGGGTAGAACTCTCACCCACCACCATCTGCTCTTTCTGTGTCAGGGCCCGTGATCCCACCCCAGCTGTCTGCCCCTGCCCTGAGGCTCGGCCCCCGCAGAAAGAGTGGAATGGCTCGATGGAGCATCTGGGCAGCACAGATCTCTGCTCCACCCTGCTCTGGGGCACTGTTGAAGCTGCCCCTTTGCTAGATATAGGGTCTCTCCTGCCTTGCCGTACTCCAGGGCCCCAGGAGAGGCTTTGGTGAGGGTCTAGGGCCCCGAGTTGGGAAGTAGTCAGGCACCAGGTTCTGGGTCGAGTAAAAGAGGCAGTAGCCCCCCCCCGTGTCACAGACGTGCTCACAGACACACCTTGCCCTCACCCTGCCCTGCACCCTGCCTTCCAGGCTTCTTCCTCCTCAGTATTTTGGCTGCTGGCCCCGCCCCATTCTCAGCCACGCTGCTGGCCTTGAAGGCTATGGGGAGCACACCCCTTGGGGTCCTGGCTTCCCTGTGCCCAGCAGGTGCTGACCAGAGGGCAAGCGCTGCTGCTGCTAGGGACCCTTAGGGGGTGGCGAGGCAGGGTCTACACTGGGACAGGCACAGACTGGCTAAATCCAAGCAGGACATGGGCAGGGCTTCCCTGGAGACCCGAGGGGACAGGCAGGGTCTGGAAGGGACAAGAGACTGAAGTAGTTGGCTCCCTCTCTGGCACAGCTCTCTGCCCATTCCCTATACCCAGGAGACACAGCCTTGAAGCCCGTGTCCTCAGCAAGAAAACTCAGTTCTGGGGCACACCCACTGGAGTAGCCGCAGAAAACGGACCCAGAGCCACCTGCAGGCCGGAACGGTGGCTTCCATGTAACAGCGACCTTGGCAGTGGTTCAGGTTCATCCTGACAGTCCCCTGGCCACACCTCATCAGGACAGAGTCCAAGCCTGAGAGGAGAATGTGCGACCCTCAGAGGCCTGAGGGTCAGAGCCCTCACAGAAAGTGGACTAGCCATCCAAAGTAAAGAGGGAGCTTCAACCAAATCAGCAGATGAGGTGATGCTTACCTCCCGTCGGGAGCCAGGGCTGTATCTGACTAACGCACCCAAGAAAGATTTGCAGGCTGCTGTGAGTCCAGTGGAAGAAATGGAAGCCACACCATAGAAAGGACCTGGTACAGACAGAAGGAAAGCTCTGCTGAGAATGAGTCTGCTGACTTCCCATCTCTGAAGGGATATGGAGAGTGAGGAGGGAGCAGGCTTGGTCCACAGAGCCCCATGAGGATGGAGGAGTCCTGTGAGTGGACGGACAGGAAGCTGGTGTCAGCGCTGGTCAGGCTGGACCCGACCAACCTCAGGACACTGAGTCCCTTGGCGCAGCCTGCCACGTCCCTTCCTGCAGACCCCCAGAGCTTGAAGGCACACGCAGAAGCTCTAAGCAGAGTGGAAGGGCCTGGAGGGCCACATTGACTGGCAGAGTGAGTCCATCAGCCCTGTCAACCCACCCTCGACACTCACCCAGCGTCGCTGGGCTGATGTCACTCAGACACCGGGTCGGACACACTTGGTTACACATGAGCCATCCAGAGTCCGCTGTTCTTTGTCAAACATCAGACACCTTCGGTTAAATGTCAGACACCTTGGATGTGAAACCTTTGATTAAATATCACCAGTCACTTGCCACTCTCCCAACGGCCCCGGGCACACACTATCCATCCATGCTCAGACATCCTGGTCATGGGACCCATCCACGCGTGTCCTTGTGTTCTGCTTGGGTGGGCCCAGCCCCCCAGAGACTGACACCTTCCTTCTGGGGCTATGGAATGAATCTGTTGTCCAAGTTGCGCCCATGGCCACTCAGCCCAGCTAAACACTACTCGGGCCCGAGCAGGACATATCCCCAGGAGGGCTGCTCACTTCCCGAGGTGACTCCTCCCATGGAGACCCATCGGAAGGGGACACCAAGACAGAGGTGGCCTCATGAGAGAGGGGTTGGCACATCCCTAGGACTCCACAACCTGCTTTTTTCCTCTTCTTTTGTTGGCCATTGCCCGTAGTCAAAGAGCTCACCATCTGGGCAACCTCCCATCTCGCCTTCCAAAGCATCCTCTTGGGAAGTCTTCTCCCTCTGAGTTCTCAGGTCACCGCCACCTTCTGACTTCAGGGACTCCTGAACCAGCCCGTGCACAGAGATCTGTGGTTGAAAGGAGCAAGCAGACTAACTTCAGACACCCAGCCATGCCTCTACAGTGGTTTCTAGGGCTTCTGGGTCCCACAGGTCAGAGCTTCAAGGCATGAGCCATGACACTGCAGAAGACACAGGGCACAAATGGGGCCAGACAGCCGCTTGCTTCCTTTATCACTTTTCCCCTGGAAAATGGAGTCTCCCTCTTGGCCGTGTCCCCAGCCCCAGACCCCACCGTGTGGCCTTGCGTCGGTCTCCAGTGGCATGGAGCATGTGGCAGAGTAACCGCCTCCTAGCGCCGTCACCAAGAGAGTTGCCTGGGAGCTTGCCCTGTGGACACTCTTACGGCATCCTCCCTGAGGTCCCCATGGCAGGAGGGATGAGAGCAGGAAAAAGACCTGGGGGAGGCCGCGGGTCAAGCCCAGCCTTTCCTGTGGGAGTGGGAGAAGAGAGAGGGCTGGTCGGGGAGGGTGGGCTGAGCTGCCGCTTTGTAATTCCCAATAACTGTGGTTTGATTCTGCAGGTATGTATCAGAAAATATAAAACTAGGCAATTTGTCGGCTCTTCGAACTTTCAGAGTCCTGAGAGCTCTAAAAACTATTTCAGTTATCCCAGGTAAGATGCCCAGCTTTGCTCCTGGATCTCAGCTGCAAGTGACTCTCTCTCTGTCTCCCCACCCCCACCCCCACGTGTGTCCCCCTGGTGTGTTGTCGCTGTCTTGTGTGTGACTCTCCCCTGTTACAGATACACCACTGAATTTGTGGACCTGGGCAATGTCTCAGCTTTACGTACCTTCCGAGTCCTCCGGGCCCTGAAAACTATATCAGTCATTTCAGGTGAAAATCAGGTTAAACGCCAAGGCTGGAGGGGTTCGCTTGGGCCTTTCCAGCCACCTGGGGGCCAAGGCGACCCTCGGGAAGGTCCCCCCGAATGTGCCTGTCCCCAGAGTACCTTTCCCAGAGCTCAGATGTGGGGGCTATCGGCAGTGGACACGGTTGTCCCTTCGGTGCCTCAAAGGGGCTCCAGACCCACCCCAGCAAAGCCCAGCACCACAGATCCCCGGGGGCCCAGAGTATACCATGGAAGGTCCTGGGTTGAACCCAAATTCTCCCCAGGACAGTGATCGCTTTCCCAGACTGAACTCAACTATCGGAAGAGGTCAAAGCTTATGTGTGTGTTGCTTCCCCTCGAAGCATCGTCCTGCGATCAGGACACTAAAAGAGCTGTTTGCAGGGAAACCACACCCAGAGCCCAGAAAGACAGCATGGGCATGGCCTTTCGCGGCTGAGCGCCCCGTTCCTGCCCCGAGCCCCCTGGGGTGATACACACACAGCTGGCACCCCTCCCCATTCTGTGATCAGAGCGTACTCTGTGGACAGGTGTCACCGGGCCTTGGCGTCTAACAGCCCTCGCTGCACGTGCGGTAGACGTTTAGCAAACCGTGCATGGTAGCCTCGGGAAGAAATTCTCCTTGACAACATGTTGGCAATTGTCCCCGGGAAAGCTGCTAAGGCCCAGGTGGCCTCTCCAGAAAGCCAGTCAACCCCATCCATCTAGGAACATTCTCTAAGACTTCTGACGATGTCAGAGCCCAGAGGCGCCTCCCAGCTTGTCCACACTCAGAACCGGAGCAGGCGCTTCTTTTGAGCAGGCAGCTGAAAACAGTTTGTATGCCACCGATCTGGAGAGACGGCAGAACCAGATGGTGGTATCCACTCCTGAATTGGAAAGCAGATGGGTCCTGGGCCCTTGGCCTGCTTTTGGCTGTTGCTGCCTCCAGGGAGCCAGGGGCCCTGGTCTGAGCTCCCTGAAGTTCGGTCTCCCATGGCGGGGCTCATTTATCATATAAGGGGAGCCCCCACTCATGCTGACTTCACACTGAGCCTCAGAATGCTCCTTCTGGCTCTGATCCCACCATGGGCTGAGCACAGGAGCCACTTGCCCCCACACTCCCCACAAGTGGCCCAGGCATGCTAAGAGCTCATAGTGAGTGGGACAGGCTGCTCCAACTCCCACGAAGCCTCCCCCACCCCACCGTCGTAACAGGTGTCATTGGCCTTGGTACACACACATCCTCAGATACTTCGGGGTCTGTCCTGTAGGGCCCCGGGGACTTCATAGCACACACCCGGCAAAGGTAGGAAAGCACGCTGACCAGAGCCATTAAGAAAAGGCATGCCCCAGTTTGTTTTATTAGAAAAGGGTGACAAGAAACTGTTTCTCTGCCTGGGGTTAAAGGAGAGGGAGCCCACCATTCCCAACCCGGCCCCACTGGATCTCTAAAAAGCTGCCAGACAGCAGCTCCTGAAAGTGAGCATCAGGAAAATGCTGTGGTCAGCATTATGGAAGTCTCCTTGGAGGAGCTGTCCCCTGCGCTGAGGCTTAATAGCCGTGGCTGTCTCCAGACCTCAGTCTCCTTTGCTTTAAAATGGGAAGGAATCAGAATGGTTGGTTTTCTAAGGCTCTTCAGCCAGCCTGTTAGAACTTCAGTGGAGGGAGACTTTCCCATTTGATCCGCCAGGACCCATCCCTTCCTGGGTCTTTTCAGAGAGAACCCCTGTCCCTGGTTGGAATCCTCCTGGCCAGAAGTGGACTCTCATCAATCTGAGAAGTGGTTAAAGGGATGGGTCGCCAACTGACTGTTCCCAAGAACACTGTCTCCATAGACTAGGAGGTGTTCAGAGCCTTGAACTGAGTGCTTTAGGCCAAAGATGCTGTGGAGGCAGAGTCCAGTTTGGAAATGTGGGCTGCTGCCCACTGCCGCTCACTTTGCCCCCTTCCCCGTGCCTCTTTCAGTGGGCATGGCGAGGAGAAGCAGACGCCCACCACAGGGTCCCAGAAGCTCCGCTAGAGATGAAGCATAGTCCCGGACTACAGAGGGCTCATGAATCCCATCACCACCACCACTCCAGGCCCAGACCCCTCTGAGGTCCACTCCCTGCCCAGGCAGTTGCCAACATCTGCCAGGACGATTTCCCAGAGGACGCTGAGTGCCTCCGAGCCCCGGGCAGGCAGCAGCGTTGCTGGCACTATGGGGAGGACTTCCTCTCCCCTCTCCCGTGTTTGCCCATCGCTGCCTCCTTGTCTCTGAGTCATGGGCACTGCCACACGGGTGCTCCTAACACATTAACCGGCTGGACGATGGATGGATGGGGCTTAATCTGAGATCTGGCCGCTTTGATGGAGGGCTAGGGAGGAGGCGTGGAGGGGGTGAGTCCCCGCTGCTGGCAGAAAAGCTCCCTCGCTGCCTGTGCTCTGCTCGAACTTGTGAACTTGCCACAGGCCCACAGCCAAGTGTCACACCAAAGGCGTCCACACGTGCTGGCTTCTGCAGGGAACGGGCCGTGCAACTAACACATCAGGCCTTTCAGCTTTGGGGAGCAGGATGGACAGGGACGAGTCCCCAGGGCGCAGGGCATAGGAGGAAAACACAAAACAGGCGCCCCTGAGCCTTTCCCAAAAAGTGTGACCTGAGGCAGAACAGGCTCCTTGGGACATCCCCCACCACGGCCTTGCCGGATCCCACACCCCCACACACACCTGCCTGGCATACACGTTCCCCTGCTGAGAATGGCTGTGTCTCTTCCCATCTCAGGGTCAAGGCCAAGGCTCTCCATTGCCCTGCAATGGGCCTGGCCCTCTGTCTCCTTCCCAGGGACTACATTTAAAGGAACCAGAGAGAGGGACAGGCTTCGAGTGTTTTCTCCTTTAAGGAAACAGCACTTTCCATGCTTATATCGGGTATCTGGCTATGGGAGAGCAAAGAGAACGAGGCCCCTCTGAAGACACACAGAGGCACTCCAGGCTGGGCTCCCGCTGCAGGGGATCAGGACAGAATCTCGGCAGCAGAGGAAGGGGGGAGCTTTGGTCTGAAAAACCCAAAAGAGGCCTCCCTCCCGTGCCCACACCTCATGATCGCCCGCCCGGCCCAGCGCCCCTCGGGCCCGGCCCCTGCTCACTGGGGCAGGGGGCGTGGCGCCGCGGGTAACCCCACGTTCTGCCTGCCTCCCCCAGGCCTGAAGACCATCGTGGGGGCCCTGATCCAGTCTGTGAAGAAGCTGGCCGACGTGATGGTCCTCACGGTCTTCTGCCTCAGCGTCTTCGCCCTCATCGGCCTTCAGCTCTTCATGGGCAACCTGAGGCACAAGTGCGTCCGCAACTTCACGGTGCTCAACGGCACCAACGGCACCAACGGCTCCGTGGAGGCCGACGGCCTGATCTGGGCATCGCTGGATGACTACCTCAACGCCCCAGGTGCCGACTTGGCTCTGTGGCCCCCTGGCAGGGTTCTGACACCCCCACCAGAGCTGAGCATCTCCCACCCAGGGCCAGGCATCTCCCATACAGGCCTCCTTCTGGGGACATCCAAGCCCTACCCGCCCCCCTAGAGACCTGGCTGGGTGTCAGGGATCCCCACCCCTGCCCTCTGGGGCTCCGGGAGAGAGGACGGCAGAGGAGCAGTCTTAGCACTGAGTTCTCGGGCTGCACGGGGACATGACCCTTGAAGAGCAGGAGGATGGAGAGGTAAATAGGAGAACAGCAGTTACGATGTTTGCAGGGTCGGGAATGGTGAAGAAACCAGCCTGCCTGCAGGGGGAGGGTTTTCTCTTGGGAAGGGGTCGGGGAACAGAGCTGGGACAGTTTTTGAGGCTTCAGAGTGGAGACCCCATCTGCTTGGCATGGGCTTTGTCACTTGAGGTCAGTAATCCTTGTCAGGATGTTAATTCCATCCGCGTGCAGCCCAGAACAAGCTCTGTGATGCTGCAAAGCCATGTGGGCCCCTCAGGTTTTCTCACTGCCGTGTGGGTTACACCTCCATCCTCCATGCTGATGGCCAGAACCCCCCTTGTCTAGAGCCATCAGTCTGGACCAAAGGTTGATGGTAGATGCTGGTACAAGGTAGATGCTCATCTACAAGGGCCCCAAGGGCCATTCTGAAGTCAAGGCCTCTAACCTACACCAGCAATCCACTTTGGAAAAATGAAATAGATGGAAGCTCTGTGAGTGAATCTGCTTGTGATGCAGCTGTGGCCATGTAGCAGCAGTTCCAAAACTTTTTTCATGCATGCAAGAGTCACCGGGAAGGTTCCGGGAAACAGACTGCTGGGCCCCACCTCCTGAGTTTCTGAGTTGGTATCTCTGGGAAGTTGCCTTTCTCCCAGTTGGTGCTTGATGCTGCTGGTCTTGGAAAACTGCTGCCTAAGACCGAGGCAGGTAGTGGGGTGGGAGGGGGACTGATAGATGGCCCCAGAGTGGAGGCAGTGGGATTGGTGTCCCATGTCTTACCTGGTCCAACCTTAGCCCTGTCTGAACAGACCCCTGCCTCCTAGTTCGTGGCCTGTCATGACCAAGGTTGGCCCCTGAGTGATTGGAGCAGGTGTAGAAGTTCCCTGTGGGGACTGCCTGAGTCCACTGGGGACACTGACAGGTGACTGAGGAGGAGGAGCAAGCAGAAGGCCAGAGAAGCAGCCAGCATTGCCTCAGACCTAGCCAGAGGGCAGAGGTCAGGGCTGGAGCAGAGAAGCAGACGGAAGACACCCAGCGGTGCCTCTGTACCCCTCCCCACACCCAGGACGTAAGTTGGAAACCCCAGGAGTCTGGACCGCACACGCCCCTCCTTATCAGATGCTTCTCTTCCAGAAAATTACTTACTCAAGAATGGCACCTCTGACGTGTTACTGTGTGGGAACAGCTCCGACGCTGGGTATGTACCACCCACCCCCCAGGGCCACCTCACCCAGCCAGGGGACTCTCCTTCCAGTGCTTTCTGTTTATGCCCTTGACGCCAGGGACAGCAAGACCTTTCCCTGGTTCTCTTCCCAGCCAGGTCTGAAAGATTCCCCCCACCCCCACAGGGAGACATCTGGGAGAGGTAAAGAAAGAGAAGGGGGCTCACCTCTGCAGGGAGGGCAGACAGAATGCTGAAGAGAGGACCCAGGAAGCACTGCAGGGCCCCCCACCAGTCCAACGCTGGCTCCATTCCCTTCCCAAAGCCCCCCAGGGTGGCACCCTCCCCTTCCAGTCTTCACTTTCTCTGTCTTGAACTGTCCATCAGGTTAAGAGTAAGTATGGCCTCCCCTGGCAGCCTAGACTCTCCTCCAGGGCAAGCAGGGTGTGGCTCCCAGAGACGCCCGGTGCCACATGCATCTTCCGGGGCCCTATGTGCCCCTGCACCTTGGGCAGGTAACTGCTCCACAGGGCCACACAGCCTCACCGAGGGGAGTGCTCTGTGGGGCAGTAGGCCTGCTCGTCTGACTGTGGAGTTCCAGAGCCCTTCTTGTTGCCAAAGAGGAAGTCTTCTTTTCTTAGTTTAGCACATTAGCAAGGCGCAGAGGCCCCTTGGTTGCATCCTCCTACTTGCCAAGTTTCCCTTGTCCCCATCCTGTCTCACAGTCCACTCATGGCTCCAGACCAGTGCTCCCTTTTGGGAGAGAGACTGTCCCCTCCAGACATGGCCGGGCCCCAGCCTGTCCAGCCTGGAGTCGTCCCGCAACCCCATGGTCTGGCCTTTGCCCGGGTTTGGCCTATTCAGCTCAGCCTCAGCGCTCCCCCTGAGTGTCTGCCCTGTGCCCAGCTCCCCTGGGGTGGGCAGGCAGGGAAGAAACCTGAGCCAGGCCCTGGACACTTCCTCTGGGAGGGGAGAGGCAATGCAGACACCAGCTGGGATGGCATGTCGTGTGGACAGAGGGAGCTGGATTTAGGCCTGGCAGCAGACAGATGAAGAGAAAACGAGAAGCCTGTCCCGGGTGGGAGGCACAGTGTGAAAAATCAGGAAGGCAGGACCCCGCTGTGTGGAACTAGAGTCTTGGGGACAGAGGCCCCCTCACAGCGTGGAACAGCGTTGGTGCGTCTGGCCACAGGACATGTCCCGAGGGCTACAGGTGCCTGAAGGCAGGCGAGAACCCTGACCATGGCTACACCAGCTTCGACTCCTTCGCCTGGGCCTTCCTCGCACTCTTCCGACTGATGACACAGGACTGCTGGGAGCGCCTCTACCAGCAGGTACGTGGGTGCGCAAGGCCGCCAGGATGGGCTGAGCGCCCAGCAGCAGGGCCCAGGCTGCACAAGTGACTAGCCACAGGCGGCCCTGCAGCTTCCCCACTGGCCAGAACAGAGTGGGGACAGAGGGCTCTGAGGGGCGGGGCTCAGCAGGCAGAGAAACTTGCCTTCTGTTGTGACCAAGGACCCAGCCCTCTGTATAAGACACTCTGTGCTCTGTGAGTGGGACGCTAGTTCACCCTATGTGATGTAACACTTGCTCTGTCAACTGGAGCATTCTGCCTCCTCCCACGAGTAGGGCACTGCCCCATGTATGTAGGTCCCTCTCTGTAGGTTAAGATGCTTCTGTCTTTAGGCGGGACATGTTCTACTGCCTCCCCATGCTGTGGCCATTTGAACCCCTGGCACAGCCAGGCTGGGCAACTTGGAGTTTACGCCCATGACCCAGATGGAGCCCCAGTGAAGATGACCTCTGCCCCCTTGCTCCTCCAGACCCTGAGGTCTGCAGGGAAGATCTACATGATCTTCTTCATGCTGGTCATCTTCCTGGGCTCCTTCTACTTGGTGAACTTGATCCTGGCTGTGGTCGCCATGGCCTACGAGGAGCAAAACCAAGCCACTATCGCGGAAACAGAGGAGAAGGAAAAGCGATTCCAGGAAGCCATCGAGTTGCTCAAGAAAGAGCAGGAGGTGAGTGAGCAGTGCAGCCAAGGAACCTCCAGCCCAAGCCTTCACCTGACCATGGGTGCCTACAAGCGTGATACCTGCTGGGTCATACTGGTATCTGGGGGTGTGACGCATGTTGGGTAAAGCTGGTGGCTGTAAGTGATGCATGCTGGGTAAAGCTGGTACCTGCTGGATAAAGCAAGTGTCTGGTGGGTATAGATATTTCCTGTGAATGTGGTGTCTGCTGAATAAAAATTTGTTAGCTGCTGAGTGAAGACAGAGCCTGTTCATGAGGTGGGTGTAAGTGGTGCCTGCTGAGTAAAGGTGGGCCTTGTGAGGATGGTGCCTGCTGGGGGAAAGCTCTTCCCTATGACCATGGTATCTTCCGGGTGAAGTGGTGCCAGGTGGATGAAGGTGGTGGCTCCAGGCTAAAAGCGGTCACTGTGAGCTCAGTGCATGCTGGGTAAAAGCGAATCTTGTGTCCATAGACATAGTTTATCCTGGTCAAGGGATACCTTCTGTTGGGATAGGAAGATCCAAGGTCAAAGGCTCAGGCTCAGCAAATGAGGACTGGTAATGCTGACGTGGCTGTCCCCACAGTCCCACACATGGGTGCTGGCAGCTAACTGCAGAACAAGCCTTTTAGAAGCCAGGCCAAGGACATCCAGAAACTGCCCTATTCCACCTCCTCCAGCACCCATTTTGGCCAGCCAAACCTTCTAGAAGATCCCCTGCCCTCCAGTTCTGTCACTTCTGCTCATCAACACCCCCAGTCGCACCTGCCCAACACTCTACTCTTTCATGAGCTGTCCACTTTCGCCACTACTCTCCTCCTCCCTGGATCTGGATCTTTCTCAAAACATCCTGGGTCTGTCTTTGCATACCTCTCCATAATGCCCCCCTTTTGGGGTGAGTGGGCAAGTGCACTTACTGTTGGGGAAAACCAAGGTGCTGATAGTTGCCTGGCCTACCTTGGCTTGAGTCTGCACCCTGTCTCCATGACCATGACATCCCTTCTTCCACCGTTTTTCAGGCCCTCGCCATCAGGGGTGTGGACACCGTGTCCCGCAGCTCCTTGGAGATGTCCCCATTGGCCCCAGTAACCACCCACGAGAGAAGGAGCAAGAGAAGAAAACGAATGTCTTCAGGGACGGAAGAGTGTGGGGATGACAAGTTCCCCAAGTCCGACTCAGAGGATGGTCCCCGAGCAGTGGTAACCCCCAGCTGCGGCTCTGCCCCTTTCAGGATGGATCTGGTATCCAAAAGCCATCATGCTAAGCCTAGTGCTATCAGAGCCCCCACGGTTGCTCCCCAAGGAAAATATTCCTTGAGCCCCCTCCCAGTCCCTCCTGTTTCCCATGGCCACTCTTAGAGTGGAGAAGCCCTGGGCAGAGGGATAGGGTAGGTTTGGGTGTTAGCGTATCCCCAACCTCAGCTAAGTCCCCAGCACTGGAGCTGGGGGGCACCCCCATTGTGTGGATTGGTAGGAGCTCACAGACATGCCCAGATGAGCAAGGGACGTGGCTGATTGCCAAGGTCCTGCTCCGGCCAGGCCTGTCTATACCATCAGGAGCCTTCTGCTGCTTCTTTCCCATATGAGCTTCAGTCTCAGAGCCCCAGCAGCCCAGGCCTCAGGTGAGCAGAGACCCCAGAAAATGCAGGGTTGCCTGTAATCCTGCACCCCTCCTCAGAGCACCCCTAGTTCAGCCCACTCGGCTCCTATGTGGCAGACAGAAGCCCTCAGTGCTCCAAGTTGAGCCGGGGCCAATACCGCGAGTGACAGGCCGGGAGCACGTGAAACGCTGTCCCAGCCATGTCCTCTCTCCATGCCTTCAGAATCGTTTCAGCATCACCCATGGCCTCAGCAGGACCTCCATGAAGCCGCACTCCAGCCGCGGGAGCATTTTCACCTTCTGCCGACGGGACCTGGGCTCCGAGGCAGATTTTGCGGACGATGAGAGCAGCACCGCCGGGGACAGCGCAAGCCACCGCACATCACTGCTGGTGCCTTGGCCCCCGCGGCGGCCTAGTACCCAGGGACAGCCCAGTCCTGGGACCTCAACTCCCGGCCACGTGCTCAACGGCAAAAGGAACAGCACTGTGGACTGTAATGGGGTGGTCTCCTTGCTGGGGGCAGGAGACCCCGAGGCCACCTCCCCAGGGAGTCACCTCCTCCACCCTATGAAGCTGGAGCGCCCCCCGGACACGGTGAGCCCGCCCCACGGCGCAGCACCAGGCACATCCCATCTCCCAGACTGCTCACCACAGCCAGGTCTAAAAGTACTTGCCAAGTATTTACTGAGCACCTACTGTGTGCTGGGCTACCAAAAAAAAATCTCTCCTTCCTAGACTTTCCAGACAGACACAAATCAAAGAAAGAAGAAGAAGAAAAAAAAAAAAAAAAAAAATATATATATATATATATATATATATGTGTGCATATCAGGGCTTCCCTGATGGCTCAGTGGTAAAGAATCTGCCTGCCAAAGCATGAGACCTGGGTTCGATCCCTGGGTCAGGAAGATCCCTTGGAGGAGGAAATGGCAACCCACTCCAGTGTTCTTGCCTGGACAATCCCATGGACAGAAGAGCCTGGTGGGCTACAGTCCATGGGGTCGTGAAAGAGTCGGACACAACTTAGCAACTAAACAACAAATGAACGAATATGTGCATATAATGGTGATAAACAGGGATGAGAGTTAAACATTTAGCAACTAGCCAGGCACCGAGACACCGCAGTGGCAAGACCGGTGCTCTGGAGGCCCTGTGTGTGCCCGGGGTGGGCCCGGGAGGGCTGTGGACCCTGGACAATCTGGAGAAGGGCCAGAGTGGCAAGGGGACATTTCCTAGGTTCTGGGCAACAAGAACCTCATCAAGTTTGAAGTATTTCAGAGCTTTACAAACTGGTAAATGTCGGGGAATACTAGCCCAAACTCTAAGTATTATGGAAGAACAAAAGTAGGAAAGAGAGAAAGGGAAACCTCCTTACTGCAGGGTATTAAAACAACAACTTAATGGAGGCAAGTGGGGGGGGAGGGTTATGGCAGACAGGTTAGCACTCAGATTCTAGAGACAAACTGGATTTGAATCTCGCCTCATCGCTTACCAGCTGGATGGCTGTGAGCAAGTTCTTTTATTTCTCTGCGCCTCAGATCTCTTGTCTGTAAAATGGATTTAAAACAGCCACCTCAGGGACTTCCCTGGTGGTCCAGTGGTTAAGACTGCAGGCTTCCATTGCAGGGGGAATGAGTTTGATTCCTGCTGGGGGACTAAGGTCCTCATGCTGCACAGTTTGGCCAAAAATAAATAAAACACCCACCTCAGGATTGACGTCAGGATGAAGGGCTAATGTGCATAAAGTACTCAGGACATGCACACATATGTTGATGTGGTGATAACAACGTAGTAACGGACTGTCTTTGCATCATCTGGGGGAAGCATGTTCTAGGCCTAAAGAACAGCAAGTGCCAAGGCCCTGAGGCAGAAGCATGCCTCCTATACAGGAGGACACACCATGAGGGCAGGGTGCAGGAAACCAGGGAGGGAAGGGGAGAGGTGTTGGAGCGACTGTCAGAGAGGTGACGGGGACAGAGGTGCCAGATAGTGAGAGCTAGTCAGAGCTTTGATCACTCAGTCAGCCGATCCCATGACGGGCTGGTGACCGCCCAGCCGGTCATCAAGTGCCCTTGCTGACCACTGCCCCCCAGCAAAGGCCTCGGAGCAGCCCACGGGGAGAAGGGCAAATGTGCGGCTCAGACCCTGAGGCCGGCAGGAGGTGGAGAAGGGCAGACTTTCTGAGGAAGCGGGACAAGACAGGGAAACCGGAGCAGGAAGGTGGAGGCAGGCTGGAGAGAGAGCCTGTTGCTCCGGCTCAGATGGGCGCTGCAGCTGTGGGACTTTGCGCGGGTTAGCGAATTTCTCTGTGCCTCCGTGTCCTCACCTGCTGGTGGTGATGGTTTAGTCGCTAAGGCATGTCCGACTCTTGCGACCCCATGGACTATAGCCTGCCAGGCTCCTCTGTCCATGGTATTCTCCGGGCAATAATACTGGAGTGGGTTGCCATTTCCTCCTCCAGGGAATCTTCCCAACCTAGGAATCAAACCGGGCTCTCCTGCATTACAGGCGGATTCTTTACCGACTGAGCTACAAGGGAAGCCCTGTCACCTGTTAAGTAGAAATAAAATTAATATCCACATCAGCAGGTTGTGGTGAGCCAAGCATGTACCATCTGATGCAGAAATGAAAACTTGGCCAGCACCTCAGATGCTCCCCCAGCGTCCCTTTTCCCAGTTTCCTCCCTCCTTCCCACCCAAAGTTAACCATTATCCCAGTGTCTAACACCAGAATTTCATTTGGCCTGTTTTTTGTATGTTATATAAATGGAATCATAGAGCATTAAAAAAAAAAAGTTGTGGCAAGGACTGAAAGAGTTAAAACCTGTCTGGTGCTTAGACCAGTACTTGCCTCATGTTCAAGGGATCATTACTATTAGCTATTATTGTTATTAGAGAGCAAGAAGGTGTGACAAGTCCAGGAGCACCCCCCGAGCGCCTGGGGCCCTCACACTGCTCTGGAGTGGGGAGTCAAGGAGAGGGTCCTGGGAACACACTGGGGGAGACCGTAGCTCCTGGGTGGGTCTGGGGAGGCCCCTGGCCATCACCTGGAGGGTGGGGTGTCCAACTTCCCAGGAACACAGATTTCCAGGGCTGCAGGTCCAGCCCTGGAGCCTCAGCCTTGTGGAATCAGGTCAGCAGCTGGAGCACTAATAGAATTTCCTAATCTCATTAGGGAGAAAATCATCTCATTGTACTGCACATGTCGGGAGGAATCCAAGTTCAAACACTTCATTACCAGGAACTCTGACTTCACCCATTCTCACTTCGGTGGGGCCCATTTGTAACCTTAAAGGGATTAGCAGGCCAAGGGGGTTATTTGAAAAGTTAAAGAGATTAGCGGGCTGTAGTCCCCTGAGGAGGCCTTCCCTGTGTCTGCGGGGCCCTTGGAGACACTCCTGCCCAGTTCTAGTTTGAAAAAAAGGCACAGTGTCGGGCACAAAGTGGGTGCTTCATCAACAGGGAGAGAGCTGACCCGACCGACAGCTGGCTTTAATTGGGAACAGAGGGTGAAGGTTTGCTTTGCTTGATATCTGAATATGTGCCTGGCCCCAAAGGCAGAGGAGGTGTTAGAGGCACCTTGAACAGATTCTTCTCCCTTCCCTCCCCCACCCCCACAGTCATCTCAAGGACAGAGCTAGAGTTTAACCCAGGGCCCTGGCTGCTGCGTGTTTATCCATCCATCCAACATCTACCCAGGACCAGCCCTCTGTGTTGAGTGCCAGCCAGTGTTTAAGGCACCAAGGATATGGACAGATGAGCACTCTGACCTCGTGGAGTTGGCATCATAGTCAGGAAGACAGTAAACTGATCAATATTTCTAGGGACCAATAAGGATCATGTGATAGAAAGTTGCTAGGGGGAGGGCTGGGAGTGGGGAGCTATTGGTTAGAATACACGGGGAAGTCCTCCCCGTGAAGGTAACATTAAAATTGACCAGTAGAAGATTTTAGGGAGCCAGCCACACATTTGTCGAAGAATAGTGCTTTAGGCAGAGGGAACGGAAAGTGTAAAGGCATTGAAGGAAATAAGCTTGACATATTTAAGGGATGAGAGGGCTGGGGAGGGCTCGGTGTGGCGGAAACAGGAATAGAAAATGAGTTGGAGCAGTTAGGGTTTAGACTGTGCAGGGCCTTGTAAGCTATAGAGAAGTTTGGATTTGCTATGAATAAGATGGGGGAGAGTTGTTATTCAAAGGATTATCATGAACTGATTTACTTTTTAAGGGTATCTTTTTCAGCTGTGTAGAGAATAGAGGAGAGAGAAGAGGCCAGTTAGGAGACGGTTGTAGTATTTTTGGGAAAGAGATAATGAGAGCATGCCCTAGAACAGTGTATTAGTCATTTCCACAATACTGCTGCTAAACAAACTACCCCCAAAGCCAATGGCTAACAACAAATGAGAATTCACGCTCACTTCTCTGCAGGTTGACAATGGTTTGCCTGGCCTAGGTTGACCTTGGCCAGGCAGCTGTGCCTCAGACTGCACGTGGCTGGCTCCATACTATAGGTTAGGCTCAGGGATGCTCCCCTGGTGTTTGTCCTGAGCTGAAAGGGTGGCAGCTACTTGGGGAAGCTCTTTTCCTGGAGGATTGCTGGAACACAAGGTGAATGTCACAAGGACAGTTAAAGCTTCTGTTCACAGCGTGTCCACTGACATTCCCTTGGCCAAAAGCAAGCGTGTCACCAACAGGACAGGGAATTTTGCTTCAGTCACAGTGGGAGACGAAAGAGTAAAATTTGCTGAATGAAAACCCAAACTATCACAGATGTTAGAGGAGAGAAGTTGGGAAGATTTAAGACATGCTTGTGAGTTAAGCTGGCCTGATTTGTGGATGCACTGGACCCAGGGTACTGCTGTTCCACCAGCTATGTATCCCTCTCAGGCACCTCTGCTTGAAGACTTCCATGACTGGGAGCTCACTACCTCCCTAGGCAACACTTTAGGGCAATTCCACGGATCACAAAAGCTGACCTTAACTTGAGCCCAGATCAGTGTATTACCCCACCCCAGGCCCTGACCCTCCCACCCTGCATTGCCTAGCCCCATCTCCCCTCTGACCCACAGAGATTATAGTGCCTCACTCTTGCACGCTGAAGAGCCCAGTGCCTTCATCAGCCCCACCTTGGGCTCACAGACTGTGGCCATGACGACATGAAGCCTCTGTGGGCCCCTTTTGGTTCTGTGGGAGGCTCTGAGTAAGCCCAGGGAATGTATGTTTTGCCCCCTCTTTTCATCAGGACTCACGCCGTCTCCATTCACAGGCCTGGTTCTTTTACTTACAAAATTGGTGCAAGCTTGTTGAAAACAAATCTAACAGTGCAGAAGTCAAAGGCCCTGCCCTCCCCACACAGTCCCACTCCCCGGATATAGCCACTTTAACAATTTAGTGTGTTATCTTCCAGATCTTTTTCCTGTTTTCTCATCACACTGTCCTGGAAGTGCTCCCATGGGAACACACGTGCAACAGCCTTGCTCTCCTTACTGTCTGTGTCAGAGTCCAGAGTTGGATTGTATCCATAACTGATTTTAACATTCTTCCTATTGATCAGTTGTTTTGTTTTTATGGTATTAGGGACAATGCTGCAGTGAGCGGCGTTGCGTGCATATTTTTGATTGCATGTGTATAATTATTTATGAAGTTCGATTATTAGGCAAGGAACTCAGAGCCAATTGAAAATTTTCTTAGTAGATACAGCTAAGTTACCTCCACAAAAGCTCCGACCAGCTATGTCAAAGCATTGTGCTTTATGCTTCTATTAATGTCACTTTAGAGCATGGTACATATTTTTTTTTTTCAGCTTCTGTATGCTCATGACTCTAGGGAGCTTGGGATCAATTAAGACTCCCAGATCGTTTTTATATGTCCTAATGTATATGACAGCATCTGGTTAAAGAACTCAGTACATGTCGTTTCCCACCCAGGAATCACCACTAATGAGAGATGTGCAGGAAAAGAAAACAAAGGGGATAATGATTGTCGAGAGGGGAAGTGTTAACTGGGAGGGAGCTGGGAGCAGAGAAGCCCAGTGCCAGGTGTCACATCAAGACCCCTATGGTGGCCCCCTGGGACCTCCCCAGCCTGAGTCTGGGGCAACTGCCCCAGGTCCAGGTGGACCCCCATCCGTCCCCAGGCTGATGCAGATCTCCCGGTTACACCCAGACCACACCATCGGAGGAGCCGGGCAGGCCCCAGACGCTGACGCCCCAGGCTCCGTGTGTGGACGGCTTCGAGGAGCCAGGAGAGCGGCAGCGAGCCCTCAGTGCAGTGAGCGTCCTCACCAGTGCCCTGGAAGGTCAGCACCCCGGCGTCATCCAAACACCGCCCCTTCCCCGCCCCCCGCTTCTGGTCTGAGCCATTATCCAGACCGGAGCCGGGCTTGCCCTAGCTGCTGAGCCTGCCTTGGACATCCCCACAGCTGTCCCAGACTTTTCAGTCTCTGTAGCCTGTCCTGAGTGTCTTTTCATCTGTGCCAGCTTGTTTTGTCCTGGGCATCCTCAGGAGTCATGCCTGTGTTTCTTCCAAACGTCCTTGCAGCCGCCCTGCCCCATCCCAGGTGATCACTGATCTCATCCTGTCCTCTGCCGAGTATCCCCAGGTCTGCTGGGGTCGTCCCACCCCAAGCAGACCTGTTCTAGCCTATTCCCCATCATTCCCCATCTAGCCCAGGCTAGTCCAAGCATCCCACATCTGTCTCAGCTAGTCCCACTTTAGGCAATGCCACATCTCATTCATTCTGAGCTTGGTACCAGCCCCCTGATTTGTTCCCTCCTGTCCCATATGACTCCTGTCCCAGGCACCACCACCACCCCCACATCTCTCCTGACATGTCCCAGATATCCACATCTGTTCCTACCTCTTGGGTCCTGAGTGTCCTTATATCTGCACTTGCCCATCTCAGATGTTGTCTCTGCCTGTCCTCCCCCGAGGGGCCCCACATCTGTGTGGGAGTATTGTATCCAGAGAGCCCACACCTGTCCTCATCTGTCTTGTCCCCATTTTCCCCGTACCCATGCTGGCTTTCTGTCCCTGTGGCCCTCTTTTCCCACACTCCAAGAGTAAGAAGTCAGGATGCAGGCCCCTCTTCCCCTTAGCCTTCCCTGGCCTGCTTTCTGTCCCCCTGTTATGCAGCAGCCCTGTCATCTGCTGGGTGCATCATACAGCTTTTCTGGAAAGTTATGTGACGCAGTCAACAGAAACAAGCCAGCTCACTGGCTCTCCCCACTCCCTGCCCCCAGAGCTGGAGGAGTCTCAGCGCAGGTGTCCACCGTGCTGGATTCGTTTCGCCCAGCACTACCTGATCTGGGAGTGCTGCCCGCTGTGGATGTCCATTAAGCAGAAAGTGAAGTTCATGGTCATGGACCCATTTGCTGACCTCACCATCACCATGTGCATCGTGCTTAACACGCTCTTCATGGCACTGGAGCACTACAACATGACGACCGAATTTGAGGAGATGCTGCAGGTCGGAAACCTGGTAAGTGCCGCTGGCAGCTAATTCTTAAATGGGCATTGTGGTGTGAAGGGCTCTTGGCCAGCTGGCACAGCCTTCATGGGTGAGGGAGGAGGGACTCAGAGCACTAAAGGGTCTTCTGAAGATAGGCATCTTTATGGAAGACGTTCTGGTAGGAGCCTCAGGATCAGCTTTCAAGGAGCTGGGCGATGCAGTTGGGAAAGCGAGTTAGGGATAAAGATGCCCAAAGGCTAGAAAACAAAAGTGAGTTGAGGGGATCCTGATGTGTGGGGACATTGGGCGTGGCAGTAATGGAGGAGGAGAATATGCCAAAAAGGGGCAGTTCTCTTAGGGAAAGGATGGATGGACGGTAGGATGGAGAGAAAGGAGGAAGGGAAGGACACAGAGATGGATGGATGGATGACTGGGTGAATGAGTGAGTGACTAAATCAGACAGAGACAGATTTGAATTCTGACTCAGTCTTACTATATGACCTCAAGCAAATTACTTAGTCTCAGTAATTGGTACAGTAAGTATTTGTTGAATGTAATAAATGTAAAATTAGTATGACAATATCAAACTCAGGAAGCTAATGAGGATTGAATAAGATAATGTGTGTAATGTGCTTGGCTCAGAGTTTGATAAACAATAAACACTCAAAATAAATGATAGCTGTGGTTATTATCTTTGTTGTTGTTGTTGAAGAGACTATCCCTGGAAGTCAGAATGTGTCAGTTCTAATTCTGGTTTTTTTTTTCTTGACACCAAATCAAGTCCTAGCTCTTCACCCTAAACATGGAAAACTGAGGCCAGAGAGGTGACATACTGGGCTGGCGTGTGGCTCTTGTCTCCTGACCCTAGGGGACAGGGTCCTGCTGGTCCTGCTGCAGCAGATCCCAGGGCAGGGCTGCAGAGAGCCCACTGGCTTCTGGAAGGAGCTCCTGGGGTCATTGCTGAGGTTGAGTGGGCAGAGGGCTCATTCAGTCCAAGCCGTCTCCTCTTGCAGACCCAGCCCAGTCTGTCTCAGTCCCAGCTCCACAGTGGCCCCCACGGGCGGGCAGGTCTCCTACACTGTGGAGTGTGAGGATCGTTTTCCCTTATTACTTTCCATATCCAGAGCTCTAGGTAATTCTCTACAGGGTCTGTTCACATTTTTTCACAAATGTGAGTCTATTTTGCTGTGGTTCTACTTTTCTTTCTTTCTTCTGTATACAAACAGAAGGAAAAGCTAGCTCTCAGTCTGTAGGAGTCTCGTTGCACTATTGTGCTGGCCTTGTGTTGGGTGGTCTCCAAGTGGTGGTTATGTAGGGTTTCAGCTGAATGCAGTCTTAATGGAATGTGACCATTGGGTTGGACGGAGCCATTAGTCAAGGTGATGAAGAGCACAGGTGGCTTCCCTGGACCACTAAGTTGTGACTGAATTGCGATTGTGTTAAACTTGTGGTTAAATTATTAGTAATAGGTCATGTTGTTGGATTACAGCTCTTCTTTCCTGTTTGGATAGCTTTATTGTTAGTATGTAAGATTTTAATTGTCTTGCAGTTAATATATTCTAGATGGTTTAAATATTCAATGTAAAGAAACAAAACCACAAAAATAAGCATGGGTAAATAATCTTGGTGTGAAAAGAGCCTTTCTAAGCATGTCGCTAAAGACAAATTCCATAAAGGAGAAGATTGATAGACTTAACTAGCCCATTACATAAACAAAGGTAAAAGGCAAATGAAATACCTGCTTTTAGCAATACTGTGGACAAGAAAACCTGACATGTCTCCAACTACAAAACAATTAAAAATATAGCAAAATTATAGCAAATTATGGCAAAATATAGCAAATATTCTTTGATACACATAGCAAAGTTCATGAGAAGGAAACAAAACAAAAATCCCCAAGTGCCAAAAACAAAGAGGGACTTAAAAACCGTAGCAGTAAACGTGGGAAATCGTTCTGTAGTTGTTTTAGGGGGTGGGACAGGTGCTGATCGAGTAATTTGGGGGGCTTGGATTTCAGTGATCATGCAGAGACAAGACTTGTGTTTGGGACAGTGCAAGTAGGGTTTGGAACGGAGGAGCCCCATAAGAATATGACCCTACATTCAATACAGTGGTGAACTAAAAAAATTCACACGCTGGCCCTGGGAAATGATAAAGAAGGAAGGTTGTCAGTCTCAGTCAGGGCTGGAGAGAGGGGCTGAAAAAAAGTAAGCCTTGGAAGCTTGTGTCTGTGAATTGGCTTTATACAGGTTTGGAGTTCGAATTTATACCTGACTGTTCCTGGAACCTGTTTTAAAAATTAATACACAAAGAGATTCTAATAAGCATAGTTAACACTTGTTGAACACCTAATTTTTTATAACAACCAGTAAGGGAAATGCTATTATTATGACCTCTATTTTGCTGATGGGGCTTCCCAAGTGGCTCAGTGGTAAAGAACCCGCCTGCCAATGCAGGAGACACGGGTTCAATCCCTGGGTTAGGAAGATCCCCTGGAGAAGAAAATGGCACCCCACTCCAGTATTCTTGCCTGGGAAATCCCATGGACAGAGGGCCTGGCAGGATACAGTCCATGGGGTCGCAAAAGAATCGGACACGACTCAGTGATTAAACAAAAACAACATTTTACTGATAAGGTAACAGAGGCAGAGTGGTCACACAACCAGGAAGTGAAAGACCCAAGATTAAAGTCCATGCCTTTTGTTTCTAGAGCCATGCTCTTCGCTAGTGGCTTACACAGCTGTGCCACAGCTCGAGCTTTGTTTCCGTCTGCCTGCTTCCAGTCCAAGTTATACTGGAGCCCTTATCGGTGTAGTTAGAGAAGAAAAAGAAGGAAGAAAGAAGGAAAACAGATCCAATGTTATTTTCTAGATTATGTTGTTGTCTAGAGAAATAATCCAAGAAAATCTACAGAAGGAATATTAGAACTAGTAAGAGAGTTCAGGAATGCTGGTAGGTACAGGCTCAATATATTAAAATTAATTCTGCTCCAAGCCACCATGAGTGATCATTTGGAGAGAGGAATTTATAAGTTAACACAATAGCAATAAAAACTGAGGAATATAGGAATAAACATAGCAGAAGATTATAAATTTGATATGAAAAATTATAAAAGCATTGAAAAACAGTTAATTTAGTGCAGCAATATGCCATTTTCATGGACGAAAGTCTGAATATTGTAGAAATATCAGTTCTGATCAAATTACACCTAGATGTTTGGTGTAATTCTGATAAAAATCCTAACATACTTTTTACCCATGGGATTTGACAAGGCAGTCCTGTAATTCATATGGAAAAGTAAAGTCTGTCAAGACAAATTAAGGAATTAGGTGAGGAGCTTACCCTGCATGTGTGCATGCTAAGTTGCTTCAGTCCGACTCTTCTATGACCCTATGGACTGTAGCCTGCTAGGCTCCTCTGTCTATAGGGATTCTCCATGCAAGAATACTGGAGTGGGTTGCTGTGCCCTCCTCCAGGGGATCTTCCCAACCCAGGTATCGAACCCACGTCTCCCACATTGCAGGTGGATTCTTTATCGCTGAGCTCCTGGGGAAGCCGGAGCTTACCCTCCTGTGTATAAAATATGTCGTGGTATTTTCATGTAGTGAAACACTATGCACAATTAGAAGGAATGCATATATATCTTTCAGTATGGATAAATCTCATAAACATGATGTGAAGAATAAAAGGAACTTGCAAAAAAAAGAATACATATGGCATGGCCCCTTTATATAAACCTTAAAACCAGGCAAAAATACTATATATCAAAACTGTAGAAACATGCATGATAGCAATTACCTTGGAGTCAATGTAGTTCTGTGGAGTGGGTTGCCATTTCCTTCTCCAGGGGATCTTCCCGACCCAGGGATTGAACCAGGTTCTCCCGCGTTGCAGGCAGACACTTTACCATCTGAGCCACCAGGGAAGCCCAAATAGGTACCTGCAAGACTCGGTCAGGTATTTGGCTATGTTCCTCTAGAAGTGAGGTGAAGTCACTCAGTCGTGTCCGACTCTTTGCGACCCCATGGACTGTAGCCTACCAGGCTTCTTAGCTTTACCATCTGAGCCACCAGGGAAGCCCTTCCCGTGACTAACGATGCAGCGAAGAGAGCTTCCTTGGACATGCCTCCTTGTGCAGACATGTGAGACTTTCTGAAGAATATACATATCTGACATTGTTACAGCTTAGGGTATGCATAGCTGTGACTTACCAGATACTGTACAACTGTTCCCTGAAAGGGTTGCACCAAATCCACGCTCTTACAGAGTGTGAGTTCCCAGTTTCATGTCATTGCCAACACAGAGAAGTTCATTTTTGATTCTCTTATGGGTGAGAAATAGTAACTCAGTGTTGATTTAATTTGCACTCTCTGTGTGTCATTTGTTTATGAAGTTCCTCTTCTGTCATTTCCCGCATCCATTCTTGTGGTTGTGTTTTTGCCACTGAGTTGTCCCTCTTCTCCATACAGATGTGTAAGCATTCAGTATATATTCTGGATTCCATGTCTTTCCAGTTAAATACTTTTCCTAACTTCAATTTCCAGTTTGTGGTAGTGATTTCACTTTGTTTACCGTATCACTTATCATACAGATATAAATTTTAATGTATGTAAATTTAGCAATCTTTTCTTTCATGGTACAAACTTTCTGTGTTGTTAGAGAAAGCCTTCCCGACCTCCAAATTTTAAATATTTCCCCCCATTTTTATTCTAGACAGTTTAAATGTTTATTGTATTTGGGTATTGAATCCATTTCCCTGCAACTAATTAATGAATATAGTGTGGGGTAGGAATCTAAACTCATTTTCCTCCATAGAGGTAACCATTCTTCTCAGCATTGTTTACTGAATAGTCTGTCCTTTTCTTCCTGATTTAAAATGCCATCTCTGTTATTTATCAAGTCTCCAAATATGCATTTCCTATTTCTGAGTTCTTAATTCTGTAGCTCTAGTCTGTTTTCCTGTATTTGCACCAATATTATAAGAAAATCACAATGTATACAGTGCGTTTATTGCAAGGCATAAACTACATTTATTTATGAACAACACCCAAAAAAAGGCAAACACCCTAACAGGAAAATAAGTAAAGGATATGAAGAGGCAACTTTACAAAAGGAGAAATTTAAAAAATTGAAGAAATGTCCAACAAAACAACAATAAAAAATGGCCTTTGTCCTGTTGGACTGGAGAGGTGAGTGAGACAGGCATTAGCATCTTTATGAGGAAAACAGTTTTCCCATGTGGTTCATGGAATTGGTTAAAACCTATCTCTGAGGATCATTTAGGACCTAGGTGTCAGAATCTCTGAAAGTGCTTGTTGACTGTGCAATTCCGTTTCCAGAAATTTATAATAAGAAATGAATTGGACCAAGGGTCATCACTGGCATTGTAAGGGCATGAGAGCAAAGCTGGATAGTTTAAGATGTGCAGAGTACAGCAGCCAGACCTGGGTTCCAGAGCCGGGTCTGCCTTGGGGGAATCTTGGGCCAGTTTCTCCATCTCTCTGAGCCTTGAGTGTCCTCATATGTAAAATGGAGACAATAATAACTCCATAAGGTGTTTGTAAGAGTTAGAGTTCAAGGATGTCAAGTGGGTGAGAGAGTGGTTATTGTTCTCTTTGGCCTCATTTATTATGCCTGCTGAGATCTCCAGCCCAAGCAGGGGCTTCAGATACAAACAGCTCTTCGTGTTTTACAAGCTCACTGGGATCTGACAGACAGGCTGTGAGTGTGGGCACCCACCTCCCCTGACTCCCAGCAGATGGTTCACAGAGCCCTGAGCCCTAATAGTGGCTTCCCAGGAAGCGGGAAGGTTTTGCCTGCAAAGGTCCGTCTAGTCAAAGCTATGGTTTTTCCAGTAGCCATGTAAGGATGTGAGAGCTGGACAATAAAAAAGACTGAGAGCTGAAGAACTGAGGCCTTCAAACTGTGGTGCTGGAGAAGACTCTTGAGAGACCCTTGGACAGCAAGGAGATCCAACCAGTCAACTCTAAAGGAAATCAACCCTGAATATTCATTAGAAGAACTGATACTGAAGCAGAAGCTCCAATACTTTGGCCACCTGATATGAAGAGCCGACTCATTGGAAAAGACCCTGATGCTGGGAAAGATTGAAAGCAGGAAGAGAAGCAGATGACAGAGAATGAGATGGTGGGATGGCATCACTGATTCAATGGACATGAGTTTGAGCAAAGTCTGGGAGATGGTGAAGGACAGGGAAGCCTGGCATTCTGCATTCATGGGGTTGCAAAGAATCAGACACGACTGAGTGACTGAACAACAACAAAACTCTCTAACCTTGGCTTATGTCTATAATGGGATCATACTGTACACATTATAAACTTGCTTTTGAAACATAACACCTTGTGACTGTCCTTCCATACTAATTAGACATCATCTGCTGCTGCTGCTAAGTCGCTTCAGTCGTGTCCGACTCTTTGCAAGCCCATAGATGGCAGCCCACCACGTTCCACCATCCCTGGGATTCTCCAGGCAAGAACACTGGAGTGGGTTGCCATTTCCTTCTCCTACAGCATCTTTTTTTTTTTTTTTCCCGTAAGAAAAATAGTTATGGAATATTCTACTGTACAGATGAGCCATAAATCAGATCAGATCAGTCGCTCAGTCGTGTCCGACTCTTTGCAACCCCATGAATCGCAGCACGCCAGGCCTCCCTGTCCATCACCAACTCCCAGAGTTCACTGAGACTCACGTCCATCGAGTCAGTGATGCCATCCAGCCATCTCATCCTCTGTCGTCTCCTTCTCCTCCTGCCCCCAATCCCTCCCAGCATCAGAGTCTTTTCCAATGAGTCAGCTCTTCACATGAGGTGGCCAAAGTACTGGAGTTTCAGCTTCAGCATCAGTCCTTCCAAAGAAATCCCAGGGCTGATGTCCTTCAGAATGGACTGGTTGGATCTCCTTGCGGTCCAAGGGACTCTCAAGAGTCTTCTCCAACACCACAGTTCAAAAGCATCAATTCTTCGGCGCTCAGCCTTCTTCACAGTCCAACTCTCACATTCATACATGACCACGGGAAAAACCAGAGCCTTGACTAGACAGACCTTTGTTGGCAAAGTAATGTCTCTGCTTTTGAATATGCTATCTAGGTTGGTCATAACTTTCCTTCCAAGGAGTAAGCGTCTTTTAATTTCATGGCTGCAGTCACCATCTGTAGTGATTTTGGAACCCAGAAAAATAAAGTCGGACACTATTTCCACTGATGGGCCCTCTTTTGTCCCTATTAAAAACATTGCCATAATGTTCTTCTCCTGGTTCTCAAATTTATGAGCTACTTGACTCCAAGCACATTACTTAACCTCTCAGTGCCTCAATTTCCTTATCTGTAAAATGGGCTTAATGCTACTTTTCTTGCCAGGTTGTTAGGCAGGTTAAAAGAAACGACTTATTCTAAGCATTCTAGCCCAGCTCTAGGCACACAGTTAAGCCTCAAGAAATGGTGGCTGATTGTTGTTACAGTGAGAAAAGTCATCACACGGACAGGGAGGAAGTGGGAACAGCATGGGCAAAGGGGCTGAGCCATGGAAGCACGAGTGTTTGTGGAAATGTGTGAATTTGGTGTGTGTGAAGCAGGGAAAATTTCCTGTGGCAACATGGGCTTGAACGAGTCTGGAGCTGGGTGGTGTCGAGGTCCGCCCCAGCCTCCCCTGACCCCAGGTGCCTCCCCGAACTGTCAGTCTTTAGAGCCTGCAGTGGGCTTGGTTGTTTTTGAGGCCCAAGCTGGTGGGTCATGTCTGGGAAACAGCAGAGTTGGCTGGAGTTATCGGGTTGGAGGTGTCCCCAGGGAAGTGGGCCAGGGCCGAGCAAGCACCCACTGGGATTCTGGGCACAGTCAGAGCTGGCAGCCCTGGAGGGGGACCCTCCCGGAGCAAGAGTCAGGAGGTAGGGAGACCCTGCTGCCAGAGGCTCTTTCCAGCCTAAATGTTGGAAACTCCTCATTCCCACTCCTTTCCAGGTCTTCACAGGGATCTTCACAGCAGAGATGACCTTCAAGATCATTGCCTTGGACCCCTACTACTACTTCCAGCAGGGCTGGAACATCTTCGACAGCATCATCGTCATCCTCAGCCTCATGGAGCTGGGCCTGTCCCGCATGGGCAACCTGTCGGTGCTTCGCTCCTTCCGCCTGGTACCCGGCTGGGCCTGGCAGGGATGGGTGGGTGGGGGCCTGGGGCCACTGAGGCATGCCCTCTCTGAGGCCATCACTCAGTCACCCCTGCTCTGATCTTTCATACCTTCACCCAGAAGCTGTTCGCTAGGTACAGCCTAGGCTAGTATGGGCAATGTGGGGGACACAGAGGTGGGCAAGGGAGCTATCCCTCCCTCCAGAGGGCCATTTGGGGTGGTATCCATCCTGATGATTTGCAAAGCCCTTTACGGTCCACCATGCCCCCTTCAGTCCTCACAGTATCCCAGGAGAGGAGCTAGTGTTACTGCATTCCCATCCTACACACGAGGAGACTAGGTCTGAAAGAGGTGAAACGGTTTTCCAAAGCCACATGGCAGGTAACAGGTGGAGCCAAGTCTCCTGACAGCTCACCTGGGGCTCTACCTGCTGGTTTTAGAATCTGCATTTTTGAGACTTTACTGTACACACAAATTGCCTGGCGATCTTGCTGAAGTTCCTATGTGGATTCAGCAGGTCTCAGACAATGTCATAGCCATGAGTCTGTGGACCATGCTCTGAGTTCATTCACACTGTCTCAGAGGTCCAGGCATGGGGCCGGAAGTAGGTCAGGGAAGGCTTTCTGGAGGAGGTGGCTTCAACTTGGGCTAGGAAAGCAGAATGGTTGGGGCAAAAGAGAAAGCCCAGGCTGTGGATTCTAATCCCAACTGCACGGCCAAGATCCAAGGGATTTAGACAAGTTACTCCAGGCTTCTTCATCTGTCAAATAAGGTAATAACAGTGCCACCCTCGTGTAGTTATTTGGAGTTCCTAATTAGCTGATCCAAGCATAAGGCCTGACACAGTAGGTGTTCAATAAATGCTAAGCACTGGCTACCTTTCTCTATGATGACTGAGAGGAGGGAAGTATGGAGTTGACTGGGCAAGTCAGGGATGGCTTGGGCCTACCTGGAAGGACCCCTGATGAGGAAAGGTCTGGAAAAGGGATGTGCCATGATGGGGGAATCCACTGGGCAGTTCCTAGAAGTGAGACCAAGGTGAGTAGCAGGCTGGTGTGGGGACAATTAGAAGGGGTGGTTGGGGAGAGGAGTCTGGCGCTGTCGGCCTGACTCCCAGATCAGAGCCCAGTGAAAACTACCCTCAGGTTCTGGAGAGAAACAGTAGTGTGTGCTCTTGGAGAAAGGGGAGAAACAGGTGTTGGTGACCTCCAAGGGCGCCCTGGGTTTTCAGGCAGGAGCTAGGGGCATGAGGGTGTCCGTGGGCAGTGGGAGCCAGAGGCCCTCACAAGGACCCCTCCCTCCCTAGCTTCGGGTCTTCAAGCTGGCCAAGTCCTGGCCCACCCTGAACACACTCATCAAGATCATCGGGAACTCAGTGGGCGCTCTGGGCAACCTGACGCTGGTGCTGGCCATCATTGTGTTCATCTTTGCTGTGGTGGGCATGCAGCTGTTTGGCAAGAACTACTCAGAGCTGAGGCACCGCATCAGTGACTCGGGCCTCCTGCCCCGCTGGCACATGATGGACTTCTTCCATGCCTTCCTCATCATCTTCCGCATCCTCTGTGGAGAGTGGATCGAGACCATGTGGGACTGCATGGAGGTGTCTGGGCAGTCACTATGCCTGCTGGTCTTCCTGCTTGTTATGGTCATTGGTAACCTCGTGGTAAGTTGACCAGAGGCCTCTCTCGTACTCACTCACCTGCCCATCCATTCATCTGCCTAGCTACCCATCCACCCAGTCATCCATCTGTCCATTCACTTACCCTTCCTTCCATCCATCCACTCCCTCCGTCAGTCATCTATCAACTCACCCATCTACCCGTCAATCTCATCCATCCATCCACTTGTTTACCCATCCTTCCACCTATTCATTCATTCATGGGCTTCCTTGGTGGCTCAGCGGTAAAGAATCTGCCTGCCAATGCAGGAGACACACAATCAATCCCTGGGTTAGGAAGATCCCCTGGAGAAGGAAATGGCAACCCACTCCAGAATTCTTGCCTGGGAAATCCTAGGACAAGAGAGCCTGGTGGGCTATAGTCCATGTGGTCACAAAAGAGTCAGACATGACTTAGCAACTAAACAACAACAGCAATATTCATTCATTCACCCATTTACCCATCCATTCATATATCTATCTATTACCCATTCATTCTTTTCATCTCTGTACTCATCCATCTAGTCTACCTATCCAGCTATCTATCCACTCATCAATAACCCACCCATCCATTTGTCTACCTCTGTCTCTATCAATCTATTAAGTTATCAATCTGCCTATCCATTTATCTACCCCTTCACCCAGCCATCCACCCATCAATGCCATCTACTCATTCTCTTACCCATCCATTCATCTATCCATCAACTATCCATCTATCAATCCCCATTTATTCACACACACGTGCACCTGTTCACCCATCCATTTGTCCATCTATCTACACATCCATTCACTCACCCACGAATCCATCCATTCACTCATCCATCACTCATCTGTCCAGTCACTCATCTATCCCTCTGCTCATTCATCCATCTCTACATCCATCTCTCAGTCCGCTCATCTATTTATTCATTCGTCAATCCCATCCATCTACTCATTTATCCAGCCAGTTATCACTCGTTAAGCTATCCATTCATCCACATCACTCTTTATTTGCTCATTCATTCATTTACCCATCTATTTACCTATTTATTCTTTATGTGTTCAGTTTATATCCATTAATTAATTATTTGCTCAGCTACTCATTACTTTATTAGCTGTTCACTGTCTGATTTATCACCTGATTCAGTTCAGCTTAACAAACATTTGCTGAGCCCCTGGTACATGCAAAACATTGTGCCAGATGCTATTGGGTATACAGAGGTGAATGTGGCCCTGACTTTGCTCACTACCTTGAGAGAGTGAGCAGGTGGAGAGTTCAAACAGGCCTGAATGAAGCTGGTCAGAATGATCAGAACCATTAAGGGGGAGACCCTGGGTACTGATCCCTTTCAGCTACGTAAATCAAGGAGGCCTTTCTGGTAGAGGGGACTTGTTGCTGACCTGATAGACAAGTGCTGCTAGAGAGGGAAGAAGCAGGTTAAGCAAAGTACAGGTGCAGGCAGGGGGTGGTCCAGGAGGTGGGGCCTGAGGGAGCCCTGTATGTCACCCTGGGTAGCTGTGGTGAGAGGCCCTGCTGCCCTGTCAGAAGGAGCCCAGGTCTTTGCCCTCTTGGTCACCTGTCTGTCCCAGGGCGAGTGCATCTTGCCTTGTGTCTTTACAATGTGGGAAATTTTTGGAGTTGAGAGAGATCAAAATCTAAGTGCCAGAGATGGAGCCTTTGGAAGAAGCAAGGTTGAGAGGGGTCAGTGGTTCAGGGAGAAGTCAGTGTCCGCTGTGGACATGCAGCCTTCTTCCTGGGTGTACAGGGGGACCACACACGTTCCGCAGTCACAGCTGCAGGGTCTGGCTCCCACTGCCTCTGGTGTGGGCAGTGCAGGCTCCACAGCACACAATGAGGTTTTGGGTGATGTGAGTACCATGGGCTGCAGATTCCAAAGCGCTTCTCAGACCTGCCTGCTTTCTCCTCCCACATGCCTTAAGCAGGCCAGGGTGGGCTCAGTCTGAGTTGAGGTCCATCTCCCTTGGTCTCCAAGGATGGAGCCCAGAGAGGAAGCAGGGTGCTCAGTGCCCATGGAGTCCAGCTCTTTCTTTGGCTGGCCCTGCAACCCCCTCCCATCCCTTCAAACACGCCGCCGCCACTCAGGGTGCCCCTCAGTCAGCCCCCCGGCCCAGCAGACTCTTGTGTGTTCCGAGGAGGATGTGAGTGCACAGAGCTCTCAGCCCAGGGCCAGGCTGAGCTGCTCTCACGCACACACAGCCTGCCATTTCCAAGCGGATCTGCCTGGGGATGAGAAGATTAGAGGCTGCTGGAGGAGGGAAGCAAACACAGCCCACGCAGCCCCCTCCCTAGCCACCTCAGGAATTGAGCTGCTGCCGGCGTGGGTGGAAGCAAGATTGCCATTGAAATGGGAAGTGATGATCAGGCAGGGGCCAGGGAGCAGCAGCGTGTGATTGACGGGGAAAGCACCGGAAGCCGCCGAACTTCCGAAGCCAGTGGCAAGGAAGGCCCTGGCACACTCTGTGGGCAGACGAGGCTGCCCAGGCACCCCCTGCCCCACCCCCAGCCTGGCCCTGGATGCCTGGTGATCAGATGTTAAGCCAGGCATGAACGAGGTCTGTGGTGGGCGTATCCAGGGTGGGCTACCAGGAACAGAGGCAGGTCAGGCCCAGGCCAGTGTAGACAGAGGCCAGGGGCCTGGCCAGGGGCCAGTGTAGACAGCAGCTCTGAATCCCATCACATGCCTCACCCCTCCAGTGACGACATAAAAAAAAAAAAAAAAAAAGGCTGCCAGGTGTCACAAGCGATCATCTCTCTGTGGATATAGGACAGGAGAGCCCACTTCTTAACCTTTCCATACTGTCCACATGAATGAGTGTTACTTCTGAAACCGAAGGCAGGTTTCTGAGGCCCGGCATGCCAATCTTGCCCACTGCCTTCGTCAGAATTCTCCTTCCCAGCTTGCTGACAGACGTGTCTCAGGGGCTTGTAAGAAGCCAGGGCAGGAAGGATTCAAATTGGGTGTCCACCTTCACACACCACCCTGATGTAGAGGCCCCCATCTGACTGGACTCCCTTCTGGGAGTGGCTGTGGGGGAAGAACAAGCCCAAGGTGGGGGAGGTTGCTTCTCTAGCCCATCGGCCTGGTGGTGCCCGGGAGCCAGTCTGCCCCCTGTGTGGAGCAAGCCTGCTGCCATCTTCAGTTACCCTCCCCAAGACCCAAGCCCAGTCCCTTGTCACTCAACAGAAGTTCGCTTTTTTAACCAAAACTAAAGCTTCAGACTTGCAGGATGGTTTAGCAACAAGCTAATGGACTTCCCTGGTGGCTCAGATGGTAAAGCGTCTGTCTACAATGTGGGAGACCTGGGTTCTATCCCTGGGTTGGGAAGATCCCCTGGAGAAGAAAAGGCAATCCACTCCAGGACTATTGCCTGGAAAATCCTATGGACAGAGGAGCCTGGTAGGCTACAGTCCATGGGGTCGCAAAGAGTCGGACACGACTGAGTGACTTCGCTTCACTTCACTTAGCAACAAGCAGTAGTCAAGAACCATCCAAAGACAGGAGGATTTTGCAACCCCTCCTTAGGGGTCTCAAATCCATAATAGTAAGTCTGTGTCTTCTGGCCCCTCTGAGACCTCAGCCCCTCCCCTGACTCCCTGCAGCATATGGGCACTGGAGCCAAGGCTGGCCCCTGGCACCAGCCCCAGGTCTCTCTACTCCATCCCAGCTGTCTAGTGTTACACAGCACCCACCCAAGCACCCTGCAGCACCTGGTCACAACAACCCCCTCTCAGTGGCTTGACCCTGCAGTCAGTCCCCAGAGCTGCCACCTGGCCTCTTCTCCTGCCATTGCCCTCTTCTGTGCTCAGTATCCCATGTCCTTCACCTGGGGAGCATAGTAACATCTGGGGACACCAGTGGAGTGTGCTGCACAGCAGGAGCCCCCAGATGTTTGAGTGGGGAACTAGCTTCAGTGGGGAACTTAGAGGCACATCACTGTCCCTCCTTCACCAACAGATGCACAGGCCCCTTCCCAGGAGGTCCCCAAGAGCAGATGAGCGATGGATGGGTGGGCCGATGAATGGATGCTCTGGGTTGCTTCTGGGTGGGAGGCTGTCTTTTCCCTGGTACTCCCAGCTTGGATCCCACTTCCCAGGAAGCAGTCCTGTGCTCACCATGACTGCATGTGTACATGCTAAGTTGCTTCAGTCGTGTCTGACTCTTTGCGACCCCTGGACTGTAGCCCGCCAGACTCCTCTGTCCATGGGATTTTCCAGGCAAGAATACTGGAGTGGATTGCAATGCCCTCCTCTATGGGATCCCAACCCATAGATCGAACCCCTGTCTCCTATACCGCAGGCGGGTTCTTTACTGCTGAGCCGCCAGTGAAGCCTTCACCGTGCTACAGGGCCCCCCATTACTCCCAAGACAGCATGGCAGTATCTGCAGGCCTTGACATCGGAGGAACCCACGGTTCTCCCATTGAATGTGCACCAACACCCAAGATACCTGGGTCTGCATGCCCTCAATTCAGACTACCTGAACCCTTGGGAGGAGGGGTTGATTCTGGTGGTGAAAAGCTGGAAGAAGGACCTCGGTTCTTCTTTGAAGAAAGGATTCAGCAAAGAGACCAAGACTGTGAAAAAGATAAAAGCGTTTATTAGAAGCAGAGTACATGTGGAAGAGCAGACAAGCAGGTTAGGAGGGAGCAGTTTAGGTTGCTTAAATCGGGCGGTTTTCCATTGTTGTGTTTTTTTCTAGCCAGTCATCTCCATATCTGTTCCTAGTGTGGACATGCATCTCTCAGCCAAGATGGATTCTAGCTAGCCTATTCTCACTCCTTTGTCCTTCCCTTAGATTGAGGGCCTTCTCTGCACACGTGTTGGCCTGGGAAACCCATGAGAACACACCCAATTGGGACCCAGCGCTCCCGCTGGTCTCCCATCTCGAAGCATCAGCAGGAGACCAGCTGCAGCTGCTCAGTCCAGGGCCTGTGTATCTCCTATCTCAGGATGAGAGCTCGCCTTTCCTTTTAGAGCTAAACTCTTTATATTGAAGGGAGTGAGAGCTTAGAATAAAGCCCCACGGTCCAAGCCTTGCACTCTTTGCTTCTGGCTCTCCTCAAGCGTTCTCCATCCTGAGCACCCAGGGCTTGGCGTTGTCTCCACAGGTCCTGAACCTCTTCCTGGCTTTACTGCTCAGCTCCTTCAGTGCAGACAACCTCACAGCTCCCGAGGAGGATGGCGAGATGAACAACCTCCAGCTGGCCCTGGCCCGCATCCAGCGGGGCCTGCGCTTCATCAAGCGGACCACCTGGGACTTCTGCTGCGGGCTCCTGCAGCGGCCGCCTCAGAAGCCCGCGGCCCTCGCCTCCCAGGGCCAGCTGCCAGGCTGTATCGCCACCTCCAGCCCCCCACCCCCACCAGAGAGCGAGAAGGCGCCCCCAGCCCGCAAGGAGACGCGGTTTGAGGAAGGCCAACGGCCAGGTCAGGGCGCACCTGGGGATGCCGAGCCTGTGTGTGTGCCCATCGCCCTGGCCGAGTCAGACACGGATGACCCCGAGGAGGATGAGGAGAACAGCCTAAGCACAGAGGAAGAGTCCAGCAAGCAGGTGAGCCCCCGAACCCTGGCCCTTGTGTGCGTGAGGGGACCCAGCTTCACTCGGAGCAGTTGCCCCAGTAGGGATTGGCCTGGAGGGGGAACACAGGCCACCCCCACCCCCAGAACCAGCCTCTTGGAGGCATGCTGAGGCCAGCCGTCAACCCTCTCTCCCCAGCCCAGCCCAGGAGGGCATCTTCAAGGGACCGCTGTCTATCATTCATCCCCTGGCTGGACACGGGCAGCCAGTTGTTCAGAGAGGGAAACCGAGGCACGACAAGAGAGACAGACTTGCTAGGAGTTCCTTACAGGTCTAGGACAGAGCCAGGAAGCCTGGCTCCCAGACCCAACCCTGACCTTATCCCCTCCAAGACTAACAAGGAGGAATGTCTTGGTGAGGGGGGAGAGCGGCCTCCTGACCTCTCCACTGCCCCTTCCCCTCCCCCCAGGCCCAGGGCTCATTCTAAGGTTTAAAAATAAGCATCCCTAAGATGGCAGGTGTCAGAGACAGCACTATCTTATCTCCCAACCTGTTATTTTTAACACTTAGGACTGGAGTCTGAACAAAAGGGACCATACACCCTACCCCCACCCCGGCTCCCTCAGTGTTCTCACAGCCTGAGCTCGGCTCAGGTGGCTTCTCCCAAGGTCCTTGGTCAGACAGTGAGGACTGGGTCTCGGTTTCATTGGGCCCACGCTGGCCACCTCTCTGGGGCCTGCACTGGGTGGGTCTGGCTGAGAAGAGCAGCTGCTCCCCTGCACGGAATTTGATCTGTGGCTCCAGGCTTGATTCCACAAACTCCTGCCTTCCTGTGGTCCCTGAGGCCAGCTCCTGCCCTTTCAGGCAGGCAGCAGGACAGCCACAGAGTCGGTTGGGGGAGGGGAAGGGTTGGTGTTGCCAGAACTGCAGCTTAGAATTAGCTCCAGGACGCTTCCAGCACAGGAGTGGGATTCCGGCTGTCCCTGCTTTTCCTCTGCTCCTTTTCTTGACCCTGTTGGCCCTGAGACGTGTGTGTGTGCGTGTGTGTGCATGGGTGTGTGTGTGCGTGCGTGTGTGCGTGCGTGTGTGTGTGTGTGTGCAAGCCGAGCTGCCATGGGAACTCCTGGGGAAAGCCTGTCCTTCCTAAGTGGAGCTGCCAGCTGGGCATCAGGGCGCACCGACACCCTTCAAGAAGTGGGAGGAGGGGAGATTTGTGCCAGCCAGGCCAGGGGCTTTGTTGAGCTTTAGGCCCTTTGCCTGGTCCTCTCAGGAGCTTTCGTCAGCCTTAGAATGAATGCCTGAGGGAGGGGTCTTCAGGGAGATGATGCCTCATGAAGAGGGTAGTGAAGCAGAGCCAGGATCCTGGAAACACTGGCTGGGTAGCTCATGAGCTGGGGGGGTCTCTTCAGCAGGAATCCCAGCCTGCGTCCGGCAGCCCAGAGGCCCTCCCAGAGCCGAGGGTCTGGAGCCAGGTGTCGGAGACCACCTCCTCTGGGGCCGAGGCCATTGAGGTTCAGGCAGACTTGCGGCGGCAGCGGCGAGCAGAGGCCCCGGCCCCAGGGTGCAGTGAGGTAACGCACACCTTTGTCCCCGAAGCCAGTGGGGCACTGCCGCTGGGGCCGGAGGCCGTGAGAGGCCCCCAGACACCAACCTTCTGGTGGGAGCCACGGCCTCTATCACAGCCAGTGTGCGAGACCCGTTTGCGGAGTGGCCCCAGACAGGGGAGGGATGGCCTGGGGCCCAGAGCCATGCGGAAATTAGGAAGCAGCCCCCCAGGAGCACGCCACAGGACTAACCCTAAACCCCTGCGTGTTCACCCCTTCCTCACTGGGTTCCTGTGCTTTGGTCCTGTTGGCAAACGTCTGTCCTGTGAGTCAGTCCATCCTGGGGGACTGGGGGAGCTCTGAGCACAGGCTCTCAACACACGAGCCACTAGCCGCTTCTCACCTGGATGGAGGCTGAGGCGGCGAATACAAGGTCTGTCAGGGGAATTTGTTCTGGACACAAAAGAGTTTTGATTTGAGCTCATTACCAATACTTTGGCCACCTGATACAAAGAGCCGACTCATTGGAAAAGACCCTGATGCTGGGAAAGATTGAAGGCAGGACAAGGGGATGACAGAGGATGAGATGGTTGGATGGCATCACTGATTCAATGGGTATGAGTTTGAGCAAGCTCCAGGAGATGGTGAAGGACAGGGAAGCCTGGCGTGCTGCAGTCCATGGGGTCGCTAAGAGTCAGACACAACTGAGCTACTGAACAACAAAATAACAATGACCAACATTTAAAATCCAGAGGCTTTTCTGTAAAAAGTCTGCATTCTGGCTTCTCTTGAAAAAAAAAAAAACATTGGAAGAAGAGCCTCCCTGCTGAAGATTCTAACCGCCTCCTTGACCGGCCAGAACGCCGCGATTGGCCAGATCTCACCTGCCTGCCTTCATTCCATCACCTGCCTGGCCCCATAAGCATTTGGGTTTGCAGCCCCTGAGCTAACTGGACTGGCGCTACTGGCTACACCCCACCCCTGCTCTGCCAAGCACCCAGGAAGGTGGAGGTCATGTGCTCAGAGACCATGCCCAGGGCCCTTGTCCTGCAGCCTGACCTCAGCCTCAGTCTGGCAGCTGTGACTTGCTCCAAGGCGACATTTCTCCTTTGTCTTGTTCCTTTCATGGGATGGGCCCATGGGAAGCTTTGTTTTCATGGCCAGTTTGGGAGTACAAGGGCCTAATGGAATCATTGCCCTGACTGTACATGTCACACTTGTCCTCCTGGATGGTCTGACACACCAAGGTGTGGGGAACAGGAAGACACGGGAGGGACAGAAGGTCATGGAGAGAAGGGGCTCCCGTACTGGAATGCTGACCTTTGAGCAAGTCTGGTACCTTCATCACCTCTTCAGATCAAGTCCCAGTGGAAATGAGGAGACAGCCAGGTGGGCTGGGACTTTTCTAGAAGGACCCCTCATCTCACTTGCCCGGGAAATCCTGAGAACTTGTCGTCCCACGTGAAAGCTCTAGTGTCTGAAAAGAAAAGGCGCACAAAGTCCCTCGACTGTGCCTTTCCCAGCTCAGCACTGCACAACGAAGCTGGAGTGAGGACGCGACCCTCAGAGCCACAGAAACCACCCTGCACCCAAGGGCACTCCCTACATTTTCACCAGGATCCAGTTACTCCTTACAGCCAATCTCAAGGTTAAAGAGGACTTTGAGACAGCAGTGGACTGAGTTGTGGAAGGAAGAGAAAAGAAGGCAGCTTTGAGAGCCAAGGCTGCCCAAGAACTCAAACCAGCTCTCCCCAGAGGAGCGGAGCCTGAGCAGTGTGAGGTGGACAACTGAGCTGGGTGTTGTAGATGTGATCTGAAGCAAATGAAGGCTGCCCTCCTCCCCAGAACCCTCTTCCCTGCCATACTTGTCATTAAGGTGGATTCCCAGAGGCAGAGCCAGAGCCCAGCTTCCTGTGCAAATGATTCATTGAGAAGGTTCCCTCAGGAGAGACCCATAAGGAAGTGAGAAAAGCAGGCTAAGGCAAAAGAAGCAGCTCCAGATGTTATGCTGGCTGGACTCCAGCCTCAGCTGGGTCTCTTCCATATCAGTCACTGGGTGTCAGCCACCCTGGACTTGGGTTGTAACCCCCAAGCTATTTCCAAGGATGGCAGGTCCCTGGCTAAAGACACTTTTCTGGAGATGGGGTCGGCTAAACAGTATTTGCAGCAGCTGGAGACAGGTGCACTGGCCCAAAGAGGGGAATTGGGCAGAACTACAGCACACCTGTACAGGTGCCCGCACGTGACACACACAGGTGCTCCTAGGGCAGCGGCACACACCTGTCGTCATCAGGTTATGCGGGATCAGGGCCACAGAAGCCTGCGTGACCAGGCAGGGAAGGTTCCGGCACCTTCTTGCTCTAGGCTGTATGCCTCACACTGGCACCCGTATGAACTGAGTGAGAAATGTGGGCTGGGGTCCCTGGCCTGCTCTTTGCATGTCTGACCCGGTGCCTGTGTGTGCCTCTGACCCTGGCGCTGACTGTTCTGGGCGTGGCCTGCCTGTTTCCTGCGTGTGTGCTGGGCTGCCACTGTGTCCACATCCCAGTGTGTGTCCCTGTTGCTCCTCATGCCTGTTTCACTTCCACCTGGATGCCTTCCCCATTCCTGGGGTTTTCCCAGAACCCTTGTCCCACCCCTGCACCCCTGCCCTAGACACCACCAGCCCAGAATCACAGACCCAGGGGCCCTAAGGCCCAGCCTTGATGACCTTCGTGGCAGATTCCCACCCCCCTGGGCTCAGATTCCCCAGGTGTGCCATGGGGGGGATGGCCTAGGCACCTCCACTCTGGGAGCCCCAGGCTGGAGGCTGCTACAGAGCCCACACTCATGCGCTCACCCTCCCCACCTCACAATCCTGCCTGCAGCTTCCCGAAGACAGTTACTCTGAGGGGAGCACAGCAGATATGACCAACACTGCTGACCTCCTGGAGCAGATCCCTGACCTCGGAGAGGATGTCAAAGATCCAGAGGACTGCTTCACTGAAGGTACGGCCCCGGCTGGCACTACGGCCCAGCCTCAGCCCTGCGCAGAGGGGCAGGAGGACCCACAGCTGCTGTGTCACATCCCGCTCTGACCCGGATGCCTGTTATCCTTTCCCCATTCCTCAAGACCCTGGGGGCCTCCCCACCTGCCTGTGACGTGACTTACGGCAGGTGTGCCTTCAGATGTGTTTGGCTGGACCGCTGTGGGTCGGCTGCGTTTGTGGCATGGTGGTATGACTGGGAGCCCCCATAGCAGCGGGGACTGGTCTAATTCCCCCATCCCCTCAGGCTGTGGCACAGTGCTTGGCACGTAGTAGGCCCTCTGTAAACATTCAAGGTGGGTGTGACACGTGGCCATGTTGGTGACAGCATCTGGAGCTTTTATGAATCCATGGTATATTTGGAGGGCAGCTGGGGATAAAATGAGGGTTTGTCTTCCATGTGGCACACCCTTTGGGACTGTCAGTGAGAGGTCTGCCCTTCCCAAGGCTCAGAAACTGCAAACATGGAGAAAGTCCAGGGACCGAGCACCCCAGGGGATTCTGGAACATTCCCCCAGGGGGTGAGTTGCCCGGGTGAGCACGGGACAAGCTGGAGCCCAACCCAACCCCAGCCTTGCCCCAGCCCAGACCTGCCAGGCCCTTCATCTACTTACTGGTAGCCTAGTCCATCCACCCTCTCCATGGAGTACCTGCCGCCTGCAGCCTCCTGAGGGCAGTTCCCACAGTCATCACCCCCCACCATGGCCCCGCCCACCACATGGCCCAGTTCATTATCCATCACTGTAACCACTTTCAGTCATTCTTTCAAGTGTCCAACTTCCTGCTATCAGATGTGGGCGTTCGCAGGTGCCGGGCTGGGTCTGAGCCCTCTCCCTCCCCCAGGCTGTGTCCGCCGCTGTCCCTGCTGCACCGTGGACACCACACAGGCCCACGGGAAGGTCTGGTGGAGGCTGCGCAAGACCTGCTACCGCATCGTGGAGCACAGCTGGTTCGAGACGTTCATCATCTTCATGATCCTGCTCAGCAGTGGCGCGCTGGTACCCTCCTGGGGGTAGAGGGTGGGCAGGGAGGCATGAAGGAGAAGGGGTAGGCAGAGAAAGGACATCTCCAGCTGGAAAGCCAGGTTAGAAACTGGGGCAGAGCCCTCTGCTGAAAATGAAACCCCCCAGGGCCCCAGATGAGGACCAACTCACAAACTGTCAACACCCACAGCACATACAGAGGTCAGAGCAGAAAGGGATCATGGCAGAGGTCATCTGTCCAGGGGCCTCCTTGTTCCACAAAGGGAAGTGATTTTCCCAGATCCCAGTGCACAGCTGGCATAATCTCGGGTCACCAGCCACCTACACCTAAGCCCTGGTGACATACCCACCTGCGCACAGCATCAGACACGCCATCAGACTGGCTCAGTGCAGGTAATGCAGGCTGATGGTACACTGGTACCTCCACTCGTTCCATGTCTTCTAGGGCTAGAGGCCAAGCTATGTGGTTCACACATTATCACATTTAATCCCCATAGCAACCCTTTGTTGAAACATTAAGTAACTTGTCCAAAGCCCCACCACTCACAAGCAGCAGATGTGGCATTTGAGCCCAGAGAGTCAGATTCCAAGTCCTTTGTCTTGACTTTCCATTTGTTCAATAGATCTTTACTAAGCTCTCCTTGTATCTACTGGTCCTGTGATGTGTGGAGGGGCAATAGGAGGAAGAGACCCCGGCTCTGGCCTCAGGGACTCCTAGTCTAGTTGGGGAAACCAGATTCAGCAGGTTTGAGATAGTCAGAGATCAGCTCCAGAGAGAGGAGAACAAGAATGGAGTAGGTGATTCAGAGTGATGGAAGGTCAGGGGGAACTAGAACAATCAGGAAGACTCCTTAGAGGAACCAGATGGAGCTGGACTACGGAAAACAGGGAGGTTTGGTGAGATGAGGAGGAACAGTGAGGGCCTCTGGAGATGCCCCAACTGGTTCCCAAGCACCCTACTCATCTCTTGGAGCCCTTCTAGAAGGAGATGAAACATCCCTGGAGAGAGTTGTGAAAGGTACTCATGAACAGGGAGAGGGGTGATCAAGAAGGCAGAGGAAACAGAAACTTCACTAGCGCAGAAGGAGCAAGAACCCAATATTGTTGGGGAGATGAGAGCCCCATGAATGAGCAACTAACAAGGAGTGCTTTGGACTTTAGATAGGGAGAGTGAGTGGTATACTCTGATCGCAGGCTGTTTACCTCCAGCTCATGCTGCTGCTGGCCTCTGAGACTTCCCTGTAGCTCAAATGGTAAAGAATCTGCCTGCGAGGCAGGAGACCAGGGTTCGATCCCTGGGTTGGGAAGTTCCTCTGGAGAAGGGAATGGCTACCCACTGCAGTATTCTTGCCTGGAGAACTCCATGGATAGAGAAGCCTGGCAGGCTACAGCCCATGGGGTCGCAAAGGGTCGGACACGACCAAGCGACTAACACAGTCCACATGCTGCCCACTATGGGGCCAGCCACGGGGAGACACTGCGGCCGTCACTTCTAAACCTCTGGGCCTCCTGCCCACCCTGTACTATCCTGTCGCTGTTCCAGAGTGGGCCTGGAGCCGCTGCTTGCTGGCTACATGCTGTTTTACCATCGGCTAGAGCCAAATCTCTGTAGGCTTCAGAGAAGGAGGATTTGACAATATGTTAACGAGTTTTGTTTTTAAACAGCCGCAAACAAGGGCAGCCAGAGCCATTTAGTCTGGGCTGTGGAGGAAAAGCTCAGCCTGGCATAAGTGAGGAGGTGTTTTGGCAAGCAAATGGTGAATCTCATCAGGGTAGACAGCCAAGCACTGTTTTTAAAAAAAAAAAAAAACCACATCAATGATATATTGAGAAAAATAAGTCAGAGTGTGTTATTTAAAGTTATAAACTTGTTTAACAGAAAGCAGACTATGTATCACTTTGAAATTGCTGAAGGGAAAAAAAATTTCTTTTGAGAACACAGATTTTACAGCAAAAAAGATATGGAGAAAAGAAGGAACCAGGAAGCATTAAATCAGGAAACAAAATAATATGGCAAAGATAAGATCAGACATGTGTTTCACTAATAAATGTAATTGGATAAAATTCATCATTTTAAAAGGAAAGGATTCTAAGTGGATCAGAAAAAAACAAAAAACTACAGCCGTGTGTTCTCAAAGTACAACCCGGAAACTCTGTGACTCGGAAATATTAAAAGTGAAATAGTAAGATATAGCAGGAAAGTGTAAACAAGGACAACAAAAATCAGAGTGCTTTTGTTTGTTAATGTTAAACAAGGTTGAACTCAAGGTGAAAATCTTGAGATAAAAAAAGAAGGTCCAATGGGGTCGCGAAGAGTCAAACACGACTGGGCAACTTCACTTTCCCTTTTCACTTTCATGCATTGGAGAAGGAAATGGCAACCCACTCCAGTGTTCTTGCCTGGAGAATCCCAGGGACGGAGGAGCCTGGTGGGCTGCCGTCTATGGGGTCGCACAGAGTCGGACACGACTAAAGCGACTTAGCAGCAGCAGCAGCAGCAACCTATAATAAAAACATAACTATTATGAATATATTTATTTGGGGCACTTACATAAAGTAAAATCAGGAAAAAAGTGGCAACAGTACAATAATACAGTGAGCTCTTACCTCATTTGTTTAGTACTTGGCTAATCAAGTATTAATAGAAAGAACAAGACAATGAGATATCTTAAAAGATATAGTTAAGAAATTTGATCTAACCTAAATGGACAGGGAGGCCCAGCATGCTGCAGTCCATGGGGTCACAAAGAGTTGGACACAACTGAGGGACTGAACTGAGCTGAACTGAATAACAATAATAGCTAACACTTAAATAGTACTATGTGCTAGGCTGTGTTGTAACATTTTACAAGCATTAATACATTTAGTTTGCATAATAGCCCTGTGAGGTAGGTACTATATTACAGATAAGAAAACTGCTAGATGTAGCAAAAACAGAAAGATTAAAAATAAACCTGTAGAAATATAAAGTGTTTTCTTAAACTGTGGATTAAACCAAATAGTTTCATGGAGGGTTCATGGGTGTTCATTATATTATTAATAAGATGTGCTATGATTCATGAGGTCACAAAGAGTCGGACACGACTGAGCGACTGAACTGAAAGAAGTAAAGAAACTATTCATGAACCATATATGGGGGTGTGTCATAAAAGATTATGATTCAACCAGTTTTGTCCTCCTGATATCTAAAAAAATAAGAAAGGAAAAATAGAGGTAGAGAAAAAACTTTGACTTGGGGCAGGTGAAGAAACTAGAAAGTAACAATATTGCTAATACTTTATGTGGGATATAGCCAAAGGTGTAATGACTAAAATTCATAGACTTAAACATTTTCCTTGTTAAATAGAAAGAATAAATTTATTAACTCAAGAAATTAGAAATATAACAACAAAATAATTGTAAAGAAAGCAAAGGAAATAATTAATAAAGTAAAAACACAAATTAATGAATTAGAAAATAAATAGTAAAATTGATAAAATTCCAAAGCTGATTCCTTGAGAAATTAAAGTGATCAATAAACCACTAGCTTATCTAATCTCTTACATCTCCAAGAGTGGATTCTTTCATATTTTCAAGGAAGAAAATAATTTAAATTCTATTTAAAAATCTTCTGGAGTATGAAAAACAGATGGAAAATCTATAAATTATTTTTATGAAAGCTAACAGTGCTGATTTTTAAAACCTTAAGTATTACCAAAAGTAAAACAATACACTAGTTTCCATGCTCCATACTTGTTAGTAGTGATGCAAAAATATTAAAATACATGCAAATAGGATTCAGTAAAATATTTAAAAGATTAAATGAGTCACAGTGAGGTATATCCTAAAAAGTCAGAAGGACGCCCTGTTAGGAAATCTATTTACATGAATCAGACAAAGATGAAAAGCCATATAATTATCTCAGTGAATGCTTGATTTTTAAAACTTTGGTAAAAATAGAAATAAAATAGATTTCCTTTACTTAATGAAAAACTTAATTTCAAGTTAACTTCTACATCATCATTAGTAGTAAGTAAAGCACTAGAAACATTTTATTAAAGTCAAGGATAAAAAAAGATAATTTAACTACCTTTTATCTGTTTTTCATTATTTAATAATGACTTTGAAGTACTAGCCAGTGCAGTTAATCAAGAAAACCAAACATGCAGCATAAAAATAGGAAAACAGAAGAATTGAAGTTAATAGAATCAAGTATAAAATGAGTTTAAAATAATACAAGCATATCATTACTTGTAGATAATGGTTGCTTAGAGAAAATTTAACACTCATTCAGTTCAGTTCAGTCACTCAGTCGTCTCCGACTCTTTGCGACCCCATGAATCGCAGCACGCCAGGCCCCCCTGTCCATCACCAGCTCCCGGAGTTCACCCAGACTCACGTCCATCGAGTCAGTGGTGCCATCCAGCCATCCTCTGTCATCCCCTTCTCCTCCTGCCCCCAGTCCCTCCCAGCATCAGGATCTTTTCCAGTGAGTCAACTCTTCACATGAGGTGGCCAAAGTACTGGAGTTTCAGCTTTAGCATCATTCCTTCCAAAGAAATCCCAGGGCTGATCTCCTTCAGGATGGACTGGTTGGATCTCCTTGCAGTCCAAGGGACTCTCAAGAGTCTTCTCCAACACCACAGTTCAAAAGCATCAATTCTTCGGCGCTCAGCTTTCTTCACAGTCCAACTCTCACATCCATACATGACCATTGGAAAAACCATAGCCTTGACTAGACGAACCTTTGTTGGCAAAGTAATGCCTCCGCTTTTGAATATGCTATCTAGGTTGGTCATAACTTTTCTTCCAAGGAGTAAGCATCTTTTAATTTCATGGCTGCAGTCACCATCTGCAGTGATTTTGGAGCCCCCAAAAATAAAGTCTGACACTGTTTCCACTGTTTCCCCATCTATTTCCCATGAAGTGATGAGACCGGATGCCATGATCTTCGTTTTCTGAATGTTGAGCTTTAAACCAACTTTTTCACTCTCCACTTTCACTTTCATCAAGAGGCTTTTTGGTTCCTCTTCACTTTCTGCCATAAGGGTGGTGTCATCTGCATATCTGAAGTTATTGATATTTCTCCCAGCAATCTTGATTCCAGCTTGTGCTTCTTCCAGCCCAGCGTTTCTCATGATGTACTCTGCATATAAGTTAAATAAGCAGGGTGACAATATACAGCCTTGACGTACTCCTTTTCCTATTTGGAACCAGTCTGCTGTTCCATGTCCAGTTCTAACTGTTGCTTCCTGACCTGCATATAGGTTTCTCAAGAGGCAGATCAGGTGGTCTGGTATTCCCATCTCTTTCAGAATTTTCCACAGTTTATTGTGATCCACACAGTCAAAGGCTTTGGCATAGTCAATAAAGCAGAAGTAAATGTTTTTCTGGAACTCTCTTGCTTTTTCGAAGGCTCGAGTATATTTGTAGTGTGTTTATCTCTTTGTCTTCCTTTACACTCCAAAGGAAAGTTTAATAGTTTTCTTCATGTATCTATTATACATTTCATGTTGTATTTATTCTCAGTTATTTTATGGTTACAATGCCTGGCATCTAAGGACTATTGGAGTAAATGCTACTTGTGACTAAATGTTTCTATTACAACAGCAACAATTATTTGTACATTTGTTTTATAACTAGCCATATAATATAATATAATATGGCTATATTATATATAATATATATAGCTATATATAATAATTATATATAATATATATTTATATTATATTTATAATATAAATATACATTATATATATAGCCATTATATATAATATAATATAATATGCTGCTGCTGCTGCTAAGTTGCTTCAGTTGTGTCTGACTCTGTGCGACCCCATAGATGGCAGCCCACCAGGCTCCTCTGTCCCTGGGATTCTCCAGGCAAGAGTACTGGAGTGGGTTGCCATTGCCTTCTCCATATAATATAATATATATAGCCATATAATCAGAGAAGGCAATGGAACCCCACTCCAGTACTCTTGCCTGGAAAATCCCATGGACGGAGGAGCCTGGTAGGCTGCAGTCCATGGGGTCGCTAAGAGTCGGACACAACTAGGCGACTTCACTTTCACTTTTCACTTTCATGCATTGGAGAAGGAAATGGCAACCCACTCCAGTGTTCTTGCCTGGAGAATCCCAGGGACGGGGGAGCCTGGTAGGCTACCGTCTATGGGGTCACACAGAGTCGGACACGACTGAAGTGACTTAGCTTAGCATAGCATAGCATAGCATAGCATAGCCATGTAATATGGCTAGTTATAAAACAAATGTACAAATAATTGTTGCTGTTGTAATAGAAACATTTAGTCACAAATAACATTTCTCCAATAGTCCTTAGATGCCAGGCATTGTAACCATAAAATAACTGAGAATAAATACAACATGAAATGTATAATAGATACATGAGGAAAACTATTAAACTTTCCTTTGGAGTGTAAAGGAAGATAAACAGATAAACACACTACAAATATACTCCAGCCTTGAGCAGAAAGACTGAATTAGTTCCTAAAACAGTTGATAAACTCAATGCATTAAAAATTTCTAATGTTTTAAAGGGAATTTGACAAAATGTTGTTTAAATGTATCTTAAAAATTATGAAAAGTAACCAGGAAAATTTGTGTGACACTAATTCAGGAATCGACCAGGAGAGCAATGGAACCACACAGAAGTCCTAAGCGAATATAGAAGTGTAGTAGATTATCGGAGAAGGTAATGGCACCCCACTCCAGTACTCTTGCCTGGAAAATCCCATGGACGGAGGAGCCTAGTAGGCTGCAGTCCATGGGGTCACTGAGAGTCGGACACAACTGAGTGACTTCACTTTCACTTTTCACTTTCACGCATTGGAGAAGGAAATGGCAACCCACTCCAGTGTTCTTGCCTGGAGAATCCCAGGGACGGGGAGCCTGGTGGGCTGCCATCTATGGGGTCGCACAGAGTCGGACACGACTGAAGTGACTTAGCAGCAGCAGCAGCAGATTATAGTGTTGACTTCTACTCTGTGGATTTAGAGTGGGTTCTTTAATAAAGTGTGAGGACACTTGACGAGTCACTCTGGAAAAAATATTAAAATAGATATTTACTCCTTACCAAAATATATTAGATTTTTTAAATTATGATACAAAACAATGAAACAAGAAGGAAAGAAATAGAACAGAAAGGTCATTTTTTTCTGGCCTTTGGAATAGGCAAGGGCTTTCTTTTACTTTCTTTTACACGTGTACCTCATTCTTTTTGTTTTTAACTTTTTGTGGTCTTTTTTAAATTAAATTTTTATTTTACATTGGAATATAGTTCATTTACAATGTTGTGTTAGTTTCAGATGTACAGCAAAGTGATTCAGCTCTAAATATACGTATATCCATATTCTTTTTCAGATTCTCTTCTCATATAGCTTATTACAGAATATTGAGTAGAGTTCCCTGTGCTATACAGCTGGTTCTTATTGATTATCTGTTTTATATAGAATAGTATGTACATGTTAATCCCAAACTCCTAATTTATGCACCCCCCCCCACCTTTCCCTTTGGCGACCATAAGTTTTTTGTGTCTGAATCTGTTTCTGTTTTGTAAATATTTCATTTGTATCATTTTGTTGGGGTTTTTTTAGATTCCACATTTAAGTGATATCATATTTGTCTTTCTCTGCCTTAACCTGCTGTGATAATCTCCATGGCCCATCCATAGTGCAAATGGAATTTTTATTCTTTTTTATGGCTGAGTACTATTCCACTGTGTATATGCATTCCTCTGTCAGTTAACATTTAGGTCGTTTCCATGTCTTGGCTGTTGTAAATAGTGCTGCAGTGAACGCTGGGGTGCTTGCATCTTTTCAAATTATAGTTTTCTTCAGCTATATGCCCAAGAGTGGAATTGCTGGATTAGCTTTTACTTTTTAAGTAACCTCAATACTGAATACATAGTTGTTGTACCAATTTATATTCCCACCAACAGTGTGGGAGGGTTCCCTTTTCTCCACACCCTCTCCAGCATTTATCGTTTGTAGGCTTTTTGGTAATGGCCATTCTAACAGTGTGAGGTGATACTGGTTTCACTGTGGTTTCTATTTGCGTTGCTCTAATAATTAGTGACGTGGAGCACCCTTTCATGTGCGTTCTGGCCATCTGTGTGCTTTGTTTGGAAGTGTCTATTCAGTCTTCTGCCCGTTTTCCTTTGGGGTGTTTGGCTTTTTGGGGGGGTATTGACTTGAATGAGCTGTTTGTATATTTTGGAGACGAATCCCTTGTTGGTCACTTTGTTTGCAAATATTTCCTCCCGTCCTGTGGGTTGCCTTTTTGCTTTGTTTATGGTTTCCTTTGCTGTGCAAATCCTTTTGTGTATAATTCGGTCCCATTCGTTTATTTTTGTTTTATTCTCATTACTCTAAAAGGTGGATCCAAAAATATATTGCCACGATTTATGTCCAAGAGTGTTCTGCCCATGTTTTCCTCTAAGAGTTTTAAAGTATCTGATCTTACATTTAGGTATTTAATACATTTTTAGTTTATTTTTGTGTATGGTGTTACAGAATGTTCTAAATTTCATTCTTTGAGGTGTAGCTGTCTGGTTTCCCAGCATCACTTATGGAAGAGACTGTCTTTTCTCCCTTGTATAGTATTGCCTCTTTTGTTGTAGATTAATTGAGCACAGGTGTGTGAGCTTATTCCTGGGCTGTCTTGTTCTATTGACCTATATTCCTATGTTTGTGCTAGTACCATACTGTTTTGATTTCTGTAGCTTTGTAATGGAGGCTGAAGCCAGGCAGCTTGATTGCACCAGCTGTTTTTCTTTCTTAAGACGGCTTTGGCTAGCTGTTTTACACATGGTAGTGTATATATGTCAATGCTATGTATGTGTATATGTCTCCCAGTTTGTTCCACCCTTCCCCTGTCCCCACCACCGCCTTTTCCACATGTCCATTCTCTACATCTGCATCTCTGTTACTGCACTACAAATAGTACTGGCCTGCACCATTTTTCTCGATTCCATATATATCGTTACTACATGATATTTATTTTTCTGATTTACTTCATTGTGTATGACAGACTCAAGGTCCATCCACATCACTACAAATGGCCCAGTTTCATTCCTTTTTCTGTCTAATATTCCATTGTAAATAATGCACCGCATCTTCTTTATCCATTCGTCTGTTGATGGGCATTTTTGTTTCCATGTCTTGGCTGTTGTGAATAGTGCTGCTATGAACATAGAGGGTACATTTACCTTTTTGAGTGAGAGTTTTGTCTGGGTCTTTGCCCAGGAGTGGGATTGCTGGATCGTATGACAGTTCTATTTTTGGTTTTCTGAGGAACCTCTGCATTCTTTTCCACAGTGGCTGCGCCAACTTACAGTTCCACCAAGCATGGAGGACGGTTTCCTTTTCTCCATACTCTCTCCAGCATTTGTTATTGGTACACTTTTTAATGATGGCCATTCTGATTGGCGTGAGGTGGTACCTCACTGTAGTTTTAATTTGCATTTCTCTAATAATGAGTGATGTTGAGCATCTTTTCATGTATTTGTTAGCCATCTGTATGTCTTCTTTGGAGAAATGTCTATTTATATCTTCTGCCCATTTTTCGATTGGGTTGTTTGTGGGGATGGAGGTTGTTGTTGTTTATTCTCTTTTTTATAATTTCTGTATTATTTCATTTTTTTATAAAAGACACATTTTTATAATCAGAAAAAAAAATGCCTACTTTTTATCTTGAAGAATCCGCAAACCCCACCTGGGGACCCGAATTATCCTTTTGTCCCACCTACACGGACCAGGTTAACCATGTGTTGCCTGGGCAGTGCCTCCTTGGGCACTGCTGACGGTTCTGGGCCCCTGGATCACTGTAGCTCACAGAGGCCCTGCAGTCGCACAGGGAGGCCCAGAGCGAAAGATGGAGGCACTCCCCAGGGCCCTCAGTGACGCGTTCAGTTGCCTAGACTGGGAGCCTCAGAGCACATCCTGGGGGAGGGGCAGATACATAGCGGAAGCCTGGAGTTGGAAGAGGGCAGCAGAGGCCATCCGAGTCTCTCTCGGCCCAGGGATTTGGGTTGAGGCAGGAGTGAGGAGGTGGGGAAAGACCAACAGCTAGCTTGTTAGACACACTGACTCCCAGATTCTGACGATTGCAGAAGGTCTGACTTTGTCTAGTCCTGTGTTTCCTAATCTTCATATCTATAGACTGCCTTCACTATCACTTCTGTGAAATTTTGCATTAGATATAAACACTCACTGGTTTTTTGTTTGTTTAAATAAATTTATTGTAAAGGGCAACTTTGAATGATTGTTGTCATTGGAAACCAATATTGTTTCCTATGAAAAGTAGGTAAGTGCCCAAAGTGAAGAGAGTAAAAACACAGTGGAGGGGGGCAGGGGGGAGATAGATGTATGCTGTTTCCGACAATAGGCTGTGAGCTGTTTTAGAGAGATCTTAATGATGGATGCACTAGCCTTGAACTGAGACTTGCTCTTCAAAGTGAAGGTGGAAGCATTCTCACTGCACATTCTTCCTTGTTGTCCATACACCACGTAACACCATTTCCTGACCCAGCAGTGGTGCCCATGGGGCTCAGAGAGCATGCCGCGGAAGCCCCTCCACTGTGCGGCCTCCTCCACCCTGGCCTCCTAGGGGAGGGATGCCGTCAGGGATGAAGGCTCATGTGGGCTGGGACCGGCTGGGTCAGGACGCCATGTCTGCCTTGCCCACCCTGGTCTGCAGGCCTTTGAGGACATCTACCTGGAGGAGCGGAAGACCATCAAGGTCCTGCTGGAGTACGCCGACAAGATGTTCACCTACGTCTTCGTGCTGGAGATGCTCCTCAAGTGGGTGGCCTACGGCTTCAAGAAGTACTTCACCAACGCCTGGTGCTGGCTTGATTTCCTCATCGTGGACGTGAGTGTGGCCCCTGAGGGAAGAGAGGGGAGGGGGCGCCCTTTGCCAGTGCGAGAAGGAGCTGAGGCTGAGGGATTGGAGGACAGGAAGGACAGGTGGCGGGAGTTCGGCAGGCTGACGTGGAGGCTCTTGGCTGTGCTGCAAGGCAGGCGGAGGGGCAGGAGATCTGAGTCTGAGGTCACGGAGGGGAGGCAGTCAGAACCCCCAGCCAGGGACACAGGGAAGTCTAGGCCCTGCTCCTGGGAGAAACTGGACTCACCGTGGGGGTCAGTGCATGCAGTCCTGGCAGGGCTGTGAGCCAGGGCGGGGGTGAGTTCTCACCCTCTCAGGACTGCCAGAAGCAGGGCGCTGACCAGCCTGTATTACAGCTCACCACGGCACCTTGTGAAGCGTCCGTCAGGGCCACTACACACATGGCCAGTTAAGAGCCTACATGTCTACACACCAGAGGGGATGAAGTGAACCAAAGGCCAGAGGGCATGGGGTTGGGGAAGGGGTGCTGGGCAGGTGGGAGATCGTCCTGGCTCAGGTAGAAGGTACCACAACGGGGAGGATGAGTCGGGGTGGAGTTACCTGCGAGGAGGAAAGCCATGAACATGGGCTGGGTGAGGGGTTCCAGCCAGCTGCCCTGGGTTATCTGGTAGCTGGCAGGCCATGCCAGTCTCTGATGTGTCCAGAGGGGCCTGGGGTAGGAGGCTGGCATGTCCTCTGGGCACCCGGTGGGCAGATGGAATGCAGCCCCTTCCCCACAGCTCCCCAGGCCCCGGAACCTTGTTGGGTGCAAGCAGGGTGAGTTTGGGGTCCTGTGGGGCTCCTGAGTACAGTCAAGTGGGAGAGTAACCAGAGGGTGACGGGGGGAGAATTGAGGCTCAGGCTGCAGGGCAGCCTTGGATCTGTGCTCCCTGAGGGCAGAGGGAACACGGTGAAGGGCCCAAGTGAGGGCTCACCATCTGGCTGTGGCGCTTCTCCCACAACAGAATGTGGGTCAGGATGTGCGAGCTGGGAAGAGCTTTCCACAAGACGCCCATGGCTTCTGGGCTTGGCGTCAGGCTCTGCCCACCTGCAGGGGCTGTGCTTCCTAGAGTTCTAGCTTAGGCCTGTGCTCAGTCCTTACAGCAGCCCCAGAGGCCCAAAGCGGGGCTCGACGGCCAGTGGACCTGGCCAGGGTCAGGCCTCGGTGGGTCAAGCTTGAGTGGCCCCCTGAGCTAAAGCACGTGTGTGGACACAGAGCCTCACGGGTGGGCCTCCTCACAGGTGACTCCAAGCCACCACAAGTGGCTGAAAAGATGCCAATGCTGGGGTAAGGGGTGCTGGGGTGGCAGTCAGGGAGGGGCTCTGGGTGCACTTATAGCCCGGGGCCCTCAGAGCCTCCCTGAGGTGACGGAAAGGACCGTGAGGCCTCCCTGCTAAGGGGCTGTGGGAAGCCCTGGGAGCCTGGCAGCTCCGCCCTGGCCCCCTCACCCACCTGTTCCTGCAGCTTCGTGGGACTGACTCCCCCAGGGCAGGCCAGATAGAGTCTACAAAGATGTCTGGGGAAGCCCACACCCCTCCCACCCGCCTCTCACCCCCTGCCACTTTGGAGAACTTAGCTGAGGCCAGGCCTCAGGGCCTGAAATTCCCAAGATTGGAGAATCAGCCTGTGGAGAGGAAAACTGAGGGTCCCAGCAGAGAAGGGCCTGGCCCAAGAAAAAGAAGGAAGTAGTGCTGGAATCCAGCTTTCCTGACACTGGCCATGCCCCCTGACCCCCATTCCCACACCCCATGGAAATGGTGGACTTGAGGCCTCAAGATCTGGAGAAAGGTGTTTCCATGTTCAATTCATGCAGTTTTTAAAAACTGCCGAGCATCTACCATGTGCAGGCGCTATAGCAGACGCTGCGGACCTCAGGGAACAAAATAGACAAAGTCACTGCCTGCTGGGAGCCAGAAGCATAATACATGAGCCGGCTTTATATAATATTACACTGGGATGTACACATGGAGAAAAAGAAGTGGAAAGGGAAGGGGATTAGGAGGGCCCGGACTCAGAAGACCAGAGCCAGATTACAACTTTAAACAAGCTGGCTGAAAGCAGGCCAACTGTGGCGATGTTTGAAGGACGTTGGGGCTAGCCAGGCAGATGTCTGCAGAACATTCCAAGTAGAGGTTGGAGTAGAGTGCACAGGTCCTGTGGTGGGAGAGTGCCTGGGACACTTGAGGAACCACAAGGAGCGCAGAGTGGCTGGAGCAGAGGAGAGGGGACGGGAAGTGCAGGAGTTGAGGCCAGACTGCATGGGGTAGAACGCATGCAGCCTTTGAAAAACCATGGGCCTTTATTTAGAATGAAATGGGAGGTGCTGGAGGGCTTTGGACAGAAGAGTGACATCATCTGACCCATTATGAAAGGATCACCCTGTCCAGGGGAGGGGAAGTGCAAGCAGGGGGAAGGTTGGCAGGCTGTGGCAGTAATCCAGGGGAGAGATGACGGTGGCCTGGCCAGGATGGCGGCAGTGGAAGTGGTGAGAAATATTTGGTCTTCTGAGGTATTTTGAAGGCAGAGCCAACAGGAAATCCTGATGGGTTGGATGTCGGGCGTGTGAGACAGAGAAGGCAGGGATGATGCCAAGGCTTGTGGCTTGGGCAGCTGGAAGGATGGAGCTGCCATCCGCTGAGATCGGGTGGAAAGGTGGGGCAAGCTTGGGAAGGAACAGACAAGGGCGGCCTGCTGGGGACTAGCTAGAGAGCCTGGCCAGACCTGGTCCCTGGGACCCTGGCCTCAGCAGCAGGTCCCTGAGAGAGGCCCCTCATCCTCTCCAGAGTGGGGACCAGCATCCTTGAGGGGTGAGTCGGGGCAGCACAGAAGTCCATCCTGGGAGTCCCTGGAGGAGGCAGCTCCTCCAAGCTCTTCTGCCCAGCCTTCTCCCAACCTGCACTTCCAAGCCTGGAGCAGGCTATGGGGGTCACACCTACCCCCCACTCCCCACGGCCCCTCACCACCCCCAGGCTGCCCTCAGAGCCCGGATGGCGGTAATGGTGATAGCCAGTGAGGTCAGGCAGGAGGCCACTTCCAACCTGTGATCACTGGCCAGCAGTGACATAAGAAAGGATTGGATGCCCATGGAGCTTTAGAAGGATAAAGTCCGAGGGGTAGAAATGTCCCAGTCGGGGCAGGGCAGAGGAAGCAGAAAGCAGTCCACAGGGGCTCCATCTGAGCCTCTCTTCCGTGAAGATGATAGAATGTTGCAAGGTTCAGCCTTGAGGAAATGCCCCAGGATGGTCTGTCTGCTCTCATTCAACTCAGGATGGTCCTTCTTCCCCCAAAGAGTTTACTCTGGGGGAGGGGATGGGCCAGCCCAAGAATCTGATTTTGAAGGAAAGCACACGGGGACCTAAAGCCACCCAGGCTTTGTGGCCCTGCTCTTCCACACTAGCAGGTGGCTTTGGAACTCCATTTTCTCATCTGTAGAATGGGGAGATGCATTCCAAGGCCTGGGGTGAGTGGAGCTATCACAGACATGTGTATGAAGTGCACACAGCAGGCCCTTGGTGAAGGCCTGAAAGCTGGGACATGCCTGGCCTTGTCCCCAGCCTCTTGGGCCCGGGCAAGGCTGACCCAGCACAGGACAGCCTGTGAAGACGATCCAGCCGGAAATCATAAAGCCTGGACACGGGGAGGCCTGCTGGCTCTCTCACTGAACCCAGCCTGAGTTCGGTAGGCCAAGAGCCCTCCCACCGGCCTCGAGCTGGCCTCATGGCCTCACCGCCCTGTCTCCCACAGGTCTCGCTGATCAGCCTGGTGGCCAACGCCCTGGGCTTTGCTGAGATGGGCCCCATCAAGTCACTGCGGACCTTGCGTGCGCTCAGACCCCTGCGAGCCCTGTCACGATTTGAGGGCATGAGGGTAAGAGGGGTGGCTCCGTAAAGGGGACCCCCAGACTCACTTGCTGACCTGCTGCAAACATGTGTGAGATCTCCAGGAGGTACGGCTGGGCTTAGAGGTGCCCGGAGGTGGAGAGCTGTAAGAACCTCCCCCCAGGCCCGACATCCCAGCCCTGTGGGCTCCACGAGTGCCAGAGAGCACTGGACAAAGGAAAGGAAGCAAGGGCTGGACCATGGGTGTCTCAGCTGCAGCCCAGCCCCACCAGCCCGGGGCCCCTTCAGTTTCTGCTGTCCCCTGGGGCCTCGTGTCTGTGTGCCCTGGCTCCATGTGCCCGTCTGTGTCCCCCGCCTCCTGACAGACACAGGTTGCCTCCCCTCTAGGATGGGCAGTAGGGCAGGGCTAGTGAGGATAAAGCAAGCAAGCAAGCAGCCAGTTGTAGTCCTACCAATCAGAGAGCAGTTTGATTTGCTTAGTAAACTCTTTGGCACTATTTTCTAAGTGCAGAGAGCTCTGCCTTTTTTCCAGTCACTAAGTTTTACCAAAGAATGTGCACATTTAAGGCAAATTTAAAAGCCCAGCAAGAAAAAACATTACCCATGATATATAGCAAGAAAACAAGCCTATGTGTTTGAGTATTTTATTGTTTTTTATAACAATGGCAACCCACTCCAGTACTCTTGCCTGGAAAATCCCATGGACGGAAGAGCCTGGTAGGCTGCAGTCCATGGGGTCACTAAGAGTCGGGCATGACTGAGAGACTTCACTTTCACTTTTCACTTTCATGCATTGGAGAAGGAAATGGCAACCCACTCCAGTGTTCTTGCCTGGAGAATCCCAGGGACGGCAGAGCCTGGTGGGCTGCTGTCTATGGGGTCGCACAGAGTCAGACATGACTGAAGTGACTTAGCAGCAGCAGCAGCATAACAGTATGAGTTTTATTGAGTTTTTTATTGTTTGTACGAAATGTGCACGGTTCTGTTGTGACTTTAGCAGACAGCTCTGTGTGTCTCTCACTGACCCAGAAGACGCCACTCTGCAGCCCCATTCGGTTGACAGTTTTGAACTTCGCCCACATCCCCGATCCATGGAGAAACAAACTGCTTATTTCTGGTGGGAAGCCACTCACAAGTGAATAATCCGATCTAAGTTAGATGCTCCCAAATGTCCAATGGGAGAAAAAAACACTTGGTTCTGGGGCGCGGGGAGATGGGGGAGACACTAGTTACCAGGATTGCCTCTGCTGTGGCTACTGGCCACAAAGCCAGCCAAAGGCAAGTGCGAGAGTTGGTTTCCACCCTGTTCGCATGTTCATTGCATGCTGGGCCAGGGGCACCCCCCGTCCACTTCCTCTGCACGTGTCAGCATGACCCATCCTGGCACCATACCCACCACCCAGCCCCACGCCAGCTCCGCCTCCAGTTTGTATGGCAAACAAACATGTTCCTGGCTCACAGACAGCTGGGGACTAGGTCCCTCCCTGGAGTGAAGTCCCCAGTGCTTTTTGCCAAGGATGCCTCTCCTGGGTGCTGTGAGTTTAAATGAAGAGAGCACGGGGCCGTGGCTCCACAGGGTCAGAGGGCCACTCCCTGGAGCGGGCAGAGGCACAGTGCGTGCACACCGCCCCGCCGGCCCTGATCCCATCACAGCGAGGGACGGCTGTCAGAGCACCTTCCACACGCACCACCCGGAGAGCCCCCGGGCACACTTTCAGGAAAACCCCATCCATCTCAGGGGCAGCAGCCCCCAAATGAACCAGAAACTCAGCCCAGAGAATGTGTCTCCAGAGACCCTTTCTTCCCATCAGATTTCTGGCGTACTATCTAGCAGAGACTGTGTTGAAAGTTAAGTTTGAAGGTCATGGATTCCGGGCAGGGCTATGAAGATAAGACAGAGGGCTCTGAGCTGTGTGAGTGTGGGATGCAGAGCAGAAGGCACGTGTGTTCTCTCTCACTGCCCACCAGAGCTTCCAGCCATGGGCTGTCCTTCCTTGGTGACAGGAAATGTTCCCCACCCGTACTCCCACAGGGACCTATACCCAGGGAGTTCAGTAGGTTTGGGGGGACGTCTTACAAAGGGGGTGCATTCTGAGCACTCCCAGAAACTGAGTCTGTTCTCTGCCCACTTGAGGTTGTGGTCAACGCCCTGGTGGGCGCCATCCCATCCATCATGAACGTCCTCCTCGTCTGCCTCATCTTCTGGCTCATCTTCAGCATCATGGGCGTGAACCTCTTTGCGGGGAAGTTTGGGAGATGCATCAACCAGACCGAGGGAGACCTGCCCTTGAACTATACCATTGTGAACAACAAGAGCGACTGTGAGTCTTTCAACGTGACTGGCGAATTGTACTGGACCAAGGTGAAGGTCAACTTTGACAACGTGGGGGCCGGGTACCTGGCCCTTCTGCAGGTGGTGAGTTGGCGGGCGGTGGCGGGGGGGGGCGGAGGGGGGCTGTCTTCCTCTCCCTGCTTGTCCAGCAACAGGCACCTTCCCCGAGGCTGTGGGCAGGAGGGGGACAGCGGGGCCACTCTGGATCCTCACAAGAGGGTCAGGATTCTCCAGAGACGACTTGTCTGTTTGGGAAGGTGCCAGATGTTCCTTTCTAAGGAAGATGCTACACTCTCCAAATATGGCGTGGGACTCCACGCTGGGGCATTTCACCCGGCTGTCCAGCCAGCAGTCAGGTGGACTCCTCACACTATCAGTTTGGCAGTGCAAGAGCACAGGTTGCAAATGAATGACCACAGACACCCAGGGACTGAACTGTTGGCAAAATTGTGACTCGGGCCGCCCCTCGTTATACAAGGTGGTGATTCCTCCTGCCTTGTTTAAAAGAATATGTTTACTTTCATCTTTAATGTGCAAGATGTTCAAACACTCACGGCCCTACCAAAGTTTCTATTGATTTGTGAGGACGATGGCTTCAGTGACTCTAACGCACAGCATACAAATAGCCTTGACAGCAGAACCGCAAACAGAACTGTAACACGTAAAGCTGCAGCTTTTTCTTCTTGTCCCAGTGCGAAGCCCAGACACCTGTCTCCAGTGCTGAGCAGAGGGAAACTCACACATCCCCTCTCACCTCCGTTGTTGTTTTTGTTGTTTAGTCGCTCAGTCGTGTCCGACTCTTTGTGACCCCGTGGACTGTAGCCCACAAGACTCCTCTGTCCATGGGATTTCCTAGGCAAGATTACTGGAGTGGGTTGCCATTTCCTTCATCAGGGGATATTCCTGACCCAGGGATCAAATCTTAGCCTCCTGCACATTTTCTGCATTGGCAGGTGGGTTCTTTACTGCTGAGCCACCAGGGAAGCAACCCCACCCATCTCTTAAATCCCAGGAGTAGCTTTCTCCAGAGTCCCTGAAATACTTCATGAGGAACAGGATTAGAGGCCAACCCAGAGAGCCTTCCCTTCTGAATGTCAACACTCGGAAGGAAAGCCCCCGTTGTAGTCTGAGAGCTGCCTGCCGTTGCAGACACACCCACACGGTGGCTAGAAAGAATCCGGTCATGGGTACCTCATAACCTTGGGTGGTCCCCAGCAGGTCCCACTGCATCTCCAGGCCTCTGTGCGGGTGAGGCCCCATGGCACAGGAAGCTGAAGCAGTTGCCTTCTCTATGGCTGCTTTGGTTTCCCCATCCACCCTCCCTGACTCATAAAAACTCTCAGATGTAGGAAATCTGTGTAGACAAGTTTACACCCTGAAAAGACTCATAAAAACTCTCAGATGTGGGAAATCTGTGTAGACCAGCTTACACCCTGAAAAGAGGCTCAGGACCCGGTAGGATTATGCCGAGGACACAAATGAGATCCGCTAGGTAGTCAGTCTCACCACCAAGCATGTCCCTCAGCTCTGAATCATCCTAGCAGCCCAGACTGGGGCCATCCATGCAACCGGCACCAGGACCCTGTCCTGTTCGGCCTCCTCTTTCCTGCCATGCCAGAACCAGTGAGTGTGGACTTCCAAGAGCCAGTTGTTATATTTTCCACTATTCTGTGAGCCATTATTAAAAATTAGATTTATAAACTTGTAATTAACTCAACAATATTGAAACAAAATAAAAACTTACCATTACCGCTTGTTATCATCTATGCTCTTGAGGTTACGCACGCCTATTATAGTCATACCATGGAAACACTGCAATGCTGTGGTCCTGTGCATCTCTTCCCAGCACTGAGTTCAGTAACGACACTTTGGCAACTTGAGTTTGGCCATGATGGGAATGTTTACACAGAGAAGCTGGCCCACACAGTCAGGGCTTTTTTTATGTATAATTTTATGGTGTTTACTTTTGGCTGTGCTGGGTCTTCACTGCTGCCCGGCTTTTTCTCTAGTTGCAGCAAGCGGGAGCTACTCTCTAGTTGCCGCGTGTGGCTTCCCATCGGCTTCTCTTGTTGCAGAGCACAGCCTCTAGGGTTCAAGGGCTTCCGTAGCTGTGGCTCCTGGGCTCTAGAGCACAGGTTCAATAGCTGTGGCAAATGGGCTTAGTTGCTCCTCAGCATATGGGATCTTCCTGGGTCAGGAATCGGACCTGTGTCTCCTGCATTGGCAGGTGAATTCTTTACCACTGAGCCACCAGGGAAGCCCAATCAGGGCTTTTATTTTTCCTTCTGGAAAGCCATTTGTTGTTAGTCATTTGCCAACACACCACTAGCAAAAGGACCCCCTTAAGTGTGAGGGAACATTAGGATTCTTGAGGGATGTCCTTGAAAAGCTGTGGAGCAGAAGCCCCAAGGCTTATGACAGAGAGGACCAGGTCAGCACTGAGGCCCGCCTTAAACCAGAGCAGAGAACCCCAGTGCCCACTCTGTGTTCCTGACACCCCTGTAGGCCTCTGTGTCATTTTAGAATCTGAAATGAATGCAGATCTGAAGGGTAGTCTCTTGGCCAACATCAGAATGCTTTTTCCCCCACTAAATGACCTTCCTGGAGTGTCTGCTTGGCTGGCTTCCCCTCTGCCTCAGCCCTGAACAAAAAGGCCTTTCCCTGACTGCCCAGCCACTTGGACACCGCTGAAAGGGTGGAGCAGGCTGCCTACTTCTAGTGGGAGGTTACTTCCTGGTCCCATCTGTCCAGATAGGAGCCCGGAGTAGCTCCATAGACGCAGAATTAAATTTCCTTACTCTTGTCTCTTTCTTCCAGGCAACGTTTAAAGGCTGGATGGACATCATGTATGCAGCTGTAGACTCCAGGGGGGTAGGTTGTCACACTGGTCTCTCTCCTTGAATCAGTCAAGGTTCCAAGCACCCAAGGTTCCCAGCTGCTTAGCCGCCACAGAAACAGGGTCTGCATCCCATAAGGGCCAGGTCTCTTGTGTCAGCCCAGAGTTGAGCCTCTCTGGAATGCGCTTGGCTTCCCCTGGGACATGGCTGTATGGTCTCCCGGGGACTCCCCAGATTCTCAGATATCTTGTGAGTTGCATTCACTGTAATTTAGTTGAACAAAAATCCTACCTCTGGAAGGTGGGGTGGGAGCAACAGAGACCCAAATCAAGTTTCTCTGTGGTCCTGTCCCCGCCCCACATACATACACCAGCCACCATATCACATGGACAGCTGAATGCTGCGAGACGCCCCCATATACTCAAACCTCCCAGTGGCCCAGGGGCAGGAGCCACACAGGAACACAGTGCCAGCTCTGAGCCCAGCGTGCCTGCCCTCCTCACCTGCCACCACCCACCTTCCTCAACTCCATCCCCGCCTGCCCCTCATGCACACAGACACACACCCCGGGTGGTCACCTTCCTCTGACACACCTGGCCAGCCCATCCCCCGATCCTGCCTGCCTGACCTCCTGTCTGCTTTCTCCCCTCTAGTACGAGGAGCAGCCCCAGTGGGAATACAACCTCTACATGTATATCTATTTTGTCATCTTCATCATCTTTGGGTCTTTCTTCACCCTGAACCTGTTCATCGGTGTCATCATTGACAACTTCAACCAGCAGAAGAAAAAGATACGTAGAGCACGGGCCCACCAGGCTGCAGGGCAGGGCTAGGTGCCAGGCACCTGGCAGCCTCTCTGGCTCCTGGCCCCATTCCTCCTTCCTGTTGGGGACTAAGCTCCCATCGGGATGGGGTGGGAGAGGGGTGTATCCATGATGTGACCTGCTTAGGCCCGTAAGTGTGTAACAAGGGGCCCTTAGTCTGAGAGATGAGGCTCCTGAGAGGAGCTGGGGTGAGAGTTGGGACTGTTCACCTGGCCCATGATCGAGGATCATGGGGGTGGGGCTGGGGAGCCACTGCACAGAGGCCTGGGTCTTCCCAGAGTTCCATCATAGAAGCTACAATTGGGTGGCAGGCAAGCCAGGTGGGCAGAGGGAACTTCCAGGGTGGCTGAGCTGGGCAGGGGAGAGGATGGAGGCCGGGGCTACATTTGCAAGTCCCAAAGTCAGAGAGAGCTCAAGGTGAATGGGGAAAGGCACCCTGGAGAAGCAGGTCCGGGGTGGTGGTTGAGGGGGACTCTCTGATGTAGGATAAGGCATACTTTTCTCTCCCAGAAGAGGCAGTGAGGAGGAGGGCCACCCTGGCAACCTCACCAAGGAGGCTAGATCCCTGAGAACCCCCAGATGAGGCTGGTGCCTGTGTCTCTGCACTTAGGGGGCCAGGACATCTTCATGACAGAGGAGCAGAAGAAGTACTACAACGCCATGAAGAAGCTGGGCTCCAAGAAGCCCCAGAAGCCCATCCCACGGCCCCTGGTGAGCCAGGCTCTCAATTCGGTGGGCATGGGGAAGATCTGCCCAAAGAGGGCCCTGGGAAGCCCCCACACCACAAGACCAGCTATCGGGACCTCTTCACAGTCTTTTGGTGCAACCTGGGGCCTTTGGCCTGTCCAGGGAAGGAGGGACCTCCAATCACGCACAGGGGCCTCAGTCTCATGGAGGTACAGGGGAAGGCATGAGACAGCTGTGGAAGCCCAGGGATGATCCCCTCCCACAGGAACTTCTGAGTGAGGCCCCTCCTCCCCGATAGCACTGCAGGCTTTCCCCAGGGAGGGCTGGGCAGCCCCTGTGTAACCTCATCCTTGCAACTCCCTGGGCCATAGAGTCCCCAGGTGGGTGGGGCCTGCTGAGTTCTCTGCTAGGCTGACTCCCTTGGCCAAATCAGGCCAACACACACCCATGTGTGTGTATATGTGTGTGTGTACTGGAGCAGGATGGGGGCAATACTTAGGTAACTCAGGTGAAAGTGTTAGTCACTCAGTCATGTCTGACTCTTTGTGACCCCACAGACTATAGCCCACCAGGCTCCTCTGTCCATGGGATTCTCCAGGCAAGAACACTGGAGTGGGTTGCCATTTTCTCCTCCAGGGGATCTTCCTGACCCAGGGATCAAACCCAGGTCTCCTGCATAGCAGACAGATTCTTTACCAGCCAAGCCACCAGGAAAGCCCAGGTTATGCAGGTGATGGTACCTAAATCATTAGCTTGTAGGTGGCAGCCCCAGTTTTTGCATCCAATTCATCCATGTCATCTGACTCTTTCCTGTTCTCCATGCTCTGGTCTAGGTTAGGAGTGTGTGTGTGTTTTCAATTATTTATAGTCATCTCTCTTCCCCAAAATGGGGCTCCCCTGGTGGATCAGATGGTAAAGAATCTGCCTGCAATGCGGGAGACCGGGGTTCAACCCCTGGGTTGGGACTATTCCCTAGAGAAGAACATGGCAACCCACTCCAGTAGTCTTGCCTGGAGAACCCCATGGACAGAGGAGCCTGGCGGGCTACAGTTCATGAGGTCGCAGAGAGTCAGACATGATTGAGCGACTTACACTTTCCCCAAAATAATCTTGCAATTCAAGACATGTATAAATACAGTTTCAGTGGAATAAATAAATTCCACAGAAAGAATGGAGAAATTTTGTTAACCTGAGGGCTGAGACAGTTTCTAGAGCTGAACTTTAGATCTGACCTTGAGCCTTCAGACAGTGGGAACAAAAAGAGAAGCTTGATGAACAACGGGCACCATGAGAGATGGTGTCTGGGACAAGGAGCCCGGGGCTGGGCCTGGAAGCCCAGGGAGCTTTCAGCAGGGAGCCAGACTGTCCAGCATCCTGCCTTTTTCCTCTCCCTGTGACAGTCTGTGAGCACTGGACGCCCCTGCCCCAGAGGGTGGAGTCAGAGGGTGGGTGGTCTGAGCTGAGGGGCAGCAAAGGAGGCCTGCTAGCCTGTCTGAGGCCCCTGCTGAGCCCTTCCTTTGCCCTTCCTTTCAGAACAAGTACCAGGGCTTCATATTCGACATTGTGACCAAGCAGGCCTTCGACGTCACCATCATGTTTCTCATCTGCTTAAACATGGTGACCATGATGGTGGAGACAGACGACCAGAGCCCCGAGAAGGTCAACATCTTGGCCAAGATCAACCTGCTGTTTGTGGGCATCTTCACAGCCGAGTGCATCTTCAAGATGGTTGCCCTGCGCCACTATTACTTCACCAACAGCTGGAACATCTTCGACTTCGTGGTTGTCATCCTCTCCATCGTGGGTGGGTATGCACGTCAGCTGGGCAGAGAAGGCCTCCCCCGGCCCCTGATCTGTGCTCCATGCCAAGTACACCAGCGTCCTGCATTCTTTGCTCCCTACAGTCCTTCCTACCCCCACCCCCCACAATCACACACACACATCTGGGAAGGCCACTCAGGCCACGGGGCCAGCTTGGTAGAGGACCCAACACCCCCTCCTGGTCCCACCGTCCCTGAGACCCTGGAACACAGCTCTCTGTTTGGAGAACTTCGAGGGTGAGTCTTGGAAAGGGAATGGGGCCTGTGGGGGTTCCCTGCCTTCCCAAGGGAAAGCCTTCAAGCCCAAGGAAGAGTCTCCAGAGTTGGGAGGCAGGTGGCCCTCTAAAGTAGACGTTAACCCTGGAGATGGACCTTCTGGAGTTGAGAATTGCCACCTGCACACACCATGGAGCACACCCTGGTGTGTGCCAGGCTTCTTCAGACATCACTTGCCTCATGCAATTCACCATATAAAGTCAGCACCAAGGCAGGGAAATCGTTCAGCTAGGGAGAAGCTGAGATAGGAATCACACATAGTCTACTCAGGCTGATACAACAAAAATAGCAGACTGGGTAACTCATAAACAACAGAAATCTACTTCTCACAGATCTGGGTGCTGGGAGTCCAAGAGGAAAGCACCGCATGATAGGTTTCCTGCTGAGGGTCCTTTTCCTGGTTCATAACCCACACCTTGCTGTGTCCTCACAGACTGGAAGGGGCTAGGGAGCTCCCTGAACCTCTTCAATAAGGGCACTAAGCCCATTCATTCGGGCTCCACCCTCATGAAATTAAGCCCCTCCCAAGGCCCCACCTCCAAATACCATCATCTTTGAGAGGGGGAATTTCAACATACGAATTTAGAGAGAGGCAGAAACATTGAAAACAGAGCACACGCCCGTATCTGTTTGACCTGAGCCCAAATTCCTTCTTTAAAGAACAGTTTTATTAAGATATACTTTACATAACACAAAACCCACCTTTTCAAGTGTACAATTCAGTACTTTTAAGTATATTCACATGCCTGTGCAACCATCATTATGCTCTAATTTTAGAATATTTTCCTTACCCCCAAAAGAGACTCTGCACCCACTGAGCTCACCATTTCCCCTCTCCCTGCCCTCTGGCAGCTCAGCTGGTAAAGAATCCACCTGCAATTCAGGAGACCCCGGTTCAATCCCTGGGTCGGGTAGATCCACTGGAGAAGGGACAGGCTACCCACTCCAGTATTCTTGGACTTCCCTTATGGCTCAGCTGGTAAAGAATCTGCCCACAATGCAGGAGACCTGGGTTCAATCCCTGGGTTGTGAAGATCCCCTGGAGAAGGGAAAGGCTACCCACTCCAGTATTCTGGCCTGGAGAATTCCATGGACTATACAGTCCATGGAGTTGGAAAGAGCTGGACACGACTGAGCAACTTTCACAGTCACGGCCAGCCACCCCCTGGCAGCCACTAATCTAAAATTTTAAGGGACTGCCAAACTATTATTTTCCAAAGTGACGGAACCACGTTACAACCCCAAATTCAATGTAGGAGGGTTGCAGTTACTCCGTATCCTCACCAACACTTGTTCCTGTCTGTATATTTTAATTACAGCCTTGCTAACTGGTATGGAGTGACATCTCATTGAGGTTTTGCTTTGCATTTCCCTGATGACTAATGATGATGAACATCTTTTCATGTGTTTATTGGTCATTTTCCTTGGTATATCTTGGTATATAACAGGAGAACTATCTTGGAGGAATGTCTGTTCCAATCCTTTGCTTGATTTTTTAATTGGCGTATTTGTGTTTTTATTGAGTTGTAAGAATTCTTTATATATTCCAGAGGCTAGTCCCTTATCAGATACAAGATTGGCAGATGTTTTCTCCCATTCTGTAGGTTGTCTTTTCACTTTCTTGGTTGTCACCTCTTGGAGCACAGAGGTTTTAAGTCCAATTTATCAATACTTTCTTTTGTCACTTGTGTTCAGAGCCCAATCTGGACCCTGCCCCCACAGACCTCTGCCATGGGATAACTGGCTTTCATCTTTCTTCCGGGTATAGCCTCTTCAGTGACTCAGAGGGAAAGGCAGGGGCCAAGAGAGGGGCTGCTGTGGCTATAGTGATGCCCAGATGCTTAGAAGCTAGAAGTGGGCTCAGGAAATGCTCCAGGAGGTCTCAGGCAGGGATGAGGGTGAGGCCATGCCTGGTGGGGCTAGAGAGGAGCTTCTCTCTAAAGCAGGTGTCAGGAGCTGGAACAGAGCCCTGAGGGACAGTCTCCAAGATTCCAGGAAGTGTAGACTATATTCAGGAACTACTGGTTCCAGAGCTTGTGTACCAGAGAGGCATGGTTAACAGCTCAACTTGGAGCCAGAGCGTCTGAGTCAAATCCCCACTTCTCACTGACTAGGTGGCAACTTGGATAAGTTACCTCACCTCTCAGTTTCCTCTTCTGGAAAAGGAGGATGATAGTATCAGCTTCCCTCCTAGGGTAACTGGAAGGGGTAAATGGATGTGTGAATTGCTCAGCCCAGTGCTTTATTGACAGTGGACACTTGACACATGTTCGTGAGTGACATTATCATTAGGTTGGTACAAAAGTAATTGCGGTTTTGGACCGTGAATTCTAAACCATTATAACTAGGCTCAGACACATCTTTATTCATCAACATAGGAGCCATTACAATCAACCCATTTTTGCCAATGAGAAATAAGTGTTTATTCCTATAGCACAAAAATCCATGCTTTTGGATTCGATGAACTGTTGGAAAGCATTTTCTGCTTCCTGCTGGTTGTGGAAGCGTTTTCCCTGCAAAAAGTTGTCGAGATGCTTGAAGAAGTGATAGGGGGTTGGCGAGAGGTCAGGTGAATACGGCAGATGAGGCAAAACTCCGTAGTCCAAATCGTTCGACTTCTGAAGTGTTGGTTGTTCAGTGTGTGGCCGAGCATGTCATGGAGATGCACTGGGCCCTTTCTGGTGACTAGTGCTGGCTGTGGGTGGTGCCGTTTTCAGTGCATCTCATCCATCAGCTGCGCATACTTCTCATAGGTAATGGTTTCACAGGGATTCCGAAAGCTGTAGTGGATCAGATGAGCAGCAGACCTCCAAACAGTGACCATGACCTTTTTTGGTATAGGTTTAGCTTTGAGGAGTGCTTTGGAGTTTCTTCTTTTTCCAGCCACTGAGCTGGTCATCACTGGTCGTGGTATATAATCCACTTTTCATCGCATGTCACAATCCAATTGAGAAATGGCTCATTGTTGTTGCATACAATAAGAGAAAATGACTTTTCAAAAGGATGCTTTTTTTGATTTGCGGTCAGCTGAAGAGGTACCCACTTATCAAGCGTTTTCAGCTTTCCAATTTGCTTCAAATGCTGAAAGACTGTAGAATGGTCAACGTTGAGTTTTGGCAACTTCTCATGTAAGAGGATCAGCTTCAGTGATCCTCTCAGTTGGTCGGCCACTGTGCTCCTCATCTTCAAGGCTCTCATGTCCTTTGCAAAATTCCTTGAACCACCCCTGCCCTGTGCATTTGTTAGCAGCTCCTGGGCCAAATGTGTTGTTGATGTTGCAAGTTATCTGTGCTGTTTTACAACCCATTTTGAACTCAAAAAAGAAAATTGCTCAAACTCGTTTTTTGTCTAACATCATCTCCATAGTCTAAAATAAATATAAAATAAACAGCAAGTAATAAGTCATTAGCAAAAAAAAAAAAAAACATAAAGCAAGAAATGCACACTAAAGTGATGTAGAACCTAGCTACATTTACTTAAAATGTATTCCAATATCAAACAGCAGATTTCAACAATACAAAAACCACCATTTCTTTTGCACCAACCTAATATATGAGAAGTCTGGAAAGTTCACTTGGGCCAATACGAGGCAAGTATATTCCATTCTTTCTTCTATAACTTACATCCATGCTCCTTGAAACTCCAAACTCAGAGTAGTCAGTAGAGACGGAGTGGGCAGGCCTGGCAGCTAGCAGGGGTGGGAAGGTCATAGGAAGTACCTCGGAGAGGCTGACTTGTGACAGGTGAGGTGTGAGGAGTGTGCCAACTGCCTGGTCAGGGCCTCTTGTATTTCAGTGTGCACACGGACCACCTGGACTTGTTAAAACACAAGGGGTGTGGGTGCAGAGCTGAGATTCTGCATTTCTGATAAGTGCCCAGGAAATCCCAAGGCTGTTGGTCCACAGACCACACTCTGAGCAGCAAGGAGCTAAAAGTTCTAGAGTTCTGGTCCAAGCTAGGCCATCAGGGATGCTGAGCACGTCTGCTGAGGCCCCTGAACCACAGTCTGGATAATGGGCCTCGTATGTGCAGGTAGGCTCAGGAGACTAAGGAGTGGAGGGCTGAGAAGGCACTTTGCAAAGGATGCAGGAACTGTGGGTCCTTTTCTGGACTATAAATGCAGAAATGGAGACTCAGGTGGGTGGAGGCAGGGTCCTTACAGGCCCCAGGTGACCCAGGCCTCCACTCCCAGGCTCCTTGCTGTGCAGAGACCCCTCCCAGCGAGGCTGGGCTGGAGGGAGGACAGTGATCCACCGGTGGCCACAGTCTCCATTGTTTCCCACAGGCACTGTGCTCTCAGACATCATCCAGAAGTACTTCTTCTCCCCGACGCTCTTCCGTGTCATCCGCCTGGCCCGCATCGGCCGCATCCTCAGGCTGATCCGCGGGGCAAAGGGCATCCGCACACTGCTCTTCGCCCTCATGATGTCCCTGCCCGCGCTCTTCAACATCGGGCTGCTGCTCTTCCTCGTCATGTTCATCTACTCCATCTTCGGCATGGCCAACTTCGCCTACGTCAAGTGGGAGGCCGGTATCGACGACATGTTCAACTTCCAGACCTTCGCCAACAGCATGCTGTGCCTCTTCCAGATCACCACGTCGGCGGGCTGGGACGGGCTCCTCAGCCCCATCCTCAACACGGGGCCCCCCTACTGCGACCCCAACCTGCCCAACAGCAACGGCTCCCGGGGCAACTGTGGGAGCCCCGCGGTGGGCATCCTCTTCTTCACCACCTACATCATCATCTCCTTCCTCATCGTGGTCAACATGTACATCGCCATCATCCTGGAGAACTTCAGCGTGGCCACAGAGGAGAGCACGGAGCCCCTGAGTGAGGACGACTTCGACATGTTCTACGAGATCTGGGAGAAGTTCGACCCGGAGGCCACCCAGTTCATCGAGTATTCGGCCCTGTCCGACTTCGCTGACGCCCTGTCGGAGCCACTCCGGATCCCGAAGCCCAACCAGATAAGCCTCATCAATATGGACCTGCCCATGGTGAGCGGAGACCGCATCCACTGCATGGATATTCTCTTTGCCTTCACCAAGAGGGTCCTGGGCGAATCTGGGGAGATGGACGCCCTGAAGATCCAGATGGAGGAGAAGTTCATGGCGGCCAACCCGTCCAAGATCTCCTACGAGCCCATCACCACCACGCTGCGGCGGAAGCACGAGGAGGTGTCGGCCACCATCATCCAGCGGGCCTTCCGCCGGCACCTGCTGCAGCGCTCAGTCAAGCACGCCTCCTTCCTCTACCGCCAGCAGGCGGGCAGCAGCGGCCTCTCGGAGGAGGACGCCCCCGAGCAGGAGGGCCTCATCGCCTACATGATGAACGAGAACTTCTCCCGCCGCCCCGGCCCGCCCTCCAGCTCCTCCATTTCCTCCACGTCCTTCCCGCCCTCCTATGACAGCGTCACCAGGGCCACCAGCGACAACCCCCAGGTGCGGGCGTCCGACTACAGCCCAAGCGAGGATCTCGCCGACTTCCCCCCAACCCCCGACAGGGACCGTGAGTCAGTCGTGTGAGCGCAGCCCAGGGAGGGGGGCGCCAGCGCAGAGCATCGCGGCAAACCCAAAGGCAGCCCCAGCCCAGCAGCCGCTGGGCCGTCCGACCTTTGCTTTGGGCTTCGGGAGTGAGAGAGGAGCCTCGGCCCCGTGGACCGACAAGGCAGAGTCCTGTGCACCGTGCTGATGGCTGGAAGCACTTGGCCGAGCTGTCTGTCTGGGGTTACCGGTCCTGGGGGCTGGGGCTGGTCCGGCAACGCCCTGGGGCTCTGACCACCACCTCCATCCCAGCTGCTGAGACAAAATGCGAAACCGAGACTGTGTATGTTGTGAATGGGCTTTCATAAATTTATTATATTTGATATTTTTTTACTTGAACAAAGAACTAACATTTTTTTTTCATGGATGGATCGGCAGCGGTTCACACTGCCTCTTCCTAACTCTGAACAAGAGTGTGGAGCTGCTGCGGCTCTGCTGTCAATGCAAAAGTGAGATCCGGTGTGGGTCCCACGGGCCTTCACTGCCTAGGGGCAGAAAGGGGGCCCCCCGCCGCTTGGGCTGAGGTGCCAGGAGGGCTGACCCCCTTCCCATACACACATGCGCACACTCTCACACTCACAGAGGCCAGACACAAGCCACATGTGGCCTGGACTCCCCGAGGCGAGCGAAGTGACCGGCCTTTCCCCCCGGCCGCCCACAGGTGGGATTATTGTCAGCCAGGGCTCACTCATTGCCCCATTTCCCCCCTGTATGTTTATGCAGGCCACCCTGGAGTCAGGCCTATAAATACAACAAGCTTCCAGAAGAGAGTGGCCTGGCTCCCAGGGCTTGTCCTTGGCACTGACGTTGCCTTTCTTCCCTGTGGAGCTTGGCCTCTGTTAGAGTATTAACATTAAGGGAAGGGCCTGAGGGAGGCACATATGTCCTGCCACCCAGCTTGTCCGCGCTGTCCAGCCTGGCTGGCCCTGCCCCACAGGCCAGGAAGAGAAGGCTGAGCCCATGGGGTTGGGGTGAAGAACCCACTCCACAGCCCCCAGCATGGTACCCCCCGCCCGCCTGGAGAATGGAATCCGCTGTCATCACCCAGGCTCGCTCTCCAGACCTTTTCTGCCTCTGCCCGGGGCTGAGGGGGTGCCTGTGTGGACCCCAGCTCCTCTCCAGCTGCGAAAGCACGGAGAATGGGGAGGGCTGCCCAGGCCCTGTGCAGGGAAGGGGCTGCAGGATGCTCAGCCCAGTCCCAGGGCCCTAGGAGGGGAATGGACCCCAGGTCTCCTGGGAAAGGGAGTCGAGTGACCCTGGACCAGCGCCCCCTTGCTCAGCCCAGGGTCCCGGGGACACCACACACGGGACCTCCTGGGGCAGGGTCCAGGCTGCCCATGGGTCTTGTGAGCAGGCCTTTTCAGGGAAAAATACTTTTTTCTAGTCCAATTACCACCACCCTCCCCACCCCACCCCGCACCCTGCCACAGGGCCTCTTCAGCTGCTGACAATCCTACTGAGCATATGCAAATCTTTCAACGTAGAGAACTGTCACCCTGAGGGACAGTGGCGGCTGGTGGAGGCTGTGCAGGCAGGGGCTCGGCTGCCAAGTCCACTCTCCAGCAAAGCCGCCCTCCACCCGGCGGCCACCTCACAGGCCGCCTCTCAGGGCAGCCCCGGAAGCCAGAAGCTGGCTGTCCTAACCTACCTCGCCGAGCCGTCGGGGGGGCCGGCCGTGGGGAGCTGAGGGGGAACCGCCAGCGGCGAGTCAAGTATTAACATTTCTTCTTGTCACTCGAGTTCCCTTGGTGGCAGCCCCAGCCGCCCGCCGCCCCCAGTGCTTTCCCTTCTCTCATGTTCCCTGGAAGTCTGCGTGGGACGTGGTTTTAACTATCCCAGCACCACTTCTCTGAGTGGAAATCTTATTTTTGTAGCTCTCTGTGCTGTGCTCTCAAGGCTTGGAGAGGTGTATGCCCTCCACGACACCTGGCACCCTGCGTGGGCAGGGAGGCAGCGGGCAGGCCGGCCGGGCTGCAGGCCCAGCTGACCAGAAGGAGACCAGGGTTCTGTGTGTGGGGACAGCCCAGGAGCCTGAGACAGGTGCCGGGGCCGGCCACTGACTGCAGACCGGGTGGCCGAGGGCAGGGCCGAGCGAAGCCAACTCCTTAGCTTTTAGCGTGTCTCTCGTTGCTTTTTTTCCAGAACTGCACAGTGACCAGCAGGAGGGGAGGACACAGGAGGGAGGGACAAGCACCAAGTGCCAGCCGTTGTCGGAACTACCCAAGCACTTCGCACCAAACTTCGTGCATAAATAAGATACATATTTTTAAAACAAACCAATAAATGGCTTACATGACCTGGTCTGGACTCTGTCCATTTTTTTTTAAATAGAGTTGATTTACAAATTGATAATATTGTGTTTGTTTCTGGTGTACAGAAAAGTAATTCAGTTGTGCACACACACACATATATTTGGGGGGGAACAGATGCCTGTAAAGATGGTGTCTGAAGAGACATGGCCCCAATGTCATCAAATCCAGCCTTTGTTTTTGCCTCTCCCTGTCCCCTTCAACTTTATTCAGTGGAGATAAACTTCCTTGGCCCCAGATGAAAACCAGGCCAGCCCTGGGGCTTTTCCACTCAGTCTTGGTGAAACAGCAGCCTTCAGCCACCCTGTGTTGTAAATACCACCTTAGCTTCCTTCTGAGCATGTCCAGTCCCGTGACAGTCAGAGACGGGGTGGCTGGACAGGCACCACGCGGGCATCTTCAGGCTTGCGGGGCCTTCTCCTGGTGGTCTCCCAGCCCTGGGGATGCACTCTTCCAGGTGCCCCATGACCCCTTCTTTGCCCATGGGTACCCATGGGTCCGTTCAGCCTCTTCCTGCCAAGCCCCTGGGCTCCCCCAGTAGCCCCGCTGTGGTGGCCCACAGCCCCCCCGCCTGCTGCCCCTGCCCCACCCACACTGGCCTGCGGCCCGGCCCTGGCAGCACCGTGCTCCACAGCCACCGCCAGGGCAGCTGGCCCACAGCCCTCCACCCAGATCCCAGAGCTGGACTCAGAGCCCTGTCACTGGCCCACCTGAGTTTTCTCAGCCCCAGGGGGGCCCAGTCCTCACTTGGAAAACAAACTTATGGTCACCAAAGGGGAAAGGTGGGGGGGGGGGGAGGGATAAATTAAGAATTGAGGATTAACCTATACAGACTACTGGGCTTCGCAGGTGGCTCAGACAGTAAAGAATCCACCTGCAATGTGGGGAACCCGGGTTCGATCCTTGGGTTGGGAAGATCCCCTGGAGAAGGGCCATGGCAACCCACTCCAGTATCCTTGCCTGGAGAATCCCCATGGACAGAGGAGCCTGGTGGGCAGGCATGACTGAGCGACTCAGCACAGCACACTACGATACATAAAATAGATTATCCACAGGGAACTGCTGTAGCGTAGGAACTCTACTCAATACTCTATATTAACCTATACAAGCAAAGAATCTGAAAAAGAATGGATGTATGTACATGTATAACTGAATCACTTTGCTGTACACCTGAAACTAACAATAAACTTCTATATTAACCTATACAAGCAAAGAATCTGAAAAAGAATGGATGTATGTACATGTATAACTGAATCACTTTGCTGTACACCTGAAACTAACAATAAACTAACGCAACACTGTAAATCAGCTATCCCTCCAACAGAAGATACTGGCCTGGGAGGCGCAGGCTGATCCAGAGGGAGGCAAGAGGGGGCCTTGCGGTCACTACACCGCCACAGCTCTCACCCGGCCGCGCTGGGGCGAGGCAGGCGTCCAGGCTCCATGAGGGACGGACGCCGGCTCCTGTGTCAGAGGGAAGGCATGTGGCCCGGGATCTCAGCCCTTGGCAGGGACAGAGATGCTCCTGGACAGACGTCAGCTCTCACCCTGGGGCCATGGCCCTGGCAGCTCCCTGCCCCGTGCCGGCCGCTCTTCCGCCTCAGCCCTGATGGCCACGGGACTTGGTGCCCGGAGGCTGGGAGGGGCAGGGAGACAGCCAGGCACTCACTCCTACAGGTGGAGATGGAGTGGGCAGCGGCCGAGAGCCAGGAGACGCCAAAGGCCGCCTCTCATGGGCTGGGGGTGCCACGGGACTGTACACCCCTCCAGCACACTGTCCTCTGTGTATGTGCTCCCTAAGGGCTGGGGAAGGCCAAGCCAGCACCCCCATACCTCCCTCTCCAGCCCTGCCCGTGCCCGACACAGATAGAACCCCAGGAGTATTAAAACAAGAGACACCCCATCAACCCAGCTGTTCAGTGTCCACGGGGTTCACCTGGACCCTCTCCTCCGTTTGAACCCTTCCTGCCTTTCTGTCCTATGAGACCCTTGGCCCCGTTTCTCAGCCACATTTCTACATTCCATTCCTTGTTCTTCTGGAAGGAGGTCACCTACATGGAGGGGCACGGGCAGATTCACACACAGGGTACACTCAAGGCACAGTAGCCAGTGTCCATGTTGATGAGGGGGCAGATGTGCTCACAGGGAGATGCCTGAAATCCTAATACTGAACCTCAGGCTTCCTGTCCCAACCACCCTGGACCACAATCCTCGGGATAGGGAGAGACAGACAGACCAGAGGTTGGGGGCAAGGGACTTGGTTTAGAAATGACACTCAAAGCCTGGCAGCTGCCAAGCTCTGTCCGGGGGGAATCCCAAGAGGCCCCACCTGAGGCACCTGTCTCCTGTGGGTGTCCCAAGTCAGCGTAAATGGCAGGGGAGGGGGCTGGGCCAGCCCAAGCCCAACACGTACAATCACCACTCTGACAAGCACTTCCTCCCATGCCAGCTCACGGGGCTGGCATCCACGGTCAGCTGCCAGGCACCTGCTGCCGGAGAGAAAAGGCCCATCACTCCAGCCTCCGTGGAGGCATGAGCCAGCTCGGGTTCCAGAGAGGCATGCAAGTTGCAGCAGAGCCCCCTTCCCCGGATGTGGGTGAGCGGCAGCGGTCCATCCCGGCCTCCTGCCCCGCCGTCCTGTGTCTGGCCGCTGTGGGCTGAGTCTGCCTCCAGGATTTGCTCTTGGAGCCATGTCTCCTGGGGACCATCTGTCTGCCACTCACCCTCTCGGGCTGCACTTCCTGGACAGCCAGGGGCCAGGCTGCTTCTGCGTGTGGGGCTAAGGGAGGTTCTGCAAGGACAAGAGGGCAGGGAGGGCTTGACCAAGAGGAGAGGCCGGCTTGATGGAGATAATTGGGCCTCCTGTATCCTGTATCAATCCATCATGTTTATAGTCTTCCCTCCAGACAGGAGACAATGAGGAAATGACAAAAGCCAATAAGGCCAATAAATGAGGGGTAATGGAATAATCAGTATGTGCAGCCCTGAGCCCCAGAGCCAGGAGCAGGCCGAGCCCCTCCACTCCCCTCCCCACCCCCCACCGCTGGTCTCTGTCCTGACTTCAGCCACAGGCCCCCAAGGGACAGGCAAAACCAGTCAACAGCCTCCACGGGGGTGTCCGGCTGGAGATCCAGCTACTCGGTTCCAGCTGGCGTCCTCCCCGCCTCCTCTCTCTCTCTCTCTCACCCCACATCCAATCCCAGGAAATCCTGTTGGCTCTGCCTTCAGAATGCATCCCAAGCCTGACCACTTCTCAACACCTGCACGGCTGCCATTGCTGGTCTGAGCCACCATGGCCTCGCCTGGAATCTCCCAAAGGACTCCTGCTTGGTCCTGGGTCCAGACCATTCTCAACACAGCAGCCAGTGGGGTCTATCAAAAGTCATGCTGTTGGCTCAGGCTGCTGCTTCACACAGAACCCCAGTGGCCCCCAGCTCACTCAGAGAACAGACTTAATGTTTTCTATCAACTAGTCATGAATTTAGTGACATATCCAGTTCCTCTCTTTTTTACTTTTTTTTTTTTTTTTTTTTGAGGGATCTTCACTCTCTGCTTGAATTGTTTATAAAACGAAATAGGGGCTGAGGTCTGACAGCACTGCCATTTCACTGTTGAGGAGACCTGGATACCCTGCAGGGTCCAGGCTACCAAAAGGCGTTGATGTTGTTTAGTCACTAAGTCAGGTCCAACTCTTTGCAACCCCATGGACTGTAGCCCACCAGTTCCTCTGTCCCTGGGATTTCCCAGGCAAGAATACTGGAGTGGGTTGCCATTTCCTTCTCCAGAGAATCTTCCCAATCCAGGGATTGAACCCACGTAACCCACGTCTCCTTCATTGCCGGCAGATTCTCTACCGCTGAGCCACTTGGGAAGCCCACCCGAAGGCAGTACCATTCCTCAAAGACATGGAGAGCTGAAGGGGTGAATCCACTTTGACTCTTCTCTAGGGGACAGTTCTGTGGATAAATAATCACAGTCTCCAGTCAAGAGCACAAGCCCAGTTCAGCACCTCCCAAAAGTGGCCTCACTCCACCCTGAAGCCAGCCTTCCCCCCATGAAACACAGGGGAGCCCTGCCACCACCACTGACTTCTGCTTCCCCAATCATTTCATTTCAGAAGCCCCTGGCCCAGGGCCTTTACTGTGGCCACTCCACCCCACTGCAGCCTCCTTCCCTTCCCGTCTCAGGAAGCAGCAGGTGGATACTGGGTCCTTCTGTGACCTGATGCAGTTCCGCCAGAGGCCAGCTTTGCATACCTCGGATTTCAGAGAGAGGAAGCCTTGGATCTTGTCTCAAAACAGTTAACTAACTTCAAGTGGGGGACTGGGGAGACTCACTCACCCGACGTTTGCATAACTAACAAAGCCAGCCAAGTGGCCTTCACTGGACTCCAGGTACTTTCTTTCTACCTGCTCCCTGTGGACATGGCGAGTGGGCTGTGCTAGGCGTATAACCATTTCTGCTGGTCCCCAGAGCCTGGCGGAGGCTTATCTGGAGAGCAGACCTCCAATAGCACCCCAGCCTTAACCTCAGCACAGTTTGTGTGCTTTTCGTGCAGGAAGAAGGAACGTTTCCAGGTGGAAATCTTCCAAATGTGTCTTCCCCAATCACCCTGTCACCAGATTGTTCTCAGCAAAAACTTTCTTGTAAATTATCTTTGCCTTTGACTGTTCACACACAAAGGTCGCACAGTTGCCTGCCTCTGGTATCACACACGTAGCTGGGGAGCTGGTTTCAGAGGTTCCCACAGCTGGAATCTCCAGAGGAATTCTGACTAAGAAAGAGGACATGAGGTCATGATGAAGAGGGAGAGAAGGACAGAGAAGGCGGGGAGGACTCAGACAGCCAGAAAGGGGAGGGACCCTATCCAGCCCACCTTGCCCCTCCCATCTCCAAGCTGCTGTTTCTTTGCGGTTGCTCACACCACCGCATCCAAATGAACAGACAATAAAATGCTCAACTAGAAACAATAATACACTGGTATCAATGAGCTCATGTAGCACCCGAGTCTTGCTTTCTAAATACTATTCTGGGGACTTCCCTGGTGGTCCAGAGGCTCAGACTCTGAACTCCCGATGCAGGGGGCCTGGGTTTGATCCCTGGTCATGGAACTAGGTCCCACATGACCCAACTAAGAGTGCACATGCTGCAACTAAGACCCAGCACAGCCACATAAACAAATATTGTTTACAAAGATTACAAATACCATTCCATTCAAAGGAAAGAGGATTCCTTGGTGAAACAGCTGATTCACTGTTAGAGTAGAGAAAAAATACAAGATGAGCCCTGGACCATCCTGGAAAGTAAGAGAGTTCTTAGGCTGATAGATACACATCAAAACACACAGGAGGCAGTTTGGATGGTCCAGTTAGTAAGGGAGTAACAAATCATCAGTGGATGAAAATTAAGGTAAAAGTTTGAAGAGCAACATAGTCTCAAAGTATCCTCCAACCATTGCTTTTTATAGCTTTCTTAATTTAACAGTGGGGAGGGGGAATTTGGTGCTCACCTCCTAAACCACTGATCGAAGACAACATTTCTAACAAATGAGAAAATGTACATTGCATGGCTCCCCATGTGATTCTCAGAGAGACACATCATAACCTATGTGGTAATCTTACCGAAAACGCATAACCTGAAAGTAATCACGAGGAAACAGCAAACAGCATTTGAGCAACAGCATTCTACAGAATAACTGGCCTAAACTCTTCAGAAATGTCAGGTTCAAGTAACACAAGGAAAGGCTGAAGAATTCTTCCAGATTAAAGGAGATCAAAGGGACATGGCAGCTAAATGCAACAGGTGACTCCGGAAAAGGAAAAAAATAAACAAATAGAAGATAGGATTGAGACAATGAACGAAATTTGAATATAGCCTAAGGATTAAATAACACATTTTCTAGTTTTGTTAACTGTGTTGCAGTTTTGCAAAAGAATATCCTTATCCTCATCAATATACTCTCAAGTATTTAGGAGTAAAAAGGCATCATGTCTTCAACTTACTCTCAAGTGATTCAGAGAAAGAAATGTGTGTACTGCGCATAGTATATTACAATATAGAATACATACTGTATATATAGAATATATACAGTATAAATATACACTATTTATAGTATATTATATACCTAATATATTGTATATGTAGTATATACATATATTGTATAAAATATATTAAATATACTATATATAATACATTATATATACACATATATAATACAGTATACTAGACACGTATATGTAGAGAGAATTATAAAATAAATGAGCAAAACATAAATAACTGGTGACTCAGCATAAAGGATATAAGTGAAATTAAAGTAAAATTTACGCAAATAATAATGGCCAAAACCCCATGGTGCGTGCTGTGTGCCAGGCCTTGTCCAAATACTTTGTAACTCACTTGATATTTGCAAGAGTCCTACAATGTATGCGGTACTAACATCCCTGTTGTCATGGAGATGGGGAAACTGAGGCCCAGACCAGTTAGGATGGCAGAGCTGGGATGTGACGCCAGGCACCCTTAGACCGTGGGCCTGAAGATGCACAAGCTGTGCAGAGGCTGAAAACGGAACCCAGGGACGAAGCACAGAGGACCCCACACTCTTGTGCCTGAATGCACATGGACGGGCTGCCCGATGCAGCGGGCCGCAGCCTGAGAATCAAAACAACCTCCAGCTCTGAACATATCAGCAAGACTCTGAAAAAGCAGGAAGAAGCTCCGAGTTGAGTGCCTTAGGCGTGGGGGACAAAGACCCGCTTTCCCAGAGGGTCCGCGCAGCCTCTAGCCCAGACGGTTGGCCTTTCCATTCCCCATCCAGAGAGCTCCAAGCTCTGGTTCTCTTCCTCCTTGACCCCCGGCCCACCACCCGGAAGTGAAGGGTTTCTGGCCTTGGCCTGCTGGCGATGATCACTGCCTGGGGCCATGGAGGAAAGGAGGAGGCCCCTTTGGAACGCTGGCCCCGAAGTCAGAGCTGGTAGGGGGTGGGGGATGACTGAGAGCTGGTGGCCACGCGCACTGCAGGAGATGGGGGGTGGGGATGAGGTCACTGCAGGAGCAGCTGGGCAGGGGCGGCCGTCCTCCTGGGCTTTCTGCCAGAAAGGACGGAGGGAGGTCTGCTCCCCGCACCCAGCAGGCGGGGCCTCGCTGCCCAGGACAGTCTCCAGGCAGGGGCGGGAGGGGCTGCCCGGGCCTGTCCAGCCCGCCAGGGAGGAGGGGAGGGGGAGGAGGCCGCTGCCGTCCAGGCTCAGCGGTGGATGGACCCCCCATCCCCTCCCCGCTGAAGGGCCTGTCACATGGCTGCCGCGGCTCACACCCGCTTATCGGCGCCCGGGTGTGGAGAGGGTGTCGCGGACGGGAGATAGCGCTGGGACAGAGCTGTCCGCACCGGCCTGCTCTGCCTCCCTCATTCGCACCTCCTCTGAGGCCCCCCAGCCCGTGCATCCCCGGGGCCTCCAGGCTGCCCCCACCCGCCTCCCCGCAAGCCCCCTCTGCAGGCTGCCTTTGAGAAGCAGAGCCCTGCCCTGGACAGTCAGAACACTGGCCGCCGAGCGACCCTGGAGGGTTTCTGGTCCTCGTTACACCTAGGGGACCAGGCAGATCTCACTCACCTGAAATCATACTGCAAGCAGGCAAAGGAGCAGAGCTAGGTTCTGACTCTGGACCAGGGCAGGTGAGGGTTCGAGCCCCTGCCTGGGACCCTGGAGGCAGGGTCCTGGGGCCACAGTGAAGGAGCAGTGAGGGGCACGCTTGTCCCTGAACCAGGCCGTTCAAGTTTCAGCCTCATATGGGGAGTGAGGACACAGACACGCCATACTGTCCTGGACTCCACTGACCTTGGAGAAGATCCCAGCCTGTGTCTGAATGGCAACGATGACGAGAGGTTGAAGGCCGCCTCCGCAGTGTGGGGCTGGGGCTGGGGGATGCAGAGACGTGAGCGGGGACCCACTGCCCAGAAATCAGGAGGCCGGGGTAGAAGTCAGGGGCCCATCATGAAAGGTGGTGGGAGTGAAAACCTGTGTCCTACCTGATGGCCTTCCCTGGTGGCTCAGATGTTAAAGAACCTGCCTGCAATGTGGGAGATCTAGGTTTAATCCCTGGATGGGAAGATTCCCCTGGAGAAGGGAAAGGCTATCTACACAAGTTTTCTTGCCTGGAGAATCCTCATGGACAGAGAAGTCTGGTGGGCTACAGTCCATGGGGTCACAAAGAGTCGGACACGACTGGGTGACTTTCACTTCACCTCATGGGCTAAGGTGGGCCCCTGACTGGGCCAAGGTCTTGCAGGTATGGGGAAGGCCTGGCAAATTCAAGGGCCCTGTCTGCCACTGTCCCTACCCCCACAGCCTTAGGAGACATTTGTGCAGAAAGGAGCCCTGGCATCAGCAGAGGGAGGGTGGTCCATCTTGTGCCTTTCAAGGAACTGAGGCTGGGGGAGGGAGAGGTTGGAAATAATCCCAAGATCCTGGCTGGGAGCAGGGGAGAGGGCAGGGCTCCACACTTGCACACAGCTGGAAGACCTAAATTAACTCAGCTTCTCCCTGGGCCAAACACACAAAAACCCTGCTCAGCACACTCCCACTGGCACCCCCTTGCTCCCGTGCTCCCACTGGGAAAGGCAGCTTCAGGACCAGACCTGGCGGAGCCTGATGAAGAGTGAGCAGGGAGAGCGCCCTGAGAGCTGCAGTGGCCGGAAGCAGTGCTGGGCACCCAGACATCCCAGACACAGGGCCCTGCTCTGCTCCGCACACAGCAGCCTGCCCACCGGCATACAGCCTGGGCCCTGGCTGGAGCCTAAAGGCCAACGCACATGCTTTGCTGTCCCCTCTGAGAAGCCTTTGTCATGGCCGGTCTCATGGTCAGCTGGTCGAACTGGTTCCTGCAGAGGGATTGGCCCACCAGCCAGGTCCTAGTCCCCAGCCTTCCTGGGTTCCCTCCCAGGGACAGGGAACACGCCGGGAATCAAGCAGGATAACTTGCTGGTAACTCCACAACAAGTCCTGGGCACGTGCTATTTACAGAACCCTCTAGAGGCCCCAGAAAAGAGCCACCTCCACAATCTGCCTGCCTCCAGGAAGTTAAGAGGCCTTGGAGAGCTAAGGCAAGTCAATGATGAATGACTGGATTATGAAGCAAAGTAAAATAACTGCAACGGCCTTAGGGAAAGGGAAAGTGAAGTCGCTCAGTCGTGTCCGACTCTGCGACCCCGCGGACTGTAGCCTACCAGGCTTCTCTGTCCATGGGATTCTCCAGGCAAGAATACTGGAGTGGGTTACCATTTCCTTCTCCAGGGAATCTTCCCAACCCAGGGATCGAACCCAGGTCTCCTGCATTGGAGGCAGATGCTGGCCTTATGGGGTGGAGGTCAAATGTTAGATGGGGGGGAAGACGGTTGGGCAGCCAAGTGTGCCTCCCTGTGTCCAAAGCACTGACCCAGCTATGCTGTGTGCACCCAGAGGTGAGAGGGCCACCTCCCTGTTTCAGAGTGCGAGTGTGTGTGCTAAGTCGCTTCAGTCGTGTCTGACTGTTTGCAACCCTATGGACTGTAGCCCACAGGCTCCTCTGTCCATGGGATTCTCCAGTCAAGAATCAAGAATACTGGAATGGGTTGCCATTTCCTTCTCTAGGGAATCTTCTCGACCCAGGAATCGAACCCACATCTCTTATGTCTCCTGCACTGGCAGGCAGAATCTTTACTACTAGCAGCAAATTATCATTAATACCTATTTTTGCATTGTGCAGTCATTTGAGTTAAATTTTGTTTTCTTAAGATATAGAAGAGAAATGAACAGAAGTTCTGAAAATATCAGAGCCCATTATTATCACATGAAACTTGCTGGGTGAGTGTGTGAAGGAGGTTGCTGTGTAAAATGAAATTTTTACCAAAAGGACCCTCCTTGGCTCTGTCTGCTTCAATGTTTTCAAGGGACACACTGAAGGCTTGTTTATCCAATCTGCGGTCTTAGAGCTGGGAGACAGAGCTAACATGTCAGATGCCCAAGTCAGGATCATAAAGAATGAGAACTCACCTGAAGATGGGCAGGAACTATAAGAAAATAGAATCTTAACAGTTGGGCATATATATGTATAATGCCACATTTGTGTTCCAAAAATTGACTATGTAAGCACACGACGGGAAGTGATGTGACGGTAGACCATGTGGAAAAGACACGAAGCTGCCAGTTACAGTGAGTTCCACATGAACCAGTGGTATTGTGAGAAAAGGAGGGTGTCAGTCCCCCAACTTGATTCAGCATTGCTATCACCTCACCCTGAAATCTTTCCCCAGATGTGGCTGCCCACCGGGAGGGCATGTGAAATAATGCTGAAGGGTCTGAAATCCATGAATCCCCATGAGATGCACAGATGTCTCTAGGAGCTCCTCATCTCTAAAGGGCTATCAGGTGACAGTGGGTACCCACCAGGTCTGTGCAGCCCAGAACAGCCGTTAGGGTCTGTCACTGATAGGCAGAGTTACAAGGAAGGTTTTGTCTTAATGTTATGAAGCTCTTCTACAAAGAAAATTGGACACCTGGGGGCCCAAAGGCATAGGAGAAAGTTCTTCCTTGATATTCACAAAATGAAAGTCGCTCAGTCGTGTCCAGCTCTTTGCAACCCCATGGACTATCAGATCAGATCTGTCGCTCAGTCATGTCCGACTCTTTGCGACCCCATGAATCACAGCACGCCAGGCCTCCCTGTCCATCACCAACTCCCAGAGTCACTGAGACTCACGTCCATCGAGTCAGTGATGCCATCCAGCCATCTCATCCTCTGTCATCCCCTTCTCCTCCTGCCCCCAATCCCTCCCAGCATCAGAGTCTTTTCCAATGAGTCAACTCTTCGCATGAGGTGGCCAAAGTACTGGAGTTTCAGCTTTAGCATCATTCCTTCCAAAGAAATCCCAGGGCTGATGTCCTTCAGAATGGACTGGTTGGATCTCCTTGCAGTCCAAGGGACTCTCAAGAGTCTTCTCCAACACCACAGTTCAAAAGCATCAATTCTTCGGCGCTCAGCCTTCTTCACAGTCCAACTCTCACATCCATACATGACCACAGGAAAAACCATAGCCTTGACTAGACGAACCTTTGTTGGCAAAGTAATGTCTCTGCTTTTGAATATGCTATCTAGGTTGGTCATAACTTTCCTTCCAAGGAGTAAGCGTCTTAATTTCATGGCTGCAGTCACCATCTGTAGTGATTTTGGAGCCCAGAAAAATAAAGTCTGACACTGTTTCCCCTGTTTCCCCATCTATTTCCCATGAAGTGGTGGGACCGGATGCCATGATCTTAGTTTTCTGAATGTTGAGCTTTAAACCAACTTTTTCACTCTCCACTTTCACTTTCATCAAGAGGCTTTTTAGTTCCTCTTCACTTTCTGCCATAAGGGTGGTGTCATCTGCATATCTGAGGTTATTGATATTTCTCCCGGCAATCTTGATTCCAGCTTGTGCTTCTTCCAGTCCAGGGTTTCTCATGATGTACTCTGCATATAAGTTAAATAAACAGGGTGACAATATACAGCCTTGATGAACTCCTTCCATGGAATTCTCCAGGCCTGAATACTGGAGTGGGTAGCCTTTCTCTTCTCCACAGGATCTTCCCAACCCAGAGATGGAACCTAGGTTTCCCATATCGCAGGCAGATTCTTTATCAGCTGGGCTACCAGGGAAGCCCAAGAATACTAGAATGGGTAGCCTATCCCTTCTCCAGGGGGTCTTCCTGACCCAGAGATCGAACCATGGTCTCCTGCATTGCAGGTGGATTTTTCACCAGCTGAGCTACCAGGATGCTCACAAGGTCAAGCTCAAAGACCTCCTGCTTGCCAGAACACTCCTGTGTAGGGGCCATGTGCATAATGGGAGGGTGGGAGTAAAGGAGGGCCCAGTCTGGTTCCAAACCCTGGATGCTCATCAGGATCACCAGTGTTGCTTGTTCACAGAATAGATTTGAGCTTCACATGCATGCGTGCACCGAGGTGAGCGGGCCACCTCCCTGTTTCAGAGTGCAAGTGTGTGTGCTAGGTCGCTTCAGTTGTGTCCGACTCTTTGCGACCCTATGGACTATAGCCCACCAGGCTCCTCTGTCCATGGACTTCTCCAGGCAAGAACATTGGAGTGGGTCGCTGTGCCCTCCTCCAGGGGATCTTCCTGACCTAGGTATCAAATCCAGGTCTCCTGCATTGCAGGCAGATTCTTTACCACTGAGCCACCAGGGAAGACCTTTAGATACTGAATCAAAATCTTCTTCAAGTATGGATTTGGAGAATTTACTATATTTTTTGAAGCTCACTAGGTGGACTATTCAAGATTGGGAGATTAGACATAACAACAAAATATATGAACCTTGATTGAAATTGATGCTTCAAAGAGTATAAAAAATATTTTGGGAACATGCAGGAAAATCTCTCATTGAGATTGTTATTAGATGATATTGAGTTCTTGATAATGTTCTTAGAGGGGATAATACTTATTTTGGGTATAGGGGCTTTTTTTCCCTGGGTAATTCAGGCTGAAGTATTAAAAAGTGAAGTGCTGTGCATTATTCACAATAACCAAGGCATGGAAGCAACTTACATGTCCATCGACAGAGGAATGGATAAAGAAGATGCGGTGCATATATCCAATGGAATATTATCCAGCCATAGCAAAGAGTGAAACCACGCCACTCACAGCAACATGGATGTCATTAGAGATTATCATACTAAGTGAGGCCAAGAGAAAGACGAATACCATATGATATTATTTACATGTGGCAGCTAAAATATGACACAAATGAACCTGTGAAAAAGAAACAGACTCACGGATGGAGTACAGACTTGTGGTTTCCCAGGAAGAGGGTTTTGAGGGAGGGATCGAGTGGGACGTTAGACTTAGCAGATGTAAGCTTTTATATAGACAGTGGATAAACAAGGCCCTACTGTATAGCACAGAAAGCTATACGCAATGTCCTATGAAAAGCCATACCAGAAAAGAATATTTAAAAAGGATGTGTGTGTGTATATATATATATATATATAGACTTCCCTGGTGGCTCAGACGGTAAAGCATCTGTCTACAATGAGGGAGACCCAGGTTCAATCCCTGGGTCAGGAAGATCCCCTGGAGAAGGAAATGGCAACCCACTCCAGTATTCTTGCCTGGAAAATCCCATGGACGGAGGAGCCTGGTGGGCTACAGTCCACCGGGTTGCGAAGAGTCGGACACGACTGAGCGACTTTACTTTCACTTTTCATACATATATAACTGAATCACTTTGCCGTACAGCAGAAATTAACACATTATAAATCAACTATACTTCAATTAAAAAATAAAAAACAACAACAAAAGTGAAGTGCTATGTCTACAACTTACTTTTTTTTAGACAATGAGTTAATTTTAGGTAGTTCAAGAAAAGAAGAACACAAAGGAGATGCAATATTGAGGGAGAGGGCTTTCAATGCACTTTCGACTTTTCCAAAGGCTTGAAATTATTCAATATAAAACTGGGAGGAAAAGTTAAGCCTCCTGGGCTACTCTGATGTGAGCCAAACACGAGGCGCACTGGACAACAGGGTCCCTCCATCCCACCCAGCCTGCTGACTGAGGCTCCGTGTTGGGGCCGGGTCCCAGCAGTGTGGTATTACCTCAGTGACCCCTAGAGGTACTGTGCGCTCAGGGTAGACTGGCCCTTGGCCAAACTGTCAAGTTCATGAGCACAGAAGAAAAGCCCATCCAACTACCCCATCTCCTCTGCCCCAAATTATAGAGTGCAGGGCATCTGATCAGCCCTCTGACCTAAGGGTCGGTCCCTGGATGCCTATGGCATCCCGTGATAGGTTGTCTCCATGACAACATCCAGCACAGCAGGCGGATGGAGGCTGGAGGCAGGCAAGAGCAGGAGCTCCACAGCCGATACGAGGCCACCCCTCACCAGCTCCACCAGAATGAATCAGAGGTTCGAGGAGGAGACCAGGGGCCCATGAAGGGGAAGGGCAGACAAGGTGGACGGGGGCGTGAGCAGGCAACACAACAGCAGGCCCTGGGTGGGGACGGGCGCTGCGGGAAATTCGAGGTGCGCCATGCTGACACCAGTGACAGGGGCTCAGGAGGATGAGGCCAGGGAGCCCGCGGGCACTCACGGCCACCCCTAGAGCAGGGCTGCAGGCTGCACCCGGCCCCGCAGGAAGCCGCTCCCTCCAGATCACACTCTGCCTCTCCTGCTGGGCTCCAGTCTAAGTCCTGAAGGACGGACGGAGGCTTCTAGTTGGAAGACCGAGGCCCGAGGCCAGAAGCCCTGGCAGGGGTTTAAGGGGCTCGCATGCCCATCCTACCGTGGCCACTTGTGTGAGGTCCCCGTCCCACACGATACTGGCGACACAGTCTCAGCGCACAGACCAGAGAGCCTGAAGCCTCGAAATAAAGATGTCACTGTGAGTGGAGAGAGTAGGGAGCCCCTCACCCCCAGGGGTACTCTCAGCAGCAGAGCCCCCAGCCTGGTCCTTCTGCCCGGCAGCACCAGGGGCTCCCCGGGTGTATCGGGGCAGAAGGCAGAGTCCCAGGTACAGGAGCCCAAAAACACGCAGGACCGAGGAGGGCTGGACGGGGATCAGCTCAGGGCAGTAGTGAGGTGGATATGCCTGGCCTAGGGCTCTGCTGCGTCTGAGCCCCAGTTCTCAGATGTCCCACGGCGGGAGGCAGAAGTGATCTGATTCAGAGGAACGTCCTGAGCTCTATGTAGTGCTTACACTGGAAAGTCTGTCTTGGTGTTAGCTCAGTTGTGTCCAACTCTTTGTGACTCCATGGACCATAGTTCATCAGGCTCCTCCGTCCATGGGATTCTCCAGGCAAGAATACTGGAGTGGGTTGCCATTTCCTACTCCAGGGGATCTTCCTGACCCAGGGATTGAACCTGGGTCTCCTACATTGCAGGCAGATTCTTTACCCTCTGACCATTAACGGAAGTGCTGAGATAAAAATTCAAGCATCACCTGTCATACACCAACAAAACTTTTACATATAAAAATGAGGATTGGGAGACTGCATTTTTTAAAATTATACGTAGTTATCTCTATTTTTCACAATGACCAGGTAGCATTTTTACAGGAACTAAAAATATGTTAAGAGCCTTTACTGACTTCCCTGGTGGCCCAGTGGTTAAGAAGTTGCCTTCCAAGGCAGCGAGTGTGTGTTCAATCCCTGGTTGGGAGCTAAGATTCCACATGCCTCGTGGCCAAAACACTAAAACAGAAACAATATTCTAACAAATTCAATAAAGACTTTAAAAATGGTCCACATTAGAAAAAAAAATCTTTTAAAAAGGACTGTAATTTACTGATCTAAAAATCAAGCTTCTCAACCATCCAGGTGGAGATGCGGGAGTGGAAACAGTACGGGGATAACCACACATTTGCTGGAAATTCAGGTCAGGCAACGGCAGACGGGGGCTTGCCTCCAAAGATGGGCGGTAAGACCTCCCCCCAGAGCCACCCTCGGGCTCCTGGAGAAACACCCAGACCCCTCTGTCCCCTCTCCAACAAGGACAGAAAGTAACAGGTGCTTTTCTGGGGGTGGGGGGTTTGGTCACAGTGACATTTTGGCTGTTTCTCCCTGAGAAGAAAAAAGCCTGGCACAAGCTAATGGGGAACGGTGTGATGAAGAGGCCATTATAATCAGGCTGCGGTGTTCTGACCCCACCAGCTTCCTTCTTTTTTAACGACTGGCAGAATCAGGCCAGTCATTACCATCTTAACTTTATCTCAAGCCCTGGCATTTCTGTTAGAGACAAACACAAAACCCCATGAAGACTGTTCTGGTAATACCACTTGGAACAGCAGCGTGACGGGACACAGACAAGTCCCTAACCCTACGTCCTACTTTAAGACATTTTTACTTCCTACCCTGATGACAGCCCATGAAAGGGTTCCACGTAAACCCAAACTAGAGACTTGGCTCAGAAACACAGCCACTGCTTCCCTCGGAGCTAACAGTTTTGGGGTCTTTGGCCCAACCAGCCATCCTATGCCATCCAGGTAGACAGACAGGCCCAAGGTGAGGGCTGGTGACTCTGCGGGCACAGACCCTTCTTAGGTTCCTCAACCTCTGGAACAAAAGGCCCACCTGGAAAGCAAGCGACACGCATGGACTGGGCACCAGCCAGTCACTAGAAGAGCCACATTTCTGAAGGCAAGTAAGGACTCTGATCAACCCCAGAAAGCACTGACCTCTCACCTTCAATGACTGTTTCTTATTTTTAATTTACTTGTGCCGCACTGGGTCTTTGCTGCCGTGCGGGCTGTCTCTAGCTGGAGCGTGGGGGCTACCCTCCAGCGGCGGTGCGCAGGCTTCTCATTGCGGCGGCTTCTCTCGCTGTGGAGCGCGGGCTCCAGGGGCACAGGCTCAGTAGCTGCAGCACGCAGGCTCAATAGTTGTGGCTCACAGGCTTAGTTGCTCCTAGGTCTGCGGAATCCTCCTGGACCAGGGATCGAATCCACGTCCCCTTCACTGGCAGGCAGATTCTTAACCACTGGACCACCAGGAAAGTCCCCCTGTGACTGTTTCTTCCCAAAGAACTAAGGAGGGTTCAAGTCAGAGGACATTCAAGTCTCTTTGGCTGGACGGCAGACAAGAAACCAGACGCCCTCACCAAGCGGGCCCCAGGCTCACAGACGCCCACGGAAGAATGTCTTTCTAAGCCAAAAGCCTCTGTGTCAGAGACGACTTCAACATACCCCATGTCGGGTGCCTCTTTCCTCGTGGATTACTTCTTTGAGAAGATGAACTTTGGGCAAAACAGTTAAGCTCTCCAAGCCTCAGCTTCCTCATGGGTAAGATGAGGACAGTGCCGTTTCCCTCAGAGGGTAGTTGAGGATAATACGTGGAAAGCAATGAGCTTTGTATACACGACCCACTAAGTGAGCAGAAAATGCAGGTGCTGGGGGCTTCTACATGGCAGAAGAGGAGAAACAGCGGGTCCACAAGAGGAGCAACGAGAAAGAAATACACAACACGTGGTCAGGATAATGCATAGAGGCGTTAGACCAACTCAAGTCCTAATTACAGAAAACACAATATTGGGTTCCAAGAAGGCTGAGTAAATACATGATTTGGAGAAAGAAAACATAACACCTTCCTGCACGATAAGGGACATGCATCCCAACAGATTTAAATTCACCTGCCAAAGGTGATAAGAAACCAAAACACAGATTCCCAGAGAAGATGAGCATTAACACATGGAATTCTCATTGTTTTTAAAGTAAGGTCACCCCAAAGAGAAGGGGTCCCATCCTCTGCTCTGTTTGTAGGACAAAGGAATGCCAGGAGTGAGTCCTGGGTTGGTTTTGTTTTGGTTTTTGCCACACTACGAGGCGTGTGGGTTCCATGATCAGGGATTGAACCTGTGCCCCCGACACTGGAAGCATAGAGTCTTAACCACTGGGCTGCCAGGTAAGTCCCCTGGGTTTTTTAAGAAAAGCCAGGGCCTTCTCTTTGTCTCACAATCAGAACTTCTGGTGCTCTAAACATTCAAAGGTCAGAACCGCCAGCTTGGGAACTCCCATCACTAGAAATAAAAATACGGCCTCAGTTTATCAAATTCACTAGGGAGCTAAACAGCCTTTCAAGAAGCAGCCAGACAGACCACATCAGGATCGCTATCTCCAGTGTCACCTAGACAGTGGCTCATTTTTAAAATTACATTAGGTAAATGTAAACGCCGTCTGCTCAGAGCTCTGCACACTCGCGTCTGCCATCAAACACACAACTCCTGAATGTGTCATCAAATCTAACACTTTGGAAAGGTCTCCACACAACAAAGCAGCCAGAGCTGGAGACAAGGCTGTAATAATGAAGTAACACTGTTAGGAAACCTGTTCAGATTTCCTTCCAGTTGGCCTAAGAGCCATTATCTGTTTTCTGCAAAAGAAAAAGTGAGCATCCGTTTCCTTAATGGCCTCCAATAAAATGACGTGATCCCACAACAGCATGCTGTGCTGGCCCTGGTCCTCCCAGGCCCGCCCGCCCTCTAAGAGGCCTCCCTTCCAGACCCCAACCGCCAGCTTGGGCAGGCCCCGCCGGGAGCCCAGATAAGACAGAGGGACCAGAGCCGGAGAGGATTCGCTTCTGCCTTCCCCAGCTCCTACCCACACGGCACAGCCCAACGACTCAGGCCACCTGCTGCCTAGCACCCAAGGAGGCCCCGCCACCATGACCCACCACAGGGGTGCGGGTAAGACCCACCCAGAGGAGTGATCTCTAACTAGCTGTCCTGGAAGTTAGTGCAAGCGGTTGGTCAGGGTGCGGTTTAGAGTAAGGTTCACGGAACTGCACGGCCTACGTGACCCCCTCCAACAAGTCATATACGCGTGCTCCTCACAGACCAAAAAACACACCGAAGTGAACCCGATGGGGTGCACAACGAGCGCACAGATCACCAAGAGATGTTCACTCAAGAATGCAACTCAGAGGCGCTGTGCCCGGCACGCTGGAAATACTAAAGGAATAAGGCTGAAAGTAAATACAGCTCGCGCTGCTCTCAGAAGCGTCCCATGGCGGGCAGAAGTCAACACCCACAGTTTTCACTGCAGGTAGAATGTGGTGAGGTGTCAATAAGAGCATCAATGCCTGCGCTGAGGGCGTGGGTGCAGAGGAAGTCAGGAACCAGAACCGAGGGCAGGGCAGCAGCTGCGCCAGGGTTTACAGCTCGGGGGCGGGCGGTGGGGAGCGGGTAGCAGGGAGAAGTTTAAATGGGCTTCAGGTGTTCCAGGCATTAACTAGCTGGGAGCCAACAGTTAGGCAAATCCTTGGTGCCACCTGGTGGACATCCTCTGTCACTGAGGCACAAACCTCTGACTCCCATTCTATTCTAGAAGCCCTTGAGACCAGCCACTTGAATATTTTCTCTCCTCATGGACTCTTCGTCTACAAATGACAATTCTCAAAAATAATTAATTGGTCATATCCATGTGTTGCCAAACAGGGCTTCTAATCAGGTTCATTAAATTCCACCCAAAAGTAAAGAAGCTTGACATCTCAAGATTCATTGCTTTACCTCATGGAAATGAACTATTTCTATTAGATTTTTTAAAACTGTTGACATAGCTAAAGGACCCCAATACTACTTGTTAGAAATCTCGTAGACATAGAAATTCCTACCAGGAATCACAAAGTGTGACTCTTCCACCCATGACCTTCTCACAATATTTCAATTAAGAGGGATAAAATACTATTCCCAGAAATAAAGAGAAAAATGAACACTTAGTCACTCACATCTTCTCTGATTCAGTCCTCTTTTTTCACAGGAAGTAAACATCTTTAATCTATCTAATGTAGGAACCAGTCCTACTTGGAAATTCAGAAAACTCTTTTTCCTCCTTGATTTTAAAACTTACAAAAAAACACCCTGAAATATTTTAGAGCTCTCTTTTCTGCAGATAACTCAATCTACATAACAAATTCTTCCCACTTTCAGGAAAACTGGAAGACTTTCAGAAAATGTTTCTAGAAAGTAGGGTACTGAAGCAGAATGGTTCACCAGATTGAAACCCCAGAGACCTGAGGCTTTGCACTAAGTTGCAAATCACAGCCACCAGTATCTTTTTTTTTCATTCATAAAACAGGTAATAACAATCCCCAAATCATCCCTCTCATAGAATAATTCTGAAGACACAAAGAGCCGTTAGTTAAAAAAAAAAACTTAGAAATCTGCAGGGCCTATGTGAAGAGCTATTTTTGTAGCAAATGTCATTCAAAAGACAGGAATGCAATTGCATTTGGTACAAAAGATAGTTCTGCAGAGGGACAGTTTCCTGTGGGAAAACACAGAATTAAGCAAGATGAGACCAGTTCAAGGTAGACAAAAGGGTTTCAGAAGAAAACAAGTTGGACACAAATGATGCCCTCAACAAAGGACCAAGGGCTTAACGTGAACCAAGTCTTTAGTATCAGTAAATCAGCAACAATCCTTTTCATATAATATTTAGGTATAAAAATACTTTACAAAGGAAATCCTTGCTGCTGTCAAATTACCAAAAACCACTGCACTCTTGTCAAAGCTGTAACGAAAACTGGAAATCAACCAGGAGTGACTAGAAAATACAATACATATAACAATCATAAATCTAGCACTCGCTCACAACCTGAAATCAGGTTTTGTACATGAGGGCCTGAGCTTGTTTCTTCCCACCCAAGAGACAGAGATGACAATTTGTCCCTTCATCTAACCCCCAGCTCCACACACATGTAGCTGGGCCTTCATGCTGATGCAGGGCCAGAGAGACTGGCCACAAGCGACACAGGCTGAGGCTAAAATAGGTAGCTGCAAGACTCAGTTAGGTATTTGGTTATGTTCCTCTAGCAAGACATAAAAAAAGACACTCCAAAAATAAAGCGATTGGACACATCAAGAGATGAAGCCCTTAAAATAAACTCATGCCAATCAAGTGAAAGAAAGAGACCGTGACGGTGTCCCACCTGAGGGACAAGAAGGGAGGGAGTCACAGGGGTGGGGAGTCAACAGGGGTGTGGCCGCCCCGTGTCCTACCCGTGAAGCCTCTACGGACACTCAAACCCTGGGAGACGGTCCTTCTCACACTGGGCACCCGCCCTGGGAGGGGGCGGGAGATGCCAAGCCAGTGAAACAAGCACATCTGCCCAGATGGTCACTTCTACTGAGTGATTTAGGAGGGGGGTAAGGAAATGTTTAACCAATAAAATAATGGATTTCAAGTGAAACAGATATGGAAATGAAGACTGTCTAAAGATAAAACAGGAGATTTCAAAAAAAAATTCCTGATCTCTTCGGCTGAAGCCTCAAGATCCCAGGAGGCATATTTTCCCTTTCTTCCCCCTCCTGGAATTAGTGGCAGTTTGGAAAATAACGCCGTAGAAGGAAAACACAGACAGGTAAGCACTTCTAATAGGACCACCACCCCCACTGCTGAGCCATCAAATATGAAGCTCACTTTCTTGCCAGGACAATTATAATCTGTGGGCTGGAATCTTCAGGTATGTTTCATTTGCCTGGATTCCATCTCTTCATGAAACAGGCACATGGCTGACCTAAGCTATAATAAAGGGGGTGATTGTGATCAGAGCTGTCAGATGACTCGCTTCTGATAAAATCACTGCCTCTCATCTTCCCGCGGGCTCATGTTCACTCTGGTCCTATGACGCTGCAGTTCTTTCCTACATATTCCAGCAGACATTTCTGGCTGGCTAGAAGGAACCCTCCTCTTGGCCCATTTTCTGCTCTTATTTTTGCACGCCAGCAACTGTCACTTGTAAGTGCTCTCCATCCACACCATGTTTTACCTCCTGGCCTTAAGTTTCTACATATGAAGAGCAGAACCATCACTTCACTGGAGATTTATGAGAGCTTAAAGAACAACGCTGTGAATGACAAGCAATTCTCATACAAGCAGAGAGACCCACATTTAGATTTCCCCCTTGACAATTACTAGCAATGTCACTTGAACAGGACCCCTCAAAACCTCAATTTCCTTCCTATAAAAGAAGAAAATCACTACCTGTTTGTAAGAGCTGTTTGCAAGGACGGACCGGGATAGCATGAACAAAGCTACATACATACTGGGAGGTATACAAGGCCCTTGATAAATCCCAGTTCATCTGCTCCACTTCCTCCAAAGTACATGCATATATGCTTAATTACCTAGATAGAAAAGTAAATAAATACCTTATTTTTATTAGCCACATTCTTCTAAAGTAAGGTTCAGAGTATAGTTGTAAACAAGAAGCAAATACTAAATGGACGGATTTAAGAAGACAAAACATGAGCACTTCTCAGGCTCTCTGAATTGCCACATGTAATTACATGCATCCCCTTGGAAACAGGAATTCATGATTCAAATACAAATTCATTCCTTGAGAGGAACAGACCCACCTTGGGTCTGCGATGCCATGTCCTCTTTGTCAGCATCACTAAAGGACACGATTTTACTAACAATGATTTCATTATGAATTGCTAGAAAATAACCTGAATTTTTAGCGGTGCATTCAGGGTTTCTAGCATCTGGTGCAAACCTTCCCCCCTTTTTTCAAAGCAACTTTTTATTGAAATATAGTTGACTTTTAATGTTGTATTCATTTCAGGTGTATGGCAAAGTCATTTAGTTTTATATATACACATATATATATTCCTTTTCAGATTATCTTCCATTATGGTTATCACAAAATACGTGATATAGCTCCGTGTGCCATACAGGAGGCCCTTATTGTTTATCCTCTTCTTTTATTTTCGCCTCCTTCCCTTTACAAGTGCTCTGAGCCAACTGTCCGTGGGGCTGCTTCTCAGCACACATCCTGCCTCCTCCCCTTGCCTGCCTTTGCCTCCCATGTCTATTTTCCTTAACCAAATTCACCCAAGTTTCTACATGTAGATGTTTGTACATATACATATAATATTTTTTACTCAACTAAATTGGCAAGCTCTAACACCTTTTTTCCAATTTAACTTATTAAAATAGCTTTTTATTTTGCTTTCATGCTAACAGATATGCTAAAGATTTTTAAATTCAAAATTCCACCTGAAGTCAAGTTTGATCTGAAAAATGTGGCCAAATCTAACAAAAGCTATATAGAAATTGTGAGTGAAAAATATAAATACGTATATAAAAGTTGATGTCCCTTTGATATGATTCTAAGAAAGATGAAAAACTACATACCCATAGTAGATATATATTCCTATCAACATTCAACTTTATGTCCTCATACATAACACACAGAGTTATCTGCTTCCTTTACAACCAACGTCTATAAATCTCCTTCTCAAAAAGCACAGGAATATTGAAGGTGGAGAAAAAAGGTCTTCTGAACAGTGAGCCACTAAAAGCAATAAAATTCACATACTGTGTTCCTGGGGGCTCTCTTCACTCACTATAAAAGGCTAAAAATAAATGTGGTGAACACACGTGACAAGCCATACGGCAGACCGAGTTCTCAAGAATCAACTTGTCCAGATCTTGGTTTCTAAACACCAATCCTAGTTAAAAGGAGCCAAGAGAAATGGCTGATTCCAGAGTTTGCAAAAGTTGAGTCTGGAACATCCTGTTATACCAGAAAGCAGGAAGTGCAGAGAAACGTAGCGGAGTCCTCAGCAATACTGCAGGAGTTCAGAGCTTCAGCAAAATCTGAGTACAAGTTATTAAGTAAAAGAATTTATAAAAGTTGTTGATTCAAAGAAATTGAGAGAGAGAGAGATGACTCCCACAAGGTGAAATAGAGGAAAGAAGGGAAAGGCAACCAAGAACATCGTTTGCAGCATGTCATTTATTCCTCCCATGTGACAAGTACTTAAAGATTTGTTGAATTAAAGATTTGCCAGTGTGAACATGAGCGTGGGCTCAGTCACCTCAGTCGCGTCCAACCCATGGACTGCAGCCCACCAGGCTCCTCTGTCCATGGGATTCTCCAGGCAAGAATACTGGAGTGGGCCGCCATGCCCTCCTCCAGGGGGTCTTCCCAACTCAGGGATCGAACCTGTGTCTCTTGTGTCTCCTGCATTGCAGGTGGATTCTTTGCCACTGAGCCACCAGGGAAGCCCAAACATGAATAGGTCCTATCAATTAATATAGATACGGAAAACTAACAATATAGGTTCAGAGGCTCAGCATGTGAAAGAAAAGACTGATAATGCTTTAAAATAAAAAAAGGACTGTTACTCAAAGTATACTCCTCAGGAAGCTTATCTTGACTGCCCTCACACATTCATCGTCCTGACACGAATTACGTGGAGAAGAGCGGACAGGTCTGTTTTGAAACTCTCTTCAAGGCTACTTGAACATGTCTGAATAGCATTCACTGATTGACTCTTCAGGAGAAGCAAGGTTAAGTCTTTTTAATGGTTAGTTTTATACATTCCAGTGTAATAAGAATTCTGGCATAGACAAGATGCACTGAAAGGTACAAATATACATGTTTTATTTTGAATTAATTGCAAATTTTAAATGTGTACGGCTGGCATAGAACACCTGCATACCGTTCACCCAGATTCACCAACTCTTAACACTTTGTCCAATCCACTTTATTGCTCTCTCTCTCTCTCTCTCTAAACCTTTTAAAAATAAGTCGTAAGATAACCTTCGGGATCTGTTTCCTAAGAGCAGAGACATTGACTTGTATAATCACAGTACCATGATCAAAATCAGGAAATTTAACACTGATAAAATATAATTATCTAATCTATAGACCTCAAATGTTACCAGTTGTCCAAATAAAGTCTTATATAGCAAGTTTTGTATTCCTGATCCAGGATCTGACCTAAGATAACACAAGGCATTTTATTTTCATGTATTTGAGTCTTTAGTTTTTAGTCTTCATTAATGTGGAACAGTTAATTTCTCAGCCTCTGTCTTTGAGGACACTGACATTTTTGAAGGCCCTAAGTTGGCTATTTCATGGAATATCCCTCAGTTGAGGTCTGCCTAATACTTCCGCATGATGAGACTCAGCATTATGCATCTGGGGCAGAAATATCATAGAAATGATATTGTATCCTCCTTAATGCATCATGGGCTTCCCTGATAGTTCAGTTGGTAAAGAATCCACCTGCAATGCAGGAGACCCCAGTTCGATTCCTGGGTCGGGAAGATCCCCTGGAGAAGGGATAGGCTACCCACTCCAGCATTTTGGCCTGGAGAATTCCACGGACCGTATAGTCCATGGGGTCGCAAAGAGTTGGACACAACTGAGCGAGTTTCACTTCACTTTAATGCATCACAACAGGAGGTACAGTTTATCAGTAAGTCCCACACATTTAATATTAACCTTGATCACTCGGTTAAAGGGCAGTTTCTCCACTGTGAAGTTATCATTTCTTGCTTTGTTATCAATAGGTAATTTGTGGAGGAAATCTTTTGGACTATGTAAATGTCCTATTCCTCATAAAACTTCACTTTCCAGCTTTAACAACCACTGATGACTGTCTGAAACACTTACTGCCATTAACGGCTACAAAATGATTTTTCTCTTTCATGCTAACAAACTTATTAGTTGACAGTAAGCAGAAGCTTCTCCTACACCCATGTATTGACTTACATATTAAAATATGGATTCCTGTTTAAGAGGTCTATAATCCATTTTATTTTGATATCCAGTAGTTCCAGACACGTTAAATTAGAACTCCATAAACCTGATTCCTGCATCCCTTTGACATGCCCTCGCTATTTGACTGCTTTCTTGCTTTCTGGCACAAGATGTTCCAGCATGTACTTTCCCTCACCAGCCCTGGAATCAGCCATATCTGCAAGTGCCAGGTCCTTTCAGCAGGAAATGTTTTTTTTAGAAACCAAGATCTTGTCTCAAGGTACATTCATTGCTAAGAGCCTATCACTGCTTTTAGGCCCTTTCAGCGGATAGATCATACAAATTATAGCCAGGTTAAGAAAAACAACACACTTTCCATGACAGCATTTGGTCAAAACACATTTAAGAGAAATATTCACACACACACAAAAAGCTGTTTTATGAAATGCTCTTAATTACTGGTTAATTTTCCCTTTTAAACTTTGTATATGTTTTGCTTCTACTACACAGGAAGCTAGTCATACAAATTTTATAAAAACAGAGCACACACAAAATTGTAATTTGCTCACTAAGGTGTAGAAGTGAAAGCTAGGAGAGCCTATTTTCCAAAGGTAAGAGTGAAGAGGATTTACCAAAGCTCAAGAATAGTCAGTATTTGAAAAATAAGTGAGTCTAGGAGAAGGAAATGGCAACCCACTCCAGTGTTCTTGCCTGGAGAATCCCAGGGACGGGGCAGCCTGGTGGGCTGCCATCTCTGGGGTCGCACAGAGTCGGACACGACTGAAGCGACTCAGCAGCAGCAGCAAGGAGCTTTAAGCCATTTTTCTTCTAATATTACAAAAAATACTAAAATCTGCAAGTTGATCAGAGGAGAGAGATTAATCTGCTTAGAATACTAACACTCTTACCACTTTCTCACTCCTACAAGAACGCCTGGAATGTTCTGAGGGTGTGAGTACCCCTGTGAACACCTTGCAGACACACATCACTGCTCATCAGAGCCAAACAGGCTGATAAAAAGCCAGTCAAGTGTGACAGAATATGCCCTAAAATTGTTTTTGTTTTCCTAACTCTGTTTCTCAGGTCATTCCGTCTTATCACAGATCCTGTTAAGTAACTATGTAACCTAAGCAGCATTTACTCCCAAATACACCTCTTGGACTTTCCAGAAAGTCTTTCTTTCCCACAGTACATCAACTCAGCCACCATCTTGGCAGAATCCTCAATCTTAGACATCAATTGGAGCTGTCCGCAGTTCCACACCAACTATTCTCCCGTGTTCTTCATCTCCCTTTCCTTTGGTCCATAAAGATCTCAAATATCTTGCATGTAAAAAACTTCACCTTAAAAAAAAAAAAAATCCAAGCGTCTAAAAGAAAAGCTTTCCTTCCCATTTAATCAACTAAGTGCAATCGGGATGCCCTCCTAAATTTTTCCCTCTTCCTCACCCCAAAACGGGATTCATGCTTTCTCTCTCCTCGGTCACTCCACGTGCATGGGTCCAGTCCCGCGTGGGTCCTCACGTGGACTTCTGCACTCACGTCTCAGACCTCTCCTGCAAGCACCAGCTTCCTCCCCTGCCACTCTACACAGTGCAGCCAGAATACTTCCTGACAAAACCCACAAGTCAAGTCACCCATGCTTTAAAAACCTATGACTTCCCAATGTCTAAAAACTAAAGCCGACGAGACGCTTTCAAGGAATACAAAGCCGTCTATTAATCCGGCCCCCTGTCCTACCTATTGTGATAGAAATCTTCAACCCGCTTCTGAGCCGTCCACACTTTTTTGTACCATAAGCGTCATCCAGGATGGAGCAACACCTAAATCCCAGGACACTGCGGTCAACCATCAGCCGCAACACCTGAAGGCAGTTAGGCTGGGGCGCCTGACCCGAGGCCACGCGGCCCCGCTCCTCGGGGATCCGCGCGGAGCCTCAGTTCGCGTCTCGGCTTCTCGTCGCTTCAGGGTCTCGACCGCCCCGGAAACGAAGAGGGGGAGGGCATGACCCCGACCCACACCCCGACCCCCGACCCCACCCAAAGCCTCACCGCTCCGGCGAAAACCCGTCTGCCCTCGGGGCCGCGCGCCGGTAAGTGGGTCCGGCCCCTGCGGCGCGTCCCCGGCTGCTGCGCTTGGCCCGCGGGGTTCGCTCGCAGTCGCTGCTGCTGTTTAGGAAGAGCTGCGCGCGGCATCTCCGGGGGAACTTCGGTCCGTCCTGTCGCCGGTAGCCTCCGCCCGGCTGACTCGGGCCTCTCGGGGTGGGGAGAGGGCCGACTTGCGCGTGCTAACTGGAGTTGGGGAGCGGCAGTTGCAGAGTCCGGGCTGAAGTCGCAGCGCCCCTCTTCCTGAAGGCGGGAAAGCTGGGGGTCGGGGGAGGCTGTGCGGGGGTCCTCCGAGGCTGGACTCGTTGCGGTGGGCCTCAGCCTCCTAACCTCCCCTCCCCCTCTTACAGGAGGTTCTAATAACTTTTAATTGTGTCTTGGCTTCCCTTGTGGCTCAGCTGGTAAAGAATCAGCCTGCAGTACGGGAGACCTGGGTTCGATCCCTGGGTTGGGAAGATCCGCCGGCCAAGGGAAAGGCTACCCACTCCAGTATCCTGGCCTGGAGACTTCCATGGACTTTCCATGGGGTCGCAAAGAGTCGGACACGACTGAGCAACTTTCACTTCACTCCACTTGCGTCTTGGGGCGTTCTGGCTTAAAATTCATCCCTAGGCTAGCAGGTCCCTGGATTCAGCCAAATCTCTCTGCGCTCCTTCCTCTCTGAGATGCAAGTACCGAGGGCAGGGGAGCGGGGATTGGACTGAAGGGACCCCTGGAGCGCTGGCCTCCGCCCAGAAAAGAAGTCGGGACCAGCGGTATCACAGACGCCCCGGACCCTTCTGGCGGAATCGAGGGGGACAGTTAGGTCGTCCCTGCCGCCTCAAGTGAGTATTAATCACCATAGCGTGGGGGAGCAGGCTGACCATGAAAAGTACTATTAAAATGATGCCTTCCTCCTTCCACTGGAAGGAGGTGGATGGGCTTGAAAGTTCCAGTTTCCCATCCTTTCCTCGCCTTCCCGGTATGATCCCGCAACCAGCGACCTGGAAGCCTGGCTTCCAGCCCCAGAACTTTCCGGGCTCCGGGAAGAATCCAGGCTGGAGGCTGGAACTTAAGAAGTGCTGCCCCGTGAGTTCCAGAGGTGGAGGCGGAAGGGTGAACGGAGTCGTGTGGTGGAGAAGGGAGAGGTGAGTGAGTGCTCCGGGAGACTTTGAGAGAGAAATACGCCCCCATGTAGAGACTTCATTGCATTTAGAGGGAAAGGAGGAACGAAATCAGGCTGGAAGGTGCCCAAGGCCAAGCAAGCCCCTAGGGCTGGGCGGTCAGGAGGAAGGGATGGGAGTGGTCGTTAGAGAGGATGGCCGCAAGAGGGCGCAGGAGCGCCGGCGGAACGCAACTGCGGCTCCCAGGTGAGACTTGCAGGCTCTGAGATGGGGCATGAATGGTGAACAACAAGGCGATGCCCAGAGTGATGGTTGTTGGTTACCAGGCGGCTCTGACTCTCGGCCCCAAATAGCCACGCCTCACAAAGGGGGCAGAGGTCTGACTACAGCATGTGTTGGGGGCATTTCCAGCCTGGCAAGTGCCTCAGTGGCCAGACAGCCTGCTGTTCTGTGCATTAGAGTTTAGTAGATTCTACACAAAACTGAGATGACACTATTTTCCTTTCTGCGTTCGCTTTGTCAACTTAATGTTTTTCCGTTGCATTCACATTGTCTGAAGTGGAAGGATGTCTCTTTTTGTAAGACTGAGTAAAATATATATGTGTGTGTGTATAAATATGTCACATTTTCTTTATGCTAGACACCAGGGAAACAGAAAAAGATGGTACCTCAAATTTCTGAATGCCTAAATTAAAAAATAAACCAAAAATGGGTCACATCAAATTTTAGTGAGAACATAGAGGAGTAAAAATTACCCTGTATAGCTTCAGTTCAGTCGCTCAGTCGTGTCCCATGTTGCTCTTTGTGTCCCCATGGACTGCAGCTCACCAGGCTTCCCCTTCATCACCCACTCCTGGAACTTGCTCAAACTCATGTCCTTTGAGTTATGGGAGTATAAAAAATACATCTAGTCAGGAAAGCTGATTGGCTTTTACTTAAAAACTTAAATCTTGTACCGTATTGTTGTAGCCACGTGTTTCGGGAAACAAACTCACTCAGAAGGACAGTGCAGATATCGGAGTGCAGTTTATTACACCGGCGGGCCCAAGGCAGAGTCTCCTCTTAGCCAAGGACCCCGACCAGTTTTTATGAAAACCTTATATACCCTAAGTGTACGTGCTCAAACCCACCTCCCCAAATTCTCTGAAACTAGTCTAAAGAAAGGAAAAGAAAAATACAATCAAAGTTCCCATGTGATTCATATGCCTTAAGCCTAGGTGGTCAATTAATAACAGTGGACAATTATCAATAGTCCTGTGATCATACCCCAGTAAGCATAATAGAATGTATGATTCTATTCGGGTTACACAGATAATTAGGGTATTCTTTTAGGCAGCAGAGAGTCTAGGTACAAGCCCTGGGGCTCTTCCATGGGCAGGTGGGCGGGGGGGTCTGGTTTCCAGTTGGTATGTCGTTTCCAGATACTGGGCATACAGCTCAAAGTCCACTGTCTGGCCCTGTTCTGTTTCCTCCTTCACTATTAGAAAAGAAAAGAGTAAAAGTAAACACAAAACAATAAATTTCTAAAAACAACTCTCTGAACTTCTAAGATAGCCTTCCTTTCTGTATTCCTCCAGCCATCTGTAGGTAGTCTCTATTGTATGCAAATATTAAAAATAAAAGTCAATGATAGAGAAACAGAAAAATAGGTGAGTCTCTGCCTACATCATCATGGTTATTGTGAGACTCCTAATGCCCAAACCCTCGGGTATCATAAAGGTTAACTCTAATAACAACTGTGAGATGTCCAAAACAGCGCATTATAACCTACTGCAAACACTCGGTGGAGACTCAGTAGTCATTGCCCTGATGACGATATACATGTGTTCCAAGCAGAAACTTACTCAGGTGTTACAGCCTTCATTAAGCTTCCGTATGCCCTAAAGTGCCAGCCGGGCGTGTGAGCCTTCAAGACCGTGATACGGTGGTCTTTGGTGGACACGACAGTAGTTGTCCTGAGACAGGGTGTTTGGTGGTCGGGGCTGAGGTGTGGTGTGCCTGCTTGCTCCACTGCTACTCAAAACGGTCTAGGCAAGCAGCGGACACAAGGAAGAAGCTTGTTAAAGATGCCAGTTGATGGGCCGCACTCCAAACCTGCAGGATCGGTTTCTTCCTTGGATGCGGACTGCTTTGTATGCATATTCAAGTTTGAGAGGCAAGATTTGCATAAGTGCTTTTAACCCTAGGCTTACTAGTAAAGATGACTAGGCGAGTTTTAATTACTACTATCTCCTGTGACCCCTCTCAGATTCTGTCTATTGGTCTGGGCGAGAGTACATTTAAAAAAATACATAGTTGACATTTGGCTTCCCGTGTGACTCAGTGGCAAAGAATCGCTCTGCCATGCAGGAGACACAGGTTCCAATCTGGGTCAGGAAGAACCCCTGGAGAAGGAAATGGCAACCCATTCCAGTCTTCTTGACTGGAGAACCCCAGGGACATAGGAGCCTGGCTGGCTATGGTCCATAGGGTCACAGAGTTGGACACAATTTGAGTGACTAACACACACACATAGTTGACGTTCAATATTGTATTTGATTCACAAAATTGTATAACATAGTTTTAGGTGACCAACATAATTTATATAGAATACAAATTTGTTTTAATTACGTCTTCCAGGCAATTCCCAGATGAAACCAGGATTATGCAAGAGGGCTGTTGTATTTTTGTGGTGTGAGACTTGAGTAACCTTTGCTTGGTAACCTTTGATTCAAGGTAACAGGGTCTGTGTGGGTGGGCCAGGTCAGTGCTCCCCACCCTCCCCATTGCTCTGGCAGCATTAGTGGACCGTGAGACGGAAGGGCGTATGAAAATGGGGAAGGAGACCATTACCTTGTGGTCTCCATATGGAAGCTCGTTTCTTCCTGAATATGCCACGTGGCAAAGGACAGAGCAGTGTGGTCTTTCTGCATTTTACGGGCCTCCTGAGTGTATAGGTAGCAGGTGAAAATGCTGTGCTGATAATGCCTTCAAAGATGTACAGGTGTGATTTCTCTATATAATAGCATCTGAGAAAGAAACTTAGAAATGGAGGAGAAAGAGGAGGAAATGGTAGGTTCTCAGATAAAATTTGTGACTCAGGTCAGCAGCTGTGTCCCCTTTTCTTGCTGAAGTCCCACCTATTCAGACCTTGTAAACATTTACTTCTATATCTCTGGTGGTCCTGCCTAACAAATTTATTTTTAATACTTTTTTTCCTCCTAATGTTAGCCAAGGTTAGGTCTTTAGGATATCCCACTGCCTTCTCTCCATTTTCTCCATCCAGACTCCCTTTAAGAGCATGACAAATTCCTGCCATGAGTTACTGATGTGCACATGTTGAAAATGTTCTTTTTTCTTATTAACTTGGGGATGTGTTGATACAGAAGATGCCTGCTGAATATAAGGGTAGGTCGTGGGATATCGGTGAAGAAGGAGAATATGTACTATCTAGGTCCTGTTTGGATTCAGCATCAGTCTATGTCATTGGTTCCCAACCTTTTTTTGGCACCAGGAACTTGATTTCATGGAAGACCATTTTTCCATGGATTGGGGACAGGGATTGGTTTCCGGATGGTTCAAGTGCTTTACGTTTATCCTGCACTTTATTTCTATTATTATTCTATCAGTTCCACCTCAAATAATTAGGCATCAGATCCTAGAGGCTGGGGACTCCTGGTCTATATAGACAAGGATAACGAAAATGCTCCGATAAAGCTGATTGCTGTATGGCCTAGAAATAACACAGAGTTCTAAAAAAGAAGGAGAGCTCTCAGTTGCCTCAAGGAAAGACTTTTTATTCAAAATACACAACAGTACAGGACTTGAGAGCTACATGTGATTTAAAATGAGCTGTGGTTAACCCTGTTCTCAGATTAATGTTTCAAGGGTTAATGTTTTCATTCACTTTTTTTGTTCTGCAAAACTGTCCCAACAATGGCAATGAGTCCTGCATGCAGGCAGCTGATAGCAATTTGTCCCAGCACAGCTGATGTTAATTTGTTCACTTGAATCAGGGGCAGTTGGCCAGATTCCTCAACTGAAAAGATAATAATTTTCCAAGTATCATTAACAGGGTCTTGGAGGGGTCTACTGAGAACTGTGCATGAACCATCGAGTTTCATGGGAATTTTCTTTCTCTACTTCATTTCCCTTGCCTGGAGATTTCTTTGGAAAATGAAGCCTCTCATCTATGTTCAGGCTTTTGTTATTAAGTGTTCTGTAAATTTCCTTTTTCTAATTTAAAAATTGTATTTATTTATACATTTATGTATTTTTTTATTTGGGCTGTGCTGGGTCTTCCTTGCACCACGCGAACCCTTAGTTACATATGGAATCTAGTTGCCTGACTAGATTGAACGTCAGCCGCCTGTATTGGGAGAGCCGGGTCTTAGCCACCGGACCACCAGGGAAATCCGTGTAAATTTCTTCAATTCCATTATTGTTTCACAGTTACTTTCTTGTTTCTTTTTGTTTCTCCAGGGGGAAAAAAAAAAGAGTTCTGTATGGCACCCCACTCCAGTACTCTTGCCTGGAAAATCCCATGGATGGAGGAGCCTGGTGGGCTGCAGTCCATGGGGTCACTAAGAGTCGGACACGACTGAGTGACTTCACTTTCACTTTTCACTTTCGTGCATTGGAGAAGGAAATGGCAACCCACTCCATGTTCTTGCCTAGAGAATCCCAGGGATGGGGGAGCCTGGTGGGCTGCCGTCTATGGGGTCGCACAGAGTTGGACATGACTGAAGTGACTTAGCAGTAGCAGCAGTATATATTCAAGTATCTTAAAATGCTGTAATATAATCACAAATTAAAAATGAAATCATTTCAAGAAAATAACAATTTGTTGATGCGAAAAAAAATCTTCATGATGTTTCATCTTGTCCTCATTTCTTGAGCCGATCTGCATCTTTCACTCTAGATGAGTGGTCATTCTAGATATTTAAAATAAAATAAGATATTGTTGCCCACATCTTAAAATCAGATAACCATTCCTTACTTTTGATTGAGTAGTACTTGGAAATAGAGTTAAGGATCTGCAAATGAGAAATGCTTCCTAAGTGTTTTAAAGAGGCTGTCAGGAAATACTATTGGGTGAAGTCATTTTGTATAACTTACAGCTGTTACCAGAGTCCAGGCTCACTCTACTCAGAGGTGTTGGGATCAAGAAGGGACTTTATTCGGGAGCTGGCTGACAGAGAAGATGGCAGGCTAGTGCCTTATAATAACCGTCTTCTCAGGGCCTGGTTGCTAGGTTATTTATGGATTGGAGATAGGGGGAGGTGAGGAAACCACGTAAAAAGACTAAATCCTTGCAAATGTCTCCTAGAATGGCAAGCCTCAGGCAGGGGAATGTGTTAGTTGCACTTCCTTACAGTCCTTCACAGGGGGGCAGCTCCGGTTATCTCCCTGGGGCAGGCCATTATGTACGTTTATAATAAAAAAGGGTTAAAGTCACTGAAGCAGATCCAGTGTAAATTTAAAATTAACTCTTGCTGGTTACATAGTGTCATCTCTACTGAACACTGCTGCTGCTGCTAAGTCGCTTCAGTCGTGTCCGACTCTTAGCGACCCCATGGACTGCAGCCCACCAGGCTCCCCCGTCCCTGGGATTCTCCAGGCAAGAACACTGGAGTGGGTTGCCATTTCCTTCTCCAATGCATGAAAGTGAAAAGTGAAAGTGAAGTCTCTCAGTCGTGTCCTCTTAGCGGCCCCATGGACTGCAGCCCACCAGGCTCCTCCATCCCTGGGATCCCAGGCAGGAGCACTGCAGTGGGATACCACTGCCTTCTCCACTACTGAACACTACTGGGTTGGATATTGTAGAAATCCCAGGATGAGTAATATGTTCCTTTTTTTTTTTTTTAAATAAGCAGGTCTTGCTGTCTCTAAGCTGAACCTGGTCACCTTTTTTTGAGCCAAGAAGAGCCCTGGGATGTGAAGAAAAGGAGACAACAGTCATGCACCCAGGTAGGTGGGGATGAATAAAGCAGATCGCACAGAGGTGATGTCCGAAGGTGAAGGAGGAACCGAGGCCTAAAGTGTTGTTTGCGTGGCTCTGCTCACTGGGGATTCCTTCGAGAAGTCCAGGTCTCTGTGTCCCGCTGTCACAGATGTCCCTCTCCTGCTCCACTCCCCATGCTCCTAAATCCTCTAAGGGTTTCCTTTTGCTCCGATGATCTTCCATGGCAATCGGAGTGAGAACCAGAGGCTTCCCCACGCCCAGCAAGGGATGTTCTAACTCTTCTTCCATTGCTTTTGGGGGCCTGGGAAAATCTGTGCATTTACAGAGTTCCTTTATGGAGTTTGAGTGAGTTTCTCCTCCCTTGTCTCCTAGAGACACCTGAATGTTCCACTATGACACTGGGAGCGTGAGGCAGACTGACTGTCCCCCATTCACGTCTGTGCCGAGCAGGCCTCCCCAGCGCCCAGACCCTCCACTGGGTCCTCAGAAATGAGTCTGAGAGCCTCCCAGTGTTACCCAGCGTCACAATAGAGTAACCTGGGCCACTTCTTTAAGATAGCATTGATCCTGGGCCCTGCGTAGGACTAATTGACAGAAGCTCTGGGCGTGCAACACAGAGGACTGTAGAGTTCTAAAAATAACAGAAATGATCTCAATGGAGAGTCAAAGGTGAAAATGACTTTGGTGAATGTTGCTCAGAATTTCCCATCTATATGAATCACTTTTGGATCCCATTAAAAACAGTAATAGGGGCCTGATACTCAGAGGTTATGACTCTCCAAGTCTGGGTCATTAATTTGCAATTTGAGCAGTCAATGAAGTTGCTTCCCCCAGACCTCATTCCCAGCAGCATTAATCTAGAGAAATCAAGAACAGTGCCTGAGTGCCTTACACACGATCACCCTATCTGAACACAAATGCTGCTGCTCCCAGTGAAGACCACCACCAACTTCTGGAAGGATGACATTCTCTGCTCACCACTTGCAAAATGAGTAGGGACTAGAGAAAGCAGTGGAGTCTGAACAGCGGGGGAACAACATGTATTCATTCCCGAAAGGAATGTTTCATGAGAATCTACTGTGTGCTCACACACATGTGTTAAAGACACTGTGCTAAGATCCACACATTACGAGAGTTGATTGTTGTAATCTTCTGGGGACGGAGGCTTCAGTGTTGGGGATGGGGTCTTCAGTGTTGGGGACTGGGTGTTCTGTGTTCATCTTTACCAGGAGGATTTAAATGTCAGGCTTGCCTTCGTGGGAGTAGAGATTATCTTTGTTTCTTCTCTTGCCATATCATGGATAATAAAGATAAAACCCACCCACCAAATTTCAAGTCCTTGCTCTCCTTAACCCGAGTCTGAGCATCAAAAACTGGAAATGCCAGATCCATTCACAAAGGTGGCAGAGTTGCCAGGAGCTCTGGTCTCTGAGCTGCTCTGAGAAGGGTGACCGATGAATGGGGGCGGAGCCATGGCAGGACAGTTTTTCCTTTTTTGGTCGTTTAAGTGATCCCTTTAAACGGAATCTGAACTGACATTTCCTATTAGGCTCTGCAAGTCTGATTTTGGAAGAGGGACTATATTCTGGATGGAAACTCTGTGCCCGAATGTTAAGCCTCAAATGAGAAACAGAGATCTGGGGCATCAAATGGGCTACTCAGGAGGTGGGACTGATCCTGGGTGACCAGCGCCCCTGATTCCAGTCTGCTCTTGGGGCAGATGCATTGTTAGAGTTACTAGATTCAAGTCACCGTGAGTTTCACCTGGATTCCCTGTGTGTGCCTGTGTGGAGGTTTGAGATAAAGAAAAGGCGAAAAGGGAAAGGCTGTTGAAAACCCTAGGTTGGGTAACCGCAGATCAGAGTGAGAAGTGGTCTGTGCTGCACGCTGCGATACCACTTTGCCTGAACCGCAGGCTGAGGTGTGTGGCCTCATTACAGCGGGAGTCGGGACTGGTGGTCTTGCGCCCAGGGCGGGATGTCTTGGCCCTGGGAGGGGCTGGCGTGTGCCGGAAGTCCTCCGTGCGCTGTTCGGCATGTGGTGGGAGAAGGGTAAGGCAGGCGGAGTGATGTTACTATCAAGGGCGAAGTCTCTGATCGTAGGGCACAGAGGTGATGGGGAGAGGTTGGCACGAGCGAGGGGGGCCGGGAGGAGTGGGAAGAGACTGCACTGAGGGTCCTCGGCCCCAGTGCCCCTCAGCGAGGTGTTCAGGAACTAGAGGAGTGTGCTCCCTGTGAAATGCAGCACTGTGTGTTAGAATACCGATTTCTGCCCATTTCAGGTTTTCAAGAGTTAATCTGAACCTACCTCTTTTCAGTTCCAGCAGCCTCAAATCAAAGGTGGTTAAGAGCACTTTATCTGCAGGAACTAGGGGACAGGTTTTTCTAGGAAAGGAAAGTGGAAAGTGAAGTCGCTCAGTTGTGTCCGACTCTTTGCGACCCCATGGACTGTAGCCTACCAGGCTCCTATGTCCATGGGATTTTCCAGGCAAGAATACTGGAGTGGGTTGCCATTGCCTTCTCCAGGAGATCTTCCCGACCCAGGGAATGAACCCGGGTCTCCCACACTGTAGGCAGATGCTTTACCATCTGAGCCACCAGGGAGGTCCAGTTTTTCTAGAGAAGATGCCAAATGAAAGCAAGGATACTATTTGATTGTATCTTACCCAGCCACCTTGGTCTTGGAAAGCCTAGTTGGCTGGGTGTGATTGGCTGTTCTTAATTTATTTTCTCAGGTTAACATGCCTTGACTCGATATTAAGTTTTGTGTGCTTAAATAGGCTACCAAAGGGTGAGAGTCACCTCAGCCTAGTGGCCTCCTTGTTTAATCACTTTTAACAGTGGGAACTCAGTAGGTGGAATATTACACTTCTCATCCATTTGCAAGGTAATTTAGCAGTTGTCCACCTAACACAGAAACGCACAGGCATGTTGGTGCAGCAGTTTCACCAGATAAGCCACATGTGTAGAAACCAAAGAGCCACGTCTATGACAGCAGGAAAAAGAACATGTGCAGCTATGTAAATGCATACTACGAAGTGTTTTGGTTAAGTCGTTTTATTCGTAATTACCATGGAATACGACACTGTTTGGGAATGCAGGAGATCCATTTCTACTGGTGCGAAAGTATCACCTTCAAATATCATTGGTAAAGGAAAGCAATTTCATTGACAGAAAGTTTGATTTGACAATATATGTGTCAGTGTTGAACCATGTACGTAGTATTTTAGCAGTGGTGTATGTGTGCATGTGTACTATACAAATTCAAAAGCAGTTTGTGACACATGGAAATTGCATAGCAAGGAGGGTACACTTAGTGGTGACTAGAACATCTGGAGATAACATTTTACTACCTCTGGAGGGGTAGTTAATTCATGGACATTTTTACTTGATTTTATTATTCATAATGTGTATTACTTTATAATTAAATTTGTTCCTCTGTAATTTTCTATCACTACCTTAATATATGACTACACGTTTCACAGTTTAAAGAACATTCTACAGTTCATAAGTTAGAAATCTAGCAGTCTTGGCTGGGCTTTCTGTTTCGGGCCTTAGAAGGTCAGTGAGGAGGGGGCTCATGAGGCATAGGTTCTTGTCTGCAGCTTCCAAGAGAGAGTCCACTTCCAGGACCGTTCAGGTGCTAAGCAGGATCCATTTCCTTCTGGCGGTCTCTGTGTCATGCTTCCATGGTCACACCTTGCATCTGGTGTCCCTGAAGGAGAGAAGAAATACCGTGTCACTGTGGACTCATTTGTTCTCTAATCTTTTACAGTGTATTCAGTTGAAAAGATCATCACAAGTATTTTATGTCAGGAAGGTTATTACCTCAAGGTCTAAAACTAGAAACTGTTCACAGTTAGGTTATGATTCAAATGCAAGTCATGGGATTAGTAAATAGAAGAAATTAGTGACCCCCAATCTACCCGCTGCAACTGCCAGCACCCGCCTCTATCCCTCTCCTCCTCCATTCTCTGCTCCTCATGGTGACCTCACTGTCTCTGCCTGTGACCTTTAGATATCTCTAGAACTAAGGCTTCCCCTTCTCAGCCTCTTTACTGTGCTCCCACACCCATCCTGTGCATTTCAGACCTTCATCTCCATGAAGCCTCTATCCCCTGATCCCAAACGCTCAGCCCAGCCCTCCTCCCCTTCTGCTCTCCCAAGCCTTTTATCCTTTGTTTCCTCCTCCTTTGCCCTTTGTCCTCCCGTCATTCCAGGGACTTCTGCCCATTGCTCATGTCTTGTGTGTCTAATGCCCTCAAATGTTCCAGTCCTCAGTTACCAAGTGTCCTGCACCATTTCCCCCATGACACCATCTTTTTTTTTTTTAATTTTATTTTATTTTTAAACTTTACATAATTGTATTAGTTTTGCCAAATAACAAAATGAATCCGCCACAGGTATACATGTGTTCCCCATCCTGAACCCTCCTCCCTCCTCCTTCCCCATTCCATCCCTCTGGGTCGTCCCAGTGCACCAGCCCCAAGCATCCAGTATCGTGCATCGAACCTGGACTGGCAACTCATTTCATACATGATATTTTACATGTTTCAATGCCATTCTCCCCAATCTTCCCACCCTCTCCCTCTCCCACGGAGTCCATAAGACTGTTATATACATCAGTGTCTCTTTTGCTGTCTCGTACACAGGGTTATTGTTACCGTCTTTCTAAATTCCATATATATGCGTTAGTATACTGTATTGGTGTTTTTCTTTCTGGCTTACTTCACTCTGTATGACACCATCTTTATGGCAGAAAGTGAAGAGGAACTAAAAAGCCTCTTGATGAAGTGAAAGAGGAGAGTGAAAAAGTTGGCTTAAAGCTCAACATTCAGAAAACAAAGATCATGGCATCTGGTCCCATCACTTCATGGGAAATAGATGGGGAAACAGTGGAAACAGTGTCAGACTTTATTTTTTTGGGCTCCAAAACCACTGCAGATGGTGACTGCAGCCATGAAATTAAAAGATGCTTACTCCTTGGAAGGAACGTTATAACCAACCTAGATAGCATATTCAAAAGCAGAAACATTACTTTGCCAACAAAGGTTCGTCTAGTCAAGGCTATGGTTTTTCCAGTGGTCATGTATGGATGTGAGAGTTGGTCTGTGAAGAAAGCTGAGCACCGAAGAATTGATGCTTTTGAACTGTGGTGTTGGAGAAGACTCTTGAGAGTCCCTTGGACTGCAAGGAGATCCAACCAGTCCATTCCAAAGGAGATCAGTCCTGGGTGTTCTTTGGAAGGAATGATGCTAAAGCTGAAACTCCAGTACTTTGGCCACCTCATGCGAAGAGCTGACTCATTGGAAAAGACTCTGATGCTGGGAGGGATTGGGGGCAGGAGGAAAAGGGGACGACAGAGGAGGAGATGGCTGGATGGCATCGCTGACTCGATGGACATGAGTCGGAGTGAACTCTGGGAGTTGGTGATGGACAGGGAGGCCTGGCGTGCTGCGATTCATGGGGTCGCAAAGAGTTGGACACGACTGAGTGACTGAACTGAACTGAACTATAATTCCTGACTCTGCAATTTCCCCTGCAATTTTGGGGAATAGTTTGAGAAGAATAGGAATTAACTCTTCTCTATGTGTTTGGCAGAATTCACTTGTGAAGCCATCTGCTCCTGCACTTTCATTTTTTGGAAGCCTTTTTAAATAGCTCATCTAAATATGGTATTCTCTGATGACTTAGCAGGTAAAGAATCTGCCTGCAATGTAGGAGACACAGGTTCAATTGCTGGGTAGGGAAAATCTCCTGGAGGCGAAAAATGGCAACCCACTCCAGTATTCTTCCCTGGGAAATTCCATGGGCAGAGGAGCCTGGTGGGCTACTGTCCATGGGGTTGCAAAGAATTGGATGCAACTGAGCGACTGCATATCTATATCTATATAGATAGATAGGAGTGTATATCCTTCTGGTGTGATGTGTCATTTAAGGCCGGTGTTTCCTCATTGATTTTCTGTCTGGATGACCTGTCCAGTGTTATCAGTGAGGTGTCAAAGGTCCCTACTTTTATTGTTACTGTCAATTTCTCCCTTATGTTAGTTAATACTTGCTTTATGTATTTTGGTGCTCCTATCTTGGGTGCATAAATACTTAAAACTGTTGTATTTTCTTTTTGGACTGATCCTTTGATCATTATGTAGTGTCTTCCTCTGTCTGTTTTAAACATCCTTATTTTAAAGTCTAATTGGTCTGGGAATTTCCTGGCAGTCCAGTGATTAGGACTCAGCGCCTTCACTGCCGTGAACCAGGTTCAGTCCCTGGCGGGGTACTAAAGTCCTGCAACCCACGCAGCCAAAAAACATTGTTTTAAAAGGCTGTTTTAAAAATCACTTAAAATTTTAAATATACTGGCATGTGGAGTATGAGAGGCTTATTGGGATATACTAAAGTTTCAAAAAAGTTAAAAACAGAATTACTGTATGACCTAGTGATTCCACTCCTGGATATATATTGAAGAAAAAGCCAAAACACTATTTCAAAAATATATATGTACCCCAATGTTTATACTAGCAGTATTGACAATTGCCAAGATATATAAGCAACCTAAGTGTCCATCAACAGACGAATGGATAAGGAAGATGTGTATTCACACACACACACACACACACACACACACACACACACACACACAATGTAATACTACCTAACAGTGAAAAAAATGAAATTTTGCCATTTGCAGCAACATGGATGGCCTTGGAGGGCATTGTGCTAAGTGAAGTAAGGCAAATACTGTTTGAAAAATATAACAAATGAGTGACTATAGCTAGGAAAAAAAAGCAAACTCACAGATACAGAGAACAAACCAGTGGTGACCAGGAGGGAGGTAGGAGGTGCAGTGTAGGGGTTGTGGAGGTGGGAGTGGGGGTACACAGTGTTGGCCATAAGACAGGCTTAAGGGGGACTTGCCCGGTGATCCAGTGGCTAAGACTCCCATGCTTCCAGTGCAGGAGGCCCAAGTTTGATCCCTGGTAGGAAACTAGATCCCACATGCTGCAACTAAGCCCCGGCACAGTCCAAAAAAAAAAAAAAGGATAGGCTCAAGGGTGTAGTCTACAACATGGGGGAAGAGCAATATTTTATAACAGTAAATGGGAAGTAACCTTTAAAATTGTATTACATTTTTTTAATTTTTAAAAATAAAAAATTTCTAAAGATTCTTTATTCTCAAAGAATATTTGAAAAAGTAAATAAGCTTTTGTCAAATTTTTCTCTTAATCAGTGTACTTCAGAGAATTGGGAAAATATAAATATGTAAGTTGCACCACAATTCATAACACACTCATAGACACACAATAAACAAAAAATGCTGATCTACTGATTCAATTATAATATGCTTTATTAACATAGATCACAGTTTCCTTTGTGAATTATCAGTATGTATTCACAACATCATTTTTAAAGGCTTCTGTCCATTCCCAGCACAAAATGCTAATCCCCCCTCCATTGTTGCCATTGGTTTATTTTCAACCAAAACTGCAATGCAAACAACTTCACTGCAAACAAGATGAACAGTCACCTCTGCTTATTAAAGGCACTGGCTTTTCAAGTGGAGCTTATAATCAGTCCAGGCTTGTTCCTGTAGGTTTCCATTACTCTCCACACTCTCCTAACAGACAGTGATATTCTTCCTTATTACTTCTTTGTATGTTCTAAACAGTTTACAAGAATCATATTTTAAATGTATGCTCAGTCATGTTAAATTTCTGAAATACGTTTGAACTCAACTGATAAATATTTTCAAAGACCTCAAAGATTCAGAACCAAGAGCTCTAACATTTTTGATATTGTGCATATGCGTCCCCTAGTGTATTTGTAAAATGTAAAGTGTATCATCCACAGAGTGACAAGATTTACCCAGGTGAAAATAATTAGTGTGAATTGTTCTGTAAACGTTTGATAGAGGGAAAAAAGCTTGGTAGAAATCACCAGTGAAGCCATATAGTCCTGGTATTATTTGCTGGGAGATTTCTGAGTACTGTTTCAGTGTCCGTAATAGTAAATTGATCTGTTCAGATTGTTTTACTTCTTCATGATTCAGTCTTTTTCTTTTTTAACTTTTTACTTGGCCTATAGATTTTTTAGGATCATGTTTAGTTTTTACATATTTGTAAACTTTCTAGTCTCTGTCCTGTTGTTCATTTCTGGTTTCTTGCCATTGTGGTTAGTATGTGAGTAAGCAAGTCAGAAAGAGGAAGACAAATGCTATATGATATCACTTATATGTGAGATCTAAAATATGACACAAATGAACCTGTATATGAACCAGAAACAGAATCACGGACATGGAGAACTGACTGGCGGTTGCCGAGGAGGAGGGGTTCAGGGCGGGATACAGTGGGAGGTTGGGGTTAGCAAGTGTAAGCTTTTATGTATAGAATAGATAAACAGCAAGGTTGTACTGTATAGCACAGAGAATTATATTCACTATCCTATGATAAACCATAATGGAAAAAATTATATTATATATATATATATATACACACACACATAAATATATAACAGACTCACTAATAATTAGTATGATATCAGTCTTCTTCAATTTGCTAAGATTTGTTTAGTGAACCATGATCTGTCCTGGAGAATGTTCAGGACATTACTTGATCTGTCCTGGAGAATGTTCAACGAGCAGTTAAGAAGAATTTTGCTGCTATTGGATGAACTGCTGTGTTTTTGCCTGTTAAGTCCATTTGGTCTAACATATAATTCAAGTTTAGTACTCCCTTACTGACGTACTTTCTGAATGATCTGTTCACTGTGGAAAGTTGGGTATTAAAGATCCAAACACTTTTTTTCTATTCTCTATGTCTCTCTTCAAATCTGTTAGTATTTGCTTAACACAGTAACACTGGTGAGTGCATATTTATTTGTTTGTCATCTTGATGAATTGACAACATTATCATTATTTCAGTTCCGTTCAGTCACTCAGTCATGTCTGACTCTCTGCGACCCCATGGACTGCAACACGCCAGGCCTCCCTGTCCATCACCAACTCCCGGAGCTTGCTCAAACTCAAGTCCATTGAGTCAGTGGTGCCATCCAACCATCTCATCCTCTGTCATCCCCTTCTCCTCCTGCCTTCAATCTTTCCCAGCATCAGGGTCTTTTCAAATGAGTCGGTTCTTCACATCAGGTGGCCAAACTTCATCAACTTCAGCATCAGTCCTTCTGATGAATATTCAGGACTGATTTCCTTTAGGATTCACTGGTTTGATCACCTTGCAGTCCAAAGGACTCTCAAGAGCCTTCTCCAACACCACAGTTCAAAAGCATCAATTCTTCAACGTTCAGCTTTCTTTATGGTCCAACTCTCACATCCATACATGACCACTGGAAAAACCATAGCCTTGACTAGATGGACCTTTGTCGGCAAACTAATGTCTCTGCTTTTTAATATGCTATCTTGGGTTGTCATAGCTTTTCTTCCAAGGGGCAAGTGTCTTAATTTCATGGCTGCAGTCACCATCTTCAGTGATTTTGGAGCCCAAGAAAATAAAGTCTGTCACTGTTTCCATTGTTTCCCCGTTTATTTCCCATAAAGTGATGGGACCAGATGCCATGATCTTAATTCTCTGAATGTTGAGTTTTAAGCCAACTTTTTCACTCTCCTCCTTCACTTTCATCAAGAGGTTCTTCAGTTCCTCTTCACTTTCTGCCATAAGGGTGGTGTCATTTGCATATCTGAGGTTAAACTATAAAGAGAGCTGAGCGCCGAATAATTGATGCTTTTGAACTGTGGTGTTGGACAAGACTCTTGAGAGTCCCTTGGACTGCAAGGAGATCCAACAAGTCCATCCTAAAGGGGATCAGTCCTGGGTGTTCATTGGAAGGACTGATGTTGAAGCTGAAACTCCAGTACTTTGGCCACCTGATGCAAAGAGCTGACTCATTGAAAAGACCTGATGCTGGGAAAGATTGAAGGCAGGAGGAGAAGGGGATGACAGAGGATGAGATGGTTGGATGGCGTCATTGACTCAATGGACATGGGTTTGGGTGAATGGGAGTTGGTGATGGACAGGGAGGCCTGGTGTGCTGTGGTTCATGTGGTCGCAAAGAGTCGGAATCGACTGAACTGAACTCTGCATATAAAGTAAATAAGCAGGGTGACAATACACAGCCTTGACGTACTCCTTTCCCAATTTGGAACCAGTCTGTTGTTTCATGTCCGCTTCTAACTGTTGCTTCTTGACTGGCACCAGGATTTCTCAGGAGGCAGGTAAGGTAGTCTGGTATTCCCATCTCTTAAAACGAATTTGCTACAGTTTGTTGTGAGCTACACAGTCAAAGGATTTGGCATAATCAATAAAGCAGAAGTAGATGTTTTTATGGTATTCTCTTGCTTTTACGATGATCCGGTGGATGTCGGCAATTTGATTTCTGATTCCTCTGCCTTTTCTAAGTCCAGCTTGAACAATTGGAAGTTCACAGTTCACATACTGTTGAAGCCTGGCTTGGAGAATTTTGAGCATTACTTTGCTAGCATGTGAGATGAGTGCAATTGTGCAGTAGTTTGAACATTCTTTGGCATTGCCCTTCTTTGGGTTTGGAATGAAAACTGACCTTTTCCAGTCCTGTGGCCACTGCTGAGTTTTTCAAATTTGCTGGCATATTGAGTGCAGCACTTTCACAGCATCATCTTTTAGGATTTGAAATAGCTCAACTGGAATTCATCACCTCCACTAGCTTTGTTTGTAATGATGCTTCCTAAGGTCCACTTCACTTTGCATTCCAGGATGTCTGGCTCTAGGTAAGTGATCACACCATCATGGTTATCTTGGTCATGAAGATCTTTTTTGTACAGTTCTTCTGTGTATTGTTACCACCTCCTCTTAATATCTTCTGCTTCTGTTAGGTCTATACCATTCCTGTCCTTTATTGTGCCCATCTTTGCATGAAATGTTCTCTTGGTATCTCTAATTTTCTTGAAGAGATTTCTAGTCTTTTCCATTCTATTGTTGTCCTCTATTTCTTTGCATTGATCACTGAGGAAGGCTTTCTTATCTCTCCTTGCTATTCTTTGGAACTCTGCATTCAGATGGGTATATCTTTCTTTTTCTCCTTTGCCTTTTGTTTTTCTTCTCAGCTATTTGTAAGGCCTCCTCAGACAACCATTTTGCCCTTTTGCATTTCTTTTTCTTGGGGATGGTCTTGATCACTGCCTCCTGTACAATGTCATGAACCTCTGTCCATAGTTCATCAGGCAGTCTGTCTGTCAGATGTAATCCCTTGAATCTATGTGTCACTTTCACTGTATAATCGTAAGGGATTTGATTTAGGTCATACCTGAATTGGTCGAGTGGTTTTCCCTACTTTCTTCAATTTAAGTCTGAATTTGGCAGTAAGGATTTCATGATCTGAGCCACATTCAGCTCCCAGTCTTGTTTCTGCTGACTGCATAAAGCTTCTCCATCTTCGCCTGCAAAGAATATAATCAGTCTGATTTTGGTATTGACCATCTGGTGGTGTCCATGTGTAGAGTCTTCTGAGTTGTTGGAAGAGGGTGTTTACTATGACCAGTGCGTTCTCTTGGCAAAACTCTGTTAGCCTTTGCCCTCTTCATTCTGTACTCCAAGGCCAAATTTGCCTGTTACCCCAGGCACCTCTTGACTGCCTACTTTTGCATTCCAGTCCCCTATGATGAAAAGGCGGAGAAGGCAATGGCACCCCGCTCCAGTACTTTGCCTGGAAAATCTCATGGACAGAGGAGCCTGGTAGGCTGCAGTCCATGGGGTCGCTAAGAGTCGGACATGACTAAGCGACTTCACTTTCACTTTTCACTTTCATGCATTGGAGAAGGAAATGGCAACCCACTCCAGTGTTCTTGCCTGGAGAATCCCAGGGACAGGGGAGCCTGGTGGCTGCCGTCTATGGGGTCACACAGAGTCGGACACGAGTGAAGTGACTTAGCAGCAGCAGCAGCATGATGAAAAGGAGATCTTTTTGGGTATTAATTCTAGAAGGTCTTGTAGGTCTTCATTGAACCACTCAGCTTCTTCGGCATTAGTGATTGGGGCATAGGCTTGCATTACTGTGATATTGAATGGTTTGCCTGGGAAACGAACAGAGATCATTCTGTCATTTTTGAGATTACACCCAAGTACTCCATTTTGGACTCTCTTGTTGACTATGATGGCTACTCCATTTCTTCTAAGGGATTCTTCCCCACAGTAGTAGACTCAAACATAGGTCTGGCTCAGTCTCTGGTGGGGTGGGTCTCTGGATCCTGGTGCAGACATGGTTTTGTCTGAGCCCTTTGAGCATCACTGGTGGATATGGGGTTTGAGTCTAAACGCGATTTCGCCCCTCCTACCTTCTTTCTGGGGCTTCTCCTTGCCGTTTTGGATGTGGGGCATCTCTTTTTGGTGGGATGCAACATTCTCCTGTCTATGGTTGTTCAGCAGTGAGTTGTAATTTTGGAGTTCTCGCAGGAGAAGATGAACACACATCCTTCTACTCTGCCATCTTGCCCTTCTCCTATCATATAATGACCTTAATTTTTTTTCTTGTTGCAGCTTTTGGCTGAGACTCTGTTTTGTCTGGTATGACTCTTGCTACCACTGCTTTCCTTTAGTTTCCACTTGTGTGGCATGTCTTGTTCTAAAGCTTCACTTTGAGCCTAATTTGTGTTTTTAACACTGAAGTCAGTCTCTGATAGGCAGCATATAATTTGATCTTATTTTTTTCTTCTAATCTAGTTGATTTACAATGTTATATTAGCTTCAGGTGTACAGCAATCAATTATACATCTGCATATATCCATTCTTTTTTAGATTCTTTTCTCTTATAGGCCATTACAGACTACTGAATAGATTTCCCCATGCTATACAGTTGGTTCTTAGTAGTTATCTATTTTACATATCGTACTATAGTAGTGTGTATAGGTCATTCCCTGGAGAAGGCAATGGCACCCCACTCCAGTACTCTTGCCTGGAAAATCCCACGGATGGAGGAGCCTGGTGGGCTGCCGTCTATGGGGTCGCACAGAGTCGGACACGACTGAAGTGACTTAGCAGCATATAGGTCATTCCCAATTTCCCAATTTATCCCTCCCCCACCCTAATCTCAGTAAGGATGTTTGATTTCTACATCTGTAATTCTGTTTTGTAGATAAGTTCGTTTGTACCCTTTTTTTTAGATTCCACACATAAGTGATATGATATTTGCCTTTCTCTGACTTCACTCAGTATGACAGTCTCTGGTTCTATCCACGTTGCTGCAAATGGCATTATTTCATTCTTTTTTATGGCTGAGTAATGTTCCCTTGTATATATGTGTTGTGGTCTGTGCGAGGGTTGGGAAAGAATCTCCAGACATGGAGTATTTCAGAAAGGAGCATGTTTATTAAGCACAAATATCAGAGATAATGTGGGCACTGCAAGCAGTCAGGCCGACTTCCTGACAGATCAGGGAGCACCGGCCAAAGGGAGACTAGAGAAGGGGAAGGGGATAAACAGTCGGCAGGCTCAAAGGACAGCCGACGCTTTCCTGGGCTTGAACTTGGGTGAAAGACGCTCAGTCGTGTCTGACTCTTTTCAACCCCATGGACTGTAGCCCGCCAGGATCCTCTGTCCATGGAATTCTCCAGGCAAGAATACTGGAGTGGATTGCCATTCCCTTCTCCAGGGGATCTTCCCAACCTAGGGACTGAACATTGCAGGTAGATTCTTTACCATCTGAGCCACCAGGGAAGCCCTTTTGTGGGCCAGTAGCCAAGTATTACAGCTTCAAGACAGAAAATTCTTGCTGAAAGGGAGGCCTTAGGTGACTGGTTAGGGCACTTTTGGGTGAGTACCAGGATGGGTATTTTTACCTAATATGGGGTCAGGGAACTGGTCGGTAAGGACTATAGGGAGAGCTCTTAGCAATGGTTGCTGTAGAGTTCAGTCAGTTCCAGAGATAACAGTGCTGGGCTCCGCATCTGTGGCCTCATACCTGTGACCTCAATATGGGACTCCACAGTACATACCGAATCTTCTTTATCCATTCCCCTGTTGATGGACACTTAGGTTGCTTCCATGTCCCAGCTATTGCAAATAGTGCTGCTATGAACATTGGGGTGCATGTGTCTCTTTAAGTTAAGATTTTCTCTGGATATATACCCAGGAGTGGAATTGCTGGATATGGTAGCTCTGATGCTGGGAAAGATTGAAGGCGGGAAGAGAACGGGATGACAGAGGATGAGATGGTTGGATGGCATCACCGACTCAATGGACATGAGTTTGGGTAAACTCTGGGAGTTGGTGATGGAAAGGGAGGCCTGGCGTGCTTGCTGCAGGGGATGGGGTCACAAAGAGTCGGACATGACTGCACGACTGAACTGAACTGATGGTAGCTCCATTTTTCATTTTTTAAGGAACCTCCTTACTGTTCTCAGAAGTGGCTGTACCAGTTTACATTCCCACCAACAGTGTAGGAGAGTTCCCTTTTCTCCACACCCTACCCAGCATTTACTGTTTGTAGATTTTTTGATGATGGGCATTCTGACTGGTATGAAGTGATACCTCATTGTACTGAATAGTTTTGACTAGTATTTCTTTAATAATTAATAATGTTGAGCATCTTGTGCTTTTTAGCTATCCATATGTCTTTGGAGAAATGTCTATTTAGATCTTCCACCCAATTTTTGATTGGATTTTTTTTTTTAAATTGAGCTGCATGAGCTGTTTGTGTATTTTGGAGATTAATCCCTTGTCAGTTGCTTCATTTGCAAATATTCTCTCCCATCCTGAGGGTTGACTTTCATTTATATCTACTTGAAGTATTAATCCTTGTATCATTATAAAATCAGCTTCTTTGTGTCTTGCTGTTGGTTTTGACTTAAAGTCTGTTTTATCTGATGTGAGTGTGGCTGCCTCCACGTTATTTGGCTTCCACTCACATGAAATACAGTCATCCATCCCTTTACTTTGAGCCTATTTGTGTTCTTCGAGCTGAAATGAGTGTCTTATATGCAGACCATAATTAGGCCTTATTTATCCAGCCAGCCACTCTGTGGCTTTGATTTGTGAACTCAATCTGTTTACATTTAGAGTGATTTTTGACATGTATGGACTTAGACTGACATGTTATCAATTGCTTTCTGACTGTTTGTTACGCCATTGTTTCTTTCCCACTCTGTGCCTGTCTATCTCTGTAAATCAGTGGTTTGCCACGTTGGTATGCTATGCTTGCTTTTTTTTTTTTTCCTACTGTTTGTGATTCTACTAAAGAGCTTTGCTTTGTGGCTACCATAGGGCATACAGAAAATATCCCATAGTTAAAACAGTCCATTTTATGCTGACAAACTTATCTTTGCATGCCTGTAAGTGTTCTGTTCTTTTATTCTTCTCCTTTTATGTTTTTTATTTCACAACATACCTCATTTTACCTGCACATTTGTCAAAATGCTATAAGTATCCACTTTTCTCTGACATTTTTCATTTCATTCATTTTAGTTCCAGACTGGTTTTTGTTTTTTTTTTTTGTTTTTTTGTTTTTTTTACAGTTTTTGCCTGTTATGTTTTCTGCCCTGTTCTTCCATTTTATTTTTTTTTTTTTCTGATTTCATTGAACTCTCTTTCTGTCTTTCCTTGTAGCTTACTGAGATCTCTTATAACAGCTTTTTAAAGTTATTAATTAGGTAGATTGAAGATTTCTAAGTCTTTGGGGTTGATAACTGGAAGACTTGTGAAGTCATTTAGTATTGTTAGATTACCTTTTTTTTTTTTTTAATGTTCCTGGGGGGGGTACTATATTCACTTCCCAAGTAGCAGCCACCTGCTCCAGGGTTTACTGATTGTCTTCAGGAAAGAAACACCCTCTGTCAGCCCTCTAGAATTAAAGAGGGCTTTCTCGGCTTTCTCAGGCCTTTATGGATAAACCTGTTTCACATTCTTATCACATCTTTTGGCAGAATTCTTGCGCTTATATACCATCTTTTGATCTTGCAACACAGTAGGCTGGGTACTGACAGCCCCTCTTTTCTTCTCCTAAGGATGGCGCTACTGCAGAAATGCATGGTCTGCCTCTGTCCTGCAGAGGTGACCCAGCTTTCTGTGTGTGTTCTCAAGCTGTTGCCCAAAGCTTGCTCTCAGGGCCTTGGTGGGGAGCGCACGTGGTGAACCGACCAGCAGACCGTGAGGGTTTGTGGTGGTAAGCTGTGCCGAACGCCGAGGGTGCCCTCTGTCCAGTCTGGAGGCTGTCTGAGTGAAGCCTCCCTGTTGACTCGTGGATGGGCTTCCTGATGGAGTCCGTGACACAGTTAGTAGCATCTGTGCCACATTAGTGTCTTCGGAGAATCCTGTGAGTCCTCTTCCCAGCCCCCAGGCATGAGGCTAACTCGTAATTGAGCACGCTGGATGGGGCAAGCAAGCAAGAGGCCTGTTCGCTGCATTCACACAGTTGGGAGCGTGCTGTCCCCAGCTTGGGTCTTTATCCTCAGGATTGCTTTGGCAATGTGGGTATTTTGTGGTTCTGTATTTATTTTAGGATCATTTGTCGTAGTTCTGTGAAAAATGTCATGGGTATTTTAATTGGGATTGCTTTAAATCTGTACATTGCTTTGAGTAATAAGGCTCTTTTAAAAAGACTAATTTTTCCAATCCAAGAGCATGGGATATGATATCTTTTCATTTATTTGTCACCTTTAATTTCCTTTATCAATGTCTTATACTTGGAGTATATAAATCTTTCACCTCTGTGGTTAAATTTATTCTGAGGTATTTTATTATTTTTGATACAATCACATGTTTCTTTCTTAAGTTCTCTGATAGTTTGTTATTAGTACAGAGAAAAATAACTTTCGGTGTATTCATTGTGTATATTTCAAGTTTACTGAATTTATTCATGCTAATTATTTGGTGAAATCTTTAGGGTTTTCTCTACATGTCATCATGTCATCTGCAAGTGGTGACAGTTTACTTCCTTTAGAAATTAGATCCAAGTTTTTATTTTTATTTTTTCGCTGTGACTAGCACTGTTAATACTGTGTTGAATAAAAGTGCTGAGAGTAGGCATGCTTGTCCTGCTCCTGTTCTCAGAGGAATTTCTTTCAGCTTTCCACCGCTGAGCGTGATAGTAGCTCTGATTTGTCATACATGCCCTTTAGTATAAAAGCTGTGTTGCCTTTATGCCCACACTGAGAGTCTTTATCATAAATCACATTTTGAATTTTGTTGATACAGAAGTTTGCCAAATATTGCTGGAGGAAGATCATCATATAATTTTTATCCTTTGTTCTGCTAATCTGGTGTGTCACTTGTTGGTTTGCAATGTTCCTGCATTGGTGAGCTAAACCCCATTTGATCGTGGTGTATGGTTCTTTTAATGTATTGTTGAATTCAGTTACCTACTGTTTTGTTAAGGGTTTTTGCATCTGTGTTCATGACTGATATTGACCTGTGATTTACTTTTTTTTTTTTTTTGATAGGGTCCTTCTCTGGTTTTCATGTATGGGTGATGCTGGCCTCAGAAAATAAGTTTGAAAACACTCTTTCTTCAGGTTGGGGGGAATACTTTGAGAAGGATAGATGTTAACTTTCCTTTAAATGTTTGACAGAAATTTATCAGTGAAGTCACCCAGTCCTGGACTTTTGTTTATTGGGAATTTTTTGATTACTCAGTTTCATTTCTAGTAATTGCTCTGTTTCTATTTTTATTTATTCCTGATTCAATCTTAGAAGATTTATGTTTCTAGGAATTTATTCACTCCTTCTGGGTTGTCCAATTTGTTGGTATATAACTGTTTGTAGTAATCTCTTCGTAGTTCTGTGGTGTCTTATAACTTCATCTCTTTCATTTCTGGTTTACTTGGGCCCTTTCTTTTTTTAAAAAAAAAAATACTATTTTTGTCTTTTATTCTTTACAGAAGCTTAATAAGTGTTTGATCTACTACCCTTACTATACATATACCTTTTCCAGGGAGATTTTTTACTTTGTGTGTTTTTTTGTTACTGATTAGTGACACTTCTTTTAAGCTAAAGTAAATTGCTTTCAACATTTCTTATAAGGCTGTTTTATTAGTGATGAACTCATTTAACTTTTGCTAGTCTGGGAAACTCCTGATCTCTCCTTCAATTGTGAATCATAATCTTGCTGGTAGAGTGTTCTTATTGTAGGCTTTTTTCTTTTTAGAACATTGAATATACCCTATCATTCCCTCCTGGTCTGCAACGTCCGCTGATAAGTCAGCTGACAGTCTTAGGGGAAGACCTTGCACATAACTAGTTGCTTTTATTTCATTACATCCATGATCCCTCTTTAATTTTTGACCCTTTAAAATGTCTTGGTGTGGACTCGAGCTTTTTTTTTTTTTAAATGTATGCACTTAACACTGTAAACAGAACTCTTTGAATTGTTTTACCTGTCACCACGAGCTTAGATACTAGCATTTCCAATTTTGTCTGCTTTAAGATATGCATTTTTTATTTCTCTATTGCTTTATTCTTTTAAAATATTTATTTATTTGACTGTGCCAAGTCTTGGTTGTAGCACGCGGGATTTTTAGTTGTGGTGTGTAGGATCTAACCCGGGCCCCCTGCATTGGAAGCACAGAGTCGTAGCCACTGGACTACCAGGGACGTCCCCTATGGATTTAGTCTCGTGTGCAATGGCTGTTCGGAGCTTGTTGTTCAAATTGCTAAGTGTCCTTGAATTTTTAATTGTTCTTCTTGAGTTTCCGTTTTGAACCATTGTGGTAGGAGATGATGCTTGACATGATTTCAATCTTCTTAGATTTTTGAGGATTTCTTTTGTGGTATAACATTTAATCTATCCTGGGAAATGCTCTATGAATACTTGAGAAGGATGAAAATTTTGCTGCCGTTGAGTGCAATGTACTGTAAATGTCTGTTACGGTCACGTGGTATCTAGTGTGTATTCAAGTTCTGTGCTTCTGGGTGGGTATTCTGTGTGGGTGATCTATACAGTGTTGAAAGTTGGGTACTGACATTTCTTACCATTATTTTATTTCTCCATGTTTTCCCTTTCACAAGTGTTCATATTTCCTTTATATGCTGAGATGCTCCAATGTTGGATACATACATATTTATGTAGATACAATATATGTATGTTGGTTACATACATAATCTCTTGATGAATTAGTCCCTTTATGATTATATGATAACCTTCATTTCTTTGAGAGGTTTAAGTCTTCTTTGCCTTATAATAGTGAGGCAAGTATCATTTGTACGGTATATCTTTTTTCCAGTTATTCAGTTTTATCCTATACATGGCCTTAAAATTTACACAAATCTCCTGTACACAGTATGTAATTGATTTTTGTGAATCCATTCAGCCACCCTATGGATTATTTAAATTGAAGTATAGTCATTTGTAATATTACATTAGTCTCAATGGTACAAAATATTAGTACTTTTATACATTATGCCCCTCTTAGTTATTACAAAATAATGGTCATATTTCCGTGTTGTATAATATACCCATGTGTGTTTATTTTCTTTTTTTTTAATTTATCTTTTTATTGAAGGATAATTGCTTTACAGAATTTTGTTGTTTTCTAACCTCAACATGAATCAGCCATAGGTACACATATGTCCCCTTCGTTTTGAACCTCCCTTCCATCTACCCCCATCCCACCCCTCTACGTTGATACAGAGCCCCTGTTTGAGTTTCCTGAGCCATACAGAAAATTCCTGTTGGCTGTCTATTTTACGCATGGTAATATAAGTTTTCATGTTACTCTTTCCATATGTCTCACCCTCTCCTTCCCTCTCCCCATGTCTGTAAGTCTACTCTCTGTCTGTTTCTCCATTGCTGCCCTGTAAATAAATACTTCAGCACCATTTTTCTAGATTTTGCATAGATGCATTAGACTACGATATTTATCTTTCTTTTTCTGACTCCCTTCACTCTGTATAATAGGTTCTAAGTTCATCCACCTCATCAGAACTGACTCAAATGTGTTCCTTTTTATGGCTGAGTAATATCCCATTGTGTATATGAGCCACAACTTCTTTATCCATTCATCTGTCGGTGGGCATCTAGGTTGCGTCCATGTTCTAGCTATTGTAAATAGTGCTGCAATGAACAATGGGATACATGTGTCTTTTTCAGTTTTGGTTTCCTCAGGGTTATATGCTTAGGAGTGGGATTGTTGGCTCATGGTGCTTTTATTCCTAGTTTTTAAAGGAATCTCCATACCGTCTTCCATAGTGGCTGTATCAATTTACATTCCTACCAACAGTGCAAGAGTGTTCCCTTTTCTCCACACCCTTTCCAGCATTTATTGTTTGTAGACTTTTTGATGAGGGCCATTCTGACCCGTGTGAGGTGACATCTCATTGTAGTTTTGAATTGCATTTCTCTGATAATGAGTGATACTGAGCATCTTTTCATGTGTTTGTTCGCCATCTGTATGTCTTCTATGGAGAAATGTCTGTTTAGGTCTTTTCCCCACTTTTTGATTGGGTGGTTTGTTTTTCTGGCATTGAGTTGTATGAGCTGCTTGTATATTTTGGAAATTAATCCTTTGTCAGTTGTTCCATTTGCTATTATTTTCTCCCATTCTGAGGGTTGTCTTTTCACCTTGCTTATAGTTGCCTTTGCTGTGCAAAAGCTTTTAAGTTTAATCAGGTCCCATTTGTTTACTTTTGTTTTTATTTCTGTTACTCTATTTCTGATCTTCTACATAGAGGATCTTGCTTTGATTTATGTCAAGTGTTCTGCCTATGTTTTCCTCTAAGAATTTTATAGTTTCTGGTCCTACATTTAGGTCTTTAATCCATTTTGAGTTTATCTTTGTGTATGGTGTTAGGAACTGTTCTGATTTCATTCTTTTACATGTAGTTGTCCAGTTTTCCCAACACATTTATTGAAGAGGCTGTCTTGTCCCATTGTATACTCTTGCCTCCTTTGTCAAAAATAAGGTACCCATAGGTGCATGGGTTTATTTCTGGGTTTTCTGTCTTGTTCCATTGGTCTATATTTCTATTTTTGTGCCAGTACCATACTGTCTTGATGACTGTAGCTTTGTAGTACAATCTGAAGTCAGGAAGGTTGATTCCTCCAGCTCCATTCTTTCTCAAGACTGCTTTGGTTATTCGGGGTCTTTTGTGTTTCCATATGAACTGTGAAATTTTTTGTTCTAGTTCTGTGAAAAATGCCACTGGTAATTTGATAGGGATCGCATTGAATCCGTAGATTGCATTTGGTAGTATAGTCATTTTCACAATATTGATTCTTCCTACCCAGGAACATGGAATCTCTCTCCATCTGCTTATGTCATCTTTGATTTCTTTCATCAGTGTATTGTAATTTTCTGTGGACAGTTCCTTTGTCTCCTTAGGTGAATTTATCCTAGATATTTAATTCTTTTTGTTGCACTGGTAACTGGGATTGATCCCTTAATCTCTCTTTCTGATTGTCAGTGTATAGGAATGCAAGTGATTTCTGTGTATTGATTTTGTCTCTTGTGACCTTGCTGAATTCCATGTGTGTTTCTTTTCTACGTTTGTTGTTGTTGTTTGGTCACTAAGCCATGTCTGACTCCTTGCAACCCCGTGGACTGCAGCACACCAGGCTTCCCTGTCCTTCACTATTTCCCGGAGTTTGCTCAGATTCATGTCCACTGAGTTGGTGATGCCATCCACCCATCTCATCCTCTGCCACCGCCTTCTCCTTCTGCCTTCAGCCTTTCCCAGCACCAGGGTCTTTTCCGGTGAGTCAGTTGTTCAAACCAGGTGGCCAGAGTATTGGAGCACCAGTGCTTCCAGCGAACAGTTAGGGTTGACTGGTTTGATCTCCTTGCAGTCCAAGGTGAGTTTCCATGTCCTCCTCCTATGGACCACATTTTGCCAGAACTCGTCACTATGACCTGTTCATCTTGGATGGTCCTGCACGACATGGCTCATAGCTTCATTGAGTTTACAAGCCACTTCACCTCGACGAGGCTGTGATCCATGAAGAGGATTTTCTGCATAGGGTACCAATTATCTTTCCCTCCCTGCTTCGTCCTCTCCCATGGTAACCGTTACTTTGTTCTCTGTGAGTCTATTGCTATTTTGTTATGTACATTTCTTTCTTCCATTTTTTTAGATTCTACATGTGAGAACATAGAGTGTTTCTCTAACTGATTTCACTAGGTATAATACATTCTAGGCCAGTCCATGTTGTTGCAGGTGGCAGAATTTGATTTTTTTAAATTATTTAATTATATTTACTTATTTCTCTTTTTGACTGTGCTGGGTCTTCATTCCTTTGCATGGGCAGATTCTCAACCACTGTTCCACCAGGGAAGTCCCTCCTTACAGTTTTGGTTTGCATTTCTAGGAATTACCTAATTGATGATCTTTTCAGCTGCTTTTTCCCACCCATGTTTTTTTTTTTTTTTTTTTTTAGTTCTACCAGTTTATTGCTACCAACCCATCACCCTCCACCCTCATGCACACATGCTCAGTCATGTAACCCCATGGACTGCAGCCTGCCAGGCTCCTCTGTCCATGGACTTTTCCAGGCAAGAATACTGGAGTGGGTTGCCATTTCCTTCTCCACCCCCCCATGTTTTTAAAAGAATAAAATTTACTTCTTGAAATAAGGAACAGAAATTTGGCCCAGTTTTGAATTATTTTTCTTCTTCTTATTATTTTTTTTCTTATTACTTTTCTTATTATTATTACATATCACATGATGTTTCTTGATGGCCAAGGTCATCAAGAGAGCCCATAAAAAAGTGTTCATGGCTCAGGCATGTCCGACTCTGCGACCCCATGGACTGGGGCCTGCCAGGCTCCTCTGTCCATGAGATTCTCTAGGCAAGAATACTGGAGTGGGTGGCCAGTCCCTTCTCCGGGGGATCTTCCCAACCCAGGGACTGTACCCAGGTCTCCTGCCCTGCAGGCAGATTCTTTACCATTTGTTGTTCAGTCTCTAAGTTGTGTCTGACTCTTTGCAACCTCATGAACTGCAGCACGCCAGGCTTCCCTGTCCTTCACTATCTCCCTGGGTTAGGTCAAACTCATGTCCATTAATCGGTGATGCCATCGAACCATCTCATCCTCTGTTGCCCTCTTCTCCTCATGCCTCAGTCTTTCCCAGCATCAGTGTCTTTTCCAATGAGTCAGCTCTTTGCATCAGGTGGCCAAAGTATTAGAGCCTCAGCTTCAGCACCGGTCCTTCCAATGAATATTCAGAGCTGATTTCCTTTAGGATTGAACTTGTTTGATCTCCTTGCTGTCCAAGGGACTATCAGGAGTCTCCTTCAGCACCACACTTTGAAAGCATCAATTCTTTGGCGCTCAGCCTTCTTTGTGGTCCAACTATCACATCCATACATGACTACTAGAAAAACCATAGCTTTGACTAGACGGACCTTTGTCAGCAAAGTGATGTCTCTACTTTTTAACATGCTGTCTAGGTTTGTCATAGCTTTTCTTCCAAGGAGCAAGTGTCTTAATTTCATGGCTGAGGTCACCATCCACATTGATTTTGGAGCCCAAGAAAATGAAATCTGACACTGTTTCCACTTTTCCCCATCTGTTTGCCATGAAGTGATGGGACCGGATGCCATGATCTTCGTTTTTTGAATGTTGAGTTTTAAGCCAGCTTTTTCACTCTCCTCTTTCACCTTTATCTAGAGGCTCTTTAGCTTCTCTTCACTTTCTGCCATTACATTTGCATATATTTACCATTTGAGCCACCAGGAAAGCCCAAGCCCTGTGAAGTGTCCATAAAAACCACATTAAAATTTGTTGTTCTGGGAAATGGCCTCGAGGGGGCAGCATTTCTTCACGCCCCATTCTGGTAACAAGGACAAGCCTCATCATAGCCAAAGTCCTATCCGTGGGTTGTAGAGTGCACAGTGATAAACAGGAAACACGAACAGCCAAGGGTCGAAGGTCATTACTTCTTACTCATTACCCTTCACCCTCCAGACATATCCCAAGTCCTACCAGAGTGCTAGGCTGACACTGTTGTGGTAGGATGGTGAAATGACTAAGTAGGAGGCTAGAGGTGGGAAGGCCACCACCAGGAGATGTGGAGACAGGATGACTTTTCAGAGCTCTTCTGACCCAGAGTATGCACCATTTTGGGGGGAAAAAATAGACTTGGTGTGACTGCAGGAGAGCCCTGCTGGATCTGAAGATGACTGCCCCATGCAGAAGGAACCAGGTACTCTAGATCCAACAGGGGAGGGCTCATTTGCTTACACATCCTCCCCACCACCTTAAGTAACGTGACGGTCCATCCTCGGGATCCATGCCTGCCCCAGCCCCAGGGATGTGACACTCTCAGATTGCCAGGCCTGGGGGCTCTAGAGTAGGCATTTGTATTCATTTTCTTCTCATATAATTTTTATTTTCTATTAGCATATAATTCATTTACAATGTTATGTTTGTTTGAGGTCTATAGCAACTTGATTCATATATACATTTATCTGTTATGATTCTTTTTCAATATAGCTTAAGACAGATGGTTGACGAGCTTCCTGTTTTATCCAGTAAGTCCTGGTTCATTACACTTTTGTTCTATCTCTCAGTCTTGCTATCTACCTATATATCTTATTATCCAGGCTACCTAAGTATCAGCTATCCAACTGTGTATCTATCTAGTTGTATCTACCTATTTGTATTTATATCTCTCTATCTAGCTGTCTATAGATCTATCAATGTATTTATGTATATTGAATTCCATGGACAGAGGAGCCTGGCAGGCTACAGTCAATGGGGTCACAAAGAATCAGATGATTGAGCAACTAAGGCACACACACTAACCACTGTCTATTTTGCTATATTTCTATCTATTAATATCCAGCTATTTCTGTATACAACTGTCTATATCTATCCAGCTATCTACCTATGTATCTATATATCTATTTAACATATATATATATATTTATACTATATCTATCCATCTATCTATGTATTTTTTCATGTATATTTATATCTATGGGGCTTATAACTCAGTGGTAAAAAATCCAACTGCAATACAGTAGAGATGCAGGTTAGATCCCTGGGTTGGGAATATCCCCTGGAGAAGGAAATGACAACCCACTGCAGTATTCTTGCCTGGGAAATCCCATGCAAAGAGGAGTCTGATGGACTATACTCCATGGGGTCACAAAGAATCAGACACTACTTAGCGACTAAACAACAACAATTATTTATACCTATGATCAGCCCTGGGATTCCTTTGGAAGGAATGATGCTAAAGCTGAAACTCCAGTACTTTGGCCACCTCGTGCAAAGAGTTGACTCATTGGAAAAGACTCTGATGCTGGGAGGGATTGGGGGCAGGAGGAGAAGGGGACGACAGAAGATGAGATGGGTGGATGGCATCACTGACTCGATGGACGTGAGTCTGGGTGAACTCCGGGAGTTGGTGATGGAGAGGGAGGCCTGGCGTGCTGCGATTCATGGGGTTGCAAAGAGTCAGACACGACTGAGTGACTGAACTGAACTGATATATATCTAAGTATCAATTTATCCAAGTATCTAGCTATCTATCTTTCTCCCTATTTTTATTATACAGCTTTCTATATATCCAGGTATCTTTCTGTCTTTATATATTTATAACTCAAGCTATTTATTTGTTCTTGTTCAGTCACAAAGCTGGTGTCCCACTCCTTGCCATCCCATGGACTGTAGTCAGCCAAGCTACTCTGTCCTTGAGGTTTCCCAGACAACAATACTGGAGTGGGTTGTCATTTCCTTCTCCAGGGGATATTCCCGATCCAGAGATTGAACCTGCATCTCCTCCGCTGGCAGCCACATTATTTACCACTGAGCCACCAGGAAAGCCCAACATGCTATCTGTTAATCCATCTATATATGTGTATTTATGTCTATGGGCTTGCCAGGTAGCTCAGCAGTAAAGAATCCGCCTGCCAGTGCAAGAGCCACAGAAGGTGCAGGATCAATCCCTGTGCTGCAAACTTCCCAAGCAAGAGGAAATGGGAACCCACGCCAGCATACTTGCCTGGGAAATCCCAGGAGGAGAGAAGTCTATAGGGTCGCAAAGAGTCGGACACGGCTGAGCGAGTGAGCACACACGCATATTTGTGTCTGTCCAGCTATCTGTATGCTCAGCTATCTATCTATACTCTATCTTTGGATCCAGCTGTTTACAGCTATCAAACTGTCAGTTTATCTACTTATTTCTGGTTATGTTCTGTCTCTCTATCCAGTTGTCTATAGATCTATCTATAAATATATGTTTATATCTACCCACCACCTATCTCTTTATGTATATTTATATATGTCTTGTATATATGACATATACATGTCATATATTTTATATATATATATATATACACACACACACATACACACATATATATCTTAAGAGAAATCAACCCTGAATACTTATTAGAAGTACTGATGATAAAGCTGAAACTCCGGTATTTGGGGCATCTGACAGGAACAGCCAACTCATTTGAAAAGTCTGTGATGCTGAGAAAGATTGAGGGCAGAAGGCAAAGAGAGTATCAGAGGATGAGATGGCTGGATGGGATCACTGATGCAACAGACAGGAACTTGGGCAAACTTCAGGAGATGGTGAGAGACAGAGAGGGCTGGTATGCTGCAGTCCACAGGGTCACAGGGTCGGAAACACCTGGGAGACTGAATAATAACAGCATATATGTCTGTCTATCCAATCTCTATATATCTAGCCATCTCTTTATCTGTCTATCCCTCTTTATATCCATATCGGTCAAGCTATGTATAGATGTATCTACCATAATTACTATCTGCTGCAATTAATACATTAAGCTGTATAATTATATCTGTCTCTGTATACATCTATCTATATGCAGATATACTCATCTGTCTGTATACCAGTAACTACATACATAGCTATCTATATATCCTCCTCTGTATCTATCTTTCCAGCTACGTATTACCCAGCTATTCAGGTATCTCACTGTATCTGTGTATGTTTTAATTCCTACCACTTAGATTACCTAACCCCCAAGGCCCACACTTCCCTTAGGTAACTCTAAGTTTGTTTCCTAAGTCTGGGAGTAGGTTGCTGTTTAATAAAGTAGATCATTTGTATTCATGTTGGATTCGATCTCAGAGCTGGTCTTCCCGTGAATACGTGGATCAGTGTGGTCTTCTGCAGTGTAGCAATGTTGCCTCTACTGGGAGGCTTCACTCTTACCTTTCAGCTGAGTAACATCCATTGCACATGTACACCCAGTCCTCACTGTCGACATATTTGCATGTGTCCAAGGACTTTTTCGTAGGTTTCATGCCTTGCTTCTTGTAAACAGCAGAGCATGGAACGTTGGGGTGCACGTGCCATTTGGAAGAATGGTTTTCTCCAGATATAGCCCCAGAAATGTATTTCAGTATCTCCTGGTTGCTATATGTTTTCAGTTTTGAAAGGAAGCTGCTTATTGCTTTTTTGAGTGGCTTTTAGCCATCTGCATTCCCTTTATGAAGAAAAATGATGGTTCCGTTTTCTCCATCCCCCTCGACCATTTATTTCTCGTAGACTGCCTGTTGACCAACGCTAGATGATACCTCACTATCCCTTTGGGTTTCCATTTCTCTAAGAGATGATGTTGAAAAAAATACCCAGGGGTGCTTTTGTTTTGTTTTTTAGTGTGAACATATTATGCTGTTGGTGGAAAACAGCTTCTAAAATTTGGCCGTTCTTCCTGCATTTTGTCTTACAAAACTCAGGCTGTTATCTAGCTCTGGGAGCATGTAGAACTCCGCAGGCCTTTGCCCAGGGGATGCCCTGAGGCACAGGCTTTCCAACTGTAGTTCCCAAACATGGCCACAAGGAGGCGACATTTCTTGATGCCGCCTCCTGGGAACCGGGGCATGCTGAGCCCTATAGTCACAGCTGGGGTCCTGGGAGGTAGAGTGCAGAGAAGAGAGAAACCAGAGGGCCAAGGGTTGAGAGTCATTATCTCTTCAACATTACCCTTCACCCCCCGCGCGCACACACACACATTCCAGGTCCTGCCAGAGGGCCCTGCTGAAGCTGTCACGGGAGGATGGGGAGGTGACTGGAAAGGAGGAGGCCAGAACTGGTACGCCTAGCGACAGGAGACGTGGACAGGGTGCCATCCCGAGGCCCTTCCAGCCCAGAGTGTGCACCGTGTGTTGAGGACCACAGGCCTGCTGGTGTAGGCGTGGAGGGCCCTGAGGATCCCCACACTGTTGTCCCGTGCAGAGGGGGCCAGGACCGCGAGACCCAAGGGAGGGCTCCTTGGCATACACCTCCTGCCCAGCTGATATGAGATCCACGCCTGCTCGGGCCCCCGGGATGGACCAACGCCCAGCTCAGCCTGTCTCGTGAGGGCTACAGAGTAGACGGCTGTACTCATTTCCTGCTCCTCACAGCCTGTCCACTGGGGACTGGAGCAGCCTTGTACCGCTGTGCTTATTTGAGGGGCACCGCCACTGGATTCGCTTCGCCATGTACACCAGTCTACGTTTCTGAACATCCCCTTTCCTGTAGCTTCAGAGTGTTGAGTCGAGTTCTCTGTTGTTTGCAGTATGCCCCGGTTCATTATGCTGCCCTTGTACCTCTCTCCTGTATCCCTAGATTCCTCTTTACAAATTATCATGCAGCTCTCTTGCTATCCAGCTTTCCAGGTATGGCGCTATCCACCCATCTCTCTGTTTCTAGCTCTGTTTAACTGCAGCTGTCTCCAGATCTATCTGGGAACCTACCTGTACCGTCCAGTGTGTATGGGCCTTTGTGTTGATGTCTCTGCTGCTGTCTCTCTACCCGGCTGTCTCTGTACAGTGACGTCCACATTCACCCGGCCGGCTCTGTATCTATCTGTCTATATACCTGATTAATCTTCTCTTTTGAACTCTCGGTCCAGCTCTCGATATATGTATTTATCCGTGTGTACATCTATTTCGTCAGCTCCCCGATGTTCCAGCTCTAACTTTCCATCTTAAGTTCTAGCTAGACCTCTCTTTGGAGAAGACAATGGCACCCCACTCCAGTACTCTTGCCTGGAAAATCCCATGGACAGAGGAGCCTAGTAAGCTGCAGTCTATGGGGTCGCTAAGAGTTGGAGACGACTGAGCGACTTCACTTTCACTTTTCACTTTCATGCATTGGAGAAGGAAATGTCAACCCACTCCAGTGTTCTTGCCTGGAGAATCCCAGGGATGGGGGAGCCTGGTGGGCTGCCATCTATGGGGTCACACAGAGTCGGACACGACTGAAGCGACTTAGCGGCAGCAGACCTCTCTTGCTTTTAATAGACACAGCTCTATGGTTGTAGCTCTAAGCTCTTTTAGCTCTCCATAGATCTATGTGTCGATATATATCTCAGTCGATATTTACATCTCTCTGGCTACTTCTAGGCCCAGCTCTGTTCTATATCTACACCTATATATTTGAACTATCTCCTTGCAGGTACCCACCTATCTATCCACGTTTATGTATTTATCTCCACTGTACCTCTGTCTCTCCAGCCAGCTACGTGTCAATCTACTTGTCGATCTATATTGATATCTATTTCTATACACTATCTCTTCCCAAATATTTACTGGTCCATGTGCTCTGTAGATGCAGCTCTCTCTTTATGGATCACTCTGGAATCATATCTATGATCTCTCTGCCAGCTGTGTATGCATGACTCTCTTGGGGAAGTCTCTCTCCACCCATGTAGCTAGATATCTTTGCATCTGTATTCATATTTGTGTCTACATCACTCTATCCTGGTATCCTTATATCCTGCTAGGAAGTACTAATGTATACATCAATGTATTAACTATCAGGACTTCCCTGGTGGCCCAGTGGTTAAGACTCTGGCTTCCAATGCAGGGGGTGTGGGTTCAGTCCCTGGTTGGGAAACTAATCCCACATGCTTTGTGGCACGACCAAAAAATAAAATGAAATTTAGGTCTTCCCTGGTGGCTCAGAGGGTAAAGCGTCTGCCTGCAATGTGGGAGACCTAGGTTCGATCCCTGGGTCGGGAAGATCCCCTGAAGAAGGAAATGGCAACCCACTCCAGTATCTTGCCTGGAAACTTCCATGGACGGAGGAGCCTGGTGGCTAGAGCCGATCGCACTGTCTCCCCAGCTCTGTATGTGTCCAGCCATGTCTTTCTCTCGGCCTACCTATGTCACTGTAACTTGATGTATTCGAATCCCTGCCACTTTGGTTATTTCCTCCCCTGCCGCCCCAGATTTCCTGCAGGCTACTCCAGGTGTATTTTCCAAGTCTGAGAGACTAGTCCATTTGTATTTGAGATTCCACCTAGAAGTGGTCGCATATGGAATTCGACTCAGTATGACTTCCGTGGGTCCCTGTGATCCTCTGCAGGTCCATCCACTCCTGGCCTCATGTTTTTCTTCCCTCTTTGCTGAGTCATGGCCCTTCGCACACCTGAGGCATTGCTTGAGTCCATTCACGTGCACGATGGACGTTTTTGCATTCCGCCCCGTGGTTACTGTCAGCGGCGGTGCAAGCCACGTTGGGGTGCACGTGTCTGTAGGAAGGATAGTTTTCTCCAGATGTAGTCCCCAGAAAGGGATTCCAGGACCCCGTGGTTAGCTGTCTTTTGAGTTTTGAAATGATGCGGCGTACTGTTTTCGAGTGGCGTTTAGCCGCCTGCCTTCCGTCTACTTGGAAACGGGGATTCCCTCTCGTCCTCCCCCCGCTCGAGCCCTTACCGTTTCGAGCCTGCCTGCCTGCTGACCAGTGCTCGAGGAGGCCTCACTGCAGTTTGGTCTCCATTTCTCTAAGGGGTGATGATGCTGACAAATCGCCAGCGCTTGTTTTTCCTGCTGATTTGTAAGTGTGAGGAAAAGTTCCCTCTTGACGGCTTGGCTTGTGCAGTTCAGCCCTGTTGTTCTTCTTTTTGTCTTAGCAACCTCAGGTGGTTTATGTAGGGCCCTAGGGCCGGCATCATTTACAACCCCGCAGGCCTTGGCCCAGGAGATCCCTTGAGGCAATGGCTTTCCAACAGTGGCTCCCAAAGATGGCGACATTTCTTGATGCCTCCTCCTGGGAAGTGGGGCACGCTGAGCCCAGGCAAAGCTGGGCTCCTGAGTGTAGAGTGCAGAGAGAGGGAGCACAGAGGGCCAAGGGTTGAGAGTCGTCATCTCTTCGCCGATACCCTTTCCCCCCCACACACGTGCCAGGTCCTGCCAACGGACTCGGCTGACGCGGCCCTGGGAGGACGGCGAGGGGACTGGAAAGCAGGCGGCCAGAACTGGCACGCCAGCACCAGGAGGCGTGGAGACAGGCGACGTCCCAAAGCCCTTCCAGCTTATTCATCTACATTAACAGATATGTATTCAGTAGATAGAAATAAACATAGAGATTGACACAGATATATAGATAGCTGGGTGTGTATGTATATAAACATAGAGAGCAGAGATAGCTGGAAAGGAAGATACAGATAAAAATATAGGGAGAAGGAAATGGCAACCCACTCGAGCATTCTGGCCAGGGAATTCCCAAGGACAGAGGAGCCTGGCAGGCTACAGTCCACAGGGTTGCCAAAGAGTCAGACACAACTTAGCAACTTAAACAACAATACAGACAGAGAGAGAGATCTGTGGGCAGCTGGAGAGACTGACAGAGACACAAATATAGAAAAACTGATGGCTGAACATAGAGATATAGACACAGATCTATAGATATCTATATAGAAAGATAGATAGAGAGCTGGACAGTTGGAAACATAGTTGGATAGAAAGATATAGATACTAATATACAGATATAAATACAGATATATAGATAAATCTATAGACAGTGACATAGATATAGATATAAATATAGGTAGAGCAATACAGATCTGGATACACAGAACTTGGTTGGGATTAAAACACACATATTAGTGTCATATATATACTATACATATCACACATAACTATAATACATATACATGAATGTATGTATATATGACAGAATGGATAATGAATCAGGCATTACTGGATAGGACAGGAACTTCTCAACACTCTGTCCTCAGCCACATGGGAGTACAATCTAAAAAAGAAACATGTGTCTACATAACTGAATCAAGTTGTTTCCACTCAAAGAAACATAACAATGTAAATGACCTGTCCTTCCACAGAAAAAAAATAATTACATATTTGTATGGAGTATTAACCAGAAAACAGTGAAATCATGCTTTTGTAGCAACTTAGACAATTTCTAAGTGAATCATACTGTTGTTGAAACCTAGCATCCATTCACTCATATGGAATGGAAAGGAGAAGACAAGAGTATTGGGTGGAGCACAAAAGAGCAGCTTTTATTGCTTTGCCTGGCAAAGGGGGCCACAGCGGGCTCATGTCCTCAAGACCGTACGATCCACACTGGAGGGTGTAGGGAGTTTTATACCGTCCAAGGAGCAGGCGTGAACAGCTCACAGACAGGTCTTGGATTAGTTAGCAGCAAACCATCTCATCCTCTGTCGTCCCCTTCTCCTCCTGCCCTCAATCTTTCCCAGCATCAGGGTCTTTTCAAAAGAGTCGGTTCACATCAGGTGGCCAAAGAACTGGAGTTTCAGCTTCAACATTAGTCCTTCCAATGAACACTCAGGACTGATCTCCTTTAGGATGGACTGATTGGATCTCCTTGCAACGCAAAGGACTCTCAAGAGTCTTCTCCAACACCACAGTTCAAAAGCATCAATTCTTCGGCGCTTAGCCTTCTTCACAGTCCAACTCTCACATCCATACATGACCACTGGAAAAACCATAGCCTTGACTAGACGGACCTTTGTTGGCAAAGTAATGCCTCTGCTTTTGAATATACTGTCTAGGTTGGTCATAACTTTCCTTCCAAGGAGCAAGCGTCTTTTAATTTCATGGCTGCAGTCACCATCTGCAGTGATTTTGGAGCCCAAAAAAATAGTCAGCCACTGTTTCCAGTTTTCCCATCTATCTCCCATGAAGTGATGGGACCGGATGCCATGATCTTAGTTTTCTGAATGTTGAGCTTTAAGACAACTTTTTCACTCTCCTTTTTCACTTTCCTCAAGAGGCTCTTTAGTTCATCTTCACTTTCTGCCATAAGGGTGGTGTCATCTGCATATCTGAGGTTATTGATATTTCTCCCGGCAATCTTGATTCCAGCTTGTACTTCTTCCAGTCCAGCTTTTCTCATGATGTACTCTGCATGTAAGTTAAATAAGCAGGGTGACAATATACAGCCTTGACGTACTCCTTTTCCTATTTGGAACCAATCTGTTGTTCGATGTCCAGTTCTAACTGTTGCTTCCTGATCCGTGTATAGGTTTCTCAAGAGGCAGATCAGGTGGTCTGGTATTCCCATCTCTTTCAGAATTTTCCAGTTTATTGTGATCCACACAGTCAAAGGCTTTGGCATAGTCAACAAAGCAGAAATAGATGTTTTTCTGGAACTCTCTTGCTTTTTCGATGATCCAGCAGATGTTGGCAATTTGATCTCTGGTTCCTTTGCCCTTTCTAAAACCAGCTTGAATATCTGGAAGTTCACAGTTCATGTATTGCTAAAGCCTGGCTTGGAGAATTCACTGATTGCTGAGGAAGGCTTTCTTATCTCTCCTGGCTATTCTTTAGAACTCTGCATTCAAATGGGTATATCTTTCCTTTTCTCCTTTGCTTTCCACTTCTCTTCTTTTCACAGCTATTTGTAAGGCCTTCTCAGACAGCCATTTTGCTTTTTTGCATTTCTTTTTCTTGGGGGTTGTCTTGATTACTGCCTCCTGTACAATGTCATGAACCTCCATCCATAGTTCATCAGGCACTCTATCAGATCTAGTCCCTTAAATATATTTCTCACTTCACTGTATAGTCATAAGGGATTTGATTTAGGTCATACCTGAATGGTCTAGTAGTTTTCCCCACTTTCTTCAATTTCAGTCCGAATTTGGCAATAAGGAGTTCATGACCTGAGCCACAGTCAGCTCCTGGTCTTGCTTTTGCTGACTGTATAGAGCTTCTCCATCTTAGGCTGCAAAGAATATAATCAATCTGATTTCGGTGTTGACCATCTGGTGATGTCCATGTATAGAGTCTTCGCTTGTGTTGTTGGAAGAGGGGAATAATCCTGCCTAATATAGGGAATGGACACAGAGTTGGAAATAATCTTGATTTCCAAGCTCAGCATCACTATTTTGTGTTAAGAAAATATTACCTCTCTTTTAAATTGCTTTGCCATAGCACCTAGACAAACATTTGGAAAGTACTGGATGTATTACAATGAAGATCACTGCAGACAGTGACTGCAGCCATGAAATTAAAAGATGTTTGCTCCTTGGAAGGTAAGCTATGGCAAACCTAGATAGCATACTAAAAAAGCAGAGACATCACTTTGCTGACAAAGATCCATATAGCCAAAGCTATGATTTTTCCAGTAGTCATGTATGATGTGAGACTGAGACCATAAAGAAGGCCAAGCACTGAAGAATTGATGCTTTCAAATTGTGGTTCTGGAGAAGGCTCTCGAGAGTTCCTTGAAATGCAAGGCGATCAAACCAGTCAATCCTACAAGAAATCAACCCTGAGTATTCATTGGAAGGACTGATGGGCCAATACTTTGGCCCACCTGATGCGTAGAGCCGACTCACTGGAAAAGACCCTGATGCTGGCAAAGACTGAAGGCAAAAGGAGAAGAGGTCAACAGAAAATTAGATGGCTAGAGAATATCACTGGTTCAATGGCCGTGAATTTGAGCAAACTCCAAGAGACAGTGAAAGGCAGAGGAGTCGGGCATGCTGCAGTTGGTGGGGTCACGAAGATCCGGACGTGACTGAGCGACTGGATGACAACAATACCATGAAGACAATGGTTAAAGTGCACCTTTGCAGTGTTTGTCAAAAGAGCCCTCCTATTTTAGTTGTCAAACAAGAAAGTAATTTTTGAAGTGTTTCCTTTTTACCTATATTTAGTAACCAAGTCGCCTTTTCCTAGGAGGCTATAGCTTGAGCTGGAGCTTCCTAGGTGGCACAGCAGTAAAGAATCTGCCTGCTAATGCAGGAGCTGCAGGTTCGAAGATCTCCTGGAGAAAGAAATGGCAACCCACCGCAGTATTCTTGCCTGGAAAATTCCAAGGACGGAGGAGCCCGGCAGGTTACCATCCACGGGGTCGCAAAGAGTAGGACACAACAGAGCGACTGAGCACCACACACACGGTAGCTTGAGCTTTCTCGTTTGTTATTACTGTTTTTAAAGCAGGAGAAAGGTTTCATGATTATAAGACTTTGAGACCATAAGGTTGTATTTGGCAGTGGATATACTGTTTTGAAAATGGCTGACGATATCCTTAAGTCTGATAACGTTTCCAGGAGTATAGAAACGTGTCTGAACCCATGTCCATTATGGCCAGCTAGTTCCCACTTTGGATGTCTGAACCGCAGTTATTTCATTTTAATTTTTTAATGTAAGTTTTTTAAATGGCTAGAGCAGATGTACAATGCATGTTTAACAGGCCACAAACAGGCTGTTTTCATCACCCCAAAGTTCAAATTCAATCCTGTGCAAGCCAGAATGATGTCCCCATACCTGAACATGTGAAAATGTCTTTCACCATGTTCCCCATTCGATTGCAGATGTTTCCATAAACACCACTGATAAATCAATACATTTCTCCAACGCTGCCAGGGTGGCTCAGTTGCCTGCTCTGGGTCCACTTATATCCCTTGGTGCTGAGCCTTTTTTTTTTTTCCTGCCTAGTTCTCCACTCTGGGGGAGAATGAATCAGATATCACAAACAAGCTCAGAGCTGTGCTACTGGGGAAGTGCTTTGTAGGCCGTGCACTTGATCACTTAATTGTCACACAGGCACTGCTCGCAGGCTTCTGGCAGTGCACAGAAAACAGGCACCGATACGTCATGAACAGCTAGACCCTGTGGCATCTTCACTAGAGACTTTTTTTTCATCCTGAATATTGGGGTCAGAAGTAAAATAGTAACTTTCCGTTCTGACAGGGAGACAGCATTTGGTGAACAGTGCGACTGAGTGAGCTGGGCGGTTCCTACAGGCCTGGTTCCGATGTTCAGGTCGGCTGTTCTTCCACTGTTGTCGTCTTTTCACCTTGGTGTGGGTGTCATTTGGGGTCAGCAAGCTTTTCTATAAGCCCTTCTTAAATGCAAAGTGCAAATTCAAGTCAGTTTCCTTCATTCTTGGTACAGATGCTAGTTAAGAGTGCCTGATCAGGGTCCTTTACTCTGCTTAGTCCTTTAGGCCGTGTCTTTTCCAGTGCGCATAATCGCTTAGCTGTAGGTCACGTGGCATCTGATCTTCATCCAGAGAGAAAGGACTGTGACTGGCTTTGGAAACAAGCTTAAAACACCCTTTTACTAGTTCCAATAAACTGTGTACTAATATAACATAGCGATAAAGAGCCATTTTGGACATAGATAATACAAAGCCTCAGTAAACACATAACTGCAACATCAACACATGTATAAAACTGAAATATCATTTTTTTCTCTCTAGATTATCTTCATTTTTACTAAACCCAGACTAATTAAGGCTGATTTGTTCAAAAGCCTGGTTTCAATAAACGTGGCCTGATTACTTATATACATTTAATTGCTTATATAGGCTTGTATTTATTTATTATGCCACACTGTGTGGCTTGTGACATCTTAGTCCGCTGACCAGGGATTGAATCCATGCTTCCTGCATTGGAAGCACACAGTCTTAACCACTGGACCACCAGGTAAGTCCCTGGGCTCTTTAAAATTGGTTGCACTGGACCTTTTCAGTAGGAATCTCACATTGAACTTCTGAAGGCCTCTGAAGGCAGGAAAGCCATTCCAGTGGCTTGCCTTCAGATTCTGCCTGTGATATCTATAGACTGAGTACACTTGTCTTTTTTCCAGGTCCCAATGATCTCTAGATTCCTACACATGACAAGGGAGTTTTTTTCATTCACCTGATAAGGTTGCTCAGAACCTAAGAATTCCTCCAATTTCTGGAGGAACCAGGTAGAGACAAGACAAAAATATTTTAATTTTACCCGTAGGTGTAAATTACCATATTGTTGTAAATCACAAGAGAAAAGGAGCTTTTCTGTATCTGAAAAACAATGATTAGTAGCCAGAAGTATGTCAGACAAGTTGTAAAAATCACAATCATATTGAGCAGTTCACTTAATCTCATATAATTAATCTTTGTTCTGTTTGAGTCCAGTTTTCCCATTCGTTTTGTTGACCTTGCCTGAGGACGCTGACAGTGATCATTTCAAAAAGTCTGTGACGTTTTTAAGGACTGTATGATCTGCCCTGTGAAGTGAGTGTGTTGGTCACTGGAACTTGCAGAAACTATACTCCGAGTGCGAGACACATTTTCTAACCTCCTCCTCTTCACTGTGACAGGATCGTCCTGCAGGATAGAAAGCTATAACCCATCGGATGAAGATGAGGTTTGTCTGGGAGCCAGGAAAAGCCAAGTGGCCCTCTTGGATTTCCCACGGCCATGACTTTTTACTTTACAGCTACTGTTTATTAATTTTAAATTCCCTGACTTAGGAGTAAACCATTTCCGTGCTATAACAGAGATCAATCTTAACACAGAAAACTCTTTTCGTAAAGTACCTTTTTCACAACCCTTTTTATCACTTTCTGGATTTGTATTGATTCTTCCCTTACTTTTTCCATCCAGAAACCACCACCAACTTGTAGGACAAAATTCTCATCATCATATTTTTCCCTCAGAAAAATATCTCCAGTCCTTATACCTTCTTTAGCTGGTAATGCATCTTGTACATGCTTTAAACACCGAAATGGTTCCTTTCCCGTTTTAGTAGCTTTAAAATCATATTATAATTTTCAACCCCTAAAAAAAACCCTTACTCTCTAGTGAGAACAAAGAAGCAAGCAATTGTGAACTGTCTGTCATACTGGCATCAGCAAACTTAAGAATATATTCTGTAACCTCTAAAAACAGGCATTTTTTCAAACTGCAATTTCTTTTCTCAAAGTGGTACAAGACATGAGTCTAATGAACACAACTATCCTTAGTTTCCCTCTTGCAAAGTAGGTAATTGCAGATTTCATTTGTAAACACTTTTCTTTAAGCCAATTAAATAGAACTCATGTACAAATTAACTTCAGCAACATTATTCAGACACATACTCTGACATAAATACATCCAGACAGAGATCTCATTTTTAAAAAATCTTTTTGTATTTCTTGACTCAGTCACTGCACTTAAATTTATCAGTTTATGAATAACAGTCACAATAGTCAAATTTGCACGTTTGATTTTAAAAGGATCTTTTTCTTCCCTCCTTTATTCCCCCCTTTGACTTGAAGTTCTACTAATTAAAACTCAAGGCTGAAGTCCCAGGCAAAGTGGGCTGTGTTTGTACTTGAAGAGCATGGCAAGAGTTTACTTCAAGTTTTCTGCTAAGAATATTTTTGTTCTCTCAGGGTCAGTGTTCTGAAAAAAAGTATTTTTATCAAGCCAGTTTTCTCTAATTGTACATGCAAAAAGGATCGGTTTTGGAATTTAAAAACAGTTTCAACCCATTTTCTCCACCTAAAGAATACCGTGACCACATGTGACCACATGGTGTTAGTCCTCTTTCCCTTATTTGCAGGTTCATAGATTGCCCAGTCTGCCAGAATGTTCCCGAGGCTGTCAGATGGAATCAAAATGAAGACGCGCTTGCCATGTGTGTCAAACACTCGCTGGCAAAACCAAAGGCACACCATACCAGAGAAAACCAAACTTTGAAACGATACACGCACCCCAGTGTTCCATTCAGCACTGTTCACAACAGCCAAGACACAGAAGCAACCTACATGTCCATCAGCAGAGCAAGGGGTAAAGAAGATGTGGTGCATGTATCCAACAGAGTACTGCTCAGTCATAAAAAAAGAACAAAATAATGCCACGAGCAGCACCATGGATGCAACCAGAGATCATTATACTAAGTGAAATACATCAGAATGAGAAAACACCACATGAGATCATTTGTAAGTGGAATTGAAAATGCAACACAAAAAAGCCTATCAGACAGAAACAGACTCACGGCCGTGGGGAACAGACCTGTGGCTGCCAGCGGGGAGGAGGCTGGGGTTAGCAGATGTAAGCTATTATATACAAAATGGATAAACAGTCCTACCGCATAGCACAGAGAACTGTATTAAGTATCTATGATGAACTATAATAGAATGTGTATATATATATGTAACTGAATTACTCAGCTGTATGGTACAAATTAATGCAACACTGTAAATCAACTATGCTTCAATTAAAAAAGACAAAGTCCTGTGTCTACAACTTATTTTTTTAGTACAATTTTAAATGGTTCAAGAAAAGAATGCAAATAAGACACAGTATCGAGGGAGAGGACATTCACTGTACTTGCACCTTCTCTGAAGGCCTGAAATTAACTCAAATGCATTACGTCACAGTGATCCCTAAAGGTACTGTGGTTTCAGGGCAGACCAGTGAAGTTGAGGACACGAAAAAGAAGCCCCACCAACCAAGCATCCAATCTCCCTTGCCCCAAATTATACAGAGTGCAGTGCCTCTGGTCAGCTCTGTGACCTAAGGGTCGGTTCCTAGAGGTGGGGGGCCTATGGTATCCTGTGATGGGTCATCTCCATGACAACATCCAGCATAGCGGGCTTAGAGGCAGGCAAGAGCAAGAGTTCACAGCTGATACGAGGCCACCCCTCACCAGCTCCACCAGAATGAATCAGAGGTTCGAGGAGGAGACCAGGGGCCCATGAAGGGGAAGGGCAGACAAGGTGGACGGGGGCGTGAGCAGGCAACACAACAGCAGGCCCTGGGTGGGGACGGGCGCTGCGGGAAATTCGAGGTGCGTCATGCTGACACCAGTGACAGGGGCTCAGGAGGATGAGGCCAGGGAGCCCGCGGGCACTCACGGCCACCCCTAGAGCAGGGCTGCAGGCTGCACCCGGCCCCGCAGGAAGCCGCTCCCTCCAGATCACACTGCCTCTCCTGCTGGGCTCCAGTCTAAGTCCTGAAGGACGGACGGAGGTTTCCAGTTGGAAGACCGAGGCCCGAGGCCAGAAGCCCTGGCAGGGGTTTAAGGGGCTCGCATGCCCATCCTACCGTGGCCACTTGTGTGAGGTCCCCGTCCCACACGATACTGGTGACACAGTCTCAGTGCACAGACCAGAGAGCCTGAAGCCTCGAAATAAAGATGTCACTGTGAGTGGAGAGAGTAGGGAGCCCCTCACCCCCAGGGGTACTCTCAGCAGCAGAGCCCCCAGCCTGGTCCTTCTGCCCGGCAGCACCAGGGGCTCCCTGGGTGTATCGGGGCGGAAGGCAGAGTCCCAGGTACAGGAGCCCAAAACCTCACAGGACCGAGGAGGGCTGGACGGGGATCGGCTCAGGGCAGTAGTGAGGTGGATACTCCTGGCCTAGGGCTCTGCTGCGTCTGAGCCCCAGTTCTCAGAGTCCCGGGGGGTGGGGGGGTGAGGCAGAAGTGATCTGATTCAGAGGAACGTCCTGAGCTCTATCTACACAGTGCTTACGTTTCAAAGTCTGTCTTGGAGGGACTGTTAATGGAAGCGTGGAGACGACAATTCAAGCATCACTTGTGGTATACCCACACAACTTTTATATACAATAATGAGGACTGGGAAACAGCACATTTATTTATATATATATATATATAGTATGAGTAGCTATCTCTATCTTCCACAACAACCAGGTAGCAGTTTCTAACACGTTTTCTAATCACTAATTTTCTAATTAGAAAATTTCTAACATTTTCTAATTATGTTCTAAAATGCGTTAGAACATTTGACGGATCTAAAAATCAAGATTCTCTACCATCCAGGTGAAGACACAGGAGCGAGAATGGCATGGGAATAACGCCATGTCTGATGGAAATGCCCGCGGGGGCCCGGGGACATCGGATGGGGGCTCGCCCCTGAAGACGGGCAGCAGGACCTCTGCCCCAGAGCCGCCCTCAGGCTCCTGGAGAAACACCCAGCTCCTATCACCTCTCCGATGAGAGAAAGTAACATTTTTTTTTTTTTTTGGTTTCACAGTGACATTTTGGCTTTTTCTCCCTGAGAAGAAAAAGACAGGCACAAGCTAACGGGGAACAGTATGTTAAGAGAGGCTGGTATTTATCAGGCTGGGGCATTCTGACCCTCCCTCCCAACTTCTTTCTTTTTGACCCAAATAAAGCAGAACAAGATCTACCATTACCATCTTATCTTTATCTTTTCCTTTAATGTAATTTTATTTATTTTGGGCTGTGCTGAGCCTTTGCTGCGGTGAGAGGGGGCTGCTCTTCGTTGCCGTATGCAGGCTGCTCGCTGCGGGGGCCTCTCCTTGCAGAGCTCGGGCTCTAGGCGCTCAGGCTCGTGCTGTGGCGTGCACAGGCCTAGCTGCTCCGTGGCACGTGGGATCTTCCAAGATCAGGGATTGAGCTCATGTCCCCTGCACTGGCAGGCAGATCCTTAACCTCTCAACCACCAGGGAAATCCCTCGTGCCTTTATCTTAACGTCTTGGCATTTCTGCTAGAGATAAACACATCAACACCACGAAAATTGTTCTGGTAACACCACTTGGAAAGGCAGCAGTGATGGGACAGTCAGACAAGTGCCTGTATGATATTTTAAGACAGTTTACTGCCTACGCTTACGACAGCCCATGCGAGGATCCCACGCAAATCCCAAACTGGAGACCTGGCTCAGAAACACAGCCACTGCCTCCCCTAGAGCTGGCTGTCTTCGGGTCTTTGGCCCAACCACCTGCCCGCTGCCATCCACGTAGACAAGCAAGACGAAGGTGAGCAGGTCACAAGTTGGTGACTCTGCGGGCACAGACCCTTCTTAGGTTCCTCAACCTCTGGGACAAAAGGCCCATCTGGAAAGCAACAAACCCATGGATTTGGCACCAGCCAGTCACCAGAAGAACCGCATTTCTGAAGGCAAGTAGGGCTCTGATAAACCCCAGAAAGCACTGACCTCTCCATTTAATCACTGTGACTATTTCTTCCCAAAGAACTAAGGAGGGTTCAAGTCAGAGGACATTCAAGTCTCTGGCTGGACGGCAGACAAGAAACCAGACGCTCTCACCAAGCGGGCCCCAGGCTCACAGACGCCCATGGAAGAACGTCTTTCTGAGTCAAAGCCTCTGTGTCAGAGATGATTTCAACATACCCCACGTGGGGTGCTTCTTTCCTCGTGGATTACTTCTTTGAGAAGATGAGCTTTGGCCAAAACAGTTAAGCTCTCCAAGCCTCAGCTTCCTCATGGGTAAGATGAGGACAGTGCCGTTTCCCTCAGAGGGTAGTTGAGGATAATACGTGGAAAGCAATGAGCTTTGTATACACGACCCACTAAGTGAGCAGAAAATGCAGGTGCTGGGGGCTTCTACATGGCAGAAGAGGAGAAACAGCGGGTCCACGAGAGGAGCAACGAGAAAGAAATATACAATGCATGTGGCCAGGATAATGCATAGAGGTGTTAGACCAACCCATGTCTTAAAGAAAACATATAAATAATGCTGCGCTCCAAGAAGGCTGAGCAGATACAAAGACATGGTACAATTTGGAGACAAAATTTAACACCTTCACATCTAATACCTCCGAAGGGACACATCGGCAGACACAGCCCTCCTGTTAGCCTGACACAGGACCAGCCCATGATCGGCAGGTGCTAACAGTTTCCTTATAGAATCACTTCCCGTGTCAAACACTACACCAACTGAAAAATCTGACATCTTTCACCTTTTGGGGAGAAATTTGGTCTGAAATTTAGGATTCCACCATTTTAAGAACAGAGTCGCTAAAACACAGTATCCCGAAGAGGCCACACCCACTTCCTTACGTTCACGCTTCTGAGACGAGAACTACGAGGGCTTTTCCTCCAGGACGCCCGACTGCTCCTGAGCTCGGAGTTCTTCCAGTTTCTTCTCGTAGCGAGTCACGAAGTACTCGTCGGGCTCGATGCCCGCGTTCCGAAGGTTTTCCATGACCTTTTCCAGTCTGACTACTGATCGGGCCCCCTCAACCTTTCTTGTGCTCAGGTACAGGGTGAACTCCCGGAAGTCCAGGAGCTTACAGGTGTCCACTGAGCAGATGTTCCTGATGTCACTAGTTCTATCCAGATGTGGGAAAAACACCAGTCCCGACAGCTTCTCCAGGTCCTGCAGGCTCACCTGGAACTCACTCAATTGCGGCTGGAAGCCAATGGCCTTGTTGGGCACCACGAAGGCCCCGAGGGCCAGGGGCTCAGCAGACCCCGCGCTTCTGCGTGCCAGGATCACCTTGTACAGGTGGGAGGGCACTGCCACATTGTCCTCGCCGATCACCTAGGAACAAAGCAGCCGTATCAGCGATGCTACTGTGCACTGCTAAGTCACTTCAGTCACGTCCAGCTCTTTGCAGCCCCATGGACTGCAGCCCGCCAGGCTCCTCTGTCCATGGGATTCTCCAGGCAAGAATACTGGAGTGGGTTGCCATGCAACCCAGGGATTGAACCCAGGTCACTCATGTCTCCTGCACTGGCAGGCAGGTTCTTTACCACTAATGGCAGTTGGGAAGCCCAATTTGCACTGTGCTGTTCTTAGTCACTCAGTTGTGCCCGACTCCTTGAGACCCCATGGACTGTAGCCCGCCAGGCTCCTGTGTCTATGGGATTCTCCAGGCAAGAATAATGAAGTGGGTTGCCATGCCCTCCTCCTAACCCAGGTCTCCCACACTGAGGTGGATTCTTTACCCTCTGAGCCACCAGGGAAGCAAGTCCCAAATATTTCCTGAAAAGACTTCCAGATGCAATTCCAAAAATGCACTTAACAAGCTACTCTACCCCATCCCAATGGATTTCAATTCAACTGCCAAAGGTAATAATAAACCAAGACAGATTCTCAGAGAAGATGAGCATTTAACAGGTAGATTCTGATCATCTTTAAAGTAAGGTCACACCAAAGACCAGGGCTCCCATTCTCTGCTCTCTTTGTAGGACAAAGGAATGCCAGGAGTGAGTCCTGGGTGTTTCAATGGACAAGAAAAGCCATCGCCTTCTCTTTGTCTCATAATCAGAACTTTCGGTGCTAACATTCAATAGTCAAAACTGCCAGCTCAGGAACTCCCAGCTCTAGAAATAAAAATATGGCCTAGTTTATCAAATTCACTAGGGAGCTAAACAGCCTTTCAAGAAGCAGCCAGACAGACCACATCAGGATCGCTATCTCCAGTATCACCTAGACAGTGGCTCATTTTTAAAATTACATTAGGTAAATGTAAACGCCGTCTGCTCAGAGCACTGCACACTTGCGTCTGCCATCAAACACACAACTCCTGAATGTGTCATCAAATCTAACACTTTGGAAAGGTCTCCACACAACAAAGCAGCCAGAGCCCAGGTCAGGCCTGGAGACAACTCAATTGCCTGTGCGGGCTGGCTGTAATAATGAAGTAACACTGTTAGGAAACCTGTTCAGATTTCCTTCCAGTTGGCCTAAGAGCCATTATCTGTTTTCTGCAAAAGAAAAAGTGAGCATCCGTTTCCTTAATGGCCTCCAATAAAATGACATGATCCCACAACAGCATGCTGTGCTGGCCCTGGTCCTCCCAGGCCCGCCCGCCCTCTAAGAGGCCTCCCTTCCAGACCCAAACCGCCAGCTTGGGCAGGCCCCGCAGGGAGCCCAGATAAGACAGAGGGACCAGAGCCGGAGAGGATTCGCTTCTGCCTTCCCCAGCTCCTACCCACACGGCACAGCCCAACGACTCAGGCCACCTGCTGCCTAGCACGCAGGGAGGCCCCGCCACCATGACCCACCACAGGGGTGCGGGTAAGACCCACCCAGAGGAGTGATCTCTAACTAGCTGTCCTGGAAGTTAGTGCAAGCGGTTGGTCAGGGTGCGGTTTAGAGTAAGGTTCACGGAACTGCACGGCCTACGTGACCCCCTCCAACAAGTCATGTACGCGTGTTCCTCACAGACCAAAAAACACACCAAAGTGAACCCGATGGGGTGCACAACGAGCGCACAGATCACCAAGAGATGTTCACTCAAGAATGCAACTCAGAGGCGCTGTGCCCGGCACGCTGGAAATACTAAAGGAATAAGGCTGAAAGTAAATACAGCTCGCGCTGCTCTCAGAAGCGTCCCATGGCGGGCAGAAGTCAACACCCACAGTTTTCACTGCAGGTAGAATGTGGTGAGGTGTCAATAAGAGCATCAATGCCTGCGCTGAGGGCGTGGGTGCAGAGGAAGTCAGGAACCAGAACCGAGGGCAGGGCAGCAGCTGCGCCAGGGTTTACAGGGAGGGGAGTCTAAATGGCCTTCAAGCTGGGAGCCAACAGTTAGGCAAATCCTTGGTGCCACCTGGTGGACATCTCCATCACTGCAGCGCAGACCTCAGAGTGCCACTATGATGAGCCTTCAAGACCAGTCACTTGAATATTTTCTCCCCTCAAGGACTCTTTGTTTACACACACTAACAACAACTGTCAAAAATAATTAGTAGGTCAAGCCCGTGTGCTGCCAACCAGGGTTTCTAATAACCTCGGTTCATTAAATTCTAGGCAAAAGTAAAGAAGCTTGACATTTGAAGATTCATTGTTTAACCTCATGGAAATCTACCATTTCTATTAGATTTTCAAAAACACTCACGCAGCTAGGGAACCTCCAATACTGCTTTTGAGAAACTGCATGGACAGAGGAATTCCTACTAAGAACCACAAAGTGTGACTCTTCCACCCATGATCTTCTCGAAGTATTTCAACAAAAGGGGGGTAAGATAGTCTTCACAGAAATAGAAAAATAGAAACTTAGCCACTCACTATCTGCTGATTCAGTCTGCTTTGTTCTCAGAAAGTAAACATCTTTAACCTGCCTAATACAGGAACCAGTATTATATGGAAATTCAGAAAACTCATTGTTTCTTCATTGAATTTAAAACTTAAAAAAAAAAAACCTAAAATATTTTAAAACTTCTTTGTAGACAGCTCAACCTACAACATAAATTCTTCCCATTTTCAGGAAAATTGAAGACTTTAAGAATGTTTCTAGAAAACAGGGCACCAAAACAGAATAGTTCAGCAAATTGAAACCCCAGAGACCTAAGGCTTTGCACTAAGCTGCAATTCACAGCCACGGTATCTTCTTCTTTCATTCATAAAATGGCTAGTAACAATCCCCAAGCAGTCCATCTCTGAATAGTTCTGTAGACACAAAGACACGTTAGTTGACAAAAGGATTTTGAAATCTGCAAGGCCTATGTGAAAAGTTATTTTTGTAGCAGACATCATTCGAGAGACAGGAATGAAACTGCATTTGGCACAAAAGATGGTTCTGCACCGGGACAGGGGAAATGTGGGATTAAGCAAGATGAGACCAGTTCAAGGTGGACAAAAGGGATTCAGAAGAAAGTAGGCTGGACACAAATGATGCTCTAAACAAAGGACCCAAAGGCTGAACCGATTTATCAGTAAATCAGCAATAGTCCTTTTCATATAATATTTAGGTATAAAAATATTTTACAAAGGAAATTCGTGTTGCTGTTAAATTACCAAAAAGCACTGAACTTGTGTCAAGGCTGTAATGAAAGCTGGAAATCAACCGGGAGTGACAAGAAAATACAATACATGTAACAATCATAAAGCTGGCACTCGCTCACAACCTGAGATAAGTTTCCACACCTGCTGGCCTGAGCTTGTTTCTTCCCACCCAAGAGACAGAGATGACAATTTGCTCCCCTGTCTTACCCCCAACTAACTCCACACACTCAAAGCTGGGCCTTCACACTGACTCTGTGCCAGACTGGGCACACACAACACCCAGGCTAAACCTGCTCTCTGTCGTGTCATACACGCAGCATCAAGAGGAAAAAAATGTGCCTGCTAGACTCAGACAGATGTAATGTATCTGGTTACACTCCCTTGGTAAGACAATAAAAAGATATTCCAAAAATAAAACTGTTAGACACATCAAGAGATGAAGCCCTTAAAATAAAGTCAGACTAATCAAGTGAAAGAAAGAGACCATGATGGTGTGATAAACAGGAAATCCTGACCTGAGCGAACAGAGGGACAAGTGAGGGAGTCAACAGGGGTGTGGCCGCCCCGTGTGCTACCTGTGAAGCCTCTATGGACACTCAAACCCCGGGAGATGGTCCTTCTCACACTGGGCACCCGCCCTGGAAGGGGGTGGGAGATGCCAAGCCAGTGAAACAAGCACATCTGCCCAGACGGTCACTTCTACTGAGTGATTTAGGATGGGGATAAGGAAATATATATCTCTATAGATTTGCTTGCCTTTTTAATAAGACTTTTATTTTTATTTACTTTTTGACCCCAGCCTGTAGCAGTGAAAGCACAAAGCCCTAACTACTAGACCACCAGGAAGTTCCCAAGACTTTATTATTTATTTATTTTGGCCTTATCACATGGCATGCAGGATACTAGTTCCCCAACCAGGGATTGAACCCGTGCCCCCTGTATTGGAAACTTGGGAGTCTTAACCATTGGATCCACCCAGGGAAGTTCCATAAGGAAATATTCATCCAATAAAAGAGTTGATTTCAATTAAATAGATATAGAAATTAAGACTGCATAAAGATGAAATAGGAGATTTAAAAAAAATAATTGCTGATCACATCAGCTGATGCCTCAAAATCCCTGGAGGCATTATTTTCAATTTCCTTCCCCTCCTGGAATTAGTGGAAGTTTGGATAATGCTGTAGAAGGAAAAAAGACTATTAAGTACTTCTCACAGGACAACCCCACCACTGCCGAGCCGTCAAATCTGAAGCTCACTTTCTTGCCAGGACAATTATAATGTTCAGGCTGGAATCTTCAGGTATGTTTCATTTGCCTGGATTCCATCTCTTCATGAAACAGGCACATGGCTGACCTAAGCTATAATAAAGGGGGTGATTGTGATCAGCGCTGTCAGATGACTCGCTTCTGATAAAATCACTGCCTCTCATCTTCCCGCGGGCTCATGTTCGCTCCGGTCCTATGACGCTACAGTTCTTTCCTACATATTCCAGCAGACATTTCTGCCTGGCTAGAAGGAACCCTCCTCTTGGCCCATTTTCTGCTCTTATTTTTGCACGCCAGCAACTGTCACTTGTAAGTGCTCTCCATCCACACCATGTTTTACCTCCTGGCCTTAAGTTTCTACATATGAAGAGCAGAACCATCCCTTCACTGGAGACTTTCGAGAGCTTAAAAAACAACACTGTGAAGGAAGGGCAGTTCTCATACAAGGAGAGGGACCCACATTTGGATTTCCCCCTTGACAATTACTACCAATGTCACTTGGATGTGACCCCTTGAAACCTCAATTTCCTCCAATAAAAGAAGATAATCACTACCTGTTTGTAAGAGCTGTATGCAAGGACTGACCGGGATAGCATGAACAAAGCTACATACATACTGGGAGGTATACAAGGCCCTTGATATATCCCAGTTCATCTGCTCCACTTCCTCCAAAGTACACATACTAGATACACATAAAGCTTCACCACTGAATAGAAAAGTAAACAAATATGTCATTTTTATTAGCTATAGTCTACTAAAATAAGGTTCAGAGTATAGTTGTAAACAAGAAGGAAATACTAAATAGATTTAAGAAAACAAATCATGAACTGTCATACATAAGTGCAAAGCATTCCCTGGGAAATAGGATCCATGATTCAAATATGTATTTATTCCTTGAGAGGAACAGACCCACTTCAAGGGCTAGGCAATGCCATGTCCCCTTTCTTAGCATCTCTAGGACATGGTTTTATCCATAATAGTTTTATTACAAATTGCCAGAAAATAACCTGAATTTTTAGTTGGGCATTCAAGTTGAGCATTTGCACCTGCTGCAAATCTTTTTTTTTTTTTTTTTTTTTTAACTTTTTGAAGTGCAGTTGATTTATAATGTATTTGCTGCAGGTATACAGCAAAGTCATTTAGTTTTGTATACACACACACACAGGTATTCTTTTTCAGATTCTTCTCCATTACAGACATTACAAGATATGTAGTACAGCTCCCTGTGCCATACAGCAGGGCCTTTTTTACCCTTTCATTTTTGCCTTCTTCCCTAGACAAGTGCTCTAATCCAACTGTCTGAGGGACATACTGTTTCTTAGCACACATCCTACTTTTTCCTGCCTCTTCCCCCTGCCTAGCTTTGCCTCCCATGTCTGTTTTCCTTAGCCAAAGTCGCCCAAGTTCATATGCGCATAGATTTATATGCATACAAATATTTTTAGCCCAACTCAATTCTTAAAATGGTGAGCTCTGAGACCATTTTTCCAATTTAATTTACTAACGGATCATAGTTTCCTTTCATGCTAATAAATACACTAAAGATTTTTAAATGTAAAATTCCACCTGCAGTCAAGTTTGATCTGAAAAATGATGCTGGGCTTCCCTGGCAGTCCAGCAGTTAAGAATACACCTGCCATGCCCTGTAATATTGCGGGAGGCCTCCACAACAGAGCAGCTGTTCACAGCTTCAGCAAAACCTGAGTACAAGTTATTAAGTAAAGGAACTGATGAAAGCTGTTGACTCAAAGACACTGAGAGAGAGAGAGAGAGATGACTTCCATGATATGAAAAAGAGGAAAGAAGGGGAAGAGTATCCAAGAACATAGTTTGAAGCATGTCGTTTATAATTCCATGTACATGCCTCCCATGTGACAAGTACTTAAAGATTTGCTGAATTAAAAGATTTGCCAGTGTGAACATGAATAGGTCCTATCAATTACTACAGACATGGAAAACTAATGTTACAGGTTCAGAGGCCCAGAATCTGAAAGAAAAGGCCTAAGACTGATAATGCTTTAAACAAAAAAACAAGACTGTTACTCAGAGTACACTCTTCAAGAAGCGCACCGTGACTGCCCTCACACATTCGTCACCATGACACTAATTAGGGTCAGAACAGCTGACAGGTCTCTTCTAAAACTCTCTTTGAGAATACCTATACACGCCTGTATGGCATTCACTGATCGACTGTTTAGTAGGAAACGCAAGATTAAGATTTTAGTGGTTAATTTTATATAACCCAGTGTAATAGAATTCTGGTATACAAAAGATATACTAAAGAGATATACATTTGCTTCATTCTGAATTAATTGCAAATTTAAAATGTGTAAGGATGGCATGTGGAACACTTGTACACCCTTCACCTGGATTCATCAATTCTGAACATTCTGCCCAATTCCGTTTATCACTCAAACTTTTTCTATGTTTTTTTTCCCTAAATCTTTTGTATTTCTTAAGAGCAAAGACATTCACTTACATAATTAATTACAGTATAATAATCAAAGTCAGTAAATTTAATACTGATAAAATATAATTATCTACAGACCTCAAATGTTACCAATTGTCCAAATAAAGTCTTATTCAGCAACTTTTGTTTTTCTGATCTAGGATCTGATCTAAGATAACACAATGCATTTTATTTCATGTATTTTAGTCTTTCAGTTCAGTTCAGTCGCTCAGTCGTGTCCGACTCTTTGCGACCCCATGAATTGCAGCACACTAGGCCTCCCTGTCCATCACCATCTCCCAGAGTTCACTCAAACCCATGTCCATTGAGTCAGTGATGCCATCCAGCCATCTCATCCTCTGTCGTCCCTTTCTCCTCCTGCCCCCAATCCCTCCCAGCATCAGGGTCTTTTCCAATGAGTCAACTCTTCGCATGAGGTGGCTGAAGTATTGGAGTTTCAGCTTCAGCATCACTCCTTCCAGTGAACACCCAGGACTGATCTCCTTTAGGATGGACTGGTTGGATGTCCTTGCAGTCCAAGGGACTCTCAAGAGTCTTCTCCAACACCACAGTTCAAAAGCATCAATTCTTTAGTCTCCATTAATCTCGAACGGTTTATTTCTCAAGCCTCTGTCTTCGAGGACATGCCTCTGTCTTGGAGGACACTAACATTTTTGAAGAACGTCCGTCAGCTATTTCACGGCATGCTCCTGAGCTGGGGTTTGCCTGCTACTGCTGCATGATGACACTCTGCAGTACGCATCTTGGCAGAAATGCCGCAGCAGCGACGCTGTGTCCTTCCCAGTGCGACATGCCATGAGGCAGTTTATCAGGAAGTCTCTGCTGCCGGTTCTTCACTCCCACAAGCACCTCTGGAACACTGAGTGTGTAAGCACCTCTGTGGATGCCTTAAAGACCCACCATCACTGCTCCTCAGAGCCAGACAGGGTGATCACAAGCCAGTCAAGGGGGACAGAATATACCCTAAAGTTGTTGTTATTTTCCTGACTCTGTTTCTAAGGTCATTCAGTTTTATCACAGACCCCCCTTAAGTAACTATGTAACTTAACAGGCGGCATTTACTAAACACCCGTTCCCTCCAAACACACCCACTCTTTGACTTTCCAGGAAGTCCTTCAATCTCTGTTTACTTCCTCGACCACTCCTCTTATTCCTCCTTACCTTACTTTGTTCCTGGGCACTCGGTACGTCTCACAGTACATCAACCCAGCCACCCTCTTGGCAGAATCCTCATATTATCCATCAACAGGCGCCACCTACCTCTCTCACACCACTAATCATACTGTTATAGATCTTCATTCTCCCTTTCCTTTAATCTATAAAGTTCTCAAATATCATGCATGTTTAAAAAAAAATTCTTTTCACCTTTTTTTAAAAAAAATCCAAGCATCTAAAAAGAAAAGCTTTTTCTCCCATTTATTCAACTAACTGGGCTTCCCAGGTTGGCTCAATGGTAAAGAATCTGCCTACAGTGTAGGAGCCGCAGGAGACGTTGAGTTCCATCCCTGGGTTGAGAAGATCCCCTGGAGAAGGAAATGGAAACCCACTCCAGTATTCTTGCCTGGGAAATCCATGAACAGAGGAGCCTGGTGGGCTGCAGTCCATGTGGACACAAAGAGACCAACATGACTGAGTGCCTGAGCACGTGTTCAACTATTAATAACTGCAAGCTGGATGTCTTCCTGAACGCTTCCCTCTTCTTCACCCCAAAAACTGAGTTTGTGATTACTCTTTCCTGTACTTCTCTATTTCTGCTCACCCTACCTGCGTGAGTCCAGCCCGTATCTATAACGATACCTAAATCCCACAACTCTGCTGTCGATCCTAAGTGTTCTGAGCTCACACCGCTCCATCTTCTGGAGTTCCCATGCTCCCCTCCTGACTCTGTTCACGGCTATTCCTCCATCAAGATCTAGCTCAAAAATCGCCTCCTCGGGGGACTTCCTTGGCCGTCCAGTGGTTAAGACTGTGCTTCCAATGAAGGGGATAGGGTTCAATCCCGGGTCAGGGAACTAAGACCCCACAGGCCAAAAAATAAATAAATAAATCCCCTCCTCTGTGAAGTCTTCCTGACCCCTGCAAACAGGGTTGGTCACTTCTTTCTGAGACCACTTCCTCTATGCATGTATACATCAGCTCATACTACAACATAATTAGCTGATAACATGTCTGTCTCCTTGTCTAAACTGTGCACTCCTTGAAGTCAATGGTTGCTTTGTAACCCATCATTATATCCTGTATGGCTATCACTCCAACTGCTCAATAAATCCTTGTGAATAAATGAAACTAAAAAGTTGCATACAGAGACTTCCCTGGTGGTCCAGTGGCTAAGACTCTGAGCTCCCAAGGCAGGGAGCCTGGGTTCAGTCCCTGGTCAGGGAACTAGACCCTGCCTGCCGCAACTAGATATTCTGCATGCGGCAACTAAGGCTCAGTGCAGGCAAATAAATAAATAAATATTTTTAAAAATAATAATTCTAAAAAGTACAATACAGAATGAGATTATAATCTCACGCACATAAGCCTGAATGTTAAAACATGTTCCTACCTGGTAACTAACTGTTTTCTTTCCATCACTTCCAGTCTGAGGTAAGGTCAGCGGTCCAGATACTATCCAAACATCCTCAAACCTCTCTGTCAGTTCTCGACAGTACATTTCTATTCTGAAAAACAGAAAGCAAAAAGATACATGATAGTCTCATTCCCAAATGTAGAAAAGAAGCAAACCATATCAAGTCCTTGGGAGAGGTAAAAAGAATACTGAATTACAGAAATCAATGTAAACAGTGAATATGGCCTAAAACACTAAGAAGCAAATAAGCAACGTTCTTCCCAGTTTGCTGTATGAAAGAACTTAAAAAAAACACATGCATTTATACAACTATCTACATTTTCCTGTGTGTCCATTCAATGTAAAGTTTATGACTGAAATTTTGTTTTGCTTCCTCCCTTATTCTTCTATGCTGGTAGTTTTCAAACTTTATTCAAGAATTATGTATCATTTCAACAAATTGATATTTTTTTTATGTAACTACATCTACTGTAGGACAATCAGGTTTATCCTAGCATTTCTTAAACACTGTCACACTGTATTAATAGAAATGAAATATTAGTAGCATGAAATGAAATATTATTACTAGTAGTATAAAATGAAATATTAATAGCATGAAATATTAGTATTCGTTTTAAATACTTAAAAGACCCCCTGACAGAACTGAATGAAAGCATCTGAAAAATAGAGAACGCCCAGATGATTTTATACAATAGTTCCTCATCCACACAGAATACATTCCAAGACCCTCAGTGAATTCTTGAAATTGCAGACAGTACCAAATCCTAGATATACTGTTTTTTCCTATAACCATATATCCACAATAAAATTTAATTTATAAACTAAACATGGTAAGAGATTATATACAATAATAAAATAGAACAATTATAACAATATGCTATAATAAAAGTTATATGGGTGTAGTCTCTCTCAAAATATCTTACTGTACAAATTCATCCGTTGAAACCAAGCCCTTGTCATGCTTCGTGGCTGTAATTTATGCAGCTTGAGATGCAACAGCAAAACCAGCACAAGTTTTGTTTTTCTTCACAATTTCACAGATAAAAAGATTCGTTCTTAGATCAGAGCAATTTCAGCATACAATTTTTTTTCAAGTCAACAACTTTTACCTTTTCACTTAAGGGAAGCACCTGACAGCGTCTCTCCAGCCAATCCAAGTTGCCACCATCACTCCTCGTGCATTCTGGGGCCATGAGTGAGTAATGGGAATACAAGCACTATGAAAGCGAGGTGGTTACTGACCAGCAGGCGGGATACACTGGACAAAGGCAAGATTCACATCCCGGGCAGGACAAGGCAGAAGATACTCGATTTTTTTTTTTTTTAATCTTTTATCTTTTAAAAAAAATTTAATTAATTTATGTGGCTGTGCTGGGTCTTCATTGCTGTGCATGGGCTTTCTCTAGTTGCAGCAAGCAGGCTCTTGAGCTCGGACTCAACAGCTGTGGCACGCGGGCTTCGTCCCCCACAGCACGTGGAACCCTTCCTGAGCAGGGATCAAGCCCGTGTTCCCTGCACTGACAGGCGGACTCCCAACCACTGATCACCAGGGAAGCCCGGGAAGCACTAGGTTTTATCGGGTTTATTTAAAACTTAAGAAAATTAATTTCAAATAAATAAACAAAACTTATCATTTATTTCTGGAATTTTCCACTTAATGTTTTTGGACTGCGGCTGATGGTAAACAACTGAAACAGCAGAAAGCAAAACCACAGATAAGAAGGGACTGCTGTAGACAGCTTCTATCAAAGACTGGTAATGGTTATGTTCAACAGTGTGTTTCTCAAAAAGCTCAGCAAATCTTTAAGTACAAACAGAGCAAAATACGGAGCCCTGTGCCCAATGCATGGTGCTCCATTGCCTCAAGAATAACGTTTTCACTAGTTTCTTCCAGACTTGCGAAGAGTGGAAACAAGACCAAAATGGCTGGCTATGGATTGCTGTCTATACTTCCATAGAAAACCATCCCCACATCCAGCAAAGCAAACTAGCCCAAAGCATTTATCTTCAGTATTGTTAGCATTTGAAAAACAAAAGACAGGACAGCTCAGGCACGCATTCTCCTTGTCATATCCCTCATGTCCCACAGAATCACATTTTAAAAACTCTCCCTGCTCACCTGTTCCAATATCCAGCATTATTATCAAAATTCTGAGGCACGATATTAGAGAGGTAAAAGGTTTCAGCCATGGCTTTCTGTGGAAAGAAATAAAAACAGGAACATGCGCTGAAATGCCTTCCCCTCTGAGACAGACCACCAGTTCCTTAGTCAAACCTTAGCTCCAGGCAATTATAGCCGCTATTTGTTTAGATAAATGAAAGCCACAACTGCTCCATGACAGAAAGCTCAATGATTATTATCAGAATAAGGACTGTAGCAAAAGAAGTCGTTTGGCGTGCTACCTTACTTCACAATTTATTAAATTCATACATGTCGACTACATGAGCAAAAAATTTCCAACATATAGCTAAAAGGTAAATTCTAGTGTTAAGCCTCTGGCAAAGAGTTTCTCAACCAAGGTCAGCTTTCGGGAACACAGCAGTATTTAAGTAGTATGGTACAAACACATTAGTTCAAAAGTGGTACCAAAAAAGTCCTGTTCTTCTAAATTTCTGGCCACTATGTGTTCATTCAGGCTTCCCTGGTGGTTCAGACAGTAAAGAATCTGGCTGCAATGCAGGGGACCCAGGTTGGATCCCTGGGTGGGGAAGATCCCCTGGAGAAGGGAATGGCTACCCACGCCAGTATTCTTGCCTGGAGACTTTCATGGACAGACGAGCCTGGCGGGTCCATGGGGTTGCAGAGTCAGACACGACTGAGCAACCAACACTTTTTCATGTGTTCATTCGCCTCCCGTTTCTGGCCTGCACACCCAAGGCTCTGGCCAGGTTTCCTTTCATTGACCTACACTAACTGCCAAGGTCACCAAATACTCGGTCTTCAAAAAGTGGCTCTCAGGCTTGCATGCATGCTGACATAACCTAAGGAGCTTCAAAAAAACGGATGCTTGGGTCCCACACCCTAGAATTCCTGATTTACCTGCTCTGGTTACAGTCTGGATACCAGGATTTTTTTAAGACTTCCCCAGCTTCTTAAAATGAGTATCCAAGGTTGAGAGTCACTATCTTAAAGACAATAATCACCAACAATTCATGTAATAAATCTTAACATCAGAAAAGTCATTTCTCCCCTTTTTTGGCAGAAAAAGTGTCCTAAACTAAAGGAGGCTAGAGAGACGTGACAACTAAATGTAATATGTGACTCATGATTAGATACTGAATTTTTTTAAAAAAAGTTGTAAATGACATAATTGGGACAATTTGGCAAATCTGAATGTGAACTGTATACTAGATATTACTGTACAAAAACACATTTGCGAACATTTCTTAGGATAATGATACAACTTGACATATATTCAAATATCTTAATCCTCAGATAATATAATCTCCCAAACAATCTACCTAGGCATGAAGTGTTACCATGTCTGCAATTTACTGTCCAGGGTTTAAGAAAATTCATACATAAAGTAAATGTATCAAGATGCATTTTATATACTATCCTCAACTTTTCTCCAAGTCAAAATATTTTTGCTGTGCTCTCTTTTCAACTTTTCTACAGGTCTGAAATTTTTCAAGATAAAAATGAGTGAGTCGTTTAAGCTCATATTGGCTTTCCAATTCCCTTTTGCATAGCTTTTAATGTTCCTCACTCCACCCCTTTAAAAATGCTTGAGCATCTGAGCAAAGAAAAGAAGTGTAATCAGGGAGAAAATAAGAAAATTCTCAAGGGTTAGGGTTTGGGTCTTATGTTAATTTCCAAGTCCCAGGAAACACACAATACCAGCCCCGTGTTCCCATCCCTCCTGAAAAATATGCCTACAGTTGAGAATTTGTTATCTCCTGCTGGAGCCATGTGGCCACGTGACCACCCACTGCCAATATAGTCCTCGTTGAAGGCGCTGAAGGCTGGAGGGATGTTGGGATCTGGCTTGAATTTACAATGTTTTCTGTCTGCAGCACCTGAAGAAAAAAGACACACAATGTAAGTGCACAAATATCTCTCAAGATTCTCTAAGGCAAGCTGCCAGCTGCTATCTCTTTGAGCAGTTAGTAGGTAGTATCAATCCTTAGTGATCGCACGCACGTCTCAAGTTCCTGGGATAGTTCAGATACTTCATTTGAGTTTAGCAAGAACTAAGTCTTGCCTTCAGTCCCCCTTACCCCATAAAGCTACAGAAACAAAAGCAATATGGCTTTAGTTTACCAGGACCACTCTGACCCTCTCTGGATTCAGGCATTCCCCCCAATATTGGCCTGGCAAAGCTCTACCATCATATAGGTTCTTCATATATATATATATATGTGTGTGTATATATATTTTTAAGTGATTTTTTTCTATATACTGCTAATAACATTTTTTGTTTTCCGCAGGAGAGTTAATCTAAATAACTTAGCCTGTCATTACAAAAACTGTAAAACAAATGCTTCACACTAAAATCAAGGAAATCACAGGTATATTGCTTCCTGTTCTCAAATAATATTAATTAGCTCTATTTCACCTCCTCAAAACCATAGAGCTCACATGATTAACACTATGCAACACAGTGCTTTTTCTTACATACCTCTGAAAATAATAACTTAAGCGCAAGATAAAATTAGTAAAGCTGAAATCCCATCTTGGGCAAACTGTTGGATTTAAAGGAAATTTATCAGGCTTAAGACTAAATCAAGTGAGTTTCTCTTGATGTAAATTTATAATCAGGGACTTCGGTGGTCCAGAGGTGAAGACTCCACACTCCCAAAGCATGGAGCCCAGGTTCAATCCCTGGTCACGTACCTAGATGACATATGCCACAGCTAAAAGATCTTGAATGCAGCAACTAAGGCCCGGGGCAGCCAAATAAATAACTTTTTAAATTGATACTCAATTTCACTTGCTATGATAAAGTTTACACTTACATCAGTTCCCTTTTAGCAGTAAGCATATTTCAAAGTGAAAGTGAAAGTTGTTCAGTCATGTCTGATTCTGGGACCCCACTGACTATACAATACAGTCCATGGAATTCTCCAGGAAAGAATACTGAAGTGGGTAGCCTTTCCCCTCTCCAGGGGATCTTCCAACCCCGGGATTGAACCCAGGTCTCCTGCATTGCAGGTGGATTTTTTTATCAGCTGAGCCACAAGGGAAGCCTAAGAATACTGGGGTGGGTAGCCTATTCCTTCTCCAGGGGATCTTCCCAACCCAGGAATTGAATAATTGGATATTTTACCAACTGAGCTACCAGGGAGGCCAAGCATATTCCAATCCTCCTGCTATCCTGCAGGTTAATGTGTACTTTACGAAGGCACATGCTCATTTTTAATATATTTAAACACAGTATGCAGGATACAGCAATGGAGAAATAATTTGTGGGTCATATAGCAAATTAAAAGGCAAATAACAGAATGGGAATAAAACAACTCTGACAAAGTAATAGTCTTAACACAAAAATTTCCTACAAAATTCAAAAAAGAATATCCCCACTGAAAATGGTAAAGCAAAATTCACAAAGAAGGAATAAATCACAAAATACTAACCCTCAAAGTGAGAGTTAATTAACCCTGGTAACCAACACACAGGAATGGTGGGAGTGTGACAACAAGTAGGACAAAGAGTGATAGTGGGAGTGTAAACTGGAAAGGCTCCCTAAAACTCACTCTAACCATAAACAGCAAAACCTGGCCATCTTAATCACAGGAGTGCATCGAGACATGAGGACATGTGGACAGACGCACGCACCTGCCTGCCTCTGCAATCTCCAATCACGTTCCCCCTCATGACAGCCAGGCTGGCCTTCTTTTAGGTCCCCGGTGGAACAACACTCTTCACATGGAGGCCTCTGAAGAGGCAACTGTGCTTCTCCTTCCCTGTCTGGAATGCTCTTCTCCACATCCCGCTACCCACCCAGCTCACTGCCATCCACTCTTCAGGCCACTTTCTCAGAGAAGCCTCGCTAAGCAGCATCAGGTTCTCCTGTTATAATCTCTCATCATCTTCTTCATTGTTCCTTAATTACACAAACCCAACTTGGAATCCAGAGAAGGCAATGGCACCCCACTCCAGTACTCGTGCCTGGAAAATCCCATGGACGGAGGAGCCTGGTAGGCTCCAGTCCATGGGGTCGCTAAGAGTCGGGCACGACTGAGCAACTTCACTTTCACTTTTCACTTTCATGCATTGGAGAAGGAAATGGCAACCCACTCCAATGTTCTTGCCTGGAGAATCCCAGGGACAGGGGAGCCTAGTGGGCTGCCGTCTATGGGGTTGCACAGAGTCAGACATGACTGAAGCGACTTAGCAGCAGCAGCAACTTGCAATCACTTTTCCTCCAGAACAGTTATTGCCAAGTGTAACTACACGTTCATGAGTATTTGATAGGTCAACACACCCACTCTGTGACCCAAAGTGTCCTGGGGGTAGAGACCATCTACTCTGGTCACCGAGAGAACCCCAAGGCCCAGCACAGTGCCAGGCACATGACAGGCATTTGAAGGTATGTGTGCAGGTTATGAATGAGTGGTGCTCACAGCAGCCACATTTGTGACAAAGCCTCCAATTCATGTGTCAAGATACAGATCCTCTCAACCCCTGAGACAGCCAGGCAGGGTCCATTTATCTAGTGAGCCACAGGAACATTTTCTACAAGTGCAGTAATGTAGAAAGGGTTGAAATTATTTATAACCCTCCTTGTTCTCAATTTGGAAACATCTTTCATCAATACCTTTGCTTCTAACCACCTACCCATTATCTTGCTCTTGGATATATGTTCAAGAACCCATCTAGGCACCCGCTTTGATTGATCATAAGACAAGGCATGGTTAGTGTAACACCTTGTCTCTGTTCCAGCTAAAGGGAATCCAAATTGTTCCAAGACAGCCTTTTCCGAAGAACCTAAAAATGAGAAAGGGTGCAAACATAACAGTTAGTGAATTTTATTAGGAACACAAAATAATAACGAAGGGGGTAAGACAAAGGACTGGCTCGACCATAACATTAACCAGGTGATCTAATTTTTGCAATCACTTACAAGGCAAAGAAGAGAGTAAGCAAAATACTAGTTTGGCCTAAAATCAATCCCGGAATTCTAGCCAAGTAAACTGGAGCTATTTCATTAACTGTTAAATAAGAATCCGATTTTGCTGGGCTTTCACATCGAATTTTCAAATCTCTGCACCACACAATGCAGTGTACTCAAGAAAAACTCCTGTCGTCGATATAACTGAATGGGAGACAGCCTACCTATTCACCATGCTTTAAGAGTTAATGTGGGGACAAAAGCATAGACTTTTATTTTTTTTTTTTTAAGACTCTCATTCAGGGACTTCCCTGGCAGTCCAGTGGTTAAGACTCCAGGCATCCAATGCAGGAGGTGCTGATTCAATCTAGGGTCAGGGAACTAACATCCCACATGCCTCGCAGCCAAAAAAAAAAAAAAAAGCCAAAAACCCAAACAACAACAACAAAAAGACCACCTCACTGACACGCTTCCTCAATGTTCTGGTACTGAGGCAGAGATGTATGCTGCAGCAAGAGAGTGGTAAAACCGGCTTTTCCTAGTGGGAGAAACTAAACACCCACTGAACAGGGAGTCCGTTTCCAAATAACCCTCTCTAGATGCCCTCTCCAGGCTTCACCTCACCAGAGTAGCCCTCTCGCTAAATGCCAAGTGTCAGAAGGAGCAAATGAAATGCGCATGTTGGAGACAGAAATGAGCATGAGCTCATCTACTTTGTCAAACATAAGGTACACCTGGTAACTTGCAGATTTACTTGCCTTGAAGAAGGCTAGCAGATGTTCTTCATTTAAACAATGATCAAAGGAGGACAGCTCCGGGATCTGCTAAAACAGCGCTCCCCAACCTTTTTGGCATCAGGGACTGGTTTCCTGAAAGACAATTTTCTCAAGGACCCGGGGGTGGGCCTATGGTTTCAGGATGATTCAAGCTCATTACATTTAGTGTGCACTTTATTTCTATTATTATTACATGAGCTCCACCTCGGATCATCAGCCATTAGATCCCGGATCTTTGGGACCCTTGCGTTAAAACTATGGGGTCCTTCGTTCATTCATCTATACTTACTAGACGCCAATTATGTACCAGGTACTGGGCCGTGTATACGGTGGAGAATAAAACTTAAACACGGTCCGAGCTCTTATGGAGCTAACAATCGAGGGGAGGACAGAAGACAGTGAAAAACACGTGTGGGGATCAGTACTTGGGGGATAGTAGACCCCAGCGGGAAGGAAGTACACGGAGCCGGCAGGTGAGATGCGCCGTGGGGAGAGGAGGAAGACCAAGGGCTGGCGAGTGGCGACAACGTGCGTCCATGGTTACGGCTCCCGGCCGAGGCAGTAGCCTAGACCCGAGATCTGGGGGCCCACACACTCACCGTCCGGCTCCCTCACCACCACCGCTGGCTCAGCATCCCGACTCCGGAGGAACTGCACGACCACAAGCCCAGTGCTTGCAGCGCCCGCGACAGCTCCGGCCACGAAGCCACTCAAAAAGCGTCGGGACCCACGGAGACGGGAAGCAAAACTTTTAGCAGCCATGTTGCCCGAGACGCTAGCCTTTTGCCGCAGCGCATGCACGATCCAGGTCGGCCGCTTTAAAGCCAATCGCAACCACGGGGCCCAGACGCGCATGCGCCACCTCGAGTCCCCGGGCACAGAGGCTCTCCCGGACGCCGGAGGCTGGAGCGCAAGCGCGCGCCCTCTGGTGACCGACCTGGAAGCCCATGCGCACGCAGGCTCCACCTCCGTCCACTTGGACCGGGTGATGCGTGAGGGCATGACGCCGTGAGGTCTCAGTGTGTGCACATACAATCCTTTTAGTCCCACTTAATAGGTGAGTACACCACTTGCACATGCTTACAGTAAGGTCCTAAGACCCGAGATTCCAACTCAGATCTGATTCTAAAACCTGTGCCACATTAGATGTGTTCCTGACACGGGGCTTTGAAGTCTCATGGTACACAAATCATAACTTCCGAAGACAGCTTTGCACCTCCTAAGGAGTTTCTTGACAATACAGTACTCCATGGTAGTTCAGGACCCTGAATCACAGCACAGGGTTTTGGATCCCCACTCACCCATTTTCCACCTGCTGCCTCTTTTGAAACAAGAATAATAATAATACTTCTTAGGCTTCTTGTGAGGATCAAAGATTAAGCATATAGTGTGTTGAGAAGAACCTGAGGCATGTTGTTAAATGCTCTGTTAATATTTACAATTTGTTATTTAGCTCTGCTTTCTATATGAAATCCAGATTGCTCAATGCTTGCTGTCTAAAAAAGGATATGTTTTATACACTCCCACTCACAAATAGGTCTTCATTTTGCAGCATAATCTCTAGCATTCATGTAGACTTAGTTCACTAAGCAGGAAGCCATTGCTAACTTCAATGTAGACACTGTTTTGAGTTTCATGACTCCATGCCTCCTCCCAGGAGTACCTGTCATGAAGTCATTTTGTATCGTCCCCTGGGCCTCTGACACTAACTGGTTTAGCTAGGTCAACCAGAGTCTTCCTAAGGATTTTGAATCTGGAACTTTCTCCAGGTAGCAAAGTTGTGATAAGTGGAACTCTGGCACCTAAGGCCTTTTTTTCCTGCTAAGTAGTCAAAGAGCAGATGCATCTGGTTTTGCACAGAACACAAGGGGATCAAATGCTGAGACAGGTAAAGGTCTGTGATGCCAAACCCCATTTCCAAGGCCCCTGAAGAAGTTCAGACATATCCTGCCTTTACCCAGAGCTGGGCTGGCCACTTGTCCCAGGATCCTTCCAGCAAAGCCCCCTTTTTGTTCAGTGGTGTCTGGCATCTGCAGTCAAGAATCCAGACAAATACAACCAGGCAGCATTAGTTATCTGCAGGTTTCAAAGCTGCTTCCATCAGAATTTACAAAATATACACATTCACTTAAGAGGTATTTCTCAAGGCCCTCCCAAGTGCCATACACTGAGCTAAGCACTAGAGAGGGGAATGGTGGGTGACTTCTCCTCGTCTACATCCTGAACTTGGAAACAACGATGGGACCCCATATTGGATCCCAAGAGTCAAGAATTAGAAGTAAAGATTGCCTGACTCTGGGTAGGGTACCGCCTCTGAGCCTGTTGGCCTACCTTTAAAATGAAGGACTAGTAGTTTTAAAACTGTCATTAGGGAAACTTTAGTATTCCATAGGGGTGTTTGAGAAGTCAGGGAAGGAGGGGAGGCAGGCTGAATGGCCCCTGAGCCTTCTTCTTGCTCATGTGGGCAAGCCTGCTTTTATGAACTGGCTTGTATTTCCATTTCTTTTTTAACTGAAAAAAAAAGTCCTTTGCTGAAGAGAAAGCAACCAGATGGCTCCTGCAGTCCAGACTTCCAATGTTGTTAGCACCAAGGTCTTTATTCAAAAACATTATTAGCCTTTTGTCTTCCTCTCCTTCTCATGATTAAGGACACTCACGGATAAAAGGTGAACTTCCTAACACTTAAAAAGGACAAAATGGACCCAAAACTGAACAGGTAGTTCCTAAATAAAGGGCCCCTCCCTTCATCAAAAATTGCTCCCAAGTGTTCCAAGCAAGTTATTTAATCTTCATAATAAAGTGAATAAAAACACACTGACCCCACCAGAAGGATTCAAAGCTGTTGTTTCTCCACACTTAACAAGTACTAGTCACAAGCCAAAAAAAAAAAAAATCATTTATCTTACTGCAGAAAGCAGTGAGGTGATTTCTGAGTCTTTCCTGTATATTACAGAGACTATAATTATTTTATTCCAAGGAAGCATGTTTGCATCTAGTGAGGTAACTCAGAAACTCCAAAAGACCTGACTGCTGATTGACATCTGGGGAGGTGTTCCATCACTGTATTTTTTAATAGCTCAGCAAGTGACCCGGCTACTCAACCATGTTTGGAAATGGCAGCACTTGTATCCTGCAGTAGTCCTGAATATAACGTTTTTTCTGGGTTTCTCTGCTTCACTTACAAAAATAGTGCTCAGGGCTGTCTGCCAAGCACATAGGACTGTGGGGGTAGCGTTGCGTGAGGTCTTGGGGATTTGAAAACACACCCCTGCTCTGCAGGAACATAAAGAGTCCCAGGATGGTCCACGAAGGAGATGCCCGCTGTGTCTCCAACTAAGTCCTGAGCTTCTGAAGGGCAGAACTGGAGACCTGTGCTTAATCACCCACAGGACCTTGGCAGCCTGGTATCAGCCATTAACGAGTGCACGTGTCCCAAACAGGAACTCACAGAGGTGCTCAAGTTGGCCCTGTAAGTGGGAGAACAGAACCCCCCTGCCATGTGATTAAGAGAGACCACAGGGTTTTTTTATTATTATTATTTTATTTTCATATACAAAAAGATAAAACTTGAAATAGTTCTAGATTTTTCCTCCTATTCTGTTGGGGTGTGGCTGCTTCTTCACACGGGGGGTTGGGGGTAGAGGGGTGGGGACTACATTCACATCGGTTTATTTGAGGACCCAGTGCAGAGTTTAAGCAGCAAAACCCCAACTTAGCAGATCTAATTTCAAACTTGACACTCATTTCTAAAATTACCACAGTAAAAAGGAACAAAGATCCACTGCAAATGAATGAACTATGATACAATGTTCTTTCCAAAATGTCTTCATTTTGCAACTGTAATTACATGGATGTCTGCTTTAGGCCATTTTAGGTGTGTGCGGGTATTTAATATATATATATAGGTGTGTGTATTTTATATATATATATATATATTATATATATATATATAAATCAGCACACTTTTCAAATCCAGACAGGGTAACAGCAACAAGCTTAACTCTGTGTGTGTGTATATATATATATATATTTTAAACATGATACTTTAGTATAACTTTTGTTAATTCAGTAGTACAATCTATTTCTGTTCTACAAAATTTTTATTGTATAGCTACAAGGGTGAAAAGTGACCTATTACATTTACATCTCACATATCCTGGTACACAGTACTTATTGAATTTGAGCCAAAAACAAGAAGTCTTTAGTTTTAGCACTTGAAGAGCTTCCTCAACTTCTACTGTCTGAAATCATATCCTAGTCACATTTCCAGAGTTTGCAAATTATTCATCATTGTAAACGGCGAGAAACAGGTGAATCCAAACTTTTAATTACAGTTTTATATACAAGTTAGATAACACAGCTCAAGAAGACTTTGCTATCCATCCTAAACCCAACACACACATTCTGCACAAAGTTATTAGACAAGTCTTAGGGTTTTCTGTCTTTTCCTTACAATAATACAAACATTTAGAAGGAGCTGGTAAAACTGATATATAACGATGGCAAATGAGAGGTGACATCTATTGGTTCCAAAATTGGTCCTGCAAATGTACTCTGCTGTGTTCTTTAACTGTGTGTCTGTTGCAAGGAGAAGCTCTTTTCACAAGAACTGACATCAAACTCAATATAAGTTGAATTTACAGTACTGTATGAAGTTATTCAGATTCAAGGACAAATGTGGAAAAATGTTAACACATGGAAAATTTGGCCTTTGATGCTACCATAAATATGTCAAATTCATAAGCAGATTCTTTTTGTACAGTTGAAAAATGGCATCATGTGGATTTGTGGTGTGGAACTGAAATCTCAAAGTATGTTTCTCATCTGCGGTAACCCTCACCCCCCCAATTCTCAAGTACCACCTAATTTACTTTTGCATTTTTACAGAATTCTAGAAGAAAAATAAAATGGAGGGGGGAGGAAAAAAGACGCTGGCATTTTAACAAGTCTTCCCCTCCCAGGAGGTCGTCAGGCTCTCAGATGAGGTCTCCTAAGAATCTCTGCATGGTCACTGGCTCTCAGACAGCCTCTCGAAAATGACCTGGACACCTTCCAACTCAAACTCCAGCTGTTGCCTCATCCTACTCTCATCTCTGCCGCTGCTGGTAAGATTTCTATGAGTGTGTTTCTCGCTTATGGAAAAACTATTCGGCGAAACAGACACCTAACTTGTGGCAGTGCTCTGAGAAAGCCTCAGCTAAAGCCCCTGCAGAAAGCAGAGCGCGCACTCTGAGGGCTGCGCTGGGACCCAGCGGGGACACGCTGACCGTGCTGTCCCACGACCAGCAGCACCGGCCAGGCAGGCAGCCCAGCTCACAAGGGCCGAGTTACCACTTTAATCTTGGTCTGCCATCTACGCCCCGGAGACGCAAATTCAGATGTGGTGACTGCTGGTTAATTAAACTTTCTGAACTGGTTTTTAAAAAAAAAAAAAAAAAGGCTCTTTAAAAATATATATATATATTTATTTAAAATACATCAAAATGACAAACAGCCATAACCCGCAAGGCCTAATTTCACAGCAACGTATGCTACAGACATCTTCCCAAAATGCACTGCGGTGGATGGGGTGGGTGGGGGGTTCGATCCTGCCATTTAAGGGAATGTTCTACGCTCGAGCTTTAGTGACTGGACGTGTGTTACAAAGAGCTCATTTTCAGAACTCATTTGTGAACAAGGCCAACCTACTGAATCACCTTGCCCATTCAGACACAAGAATACTGAAAATGGCAGGATTCAGAGTGGAGCACGGGAAGCACCGTTCAGATGACACTCAAGACCCATCCCACCACAGGGCCGCGAAGAGCTTGCCAGAAGCCCTTTTTTTCAATCCTTGGGAAGAGTTTTACTTTAAAACAAACGAGTACCCATACTCGGCAGGGTTCCTGCGTGCGTGCGTGCGTGCGTGCGTGTCTGTGTGCGCGTGTGCGTGTCGCAAGCCTGCAGTTTCGAGAGGACCCAGACGGTGACACTGTTCCAACACGAGGTCTGAGGTAACTGGTTCTTAACACACCTGGAGCACAGAACTGCATCCAGAAAATACAGCTGGGAAAAAGGAAAAAGGTGGGATTTCTGGCTAGAAAAGACAAGTAGAAAAAAGCTTACAGCAGTTGCTTTTGGGGGGAGGCAGGTGACAAAACAAAGGCACAACAGAATTACATTCCAAGACGCGTGGCTGGAGGGCAGACAAACGTTCTTTGATGGGGAACAGGAAAGGGCCGAGGGTCGATGCCCAGAGTGCTCCTGGATCCTCCGAAACTCAGTTCATTCAAGTATAAAAGGGGTGGCGTAAAACGATACTCTCGGCCAGACCGAAGAGAAGCACAGCGGGTTTAACAAGACACATGAGAGACTCTCCTGACAACACCGTCCCAACCAGCGCACCTTTGAACCCAGCGGCTGAAGCCAGGCCTTCAGCAACTGTGGACACAGAGTATTAGCTACATGCCTAACCCCGTCAGAAAGGCTCACCCCAGTGACCATCCACTCTCCACCCAAAAACCTAACAGGTCAAGACCGCCTTCCACATCACGGCAGTGATGCTGACCTTTGTAGGAAGAGCAGGAAAGCCTTGTAGACGTTGGGCAGAGGCCCTGCTGGCACATGGTTCTGAGCCTCCTCCGCGGGCTCCAGGGTTGCTCGCTAGACTCAAGCGGCCCAGCCCCTCTCGCCTCCCAGCAGCCTTAATAGAGCAGACAGACAGGGCGGGCAGCCCTCCATTTACTCTGATCGCAGTATCCAGACACCATGCCCCTCCCTTTCCGAACGGAGAATTCTCTCCTGAAAAACTGGATAGTTTGGTCTGAGATCATTCAGTTTGGCAGATTTCTCCAATCACCAAATCCTCGTTTTACCCATTTGTTGCCTGAATCTTACTTGAGTCCCAAGCCACCCTAATCTGCACCCTGGTACAATTTCTGTTCCCCGAAACCCCTTCACACCACTACACCCATGAGAGTAACTTACAAAGGAATTATTCACCTCAGAAGCCTTTGTTCAAAAGAAACCTCAGGAGGAAGCACGTATATAGAGCACACGGCAGGATCCTCTGGCCTCTCCCAGCCCCTCTCCTCAGCAGACTGCCTCATGCAGACAGCCTGCAAGTGGAGTTTTGGGCCAAACAAGACCCATCGGTGGACTGCAATGTGCCAGTGTATCAACAAGAAGCCGCAGGAGCGCTCAGGGGCAGCCCCACACCACTCACACTCCAGTGTACACTTATCTTGGAAGGTAAAGCTCATGACTCTGATTACAAAATCATTCTTACTCAAACTCACTAGACTTTATAAAAATAATCTGTGGTATAAAACAATCTCCACACTGTGCAGAAGAAATCTGTTGGGTGATATAACTAAATATATATGTAGTGCTATAGATTTCTTAAAGTAAAATTTCAAGTGTCGTATCTCTATTATATAACCTATTCTTTTATTTACAATGCTACCTAACAACATTCCAATGCGAACGTGATTGGGAGAATCCAGGAATGAGCCCGCACCCAACCCACAGCAGAAATTCCCAGGGCTCAAGACAGGACTCCTCCATTTGCAAAAAAAAAAGACCCATCCACATCTGCCTGAAAAGCATGAGCTAATGGGTCCTATTTTTTGTAACTGTGAGCTTCAAAATGTAAACTTTACAAGTGAAGGAAACACGTTTCTGTGGATGTCCAGAAAAGCCCACAGTTGTAGAATCCACTGCATACACACACACGTCTGCGTGTATATTTCTTTAGTGTCCTGTAGTTGGCTTGCAGTAGTTCTCAGAATTGCCTAGGCTCCAGACAATCCAAAGACACTCCTGGAAAGGGCAGTGCAAAGCCCATCTCCACATGCTGGCATTCAGAGAATATGTGTTTTAATTCATGAGGAAAAAACACTTGTCTTATCGCTACAAGCTGCCATAGGAGCAAATAAAATCTCACTGGTTTTGGCACTACAGGGATATATGGAGGATCACAATCACAAAATCCTGCTTCATTCATACCTGGAAGATACCGTCACAATGATGTAAAAGCTGTAAAAATTTTCAGTAGTGGTAAATCCTTTCAATTCAAAATTCTGTCCAAACCAAAGTTTACAGTGAACACAAAATGAGTTTAAAACAAGAATATTCAAAATATCCCACTAGATAATCTGGACTTCTACTTGATGGTAATTTGTAGTTCTCCTGGACCCACTGCAGTCATCCCTCTATATGGAGGGTTGCGGGGTGGAGATCCGAAATCCACTGATGCAGAAACCTCTTGTATAAAATGACGCACATTTGAAATCACCTCCAGATTGCTTGTAATACCTAATATAATAAAATACTATGTAAAGACTTGTAAATATAATGTAAGTACTATGTAAAGAGTTGCCAGGAAGTGGCAAATTCAAGTTTTGATTTTTGGAACTTTTTGTAATTTTTTCCCCCAAAATATCTTTGATTCGAGGTTGGATGAACCCGAGAATGAGGAACCCATGGATGCGGAGGGCCAACTGTAATTGTTTTTCAAGTGTGGCTGAGTCACATGAATTAATTTCCAAGGGAAGGGGTGCATTTTAAAATTCCATTTATTTTTGCTACAAAACTAAATCCTCTTTAAAAAAAAAAAAAACAACTTCCCCAAGCCTCCTAAGGGTCTGGGATACATTCATAGGTGGATTGCTGGTTGCAAATTAACTGTCAGGAATCTTACTTAAAGAACATGCCTATAACCCTGAATTCATTGTTTACAAATCTAGGCTAAGAAGAAAAACAAACAGTTCATCAACTGAATCACTGGGCCGGTTTCTTTGCCTAAAACATAACTCCTGATTGAGACTTGAAATCATCATTCCTAGGCTGAACACATTAGCTGCTGAGTATTATACTATTCCAGCTTTTGTAAACAGCCATTGACCAGAAAAAGCCACCTTGTCTCCTTTTCTTTTTTGGCCGCTTGCCCTGAACCAAAAGGGGAGGGAGTGGGATGGGGTTGGGGGTGGGGGTAGTCAGTCAGTTCCCTGTGCTTCTTGAAGAGTCAGGTCTGAGGCAGGCCTGGCCATCTCTCCAAAGATTCAGAAACAGCTGGGACTGACAAACGGAGTTAACTCCCGGAAAATGCTTTCCAGGTTAGGTATTTTTTTTAGTAAGCCAAGTTCTCTGTGATAATGCCCGGCTGTTCAACTGCTAGGATGCGTTCTCAGTCACATGCCACTCTTTGCGACCCCACAGACTACAGCCCACCCGGCTCCTCTATCCATGGAATTTTCCAGGCAAGAATCCTGGAGTGGGTTGCCATTTCCTACTCCAGGGGATCTTCCCCACCCAGGGACTGAACCCACGTCTCTTGCATTGCAGGCAGATTCTTTACCAATGCCCCACCTGGGAAGCCCCTTCACTTCTAGTACCAATTCTAAAAACTTACGTACATACGCTCACTATATTACTTAAAAAAAAAAAAAAAAAATCCTTGTATTGCCAACAGATGCTGGGAACTTCACATTGTATTCTCGAAGAGGCAGAATTCCATTTTCAAGAGGGCCATCTAGTCCACCCACCCCAATGGAACAGCCCCCTCCCTGGCCTCATGGTTTAGAGTACAGGGGCCAAGGGATGGGGCTCTCTGAGCCACATACACGACATATGGTGGACCCTCAATACACGGCTCGGCCTGCCATGAAGGAAACATCACACACGCAGCCCAAGCACCCAAAGAGGAGCAGCACGGCGGCCAGCTGGAGAGAAAGGAGACAGAGAAGAACCGCAGGATCCCCTGCTCAGCTCCCTAAGGCAGGGACCAGCCATGACAGGAGGGTCGGCCTGGTCCCTGGGGGCAGGGGCAGAACCACCTCGGGGGCCTGGAGACAGCAAATTTTTCCCTTGGCTGAGAAAGCAAGAGTGGGCGGCTCAAGCATCCTGAGGCTGTCCGAGGCTGCACAAGGTCCCTCTTCTTCTGGACACATGCCGCCCCATGCAGACAGGATGAAGTCTGCATCAGAAGCAGCTGGCACATGTAAGGAAGCCTCCCCAGCAGGACTGAGCCCTTTGGGTCCCTACTGAGAGCCAAGAAAACAAGAAGGCCATCTGAACACCAGGCTCACGGCGCTTACCCCACTGCCACCAGGCTGGGTCTCCCTTCCTCCTCAGAAGGACCTGGCTGTGGCCCTCACACCCCAAGTAATTCAACCAGAGAAGGACTCTGGGGAGGGACCAATGGCCCCAGGATGTGCTAACGCCTATGCCCTTCCATGGCCTGTGATGAAGAGTCCTCTGCGGAACACTGTGACACAGTGACCTCTGTCCCCACGTGTCTCCTCCTTCCCTTGCTCACTCCTGGCTCCCTCTGGTTCAGGAGACCTCCCCTGCTGCTGCTGCTAAGTCGCTTCAGTCATGTCCGACTCTGTGCAACCCCACAGACGGCAGCCCACCAGGCTGCTCTGTCCCTGGGATTCTCCAAGAAAGAACACTGGAGTGAGTGGAGACCTCTCCACGAGTGACCAAAGAGAAGACACTCTCCACAGCCAGGAGCCTGCCTGGACAACAGCACACTCTGGAGGAAGGGGCAGGGGTCCTGGGCCACTTCTGTCCTCTGACTTGGCCACCCTCCTATCCTGAACGGGGCAGGGACGATGAGACCAGACTCCACAGCTCACACTCTTCCACAGAGCTTGGAGGGAAAGAGAAAAAAAATGTAGGAGTGATATGAGCTCCCTGGAAATGGAGATTGCGTGAAGCATCTGTGGAGATGAGCACAGGCTGAGCCCCACAAGCCCGTCGGCACAAGCCGGAGCCGCGGATGGCTGGCTCCCCAGAGGATTCGTGAGGAAAAAGATGACTTCATCAGAGGCAGAAGAGCCCCCCAGGCCCCAGCGGCATGTCGGGAGAGAGACGCCCACCTTCTCCTGGCCACGACCATGGGCAGGGACACTCGGCACAGCACGCGTGTGCCACCAGAAGCCCTCTGCCAAGACACGCCACCCGGGGGCCGATTCCTGACACCTCATTCTGGTGCCACGGCCCCGAGGAAGTGACAGTGGCTGGGCACAGGGCCAGCAGAGGGGGACCCTCATCCCTGCCTCAGCCTAAAGAGGTCCCGTAGCAGGGCAAAACTTGCTCTCAGGAGAATCAAGCCAGCACACAAAAGAAAAACTGCCCAGAGGAAACCTAAAACCAAACAGAGGCTGGGCTTAAGTGTTCCACACGGGATAGGATCAGAGATCCGATCATTCCTGTCGGAAATCAGCTACATTTTCTTAGTGGTTTATTTGTTTCTTCTGAGGGTTGAAAAGTAGAGATGCCCAGCACTGCCTACCTAAGTAAGGAAAAAGCTGGAGAAACCAGATATGGCACTTTTTAATAAATATTTTAAAGCTTCTGAAAGAAATAAGTGGAAAAGAAAAGCAACTGCTGTAAGGCCTGTTTTGCTGTTAAAAATCATTCCAAGGGAAGAAAAAATACCACAGCACAAAATAGTTTTAAAAAGAAAAGGAAAAAATAGACAAATAAGTTACTAAAAAAAAAAAACAAAAACCGGTCCCTGGAGCCACCCTGGCCAGCTCACATTTTGACCCATGAAGCAAAGCTCACCTCCCACCGCACTGTGTCCAAACACGCAGAGGAGGACCCAGCCTGGGGGGCCCAGCGCCCCCGCCACCCGGCCCGGCCGTCACAGGCGGCCCGGGCAGCATGGCTCCAGAGACCTGCCGGTCAGTTCCCCTCGCGCCACCGGTGATTTGCTTAAGAAATTAAGTCTCAAGTAAAATTACCTCATGGGGGTCTAAAGGCCACAGTTTTCCCAGGTTAAAGTGGGGTCGCCTGTCATTCTGAACAATGACCTCTCAAGTCGAGGGAAACAGCGGAACCTCTAAAAAACTCAGGAGGAGGCGACCCCCCTTCTCACCCCAGTCAACCTCTCCCCATCGCCCACCAACTCGCCTACCCTCAAGGTGAAGAGATCCAGTTTTCAAATAAAATGGTCTAAAGCAATAGGAAGGAAACGCCTTCACAATAAGAGTGATGAATGCCCAGACTCAGCCCAGACAGCCAACCCACAGTGGATGACAATTATTTACAAGGGGATGTTATCAACGAAAAACGGGAGCATTCCCTAGAAGACTCACAACTTTTTTTCTTTTTCTCTATTTCTTTTAAACTTTGTCATAAAAGCCAACTTACATTAAAATATACTTACTACGAGACAACACAACTAATAAAATATATAATAAACCTTACACAAGTAGAAAATTCTGAGGTATTTCTGGTTTGAGGTGGTCTGTGGTCGTGAAGTTTTAATTCTTTTACTTTTCAAAATTTAAACCTCGGAAGCCACATAGCAAAGCGTTTGTGTGGATGTGTGTGTTTTGTTTTTCTTTTAAAAATTTGCATGTTTCATAAATTAAAAAAAAAAAAAGTCAAAGGTTGAAACAGCAGCATTAGGAACATTCACTGACGAGAGCAAGGTTATGGCAAAACAGAGAAACGGTTTTTTCGAATATGCACCTCTTGTAAGGGGGTCTGGAGAAAGCTGTGTCCACGAGCTACATAAAGGGACAGACAGAGCCAGCGCTGCAGGACTCTGGGGCTCTCCAGAGACAGGCCTTGGCCAGGCCGGACCCAGGAAATCCTCTCGCCCCGGCTGTGCAGGGCACCCCCCCGTGGCCATTTCCCTGAACTGCTCCAGGAGGAAACTATTTCAACTTTTCCTCCATTATAGATATTTACAGTATAATGTCTCATGAAGACTGTACTCACTAAACCGTGATGATTTCTACCCTTGCCGAACCTTAAAATCAGGGTAGAAAAAAATGTTGTGTCCTATGCCCAAGCCCAAGTGGGTGAAAAGAAAAACTGGACAGGGCACACAGATGGGCCAGAGCCACACCTGATTTCAGACTTTCTCCAAACCCCACTCTTGCCATTCATGCTCAGCCTTCACACGATCCTTCCCCTCGATTCCGGGTTACCTGAGAAGTAGTCTCATAGCAAAGGATGTTGCTCCGAGTGTGCCCGAGTCCAGTGTAGCTCTGCTCCAGAACCCACCCCCAGCTCCGTCCTCCCCTCCAGTCCAAACCATCCTCATCCTCAGTCCAGTTTTTCCTCGGTCAGGACAACACCCGTTAATCCGTGAAAAGACACGCCTGCTGTTTCTTAAACTCACTGTCTAAAAAGGGAGAAAAACACAGTAAAAGGCGAGGCGGGAGGGGGACGAGGGCAGAGGGAAACTCCTCCCATGAGGAAGATGTGTTCTTATGTAACAGTCTTCAAAGGTTCCTCTAGGTAGAGTTTGCAGCATTAAGTTTCCTAAGACAGGATGGGTTTCTTTGTGTCACAGGTTCTGAGACAACAAACAAAGAGAAAGCGGGGAAAAATGGACCCCGAAGGGCGGGAGGTGGCCGAGGCTCTTCAGCATGGCGCTGGTTCTGCATTCACAGCTCAGCACCTCAACGCCTGCTGACGTGTCCGCTGTTTGCGATACAGTAGAGCAATGTGCTGGTAAAAACTGATCCAATCCAAAAAATAATATTAATAATAATAATTATAATAATTATAATAATAATAAAAAGTCAAGGTAAAATAGCAGCTGCATTTTATGTGTTTGTTGGTATTATGGGATTTCCAAAACAAAACACAACTTTTTTTCTGTTTTTTTTTTCCTTTCCTCTTCAGATCTACTGAGTCTGGAGATCCACTCGTGTCCTGGGCTTAGATGCTCGACTCCTTCGGGGGCAGGTCCACGTTGGTGACAGAGGTCACCAGGGAGACAAGACAGTCCGAGGTAGTGCCGTTGACCGACCTCCGGATCAGGGACACTCGCTCCTCCACACAGCCCGCGGACAGGCGAGCCTCCGCATCGTGGTCCCAGCACTCCTCGATGGTCACGCAGAGCTGGGCCAGGCCCTGCACACCGGCGGGAGAGGGGAAACACATGCCTTTGCTGGTGGCCCTCAGTGAGGACAAGCAAACCAGCGATGTTCCTGAGGACTGAGCCCACAGGCCTGTCCACAGGGGTCTGGGGGAAGCTCCCCTGCCAGCAGTCAGCATCCTGAGCCCACCGGCCTCCTCCACAGCCCCCAGGAAAGGGCCACTGAACCTCAGTATTCAACAAGGGAATCCAGGGCCCCATGGGGCTGCCTGCCTTGGAGTGTTGACATTGCAACAAAATCTCAGGCAAAGCCCAAATCACACAGGGGCCCAATGTGCAGTTACAGTGGAGACAGAGGGGGACTTCATCCCACCCTTTTCCCCACAGGCCCCAGAACCTCCCCCGAGTCCAGGGAATGTGGCCTGACACCCTGTGCTGGAACCAACTGCGTGTAGCTGGGAAAGGCCGCAAGATGAGCGAAGTGCCCACCCATACCCAGGAACAATCCGGCCTGCTTGGCACTAGGCCACACTCAGACCCCTCTGGACCTGTTCCACATCAGAGAACTGGACTGGCAACCGCAGCATCTCTGCCCTGAGAAACTGAAAGTCTGAGGCAGAAGGTAAAGCCCAGCATCCCTCTCCCTGTGCCTAAATTTTCTCCATTTGCAGTCTTGGGTTTCACAGAGCAAGCAGCATGGCAGCAGAACCTGACCTTCACAGGTCAACCCCTGACCATGTGGGAAGAGGGCTAGCCCCCAATGGTGTCCTTCTGAATTAACCCTAGGGTGCCAGGGGAAAAGGATTCAATGGAGCTCAAGGCAAATATCCAAGAAATGTTAATGGTTTCCACAGCTGGGATCTTTTGTACATGTCCCCAGATTGGAGGGGCCCAGATGCCACGTAGCTCAGCCCAGGCCCAAAAACTTGATGAGGGCAGGGAAAAGCGATTACTTCATCAGAGCTAAGCCATATTAAACACTTAAGTGATAGGTGTCCTGCCCAGTGAGGTACAGCAACTCCTTAAATCTAATACTACCCTGAGGAGACAAGAGCTCAGAGAATTAAAGCAATTTGCCTGATGTAACCCAGCTACTGATGGACAGATCCAGGATTTCCATCCCATGTGTCAGGTCCCATCACTCTCTGGGGTCAAAACCAGAGCCGCTGCCTTGGAGAGCACTAACCCGCACAGACACTGCCCAGGTGGAAGGGAGGCAATGCACGGGCGTGGGGGCGGGGGGACGGGGGGGGGGCGGTCCTGCGGCCTGAGCCCTCCCCTCTGGCCCTGCGGCACAGGACGTTGGGTGAAGCTCCCCTCCGGGCGTCAGCATCCTGCGCCCACAGCCTCCTCCGCAGCGCCCCCCACCGGCCCTCACCGGGTGTTTCAGCCAGTGATCCTTGATGGCGGGCCGCATCTTCTTGTGAACCACCACCTCCTGCAGCTCCTCCAGTGACGGGTGCTGGCCGATCTCCTCCTCAAAAGGCAGCATGTACTCATCCACAGGTCCTGGAAGAGAGAGTGAGTCCCGAGGCGGGGTTGGGGGGGGGGGGGGGGTCACCCGACTGCCCCACTTCTCCCCCACCACACCCAGGACGCTCGGGGCTCCTGCCCTACTCACCGTCGGCAGCTTTGCAGCGGGACACGAGCTCCCACAGCACCAGCCCCATGGCGTACATGTCGATGCGCAGAAAGGCGTCTCTCTGGAAGTTGATGGCTCCCTCGAGCACCTCGGGGGCCATGTACCGCCGCGTGCCCACCTGCGTGAGGACAGGGGAGGGGCTGTGGTCACCGAGCATGTACAGATGCACTCACAGGACATGGGAGCTACAGCCCGTGTGCACAGCAGGGTCATCGACAATGAGAGCTGTCCCCGATGGTCGTGGGGAGGAGGGGGCGGGGAGCCTACAAGGGGCACGATGCAATGAGACTGTGAATATCACTCCAGACAGTAGTAATCTACCACAGAACTGCTGCCTCTTTACTCCATCAACACCACAAGGGGCTCCACAGATCATGTGTATTTTACTGAGACTGACACCAAAAACAGAAGGGGGAGAATAGTTCAAAATATTAACAGCAGTTGTTTTAGGATGATCTGCTCAGGTTTAACTTTAGGTTACTTTTTCTCCAGGTTTTTGGTTTGGATTCTTAATATACACTTATTTATTTTTATCTTGTTTAATAATTACTGAAAGAGGAAAGGGAAATCTGTTTCTCGCTGACTGGCGCAGGAAGCCACGCCACCCTCCAGGCCTCACCTCCCCACTGGTGAAATGAGAGAATCGCCCCTGGGGTTCTCAGACAACTCTGAGCTCACGGGGTGACCCCTGTCCCCTGCCAGCTAACACCAGAAGGGCAGTGTCCACCCCTGTCTTCTATCCCCTGAGGCTTGTCACCTGCCCGTGAGTGTCCCCCGGAGGTTTCCCTGGCTCAAACCGAACAGCCAGGCCAAAGTCAGCCAGCACAGCAGTGAGGTCACTCTTCAGCAATACATTCTTGCTCTTAAAGTCCCTGTGGAGACAGTGGACCGAGATGGAGCCGAACCTGTGGTCTGATCGACCCTGCTCCTGCCTCCCCACCTGGACTCCCAGAGCCCTAAGCCGGGGCTCATCCCAGCCTGTGGGGAGCGGGGTCTGCACCAGGTGGGCAGCCGTAGGACAGCCCACTCCGTCAGTGTGGGGATCCCTAACTGCACTCCGACCAGAGCTGGCAGAGCAATGCCAACCCGTCTAGCCCCCAGCATCAAAGGCCAGTCCTCACATTCTCAGAGGTTTTAAGGAGGGGCACTGCAGCTGGGGATGTGAGTTTCCTGGCAAGAATTTACACCGTTTGGGATGTGAGTGAGAAGAGAAGTTTCAATGAATTTGCCTGATTCTGAGCAGGCCCCAGAGCAGAGGTCCCCAACCTCCACGATCTAATGCCTGATGATCTGAGGTGGAGCTAATACAGTAATAATAAAAATAAAGTGCACTGAAATGTAACATGTTTAAATCAACCTGAAACCACCCTCACCCCAGTCCGTAGAAAAACTGTCTTCCACAAAACTGGTCCCTGCATCCAGAAAGGTTGGGGACTGTTGCCCCAAAGGTTCGAGCCGCTCTGGAGGTGGTGCAGTGGGTGCTGGGGTTGCGCTCAGCCCTGCCTTTCCCCAGCAGGTCCTCAACTTCCTCATGCCTGTCTCAGCCTTACTCTGAGGACTAAACTGACGGACGAATGCTTAGGGCCACCCCGGCACACTTACTATGCACTATTGTTAGCCTGGACCCTATGAAGAGTCAGCATTCAACTGTGTTTGACTACAGAAACGGTAATTTCCTACAGTCAACGCCCTATGTCATGCATGTTATTCCCACTGCGGCCCTGCAGCTTTGAACCCCAGAATCTGAGGCTCCCTCACAGTCAGAGAGGAGCCTCCCTCCCACACTAAACTAGGTCATCTTTTCTGTGCTGCTGTTCCTTCACCTGTAAGAAGGGCTGGGGAAAATAGTACTTATCTCACAGAGCAGTTAGGAGGCTTAAAGGACCTGGCATTTCGGAGTGTCTAGAGTAGTGCCTGCTACTGTGATAAGGTAACAGACAGACTGGCTCTCAAAGCACCATCCGAGGACTCCAGAGAATCCCCGAGACTGTTTCAGGGGATCTGCGAGGTCAACATTCCTTTCATAATAATCCGTTATTTGCCTTTCTTAAAGCTCATTATCCCAGGACTACAGAGTTTTCCAGAGGCTACATACACACGTATACACATGTCGTCACTCTGACAGTTAACAGGATTTGTATGCTCTAATACAGCAAGGATCAACGCACAGAACTCCAACCAGGGACAGAATCAGCACTTCCTTCTGTGGCCACTGGAGGGCACCAGAGAACCAGCTTGCAAGACCACAGCCTGAGCAGACAAGGGTGGAAGTCAGGGGAAGGGCCAGGGTTGCCCCTGACACACCCAGAGCGGCTAAGCATGTTTATGAAACTGAGAACCACCCCCACCGGGCCCTGCCCTCAACCTCTAACCCTCTCTGTGGCTCCAGGTTAAGAGAAGAGAGGGCAACTGCTAACCCAGGTACCTGTGGGCAATAGATGGCTTGTGGCCCTCGCCCCGGCACCAGGGCACATCCTCGTGTAGGTATGAGAGGCCTCTAGACATCGTCTCTGCCACGTGACACAGTTCATTCCATGTGATGATGTTCCCCTTGAGGTAATCCGTGAGGGAGCCCTACAGGAGACAGCACAGGCTCTGGGCACGTGGGCAGGACCCAGCCCTGCCCCTGGAGGGCCGTACCCATGGGTCAGATGGCTGAGCTCCCCACCAGGAGGTTGGCACCGACGAGGCCAGGAGGGGCTGGGAAGCGGGTGATGTCAGACAGTGATAATCATGAAATCACTACTCCTGTTTGCAAGAACTGATCCCAGGGAGAGGGGCTCTTCCTGCAGACCCTCGTGTCCACACCCGTGGAGGGGGACCTCAGGGGAAGGCCACGGTGGGCCCATGGTCACCTCCCGCGGGAACAGGGTCTGCAGGGCAAAGCTCACCTTGTCGTGGAAGGCCGTGATGAGCCACAGCTCCGCCTCCAGGCTGGAGCCTCGCTTCTCAGCGGCAATGAACTGCAGCAGGTTCTCGTGCTTCATGCCAGGCGTGCTGAAGATCTCCCGCTCACTCTGCCACGACTGCTTGTCCTGAAGCAGGGAGGCGCGGCTGAACCCCACCGCAGCCATGCTGCCTGGCAGCTTCCCACCCGCTCCCAACCTCAGCCTGTCAGGGGGCAGGGCAGGACTGAGCCCGGCCAAGGACCACAGGCCAGCGGTGAGCCCTGAGATCACTAAGGCCAGCACCTGATTTACAACAGGGGGCACTGAGGTCCACAGTGACAGAAATGAGTGGCCCAGGACCACCCAACCAATGAGAAGCAGAGCGGGCCTGGTTCTGCCAAGTGTCCTGGGCAATGGCTCCGTTAGCCTGTGTCCAGGGCCTCTAAGCAAAACCTGATGTCAAAGCAAAACTCTGAAAACCAGGGTGGACGGAAGTTCTGCAAATTAAGGTTTCACAAAGCCCTACCCTAGGCCCGCGATAAACGCTGTCAACCGCAATGGGGCCCATTCCTCTCTCACCCCGCTTGCACAGGGTACGGACTGCTCTTGGGCAGGAGGGCTCAGGCCCCAGCCAGATGACCTGGAAACTCCCCCCACCACAGGCAGACACACACCTGGAGTGGGAAGATCTTGACAGCCACGAAGTCGTTCATGAGCTGCGCCTTCCAGACACAACCAAAGCGCCCCCGAGCCTTGATCTCCAGCAGTTGCAGAGGCTTCAGGCCCACCAGAGGGGACGGGGGTGGAGGTCCAGGGTCCTGGGGAGATCCAGGGCTTAACAGGATCTGGCCGTAATAGGATCTACCCCGCCCCACCCCGAGCCACCCCCGTCTCACCTCGTGGATGTCCACGTGGCCGTAGGGGGGCTTGCGATGTCGGTACATCCAGAAGGCCAGCAGGGCGATGAGGGAGAGGCCCCCGACGGGCAGCAGCGAGTAGGCCAGCACAGTGAGCAGGGTGGGGGCTGTCGGGGGTGGCTCGTACGTGACTGGGGGACACATGGAGCCCAGCGTCACACAGTGCGCCTACCTGTGCACCTCCAGGGCCAGACCAGAGACCCCTGCAGCTGCTCCCCACCCCACGCAGAAGCCGAGCATCTGGGGGCCAAAGCTGGCCCACAGCTGCTCCCCCCACACCCTCACCTTCTGGGCCGCCCGCCTCGGGCAGGTGGGTGAAGCGCTCGTTGCAGAAGTTGCCTTCGCAGCAGCAGAAGTACACCTGGGGGTTCTCCTCGGTGGCCACGCACTCCTGCCTGGAGGCACAGTTTCCCATCCACAACTTGGCTGAGGAACACTCCCAGGGCGGCTCAGCAAAAGCCCTCCCCACAGACAGAGATCCCTATGGGGAACCGTGGGGGTCGGGCTCCCCAGAAGCGGGACGCAGATCCAAGGGGGGGACAACCCCCCCCAGCATCACTGGGGACCTCAAAACCCGGGAGGGCTGGGACCCGGCGAGAGCCCGTGTGGACTCCAGACTCCCGGCCTCGGGGGCGCCGGCACCTGTCGTAGCAGTTGAAGTCGTCCAGCCAGCAGCCTTTCTTGACGAGCTCGATGGTGCCCGAGCTGTTGCGCCAGGAGGCGTAGCAGTGCAGCCGCTTGTCCCGCTCGCCCTCGCAGCGCTCCAGGCCGCTCTGGTTGGTGCGCTCCAGCTCCCAGTTGGCGTTGTAGTAGATGCACTCCCGCGTCTCGGCCTCCCCACGCCCCGAACCTGTGCCCAGGAGGCAGCTGCTGCTGAACCGCCCCAGGCCCCTGGGCTGGAGGAGGGGCGGGCACAGACTGGCAGCCAGTGCGCAGGGAGGGGCTCGGCCAACACCCGGAGCTCCGGGTGCCTCCCTGCGACCCCAGGCATGTCAGAATCACTGTGTGTGGTGGAGTGGGGCAGGAGGGTGATGCTAGACATGCCTATTCCTGGGCCCAGCCCAGACCCTGCCAACTGGAGTGGGGGCAGGATCTGTGTTTTTAACCATCCACTTTGTCCCAGGTGGTTTTGGTGCAAAACTCGGGGGCCACTTCAGAGAAACTAGGAGCGCAGCTTCCTGCCCATGTCTCTGTCTTGTCTCAGCAGCTCTGCTACTAAGAGGCGGGGCTGAGGGAATGGGATGGAAACGCTGTGGCAGGGCCCATGCTGGTGCCAACGATGCCCACACCTCCCCCTCCCCCCGCCCACCTGCAGCAGCATCGGCAGCTGCATACTCTGCAAAGCCCCCAATACAGAGGGCACACAGGACCCACTGCATCCATGGCAGCAAATCTAGTGGGGTCCTCTGGTGACCTGTGGGCCGGACCCCCAAGCTGGGCTACAGACGGGTGCTGGGCACAACCCCACCCTCCTTCCCCCGACTGCAGCACACAACATTGCCAGGCTCTTGAATATGCTCGGCTTCTAGGCTTCACACAAGTTACTACCTCTGGCTGCAAGATGTTCCCCACTGTCTCCTTTAAATGTTGGCTCTTCTCTCTCCCTGGAAGCCAGGCCAATTACTCTCCACTTCCACAGGCCTTTGCACTTCCTCCATCACCTCATTTATCCCCCGTGACTAATTGCCTATTGCTGTTTAAAGGGTTATTCCAGACATTCAAAAAGTATAAAAATAATGCAACCAAAGATAATCCCCCAGAGACAATAACATAATAAACACTCATATAAGAAACAAAGCATTACAAATGTGCTTGATGATTGCTTCCTAAATGTCAGGCTTCCCCCACAGGACTGCAAAGCTGATGCTTTGACAGCAGAAACCTTAACTGTCTTGAGTGCTAGAACCAGGTCCAGACACAGGCTGGAAAGATGGGCAGAGGCGCTGAAAGAAGGACGGACCAATAATCAGACAGAAGGACATAGTTCTCTCCTGGCTGGAGCTGGATTGTCAAGGGAGGGGAAAATGAGGGATGGCCTCAGCCTGCAGCCCAAGCCCTAGGGTCCATCTCCACTCAGACAACAAGCCTCCGCGCCCCGTATAAAGCTGGGAGCCCGCCGAAAGAGAGAAGTCAGCACACAGCAGGAGTGTCCCAAGCTTGGCCCAGCTCTTCTCTCCAGGCTACTAACCAAGCAGGGACCCCTCTAGCCACTACTGTGAGCAGGACCCATGCGGACAGGGCTGGGAACTCCAAATCTCAAGGCTCCAGGTAAGACCCGGGGCTCAGGATGACCGTGGACCCACACCTGACAAGATCCTCCTACACGTGCATGCGTGCTAAGTCGCTCAGTCATGTCTGACTCTTTGTGACCCCATGGACTGCAGCCCGACAGGCTCCTCTGTCCATGGGATTCTCCAGGCAAGAATACTGGAGTGGGTTGCCGTGCCCTCCTCCAGGGGATCTTCCTGACCCAGGGATGGAACCCATGTCTCCAGCGCCTCCCGCACGAGCAGGCCGTCCCTTACCACTAGCGCCACCCAGGGAAGCCCACACACCAACTGAAAAAAAGGGGCCTCGACCCCATTCAGGTCCTGGTTTGGACGCCTCCCAGCAAGTGCCCCAACCACCTCCTGCCTGTGTTTCCCCACTCGTGTAAAGAGGATGCTAACGAACCCACTCCCTTGGCTGTCCCAAGAATGACTTGAGTTATTGCATTTTAAGTGAGAAAGATGCCTGGCACTATCACTGTGATATCAGAGTCAGACCCCTCCCCACTGCCAACACCATTTCGTCACAGCACAAGCCCCCCGCCCCATGAGGCTGGGGGTGTGCACACCCACACCTGCAAGAGCTTTGTCCCCCAGGGGGACTCGGGGAGACCGGGAGGCTGCATGCCGCCCCACTCCCAGACTCTGCTGCCAGCTGGAGAGGAATCCCCCTCCTCCCTCCTCCCTGGCACTCCTTCTGCACACACTCAGCTATTTATAGCCTCTGGCAACACTCCAACCACAAGGCCGCCTCCGCCTTTTAATAGACACAAGGCTCCTGCCCACACTCATAGAGCCGGGCCCCCTATACAGGAGGCTCCCCCAACCCCAGCCCATTCACCCATCCCGGCAGGAGAAGAAGCTGTGCCCGCACTTGCTGCCTCAGAGCCCAGAGGGGCACCTCCCCCTAAGACATGAGGGTAAGGGGTTCATTCTACCCCGAGCACCAACCGACCTGAGCACTAGCCTCTCAAGGAAAAGGTATACAAGCAGCAGTGTCCCCAAGAGGCGGTCCTTATGTTCCAAGGAGTCTAAACCTCGGAGGGAAGACACCCCTGGCGCTCCCCAAGCCCCCAGTCCAGGCGAGACATGGAAACCCCAATCCTGGACACACAGAACCACACGCAGATTCCACTCGGAACCGATGATCTGAGAGCAGGATGGACCTGAATGGGTGGGCCCTGACATGCAAGGTCTGTTTCCCAGGCCAGCTGGCCTTGGATGTACCCAACTTGCACTTGGGGAGACAAGGGGGAAATCCAATGGGGAGACAGAGAGGGCTGGAGACCTGAGGCAGACCTCGGGGGGAGGGGGTGCAGCCGGAGCAGCCACGCCTCCCCTGGGGTCCTCCGAGCTCTGGGTCTAGGGAACATTCAGCTCAGCCAACAGCTCTCAGAGGTACCACAGACCCCAGCAGCCAGCCGGCCACTGTGCTCTGCCCTTGGTTCCTGGGGCTCCCTGAACAGCCCCGCCTCCCTGTGGGTGCAGTCCCCTTACACCGTGGAGTGGTGAGAATGGGATGCCAGCCACCCCCCACCCACCTCAGGCACCAGGTCACCACCCCCTGCTCCCTGCAGGAGCCACCAAGCCAGAGAGGCGGCCAAGTGAGGCAAGCCCAGCCTTCTCCCGCATCGTCCAGCCTCCAGGTCTGTGCAGAGATGAGAGGCAGCCCCCACCCCGCCACACAAGTGCACACAGGGGCAGCCAAGGAGGGTCCCGAAGGTGGGGGCACCCAGCGGCAATACCCGGATCTGAGTTTGTGACTCCGCCTCCCCCGGTCCACACAGGATGCTCTTCACCATCTTCCCCACGACCAGAGTAGGATGGCTGGTGTGTGCAGGATAAAGGGAACCTAAATGGAGGTGAGGAGGAGGACTGGAGCACACACACACGTGTGCACGCACTGTGCAATGACACGCACATACAAGAGGCAGAAAAGAATCCCAAACTGGACTACGCCCATCTCTGAACTTCTCCCACACAAGAGAATAACTCTACCCAAGATGTTTATTAAGTGTCAAAACCGGGTTTTGGGCCCAAGGCTGCCTCGCTGTGGAGTACACACGCCCTTCACCTGCTCTTGACGCCGCTACTCTCCGTGTTAGCGAACAGCTCACTGCACGGCCAGACCACCACCTCGGGGGCCACCCTCCTGTTGGACCTTGAGGGTCCCTGACAACACTTGTTGCCGTGAGCCCTGCCGCCATGGGCCCTCCTGGGGTCCTTCCCTGTGTTTCCTCATGAGCGGGTGCTCCTCTAGGGGATACACCACGGATTAGAGGTCAGACATGGGGGGACACAGGGATGAGCATCTCCAACTCACAGGTCACGGTCACACTGTTCTCCCACATGGATGTACTCTGTACGTGCCCAAGAGACTCCAGACCCACTGAGCCACTCCCTCAGCCCTGTGACGTGCTAACCGGGCCAGGGTGAAATCGGACGTCACGGTTCTGATCCCCATTTCCTAATCGCTTGTGCGAGTGGTCATGCGTGTGTGAGTCAGCTCCTTCTGAAAACTGCCTCTTCACATCCTTTCCCATTTTTCCGCTGGGCTGCTTCTCCTTTGGGTTATAGAAATTTTTTATATGTTCCAATAAAACTTTTCTTACTACAAAATAACCCCTTTCATTTGTTTGTTTGCTCCGTGCCAGAAAGCCTACTTTAATGTGACGCTAACACAGCTTTATGACACTTCTTTTAGTTAGCATTTTCCCAATTCATCTTTATCCAACTCGTACTTCAAATCTTTCTGTATCTTTTTTTATCCCAACTCAATCTAATACTGTCTTTGATCTAACATTGAATCCCAGGTCCAGGAAGATTCCACATGCTGCGGAGCAACTAAGCCTGCCCACCAGAACTACTGAAGCTACCTGCTCTAGAGCCCGAGCTTCATGACCAGAGAAGCCAGTGCAAGGAGAAGTCCACACACTGCAACCAGAGAGCAGACCCCACTCGCCACAACTAGAGAAAGCCTGTGCATAGCAACGAAGACCCGGCACAGCCAAAAACCCCCCGACTCTAGTCCCATTACAAGTACCACTATGAAAACTGGAGCTATCAAGGGAACATTTCATGCGAGGATGGGCACAATTAAAAGGACAGAAATGGTAAGGATCTAACAGAAACAGAAGAGATTAAGAAGAGGTGGCAAGAATACACAGAAGAATGATACAAAAAAAGGTCTTAATGACACAGATAACCACGATGGTGTGATCACTCACCTACAGCCAGACATCTTTGAGGATGCGCCTTGGGAAATGTTAGTACGAACAAAGCTACTGGAGGTGATGAAATTCTAGCTGAGCTATTTCAAATCCTAAAAGAAGATGCTGTTAAAGTGCTGCACTCACTATGTCAGCAAAATTGGAAACCTCAGCAGTGGCCACAGGACACTCCAATCCCAAAGGGCAGTGCCAAAGAATGTTCAAGCTACCACATAACTGCGCTCATTTCACATGCTAGCAAGTTCCTGCTCAAAATCCTTCAAACTAGGCTTCATCAGTACTTCAACTGAGAACTTCCAGATGTGCAAGCTAAGTTTAGAAAAGGCAGAAGAACTAGACATCAAACTGTCAATATCTGTTGGATCATAGAGAAAGCAAAGGAATTCCAGAAAAACATCTGTTTCATTGACTATGCTAAAGTCTTGATCACAACAAACTGTGGAAAATTCTTAAAAGAGATGAGAATATCAGACCACCTTACCTGTCTCTTGAGAAACCTATATGCAGATCAAGAAGCAACAGTTAGAACCAGACATGCAACAACAGACTGGTTCAAAACTGGGAAAGGAGTACAACACCTGTATATTGTCAGAGCAAAAACAAGACCAGGAGCTGACTGTGGCTCAGACCATGAACTCCTTATTGCCAAATTCAGACTTAAACTGAAGAAAGTAGGGAAACCCACTAGACCATTAAGGTATGACCTAAATCAAATCCCTTATGATTATACAGTAGAAGTGAGAAATAGATTTAAGGGCCTAGATCTGATAGATAGAGTGCCTGATGAACTATGGAATGAGGTTCATGACATTGTACAGGAGACAGGGATCAAGACCATTCCCATAGAAAAGAAATGCAAAAAAGCAAAATGGCTGTCTAGGGAGGCCTTACAAATAGCTGTGAAAAGAAGAGAAGCGAAAAACAAAGGAGAAAAGGAAAGATATAAACATCTGAATGCAGAGTTCCAAAGAATAGCAAGAAGAGATAAGAAAGCCTTCTTCAGCGATCAATGCAGAGAAATAGACGAAAACAACAGAATGGGAAAGACTAGGGATCTCTTCAAGAAAATCAGAGATACCAAAGGAACATTTCATGCAAAGATGAGCTCGATAAAGGACAGAAATGGTATGGACCTAACAGAAGCAGAAGATATTAAGAAGAGATGGCAAGAATACACAGAAGAACTGTACAAAAAAGATCTTCACGACCCAGATAATCACAGTGGTGTGATCACTGACCTAGAGCCAGACATCCTGGAATGTGAAGTCAAGTGGGCTTTAGAAAGCATCACTACAAACAAAGCTAGTGGAAGTGATGAATTCCAGTTGAACTATTCCAAATCCTCAAAGATGATGCTGTGAAAGTGCTGCACTCAATATGCCAGCAAATTTGAAAACTCAGCAGTGGCCACAGGACTGGAAAAGGTCCGTTTTCATTCCAATCCCAAAGAAAGGCAATGCCAAAGAATGCTCAAACTACCGCACAGTTGCACTCATCTCACATGCTAGTAAAGTAATACTCAAGATTCTCCAAGCCAGGCTTCAGCAATATGTGAACCGTGAACTTCCTGATGTTCAAGCTGGTTTTAGAAAAGGCAAAGGAACCAGAGATCAAATTGCCAACATCCGCTGGATCATAGAAAAAGCAAGAGAGTTCCAGAAAAACATCTATTTCTGCTTTATTGACTATGCCAAAGCCTCTGACTGTGTGGATCACAATAAACTGTGGAAAATTCTTCAAGAGATGGGAATACCAGACCACCTGATCTGCCTCTTGAGAAATTTGTTTGCAGGTCAGGAAGCACCAGTTAGAACTGGACATGGAACAACAGACTGGTTCCAAATAGGAAAAGGAGTTCATCAAGGCTGTATATTGTCACCCTGTTTATTTAACTTATATGCAGAGTACATCATGAGAAACGCTGGACTGGAAGAAACACAAGCTGGAATCAAGATTGCCAGGAGAAATATCAATAACCTCAGATATGCAGATGACACCACCCTTATGGCAGAAAGTGAAGAGGAACTCAAAAGCCTCTTGATGGAAGTGAAAGGGGAGTGGAAAAGCTGGCTTAAAACTCAACATTCAAAAAACGAAGACCATAGATGCCGTTTCCATCACGTCATGGCAAATAGGAGAAAAAGTGGAATCGGTGACAGATGTTATTTTCTTGGGCTCCAAAATCACTACAGACAGAGACTGCAGCCATAAAATTAAAAGACGCTTGCTCCTTGGAAGGAAAGCTATGACAAACCTAGACAATGTATTAAAAAGCAGACACATCACTTTGCCAACAAAGGTCTATATAGTCCAAACTATGGTTTCTCCCGCAGTCATGTACAGATGTGAGAGCAGGACCATAAAGAAGGCTAATTGCCAAAGAACTGATGCTTTTGAATTGTGGTACTGGAGAAGTCCCTTGGATTGCAAGATCAAACCAGCCAATCCTAAAGGAAATCAACCCTGAATATCCATTGGAAAGACTGATGCTAAAGCTGAGGCTCCAATACTTTGGCCACCTGATGTGAAGAGCTGCCTCGCTAGAAAAGACCCTGATTCTGGGAATGATTAAGGGCAGAAGGAGAAGGGAGCAACAAAGGATTAGCTAGCTGGATGGCACTACCAACTCAATGGACATGAGTCTGGGCAAATTCCGAGAGATAGTGAAGGACAGGGAAGCCTAGCGTGCTGCAGTCCACGGGCCTGCAGAGTTGGACACGACTTTGCGACTGAACAACAGCATTTAAATTTGTTTTTTCTCTACCGTTACCACCTTTAGATTATCATTGTAGATCCCATTTCAGGGACTTCCCTGGTGGTCCAGTGGCCAAGACTCCTTACTCCCAATGCAGGGGGCCTAGGTCTGATCCCTGCGCAGGGAATTAGACCCTACATGCCGCAACTAACTCCTGGCCCAGCCAAATGTATGTCTGTTTTAAATTCCATTATTTCAGCCACTTCTGGTCTGGAAGTAATGGACCCTATTTCCATTCCATTGTAAGCTAAGCTTTAACATGTACATTTATGCTAAAAGCCGAACATTAATCAACAACTCTCCTATCCCTTATTGGAACTTCACTGTTCTAATTACCTTCATCCAACCTACATTAAATTAACATATTTGTGTTCCACATGTAACCGATTGTTCATCTTCTTATCTGCCTCCCGAAGCAGATATATTTGGGTTTTACACAGTCGGCATCTTCTTCTCAGCTCATACATCCATCAGTTGGTCTGCGCACCCATTCATTCTGGAACTCCACTCTTCCTTCCAGGACCAGTGTCCTTCCCACGAAACACCTTCCTTCAGTACAGAGCTTTGGATAAAGAAGCCTTCTCTCTGAAAATTTGTCATTTTGTTCTTCTTCCTAACTGACTCTGTTCTTGTTCCTAACTGACGGTTTAGAAGAACATAACCTTTCAGGTTGAGTTATCTTCTCTCAGCATCTTGAAGGTATTATTCCACTGTCTTCTGGCTTTTTCACCCTTACTGCAGAAAAGTCTATGATTAGTTTACCTTTGTAGATATTCTGCCTTTTCCCTCTGGTTGCTCTCTTAGATCTGCTTCTTGCAATTTCACTAATGAGCTATATGTTTAAACTTATTTGTACTGCTCAGAGGCATGGGCTTATGCAGTTATGTGCTAAGTCGCTTCAGCTGTGTCCTATGGACAGTAGCCTGCCAGACTCCTCTGTCTATGGGATTCTCCAGGCAAGAATACTGGAGTGGGTTGCCATACTGCTCAGAAGAATATGCTTTTAATCCGATGATTCACATCTTTCACTGACTCTGAAAAATTCTTTGTTGTTGTTGCTCAGCCACTAAGTTGTGTCCGACTCTGTGACCCCATGAACCGCAGCACACAGCCACCTCCCTGTTCTTCACATCTCCCGGAGTTTGCTCACACACATGTCCATCAAGTTGGTGATGCCATCCAACCAGCTCATCCTCTGTTGCCCCCTTTTCCTCCTCCCCTCAATCATTCCCAGCATCAGGGTCTTTTCCAACAAGTTGGCTCTTCCTATCAGGTGGCCAAAGTATTGGAGCTTCAATATCAGTCCTTCCAGTGAATATTTACGGTTGATCTCCTTTAGGATGGACTGGTTTGATCTCCTTGCTATCCAAGGGACTCTCAAGAATCTCCTCCAACACCACAGTTTGAAAGCATCAATTCTCCAGTGCTCAGCCTTCTTTATGGTCCAACTATCACATCCGTACATGAGTACTGGAAAAACCACAGCTTAGACTATACAGACCTTTGTCGGCAAAGTGATGTCTCTGCTTTTTAATATGCTGTCAAGGTGTGTCATGGCTTTTCTTCCAAGAAACAAGAGTCTTTTAATTTTGTGGCTGCAATCCCCGTCTGTAGTGATTTTGGAGCCCAAGAAAATAAAATCTGTCACTGTTTCCACTTTTCCCGCATCTATTTCTATCTCCCTGTTCCATGTTCTGACATTCCTATTACAAGCACCTGACCATCAGATCAGTCTCTCAACTCTGCTTTCATATTTTTCAAATCTGTGTCTGCTGCTGCTGCTGCTAAGTAGCTTCAGTCATGTCCGACTCTGTGCGACCCCAGAGACGGCAGCCCACCAGGCTCCCCCGTCCCTGGGATTCTCCAGGCAAGAACACTGCAGTGGGTTGCCATTTCCTTCTCCAATGCATGAAAGTGAAAAGTGAAAGTGAAGTCGCTCAGTTGTGTCTGACTCTTAGCAACCCCATGGACTGCAGCCCACCAGGCTCCTCTGTCCATGGGATTTTCTAGGCAAGAGTACTGGAGTGGGGTGCCATCGCCTTCTCCAAATCTGTGTCTAAACACCATTATAGATAATTCCACAGATCTTACTTCCAACTAATTAATTCTCTCTTTAGCTGGGTCTAATTTGCTATTTAGTTCTAATTAATTTATAAATTCAATTAATCTATTATTTTATTTTGACAAGTTCTACTTAAAAAAAAACCTTCTTGGTCAATTTTGATACTTCCATTTCTTGTCATACTTCCAAATCTCTAGTTTATATAAAGTCCATAATTTAACTTCCTAATAAACATCTGTTTATCCCACTTGTTACTTTTGATGATTTCACTCATGGAATCTTGTTTCCCTGTGTGTTTTGGAATTTTGGATTCTGTTTTTGGATACAGAACTTATGTTCAATGGCGGCCTTTTCTGTGGGAATAAAAAGTGAAGCCAAGTTTGAAGGGGCAAACTTCCAGAAATAATTTATATTTTTGCTTCTGCCAAATTCTGCCAAATTCTCTAGGACATTACCAATCTGGAATCACTGTAATTATTCAACGTCAGGTTCCCAGGAAACACAGATGGTATAAACTTCAACTCCAAGCTCATGGAAGCACACAGATCTATGTTACAAATTCTCAAAGCAAACTACCCACCTCCCCAGCAATCAACAATTCATCTATTCCCTTTATCAGCAAAAGAATGTTCCCTCTTGTCCACACTTTCACTGAATGAATAACCCTGCAGAATCTTATCATGAGAGAGCCTCAGTCTCAGTTCCACATCTTATCTCCTGCGCCTCACACCCTGCTACTAAACCCACATCTTGAAATTATGGAAAGAGGCAAAGTCCCTCAGGAAAAAGCAGCTTTAGCCAGTGAAAGGGCACAGCTCTAGCTTCCAGCCCACTCTTGCTTCTCCCTTTTTTATACATGCAATTATGCATATACATTTAAAAAGGATATTCGCTATACTTTATCCAGCATTTCCATGTGTCTTGTATAACGATGTTTTTTGGCTGTTCTGTTCACTATTATCTCCAGAAATGCAAGTTCGGAGCAATTTTCAAGGGTGACAAGAGGAGCTCTACCAGCCTGCATGCTAAGTCACTTCAGTCGTATCCAACTCTTTGAGACCCTCTGGACTACAGCCTGCCAGGCTCCTCTGTCCACAAAATTCTCCACAAAATGGAGTGTGCTGCCATGCCCTCCTCCACGGGATCTTCCCCACCCAGAGATGGAACCCAAATCTCCTACATTTCCTGCACTGACAGGTAGGAGGTTCTTTACGACTAGTGCCAGCAGAGCAAGAAATCAAGCTAGGTCACCTCGAGTCACATTCAACTTCGACTTTGTAAATGATTCCGTAACACCATCCAGAGAACAAGGCTGGGGCAGTGAGGGGGTGGCGGATTTCCCTGGTGGATCAGTGGTAAAGAATCCGCCTGCCAATGCAGGAGACAAGGGTTCAGTCCCTGATTAGGGAACATCTCACATGCCATGGAGCAATTAAGCTGGCACCACAACTACTCAGCCTGCACTCTGGAGCCTGGAAGCCAACTACTGTAGCCCGTGCGCCCCAGAGCCCTGCTCCAAAGAGAAGCCACTGCAGCCAGAGAGGAGCCCCTGCACTCCGCAACCAGAGAAACCCCAAGCAGCAACGGAGACTCGGCACAGCCAAAACTAAAACATACAATTAAAAAAAAAAAAACAAGGGTGCAGGACCATTCTCCACAACACGTGCTTTTCTCCAGAGCCCATCATTCCTGAAGGACACTGGCAAGAGAGCTTGTAGATAAAAGGTCAAGGATTTTACACAAATGTTATTTTTGCTCCCTCCTGTAATCCCACTAAAACCACAGCAAAGAAAAGGTTTTTAAGGCATAAACCCATAAAGACAAAAGGAACAGCAAAGAACCACAGAAGTAAAGTTCTGAAGCCGGAAAGCAAATATACAAGTGGACAATGGCCACACGGACTCCTAAACTGGCTGCAGAGAAAGCTGAGCAGCAACATGATTTCTACCACCTAACATCTTCATCCCACTTTAGAGTTTGTCTTCTTCTGGCTCCCCCTCACTCTATATCTCTGGAGTCCCAAACCAAAAAGAAGGACTCACTATACTCACCCTCTATTTAAAATTCCAATTCCTGTCTTCCTCGCCCCGCAAGGGTGTCAAGTGCAAGGCTCGGCCTCTCAGTTGCCCACGTGGAACTGAAAACAGACTCAGATGTAAAAGTCACCACCCAGGGCCTCTGCAGTCACACAGATCCTGGCCTGGTAGGTATTCCCTATCTTCTTAGCTGTACAATGCTTTCAACCGGAGGTATTTTCTCTGTTTGTCCATCTTTTCCAGGTGCCTTCAGAAAGACGGTTGATCCTGATCATCAAAAGAGGGAACCTCCGTATCTACTTTGACCCAGTTTTTAAATATATTTTCAGGACTATATATAATAGCTCAAGAGGACACCTCCACACATACACAGCAACTAAGATCTCCAGTGCAGATAAGACTGCCCATCTGCTACTGCTAATCTGCTAAGTCGCTTCAGTCGTGTCCGACTCTGTGCGACCCCATAGACGGCAGCCCATCAGGCTCCACCGTCCCTGGGATTCTCCAGGCAAGAACACTGGAACGGGTTGCCATTTCCTTCTCCAGTGCATGAAAGTGAAAAGTGAAAGTGAAGTCACTTAGTCGTGTCCGACTCTTAGCGACCCCATGGACTGCAGCATACCAGGCTCCTCCGTCCATGGGATTTTCCAGGCAAGAGTACTGGAGTGGGGTGCCACTGCCTTCTCCAAAGACTGCCCATAGAAAGTATTAATCAAGAACACTGACCCCAACGCAGAGTCCTGAAGAAAGTTAACTTCCCTTCCAAAGGGTAAGTCAAAGGCAAAACAATCCCCTTTCAACCAACTTCATTATTTTAGACTCTTGTGAACTGAACTGCACCTCCTTGTCCTCAAATTCGTAACCAGCAATATGACTGTACTAGGAAATAAGGTCTCTGAAGAGGTAATTAAGGTCAGTCAAGGCCACATGGGTGGGGCTCTAATAGGAATTCTGTCCTTGTAAGAGGAAGAGACACACCCAGAGAGAAGGCTGTGTGAGGACAAGCAAGAAGGTAGCTCTCTGCATGCCAAGGACCAAGAGCTCACCAGGAACCAATCCTGACAAAATCTTGGTCTTTGATTTCAAGCCTCCAGAGCTGTGAAAATTAATTTCTGTTACTGAAGCCCCCGAGTCAGTGGCATTCTGCAGCCTAAGCAGATTACTACCCAGACAGCGCCCATCACCTGTGCAATGTGGAAAGCTGGCTGGGAGGTCACTCACGCTAGAAACAGTACCCACTGACTCCCAGCTCCACGAATAGGGCCTGACAAGCAGGCTCACACAAGGAATCCCAGGAAAACAGCAGTGAGAGAACAGAGCGCATGGTGAGGAAGGAACTCGGAAAGCAGGGGCTTTGGAGAACAAGCCATCTCAACCTGCCCTCTTTCATTCTTCAGCCAGTCAGGGCAGAAGAGGGTGCAGGGGAACAAGCCACACGCCCATCCAGGAACTGAAGCTCACGCAGCCCCTTCTGCTGTGAAAAGCCTCTCCCCAGACTCCAGGCCCATTCTTCTACAAGTTTCTCCCATCCTCCCTACCTCCATCATCGCCACACGTGGGACCGGAAACAGCCACGCCCAGAGCTTGTCAACCGCACTGGCTGCGCCAGTAGAGCCTGCCCCCCACAACCTTCAGCAAAAACCTCAGCCCCTCTGGGCATGGAGGCAGCGGGCAGCCTGACTGGTGAGCACACACAGACGCACAGGTGCACATCCACCCCGAACCCGGACGCATCCTGGTCAGTCCACTGCCACCTCCCTCTGTCGGCACAGTGACTCAGACGTGGGAAGCAGCCTCTCTGGAGCTCCTCAGACACCAGGTCAGCAGAAGTGGGCATCCTTCCTGTCTGGGCACCCTTTGTGAGGTGGGCGATTTCCAAGCTCTGTAACCTACCATTACACAGGGACACAAACACACATACACACCACCACAACACAGCATAACTATGTGTAATCGTTTCTCGATATCCATATTAAAATTCAAAACGTACATGCCCTGTGACTCCGAACTCTCTCTTCTTGTCATCAATCCTTAGCAAACAATCTGCATAAACTGAGCAATCAGAAAGTCCATCAACAGGAGACCAGACAAAAGGCAGCCTATCTCTGAACTCTGAAATTTCACACTATTAGAAAGACTGAGGTGGATCCATAAACACTAAAAAAAACTGCCAGAGCAAGTCTCTGAGCTTAAAAAGCCATGACGGGGACCTCCCTGGTGGTCCAGTGGTTAAGACTCCACGCTGCCACTGCAGGGGACACAGATTCCATCCCTGGCCAGGGGAACTGAGATCCTGCATGCCATGCAGTGGGGAAAAAACACACACACACCACGAAAACCACGACATGTGACAATGTGGATGCAAGTTACGAAACACGGTGAGCAAAAGATGGGGACACAAACCGTTCACCCTGCAAGATTACATCCTTTTAAAGCACAACGGCAGCTTCCCTTGTGGCTCAGCTGATAAGAATCCGCCTGCAATGCAAGAGACGTGGGTTCGATCCCTGGGTTGGAAAGATCCTCCGGAGAAGGGAAAGTATTCTGGCCACTCCAGTATTCTGGCCTGGAGAATTCCATGGACTGTATATAGTCCATGGGGTGGCAAAGAGTCAGACACCACTGAGTGATTTTCACTTCACTACACTTCAAAGCACAATGCCAGGCTAAACTAACATATGCTATTAAAAAAAGGCAGTGGTTACCCTCCAGGGTTTAGGGGTCAAGACTGGAATGGAGAAAAAGAGGGGACAGTGGGGAAGGGGCGAGCATCTCCAGCTGGATGCTGAGGACATCAGCATATTCAGTTTGTGAAAATTCCTCAAGTTGTCACTTATGGTAATTACACTATCCTATACATAATTTATACTTCAGTTAAATGTTTGAAAAAGGGTAATACCATTTTAGGTTAAAAAGAAAAAAACAGCTTTCTGTCTTTCTCTAAGTCTAATATTTCTATAGATACACAGGTTAAACTCCACCAACTGGAGAAGGCTCATTTCTGGAGGAGGATTCAGAAGGCAGACAGAGCTGGCAAAAGAGACCATGGGTTCCCCTGTAATATCTAAATTTTTGCAACTAAACCCATGTGTTACTTATAAAACTAAAAATTAACAAAAATTTTAAATGGGACAAAAAATTACGGCCAAAGTGACTATTACTATCAACTACACCCCAGATGGCCCACCAGGAGACCCTAGGATGAGCGCAGGTTTGGGAGGGGCTTTTCAGGGAAGGGAGACAGGACTGTCTCCCCCACGGAGTCCTGCAGGACTCACTCTCAGGTCGGGGTGGGGGCTTCACAGGAGGCACCAGCCAGGTGGGAAGGGAAACCAGAATTCACCTGACTCCTCTGCCCCTCTATTTTCTAAGCTCCAGAGCAGATGAACCCTGATTCCCTTCTGCCCTCAGGGCACCAAAGGCTCTCCTCTAACCCCTACTCTCTACTAGTAAAGAATCTGTCTGCCAAGGCAGAAGACATAAGAGTCATGAGTTCACTCCCTGGGTCAGGAAGACCCCCTGGAAGAGGGCCCGGCAACACACTCAATATTCCTGCCTGGAGAATTCCATGCACAGAAGAGCCTAGCAGGTTACAGTCCGTAGGGTCACAGAGAGTCAGATGTGACTGCAGCAACTAAGCCGGCAGGCTTGCACTCACTCCCACCCAAGCCAGCGATTCCAAGGGGGGCTCTGGTCTGCCTGGCCTGTGAGGCCCTGAAGGGAATGTCAAACTTGGACAGGAGGGTGACTCTCAAACAGAATACAGTAATGGTTTCTTAAGCCAGGGTTGCCAGTCCAAGACTCTGAGAACTCACGCATGCTTTCCGAGTCAATGAGGGGAAAGGGGTTAGGAGAGTTGTCAGTGATACTGGACGTTAAAAGGCATTGTCCTCATACCTGCAAACACTGTGCTCCACTACACAGGCCAGGGGGAGAAAACATCCTGGCATCAACACTCAAGAGCAGCAGCTTCCAGGTCAGCCTCCCGTTTTCATTGGTGCTTGTTTAGGAGGCAAGCAGCGGCCCCTCCCTCTCCTTGGATGGACAGACAACAGCTGGTCTGGTCACATCTTCCCCGAAACGCTGGGCCACCAGCCCCAGGAAGCAGCCTCCTCCATCCTCCAGCCAAGTGCTTGGGTTTCCAAGCAGCCTTCCTTTTCCTTCCCCAGAACTAATTTTAGCCTCCTTGGTTGTCAGAGTGGAACTGAAATAGTCGGCAGAGGAGCGTTTGCAAACAAGAATATGCGTTCACCTCACAAAACGCCTCAGCTCCATCCCAGAAACCGGCCAGAGAGAAGTCAGCCCAGCGAGTGGCAGGCCAGACCCCTAGAAGCCACCCACACCCTACCCGGGGAGGAGGAGGACTCACATCCGCCCACACTGGGGCAGCAGCCTTCCTTTCCCACACCCACTCCCAGCGATCACGTGCCCATGCTAGGGCTGCCAGTCCCTGAGAGAGTTTGAAAAAGGCACATGTATGTGCACAGCTAGACAGGGAGAACCAGGGCAAGGCATGGGGCTGCCCAAATGCAGCAAGCCAAGACTAATCCTGGGCCAGGGGAGGCCTGACGAACTCCCCAACAATCTCAGCCTGCGTTACCAGCCGGCTTCCAGCGCCTACCATAGTCTCAGACAGAGAGAGCACTGTGAAATTTCACCATCAGGCTCAGAAGGGGCCAGCGCCCTCCCCTCTCCCCCATCCCCATCCAACAACCGAGGCATCCAGGGGCATCCAGGGGCAGGACCGCAAAGACCAGGCGCCTATGGGGCTGGGATGGCAGGCCGCAGTTTAGTGGCGAAAGCCCAACAAGGGGGAGGTGTTTATTCTGGAACAAAGAACAGGTGACAGAATGGAAGGGAAGAGAAAAAAGATGAAGAATCCTGAGACGGCAACAAAGTCCCCTTTGGGAAGACCCAAAAGATGGAAGCAGAAAGTCTCAACACCAACAAAATAAATAAATAAATACAAACAAAATAAAAACCTTTAAGCACTTCACACACAACACACAGCAGCGACAGGGAGCACTTGGAAACTGAAGCTTTGGGGACTGCTTCCTCCCACTCTGTAATAGTGCTCAGTTCAGCAAGGTGTATTTTGCTGATCTCAAGATCAGAAAGGAGATCCCCCGCAGAAGGCTCCGGAGGAGTCGAGCCGCGAGTAGATTGGGGGAGGAATGAAGGAGGAACAGGGAGCTGCCAGTCTGCCAAGAATAACCAACAGGCGCCGGAAGAGATCAACCCCCGGGTCGGGCCGTGGTGCCGGCGCCCATCTGGTCTCCAGCCTCCAGCCGCGCTGCCCACCACACCTCCCCGGGCCCCATACCTTTGGGGAGAGGCGGCGCCCCCGCCCCGGTGTCCACGGCCTCGGAGCCCCAGGCCCAGGGCGGCGGTGGCTCCCCAGGGTGCTCGGCGGCCGGCCCGCCCGCAGGGCTCGCGGGGGAGGGCATGCCCGGTGCTCCGCTGGGCCCGCGTCAGCTGCCAGGTGCGCGCCCAGGGACACTGAGCGGCGCAGAGGCCCGGCCCGGGCGGGCGAGGCAAGATGCGAACCTGGCGGTGCACTCACAGTGGTGGGCGGGGGCGGCAGGCAGGCGGTCCGGCCACCCGCAATCGCCGCCTCCCTGAAACCTGAACCACTTCTGGGAAAACTCAAGGACGCCAGGATTCTCTCCACGGTGGCCAGCGGCACTCCTGAAGCACAAATTTGAACCAAACCCTGACGCTGAAGCAGGAATCTCCCAGACTTTTAGAATCCAACCTTCCGCCCTGAATCTTATGAGGAGAGAGTGAGAGTGAGTGAGTGAGTGAGTGTGTGTGTGTGTGTGTGTGTGCGCGCGCGCGCGCGCGCGCTGGGGGGAGGGAGTAAGGGGGATGGTATTAGCCATTAACCCCATCTCCCACAACTCTCTGTCCCTTTAAAATCATGAGAACATTCTAGATCAGGTTCTCAATCAGGTGATTTATGCTCTCTCCACTCCAAGCATTTTTGGTTTTCCGGATTACAAGTGCTATTAGCATTTTGTGGGTAGAGGCCAAGGGATACTGCAAACCATCCTACAATGAACAGGACACCTCCCCCCCTTCCCACCTATACAAACATCAAAGAATCATGGGATCCAAATTGTCAACAGTGCCAAGGTTGAGCCAGCCAGGACCCTGCCTGAGGGCTGTCTGTCCAGTGTCATTCTCAAAAGAAGGATCCAGATCAGTTACTGCCTACCTAGGTCCCCAGATCCCAGCCTCTGGTAAAGGGCCAGTATTTACAAGTAGATCTAGGGTACTCTGGTCCTCACTTGCTCTACTCTAAGTTCCCAGGCAGGAGGCTGAATGCACAAGCACTCAAGGGAGGGCTTCCTGAAGAAGGGGGTGGGGGTGGGGGGTGCAGGGAGGAAACCAGGGCTGGCATGTGGACAGTGGGCAGGGTCACACAAGGCAGAAGTAAAGAGAAGTCGTGCGCAGTGGCTAGAACAGGTAGGTGGAACCCGCCCGGTGCAGCATGCCCGCCAAGGACAGCACGTTGTCCCCTGAAACAATGGGCAGGGCAGGCCGGAGAGCCAGGCCTTCACAAAATCCCACCCAGGGGGCCACAGTTACCTGGTATCGGTGCAAACAGTGAGTGTGCACCCAGTATGCACTCACTCTCACACGCACTCTCTATTTGCATTTTCCTGGGGGAAAGATCCACAGCTCTCATCAGATCCTCAGAGTGTACGATGGGCACGCTTCACTGGGTTCCCCAGAAAGGAAGTTCCTTAGGCTAAGTGCCAGGAGAAGTCCAGGTGCTACCTGGGGGAATCGGGATGACCAGAAAGACCCTGCAGAGTAGTGGGTGGCCATCAGGGCCTCGTGTGTTTTCACCCAGGTGGACAGCCTGGGAGGCTGGGTGAGTGTCTCACATCATCTACCTTGGAAGCGTCTCTAAGAGCTGAGGAGAGTGCCCACTCTTCCCCAGGGGGCAGCCCGGCCAGCCAGCCAGGGCAGAGCCTGGAGTGCTTAGCAAGTACAAGGACACGGACACCCTTCCCCGGGAAAGGGTACCGGTGGCCCGTAACTCTCTGGTCTGTGTCCCTGAGAGCTACCACTACACTGGGCCTGAGAGTCACTTCACTCATTGCATACACACATCCCCCCGAGGAAATGGAGCACATCTTTGGGTGGGAGAATAGTTGTCTATGAGGACAGCAGGGAGCAGTCAGGGCTTGCACCTTCTGGGGACAGACAGAAATCCGGTCCTCCTCCCCAGCCAGGGGCCCCTGACATTTCACTCAGCATACTCTCCAACCCACAGGCCCTGATCTAAAGCCCAAGCACACAGACAGAGGTCAGGATTCTTGGGGGATACACAGATGCGTGTCTGGGATATCCTCTGCAAGGCAAGAGCCAATGACTTGTTTCCCAAAGACATTTGGCCAGGCACGGATCACAGAAGACTTGCAAAACTCACTAAGGCTGATCTTGTATCAAGCACTGTATACCATGACTGCAGCATCCATTCTGCCTTTTCGAATAGGCCTGCATCATCTAATATGGTAGCCACTAGCAAAATGAGGCTACTGAGCATCTAAAATGTACAAAGTCTGAACTGAGACATTCTGTAAGTATAAAATATGCCATGGATTTTGACGACAGTAAAGAACGTAAAAAGTCTGTTTTAATACTGACTACAAGTTGAAATGACTGTGTTATATACATTAGGTTAAATAAAATATACCATTAAAGTCAATTTGCCCTTATTATGGGCTGAATATGTCCCCTAAAAATTCTTACGTTGAAACTCTATTGCCCAATGTGATGGGATTTGGATATGGGGTCTTTGCAAAACATTAGAGGTTCATGAGGGTGGAGCCCCCTTGATGGGGTTAGTGAAAGCAAAAAAAACAAAACAAAACAAAACACAGTGCCCCCAGTATCCCCACCTGAAGCACCAGGAAAGGCCATGTGAGGATACAGTGAGAATACAGCCATCTGTAAGCCAGCAAGACAGCCCTCACCAAAACCTGACCATGCTGGCATACTGACCTCAGACTTCCAGCCTCCAGACTGTGAGAAGAGTTAAGTCACACCGTCTGTGGTATTTTGTTATAGCGGCCTGAGGAGGCTAAGACACACCTGTTTCTTTTCCCTTTCATTAACAAAACTACCAGAAAAGTTTAAAGTCTTCTATGTGGTTCCCTCTATATTTCTGTTTGACAGTGCCGTCCTAGACCTTCCTTCTACCAGGAGGTGGGGGTACTTCTAAACAGCAAGCCCAGGGTTTGAAGGAAGCACATCCAGGAGGATGGCGGAACAGGAGGACCAGCTCTGCCACCACCGGGGTCTGCTGAGGCTCCTCCCATAGTTCCTCACAAGTCAGGCAGTGGCCACCAGAGGACTGAGACCACGAAAAACACACAGTGACTCCCACCTTCCTACAGTAAAGAATCCGTCTGCAATGCAAGAGACCTGGGTTCCATCCCTGGGTTGAGAAGATCCCCTGGAGGAGGGCATGGCAACCCACTCCAGTATTCTTGCCTGGAGAATCCCCATGGACAGAGGAGCCTGGCCAGCTACAGTCCATGGGATCACAGAGTCGGACATGACCGAGCCACTAAGCACACACACACAAGCACTGCCCAAGCCAGGGAAGAGCATGGAAATCCCAGGGACCCAATCCCACCCTGCCTCACCTAATCAGGCGGAGACCTGAGACTGGTCAGGACAGAAGAGCTAATTAGGGAAGAGGCCACCTCTGAAGGCCTGGTCTCAGAAGACCACAGCACCTCCAGGAGGAATCCAGAGACAGCCACGTGAGCCGCTGCTTGCCTAGTAAGTAGGCTAGCTGCAGCCCTTCCCTCTAAAGGCCAATGTCTTCCTTCACTTCAGAAATCTCTTGGGAGAAAAGCATCTCAAAGCAAAACTTCAAAGGCAGAGAAAGGAACAGGTTCAACACTTTGCTTCTGTGACATAAGAAATGGCTCCAAAAGACCCATGACCCCCTTCCATATTGTGCCCAAGTACCAATAAGGGGCGGTTTCCCAGGCGGCTAGTGGTAAAGAATGCGCCTGCCAATGCAAGAGATCCAGGTTGGCTCCAATAAGGGGTGGCTTCCCAGGTGGCTAGTGGTAAAGAATGCGCCTGCCAATGCAAGAGATCCAGGTTGGCTCCCTGGGTCGGGAAGATCCCCTGGAGGAGGAAATGGCAACCCACTCCAGTATTCTTGCCTGAACAATCCCATGGACACAGAGGAGCTTGGCGGGCCACAGTTCATGGGATCGCAGAGTCGGACATGACTGAGAACGCATGCATCCACCAATAAGGAGTCTCTGTCTTCCAGTCGCTGCATTCAAGTTACGCAGCTCCAAGCCCCACAAGGAGAAGTTACTTGCCTTCGGTGGAGAAGGCTAAGCCATGATACACCAGAAAGGAGGCCGGTAGAGTGGGAGTGGGAAAAGGAGATCCGGGATCCCCACCCCAGCAGCAGCCCGGGGATCCCAGCCCCGCCCCTGCACTCCCGGCCCCGCCCTTAGCGGGTTTCCCAGACTCTAAGCTGCTGCCACCGCGGGCGGCAGGGGACCCGCGCTGCATGTGTAATGGGGGCTGGGAACAAAGACGCACAGGACCAGCTCCCCGGCTGCCGCGCACCAGCCTAAGAGACCGTCCCGGGCTTCTCTCTGAAGCTTTAATGCGCGGCTTGCCAGAGCCATCCGAAGCCTAGTGCGGAGCCTGTCCGCGCGCACACTAGAATAGGGCGCGTCCCAGTACCGCTAAAAGAGGAAAAATCTGTGCGCCGGCCAGGGAAAAAAGCGATCTCCCAGAGGAACTCCGCGTGTATATACAACCGCACCCACCCACCCTCAGCCGCCAGCACGCACGCCGAACGCTAGCAGGGTCACCCGCCCCCGCCACGTGCTTTCCCAGAGGTCAGAACGAATAGGGACCTGTTGGTTTTTCTTCTCGCCCCACCTCTCCTTCCAGGTGCCCCAAAACAAAGCAGTTCCTCGGAGTGACCGCACCCCGCGTACCGGGGCGCCGCAGGGAAAGCAGGCGCAGGTGGGAGCTGGCGCCAACGGCGCACCTCCCGGGGAACACCACGCAGACATGGTGGGGTGGAGTGCAGGAGACTCCTCTGGGCTCTGTGAAGCGGCCCGCTTCGCTCCGCTACACCTAAGTGGCTCTGAGGGTCGCGCAATCCTGCCCCCAGCCGCTGCTGCACCTACAATCCCCCTACCTCCGTATAAGATCTGCCCGCCCCTCTTGGCCACCTTCCCCATGCTCCGATTTTCGTCTCACTCTCCCTGGGTTCCACGCGCCCATATTATAGTCTGAATCCCGACCCTGGGGTCGCCTCCGCGAACGGGAGCCCCGCAGGCCGCCGCACAGGCAAGATCAACACCCCCACCCTCCAAGATCAGCGAGCGGGGCGCCCTGCGCGCCCCCTGTCCCCGCCCCGGGAGGTGCAAGCTGGGTGCAGGTGGCGCGGCAAGGAGGCCGCGGGCCCGCCCTTTGTTGGTAAACACCGCGCGGCGCCCGAAGCCGCTCCGCGCGCCCTTCCTGCTCCCCCCACGCCGCGCCTCGTTCTTACCGGCGCACAGCGATCCCCAGAGGAGGGCGAGGGCCGCCCAGGGCGCCGTCATGTTCCGCGGCGCCGCCCCGCGGACACCCGGAGCCCGCGGGCAGGGCCGCGCGGCGCTCCCGGGGCGCGCAGGGCCCGGCGGCGGCTGCGCTCTCCTTCCCGCTCCTTCCTTCGGCCTCGTTCCCCGCGCGTTTCCTGCGCCTTCGTCCCCGGCAGCGTGCAGGCTCCAAGGGCCGGACGGCGGGGCCGGGCTCAGGGCCGCTGCGGGCGGCGCAGGCTTCGGCCCGGGCTCCGGGACGACGCGGGGGCCGGGGGGCGGCGGCGGGGCGCGGGCCGGGGCGCGCCCGACTCAGGCATCGCGCGGCGGGGCTGGGCCCGGGCCCCGGGCACAGGGGCCGAGTCCGGAGGGGCCATGAACGGGGGGAGGGGTGGGGGGGAGGGGAGCTGAACCGAGTCCAAAATGGCTCCTGAGCCGCGGCCGCGGAGCCGAGCCAGCGGGGAAACCCGGATGTTGGATACAAAGAGGCGGGCGAGCTGGGAGGGGAGGGGGAGGGGAGGCGGGCCCTCCGGCCGCGTGGTCCGCGCCCCCCTCGGGGGCGGGGCCGCAGATAAACAACAAACGAAGGCCCCGCCCCCCGGCCGGCTAGGTCTGGAAGGCGTGTGCAAAATGCACGACCCGAGGGCGAGGCAGGGCGATCTGGCAGGATTGGGTCCTGGACCACTTAGCCCCAGGACCCCGGGACCTCGTGGCCACGGCACTGTGATTCCTGCTTTGCACTCGAGCCCAAGCTCCCGAACGCATGCTGCTTTGCGACCACGGAGAGGCTGGGTCGCCCCGGACTCTGGCCTGGATTCCCCTCTGCGCCTCCGTCTCCCTACCTGAGATGGAGGGCACAGTGAACCACAGGAGACGTGTCTGAATTGATAGGCGAACTAATCTGCAGAAAAAAAAAAGGCTGACTTCCCTAAAATGACAAGTGGTCTCTTACGTCTGTAACCCAACCCCAAACACACACAAAGGCACAGCTGGGGATCTTGAAATTGGACACATCCCAGGGAGGGAGAGTGGGAGCCCCGCCCCCGCAGAGCAGCAGCAGATGGAACAGGGCCTCCAGCGACTTGCCTCTCTACCCTTAACCCCACCCCACTCCCGCTTTAATCTGCACCTTCAAAACTGTCCTGTTCTTCCCGTAGTGGAGCTTGTCCAACGAGTGTCTCTGCTACCCTCTTCACTCCCCAAATGGCTGCTTGAGAATCCCTTGTTTTCTGTGTCGGTTTCTACCATCCTTACCACAATCAGGGCTTGGGAGGGTCATGATGGAGAAGGAAATGGCAACCCACTCCAGTATTCTTGCCTAGAGACTCCCATGGACAGAGGAGCCTAGTGGGCTGCTGTCCATAGGGTTGCAAAGAGTAGGACACGACTGAAGCGCCTTAGCAGCAGCAGCAGATGAGGCTCCCAGCTAAAGAGGGAAAGCCCACTCACATCTCAGGGATGAGGGGCGGAATCCTTCGGTACAGAAATGGTCCCCTGGCTGCTCCTGATTTGCCACGACCTATCTTGGAGCAGAACAAGAGGAGCCATGCTCGAGGTGGAGCCTGGAAGTCTGAGTTGTTTCACTTCTCTGAGCCTCAGTTTCCTTTTACAGAAAGCGAGGAGGCTAAATAAATAAAGGGGAAAATGTGAGTAGGCTAGATTCCTTCCATGCTCTACATTTTTTAAATAGCAGAAACCTTATTCAAACGAGATCTTATGCAAAAGTCCACTTTGTAGAAAGTGTATCAGTGAAGTTGAAATGAGGGTCCACCACCCCAAGTTTCCACAGCACTAGGAACACTTAGGGACCACACTTCGGAGTCACTTACAGATTATAGGATGCTATACTGATGGACAAGAAAAGCAACTGTCATTTCCTTGGAAGGGAAGATAAATCACTGCCTCCTTCCTGCTGGAAGGTAGCAGCCATAATCTGTGTGTCAACAATTAGACTGACTGGCTGTTTCTTCTCTGCTACTCCACACCAGGTAGGGTATCACAATAAAGGCTCAGGGTGGTCCAAACAGCCAACACATCTGTGTCTTCCAACCTGGCATCTCTGGGAACTTCAAATTCATATAACCAAATGCCTACCTGACATCTCTATTGGGCAGCCTATCAGGTATCTAGAACTTGCCCTAACTAAAGCAGAGTTCTCATTCCCTAATAAATCTACTCCTCCAGTTGTGCCTGTCTGAATCAATGGCATAACCAGCCAATAGTTCAAGTTGAAATTTTATGTAATTCTTGATTCCTCCCATAATCAGTCCATCAGCAACCTAGTTTCAGAAACACATCCACCATCAACCCACTTCTCTTCCAAATACACTATCACCGCCAGTATCTCACTTGTGGACCACGGCAACAGCAGTCAACTAAAATCATGTCTTGTTACCTTCTTTCATTCTTGCCTGGCTATATATTCTGGACAGAAATTGAAATGACCTTTTCAAAATGGGACTCACTTCACATTCCTCCCTTGCTTCAAATCCTCCCATGGCTTCCTGTTATGATGGCTAACAAACTGGTATATGAACAGCCCTACTTCCTCCATCATCTCATCATCATCAGCCAGACACACTGACCTACTTTCTGTTCCCAAGACACATTAAGGTGGTTTCTGCCTTAGACCCCACCCCCACCCCAAACTCCCCACTGGCAAGGCTGGAATCCTCTTCTCATGATTCTCTTGCAGAGCTGAAATCCATGTTGTTAGGCTCATAGGATTAGCCTCTGTCTCGACCACCATTTGCTCATGTGCCCGCAGGCTGTTTGGGAAGGTGATGCTGGGTATCTGAAATATCAGGCATGAGATGATGGGAAGTTGAAAGGCAAAAACCCAACAAATGTCCACTCTAAAATTTATGACAGGGAATTCTGCCATTCAGGAATTCTGTGTGTTCAAACCACTCTTCCCGTTTTCTTCCTTCTTCAATGATCAAGGTGGGAAACCAAGGGGTCAGGAAGAAACAGCTGAGCATGGCATCCTTCCATATCAAGTTAATGAGAGAAGACAGAAGACTATAACGTTATACTACTTGGTATCTGTATAGTTATAACACATTCTATTGTGAAGCTTAAGTGCATTCAATTGGCAAGATAAACTCTTAAAGGAAGCACAATTTTTGTGATTTTATTTAGAGACCTCTTTACTTAAACACACAGAAGTAGCCCCAGCCTGTTTCAGCTCATGAAGGCCCTGATTATAGAGATATACCATAGGGGGTAATTATGAGAACTATGGGAAACATACATGAGTATATATTAGTGGGTAATTTAGGTACATTAAATTACCAGTACATTAATCAATTTACAGGGGGTAACATTAATTGGATGGGTACATGGGGTTTTTTTGGCAATACAATTCTCCCCAAATGTATCCATTTACTTCCAATCTGTCCCATGTGCCATCAACTTCAAAAGTTATTTCCCAGACATTTTAAAACTGTTTTCTTTTCTTTCTTGTCCCCACAGTTCTTCTTCCCACCCTCTCTTAACTTAGTGGTGGCTACCTTGAGGTCAACTAAATTAATGGGCTTGGATGGTAATTAGGTAAAAAGGTAACTCTCCATAGCTCTTATAACAGATTAGATTACGCTATGCTAATAGAAGAAGCACCGCTGGAATCAAGACTGCCGGGAGAAATAACCAATAACCTCAGATATGCAGATGACACCACCCTTACGGCAGAAAGTGAAAAGGAACTAAAAAGCCTCTTGATGAAAGTGAAAGAGGAGAGTGAAAAAGTTGGCTTAAAGCTCAACATTCAGAAAACTAAGATCATGGCATCTGGTCCATCATTTCATGGAAAATAGATGGGTAAACAGTGGAAACAGTGTCAGACTTTATTTTGGGGGGGCTCCAAAATCACTGCAGATGGTGACTGCAGCCATGAAATTAAAAGACGCTTACTCCTTGGAAGGAAAGTTATGACCAACCTAGATAGCATATTCAAAAGCAGAGACATTACTTTGCCAACAAAGGTCCGTCTAGTCAAGGCTATGGTTTTTCCAGTAGTCATCTATGGATGTGCGAGTTGGTCTGTGAAGAAAGCTGAGGGCCAAAGAATTGATGCTTTTTATAACTGTGGTGTCGGAGAAGACTCTTTGAGAGTCCCATGGACTGCAAGGAGATCCAACCAGTCCATTCTAAAGGAGATCAGTCCTGGGTGTTCTTTGGAAGGAATGATGCTAAAGCTGAAACTCCAGTACTTTGGCCACCTCATGCGAAGAGTTGACTCATTGGAAAAGACTCTGAAGCTGGGAGGGATTGGGGGCAGGAGGAGAAGGGGACGACAGATGAGATGGCTGGATGGCATCATCAACTCGATGGACGTGAGTTTGAGTGAACTCCGGGAGTTGGTGATGGACAGGGAAGCCTGGCGTGCTGCGATTCATGGGGTCGCAAAGAGTCAGACACGACTGAGCGACTGAACTGAACTGAACTGATGCTAATAGAAAATCCCCAAACCCCAGTGGCTCAAAACAACAAAATTTATTTCTCACTCATACTGTAAGTCCACTGGGGGTCAAGAAGCAAGCTATACTCATTATAGTAACTTAGTGACATTGGCTAATGGAGGCTACATTTTGATACACGCTTCTACTATTGCAGAGAGAGAGAGCCTGGTAAATTACATTTAAGCTCTTAAAACTTCTACCAGATTCTGAGAAGACGGGGGCTAGGTTGGTGGCTGCATACCAACCTAGCCCCCAACCTTTTGAATCTTCCAAAATTCTCACAGAGTAACTACATGGAAGAAGAAAAGAAAGAACAGAAAATCCATGTACATTTACAATAAAACCAGGTGACAAGGTTTCCCCCAAAACACCAAAATACAAACAAACCGAGATAACTACCAACAGCAATAAAAGCTTCATGGACTAGTCTCTGTGCAAGGGGAAGCTGAGGAATGGGGTGGAAAAGGTACCTGGGAAATGCAGAATCCCAAAATAGCTAAGAGATATTCACTGGAAAGCACTGACTCAGTAACTTAAGAACAGTAGGTGAAACCAGAAGGGGTTTTTCCCTTCAATTCAATAGTGAGTGAATCAAAGAGCCTCTGGTAAGAACAGAAAAAACTAGAATAGTCCATCCTTGTGAACTCTTAAAACTGACAGGCCAAGCCTCCTTTTTAGGTCAGGCTCCTACAAGGTGGAGAAACCTCTGGAAGTGCTGGATAAGATGTTTTACTTCCAATTATTTGCCCTTCGGAGCCATGACAAGAAAACTGGACAAAAGATAGGAGTCAACTGTCTTTGGATTTTGTACCATCCTGAAATCTCTGTGAAAAGAGAAATAGTTGAAGTGAGGCTTATGATTGCCCCTGCTTTCTGCCTGGAGACACATTCTGGTCCACAGCGCAGGAAGTGCATTAAACAAGCAGAACCCGGCCGCCTTGCAGAGTTAGGATCAGAGAGAGAGGTTGGAGATGGGGAAACTTAAGGAGCAGAGTGGAGAGAGGAGGACCCTGCACTGAGAAAGCTGGAAGTCTGCAGACAAGTCTCCTCGGGGCTTTTGCTGAATTCAAGGTGTCACATCCTTAGAATCAAACTCCATGAGGGAAGCAAGCAAGCAAGCTGAATAGCTCCAAGCCTGGCACAGAACACTTTTTATTTCTAACTGGTTAAAGTGGACAAGTCCTTACTCAACACCCAGGACACTGAGAGTGAAGACTCAGAGAGTCACTCCAAGGGCAGTGGAGCTGAACCAGCCCTAGAGTCAAGGCTACTGTAAATCCACACTACCAAGCCTTGCCGTGATCAAGCTGGTCTATAAGTAATTTAAATACCTACCAGACAACAGGTCAACCCCTTTTTAAAAGAATTCAACAAATCTGATATTGTACCATGAAAGAATTTACAATGCCCAACATTTAATTTTTAAAATTACTAAATATGAGAAGAAGCAGGAAAACGTAACCCATCAGGAGAAAAATCAGTCATTAGAAACAGACAGAAATGGCACAGATGATGTTACTATCAGTCAAGGAATTTTTAAAAAGCTATTATAAACATGCTGAAAGACATTTGGAAAAAGGAACATCATGAAGAGAGAATGGAACACTTCAGAAATGGACTTTCGGGAGATAAAAGAAATACAGTGTCAGGGGACATATGTATACCTATGGCTGATTCATGTTGATGTTTGGCAGAAACCAACACAATTCTGTAAAGCATTTATCCTTCAATTAAAAAACAAACAAACAAACAAAAAAGAAACATTGTCTTTTTTAATTGGGTAGAATTGACATTTTTTTCCTGTATTTTTAATTCATTTAACTGTTTTATTTTTATCAGTGTTACAGTATTATAAAGCTATACGTCACCTATCACTGTTTTAATTATATCCTATAGATTTCATTATCAATCTTTTTTCTCTCCATTAATTTTTCTTTTTAACACATTTCTATAAGTTTTATAAGTATTTTACACCCAGGTCCTGAACATTTTTATTTTTTATTTTTGCCCCACTGTGCAACTTGCAAGATCTCATTTCCCCTACCAGGGATGGAACAGAGAGAGTGAAAGTGCCCGAGTCCTAACCACTGGACCATCAGGAAATTCCCTCAATCACTTTTTTGAACACTCTGAAATTTTGCTTTATGTTTTCCCTTTGCCCCGGAGTACTTTGACTTGTACATTTTGCCTTTGCAACAGAGCTCTTTGAGGTTATAAATATATATAATTTATTTTTTTAAATTTATCTATTTATTTACTTATTTGGCTACACCAGGTCTTGGTGGGATTTAGTTCCCTGACAAGGGATCAAACCCAGGCCTTCTGAATTGGGAGAACAGAGTCTTAGCCACTGGACCACCAGAGAATTCCCATGACAGCTCTTTATACTGTCCTCTTCTTTTTTTTTTTTTAATTTAGTTACTTCTACCTTGTCAAAACATGTACCATTTGATACTCTTCTCCCACCCCAATCCCCACTTTCACTTTGGTCTTAGGTCTAAAACGATTCAGTGCTCACTAGCAACCCTTTTGCTGAAGTTTCCCCAATGATCTCCTAATTGGATGAAGCTTGATTTAGTAGAATACTGAGGAGTTATGTGTACAATATTTCCTGAGCTCTTGCATGATTAAAACTTTTTAAAAAACATCCCTGATACTTAAAGGGCAGTTTAGCTAGACACAAAACACTCCGTTCATATTTTTTCTCTGAGTTTCTTGAACATGTTGCTCCACTGCTACCTCGCTTTTTGATGCCAACCTGATCTTTCTGGAGACTTTTCTGGCCTTTTGGCCTATAGAAAATCCCCCTCACCTTCAAAGGATAATAGTTTATTAGGAAGTATCTCAGCTGATCATTCTGAGTCAATTTTCCAAGTAACTAGACAGGTCTATTCAAGATACAAATTCAGATCTTCTGTTTCCAGGACTTCCTCTTTGGATAGTTTTAAATATTAACTCTGTTTCATTGTTTTATCTTTTGGCTTCAAGACTCCAATTTTGCCTGTGTTAATTTTTCCTTGCCTATCTTCTCTGTCATTTTCCTTCTGGGCCTTTCCAGCTCTTCACGTTGTTTTTGCTGTCTTAGGTTTTTTCATTCTTATCTTCTATATGATTTATAGTACTTGCAGTCATTCCTATTTTCATTTGGATATGTTGTAATTTAGTCTTCATCATCTAGGGTGATTTTATCTTTCTGTTCAAATTCTTCCACAAGCTTGGGCTATTCTCTTTTCACGTTATCTGTTGTTCACATTTTTATTCTGAGTTTCTAGATTTCTGATCTGTGGTATTCTTTCATAGCCACAATTGTTTCTTATTTTCTGAAGTTCATGTTAGAGGGTTGTTATAATTTACCTTCTGTTGCTTTTTACGTGAAGTATTTCATTAGCTTTAAAAGTTATGATTCTCACTTTTCTTCTCATATTTGTATAATCAGCTCCTTTTTCTGTTTATGTTGATATCCCTGTAATAATGGGCAACTCTATGGGAGCAGGGGTAAAATGAGTGGATTGAACGACTTTCTCTGTTTTTTGGTAGGAGACTCCTTGTTTGTTGGTTGGTAATGGAATTTCTTTAATAAGTAATGTCCAAGTGGTGGTGAGGTGGGGGGAGAGTTCTTCTGAATCTTTGAATCTTTGACCTGCTGTTGATGGGCTGTGATCTTCAGCTTCTTGCTTCCTTTTTTTGCCTTCATCCATCAAGCTTAGAAGGGTATCACTCCCTTTCAAGATGACTTCATCTTTTTCAGATGTGGTATCTCTTATCCTACTTAAACCTCTAAACTCCTTCCCTTGACTTCCCACTAGTCTCTGCTCTGATCCTCTAAGGTCTCAAACCTGTTGCAGCATTTGTGTCCTCTGGATGAGACCATGAGTAGTTTGGTTTAACCCAAGTCCAACTTAGGTGCAGGCCTGTAGCAAAAGAAAAATCTGGAGGATTTTGCAGGAGGCAGGTCACAGAGGACTTTCTACAGAGGCAATTTCAGCAAGGAATAAAAGGGTCTAAAGTAAAACAGGGAGGGATGGCGAGAAAGGAACTACTCTTAAGGGATTACTGAAGGAATAACCAAAGTTACTCGGTGACTGATCTGAGGTGGGAAAGCAGATATCTGAGTTCTGAGTTTGGGTTCCTGAATGAATGAATGGATAGACGGTGGTACCAATTCACTGGAACACGAACTCTGGACGAGGAGGTTTGGAGAAGGGCGTGGGAAGATAAGTTGTGTCTGAAGTACCCCTGTAAGAATGCTGACCAACTCCAAAGAGAGTTCTGGCTGGAAACACAGAGCTGGGTATAACTAGTATTTAAGGAGCAGTTGAAGTCCAAGGCTAGATGAAATCATCCAACAAGAGGGGACAGAATCGGAGGGAAGGAGGAATGAGAACAGAGATTTGGGGCCGAGCAATAAAGGGTACACAGGGCAGAAGGCTCAGTAAAGAAGAATGAATGAATGATAAATAAGGAAAGCGGGTGGAGAAGAAAATGGTAACCCACTCCAGCATTCTGCCTGGGAAATCCCATGGACAGAGGAGCCAGGTGGCTACAGTCCATGGCATCCAGAGTTGAACATGACTGAGCACACATGCACACAACGAAAGCAGGAGAAAAGCTGGAGGGAATGGCTATCAGAAAGAAGATAAAAAGAAGAAGAATCACTGCAATGGATTAAGACATACAAAGTATGTTAAATGTATCATACTAAAAACCTAATTGCTTTCAGAGGATGCTTGGGGATCAACTTATCATCCTGAAAACTGGTGAATAAAAAGGAAAGAATCTATTTATTTTGCTTTGTCTTTCCCAATCTGCTGATTTAGGTCCTGAAAGGGGAAAAGTCACAATTTTTCTTGGATATATCCCAAGCTCAGTGTTATCTTGCCTCCTGGGATAAAGACAGGAAAGGAGAGATGCTTTCCTGCCCTGGGCACAATGGCACGAGGACACGAGCAGCCCATCTGGGTTCAGGAGGATGTGCTAAGATGGGCTTTAAGGTGGTCCTGGGCAGGGCTGGAGCACCGCAAGGAATCAGGTGGGGAAGCGGGGAGGGCAGAGCTGCCCAGAATAGGGAAGAGGATCCCAGCTTTCCAAGGCCACATCTCCAAGTGGGGTCAGGGGGCCTGGGCCTGCAGAATTCACTCTGGAGGCCCCCGGGTCTGGCTCAGGATTCTCTGCTCAAGCATGGCATACCGCTGGAGGAGGGCCTCATAGACCTGGAGAGGTGGAAAGAGCAGTTTAGGATGGGGAAGAGAAGGTGCCACTTACATCTCTTTGCAAATTACAGTTTAAAAACTTTTCCATCCCGCTCACTTGCAATTTAATTTTTTTGCTGGGCAGACAAAAGAGAAGTGTCAATTCACGAAAGATGAAACGGTAGTAGTTCCCCAACCTGTAGTTTAAGATCTTTAAAAAATGGGAACTTGAGACAAGAAACCAATTTTTGTTCTTAAATCTACAAAACATTAAAAAATTCTGATGAAAGTGCCTGGAAATGACTGTCTCTTTGCACAGTTGGTAGAAGTTGGCGGTGCAACACTTTTGGAAATCACCTCAACTTTATTTACATTTGGATAAAGGGGCTCGAAAAATGCCCATAGCTTTCGACCTAGTTATTCTACTCTGCAAAGCTCCCCTAAGGAAATAATCCTAGATGTAGGGTGCTAGGTACACCAATGGTCTTCTCAGACACCACTAAACATTCAGACTCATAAGACTACTATGGGTTACACCCTGACCCTCAACAGAATATACTGGAGAAACATGAGTGCTGGCACAGTGGCTGAAGGGGCCCATGAACAGTTTGTACAGGTGTCCAGGAAAGGGTCTCTTTGCCTCCCTGCCTTCTTCCCTCCCTAGCCTCCAGGTCACAGCTTAGATGCAAGGAGATGAAATCTACATCTTACAGGTGCAGTAGCCTCATTTCCCACAGAAGTATCTCTCCCAACACCTCCGTGGGCAAGAGATGTGCCTGTAAGAGGTCACAGCACTCAGGCAGCCCTAAGTCTGACTTACCCTTAGATATCTGTGTTTTCCCACTTATGATGCAATTTCCTCATTCAAGGCCATACGGCCATAAGCAATGTTGCCTAGTAACACTGTTGACATTCCATTTTTATTAAGTCTCAAAGGAAACAGAGCTGGAACATTAACCAAAGGTCAAATTCTCATGCAGAATAGGGAGAGGTGTTGTTAATCCTTTACCCACATAGGGTTAATTATAATAATCATAAAAACTGGAAGCAACTGTTCTTAAGACATGGAAAATGCTTGAGAAATGTGGTTCATCAGCCAGTCAGAATATTATGTAGCCACTAAAAATAACATGTAGGCACATTTTTCAGAATATAAATACTTGGTTGTACTGTAGAATTTTAAAAGTGGGATACATCTGAAAGAATGCTTTAACACACAATCAGGCAAACTGTGCTTTGGGGGACTATCTCTTGATGAAAATGAGGCATAAAATGGAAAGTGAAGAGACCTTGCAATATAGAATGTAGAGATTTGTAAAATTAAAATCTGTCAATAGAGTAATAGTTGCAGATATTCAAACAATAAAGACTGTGGCTAAAGGAGCTAAAAGAAAAAAAAAGAAAATGGACTACAAAATTATGTATATAGTGTGCTGTATAATAAAACAAAACCCAAACCAAAAAACCAACAAGGGAAAAGGGGCCAGAAAGAAACACAAGCCCACATTCCTCCTCCTCATTCCTTTTGTTTAAAGCTCTTTTTACCTGTAGCTTGCACAAGTGTAAGCCTTGCAGTTCAGGTCAGTGAGTGTTACAGATAAGACATCACAGACCAGCAACACTGGAGATCAGGGATCCATATTTCCATGGGACTCACATATACCACCAGGAGGTCATGCCAATCTTAATTTGGCTTAACTGGCCCCTAAGCCAAGGACTTTAGCAACTGATTATGCAATAGGGCCTCTGCCCATGAACTCCTTGGGGAAGTAAGGAGGCCTTTGATCTCCTCTCCAAGGAGGAAATTGGAACATTCAGCTGAGCCTACAGGGAAAATACTGTTCCTGTCCTGAGTTTCCACTTGAGCACACAGGTGCGCCATAGAAGGCAAACAGAGGATGCTGCCCAGCTCTCAAGGTTGTTTACAATCCAGTCCTCAAAGAAGTCCCTTGTGCCAACAAATCACAGGCTGTCACTGCTTGCCACCTAGTGCTGAGAAGGATTCTGAGGTTGCACTTGGGTTTAATGCTAAAGAGTTCCATGAGCTTTTAGCGACCGGTCATAAGCAAGCCAGGGAGAGTGGCAGGACACACACTGAGTATTCGCCACCTGTCAGGAGGCAGTCGCAGCCGTTTGTTACCCTAAAGCTTTCCCCAGCTACCTTCTTCCTTGCTGGCCTCCTTCTAGAGAGGATAAAAGAGCAGCCAGACTCTACCCCAGGCTGACCGTATAACCACGTGGTTATCCGTTGGGGGAGTTGAGGGGAACAGAGTAGTATGTTTCTCCCTGATAAGCAAGAGTGTGTGAGGAGACCCTCTCTGCCCAAAGGCATGCTCTGATTCCTGCCTGTGAATACAGCTGTGGGTGTCAGGATGTTAGAAGCAGCTGCAAACATCCTTGGTCATGTGGCGTATACCTAGCACAGCACTATCCGATACAGTAGCCACAAGCTACATGCAGTCCTGAGCACTCGAAATGTTGCTAGCAGAAAATATATACCAGATTTCAAAGCTCATCCCCACCCCCCACACACACACAGTAAAATATCACACGAGCAACTTTTCTTATCAATTACACGTTGAAATGGCAGTATTTTGGACATTTTGAATTAAATACATTAAAGTTAGTCACTTTTTTTTTTTAATGAGACTACCAGAGAATTTAAATGACATACGTGGCTCTCATGATGTTCCCTTTGTCCACTGATGACCTGGAGAACGTCAAAGAACCTGACCCAGAGCCCTGACACTGCTGAACCACTGAACCAATACTAGCAACACCACCCGACCTCCTGTTGTATAATAAACCCATGCTAGGCAAGGATTCTTTTTAAGCCTCACAACAACTAGGTTAAAAGCAGGCTGGACAGATGTCCCCAGTTCCCAGATGAAGAAACACAAGTTTGCAGATGAGGAGGAGGCAGGTAAAGGTCATGTGAAGGTCACATGGAGAGGAAGAGGCATGATAAGAATCAGAACTCAAAGGCCCTTTATCTCAAGGCAGGCTCTTTCGACTGCACTGAGCTGCCTTTTAAACAGGACACACAACAGAAAGTAACGGAAGCCTGGGCAGACCCCTGTGGGCGGGTTATCTAGTCACCTGGAAAGCAGGAGCTTCTGCTCCCAAGACAGGCGGGGAGACAGTTCTCCAGGGTGTCTCTACACATCTTGTGGCAGCTTTTGTTCCTGACTATCTCTTCAAGGGTGTCTGAATAGCAAACAGCTTTGGAAGACGGAGAGAGGGGAAACTGGTGTGCTGATCAGGATCAGAAAGATAATGACTCCTTTGAGGGCCAAGGCTGGACCGGTTTGTTGGCAGCTCGTTTATGATGCTGGGGGATTCCTAAGCTTGGGGTCCCCTCAGCTGGGTCACAGACACAGTGAGAGCACACTATCCACGTGGGTCCACTCCACTCCGCCCCACGGCTCTTCAAGGCCAAGGAACACCGATACAAACATGGAGCCTACACTGCCCACGGTACTGAGAGTAATAAAGCCCTCTGTTTGGGTCGCCCCTGCTCCTGGGCTCCAAGAACCTTCTGCAAACTGGAAAGGTGGTGCAAACTGTCCAGACTGCCCCTCACTACAACTGCATAACACTCGAAAGAGTCATCCCAGCTTCAGAACTTCTGTAGGATTGGCCGAGGGCTCCACTGAGATGGCACTGCAGCAGCTCCTCTCCTACCTCGGCCCAGCCCTGCCTCTTTGCCCTTTCACAGATGCAGATTCCAAGAGCGCCCCCTCATAAATCTCCTACATGGAAAGTGTTGGTTGCTCAGTCGTGTCCGACTCTTTGAGACCCCATCTGTAGCCCGCCCGGCTCCTCTGTTCATGGAATTCTCCAGGCAAGAATACTGGAGTGGGTAGCCATTCCCTTCTCCAGGGGATCTTCCCAACCCACGGATCGAACCCAGGTCTCCTGCATTGCAGGCAGATTGTTTACTGTCTGAGCCACCAGGGAAGCCCATAAATCTCCTGCATCCTCATCAACAACTCAGGGTCTGCTTTCCAGGGTAGCAACTTGTAGCAAGTGGGGTCCGTGTTCCCCGACTGAGGAACCACACAGTTGTCTTGGATCCAGACTTGATCTGAGCGGTAGAAACCCAGCATGTCTTATGCTTAAGTGACAGAATCTTTCAGCAGCTGCTGTAACCCTGTGAATTAGAAGCAAGCACCCACTCCAAGGCATCAGAGCAAGGAAGATGTGCCCAGTGAGCCATCTGATCCCTGGGGCTACAAGATTAGAGGTATCTTTGAATCTCAGAGACAACCTGCTTCCTTTGCTCTATTTTTTTGACAATTAAAAAAAAAAAGTAGATTTCCTCTTCAGTTGAGCACATCAACTGTAATGTAGGTGACAAAGAAAATACTTACCTTTTGGAAATAAGAACCTAGTGGGTTTTTCACAATGCAAGTGCCATGATACATTTGGATGGTCTCTTACCTGAGACGCTCCTGGGGTTGGGGTTGCAACTAATCTGGGATTTGGGGCTAACTTCACAATCTCTGCGAAGGGCATGTCTGTTCCAGCTGCAAGGCCTAGAAGGGACAGCTTATTTTGCATCAGTGCATATTGCAAACGAAGGCGTTACCCGGAAATAGCATTTTATCTCTGGAGTGAGAATATGTTCTAAAACTGGATTATGGTGATAGTTGTACAACTTAATAAAGTGTTTTGTTTTGTTTTTTTCCTTTATATTGGCTGTGCTGAGTCTTTGTTGCAGCACACGGGCGTCTCTTGTTACAGAGTGCAGGCTCAGTTACTCCGAGGCCTGCGGGATTTTAGTCTATCAGGGATCAAATCCGTGTCCCCTGCATTGGACGGTGGATTCTTAACCACTGGACCACCAGGGAAGTCCCACTACTTAGTAAAGTTACTAAAAAACACTGAATGGTATAGTCAAGCATGGGTGATTTTTTATATATTATATAAATTGTACCTCCATAAAACCATCTTAAAAAGGGGGAGAAAGAGAGGAAAAGTTTCACAAGCAGCCCTCCTTCTCAGCAGGGCCCAGTTTGTCTGAAGTGCATGTTAGGAGGCAGCTAACCTCTGACCTCTGACAGAGGGGAGGGTCTGCCTGCCTCCCCTCCCTCACGAGGCTCCACTCTCCCCATCGCTCACTGCATTGCAGTCACCCCAGCTTCGCTCAATTCCTTCTTCCCAGAGCCTTTTCACTGGACGGAATGTTCCCTCCTCTCTTTTCAAAGAAGCGGCCTCTAAGAATATCCCTGCCACCCCTCAGCACCTTCCGCTTTCCTCAGGGCATGTCACACAGCTGCCACAGATTCAAGGTCTCTCCCTTCCTGAGACGGAAGCTCTGAGAGGCCAGGACTTGGTCTCCACTGGGGCCCTGGTGTCTAGCACTCTGCCTGCATCCAGGAGGCACTCAGTAAACACTCACCAAGCAAAGGAGAGATGGGCCTGGAAAGAGGGAAGGCGGCCATAGGTGGGCAAGGAACAATGAGGAATTTCCAAGCAAATTAAGGAGCAGTATGAGACTGAAGAAAAACTCAAGACCACCAAGAGGGAAGGAGGGCCCACTAAAGATGCGAGGCCTTCTCGTAGAAAGCTGGAATATCCCAGTCCAGAGCTGTGTGGATGAGGGGCCAGGGGATGGTGGGGTGGCCCCCAGAGAGACTTCTCCAAAGACTCTGGTCCCCCTCCACTCACGGCCTGGCTTTGTGTGACTGGCTTTTGTGCCTAGACATAGCTGGAGAGAATGGATGTGGACATAAAGCGGAAGCTGGTATTCTAGGACTTAGCTCAGGTTTTCATTTTAGATGGCAGCATAGGGCAGGATCCGTAGGTAATCTCTGGCAACTAAACAGGCACGGAAGGGAATTCCCTGGCTGTCCACTGGTTAGCACTCAGCACTCTCATTGCCAGGGCCCAGTTCAATCCCTGGTCAGGGAACTAAGGTCCTACAAGCCAAGCAGTGCAGGAAAGAAAAAAAAAAAGGTGGTACAGAAAAATAAGAAAGAAAAACAGTGCAGAATAGCAGTGGAGGCCCCAAAGAGCAGTTCCTTTCCTGTTTTGGCAGAAGGAGTATGAAGTGAACCCCTCTGAAGGCTGGAACCTTATGGAATGGAGTTTTCAAAGTTCTGAGAAAAACATTTTAGAGTCCTTTGTCCAGCCAAGGAAGCATTCTTTGGGAGGGTGGACATGTAAGCCCTCAGAAAAGTATCACCTACTGAATTTTTTTCTTAAAAATGTATTCAGGCTGTATATTCTAACAAAACTAGCATAGAAACGAAGAAGGAAAAAGAAACTGAAGGGAGTCACCAAAAAAAAAAGAAAAGTCAAAGATAAGTGTAGATTAAAAGTCCACAGGATGTAAAGTTTGATTAAAAACAAGAGTCTAGAAATAAATTGCCCAATGATCTTTATACAGAGGTGGCACCATGTGGGATGAGGCAGACAGGGGAGAGGGAAGGGAATGAAAGAGTAAGAGTTTATTAAGAGAAGGCTACGCTCCCTGATTAATTCTCAATGTTCAAAGAAAAAAATACAAGGTTAAATAGGTGTGTTAAGAAGTTAAGGATAAATGTGCGAAGAATGGAACCGCCAGAGGGAAAGGACACAGCCCTTGACGTACATGGATGGGCAACCTGAGCAGGCAGAGGATACGGCAAATGAACCACATGGGTGAAACAACCCTGTGGGCCTTTGCTGCTCCCCTAGTTTCTGCAATGCCTCCGTCAGAGCCAAGCGCCCCTCATGGAGCTGTCCAGGGTCCTGGACTTCTTGGCTCTGAAGCAATCACCTTTGTGTCCATTTCCTGCTCTCGTTGAAAAGACAGCTCTGGACGTTATCCACCCCTCCTACCTATCCGCTGTCCAGACTCAGCCCGAATGCCCTCAACCAATGTCTAAGCAGGCTTCATTTAGTTAGGACTGTGCCTCTCTTTTCCAGTTTAAGTAAAGAATAAAGCCACAGAGGGTTTGGGAGGGGAGAAAAGTGAAGCCTGCCATGTTCCTAAACACTGGGAACACCCCAATCTCCCCTTTCCACTGTCCTCAGCCCAGCCAGTGCCCCAACCGCTTCCAGAGGTGTCTGCCCCCATCCATCCACCTACCGTGGAAAGCTCGGTAAGCAGAGCCCACACAGGCTGAGTTGGCGGTGTCTATGATGTACACGGGGGCACCAAACACATCTGCAAGCACCTGGAAAGGACAGAGGTTCTTACTGTGGTGAGTCGTTCCTCAGAGGGAATGTGGACATAGACTTGAATTTTCCAGGCTCTCTTTTCTCATGTCTTCTGATACCTTTGATTCCACCTCTACTGCCTTAAAGGAAGTACATTTGACCATGCCACCCTGCTGATCCTAGGGTCAGGGTGACCTGGGAGAAGTCCCCATTGGAGGGCCACAGATCTCCAGGTTGTCCCTGTACTGTTTAACCATTTTATCAAAGACAAGGAGGAAGTTTTAGACTGAATGCTTAGCAAACAGCCAAGGTGGAGACGGCTTGGGCTCTGACTATTACTAACAAGCTCAGACAAACCCAAACTAACAGGAGCAGGTCTTACAGGGATAAACATAAAGCTTTCCATGTAGGTCCCCCAAATAAATTATATTAGTTTAGAATAGAGGGCCTGTACTAAGAGGACCTCATGTGGAAAAGACTCGAGGTTCTTAGTTGATGAGAGATACTGGGGATGTGCTTCCCTAGTGGCTCAGCAGTAAAAAAAAAGGAAAAAAATCTGCCTGCAATGAGGGAGACGTGGGTTTGATCCCTGGGTCAGGAAGATCTCCTGGAGAAGGAAATGGCAACCCACTCCAATATTCTTGCCATAGGAAATTCAATGGACAGAAGAGCCTGGCAGCCTACAGTCCATGGGGTCACAAAAGGGTCGGACACGACTTGGCAACTAAATGACAGAATTGTTGATGTCCCATCCAGATCCACTTACTGGGCTGGGGTGCATCCTCACCCACATGTCCTGAGTATTGGCTAATGGTTCATGACTGCCTCTCAAAAGAATTGCGCTTGGTACTGCACATGCTCAAAAATACAGAGAGTGAGACTAAACAGAACTTAGATGCAGATTCTCTGGTCATTGAACACATCCAGGTGAACAAAGCCCCCAGGATGGGACACAGGACTTACAGATCTCACGGTCAGATCAACCCGTACATGAGCTCTCCTTGCCACACTGAGACAATCCTTACTGAAAAAGAACAGATTGCTCCTAAACCAGAAGAGGAGGTTGCACAAAAGAAAAAGAGATTCCAGAAGAAATGGAAAAAACAAAATCTTATGGCCCTGGAATAAATGCCGAAAAAATAAATGCAAGTAAAAGTGGAAAAAAAAAAAAAAAAAAAAAGAATTGCTCTTGGAGCTCCCCTGGCAGTCCAGTGGTTAAGAGTCTGTGCCCTGCAATGCAGGGAGTGCAGGTATAATCCCTGGTCAGGGAACAAGGATCCCACATGCCGCAGGGCACAGTCAAAAAATAAATAAAATTTTTGAAAATTGCTCTTGGCTGAACAGAGGCTCCCTCTCACAGGAGGTTATTCTCACCTCTTCCCATGGTAGCTAGTTGCCCCCCTTACTCCAAGGTGGAGCCAAGTCTGCAGCATAGTTCAGGTACCTCATCTCCACCTGGCATGGAGCTGAAGCTGACTCTAGCCAGAACCACATCCTTGCTTATCCTTCTTCCCCTGCCCTGCCTGCTTCCCTTACTCCCTTCTCCTGGGAGCACTCTCCCAACAAATCACTTCTAGAAGAGTTCCCATTTCAGGCTCTGCTTCTAGAGAACCTTACCTAAGGCAAGTATGTTACACGGCAACAGTTGATACACTTCCTCAAACAGCTAAGGCAGCCCCAGGCTGTATCTAAAACTGCTCAGTGTCCCAGTAAGACACTGACAGCCCCACGATGTGACGGCCTGGTTGTCAGGTGTTTGCAGGTTGATTCCACTTTGGGTCATATATTTCTAACACAATGAAGGACCAGAAAGACAGTGACAAAGTCTGGCGACTGTTTAACAAGAGGAACGGCTGGGAGAATCAGAGACGTTTAAATTGGAAGGGGGAAACCTTGAGGAAGACAAGAACACTGGCCTTAAGATGTCAGAAGATCTGCTGTGAAAGACAGGCACTTTCTGTGTGACTCCAGAGGCCGATGCTGGGATCAGAGAGTGGAGCTGGACAGGGCAATGGATTTCACTGAGTGTAAGATTGAACCTGTTCTCCATGTGAGCCGTAAAGAGCTGGCTTCCTGGGAGAGAATGAGCTGTAAGCTCCCCATTTCTGCAGAAGTGGGAACAGAGGCAGTGTTAACTGCTGAATCTCTTGCTCTTAGAAGTATTAGACATGGAAGAGGCCCCAGTGCAGAGCTTGCTACCAGCACTTACCTGTAGGATGTCTCTGTTGTGAGATGCTCCTCCAGTGGCCAAAATCTTTGTCTTGGGCACTGCAAGGAAAAACAAAAAAACAAAACAAAAAAATGGCCGTGACAATTCCCCCAAGGCAGAAAGGGCAGTTGTTCAGAGTTCTTCTGCCACAAAAGGCTAGCGTCAGGTCAATGCCTCTTGCTTGTCACACAGGGCTTGGGGGGAGATCTGAGGCTGGCTCTGTCCACATGGACTTGAGAGGCCACTGCCTCACCCACCTCTTGGGGATGCAACTCAAGAGGGCACACAGGACGGTTCTAAGGTCCTGGCAATGTTGTGCTTCTTTTTTTTTTTTTTTATGTAATTTGTTTCAGAGTCCAAGGACAGAGGTTTTTTGGGTTTTTTTTAACTTTTCAAAAGTATTTATTTATTTACGTTTGGCTGTGCTAGGTCTTTGTTGCTGCGCGGGCTTTTCTCTAGTTGCGGTGCGAGGGCTTCTCGTTGCGGTGGCTTCACTTGTGTGGAGCGTGGGCTTACAGGCTTCAGTAGTTGCGGTGCACGGGCTCAGTAGCTGACCAGGAATCGAACCCATGTTTCCTGCATTGCCAGGTGAATTCTCTACCACTGAGCCACCAGGGAAGCCTGTGTTGTACTTCCTAACCAGAGTGCTCAATGAACAGGTGTTTGATTTTTTACTCTGTTTTTACAGTTAGCTGTATGAAGCATATATTCTGCTGCATGCAAGATATCTTCCACAATGAAAAATAATAAACTGCCATCTAGTAAAAGACATATAGTTCCACTTCAGGTTACAGTGGAGATGGTCAAGAAAGAACATCCCTTGTACTGTAACAATGAGAGACCACTGAACCAAAAAAAAAAAAAATATATATATATATATATATATATATATATATATTTAATGCTAACAAAAAGTGGTAAACGCAGGGAATTCTCCAGTGGACCAGTGGTCAGGACTTGGGACTTTTACTGGTAAGGGCCTGGGTTCAATCCCTGGTCAGGAACTAAGATCCCACAAGCCATGTGGCATGCCCCACTCTCCCACAAATAAGTTGTAAATGGAAACAAGTGTAAATAAATTCTGAAATGAGATGAGCCCTTAAATGCTGACTTGCCATACCTGTAGTACAAGATAGGTGGCGTAGTGACCCTCTAGAGGCATATAAACAACCAGAAGAGAGAACCCGCCAGGCATTAGGTGGTGTTGGTATGAAAAAGGGGTCTCAAAGGCAGAGCTAGTCCTCCGCATCCCCTCGCCTCCCCCACAGGCCGTCTAAGTGGTGATGTGGAAGCTGGGGCAGGGCGGGAAAACAGAGGGAGCGCTCTGTAATCTCATAGTGCTTACATCCCTATACTCCTGTGTCACAGGACTCTTTTACAATAAAAAGGCATTTATTTATTATGCAGGTATTTGAAAACAAATGTTATAAGCCCCTCTCAGCCTCCCCCATCTTCACCCTCGGCCACGAAGAGAGTGCCTGGGCTGGGAAGAGGGGAAGGGATGACAGCCAGCTAAGAAAACAATTCAGGATGCACGGATAGATGTTCCCGTGTGATTCCATGTTGGAAAATCAAACCATACTCCATTCACGACTGCAAGAGGAGTCAGCTGGGCGCGATGTGAAGCACCACGAAGGCTCTGACAGAGTTTGGGTTTGTATGTACCCTTTGTAGGTAAAATGGGAACAGGACTCTGGCTTTATAAAAATAAGCTCATAAAGGGGACTGAAAGAAAGTGCTCCCAGACTGCAAGTGGTTAGGGAGAGGAGATGGGATTATAGGTGGTTTCTTCTCCTTTGTTTTCAAAACTTGCTATTAAAAGGCTGCTTTTTAAAAAAAAGTTTTTGGCTGCACCACACAAGATGTGGGGTCCTAGCTCCCCAACCAAGTTTCAAACTCGTGCCCTCTACACTGGAAGCACAGTCTGAACCACTGGACCGCCAGGGAAGTCCCTAAGTCTTTGTTGCTCTTATAAGTCAACCTAAACATAATGAAACATACGTGGAAACGTAAGCTGAAAAGGAACCATGGCATTGGCCCCACCCAGCTGGGCGCATATGTCTCCTGGTGTCTAAATATCAAGACAGGGATCATTCCTTAATCCCAGGAAGCAGATGTAACCCAGTGGTTAAGAATCTAGAGTCTAGAACCAGACTGGCTTGGTTCAGAAGGTCTGCCAGCCTAGAACAAGTGACACAACACCTTGAGCCTTGGTTTCCTACTTTGGGAAGCAGGAGTGATATCCACCCCAGAGATATTGCTGTTAATAAAGATAAAGTGCTTAGGAACCGGGCTGGGCACACAGTAGACACTCGGCACATACTGACACCTGCTATCATCATGATCACCAGTCTTACTTCAGACGTCTTTTTATTCTTCTTAGACATTATTAAAATGAGATTATGACTGTTCAATGAAGAAATGAGAGGGACCTCCCTAGCAGTCCAGTGGTTAGGACCCAGCACTTTCACTGCCAGGACCTGGGTTCAATTCCTGGTCTGGGAACTAAGATCCTGCAAGCTGCTCAGCCGGGAATATGATGCCTGCAGTCCGTGCAGCCTTGTGCCCTTTTAGGTTCAAGCGTGTCCATTCATGTGATCTTGTTTTGAGAGGAGCTCAGCAGAGCTGGAAGGACAGGTTTGATTCGCCCCCTTAAGCTTGCTAAGAGGATAAGTAACTTTATGCTGTTTGCACAAGAATTGCTTCAGAGGCTGGGAATGCTGACATGATTGCACTAGTCCCCTGGAGCCCAGGAAGGCCTCTCCACCCTCACTGCCCCTCCCTACATACTGGGCCAGTGGGGACAGCCCCCCAAAGTGCCCCCTGCTGACGACCAGAGAACCCTTCCGGCCAGTCACTCATGTCCACCTCAGCTCCGGCCCTGTCCTGCTCATCTGGGCTCACTTCTCAGGGAGCTTAGAAGCCTGTGGAGACCCTTGGGGAATTTCTTTTTACACTTTTGGTGGAAGAATGGAGAAGAGTGGGACTGTTTATAAAAGTTCAGTTCAGTTCAGTCACTCAGTCATGTCCAACTCTTTATGACCCCATGGACTGCAGCATACCAGGCCTCCCTGTCCATCGCCAACTCCTGGAGTTTACTCACACTCATGTCCATTGAGTTAGTGATGCCATCCAACCATCTATCCTCTGTCATCCCCTTTTCCTCCTGTCCTCAATCTTTCCCAGCATCAGGGTCTTTTCCAATGAGTCAGTTCTTTGCATCAGGTGGCCAAAGTATTAGAGTTTCAGCTTCAGCATCAGTCCTTCCAATGAATATTCAGGACTGATCTCCTTCAGAATGGACTGGTTGGATCTCCTTGCAGTCCAAGGGACTCTCAAGAGTCTTCTCCAACACCACGGTCCCATGGCTAAGACGCTACGCTTCCAATCCAGAGGGCTCAGGCTCCTTCCCTGGTCAGGGGACTAGGATTCCACATGCTGAAACGAAGATCCTGCATGCTGCAGCTAAGAGCTGGTGCAGCCAAATAAATAAATCTTTAAAAATTAAAAAAAAAATGTTGTTGCGCTGTATATATCCTAACAAATGCACGTGCACACCATATGCTGACAGCCTGACATGTTTCCAACTGAAGACACTTGTGTAACCTATGAAACAGTCTCACCAGCGCCCCAGAGGCACCACAGCCCCCGGAAGGTAACTACCAATCAACCAGACTTCCAACCACAGCAGACACTTTCATCTGCTTTTGAATCTGCTGTACACGGAATCTGTCACACACACTTTCGGGTTGGTTTCTTCTGCTCAGCGTTTTCATTTGTGAGACGCATCCATTTTGCTGTGCTTGGTTGAGGCTGGTTTACATTCATTTCTGCGTAGGATCATGTCATCTGAACACCCCATGAGGCATTTATCCTACCTTCAACAGACACTGGGTTGTTTCCAGCACGGGTGTCAAGCACAGGGCCCCGGGGAGTGGCCTTCTGCATGACTTTAGTGAACACGTGTCCGCATCTCTGTCCTGCATCCGCCGGGAAGTGAGGTTGCCAGGTGGCTTTGTACGCGGCTTTAATAGCTGCTGCCTAACGGGTTTCCAAAAAGGTTTACCTAGTGCCTACTTTTAAAGTGTCCTTTTTACCTGATAGGTTCAAAGACATAGAATACACACTCCACAGGACTTGGATTGTCGGTAGAAGTATCATGAGACCCTCAAGCTGAGAGGATTCCAGGGGTTTCGACCTTCTGTTGACCACAGCTGCTGCCCAGAGGGATAAATACATCTCGGAAACCTGGACTCCGTGGTCGGCTGGTCCAACATCCTTCAGACTCCCCCAGACCATGCCAGCAACATCAGTAGGGGCACTCACTGACCTCCTAAAGCTGCCCATCCATCGCTCAGTTCTTAGAAGTCCCTTCCTCCCATGGGTCTGCCCCGGCCCTGGTTCTGCCCTCTCCATTGCAGGTCTCTCAGTTCTGACGGTGGTTCTACATCCCCTCTCTTCCCTGTTCAAGCTGAAATGCCCAGAGCTGTGCCCCACGGGCAGGGGTGTGCCCAGAAGGTGAAGGTTCAGTGATGGCCCCACCCAGACCTTTGCCACCTGCATTGCCTGTGTCCTCAGGATCCCGAGCTTAGGACATTTTGTCTGCAGGATGGGGCTGAGATCTCTCAAATCCTACAGTTCCTGGCCAGGAGATGAGGCTACTGGTGCCAGAGCAGAGAGGCAGGAACAACCCACCTCCTAGTCTATGCCTGCCCACAGGAACGGTCCACTTCATCCCCCCACCAGGTCCAGGCTCTATTTCCTTCCTGCAAAAACAAGGACCCCGTGATGGAGCCTTAAAAGTGTCCACGAGGCCTGGTCTGAAGGCAGAAAGGGTCTCAAGCACCTCAGTGTGTGAGCAGGACCCCTGGGCCCCACTCCAGAACACAGCGCCCTGGCAGCTCACTTACTGACTCGATAGCCCAGCGCCTCAGCATGAATCTTCTTGGCCATGAACTGTCCCTCGATCAGTGCTCGAATCTCCACATCCCGGGGGAATGCCGGGACCTGTCTCCAGGAGAAAGTGGACAGAGTGAAGAGCTCTCATTATCCATTCACTCTGTGTGTGTGTGTATGTGTGTGTGTATGCGTGTGGTGTGTATGTGTGTGTCTGTGGGTATGTGTGTGTGTGTGTGTGTGTGTGTGTGTGTATGCGTGTGGTATGTATGTGTGTGTCTGTGGGTATGTGTGTCTGTGTGTGTGTGGTGTTTTTAAACAATAGCCCAGATCTGGTGCTCATGACAGGCCTCCACTGGAGCTCACCCATAGTGGTGTTCTTGAACCACTGACTTTGCCTGTCAAACACACACACACACACACGCACACGTGCGCTCACGGCCTCACTCACCCCAAAGTGGACTTTGGGGAGTCAGAGCATGGGAGAGCTCAGGCTCCATCTGTATGGGATTAATCTCCGGCTTATGGGATTAGCAGATACAAACTACTGTACATAAAATAGATAAGTAACAAGGATTTACTGAATAGCACAGGGAATCACAGTCAATATCACGTAATAACCTATAAAGTATATACAGGTTACATATTTTTTCAGAATATAATTTGAAGAAAAACTGAATCGCTGTGCTGCACATCTGAAACTAACACAGTATTACAAATCAACTATACCTCAAATCAAAATTTTTTTTCAAGTATTTGTTTTATCACTGGCTGATTAAATGAATGAGGTCCCTAAAGCTAGCATAATTTCATAGGTATTTTTAAAAATTTAATAGTCAAAAATGGAGTCAACGTAGCTCAACTGACCAATAACATACATACCTCATGGTTTTCTGCACTAAACCTATGGCGCCCGATAATTTCTGGGGTGATTTCCATGACATCAAAATAAAAACCTGAAACAAGACCAGGAAAAGATTAGCTATCAGTGGTCAAAAATAAAAGATCAGCTTCTCAACAGCTTTGGAAAAAAGCAGGGTGAAATGACCCTACATCCCTGTTCCCTGGGCCTCCCATTCCCTGGAGGAGACTGTGAATATTCTAAGGTCCTTCTCTCCAGCAAGACAGAGGGAAACTGGAAAGGCCTAGGCTAGCTCCTCATGGAGACAGTTCTTCCTACACTCACCTGGCAGCCCAAGCCAGGGGGCAGCTGGCTGTCCAACTAACCCTACCTAAAATGCCAGCACAGGTTTGAGCCAGGGAGGCATGTTCCCTCCCTGCTCAGATGGCCTGCCCCAGGGCGGGGCACTTTTCCTAACAGGACCTGGTGTCTGGGGCAGAAAGCTGCACTTGGGGATGCACTGGGGCAGAGCAGACACTGTGGCTGCCACCTCTGATGCTGTCACCAGGAGCTTCCAGGGCACAGAAGATGCAGCTCTGGCCTGGTCTGCCGCTCCCCGCCTCACTCAGATCGGGGGGGTCCCACTTGAGTTTTAGGGCCCATGGAGCAGAAGTGGAGACAGTCAGGGCTCCCCTTGGCTCCTCCCCGGCCCTGTCCTGCCCCACCCCCCTGGCAGCTGTTCCCTCACAGGCCCACTCAACAGCCTACCCAGGTTTCCGCCGTTCCCCATCTCCGTGGACTGCAGCGCCTTGGAGAACTCGCTCCAGGAACCAGAAGCGGACTCATCGCGGATCTTCTCTCTCATCAGGGAGCCGTTTTTAAAGCTGCAGAAGTGCACACACAACCCTGAGGAAGGTGCTAGGTGCGTTCTGAGTGGATCCACGGGCTTTGGGGAAGAGTCCCAGGTAGAGGGGCTGCAGGTCAGGCTGGACCCCACCCCAGCCAGTGCACAGCAAGGACCTGAGGTTCCGCCTCATGTAGCAAGCCCAGTGCACCTCCCCAGGAGTCACCAGAAAATGCACTTGTCCTGGGAGCTCTGTCTACAGAGGAGGCTGCCACGAAAGAGTCCCAGGGAGAGACAGAGCTGTGGTTTCTGCACATTGTACCCTCTGGACAATGGGCAGAACTGGCCAGATTTACTAGACTGACATATTCTCCAGTGGTTCCTGGAGCTTAAAGGCTAAAAACCTTCCCTTGGTAGCTTCCAGCAGGTCGCCAAATGCCTGTTTGGAAGAGGCAGAACAAACCCCTTTCATGAGAACTGTCAGGAGGCAGGATGCCCTTACTGCCATTGGTTGAAGGTCCACCATTGTGGACCAGATACATCGTAACATCACTATGAAGTAAACCTCTTGATCCTCCCATTTTATGCGCAAAGTGTGGCTAAGATATGCTCTGGGGTCTACCTCAGGCCACACGCAATACAGGTGTTGGGGATGGAATTTGTACCTGGGCTTGGGAGAGACTTCAGGTCCTGGGCGCTTCCCCCCACTGCACCCCCACACCAACTCTGCTCTCAGCAAGACCCAGTGAGTCCCTGGGGTCTCAGGTGCCCCCAGAGCCTGCTCAGTGGAATGCCGCGGGGGCTCCACACGGTGCCAGCCCTGCCCACACCTCCTCCCCCACACCCAGCCTACCACAGGAGCGCCATGTAGTGCTGGGGGTCAACCGGGTTGCAGAAGATGTGGCCTTCCAGGGCGGGCGTGGGCTCCTGGAGCCAGAGGAACAGCGTGTCGCTGGTGCCCAGGCTGACCTGGAGAGAGACAGGCAGAAGTGAGGCGGCTCCATCTCTGGCACTCCAGCAGAGCCGCCCTGACCCCCTCATCGCTTCACTGTCCAGGCTGCAGATCCTTGGATTAAACGCCATTTCTTCAGCGAAACCTCTGCTGACCCTCCCACACCAAAATCCAAAGTCAGCTCCCTGGATTCAAGCTAGCACGAATTCCGTGGGCTGTTTTTCTAGAACTTACTACAACCACCTCTAAGTCATGGATCAGGTGATGACTGGTTTCCCACTAGAAGCAGAAGGGTCTGGGTTATGTCTTTATCACCTGGAGGGCTCATAGTCCTCTGGCCCGAGGTCTGACCCTTCTGCCTGTGCTCACTGTCAAGGCAGGCAGGGGACCTGTCTACTCAGCACAGGCAAGTGACCTCCTAAGAGAGGAGCTGTGGGCAGGCCCTGGGGCCTGGGTCTCCCTCTCCCCTCCCTCAGCTGCCTTTTGACCCTGGATGCCCCACTGATAGGATGCTGCTGACACCCAGTACCCTCGTCCCCTGGGGCAGGAGCTGACCCCGCCTCTGGGAGGGAGAGGTCACCTTACCGCAATGTCACCTTCCTCCAGCCTCATGCCTGCCAGCGAAGCTGAGAACGGGAGGGGAGCCTGTGGTTAGCTGGAGGTCGCAAGCGAGCCACTTAGCAAACCAGTCACCTCCCTCAGATAGGAGTGAAGCCCCCACCTCCAACCCCAGCCTACAAGCTGAGAGAGAGGCAGGAGCAGGGTGGGACGAGGGCCAAGGATGCCCCAAAGGCCAGGAGGTGAGACTTGGACCATATAGAAGGCTGAGCACTGAAGAACTGATGCTTTTGCACTGTGGTGTTAAAGAAGAGTCCCTTAGAGAGCAAAGAGATCAAACCAGTCAATCCTACATGAAATCACCCTGAATACTCATTAGAAAGGAAGGGCTGATGCTGAAGCTGAAGCGCCAATACTTAGGTCACGTGATGCAAAGAACTAACTCACTGAGAAAGACCCTGAAGCTGGGAAAGACTGAAGGCAGAAGAAGAGGGCGACAGAGAATGAGATGGTTGGATGGCATCACAGATTCAATGGACATGAACATGGGCAAACTCCAGGAGATAGGGAGGGGCAGGGAGGCCTGGTGCGCCGCAGTCCACGGGCTCACAAACAGTCAGACTGAGGGACCAAATGACAACAACCAAGGCCAGAGGGTGGGGTTTCTGTGCTCCAGGCCTCTGATTGGGCTCAGAAGCTGCATCTACAGGGATCCACACTCCCCACCCTCTGTTAGGACACACAAGGCCGAGAAAGACAAAGGCGAGGCCTGAGTATGGGGCTGTCCCCGACCTCAGCTGGGAAGGAAAGGGGCAAGACCATGTTGACTGTTCCCTTTGACATGAGGCCCCTGGCAGCTTGTTTATCTGCCTTGCTCACTGATACACCAGTGTGTCAGAGCTCTGGACTCAGGAATCCCACCTCTAAGCCTGCAGGCACAAGGGACAGGACAATGTCTGCACTGTCTAAATACTAAAAGCCATTCCTACCTCACCTCCCACTTCCATCCGAGGGAGACTGGTGAAGTAAATGCCAGAGCAGTGGAGCCCGAGACAACCACATACGAAGTTCACAAAAACACTGCCTTGGTTGATTAAAATGTATTATTATGGGCACAGAAAAAGAAAGTTACAAGGACTAGTCCTCAAAATTTTAATTGTGGTTATCTCTGGATTAAGGGATCGTGGATGATTTTTTTACATTCTTCCCTTGGTTTGTCAGTACTTAAAATCTGTTCCTGCAATGAAGAGGTATCCCTGGTATATAAGAAAAAAGTGTAAGACTAACACATTATTTGAGGCGGCAGGAGAGTGAAGGTCAGACTTAGGGAGGGACTGGCTGAGGGCTACCTGCCTGGTACTTCCAACATTCAACCTGAAAGCAAAGCCCCAAAGGAAGGTTTAAAAAGCTGCTTCTTTGTCATTCCTTCTCAAACTTGCCCAGAAGCTCATGTTTCAGTGGTAAAAAAGCAGGCCCATTATTTTCCCTGACATTCTTCTAGTTGATAGAGTAGGCCCAAGAATATACATTTTTCTAAAAAGACTCAAGGTTACCAAAAGGGAAAGGGGAGAGGGGATAAATTTGGAGGTTGGGATTAACATACACACATTAATATACATAAAATAGACAAGCAACAAGGAAGCACAGGGAGCTCTACTTAACACTCTGTAATAACCTATATGGGAAAAGACTCTGAAAAAGATACACGTCTATGTATAACTAAATCACTTTGCTGGACGTCTGAAAGTAACGCAACGTTGCAAATGAACTATATTCCAATATGAAAATATATATAGATATATTTTTCTTCTAATGAGACTTGATGAAGTTATTTCCATTTTAAAAGAAAAGAAACCTGGCCTGCGAAGTGTAGGGCTGTCCTGAGCTGTGCACCAGCTGCTCTTTTCTGAGGGAGACTGGGCCCCTCAAACTTTAGGGTAGATGGGAACTGGGGGCCTGGCATCCCCGGGGAAGCCTAGGCACCAGAACACGCCCGTCGCAGCCCAGAGCTGCCTCTCAAATTAGCGCCAGGAGGACAGGCGTCACACCTCGCTGCTGCAGGAACTGGGTCAATGTCCACCAGCCTCCGTTTCACCTCATCTCAGGCCCCTAAGGAACACGAGGGGCCCTTCCCCAAAACCTGCTCTGAGTCTGGGTTCATGCCTTGACAACAGGGCTCCATGCGAAGGGCTACAGAATCTGCTCAGGGACAGGGCGGCCCTCGTCTGGCTCCTGGGAGCTCCCAGCAGATGCCAGAGTGGCGGTCACCCTGGAAGGGAGGGGACACAGCCAGGACACTGACGCAACCACACGGTGGCAGGGACATGCTCACGTGCCCCCAGCTCCAAAGCAGACGGGCTCAGAGCAGACCTCGGAGCACCACGGGTGCTATTTACACTGGGGACAGAAACAGCAGTAATGGCAACTTAAATGCTTTTTTCTCCTGGTCACAAAAGTACACATAGATACTGCAGGAAATATGGAATTTAATATCATCATTATGATGAAGGGCTTCCCACGTGGTGCTAGGGGTAAAGAACCCACCTGCCGATGCAGGAGACATAAGGGACACGGGCTCAATCCCTGGGTTGGGAAGACCCCCTGGAGGAGGCATGGCAACCCACTCCAGTATTCTTGCCTGGAGAATTCCATGGACAGAGGAGCCTGGTGGGCTACAGTCCATAGGGTCACAAAGAGTCAGACACGACTGAAGCGACTTAACACACGACACATTGTGACGATGCGTGCATTTTAACAAGACCTTCAGCTCCATTCTTAGGGACACAGCTCCACTCCTAAACACAAGTGCCTCTTTTTACTTTATTTTTGCCCTCCACATCCTCATCTGCATAACCAGTAGGAGGCAAGTACAGGGAGGCTGTGGGTGTGGAAGCCAGGAGGAAAGCTGAAGCCAGACCCCAGCTTCCACCCGCAAAGCAGCCCAAATCCTTTCATATGCACCTCTCAGGCTCACTTTCTTAGAGCAGGAATGGCTGCACAGGGTGGCGATGTGGCATGGAGTTGCCAGATAAAATACAGGGCACTCAGTCACATTTCAATTTCAGACAAATAACTTGGGATGCACACTGAAAAAGCATGTTGTTTGAAGTTCAAACAATGCCTGAGTTACACTTATACCACTAGCTCATCATTTGTCCTTCCTCTGAGTTCCAGTTGGTATTGTATTTCATTTATTCTATTTCTGTTTACTCTTTCCATCAACCCTGATTTGGTGGCTCATTAGGAAAAGGGCTGCCGGGATGAGGTGCGGGGCAGCAGTCTGGGGCCACTTGGCCTTCCTTGAGAGACCTGTCGGGAAACCCCAGAGAAGAGAAGGAGGAAGAGGAGACAAGAGGCTTCGATGAGGAGTAAGTCGTATCTACATCACTGACTCGATGGACATGAGCTTGAGCAAGCTCCAGGAGACAGTGAAGGAGAGGGAAGCCTGGCATGCTGCAGTCTATGGCGTCGCAAAGAGTTGGACACAGCTCAGCGACTGAACAACAACAGATCAGAAAAGGGGTGAGAGTCTTAACGCTGGGTACTGGAGGAAGAGGTGGAGGAACTGAGATGCTTACTTTGGAACAGAAAAGGCAGGTCAGGGAGGGTGGGCTTGACTGTCTTCCTCCACTGATCAGCTCTCACCTTGCTGGGCAGCCCTGGGTGGCTCCTCTGGGTACAGCCAGGGCCAAGGCGGGGCAGGTACAAGGAGTCAGTGTTCAGGCCAGCAGGGGAGCAGGTGGCCACGGAGAGAGGGCCTGCCAGACAGGCCTCCCCAGGAGGTTGGTTGGCATCCGCCAGTGTTCAGCAAGGACCAAAGCAGGCTACTGGGGGGGTGCAAGTCCCAAGAGGTACTCACCTGGGTTGTCCCCAGTGAAGGCCACCACTTTGCATCCTGGAGGAAACCCATAGCGCTGGACAAAGTAGGAAGAGATGGCTCCCTGAGGAGAGAAAGCAAGTGTGTTCCACAGAAGCAAATCCCACCTGCTTGGCACAGCTGCCCACCTTCAGGCCTGGGCGGGGCCGAGAGGCTCATCACAGCCGGGACGTCCTGTTCACAGAACACCAGCGGAGCCCAGCACGGGGCGGGAACCATGAACACGAAGTTGTCCCACTGCCTCAAGGCACGCTTGATTTTGAGAGTCAAGGCAGCTAGAATAAAACCGCCCCCAACGTGGGCTCGCTTTGTAAGCCCCAAATTCCGGATGTTACATTAAAAATCGTGGAAGTAGATAATGCCTTACACACATGCTCTAACAGCCCAGCAATCAGGTCATGAGCAATCAGACATGCATACGCAGAGGTCAATGTTCTAAAGAAAATAAACCAAGGAAAGGCGCCGTGGGGGAGGAGCCTCCACCAGGAACCAAAGCTCTCAGGGCCCCTTCAAGACTTCCTGTGGGATCGGAGGGCAGGGATACCTTCTAGACAGACCTACAGTCTTTAGAAAGCATAGTTATGAAAAGAAAGCTCCCCGACCGCACCCTCTTCTTTCCCTGACTTTCTCTTAGTTCCAAAAATTTAAAATAAATGATGAGATTTCCTGGGACTTCCTTAGTGGCCCAGTGGTTAAGAATCTACCCTTCCACTGCAGGGGGCGTGAATTCGCTCCCTGGTCGAGGAACTAAGATCCCACATGCCCAGTAGCACAGCCAGAAAAACTTTTAGAAAAGGGATTTCCCACTGTCTGGGAAGACCACTTTGCTCCATCCAACATTTCGGATTTCCATGAGAATAAAGCCTGGGAGATAAATGTCTTGGCCTGGGTTGCCTCAGAGAACAGAGTCTGAGTCAGGGCTTGTGCAGGTGGCTTATTTGGGGAAGTGACCCCAGGAAATGAGGGTGGGGGTTGAAAGAATGAAACGGAAGGGTACTCTGGGGAGCCGGTGCTGGCTGTGGGCAGCATTTGAGGCAGGCTGTCCTCTTGGGGGTGGGACAGGGAGCAGCTCTGCACAGCTCCTCACAGGAGAAAGGTGTGTGTGTGTGTGTGTGTGGGCGGTTAACCCCGATCCCCCAGGCTGGCAGAGCACAGCTGCAGAGTTCCAGAAGCCCCCAGGGCAGAAGAGGAAAATGAGCTACAGCTCAGGCAGGAGGCTGCCAAGGGACACATGAGGCCACAACTGCTGGCGAAAAAGGTGGGCTGGGAGGTTGCAAGGCGGAGGTGTCGCTACATGACATCTCCAAAAATCTTCCTGCAGAAGGGGAGAGAAAGCCATCTGGGCACCACCTTCAGAAAAAGAGATGACAGAAAACATGAATTTTCCTTGTTTCCCCCCATCACGTGAGTACATATGTTTCAAACGAAAACACACTTTTCCAAATCAGTTCTTTTCTGTTCCTCAAGCTGCTCGCGTTTGCATGAGGCCCCTCTTGGAGGCATGTGTTCTTGGTGTAAGGCAAACAAAGCTGGCTGCTGTGGACAAAACACTGCTCTCCATCAACTGGAAACTAAGAGCCGTGTGCAATACCGGTCCCAGAGGCTTGGCTGTTTTCTGTTCGCCCTTCATTTTTTCCTTTCTGATGTGCTTCAGCCTGCCTGGGTTCTGAATTGTCTGCTTCTATGGGGCAGGACACCCTTAGCTGTGTGTGCTGGCTTCACAGCACCCTCTGGGTGATATGTGTGTGCTCAGTCGATCCCATGGTCATTCTATCCCAGGCAAGAATACTGGAGCGGGTTGCCATTTCCTCCTCCAGGGGATCTTCTTGACCCAGGGATCAAACCCATGTCTCCTGCATTGGCAGGCGGGTTCTTTACCACTGAGCCACCTGGGAAGCCCACCCTCGGGATGATGATGATGATCTGGCTTTGACATTCTGCTCGTGGTGGCAAAGGCTGTTTTCAGCTCCTACTGTTGATAGATAAGTGTTTCCATGGCTGGAACTGCCAACAGGAGGCACTCGTGGTAGCCTGGTTCTCCATGTGCTCTGGTCTCCCTCACAGCTAACACTCTGCCCCACTCAGTGCTTCCACTTGTTCTGGTGTGGGAAGGTGCTTCCCACCAAATGGCCGAGTGCAGGGCGCTCTAAGAACTCAGTTGGCCAACTAGGAGAAACCAGAGCATGGACAGTGGCTATTCTGAACATGGGTGCCACACCGATGGTTAAAGTTCTTTCACCGAATTGTTCCCTTTATCAGGTATGTATGCTTAGTTGCTCAGTCATGTCCGACTCTTTGAGACCCCGTGGACTGTAGCCCGCCAGGCTCCTCTGTCCATGGGATTCTTCAGACAAGAATACTGGAGTGGGTTGCCATGCCCTCCTCCTGGGGATCTTCCCCACCCAGAGACTGGACCCAGCTCTCCCACTCTGCAGGCGGATTCTGTATCATCTGAGCCACCAGAGAAGCAGATGTAGATTTTGCAAATATTTTCTCCCAGTTGGTAGGCTGCCTTTTCACTTTGTTAATGGTTTCCTTTGCTGTGCAGAAGCTTTTTATTTTGCTGTAGTTGTATTTGTTGGGTTTGCTTTAGTTGTCTCTGCTTTTAGGTTTTTTTCCTTAATATTTATTTGGCTATGCCACATGTTAGCTGCAGCACGCTGGATCTTCAATCTTCATTTTGGTGGCATGCAAACTCTTAGCTGTGGCAGGTGGGATTTGGTTCCCTGACCAGGTTTGAAGCTGGGCCCCCTTCACTGGGAATGTGCCGTCTTAGCCACGGGACCACCATGGAAGTCCCCTGCTTTTAGTTTCAAATGCAAAAAAAATCTCTGCCAAGATGAGTATCAAGGAGCTAACCACCTGTTTTCTTCTCAGAGTTTTACGGTTTCGAATTTTAGATTCAAGCCTTTAATCCATTATGGATTAATTTTTGTATCTGGAGTAACACAGTGGTCCAGTCTCATTCTTCTGCATGTGGCTATCCCAAATGTTCTTCATATTAGCCCTGGGACCAAGCACCATCTTAAGTACATTACATGTATCACCTCATTCATTCTGCACAACAGCCTGACAGATAGAAAGTAGTAGCGTTCCTACTGCTCCAGAAACAGTGGAAGTGAAGAGGAAACAGGCACAAGGTCACAAAGGCGGTTAGCAGCAGAGCCCACTTCCACCCCAGATGGTGCGGCTCCAGGGCCCGTGCTCACCCCAGATCATTGGCACTTCTTTTTATTTTCTCCAGACTGCCTGCCCCAAGCTTCAATGGTGGTCCCTATCCCTTAAATTTCCATCTTGTGCATTTTTTCCTAAGGAGTGCAATCACCCAGAATATATGCCTTCAATCCTTTTCCCATTCTAATTATTTTCCAGGGCGCAATTTTCCAAAGTCCACTCCCCACCCCTCTCACCCCCTCACCCCCTCACCCCCGCCACGAGGCAGGAATCCGCAACCAGGCCTGAGCACCTGAACACAAGGCAGGGATCCAGACACTGTGCACTGAGTCACGTCAACTACTTATCTTGTACTAGACAAAGTTCCAAGTGTGCGTGCCCTCATGTAAATGGATGGATGTGTGTGTGTGTGTGTGGGGGGGGGTGCGTGTGTGTACTATACCACTTCCCCAACAGCAAACCAGCTCTCCGGTGAGCCTCGCCAATGGGCAGGGGACCTACCACAACAGAGCAGGATGGCACCGGCCGGCCAAGCTTCTCCTCTAAGTGAGGTGCACAGGCTCCAAGGCAAGCCTGTGACCAGACTTTGTCCTGAATCTGCAGCAAATTCATTCCAGAACCTAAGGAAGGAAGGAAGGATACAAGAAGGAAAAAAACAAATTTTTAAAAAAATGTGTCCTTTATTCATTTTTTTCCCCAATTTCTGGGCCATACTTTGTGGCATGTGGGGTCTTAGTTCCTCAGCTAAGGAGCAAACCCACGCTCCCTCTATTGGCAGTGTGGAGTCTTAACCACTGGACTGCCAGGGAAGTTCCAAGAGAAATCTTTAAAAAAATCTTTTGTAAAAATGCACAAAATCTAGCCAAGAGTGGATCATTCTCACAGCAAACATGTACCTGGAGCTCTTCCCTGATGGAATGTATACAACAGATCTGGGTCACTCTGCAGTGGGCCTCTGGTCTCTAAGACCTGGCCGGGGGAGGCAGCTCCCAGCAGCATCATCTAGGATGGCTCTGAGTGTCCCCTGGGGTTCAAGGCTCTGAGGCAGCCCTGGCACCAATGTGGGTTTCTCAGTCACATCTAGCTTTTCAAGGGAAGCTCTCAGATGCCTCCAAACTTCCTCATACTCATCACTAAGATCAGCTATGTGTGTGTGAAAGTCACTCTGTCATGTCTGACTCTTTCCGACCCCAGGGACTGTAGCCTGCCAGGCTCCTCTGTCCATAGAGTTCTCCAGGCAAGAATACTGGAGTGGGAGCCGTACCGTTCTCCAGGGGATCTTCCTGACCCAGGGATCAAACCCAGGTCGGTCTCTTGCACTGCAGGCAGATTCTGTACCGTCTGAGCCAACAGGGAAGCCCTGGTGATCAGCTAACTCTTCCCTAAAATAATCTACTTCTCCTGAGGATGGAGAGTGGGGAGAATCCAGAGCACAGGTGGATGGCCCTCCTCCTGGGGCCCAGGAGGGCCCTGCCTCAGACCAGCGGGCTGGGTGCTGCTGGAGCCCTGTCCCCACGTGAGATGGTTAGACAACTGGTAAATTAGTAGGTGACTCCTAAGGCGACAGTGAGGGGACTGGGTGGAGGCCCAGCTGAGGGTGAAGCTCAGTAATGTCCAGAGCAGCAGTGGAACTTTCTCCAGCAGCGCTCAGCAGCCCGGCTGAGTGTGGAGAACACCGGTGGGAACAGGCTGCTCCACGTGCAGCACTCTGCTAGCCTGAGCTCCAAGGAGCTGGGCTCCTGTGCAGGAGGAAGCTTTGCTTCTCCAGATTGTGAGCAAAGCTTGGGGAGCACTCCTTCGGGCTTTACTCTCTCTCCTTGCAAACTAAATTAGTGTCTGGCACACGACAGCACTCACACACTTCAGCTGAACTCCCAGAGACTCGGAGTGTCCCAAGGGTTTCCTGAGGTCACTCTCCCAGGCCTGGGCTCTTGCTCTGCCTCCTCCTCCCTCCTTGGTCCCTCCTTCTGCTCTAGCCTCAACCCAGAGCTCCTTCAGCCAGCTCCTCCCAGCTTTCCTTCCTCATTGGCATCATATGCATTTATTTTTGTCAGGGTTTTGATTCCAGAAGCTCATCACTCTCCTGAGTTCTCCAAACGTGAACAAGAACTTCAAAATATAACTCCTGAGGGAGTCAGGCTATAAGACGATGCCTGTTCATCCCCCAGTCCTAGTGTGCACACCACGTGTGGTCCCTTCTTCTGGTACCTGGAGGTCTGTGTGCCCAGGGACAGGGGGAGTGATGTACGCCACTCCCAAGATTAGCGTGTAAAAGACTCTGCAGCTTCTGCTTGGCTGCTGTCTCTCTCCCTTCCCTTGGGATGAAATCTAGCTCCCATATGGTGGTGTTGGGGGGGTTAGGACAAGGAACTGAGGCCTCCGGCCAACAGCCACGTGTGTGGCCTGGAAGAGGATCCTCCAACCCCAGTCAAGCCTTTAGGTGACCTCAATGCTGGAGGCCAGCTTGACTGCCACCTCCTCAGAGCCCCAGAGCCAGAAGCATCCAGTCAGGCACTCCCTGATTCCTGACTTTGAGAAACTCTGTGAGATAATAAGCATTGATGGCCCTCAGCTGCAAAGCACTGGGCTCATTTGTCACCCGCAAAAGATAACTAATATCCTCCCTTCTTGGCAACAGACGGGATGGAAGACTGGGTACGGTTCACGCTGCCGCACGCCTGCTGAACAGGCCCGTCGCTGGGCTCTGAGGACTCACCATCACCGTAGTCAACAGGGGAGTAAGACCCAAGGAAGAGAGAAGCAGCGAAACTGCTGACCAGGGAAATTCTCTGTGAAAGACAAAGATACCGTGCGATTCATGACTCCTTTCATGAACAACCGACTACTTGTGACACGCACACAACAGGACAAGAGTTTTAAGCTGGGCAGGGAAGTAGAAACTCTGAGCAAGATGCCCCAGCAGTGAGAGGCCGGAGGATGCCTCGGTCTCGCAGGGCATTTGGAGTGGCGGGGACACCAAGCGGTGACTCCTCACTCTGCAGTTTCTGACAAGTCATAAATCGGCCAGGTTCAACAATGACAAGGGGAAAAAGGCGTTCCCTGGTGGTCTAGTGGTAAGGATTCTGGGCTTTCCCTGCTGGGGGCCTGGGTTCAATCCCTGGTCAGGGAACTAAGGGTCCCACAAGCCTCGCAGTGCAGCCAAACAACAATAACAAAACCGTATGAAGACGCCACCCTGAGGGAAGGCAGTTTTCACCGGAATCCATGTGCCGGGGAGTGTGGTGCCCTGATTTCCTTCCTCCATTTCTATGGCTTCCATTCACAGAGGAAGTAGATGTATGGCCACAGAATTCAGAACCAACCAAGACAGTTTCAGGGGTTCAGAATGAGTAGAAGTGAAAGCCGTCCCCTTTGGAAGCCAGAGACCCCAAACATGAATGGGAGGAACTGATAATTGATTTCAAATGTCACCCTGGGGGTCTGTGCTTCCACATGGGAATCACAGGCACTTGGACCAGGGGAGAGAATGCCATCACCTCCTGTTCACAATCGGGCCACCTCTGTTCTACACACAGACTCTGGAGAAGTTTTATCATCCCCTCCACTCAAAACCTTCATTAATGGCTAACACTGCAGAATAATCTGGAACCTTGACTCACTAAATAGTAAACTGCATGTTAAGATTAAAAAAGCAGCATGGTTTAACACAAGCTGATCATTTTCTAATTACTTAGAGATGAGTATCACTAGCCAGGCCGTTGAGCTGCCTCTCAGGTGGCATTAAGTTCCGGCTTTCAGCAACTATGGCTCAAGGAATGGAACCTGGGTTCCTGGGATACAGGTTCTGGTTGAAGGGCCACAGCTAGAGATACACTGGTCCAGGTTTACAAATTTCATAATAAAACAGAGACTCCACACCTATCAAGCGCCTGTTAGGCATCCTGCATCAACGATAGGATACTGAGCCCAAAAGTAAAAGTGTTAGTCACTCAGTCAGGTCTAACCCTATGCAACCCCATGGACTATAGCCCACCAGACTCCTCTGTCCCTGGGATTCTCCAGGCAAGAATACTGGAGTGGGTTGTCATTTCCTTCTCCAGGGGATCTTCCTGATTCAGGGAGTGAAGCCAGGTCTCCTGCATTGCAGGCAGATTCTTTACCACCTGACCCGCCAGGGAAGCCCAGGAAATTGAGGAGACAGAGATGAAGGGCACCCAGATCTACTCAGGTGGTCCCCAGAAGACACCAGGCCCCCTGCTCCCACTCTGACCCTGACTTCTACCCTTCTAGTCAGGAGAGTCCCTGACTTTTCTTTCCTACAATTCCGTTCTTTCCCTCTTCCCTCTTTCCCTCTTGGAAAAAGCCTGACAATGAGAATAAAAGCAAATTGAGTACATATCATTCTTAATGTCTGCTCATCGATGTTTTTAGCCCATGTACATGAGATGTATATTTATGCAAAATTATAGAAAGAATTCGACCCTGATTTGTAATTAAAGAGAAATGTTTAACCAACCTCTGTGTGTGAGTAGGCCTCGGGGTTCTGCTGGTAAATCTTTGCAATCTGGTTTCCTGTAAATCGCTGGAAAAAGAGTGCAAGTGCTTAAAAACCCATATCCTATGGAGAATGATCAACTCCATAAAGTCCTGACAGAGTTAGCATAGCAGGCTCTGAATAAGAGCTTAAGAAGGTTTCTGAAATCTGGAAATGTTTGATGTCTGTTGAACACCCTTGGTAACAATCTCGCTTCTCATGCGGCAGGATGTCTGCTCTGACCAAAGGCACCCATGCAGGGGACTCACGTATTTTCCTAACCCACATCCTTCCTACCTCAGGTGGCCCAAATAGGGTCGGTTTTATCCCCCGAACCTCTACTCCAGGAAGGGTGACATGAGCCCAGCTGAGCCAAGAGCAGCCACCCCGTGGGAGGCGGTGGGACTGTGGCTGAAGCCAACGGGAAAGAGGTACTCAATTTTTTTTTTTTTTTACTTTCCCAGGAGCTGCACCAAGTGCCTGTAAGTGCTGACTCCTTTCAGCTTCAAAACTACCCAAAATGTAAGTGCTCTTTGTGTCTCCAAGTTAGAGAGGCTGAGATCAAGGTGCCACTATCAGCCACAGACACAGCACAGCTCTGACCTGGGAGCAGCAGCAGCAGGCCTGCCCTCACTGGACGGGCAGTGCAGAGGGCCTAGCTCAGACCCACGGGTCAGAGTGCCCGGGCCTGGCTCCACGGGGCAGCAGCCACACGGCCTCCCAGGATTCCCACAGGGGCAGGTCACCAGCATGTCCTCCCAGACCCCCAGGGAGAAGGGACCAGGGCTGCCAATCAGGTCTTCCTCCTAGACGAGCCCCTGTCCCCAGATCACGGAGGGCGCTCCCACCTCGTAAGCACGGGAGCCGGTGAGGCGGCTGAGAGACTGGGCCCCGCCCACGGCGGCCTCCAGCTGGCGGCACTGGGCTGCGGTGCTGGAGTCCATCCACACCGGGCAGTCGCTGATGGAGAAACAGGCCTGGAAAGAAGGAGCGCAGGCGTGAGCTCCGCCTGCTGACCCTGGGGGCCACCTGGCATCTGCGGCCACACTGCCCAGCACAGCAGGGATGAAGTGGACGTCTCTTCCCTGAACGTGACCTTGGAAGACCCATGGGTAAGCCATTCATGTCCAAACCTTGGTATGGCCTGGGTGACGGGGTCTTTCCCCAGAAAACTCTAGGTAGAAGGTTCTGGCAAGCGTACCTGAGCACCACAGGCAACAGGAGAGACAGGAAGGGAGTGGCGGAGGGCCAGAGCTGTAGCCAAGGGCAGGCTGGCCCAGGCATGTGGAGCTTGGGAGAAAAGCCAGAGCCTGCCTTACAAGCACTGCTGGGAGGCACTAGGTCCCCTAGTTTGAGCAGGGAGCTTGCCAGAGTCGTGCTGGATTGCAAGGGACCCACGTGATGAGGGCTGTGAGCACCCAAGCCTTTGTCCCGACCACAGGGATGTGCATGGCAGACCACGCTCACAGGACTGCTGCTCAGCCACTTTCCCACACCCCTGACGATGTCCAAAAGCCCTAGGCTTCAGGACCTACAGGGCTCGGAGCCCTTCTTCCCTACCACCTCCCGTAGAAGTTTCTCAGCCTCCCACAACCCGGCCACAGTCACCTGCAGCTGCTCACGCAACGGAAGGTCCGGTGACAGGCTTGTCAGCACCTGGCTGGCCCCAGTCTTCCAGTACACGCTTCCATGTTGCTGCCAAGGGAAAACCCAAGCCCGTATCAGCCTCCTGGAGACCAGAAGGGCCCCAGACTACACGCCAAAGAACTGGACTCTGAGCCTGTCTCAGTACTTCTAAGTCACAGAGCTCATCACCTTTATGAGACTTGGTTTTCATTTCTATAATATGAAGAGGAACTCTGCCCTGTCCACCTCAAAACATGGAGGAACAAACAATTATTGGTCTAGATTTTGGAGCCTTTGTAAAACTGTATTTAAATATATTGCTTAGAATATTATCTGACACTCACTCGTTTATTCATTTACCACTATCCAGTCAACAAACACTGACTGATCACCTAGATCACGCCAGGATGGGGCAGATGACTTGGGTAGTACCATCCCTATTCTAAAGGATGCTGGAGTTTAGTCAGGGGAAAAGACACAAGTGGACAATTACAAAACTCTATTAAGGGATTTCCCTGGTGGTCCAGTGGTTAAGAATCCACCGTGCAATGCAGGGGACATGGGTTCGATCCCTGCTCAGGGAACTGAGATCCCACATACCACGGAGCAACTAAGCCCACGGGCCACACCTAGAGAGTTTGCGCTGCAACAAAAGATCCCACGTGCTACAACGCGGACGCAGCCAAAAAAACCCTATGAAGTGCAGCAGCAGGGCTGTGGAAACGCCGGGGAGGAGTCTAGCCAGCTGGGGGTATGCGTGCGTAGGAGTGGATGCGGTAACTAGGAAAGGGTCCCAGGGTTGGGTGCAGGGGTGCGCCATGAAGAAAGTAACTGCGGTTGAGAGCGGCTGGCACGTGCAGGGAAGGAACCTGAGGTTGGGGTGGGGGATGAAGGGACTGGATGGGGAGGTGGCAGCCTACCCCTTGACATCCATGCTCGGGAGGTTGGGTTTTATCTTGGGCTGGTAAGAACTCTGGACGGCCAGAGTTGAATGGATGAAAGGGCTTGTGAGAGTCCTGGAGAAGGTAGGCTGGAGGCAGGGAGGTGGAACAGAGGCCCAGAGAAACACAGTGGGTACCAGGCCTGGGGCCACAGAGGTGGCGCTGGAGAAGAGGTGGTAGACTCAAGAGTCAGGGAGAAATGAGCAGTATTAGGGGACCCCCTGGAATATGGGGGCAAGAGGATGGGGGAATTGAGGCTGACACTTGGCTTGTGGTCCCAGGTAGGGAGGGACAACTCCCTGAGAAAGGGCACCAAAGGAGGGCACCTGGGGTAAGACAGAGTGCTCAGTCAGAGAAATGGCAAGCTTGAGGCACTCCTGGGACACCTGGCCAAGGGGGCAGAGGGGGCGTGTGGGAGGGAGAGGGGGTCCAGGTGAGGGAGGCAGCCGAGACCACCAGGGACTCTGTTGAGTGGAACAAGGACACAATCAATACGCTTCTGTTAGGTCAGGGGAAGAAGAGGCACCTTCAGAAGAGTTGGTGAGCATTCTCCAATGCGGACATGAAGACACGCTAAACCAGCATGGGGCAGAGTGACTCCGAGGATAACACTGGACTGGAATCCTCACTCCCCTCCTAGCAGCTAAGTGACCCTGGACAAGTGACACCACCTCCTGGTGCCTCCGTTTCCCCATGTAAATGGCAATGATAATAAAAACAGTAGCTAAAACTTGGGGTTTTTTTTTGCACTATCCTATCTATTTAACATTCACGTTGACCTCACGGCAGATTAGAGTATGGAGGCACCAGAAAGCTGGACAATGTGCCCCCGGTCGCTGCTTGCAAATGGCAGAGCTAGGGATCAAACCCGGAGCCCCCTGTGCTGACCACTGCACGATACCTCCTGGTACGACTGTTATGAAGACTCAGTGCATGTAAAACGTTCAGCACCGCACCTGGCTTACACTAGGCGTTCGGTGTTCTTTGTCAGTATCACACTGCTATCGTTGTTAGCATGATTTCTGACTTTATTTTTACTTCCAGAAAAGAGAAAAGCCATTGTGTGCCCTCCAACAGTCATCATAAGTTCATGTCAAATGCTTCCTCCATCCCCTTGGAGGACCTGGATCCAGTTCCTCCTCACCCAGTGTTCTCTTCTGTACAACATTTAACTGTACGAACTGTCTCAGATCCTGTGTTTCATCCTCCAAGGGGAAACAGCTATAGGGATTTTCACTGCAACAAAACATGTGCAGTGACTCTCAAGGATGTGCACCGTCCTCTGAGGAGAGCCAACCCCTCAGCACCCACACCACCACCCAAGACAGACGCCCCTCATGTTGCGAACAGAGGCTGCAGCAAACCAACCTGGCCCGCCCCAGACAAGGCAAGGACTTGAGAGAAGTCAAAGCCCGAAGCCTTCATCTTCTCCAAGATGATATCCAAAGCCTGAGAAGAAACACAGAATCCACCATGACTGTCCTGAACTAATGAGCCAGGCTAATGCACAAGCCTGGATTTTAAGTGCCTGCCCTGTCAGTGGAGATAAAGAAGGAACCGATGACTCAGGGTTTGGAAGCACTCAGTTCAGTTCAGTTCAGTTGCTCAGTCGTGTCCAACTCTTTGAAGCACTAGAGTACATCAATTAAATGAATAGGCATCAACCAAATAAAAAGGTGAGCTATGCTAAAAATATTTTAAATAAATGGAATCAGAAACCAGCAATCCTCAAATTTTGCCTCTCCAACTGGTGACTTCCAAACATGCAGAAGGGCTTCTCAGGTGGCTCAGCAGTAAAGAATCCCCCTGTCGATGCAGGAGATGCTGGTTCAATCCCTTGAGTTGGGAAGATCCCCTGGAGGAGGAAATGGCAACCCAGTCCAGTATTCTTGCCTGGGAAATTCCATGGACAGGGGAGCCTGGTGGGCTACCGTCCACGGGGTCGCAAAGAGTTGGACAGGACTGAGCGTGCACGCAAGTATTCAGGAAGAGCCAAAACCAGGTGGCTCAAATTTCTGTTTCTTTTATCTGCATTTTCAGTCCACCATATTACTGATATGACTTCACTGCAATGGAGAAGCAAAGAGCAAAGTTGAAGGTCCCATCAGAACAAGGCTCCAGAGACTTTGCTGGTGGTCCAGTGGCTAAGACTCTGAGCTCCCAGTGCAGGGGGCCCTGGTTCAATCCCGGTCAGGGAACCAGATCCCCCATGCCATGCAGCACCGCTAAGCATCTGAGAACTGAAAAACCTGTGGGCAGAGGACATTCAGTTGCTACCGTTGTCTGACCTCTAGTTCCAGAGTCTCAGGTCCTCTGTGGTCAATGAGAGACCCCTTGGCTCCTATCACACCTGCCTGTGCTGTCCACACCCTAGTCCTGTGGCCTCACAGGTAACCCAGGTCTGGCAACAGGCATCTTCCTTCCTCACTGGTCTTGAGCAGGCAGGCCTGGCTTGGGATGGATCTAAGCCTGACTGGGCAGGTCACAAGTCACCATGCTGAGGGCCCCTGCCCCTAGAGTCGAAGGGTCTGGGGACTGAGCACTAAGAGAAGAGTGTAAGGGCCATGTTTGGATCTCAGGGTACAAGGGAGGACACAGGGCCTAAACGTAGAATGTTTGGGAAAGGTCTGCTCTGTGTCTTTTTCAAGATGGCAGGACTTTGCAGCTCCTCTGGTTTCAGCACCTGGAAGCCCCTCTGTGAGTCTCTTCAGCTCAGAAGTCCTGACACCAGCTAAGACCGAGGCTGGCCCTGGGTCGTGCAGATTCCATTTGCCCAGGAGGACCTGGTCTCAACAGGGGCTCTCATGAGCTGCCACCTTCAGGCTTCTGAGCCAATTTCCAAGTCTGCTGATGAGACGGGCTGGGACAAGAGAGGGACAGGAATCCCTGTCTTACCTGGACCCACATCAGGACCGGAGAGGTCACTGTCAGGCCATCCTTGTGAACATGAACTCCACCCTGAGTCCTACAAGCAGAAGAGATAATGTGGGACAGAGCCTCAGGTGGGGGCCCGGCAACGGCAGATCCTGGATCCCTCCCACAGAAGGAGAAGCACCCCACCCCCAGCCTCGTGGGGGAACTCTAGATTGAACAGGGAAAATGATGGGCAAGATGGAGAGAGAAGGCATGGAAATTGCCCAGCATGGCTCAGAGGTGGCAATTCTCCGAAAGCACCACCAGCAAAAACAAGTCTTCTAAATATAAGATGTCCACCCTGCAAGGCTGTCACTTGGAGCAGTGGGCATAAATGGGGTTGGGAAAGTTTGGGGTTGATGAGAAGCCCTTTCAAGTCCACTTCCTAATTTTGGAGTGAGGAGGCCTTTTAAACAATGACTCAAAATCAAGAAGCAACAGAAAGAGAGACTGAAATATTCAATGACATAAAAAACAAAAACTCAAATATGGCAACAATAATCCAAACAGAAGAGAAGAAATAATAAATTTAATAAAAATTAGAGCACAAGTCGGAGAAGGCGATGGCACCCCACTCCAGTGCTCTTGCCTGGAGAATCCCAGGGACGGGGGAGCCTGGGGGCTGCAGTCCATGGGGTCGCGAAGAGTTGGACACGACTGAAGCGACTTAGCAGCAGCAGAGCATGAGTCAATGAAGATGAAAAGAGAAAGATCAAAGAAACCAAAAGCTGATCCTATGGAAAGGTCAACTGATAAAACTCTAGTCAAGCTAATCAAGAAAAAAGAGAGAAGACGTAAATTACTAACATCAGAGAGAAGGGTCTTCACTACTGTTCTCACAGACATCAGAAGACAATAAAGGAATATTATGAACAATTCTATGGCCACAAATCTGATAGGCTAGATGAAATAGATCAATTCCTTGAAAGATACAAACTACCAAAACTCTAAGAGGGGTGGCCTGTAGTAATATAAAATATGAAAGCAAGATAGCCTCCAACCTCAGCTCCAAGGAGACATATCAGCTGGGGGAGAAACAGATGGCAACACGAGGTGATGGACAGTGAGACAGACAGGCCAAAAGGGAAGGCTTCAAGGAGGAAGCGCGATCTAAAATAGACACGGAGGGGCACGTCCACCAGGACCACTCCAAGCCACCTCAAAATCAACAAATCCACAACGGTTATGAACCGAATTGTGTCCTTCGAAGTTCACCGTGTCCTAAGCCCCAGTACCTTACACTGTGACTGTGTTTGGAGATAGTATCTTTAAAGAGGGAATTAAGTTACGATGAAGTCATCAGGGTGGGCCCTAATCCAGGATGGTTGATGCCCTTATAAAAGATAAGGGTATAAATAACCAGGAGGTGCCAGGGGTGCACTCACATAGAAGGATGACCACGTGAGAGGCAGCAAAGAAGGCAGCTGTCTGGAAAGCAACGAGAAAGATCTCAGAGGAAACCAACCCTGTCAGCACTTTGAACTTGGACTTCCAGACTCCAGAAGAGTAAGCACATAAACGTCTATTGTTTGGATGGCCCTGGTGGTCCAGTCATTAAGAATCCAGTGGCAATGCAGGGGACACAGTTTCAACCCTTGGTCCAGGAAGATTCCACACACCTCGGGGCAACTAAGCCCATGTATCCCAACTACTGAGCCTGGCCTCTAGGGCCTGTGCTCCACAGGAGAAGTCACCCCAGTGAGAAGCCCACACACTGAAACTAGAGAGCAACCCCCACTCCCCACAACCAGAGAAAGCCTTCTCGCAGCCACAGAGACTCAACACAGCCAAAATATTAATTAATTTTTTAAAAAGTCTGTTGTTCAAGCCACCCAGTCTGTGGGATTTTGTTCTGGAAGTCCTACCAAACTAATACAAAAATCTAAAATCATGATCTTTTCCCCAGAAACCAATTCTCTTTCACAGTCTACTATCCACCATCAAGGCCAGCCAGAAGCCTCACCCTCATATCTCATAATAAATTCTGTACCAAGACTTGTCAATTTTACCACCCAGCTCTCTCTCTTGCAATCAATATCATTTCTTAGCCGGATGATCTTTGGAAAACCTCCTCAGTGGTTTCCCAACATGTACTTTGGCCACATCCTATCTGCTTTCCCACTGCACCCAGAGAGATCTTTTTAAAAACCAAAAACAACCATCTCACACTGTCCCCTCCCCCAATCCCTACAGCCCTACGGTGGGTGACCATAACTTTTAAGATAAAGACAAACTCCATTCCATGGCATATATAGCCCAACCCAGCCTCTCTGCTCCCTAGTCACTCAGCCTTCTTCAGTTCCATGAGAGCAGTGCTCCTTGCCACAGGGCCTTTGCACATGCTATTCTTTCTGCCTGGAAAGCTCTCTACCATCTATCACCTGGCTAACCCCACCCATCCAGATCCTGGCTTAAGCACTACCTCCTTAGAAACATTCTCTAACCTACTCTTCCAAATCTAGATCACACTTCTTTACAATAAGTACTTAAAGAAGTGAGTTCCTTTCCGTCAATGGCCTTCTCTGAGTTTATAAAAAAAACATTCTTTTTTTTTTTTTAATCAATCTGTCTTTGTCTGATATCAATCTTCCCCACTAAATGTGAAGAACTGGGAGAGCAACAACCATGACTCTTTGCTTCACCATCAAATCCCAGCATGCAGCACAGTGCTTGATACGAAGTGAGTCTCAACTGATACCTACTACATATACAAAGCCACGTGCAGAATTCAGAAAGAATGCAGGAGAGTGTGTTCCAGGCACAAAATAAAGATGTTGAGTGATGTGTCAAGATCGCCCTTCTTGCAATTTGAGGAAACCAGAATAGTGTGGTTTATAAATATAAAAAGTTGGAATTCCTTGGCAGTCCAGTGGTTAGAATCCATGCTTGCACTGCGAGGAGCACAGGTTCGATCCCTGGTCAAGGAACAACCATCCCACAAGTGGCATGCAGTGGGGCCAAAATAAAGGGTTTAGGGTGGACCCCAAAACCACCCCCCCCACCCACACAGGCACCCTAGGTACATACCCAAATTCTACAAGGTCTCTGTCAAAATGCACACTGTCTTCATAGAAGACACTCAGCTCTGCATCAACAGCAACAACTTTTACCTGGAAGGTAAAATATTAAAAATAATGCATAGACTTTTTCTCAGCTTCTGTACTGGTCCAGGGACATGAACATTACCAGGTGAAGCCCAGCCCTCTAGAAGTGGTTCAGCCTGGAGACCTCCTTGAGCCTGAGGTGCATCATGGCATTTATCTGGGTAAGAGGCCTCATCTAATGACATATCCAAAGAATTAGTAAAATGAAGAAGTGGAGGCTACACTGAAACACCCCAAAACACTCAGGGAATTTCTGCCCTCCCAAACAGCCAAAGCCAAAATCCTCAAGTAGATGTTCATAGATGAGCTGGTTCTTGTGCCAGGCAAGAAGGTCTGAGAAAGCCCTAGAGGAGAAGGAATGGGAGGCAGGGTTTGGAGATGTCTCTGGGGTGTCCAGGCCTGCAGGGATCTAAGAGACCAGGCAAGGTCCCCGGTTTGTTCCCAAAGGCCATGATCAAGGACCAGAGATACCTGTCCCAATAGAGCAGATTCCAAACTCAAGGGTACAACTCCTTTACCGGACAGACGGGGAAAGAGGCCTAAAAAGACAACTGGACTTATCCAAGGTCCCCCCCAGGAGCTTCTGGTCAGGGATAGACCACAACCTTGCTCCCCTGACCCATCTGTGGAGAGGCGTTTGTCTTTAACCGCGACCATGTCCTAAGTTAAGGAGAAGGGGCCCCTTGATACCCCAAACTGGAAAGCAAATCTTGACTCTGCTTGCCTGCGTGCCTGACTCAGGGAGCAGCACAGTCGGGCACGTTGACCTGGGCACGCTGGTGCCATCCAAGGGCTGTCACAGGCGGAACAAAGTTCAGGTGTACAACGTGCCCATTTCACTTAAAAAAAAAAAAGCTTCAAGCGGGATCTGGTTCCCGGTCACGGGCTCCGCCTGCGTGTCTCCCCGTCGGTCTGGCCCTCTGTTTAAAGCAGCTGAGTTCCTTCGGGTCCCTGGGAACCTGTGCTCAAGACGGCGCGCGAGCCTTTGGGGTTCCCCGGGCATTTCCCCGCCGCGTGCCCGCGGATCCCTTGAAGGAGCTGGGGTGGAGGGCCCCCTTTCTGGGAGAGCCGGGGTATAGGCCTGGTGGAGGTGCCGGGTCCCCGGGGAAGCCCGAGAGAGAAGCGCTCGCAGCGCGGCCCAGGGTTCCGGGCGCCGGGGTCCCCGCCAGCCCGCCCGGCGTCGCGGTGGAAGCGGCCCCAACCAGCCCGCCCCGGGGCCCGCGCCGATACCTGCTGCGTGCTGAAGTCCCAGCCCAGGCAGCAGTGGCGAACGGCGCGCTCGGCCATGGCCGCGGAGGATCCGGCGGCGCGCGGTTCCGTCAGTCCTTCCCGCGGCCGGACTGTCGCCGCGCTCCAACGCGCAGACACGCCGGGCCCGCCCCTCGCCCCGCCCGGCCGAACTCCCGGACCCGGGGCCCCCGCCGCCTTGCGCTCCGGCGCCACCTGCGGGTGAACGAGGTGGGGACGCGCCGCAGCTCGGCATCAGCCTGCTTTTCGCACCTGGGCGACCGACCAACCCCACCTCGCCCCGCTTCCCATCCAAATGTGCTCCCTGCGCAGACCCGGCCTTATCGCGGCCTGCCTGCCCTTGGAGGACGCCTGGACCAGAGGATTCATCCTTAGGCCGGCTTGTTCCTACCTGTCTCTCTCAGAGCCCGGAGCCTGGGACCTCCAAGTTCGTCTCTCTCAGTTACTGGAGCAGCTGTCCACTCATGGTGCTGAGTTAGGGGGCACAGGGAAATGGACCCAGGAACTGAATCCGCGCTGTCGGCAGTGAAAGCGAGTCCCAATCCCTGGACCACCAGGAAATTCCCTAGGCATTAGTTTTGAAGTACGTTTAAAAATTCAGCACCGTTTTTTACAGTTTGTTGCTGCTGCTGTTGCTAAGTCGCTTCAGTCGTGTCCAACTCTGTGCGACCCCATAGACGGCAGCCCGCTAGGCTCCTCCGTCCCTGGGATTCTCCAGGCAAGAACACTGGAGTGGGTTGCCATTTCCTTCTTCAATGCATGAAAGTGAAAAGTGAAAGTGAAGTCTCTCAGTCGAGCCCGACTCTTCGCGACCCCATGGACTGCAGCCTACCAGGCTCCTCCGTCCATGGGATTTTCCAGGCAAGGGTACTGGAGTGGGATGCCATTGCCTTCTCCGGTTTTTACAGTTTACTCATAGTTATATGTATTCTCTGGTTCCCAAACTGTGCACCTGGGTGCTCTGGGAAGGTGCAGGGAACCCACAGGGGTGCAGCGGGGTATTTTTACTTTTGGAGGGAAAGACAGGGCTACTCATCTCAACCTTTGTCAGTCTCTAAGGGCACTGGTAGGCAGTTGACTGTTGACTGCTGGGCAGTCAACGGTTCTAACACTGAATTTGCTAGATTCTTTTCTAGGATAAAGCATCATATCTTTGCAACCATGTGTCATAGTGATCAGCAAATCGCGATGATTAAGCAGTCATGTTGATAAACAAGTACTGCAGGAAAATTAAAGTGAAAAAATAAGGGCAGCAGTTTTCAGTCTGATTCTAATCTTTGAAGAGTTGTGCAACACCCAACAGGCACACACATCCCCTTAGTGAGTAATTATGCTTATTTAAGAAGGAAATGAAATTGTTTTCTCTCCCTACTTATGTGCACTAATTTCTTCAAAGAGCTTTTAAGTTGTTAGGACACAAGTATATATGAAGCTGTTTGGGTCTAACTATTGATACTTACTAAACAGAACCATTAACCTGTTCTTTTGGCCAAGAAGCACATGGCAAAACTGAGATTCCAAGGGATGCCATGAAGGGCACAGTGTGTGGGGGCCCCTGATTCACTTGGTTGCTTGTAACAGCTCTATCGTGTTCAGTAGTGTACTGACCCCAGGTTGTGCTGCTCAAGCTGCCCCTGAGGGACACTGGGATGGACTCCAGTTCCCCACTAATGCAAGTAGTGCAGGTTGAAACATCCTCATCCATGGATCTATGGACCTCTGGGAGGGAATTTTTTTTTTCGGGGGGGTGGGTAATATCCAAGAGTAGGGTTTATATTATGTGTGTATAACTCGTATGATCAGAGTGCTGGATTACTTCTGAGAATCGCTATACTGGTCTACACTCCCACCTGGAATGCCCAAGGGCACCTGAACTTCTCCATCCTGAACTTCTCCATCCTATATATAGTACCTGGCATGTATATCCTTTTTGATTTTGCCAGTGTAATAGGTGAGGAGTGGTTTTTCATTATTGCTTTAATTTGCATTTCTCTCATTATTGATGAATTTGAGTTTCTCTTCATATACGTTCACCAGCCATTTAGGATTTCCCGTTCTGTGAATCCCCTGCTTATTCCTTTTGCCCATTTTTCAAATTGGGAATTTTTGTCTTTTTTAAAGGATTTGCATGAGTTTCTTATATTTCAAGATGTAAGTTCCCATTTGGTCTCAGGTATTGCAAATATCTTCTCCCAATATGTCGTTTATCTGCTAACTTTGTCCATCTTGCCCTTCATGGACTGGAAAAATTTAATTTTAATGTAATAAAATCTGTCACATTTTCTCCGTATTGATTTTGTTTAAGAAGTGTTTCCCCACCTTCAAGCCACAAAGCTACTTTCTGACATTTTCTACAAAGATATTAGCATACATTTTCTTCTCTTAGCAAGCTCTATGACCAACCTAGACAGCATATTAAAAAGCAGAGACACTACTTTGCCAACAAATGTCTGTCTAGTCAAAGCTACTGGTTTTTCCAGTAGTCATATATGGATGTGAGAGTTGGACTATAAAGAAAGCTGAGCACCAAAGAATTGATGTTTTTGAACTGTGGTGTTGGAGAAGACTCTTGAGAGTCCCTTGGAAAGCAAGGAGATCCAACCAGTCCATCCTAAAGGAGATCAGTCCTGAATATTCATTGGAAGGACTGATGCTGAAGCTGAAACGCCAATACTTTAGCCACCTCATGTGAAGAACTCATTGGAAAAGACCCTGATGCTGGGAAAGATTGAAGGCAAGAGGAGAAGGGGACAACAGTGGATGAGATGGCTGGACTGCATCATCGACTCAATGGACATGAGTTTGAGCAAGCTCCGGGAGCTGGTGATGGACAGGGAAGCCTGGTGTGCTGCAGTCCATGGGGTCACAAAGAGTCGAACATGACTGAGTGACTGAACTGAGCAAGGTCTTTGACTGAATCAAGTTTTCTTTCAATCTAGACGTTTGTTAACTGAATATATTACATCTTGACACACAAGTCAGTGAAAGCTAATCTAGCTGAGGGTAAGCATTAGATGTAGGCTTTTCAGAAAAAGAAAAACATTTCATTTAGTAAATATAATAATGAGGACTCATTGTAAAATAGGAAAAGGGAGACAAACATAAATTCAGTTGCTATACTCTGTTCACCAGTGAAACACCCCTGAACTATCTCTTCATTCTTTAAAGTCTACAGCCACAACATGAATTTTTCTCAAAGTTAACCTCTTTCTTTGAGAAAAAACTCTGAAGAAATATGCTTTCTGGATAAAAATGCACTGTTTTTAAATTCCAATGTATTTTATTCTGTTTGTGTAATAATAGCCGACTAGTTGTTTTCATCCAACCTATGTAAAGCTGTATTCGTTAGTACTGATTCTACTGAACCATTCAGGCATATATACATCCTTCTAAATAAGTAGTTTTAAGAGTGAAAAGTTAGGAGTATACTTGTAGCTTTATATATATAAAGCTATCGGAGAAGGCAATGGCACTCCACTTCAGTACTCTTGCCTGAAAAATCCCATGGACGAAGGAGCCTGGTAGGCTGCAGTCCATGGGATCACTAGGAGTCAGACACGACTGAGCGACTTCACTTTCACTTTTCACTTTCATGCATCAGAGAAGGAAATGGCAATCCACTCCAGTGTTCTTGCCTGGAGAATCCCAGGGACGGTGGAGCCTGATGGGCTGCCATCTATGGGGTCGCACAGGGTCGGACACGACTGAAGTGACTTAGCAGCAGTATATATATATATATATATATATATATATATATATATATATATATATATAAAGTTTTATATATAGTATATATATACCTATCCCTTCCACTTTTAACACAAAGGTAAAATCACTGAATCAAAAGTAATCAGAAATTGGGAAATGGAATAGATAACTCAGGCAATTCCCTGGTGATCCAGTGGTTAGGACTTGGCACTTTTCACTGCCGTGGCCCTGGGTTGGGGAACTAAGATCCTGCAAGTCGCATGATGTGGCCAAAAAACAAAAGTTAAAAAAAATCAATTATTTTTTTTAATTAAAAAAATAAAAAAAGATAAAAAAAATCAATCAATTAGTGAATTCAGATTCACTAATTTAGGGCTTCCCTGGTGGCTCAGATGATAAAGAATCTGCCTGCAATGTGGGATACCTGGGTTTGACCCCCGGGTTGGGAAGATAGCCTGGAGAAGGGAACAGCTACCCACTCCAGTATTCTGGCCTGGAGAATTCCATGGACAGAGGAGCCTAGCATGCTACAGTCCATGAGGTCGCAAAGAGTTGGACACGACTAAGTGACTTTCACATTCAATAATTTATTATACCTGTCTGAAATCTTACAGATTTCATCTTGAGCTATGTCAGAAATTAAATAATTCTTCTTTCTGTTCTATCTCAAAAGTAGTACAAAATTTTTGTAAGATCAGTGGGACACTGTTATGAGTGAAAAGAAATGTTTTGAACTATAGCCCTTAGCAGGGCAAACGTCATACAGATTTGTTTATCCAAGTCTGAGGGTGAGGGGTGGGTCCTGCCTCTAGTTAAATAAGTAACTCAAACAGCTGAGATTCAGATTTTTTTAAAGCTGATCTCAGCTATTAAAAAGAATGCATTTTAATCAGTTCTAATGAGGTGGATGAAACTGGAGCCTATTATACAGAGTGAAGTCAGAAGAAAAACACCAAAACAGTATATTAATACATATATATGGAATTTAGAAAGATGGTAACATATATATTACTCCTTGGAAGAAAAGTTATGACCAACCTAGATAGCATATTGAAAAGCAGAGACATTACTTTGCCAACAAAGGTCCATCTAGTCAAGGCTTTGATTTTTCCAGTGGTCATGTATGGATGTGGGAGTTGGACTGTGAAGAAAGCTGAGCACCGAAGAATTGATGCTTTTGAACTGTGGTGTTGGAGAAGACTCTTGAGAGTCTCTTGGACTGCAAGGAGATCCAACCAGTCCATCCTAAAGGAGACCAGTCCTGGGTGTTCATTGGAAGGAATGATGCTAAGGCTGAAACTCCAGTACTTTGGCCACCTCATGCGAAGAGTTGACTCATTGGAAAAGACTCTGATGCTGGGAGGGATTGGGGGCAGGAGGAGAAGGGGACGACAGAGGATGAGATGGCTGGATGGCATCACTGACTCAATGGACATGAGTCTGAGTGAACTCCAGGAGTTGGTGATAGACAGGGAGGCCTGGTGTGCTGCAATTCATGGGGTCTCAAAGAGTCAGACACGATTGAGCGACTGAACTGAACTGAACTGAACTATGATCCTATATGAGAGACAGCAAAAGAGACACAGATGTAAATAACAGACTTTTGGACTCTGTGGGAGAAGGCAAGGTTGGGATGATTTGAGAGAATAGCATTGAAACATGAATTATCATATGTGAAATAGATGGCCAGTCCAGGTTCCATGCATGAGACAGGGTGCTCAGGGCGGGTGCACTGGGATGATCCTGAGGGATGGGATGGGGAGGGAGGTGGGAGGGGGGGTTCAGGATGGGGAACACATGTACACCCAGGGCCGATTCATGTCAATGTATGGCAAAAACCACCACAATATTGTAAAGTAATTAGCCTCCAATTAAAATAAATTTAAATAAATAAAGCTGATGTTATGTTTACATGTGGAGAAAAGTTTGATGGACTTTGATGTTCCATCAGATTCTAAAGAGCTTTGAGGAGAAAAGCTCCTGCTCTTTCTGTCTTTGTACTCACCTCAGAAGCAAATTTGATTTAGGAAAACTAAACATTGGTGTTCTTCTCTTGCATTTTCCTGGTTTTACTGCTTTTATCCCTTGGAATCTCAATTTCTCCTATTCCAGGAGTGTTTAAAGCAGATAATTAAACCCTGTAGTTTTGTATACATGAAAGGAAGGTCTGGAAATATATACTTCAAGTTTTCTTTTTTTTTTATGAGTTTCTTTTCTCTCAAAGACAGACTTAAATATTGATTCGGCTGCACTGGGTCTTCGATGCAGCATGCAAACTTTTACTTGTGGCATGTGGGATCTAGTTCCCTGACCAGGGATCAAACTGGGCTCCCTGCATTGGGAGCACAGAGTTTTAGCCACTTTCCATTAGGGAAGCCCCTCTAATTAATTAACAATTATCTGTTGGAGTGGGATTTAGAAACTGGTGGTTAGGGAGTGACTTCTGCTTTTGAATTTCCTCTGTACTGTTGAGCTTTTAACTTTTAGACTAAAAGAATAAAGAAAAAGAAAACAAGCAACAAAATAGCAGTAACGAGTTGGATCTCAGGCTGCTTAGTGCTTTTAACTTATGCTCTTATATAATTACTGAGTCAAAGAGGAAGTCAAAATACAACATAATGTTTAGAACATCCTTTTCAGAACTTTGGGGATACACATACTCAAAACATATTCTTGAATGTTTTCATTAAGGAGTGAAAAGAGCAACTAAGCCCGTGCACCGCAACTACTGAGCCAGCATTCTGGAGCCCATGAGACCACGTATTGCAGCTACTAAAGCCCGCCCACTCTAGAACCTGTGCTCCGGGGCAAGAGAAAACTCCGCCATGAGAAGCTCGCTCACCGCGACTAGAGTAGCTCCAGGCTGCTACAACTAGAGAAAGCCCGAGTAGCAACGAAGACCCAACACAACCAAAAATAATTAAAAACATTTTTTAAAGAGTGAAAAGAAATTAACAAACGTCATATAGTGAGCAGAGGGGCTTCCATGGTGGCTCAGATGGTAAAGAATCCGCCTGCAATGAATACAGGAGACTCTGGTTCAATTACTGGGTGGGGAAGATCCTCTGGAGAAGGGATAGGCTACCCACTTCAGTATTCTTGGGCTTCCCTGGTGGCTCAGCTGGTAAAGAATCTGCCTTCAATGAGGGAGACTTGAGTTCGATCCCTGGGTTGGAAAGGCCCCCTGGAGGAGGGCATGGCAACCCACTCCAGTATTCTTGCCTGGAGAATCCCCAAGGACAGAGAAGCCAGGCAGGCTACAGTCCATGGGGTGGCAAAGACTCGGACATGACTGAGCGACTAAGCACAGTACAGATACATAGTGAGCAGAATTGTGTATTCCCCAAATGTGCGTTCAGGTTCTAATTCCCAGTACCTGTGAATGTGACCTTATTTGGATATAAGGTCTTTGCAGATGTAATCAAATGTAAACGACTTTGTACTGGGTGGGCCCTAATCCAGTGACTGGTATCCCCATACGAAAAGAGAAATTTAGACACACACACAGATACACACTCAAGGACTGCTGGCAACTACCCAAAGCTAGAAGAGGCACAGAAAGATTCTTTCCTAGATTCTCCAAAGAGAACACTCAGTTCAGTTCAGCCGCTCAGTCGTGTCCGACTCTTTGCAACCCCATGGACTGTAATATGCCAGGCTTCCCTGTCCAAAACCAACTCCTGGAGCTTACGCAAACTCATGTCCACTGAGTCGGTGATGCCATCCAACCATCTCATCCTCTGTTGTCCCCTTCTCCTCCTACCTTCAATCATTCCCAGAATCAGGGTCTTTTCCAATGAGTCAGTTCTTCACATCAGGTGACCAAAGTACCCCACCATAATCTTAATTTTTGGATTGTAGCCTCTAGAACTGTGAAAAAGTAAATCTCCATTTTTAAACCACCCACTTGGTGGTACTTTTTTCAGCAGCCCCAGAAAACTAATAACACTCCATAAATCAGGGGCCCTGAAAGATACATAGCCTTTTGATGAACTTCCCTCTATGTATAAAGAAATGCCTGAATTTTACATAACTGCTGAAGTCCCTGTTAAACTGCCTACTTCTCTAAACATTATGTCATGGACAGCTTTTCATGTCCACAAATATAGAGCTTTAATAAATTGTATTAACTATATAATCTGAACAGTAGCATCTCTTAATAATGCCTTAAAGTTTGTTTTAAAAAGAAGATTGGGACTTTCCTGGCAGTCCAGTGGTTAGAATTCTACTCTTCCACTGATCGGGACATGGGTTCAGTCTTTGGTTAGGGAACTGAGATCCCGTAAGCTTCATGCCCCCGCCACCCTGCCAAAAAAAAAATTGAAAAAAAAAAAAATATCACACAGGGTCCTCATTCTTTGTTGCAGCGGGGGGGGGGGGTTCTTTAGTTGCATGTGGGAACTCCCAGTTGCAGTATGTGGGATCTAGTTTCCTAACTAGGGATCAAACCTGGGCCCCCTCCCTTGGGAGCATGGAATCTTAGCCACCAGATCACCAGGGAAATCCCCTCAAATTGTACTTTCCCCAAATTGTATATTTTTAATGTAACAAAGCTGCAGTGAACATCCTTGTGTACACCTATCTTCGTATCTCCTCCTTTGGGTAAGTCAGGGGAGGATTCCTGAGTCAAAGGGTAGACAGAGTCAAAACATCAATATTGGAGCATCTTACCAAACTCCCCTCCAGAAATGCTGCACAACCCACCCTTCTAACTGCAGTCAGGTGAGCACCCTGCTCTCTGCTCCTTCATTACTCTGCCTTCTGCTAATCTCTCTTTTTTAACATCCTCACTGATACCACACAATCACATACCACATACCACACAATCTATTTAGAGTACTCGATCAATGGTTTCGAGTGTGTTCACAGAATTGTTCAACCATTGCCACAACCAATTTTAGGACAGTTTCATAAGCCCCCAAAGAAATCCCATTGTTCATTCTTTCCCATTCTCCCAAACACTGGCAACCACTAATCTACTTTGCCTATTTAGAACATTTAAATTAAACAGAATCATACAACCTCTGTGGCCTCTTGTGACTGGTTTACTATACTCTGCATACTTTTTCAAGACTCATTCACACTGTAGTGAAGCTGAGCCTCCTAAAACAGAGTTCCCTTACCTGGTTTATGATTAACCTCTCTATCTAAACCATTATTCCTTTTCTTGTCCCCTCTGACCTTGATCCTGCGCTCACTGAACACTAATCAACTAGAGGTATCCAATGACTAAGACAGCTACTGTTGATAACATGGAAACATCACCTATGTACTAAAATTGCTGTTGTAGATATCTAATGTACAAACTCAAGTTACATCTCCAGGGCAAGATGAGCTCACAGGCCCCTGAGAACTGGAAACTGGAAAACTCATAACTCCTTGAAACTATGATTTTTAAAACATCACAGAAATGATACAGGACAATGACTAATCTCAGCTTCCTTGTTCTTCCCTTTTAAAAACACCTCCAACTCAAAGTTGGAATGGATCGGAAACGTGTCCCCCACTCCCTTTCTTGGTACTCAGCGATAAACCATGACTGTGCTGCTCCACCCAGTGTCAGAGTTTGGCCTCTTACACTGCAGACACAGGAGCCCTTTGCTGAGCGACAGTAGTGCGTATAAGTACTTCATTTCTTTTTGGGCCAGAAAACGTTCTACTGTATGCATGTATCACCCTACAGCCACCAGGGTGACCCTTGTGGAAGGCAAAACTGACTCTGCGTCCACTGCCTAAAAGCTGGCAGAAGCTCCTCACTGCCCTCAGGATAAAGACACAGCCTGACCTCGGCCTACGGGCGTGCCCACATCTCAGCTCCAATGACCCACATTTCAAGCCCTCAACAGCCTTATCTGGCTAGTGGCTAGACTATGGCCTGTTAAAATATACAATGCCAAACTCTAGGTTATATTAGCCATTGATTAGATAAACAAATGGGCTTCCCTAATGGCATCTGGTCCCATCACTTTATGGGAAGTAGATGGGGGAACAGTGGAAACAGTGTCAGACTTTATTTTTGGGGGGCTCCAAAACCACTGCAGATGGTGACTGCAGCCATGAAATTAAAAGACGCTTACTCCTTGGAAGGAAAGTTATGACCAACCTAGATAGCATATTCAAAAGCAGAGACATTACTTTGCCAACAAAGGCCTGTCTAGTCAAGGCTATGGTTTTTCCAGTGGTCATATATAGATGTGAGAGTTGGACTGTGAAGAAAGCTGAGTGCCAAAGAATTGATGCTTTTGAACTGTGGTGTTGGAGAAGACTCTTGAGAGTCCCTTGGACTGCAAGGAGATCCAACCAGTCCATTCTAAAGGAGATCAGCCCTGGGTGTTCTTTGGAAGGACTGATGCTAAAGCTGAAACTCCAGTACTTTGGCCACCTGATGCGAAGAATTGACTCATTGGAAGGGACTCTGATGCTGGGAGAGATTGGGGGCAGGAGGAAGAGGGGACGACAGAGGATGAGATGGCTGGATGGTATCACCGACTCGATGGACGTGAGTTTGAGTGAACTCCGGGAGTTGGTGATGGACAGGGAGGCCTGGCGTGCTGCGATTCATGGGGTCGCAAAGAGTCGGACATGACTGAGTGACTGAACTGAACTGAATTGAATGGTTCAGAGGTAGAGAATCTGCCTGCAATGAGGGAGACACGGATTCGATCCCTGGGTCGGGAAGATTCCCTGGAGAAGGAAACAGCAATGCCCTGCAGTATTCTTGCCTGGGGAATCTTATCACACAGAGGAGCCTACTGGGCTACAGTCCATGGGGTCGCAAAAGAGTCAGACACTACTTAACAACTAAACAACAGCAACAACAGATAAGCAAACTAGGTCCTATCTGCAAGTGACCGACAAATCCCGGCCGCCTAAGGAATATCTAAGTGAGGTAGGGGTGTTCTAGATCTTCTGCCAGTCACATCTGTGGCCACCAGCTCTTTCGACTCTGCCCCATCAGTTTTCTCTGTCCGGACCCATGTCTTCCTCCTGTTCCCTGCAGCACTGGCTGAATCCTTGCAGCAAAGAAATGTGAGATGAGGCGTTGAAACAGAGCAAATGTGTGGGCCATCACAGCTCACAGACAGGCCTCTCCCAGAAGGAGCAAGGGAGGCCTTTTAAAATACCCTGTCATCCTGTAAGCAGAAACTTCAAGAGATCTTTTTTCCTGGGCCTTTCAAACCCCTCTTTGGAGGCAATCCTGGGAAACGGGGTAAAGAACAGAGAAATCAGAAAATGATGCCTTTATACATTTAGAATGGATAAATAGCTAGGTCCTAGTGTATAGCACAGGAAGCTATATCCAACATCCTGGGATAAACCATAATGGAGAAAAACATTAAAAAAAAAAAAAAAGAATGTGTATATGTGTATAACTGAGTTACTTTGCCCTACAGCAGAAATTAGCACCACATTGTACATAAATCAACTATACTTCAATTAAAAAAAAAAGAAAATGGTACTTTAAGATGGAGTCCTGGACACTAGCTTCTTACTGGCCTCAAGTTTGGGTGCCCTGCTGCCCAGCACTCCAGCCCCTGCCCAGGGGCTGAGGTTCCATGAAAACACTCTCTCCTTCCTTCCCACAGAATCTCTGGGGAGTTAGCACCTCCCTGCAAACTGATAATGATCTTCCAAATAAACTCCTCTCCTGGGGAGGAGAGAGTAGAGCCCAGCTAACTGCTAAGTCACTTCAGTCGTGTCCAACTCTGTGCGACCCCATAGACGGCAGCCCACCAGGCTCCCCCGTCCCTGGGATTCTCCAGGCAAGAACACTGGAGTGGGTTGCCATTTCCTTCTCCAATGTGTGAAAAGTGAAAGTGAAGTCGCTCAGTCGTATCTGACTCTCAGCGACTCCATGGACTGCAGCCTACCAGGCTCCTCTGTCCATGGGATTTTCCAGGCAAGAGTACTGGAGTGGGGTGCCATTGCCTTCTCCAAGTAGAGCCCAGGGCCTGACCCAAATGTTTCTAGGTCTGACCAGTGGATAAGGAATCCTGGGCCCTGCCTGGAGGAGCCCCTACACTGACTGGGAAGGCAGACTCACCTCCAGGGCAGCCGGGACTGTGAGCTGGGGTTTGAGGATTATCCTAAGGGTGGTGGGGGTCAGAGGTCAGTTGGGATGGAATCATCAAGGAAGACACAGCCCTCCCCTATCCACAGGATGAGAGTGAGATAGGTAATCCCCAAGAGGCGTTTGGGAAAAGCAAAGGAAAGATGGCGTGAGAAAGCCTTGTGCCATGGCACAAAAGGGAGACCTTCTCATCATTCCTTTACCTTCCATCCCTCTCTTGACAGGTGCGCACACAGGGGCGGGCCTGTGGAATCTGTCCCCAGCCTACACCCGAAGCAGGAAGCCCAGCCACACTAGTGGACACCTGAGCTGAAGGATGTGGGCAGCGTGGAGGCAAGTGCTGCCCTTTTCCAGTCCTGGCCCTCACAGATGCGACCCACCCCCACACCCCAATCAGATGACTCCTCGCTGTTCCCAGAGGCCAGCGGAAACATCAAGGACCACTCTCCTCCAGGCTTGGGCCCCTGGGTCCTCTGGACACAGTGAATTTTGACCTAGTCATCTCAAGTGAAACATGGTACCTTTATTGGAATGAATCACACACTAGCTCCCTGAGAGGTGGGAGGGCTGGCCTTGGAGCAGGACTGACCCTGCCCCCCAAGTCAGAATAGGCCTAGAATTCACAGCCCCATATCCAGCCACTCAGCTCCCACCCGAGGGCATGCGGGGCCTGGTGCTCAGTCCTCCTCCTTGTCTACTGTCTATTCTTTAGATTGCAAAGACGGGCTGGAGAGGCCATCGTGGTCTATGCTTGTCAACCTGGCGTTGAGAATGGTGTTCTTGGCCGCTTCCTCCGTCACATCGTCACTCAACATGTCCTCATTCGAGAGTTCCTCGCTTATGCTCCTGGAGAGACCGTTGGAGAAAAAGGCTGAGCTGCATCCTTTTAGGAGCTGAGAAAACAGGCCAGGCCTGGCTCTGTATTCCTGAGAGGCGGGGCTTTCCCATGCCCTGGTGGGTCCCCAGCCAAGCTTCTGCGTGAGCCTAGGAGGGGTCCTCGCCTCCAGAACAGGCCTGTTGCGTCTCCCAACCCTGGTCAAACCCTTCGCTCTTCTGCATCTTTGGGATGCCATTTACCATCTTCATCACTGGCATTTACTGGGCACTTGCCTTGTGCCACTGTGCCGACCACTCTACTATTTATTTATTTAATTTTGTTTTTTGGCCTCACCACACGGCTTGCAGGATTTTAGTTCCCTGACCAGGGATGGAAGCCCAGGTCCTTGGCAGTGAGATCACAGAGTCCTAACTACTGGAATGGCAGGGAATTCCCACCAACCCCTTCATTTGGCTTTAACCTTCCCAATTCCTATGAGAGAGGAAGGCTAGGGTCTATGTCTTTACCTCTCTGTGCCTCAGTTTCCTTATCTGTAAAATGAGGGATAGTGACAGGACCTGCCTGTCACTACTGCATGTGGTGACTGTTAGGACAAAGGTGGAAAGGCATGCAACGAGAACAGGCCCTGACACATGGGAAATGCTCCATGCACGTTATCATCCCATGTTGCAAATACTGAATCTCAGAGGTAGTAGGTCACCTCCCTGTGCACATGCTGGCAAGTGTGAGCAGGGATAGAGCTCCAGGCTCCCTGGCTCTGGAGCCTGTGCTTTTAGTTACCATGCTGTCCATCTGCTGCATGCCAGTCCCCCTCTCTACAACGGACCAAACGCCTATTCATCCTTCAAAGCCCTACTCAAATATCCCTTTTTCTGGGAAGCCTGCCCCAAATCCCTAAAGTAAAGCTCCTCCCTCCTGGGGTTCCTATAGGTCCTATATATTCCTGTGTCAGAGTGCATTGGTGAAAACTGTTTGCATATCTGTCTCCCTTGCTCAAGCCTGGGAACCTCTTACCTCTGACAGCCCAGCTCTGGTACCATGCCTAGCTCAGGGGCTGTCAATGAGTGTTTGAACAAGGAGACAAGGGAAGTAGGCCGATGGTGGGGGGGAGGACTGAGGAAGCCAGAGGCAGAGGCCCCTGTGCTCTGAGCAGAGGGCACTGGAAGACATCAGGCAGCCTCTGCCCCCCTCTGTTGCTCAGGTCCAGGGAGAGAGTTGTGGGCTCTGCTGGCCTAAATCCTAGGAGGAGTGTTTCTACCAATCCTGACAAGCCTTCTCCAGGGGCACTTCAGAGACCAGAGACCAGAAAGTCCATAAAGCAGTTGGGTGGAGCCCATTTCCCAAGCGGAGTCCTGGGCTACTGGGGCCAAGAGGCCAGAGTCATAAATCAAGACTGGGTCCCTTTGGTGACTTCCCGGGCTGCCCACTGGTTAAGAATCCACACTACCACTGCAGGGTGTGTGGGTTCAATGCCTGGTCAGTGAACTAAGATCATCCGTGCTGTGCGGTGGTATGGGCAAAAAAAAAAAAAATCATAATAAAAGACTGGGTCCTTTTTGAGGAACTGGGAGTTCAGAAAGGAATGGAGAAGTACTCAGAAAGCTGATTCCAAGCCAGTCCTCTGTGCCTTGGGAGGGGAGGAAGCCCAGAGCATCGCCACGGGTGTCACCCCAGTGTAGACAGGCATCAGGGGGATGAGGAAAGAAGAAGGTCTGCCCCACGCTGGGTCAGGAGAGCCAGACAGGATGAGAGCTGGCAGAGGCTGGGCTGGACCAAGGCAGGTGGCAGCACCCAGGAGAGCGAGGGAGTCTGTGTGAGTACAGAGTAGCCTTTGTATCATAGGCCTTCTGGTAGCAGGGCAGGGATGGATAGTGTCTGACATGCTCTCATGGCCAACAGCTTGAAAACCAGGCCCTGTTCTGGCCAGAGCCCAGAAGCCACACACACTCACCTTGTATGTGGGGCAATGTGCTCCAGGGTATCAGGCAGGGGCTGATCTTGCGTTTCTGGCATACTGGAGCAGTAGAACAAAGCCACAAGGGCCGAGAGGCAGCAGAGAACGATGGCTAAGATGGCAATGTTCTGGCTGACGAGTGTCAAAGAAGAGATGCCTCCAGCTGCCCAGACCAGAGACACTAGACCCAGACCTGTTGCCCTGGAAGGGGAGGTGAGAGTTCATTTGGAGGCTTTTGGGGCCCAGCGACTGGACTGGGTGGGAAAAGCAGCTTCCCAAAATCCCACACCCTCATCTCTACCCTGTCCAACTCACTGTGCAACCTTGGAGAATTTAGTTTCTTGTTATTGCAAGGTAGGTAGTAATTTTTTATGGAGCCAGGAGTGGGAGAATTATAAGGCTCATACACCGTAGTGTGGGTGTGCGAGGGTAGGTGGGGAGGGGGATACTACGGCCATCATCAAGGGTTCCTCTGGAGAAGGGCCTGAACCCCAGAGTGGCCCAGACACAGTTTAGGCAGGCAGTGCAAGTCGGGGACCGGAGTCAGACAGCCTAGTCCAAACCCCACGCTTGCCATCTGCTATGTCTGACCTTGAGCCAGTGCCCTTACCGCTCTGATTTCATGTCTGAATTAGGGTTGATGATGGTGTTAGGGGGACATTCTGGATGACAGCTAAATGGAGTAACCCTTGTAAATTGCTGAGCAGGGTGCCTGTCACCAGGTGAATGCCCAGTCTCAGCTGCTGTTATTCATTCTATTATTGCCCACCCCCGACCATACCCCGCCCCCACCATCACCCACCAGGCCCCCTACCTGAGGACAGTGGGGAGGAGTTCAGAAGTGTAGATGTAGAACATGGTGATGGAGGCGGCCAGGTTGAACTCTCCAAACAAGGTTATCAAGATCACGAGGGATTTCAACTCTGTGGCCAGACAATGCAGCCACCTGAGTCTGTGGCCACCCTTCCCTCGGGGCAGGCTGGGGAGGCCTGCCCACTGGCCCTCCCTCAATCCCCCTCAGAAGGCATCTGGACAGTCCACCCCCACCACCTGGTCAGCTGGCCAGCAGACTCAGAGAAGGGTCAGTCTGCTAGAGGGAATCAGTACATCAGCAGGTAGAGCTGGTCAGTAGATGGGGCCCGTGTGGGCTCTCGGCCAGCATCCACTGTGTGGACTCTGCTCCTGCTTCCCTGCCTCCAGGCTCTCTGTGATCCTCCACATGTTCACCGAGGCCCAGCTTCCCCCGCCCCACCGCCTGCTCCTTCTGGAGCATCCATTCAGCCCCAGGCCGGCACCCTGTGTGCCTGGCTGCCTGCTCAGGCCTCTCCCCACTTCTCCTTCATTCTCTGCCAGGTAGAGAGGGGCAAGGGGGCATTTAGTCCCCAGGTCCTGAATGGCTAGACATTCCAGGATGCCCAACTCTGGGGAGCCAGATTATACATTGGAAGAGGCAGAAGTGATTTCGGGAAAGCCCATTATTCAGGTCTAGGGGAGTTGATCCCAGGCTCACTGACCTGGAGCCAGGAGTTCCAGCTCCTCCCCTACCAGCCTCTGCGAGACCCTGCCCTCGGCCTCCTCCCCGTGCCCAGCTCCGGGTCTGGCTTCACTTGGCTCCGGGATGAAACTGGAGACCTAGTTTTATTTACTGGGGATTTTCCTCCTAGTCTGTCTAGTTTCAGACAGTTCTGCTAAACTCATTATAGACCCACATTTTAAAAAAACCACTGAACAATAGAAACTGAATAATGGCTTTGTTTCTTCTGTTTTGTTTTAACCAGTCAACACTGCCAACAGCAGGAGAGGGAAAGAAAGGGTCCCAGGTCAAGACACACAAAATTGCAGCCCCCAGGGAGAGTAAGGGAATGCCATGAGGCAGATCCTGGACACAGCCTCCCTGACCCTGGCCCCAGAGGCTGAGGGGGCTCCTGTGGTACCCATTCCGATCAGGTGAATGAATGCTGACATCTTAATGTCCACATCATAGCCCTGCCACATTCTGCCAGCCTGGTGACCTGGGGCATATGCATTGTTCTAGGACTCTGCAATTTTGAAAATTCTGAGAGTCCGCCCTCCCGTTTCCTTCCCTGGTTCTGAACTGACAGGGCACGGGGCATGGGGCCCCCTGGGAATGAGTGGCCTCCATGCAAGAATTGTTCCTGAGAGTTTGTCCCAGTGTTATGCTCAGTCTTCATTGTGCTGTTGAGCTTTTCCTGGTGAGGCTACAGATGACAGAGGGCTGGGGTGGCAGTTGAAGACTACTTCTACTGCCTCTGTTCGCATTTGATTATTGATGTGGGTAGGACTCGAGGGGAAGAAGACTGCCTGCTCTCCTGCCCAAGGACGATTCCTCTGAACAGCACATCTTCCCCTCCCAGGGCCCTGGGACCTTCCAGTGCCCTGTCCTGGGAGGCCCCTCTTCACCCATTCTAGAGAATGGTTCCCTTCTCAGGAAGTGCTAGGGCCACTATAGGGCTGGCGGGCTGTGGATGCAACAGGCTGACCCCCAGGGTGTTGTGTTGGCTGGATAGGGGCAGGAGGCACGAGGTAGGGATTCGAGGAAGCTAGAAGGTTGGGGGGTGTCATCAGGGAGGCGGAAAGGGGGTTGTGGAGGCTGTACCTGATGGGAGCATAAGGCTAAGGAAGCACATGATGGCGCCTTGGAACAAAGTCACAATCAGTGTTCGTCTCCTCTTCAACTGCTCGATGAGAAAGATGCAGCAGAGCCGGGCGGGCACCTCCATCATGCCAGGAATCAGTTGTGTGAGGTAGATGTCCACACCCAACTCCTTTATCTTGAGGCCCAGCATGTAATAATTGCAACCGACGGCAAACCTGGAATTAATTACCGGAAGAGAGAGACACTCCGAGAAAGACACATGGAAAGCCAGGGCCAGGAATAAAGACAGGCAGAGGAGAGCATGGCAGGGCGGCCATGGAGGACAGGAACAAACACAGAGATCTGGGTTCTGCGGGCTGCACCAGGGTTCTCAGGCCTTGCTCTCCCACCAGCCCCCCAACATCTATTCTCTCCCTGGATCCCTGAAGTGCAAGCCCGTTTGCAGTCCCCGCCGCTAGCCCTGGGTACTCACCATATGCTGCACATCACCAAGGTCAACTTGCGGAGGTCCTTGTTGCTATAGAAGTCCAGGATAGAGGCTGAAGCCACCTTCTTTCCAGGCAGTTGCAACTACAGGACAAGCAGGACCGGCCACAGGCAGGGCCAAGACCCCAGCTTGCTCCCCGCCAGCGGGACTCAGGAGGTCCCTTGCCCTCTGCCTCCCAGGGCCAGCCTGGCCTCTGGCTTTTCCCTGGCAGGGTTCCATTTTGCCGTCACTCTTCTCCTCAAGCAGTGGGCTGGGGACACCCTCTGGGCCGAGGTCCCACCTGAAAGGATGAGGAGGGAAGAGGCCCCTACGTAGCCCTCCTGCCCAGGCCCCGACTCCAGGCCAGAGGTCTCTTACCTTATCCAGCAGACTTAAAGGAATGGTCTTTTTGTTCACACCAGCTGCATAGCACAGCACTTGCTTGGCCTCCTCCAGCTTCCCTTTCATTATCAGCCACCGTGGGGACTCTGGAAGAATCCTGCATGGCCCATCCCTCTCTTACCCATCACTCCAAGATGGCCCCATCCCAGCCTCAGCCGTGGCCATTCTGTTCCAGCATGAGGTGACTCAGATGTTGGAGGCTTTGCAGGTGACCATCATCTTTGGACTCCCATACCCACTCCTGCCCAAGCCATTCTACAGTATTCACTGCTGCTCAGTGACACCCAGGCCACTGGCTGCTTCTGCACCACAGCTTCTGTCCCCCTCAGCCACCTCTAACAGCTATTTTCTATCTTAGGGGTTGTCCCCACCTGCCCAGACATACTGAGGCCACTTCCCTCTGCATCCACATCCTCTGTTAGAGCCTCGTTCTCGTAGTTGGGGATTCTCCTGTTTCCTATCTCCTAATAGCCTGGAGAGTATGGGAGATAGGACCCCAGTTTTGACTGCAGGGCCCAGTGCCTGCCTGGATGAATGGAGGTCTCTACTCCGGCCCACTTCCTCCTGGTTACATCTCCCGTTGCCTTTGACCTCAAAATAACCCTAGGTCCTTGGTTCTTCCTAATCCTTCCAAGTTGAAGAACCTACACATTTTAACATTTAGAGCACTTCTTAAGTGTCCTTATATTATCAGTCTGTTAATCCTCTGCCCAACCCAGATCTAGTATGACTATTCCCAATGTATTCTCAGCCTCAGGGTCTAGTGGCTTGCCCAAACTCACAGAGGCGGAGCTAGTATGAACCTCAGTCCCCTGGAAAGGCACTCTCAACAAAACTTTGCCATCAGCCCCTGCCGATTTCTTGTAACTGTCCCTCTTCCTGCCCCAACCTGGACCCTGTGGCTGGCCACTGTACACACACACCCAGGACTCTAGAGACAACTTCATCCCCTCTACCTGCCCCTGCTCCTGTTCCCCACCCCCTGCAGTCCCCCAAGGGGCCAGCAACCAGTCACCCTGTTATCCTCCTCCATTCTAAGGCTACAAAACTGTCCTCAAGTCATTAAACTGGGATGTCTCCAAAAAGATGGGAGATTGACCATATGCCTACTAAAATAGAGGAGTGAGGAGCTTCCTTGGTGGTCCAGTGGCTAAAATTCCATGCTCCCAATGCTCAAGTTTGAACCCTCGTAAGGGAACTAGTCGCTCAGTCATGTCCAAATCTTTATGAGCCCATGGACTGTAGCCCACCAGACTCCTCTGTATAAGGGATTCTCCAGGCAAGAATACCAGAGTGGTTGCCCTTTCCTTCTCCAGGGGATCTTCTGGACCCAGGGGTTGAGCCTGATCCCCCAAGCTGCAACTAAGAGTTTGCATGCCACAAGGAAAATGGAAGATCCCGCATGCTGCAACTAAGACCCGGCACAATCAAATAAATTAATAATAAATGTTTTTAAAAAAAGGAGTGAAAAAAGATACCAACCCTCAAGTAGGAGAGATGGGAAGAAAGATTTAACAAGTACATGAAGCCCAGAAGTGGATGAAGTGGGCCGACTGAGTAGGCAACGCCCCTGCCACACAGCTGGAGTAGCGAGAGGTCAGAGAACCTTGCTCCTGGCTTCAGAGGACCCTGGGGACCCCAGTCCTCAGATGTGGAATAGTTGGCACTGAAAGCATAGGAGAGGCTGAAACTGAGGAGGACCCTGTGAGGATCCTGGGTTGGAAACCTTTCTGGGCCCCCCGTTTCTTGTTTGTAGGGAACAGACTCCAACCTCCATGAGTGTCCCTGAATTCCAATGGACTAGTCAGGGAAGGGAGGGGATGCAGAAACAAGGAAGGAGCAGCCAAGAAACAGCAGTGCAGATTTGGGGCAGGGACCTGGCTCAGCCTCAAGGGATACACATAACAATATCTTCTGAGTTCTTTATAAAGCCCCCAATAAATGGAAGCTGTCAGCATTCTTCATTCCAAAGAAGACTACCTAAGGCCCAATTAAAGGAACCAGAGAAGTTCATCAAAAGATTACTTGAGGACTTCCGTGGTGGTCCTGTGGCTAAGACTCTGTACTCCCAATGCAGGGGGCTGGGTTTGACTCCTGGTCAGGGATCCCACATGCCACAACTAAAAAGATCCCATGTGCTGCAACAGATTTGGCACAGCCAAATACATAAAACAAACAAACATATATATATATATATATATTTTTTTTTTTTTTAATATTACCTGAAACCAGATTAGAGGAGTATAGGTCCTGCACATACCCTAATCTTATCAGCAACTCCGCCCTTGAACCATTACTATAAAACTTCTCATTGCATCCTCTAAGGTTGGGACACAGTTTCTGGGGCAGGAGCCTGCTTGACCCCTCTTTTGTCTGGGAAAGCAGTAAGGCTTATTCTTTTCTGTTTCACTCAAAACTGTCTCTAAGATTTGATTTAGCATTGGTGCACAGAGGCTGAGTTTTCAGCATCAAGGGTGAGGAAGAAGGGAAATGAAATGAAAAAATGAAATCAGAGAAAAAAGGAAGAATCGAATATAACATGGAACTTTTTTACCTGAAATTTCAGCTGAATTCCTAAAGCTGTTAAGAATGTCTGATAACCTCACCTTCTAAAGACAGGTATTACCACCTTCAGGACAGCACTTATTATTAAAAAAAAAAACACCACGGCCCAGTGGCCATCTTCCTTTGCCAACTAGAAAGGCTAGAAATTTCCTGTTCGTGGAAGTGAGAGAGTCTTGAATCTCTTTCCCTCCCCATGTTGCTCATCTTCTCATGAAAGACACAGTCTTCAAGTCATCTACTCAAGCCTGATGAAAGGCACGGTCTTGGAGAAAGGGAGTCTGTCCTTACAAGATGATCCTTGCTTCACCCAGAACTGCCAAAGCCTTAACACGGTGATTTCAGTTTTCCCCCTCTCTGCCTTCTCTTCTGTTCCTCTCCTTTTGCCACCTGGATGACTCTATTTTTTCAGGGCCTCCTCACTCCTCAACCTCCTCTGGCTCCACAGAAGCCACCACAGGTCACCAGGACCGACAGATGCCTCTCACCTTTCTTGCCTTCAACTCTGACCACTCCCTAATCCTTAAACTCTTGCCTTTCAACATTTTTTTCTTCTGGTTTTCTGACCACCTCTCTGACATCTCTTTGAGGATCTCCTCTGATGGCATTAATGCTGGGGTTCCAGAGGGTCTGCCCTTGTCTCTTTCTCCTCTCATATACTTTCTCCCAGGGAAAATCCCATGCACTCCAACGCTTCACGGACTCCCCACCCTCCTAGTCTCCAGCCCATCAGACCCATCCTTGTGCACGTCCTATATTTGTTTGCTCACCAGATATAGCAGATGAGGGGGAATATAGGTGTTCCCCCCACCAGAAACAGCAGCCGCCAGTGGGGAAGGCTGTAGGCAAGTCCTGTCAGGAAAACGACTCCCATGGCGAAAAAGCAGTGTCCCAGGATGAAGGCGTAGGCCCGGTACATGCCCATTAGCCACTCGGTGACTATGCGGAGGACAAAATCGTAATCAGCTCAGGGTTCACAAGGCTGCCCTCACACCCAGGCTTCTGAGATGCCCCAGCTCTGCTCAGGGACTGGCGTTCTCCTGCCTGCTTGGGATCTGGGTCTAGAGACAGCACTTCAAAGCCACAGAGAGTGCCTAAGTGTCCCCAGGGCACATTGCAGGCCCTCGCCTGAGCTCCCAACCACAGAGGTAGCCTCCACTTTGTCCTCAACCTGGCAGTTCCCTCTGAACACCTCCTGCCTGACCACACACCTTTCACTGAGAAGGCCTGGTCCTGGGCACAGGACTTCACATGTGGCCCGACACACTCAAGGCGTCACTGTCCTTGTCTTTGTGCATCAGTGCTTTGGCCACTTAGAGCTCAGCCTCAGTGGAGGACCCAGTTCCTTCTGGCTGGGACTCTGGAAATTTCCCAGTGGGGAAGCGGGAGCAGAGTTCCCCAGCAGGTTTCACACAAGGCCATGGCAGCAATAAATGTATGGGTGCGTGGGAGTTTTGCATCACAGGTTGGGGGTGGGGGGCAGAAATCCCAGCTCTTTCACATAATAACTACCGTGTGACTCTGAGCAAGTTGGTTAACTTCCCAAGGTTCAAATATCTTCCTCAGCTAAAGGAATAGCAGAATAGTCCCTGCTGAATAGACAGTTGCCAGGATGAAAGGAGTCAGTACGTGCTTACTAGCGACCTGGGCTTTCTTAAGAGTTGAATAGGCGTAAGCCATGTAGGTGAAACAGGGAGTGTGAAGGGGCGGGGGATGTGCGGGGTACCAGGGGATGATGGTGCAAGGGCAATGTGAGCACAGATTTTCTGGCATCCCTCAGCCTCCACTGGCTGCCAGGTTGGGCCACAACCCTAACTGTCCGGTGGGTTCCCAGCAGGTGAGCGCCGGCCCCACCCCCTTCCCAGCGCCCCGCCCCCAGCGCCCCGCCTCACGTAAAGCCGAGCTGCTGATGGCGTAGCCCACCACGGCCTGTGACACACAAAAGCGGAAGAATATATACTGGTTAAAGCTGCTGACAAAGGCTGTCCCGAAGCCGAAGATCATCAGCTCCAGCAGCGACAGCAGGATGGTGGGGTAGCGGCCCAACCTGCAGGAGTGGAAGGGCGCTTGCGCCGAGACCGTGGATCCCTGCGGGTGGCCCCACTCCGCACTCAGGACCAGATCCTGAGCCGTCCACCCGCCTGTGGAGTGCCCCTACCCTTGCCTCCCTTAAATTGAGACTCATTGGCTCTGAATGGCCACGAAGAAGAGGGAGGGATGTCCCAGGGCCCAGAGGAAACTCCAAAAGACTTACTTGTCAGTTATGAACCCGAAGAGGAAAGCCCCCGTCAAGAGCCCAGCCAAGAACATGGTATGCACGATTTCCTTGTTTGGCTCCCCGCCACACACCAAGTCAAACTGGGGGTTATATGCAGGGATTGGCCACAGGCCTCCACCCAGGGTCTTCTAGGTCCAGAGACTGAGCCTCCACCCAGGGTGGGCTTTTAGGCAAAAGGGGCCAGGGGCAATGGCAGGTAACTTGTGTGCAGCAGGCCTCAGCTGTGTTACCTCTGCATCCCACCTACATCTAGCAGACTCTAGGAATTAGGCCTGGAGAGAGAGACTGGAGACACAGGCCAAGAAAAGGGATAGATGGACAGGTGACTGAGCAAAGGCCAGAATCACCAAAGACTCTTTCCCAAATACAGATGCTAGGCTCCAGGGTAGAGAATCAGACTGGGCAGACCTATGCTGTGAAAGGGCCAGGTTAACAGCTTAGGCTGAGAAACTGTTAAGAGGTACCAGATCAAAGCTGTTCTTTCCCCAGTTCTCTAACTTTTGTGATTTTTGAAGGCAGAGCCACAACTCCAGAAGCAATTTCCTGGACAGATGGCAAACACCACCACCTGCCCATACTCCCCAGCCTACTCTAGCTTCCTGGCTAAGATTGGTAAGCCTAGGGCTGGGCAGAAAGAATCCTGTTTCTGCCCTGGCCAAATGCTTCACCTTCGTGGGTCTCAGTTTTCCCCCCACTGTTCAGTGATGGTGAAGGCACATCTCTGGGGCCCTGGGGTAGCTTCAGACAACTCAGGACAAGGCATACCTCATTTATCAGTGACCGCCTCTTGATTTCAGGATAGATCCACCCATTTTGACATGAGTCTGTGTGATTGAGGCCAAATTGGATGATAGAATGCAGATCCCATTCCACAGGCACGTACATGAGGCAAGTCAGGAAACTGCCATTGGGTGCACGGGGCAGGGTCAGATTCATCTGCTCAGCCTCTGTCAAGCTGCTGTCCACTGCCAGTATCCAGCTGGTGTTGCAATAGGGCTTTTGGGGTGTGAACAAGAAGGTATCAGCAAACATGAAGAAGGAGGCCAAGAAGTTGGGAATGAAGTTAAGGGCCACCAGCCTCCGCTGGAATGTGCCAAACTCCCCCACCACATCCATAATGTTGGCTAATCTATCATCCTGGGCATCTATGGCCCTCAATCGCTGTAATAGCATATCCAGAGAACAGGAACGGGGGCTTTCTGCTCCGTCATGTTGGTGGAGGTTCCTGGGATGAGGATGGGATTTGAACTCTATCTTGAGGCTGTTTTCCTTTGCCATCTCTGCAAAGAAAGGATGCAGCTCAGTCTTCACTGACACCACTTTTCAGAACATCAGAGGCCAGTGTGGGAGCCACTGGCCAGAAAGTGGCCTCTGGCTTGAAAACAGTTTGGATCCCAACCTCGATGGCCTCTGTAGTTCCCTCCTCTGTTTCGGAAATTTCTTAATTTGTCCCCCATTGTCCCACCCTTTGGTGACTTGTAGAACACTTAAGATTTTTTAATGTGTTAGAAAATGCTCTGTTATCATGAATGGCTAAGTCCTGAGGAGCTCCCCTGAAACTTCCCCACAGTAGAAACTTTGTTTACACACATACACACACACACACACAAGCTGAGGCACCACCAGTCTTGCAAAAGATAGGAGATGTCTCCGGGATCATTGCTTAAAAAAAATGTTTTTTGGCTTAGAAGTAGCCATGAACTGAGGCCAAGATGGGTGGCGAGAAGCCTTGGCTGCAGAGGTGGGGAGCCAGGAATGGTGCCATGGGGTGCCAAAATGGTAGGGTATTGGACAGCAGTAGCATGCCGAGCTGGAAAGGCATGCAAAGGGGAGGAGTGAGGTAGCAAAACTGACTGTAAGGATATTACCTTGGAACAGCAAAAAGGGAGTGGGGGGACCTAAGCTTAAAAGTCTGTTTTGAGCAGAAACCCTCAGCAGGGCTGAAGAGATCTTGGGTTGGGGTACCACTTGGCTATCAGCAAAAGTAGATGCAAGTCTGCTCGGAAGGAAAGTTGCTCCAAACTAAGCTGGCAAGGCTCTCACAGATTAAGATGAAGCCAAGGACTCGAAACAAATATTATCAAATCCTTGAGACGTTAAGTCATTCTGAGAGTAGGAGGTGGAAGTTACAATTATGGAGACGGACTTACAATCAGAGGCAAATAGCAGATACCTTTGGAGTGAAGACACAACTTGTAAAGTTAAAAACTACTGAATAACAAGTTGTTGTTCAAATAAACACCCTAAAGGGAAGATTAAATAGATTCAACACAAAATGAATGAGACAATAGAAGAGGACTTCCCTGGTGGTACAGTGGTTAAGAATCTGCCTGTCAATGCAGGGGACACAGGTTCAATCCCTGGTCTGGGAAGACTGCACATGCCGTGGAGAAACTAAACCTGTGCACAATTATTGAGCCTGTGCTCTAGAGCCCGTGCTCCGCAGCAAGAGAAGCCACAACAAGGAGAAACCTGTGCACCGCAACTAGAGAGTATTCCCGCTCTTTGTAACTAGAGATGCCTGTGCAGCAATGAAGACCCAGCACAGCCAAAAAAGTAAATTAAAAAAAAAAAGAAGAAGAAGATAGAAGATTTAACATGCATCCAGTTGCAGGCTCAGTGGGAGAAAGAGAGAATTGATATTTAAGGAGATAAAAGCAATCATTTTCTAAAAGTTGAAAAACACAAATCTTTAGACTCAGGAAACAGCATATCCCACTCAGGATAAATAAAAGAGAAATCCACTGTAACACAGCTGTAGAACACCAGTGACAAAGAAAAGATCTTCAAAAACATCTAGAGAGAAGATAGCTCAGTTCAGTCACTCAGTTGTGTCCTACTCTTTGCAACCCCATGGACTGCAGCATGACAGGCCTCCCTGTCCATCACCAACTCACAGAGCTTGCTCAAACTCATCTCCGTCGAGTCAGTGATGCCATCCAGTCATCTCATCCTCTGTCGTCCCCTTCTCCTGCCTTCAATCTTTCCCAGCATCGGGGTCTTTTCCAAGGAGTTGGCTCTTCGCATCAGGTGGCCAAAGTATTGGAGTTTCAGCTTCGGCATCCATCCTTCCAATGAATATTCAGGACTGATTTCCTTTAGGATTGACTGGTTTGATCTCCTTGCAGTCCAAGGGACACTCAAGAGTCTTTTCCAATACCACAGTTCAAAAGCATCAATTCTTCGGTGCTCAGCTTTCTTTATAGTCCAACTCTCACATCCATATGTGACTACGGGAAAAATAATAGCTTTAACTAGACAGACCTTTATCGGCAAAGTAATGTCTCTGCTTTTTAATATGCTTTCTAGGTTGGTCATAGCTTTTCATCCAAGGAGCAAGTGTCTTTTAATTTCATGGCTGAAGTCACCATCTGCAGTGATTTTGGAGCCCTCCAAAATAAAGTCTGTTATTGTTTCCATTGTTTTGCCATCTATTTGCTATGACGTGATGGGACCGGATGCCATGATCTTAGTTTTCTGAATGTTGAGTTTTAAGCCAACTTTTTCACTCTCCTCTTTCACTTTCATCAAGAGGATCTTTAGTTCTTCTTCACTTTCGGCCATAAGGGTGGTCATCTGTGTATGTGAGGTTATTGATATTTCTCCCAGCAAACCACTTCAGTATTCTTGCCTTGAGAATCCCATGAACAGTATGAAAAGGCAAAAAGATATGACACTGAAAGATGAACTCCCCAGGTTGGTAGGTGTCCAATATGCTACTGGAGATGAGTGGAGAAATAACTCCAGAAAGAATGAAGAGATGGAGCCAAAGCAAAAACAATGCCCAGTTGTGGATGTGACTGGTGATGGAAGTAAAGTCTGATGCTAAAAAGAACAATATTGCATAGGAACCTGGAATGTTAGGTCCATGAATCAAGGTAAATTGGAAGTGGTCAAACAAGAGATGGCAAGAGTGAACATTGACCTTTTAGGAATCAGTGAACTAAAATGCACTGGAATGGATGAATTTAACTCAAATGACCATTATATCTACTACTGTGGGTAAGAATCCCTTAGAAGAAATGGAGTAGCCCTCATAGTGAACAACGGAAAGAAGAGAGATCATGGACAAATGCAGTCTTTTGTTAAGAAACAAAAGTTGTGGACAATATATTTGGATAATTTTTTTTACTTTCTTTTTGGAGGAATTTTATACTAAAACTGACCAAATCCTTTCTGTGTAAGATAAGACATTTGAACCACTGAGATCCAAGTTGTGATTTTAAGCTTGTTACATTTTTTTCCTTTTTTCCCAGCCTCCTCTCCCAGCTTCATTTGTAGCTACTCTATTCCATCTACAGAGGGTTGTGGTCACTCTGGGTTACCTAACAAAACACTATGAAGTTTCATGTTTACATTCCTGCTCTTCTTCTTAGCTGCTAAACTTATGCATATCTGCCTGTTACATTTTTATAAGGGTGAAATGCTACCACTACTTTAATTACTGTTATAAATAGCTTTATAATGTTGAAGAATCACTGTTTAAGATTTTTGACTCTTCTTTTTTTAAAAAAGAAACAGAAGTTGTTAAGCAACAAGGAAACCAGGAAGAGTGAAGAGTATCTTCAACATTTTGACAGGAAATAACAGCCAACCTAAAACTGCTTACTCAACAAAATTATCTGTCAAGAATTAGAGTAAAATACAGTTATAGTCAAATGTTGAGGCAGCAACACACTGATGGCACTTCTAAAGGATAAGGAGGAGGATGCGCCAAATGAAATGGATGCGAAAATGCAAAATCCTATAACACAAAAGTCAAGCAAATGGTTTTGGTGGGAATTCCCAGGCAGCCTAGTGGTTAAGACTCATGAGTGTTCACTGCCAAAAACCTAGGTTCAATCCCTGATCTGGGAACTAACATCCCGAAAGCTGTGTAGCATGGCCAAAAAAAGAGAATAGTTTCGATCAGGGATATACGGTGTAGTGAAAAAGGAGTTCAGAAACTGTGTAAAAGAGGAACTCATTAATAAATGGGTCTTAAACTGTTGGGAAAAAAATAAAGGATTGGGAGGAAGAAAATTATGTCAGGACAACCTGAGATGAGGTGGTGAGCAATCAAATATTGCATTAAATAATAAAAGCTCTGTTCAATTGTGGAATTAAAAAAACAAGATAAGATGGTGGGGAGCAATAATATATGTTAGGATAGGTATGATCAGAACCTGGGTTATCTTAAAATCTTTCTATTGTTCAAGGTAGAGGAGAAAGATGCCAAAATTTCAAAGTTACTTTTTTTTTTTCGGCTGTGCTTCCTGGCTTGCAAGATCTTAGTTCCTCAACCAGGAATCAAACCCATGTTCCCTGTAGTGGAATCGCAGAGTCTTAACCACTGGACTTCCAGGGAAGTGCCTCAAAGTTACATTTGCATTTGATAAAAATTTTAAGGATGACCACTATAATAGTATAGCTAGGAAAGAGTAGTGGAAAAAGACTAAAGGGAAAAACAAAACCCAAACCTCAGTCCAGAAAAAGTGAAGAAAAGAAAAAAGAAACATATAAAAAGTGGAATTCAATAAATGTGATTGGAACAATGAATCAAAGTACATTGATTATTGCCGGTAATTATTGATTACACTTAAAGCATACGGTCACGAAAGGCTGAGAGTAAAAGGATGTAAAAGTTATATTCAGTTCAGTTCAGTTAGTAATGCAGAGACATGGGTTCCATGGGTTTGATCCCTGGTTGGGGAACTAGGATCCCACATGCTGTGGAGCAACTGAGCCCACATGCCACAACACCAAGAGAAGCCCTCAAGGGCTATAACAAAGACCCGACATGATGCAACTAAGAACTGACACAGCCAAATAAATAAATAATGAAAACCACAAAGGCCAAAAAGAATGGTCATCTTTTAAAAAAAGATAGTTGGTTTCAGCTTTCTAAAAATCAAATTAATATGCTGTTTTTAAACAGTCCAGTTCAGTTCAGTCACTCAGTCATATCCCCCATTAACCACATTAACCACAGCACACCAGGCCTCCCTGTCCATCACCAACTCCCGGAGTTCACTCAAACTCATATCCATTGAGTTGGTGATGCCATCTAGCTATCTCATCCTCTGTCGTCCCTGCTCCTCCTGCCCTCAATCTTCCTCAGCATCAGGGTCTTTTCAAATGAGTCAGCTCTCCACATCAGGTGGCCAAAGTATTGGAGTTTCAGCTTCAACATCAGTCCTTCCAATGAACACCCAGGACTGATCTCCTTTACGATGGACTGGTTGGATCTCCTTGCAGTCCAAGGGACTCTCAAGAGTCTTCTCCAACACCACAGTTCAAAAGCATCAATTCTTCGGTGCTCAGCTTTCTTTATAGTCCAACTCTCACATCCATACATGAGTACTGGAAAAACCATAGCCTTGACTAGATGGACCTTTGTTAGCAAAGTAATGTCTCTGCTTTTCAATATGCTGTCTAGGTTGGTCATAACTTTCCTTCCAAGGAGTAAGTGTCTTTTCATTTCATGGCTGCAATCACCATCTGCAGTGATTTTGGAGCCCAGAAAAATAAAGTCAGCCACTGTTTCCACTGTTTCCCCATCTATTTGCCATGAGGTGATGGGACCAGATGCCATGATCTTAGTTTTCTGAATGTTGAGCTTTAAGCCAACTTTTTCACTCTCCTATTTCACTTTCATCAAGAGGCTCTTTAGTTCTTCTTCGCTTTCTACCATAAGGGTGGTGTCATCTGCTTATCTGAGGTTATTATTATTTCTCCAGGCAATCTTGGGCAGCCAATATTTCCCCATTTTCCCAGAACATACCCATTTTGTCTTTTATGCTTCTGTAATAAATCATAGTGCCCCCTTTCCCTCCCACAGGTGTCCTGATTTTGATGACAAATGGTCACTGCGAAAGTGAGAGCTGCTCAGTTGTGTCCGACTCTTTGTGACCCCATGGACTGGAGTCCTTCAGGCTCCTTTGTCCATGGAATTCTCTAAGGAAGAATACTGGAGTGGGTAGCTGTTTCCACTCCAGGGGATCTTCCCAACCCAGGGATCGAACCTGGGTATCCTGCATTGCAGGTGGTTTCTTTGCCAGCTGAGCTACAAGGGAAGCCCACTCTGTAAGAAGGTACACTTAAAGCATACGGTCACGAAAGGCTGAGAGTAAAAGGATGTAAAAGTTATATTCAGTTCAGTTCAGTCACTCTGTCGTGTCCGACTCTTTGCAACCCCATGAATAGCAGCACGCCAGGCCTCCCTGTCCATCACCAACTCCCGGAGTTCACTCAAACTCATGTCCATCGAGTCGGTGATGCCATCCAACCATCTTATCCTCTGTCATGCCCTTCTCCTCCTGCCCCCAATCCCTCCCAGCATCAGAGTCTTTTCCAATGAGTCAACTCTTCGCATCAGGTGGCTAAAGTATTGGAGTTTCAGCTTCAGCATCAGTCCTTCCAATGAATATTCAGGACTGATTTCCTTTAGGATTGACTGGTTTGATATCTTTGCTGTCCAAGGGACTCTCTCACAGTTCAAAAGCATCAATTCTTTGGTGCTCAGCTTTCTTTATAGTCCAACTCTCACATCCATACATGACTACAGGAAAAACCATAGCTTTGACTAGACAGACCTTTGTTGGCAAAGTAATGTCTCTGCTTTTTAATAAGCTTTCTAGGTTGGTCATAGCTTTTCTTCCAAGGAGCAAGCGTCTTCTAATTTCATGGCTGCAGTCACCATCTGCAGTGATTTTGGAGCCCAAGAAAATTAAGTCTGTCACTGTTTCCATTGTTTCCCCATCTATTTGCCATGAAGTTATGGAACTAGATGCCATGATCTTAGTTTTCTGAATTTCTGAGTTGAGTTTTAAGCCAGCTTTTTCACTCTCCTCTTTCACTTTCATCAAGAGGCTCTTTAGTTCCTCTTCACTTTCTGCCATTAGGGTGGTATCCTCTGCATATCTGAGGTTATTGATATTTCACCCACAATCTTGATTCCAGCTTGTGCTTCATCCAGTCCAGCATTTCACAGGATGTACTCTACATATAAGTTAAATAAGCAGAGTGACAACATACAGCCTTGACGTACTCCTTTCCCAATTTGGAACTAGTCTGTTGTTCCATGTCTGATTCCATCCGTTGCTTCTTGACCTGCACACAGATTTCTCAGGAGGCAGGTAAGGTGGTCTGGTGTTCCCATCTCTTTAAGAATTTTCCACAGTTTGTTGTGATCTACACAGTCAATGGCTTTGGCGTAATCAGTAAAGCACTAGATGTTTTTCTGGAATTCTCTTGCTTTTTCTATGATCCAACGGATGTTGGCAATTTGATCTCTGGTTCCTCTGCCTTTTCTAAATCCAGCTTGAACATCTGGAAGTTCACAGTTCACGTACTGTTGAAGCCTGGCTTGGGGAATTTTGAGCATTACTTAGCTAGCGTGTGAGATGAGTGCAATTGTGTGGTCGTTTAAACATTCTTTGGCATTGCCCTTCTTTGGGATTGGAATTAAAACACCTTTTCCAGTCCTGTGGTCACTGCAGAGTTTTCCAAATTTGCTGGCATATTGAGTGCAGCACTTTAACAGCATAATCTTTTAGGATATGAAATAGCTCACCTGGAATTCCTTCACTTCCACTAGCTTTGTTCATAGTGATGCTTCCTAAGGCCCACATGACTTCGCATTCCAGGATATCTGGCTGTTGGTGAGTGATCACACTATCATGGTTATCTGGGTCATGAAGATCTGTTTTAAATAGTTCTTCTGTGTATTCTTGCCACCTCCTCTTAATATCTTCTGCTTCTGTTAGGTCCATACCATTTCTGTCCTTTATTGTGTCTTTCTTTTCATGAAATGTTCCCTTGGTATCTCTGATTTTCTTGAAGAGATCTCTAGTCTTTCCCATTCTATGGTTTTCCTCTATTTCTTTGCATTGATCACTGAGGAAGGCTTTCTTATCTCTCCTTGCTATTCTTTGGAACTCTGCATTCAAATGGGTATATCTTTCCTTTTCTCCTTTGCCTTTTGCTTCTCTTCTTTTCTCAGTTACTTGTAAGGCGTCTTCAGACAACCATTTTGCCTTTTTGCATTTCTTTTTCTTGGGGATGGTCTTGATCACTGTCTCCTGTACAATGTCACAAACCTTTGCCTGTTCTTCAGGTAGTCTGTCTATCAGATCTAATCCCTTGAGTCTATTTGGCACTTCCACTGTATAATGGTTAAGAGATTTGATTTAGGTCATACCTGAATCATCTAGTGGTTTTCACTACTTTCTTCAATTTAAGTCTGAATTTGGCAAGAAGGAGTTCATGATCTGAGCCACAGTCAGCTCCTGGTCTTGTTTTTGTTCACTATATAGAGCTTCTACATCTTTTCAAAGAATAGACATCATATAACTCTTTTTTTTTTTTCTTTTTGGCCAGCTGTGCAGCATGCGGGATCATCCCGACCAGGATGAGGGATTGAACCCCTGTCCCCTGCCGTGGGAGAGTGGAGTCTTAGCCAGGGAAGCACCAGGGAAGTCCTAGACCTATCTTCTGACTGTTGTTGTTTTAGTGACTAAATCGTGTCTGACTCTTTGGGACCCCATGGACTGTAGCCCTCCAGGCTCCTCTGTCCATGGATGTCCCAGGCAAGAATACTCAAATGGGTTGGCATTTCCTTCTCCAGGGACTCTTCCTGAGCCAGAGATCAAACCTGCCTTTCCTGCATTGGCAGGCGAATTCTTTACTATTGAACCACCAGGGAAGCCCCATCTTCTGACTACGATGTAATTAAATTAGAAATCACTAACAAACGGTTAATTTAAAATATATATTTCATACAGGTGTAATACAGTTAGATTAATCCATCACAGTCTGCATTCTATCCTGGGATCCCTCCAGCTTTTAAATAATTTTTTAAAAATTTTGTATATGGTATAGTTCATTCTTTGGGCTGTAAAGTTCTATGGATTTTGACAAATGTGTGGAGTCACATATCCACCATGAGTATCAGACAGATGTCTCACTGCCCTAAAAGAATCTGTTCTCCGCTTATTAAACCCTGCTCTCTCCTCTCAAACCCCTCACAATGACTGATCTTTTTTACGGTATATCTTGCTTTTTCTGCAGTGTCATAGATGTGGAATTATAGCGTATATAGCCTTTACAGACTGGCTTCTTTCACTCAGCAGTATGCACTGAAGGGCCATTCACACCTTTTCATGGCCTAATAGCTTGTTTTTTTTTTTTTAATCCCTGAATATTATTTTTCAGTGTACGCATGTACTACAGTTTTTTTTTTTTTTTCATTCATCTATTATTGAGGGATAGCTCAGTTGTTTCCAGTGTTTGGCAGTTGTGAATAAAGCTGCTATAAATATTTGCATGCAGGTTTTTCTGTGGACATAATTTTCAAACAGGTTGTGTAAATACCTAGGAACACAAATGTTGGGTCATATGGTAAAACTATGTTTAGCTTTGTAAGAGATTGGAAACTGTTCCAATGTGGCTGTACTATTTTGCACTCCTACCAGCAATGAATGAAAATTCTTGTTATACTGCATTCTTGCCAGCACTTGATAATGGTTTATGGGACCTTAGCCATAATAATAGATGTGTTCTTTTTATTTTTTCATTCTTTTAAACCGCAATTCCCTAATGACAAATAGGGCTTCTCTGGTGGCGCTAGTGGTGAAGAACCTGCCTGCCAGTGGGTCAGTAAGATCCCCTGGAGGAGGGCACAGCAACGCACTCCAGTATTCTTGCCTGGAGAATTCCATGGACAGAGGAGCCTGGCATCACAAAGAATCTGACACGATGGAAACAACTTAGCATGCGGGCACAATGTCAAATAATGGTGAGTATCTTTTCATATGCTTATTTGCCATCATGTATCTTCTGTGCCCATTTCAAAAAAATTGGAATGTTTACTTCCTCATTGTTGAGCTTTGGGTTATTTGTATATTTTGGATACAAACCTTTTATTAGATATTTTTTGCAAATATTTTCTGTGGCTTGTGACTTCCCTTTTTATTCTTAACAGCATCTTTTGCAGAGCAGAAGTTTGTTTTAATAAAATCCAACTTATCATTTTTTTCTTTCATAGATTTTGCTTTTGCTGTTGTATCTAGTAATTCACTGCCAAACCTTTTAGATTTTCTCCTAGTTTGTCTTCTAGAAGTTTTATATAGTTTTGTGTCTATGACCATTTTGAGTTAATTTTTCTAAAGAGTATAAGGTCTGTGTTTACATTAATATTTTTTACATTGTATTTTTGCATATGGTCATCCAGTTATTCCAATACCATTGTTGAAAAGACCATCCTTTCTCCATTGGATTGCCTTTTTTTCCTTTGACCAGTTAACTATATTTAGGCAGGTCTATTTCTGGAGTCGTCTACTCTCTTCCATGTTTCTGTGTGTCTATTCTATTTGCCAATACCATGTATTTTAATTATGGAAAGCCTTACAGGAAGTCTTAAAATCAGGTCTTTAAAGCCTCCAACTTTGTTCTTTCTTATTACTGTGTTGAATATCTATTAATAAGTCTTTTGTCTTTCCATCTGAACTTCAGAATCAGTTTGCTGATATCTGTAAAACAGCTTGCTGTGCTTTTGATTGAGATTATATTGAATCTATAGATTAGTTTGGGAAGAACTGACATCTTAACAATATTGAGTCTTCTAATCCATGAACATGTAACATACATGTATTTTTTCTAAAATTTTATGAATACATATTTTAAGTTAATTAAAACTTTGAATATCTCAGAAGTCAAAGAAGAGATCATAATGAAAAATTTTACAATATGAAAAAATTGAGTGATAACACAAATGCTTATAAGTGAAAATTATAAAACTTTATACCATTTGTATCAAACTTATGGGCGATACAAAAAGTGGTACTCTGGAAAATGTATAGTTTTAACTTGCTTTATAATAGAAAATCAGAAAGACTGAAAATTAAAGAACTAAATGCTCATCATAAGAGAAAAAAGAACAAAAGAACAAACCCAAATAGAGGGAAAAGATTATAAAGTTAAGACAGAAATGGAAACAGTGAACAAAAACAGCCAGATATGGAAACAACACTGTGTCCATCAGTGGATGAATGGATACAGATAACGTGGCATTTCATTTCACACAATGAAATACTACTTAGCCATGAGAAAAAAGGGAAATCCTGTCATTTGTGACAACGTGGATGGATCTCGGGGGCATTAACACTAGTCAACAGACAGAGAAGGACAAATACTGCAGGGTTATCACTTATATGTAAATTTTTTTAAAAAAAGTCAGACTAGTGAAAACAAAGTGAAAGTGATTTCTTGGCGTGGGAAAAAAGAAAGAGGTTGGTAAAAGAATAATTACTTTCTACTGTAAGATGAATAGGCCTAAGGATATAATGTAAAAACATGTGTGTATAGTGGATAACACTACATTGCATAATTGAAATCTGCTAAGACAGCAGAACATAAATTTCTCACCAAAAATCATAATAAATAAATAGGTAGGTAATGGATGTGTGAACTAACTAGATGGAGTCCTTTTTATATATATATATATATATATATATATATATATATATATATACACACACACACACACGCACACACACACACATATATTTATTCCTGAGTTTTCCATCCTGTTCCATTGATTTATATTTCTGTTTTTGTACCAGTATCATACTGTTTTGATGACTGTAGCCTGGTAGTACAGTCTGAAGTCAGGAAGCCTTATTCCTCTAGCTCCATTTTTCATTTTCAAGATTGCTTTGGCTATTTGGTGGGGTCTTTTGCGTCTCCATACAAATTTTGAGTATTTTTGTTCTAGTTCTGTGAAAAATGCCATTGGTAATTTGATAGGGATTATATTGAATCTGTAGTTTGCCTTGGGTAGTATACTCATTTTTGACAATACTGTTTCTTCCAATCCATGAACATGGTATATCTTTCCATCTGTTTATGTCTTCTTCGATTTTTTTCATCAGCATCTTATAGTTTTCAGAGTACAGGTCTTTTGTCTCCTTAGGTAGGTTTATTCCTAAATATTTTATTCTTTTTGATGCAATGGTAAATGGAATTGCTTCTTAAATGTCTCACGACTTAGTGACTGAAGAGCAACAACAAGCAAATATACTTGATAGCCCTTGGGCCACAACTAATGAGCCCCTGGGCTGCAACTACTGAAGGCCATGTGCGTAGAGCCTGTGCTCCACAAGAGAAGCCACCAAAATGAGAATCCCACACACTTCAATTAGAGAATAGCCCTCATTCTCCACAACTATAGAAAGCTCATATGTAGCAACAAAGACCCAGCAGAGCCAAAAATAAATAAATAAAACAATTTTTAAAAACCTTTAAATTATAAATTTGACTACTCAAAAATGAACATCATAAAGTTAAAAAAAATCACACAACTGGGAGAATATATAACAAACATGCATCAGTGGGGGGATAAAAAGGATCAAGAATGTGTAAAGAGGCCATAAATCAATAATAAGACAATAGAAAAATGGCCAAAAGACATGAATGGGCTTTTCAATAAGAGAAAATATAAACAAACATATGAAGAGATGCTCAATCTTTTTAATAATAAGGGAAATGCAGATCAAGACCACAATTTACACTTTGCTTGAGAAAATTTAAGAAGACTGACAATACTCAATATCCATTTTTCATACATTTCAGGCAGGAGTATTCATGGTTCCATTTTGGAAAACAATTTGGCATTGTCTCGTAGAGCTGAATATCCTCACACCTTGGGTGTGTGTGTGTTGTGCCCAACTCTTTGTGACCCCATGGACTGTAGCCCTCCAGGTTCCTCTGTCCATGGGATTTCCCAGCAAGAATACTGGAATGGGTTGCTGTTTCCTCCTCCAGGGGATCTTCCCCACCCAGGGATCAAACCCATGTCTCCTGCGTCTCTTATATTGGCAGGCAGATTCTTTACTGCAGAGCCACTAGGGAAGCCCCAATCTCACACCTTATGACCCAGCAATTCTATTCCCACTTGTATACTCTGGGTAAACATTTGTACACATGATCCAAGAAGAGTATAAAAACATTCATGACAATACATTCCAAATATGGGAGGTGGGGAAAAGAGCCCAAAAACCCCATCAAGAGAGGAATGGGATAAACTGTGGTATATTTCTCGAATGGCAAACAATACAGCAGTGAAAATGAATACACTTCAGTTACATCTCTCCAGATTTGACCAGCCATTGCTGGATTTGTAGATACAAGGGACCATTAGCCAAGGAATTGTTGGCAGTCTCAAGAGGCTGGAAAAGGCAAGGAACTACATTCCCCACTAGAGCCTCCAGAAAGGAATACAGCCCTGTGACACCTAATTTTAGCCAAGTGAGGTCTATGTTGGCCTTCTGACCTGCAAGACTATAATATATCTGTGTTGTTGAAAGCCAGTAAGTTTGTGGTAATCTGTTACAACAGCAACAGGAAGATAGCAGAGTGTGTACGTGTGTAAGGTTGGAGAGAGTGTCACGTGATAGAGGAGACTTCCTAGGGAGGGAGGGAAAGAGGGCAGTGAAGGAGGGAGGGATGGAGAGAACTTTTGTTTTGCTCACAAAGATTTGGTTTGGGGCCTGGAGCCAGCTTCTCTGGCAGAGTGCCCTTCAGTGTTCCCCGAGCATCACCTGAATGTCCAACAGGGGCCTGACAGTCTGCAAGAACCTCAAGCACTTGTTCCCAAAGGTCCCCAACCAGGTGGACAGACCCCAGCAACTGGTTCCCAATATAAAAAGAGGAAACTGAGGCCTGGGACAGGGAGGTACGGCCAGAAGCAGCCCCCTTTCTGAGGGCAGGAAATGGCCAGATGCCACATCTTAGAACTCACGCTTCCTGGGAGGGCAGCCTTCTTCCACAGACTTCCCACAGTTGAACAGGGTCCGGCAGGCTCCTGTCAACACCTATACTGAGAATGCAGCCCCACAATTGCTGGGTATCATCATAATCGAAACCCTCCACACCCTCCCAGCCCTTCCTCCCTAGAGACAGGACCACAAGCTAAAGCCAGGGCCCACCTGACCACAATCCAGGCCCAGCCGGACCCTTGGAAGCAGAACCCTTGGGTTCCATGGTGTCCAGGGAGCCCAGTGTCACAATGGGGTGGGGAGGTCCTGGGGTTGGGTAGGATGAGGGGGATCAGCATTCTACCACTGGGGCACAACTGGCCGTAGGCCCTAGGGACAGAAGGGGCAAGGCAGACTGGGAAAATCTCCACATGAGCCAGCCCCATGCCTTCATGCAGACTGTGCCCAACACCCAGAGCACCTGCCTCCCCCATAATGGCTCCACCTCCATTGTGGGAAATCCTGCCATCCTTCCAGGCACCACTTGCTCACCCCCAATTCCCGGGCCTAAGGAGAAAGAATGGAGAGGAAAGTCAAGGGAGGGACAGATGCTCCATTCAGCTGCTCCCAGATCCCCGCCCAGGGGAGGAGGGAGTGTAGGTTAAAGTTTTCTTGGTGGGAAATTTGAGGAGTGGCCATAGGATGGCTTTTTCTTTCTCTGAGAGGAGGATGAGAAGCTATCTGGTAGAGGGTAAGAGGAAGGGAGACAAGCAGAGTGGACCTGAGAAATAGCTACCAGTGAGAATTGGAAAACAAGCTGACTTGAAAAGCTGGTAGGAATACAAGGTGCTGCTAAAGACTCAGGAAGTACTGCTGCCCGTGGATTCAGAGAGGAGAGCTGCCAGTATGATGCTCTCTAGCTGTGACCAGCTCTTGGGGTGCAAGCAGAAAGAAGGCGGACAGTTGGGCTAATGTGCTGCTATGATTGTGTTAGTTGGACTGTCTTGTAAGGGAGGCCAGCCCAAGAGATACAATGTGAGGGTCCACAGGGAGGGGCAGGAGATGAAATAGGGTTCCAAGGAGTCATTTGCCAGCATCTTGTTCATACTAAGGAGCAACACAGAGGTCCTGGGGTGATCACTGAGAATCCCTGAATATTCGTGAAGAAAGCCTAATTTTAGGAGCCTCCCAGGGCCACTGACTGATGATTACTCACTGCAAGTCCCAAAAGAACCAACACGAGTGGCCACCAAGTAAGAAGACTTCTGCCCCCTTCCCTTACCCTGCACGGGCCCTGCAAGAGCCAGAGCAGCAGAGAATGAAAGGAAAGAGGGGCCTAGAGAGGGACATGTCCTGCCTCTCCCCGCCACTGGTCCTGAGTGAAGGGCAGGTGAAGGAGAATCTCTGAAGAGAAGGCAACCCTGAAGCTTTGATTCTGACTAAATCAGTCTCCTCTCAGCTAGATCAAATGTCTTGTGGGTCCCACCTTATCCATTCAGGTCTGGTCCAGCCACTGGAGGAACTGCAAACTCCCCCTTGTCCACCTGCCTGGATGGGTCCATGACTTCAAAGGTTGGGAGAGGCCATACTCGGCTGTCCTGTTCTGGGCTTGATTATGTTTTCAGGACGGGGGAATCCCAGATGGAGGGGATCTGAGGAGCCACATCCCCAAAGAGTGTCAGAGAACAAGTTAAACCCAAGACACACCCAAGATTCTAATTCAGAACAGGGTACTGGGGGTGGGGTTTTGGGGAGGCCCACCTAGGATGCTTCTGAGATTGGGCCAGGCAGTGGGTGGCTGGCTCTGGGGCCAGCTTACAGGGTATTACCTCCATTAGCAAGGCTGGTGGTGCTCACAGGTCCAGCTATTTACAGGGGAGTGTTTAGGCAGCTCTCTGCTGCTGCCAGTCTAGCTTTGGAGACACAGTTACAGAGCTAAGTGCTGCTCTAAAGGCTACCCCTGGGCTGGAAATACTTCCCGAGGCCTCCAAATCCTTTTCTGAGAGCACTGCCTTCAGAGAGCTAGAGGAAGCAGAAGGTCATCATTGGCTATCTAGGAACTGTTCCCATTCCTCGCCACCTCCTCCCCAAAGTATGGGAATCGTGAGGGCTCCCTCTGCAACAATGGACAAGTGGTAAAGTAGAGACCTGGCCTTCTGGAAGAGGGGCCACTGATGTGAGGTCCTGGGCTTCAGAGAGTGCAAGCACCTCACTGTGGTCAGGATTCTTGCTCCAGGTCATCGACGGTGTCCTTCAGGGTCTGGCCACATGTCTCTGTCAGCAGGGCACAGAGTAAGCCGGCTCCAATGGGGAGGCTGCCATAGATGAGCACAAAGAGGGATGCATGATACTCGCCCAGCAGGATCATGAGTGGCATGAGGATGCCCCTGATACTTTAAAAGATGCCCACCAGCCCTATGCCCGTCTGCCTGTGGGAAGGCCAGCAGAAGCTGAGCGGACCCAGCCTCCCCTGGGTCCACCCCAGCTCCTCCCACAGTTCCACCCCAGCTCACGTCCTTGAAAAGCCCCCATGTCTCATCTGGTGTCCCCAGACGTGCACGGTCCCCAGGCTTCCTCAAGTCCACCCAGCCTTCCTGCCCCATCAACCTGCACTTCTCCTCATCCTACAATGTGGCCTGCTTCCCCCACCTCCAGGCCTTCTGTTTGCCGGCTGCACTCCTGCTATCCAGTCTCTGATCAAAGGCTTCACCTCCTGACCACCCCCCACTCCCACTGCAGACTTCCTTCTGAGCCATTCATCAAACCTGGACTCACACCGTATTTAGTCCTGACAAGGGCAGGCTATGGCCCCTGGTGTATCTGCTCTCCACTGCCCTCCTCTGCACTCCCCTGACCTCATCTAGCCCTGGACCGCATCCAGCCCTGCTGCCCCAGAGCCAGTCCTGTAAGTTCTGTGGGGAACACCAGGGAGGGCAGAGGAGGGATGGTCAAAATGAGGGTCTCAGGAGCAGAGGAGCCAGGGTTGCACCCACTGCTCTTACCTGATGACAGTGGGGAAGAGCTCAGCAGAGTCCACGTAGAAGATGGTAAATCCAGCCGCCAAGGCAAACTTCCCCACCAGGGCCAGCACAGTGCCACAGGCAGATCTGGTGCAGGCTGCCCGTCAGCCACAGGAAGAGTGGCCAGCCCACCTCCTGGACCCTGTCCCTGCCCTCCCAAACTCCTCACCCCTTGTGCACCCAAGCTCCAGAGAAACCCTCACTGCTGAAAAGGAAACAAGGGGTCTCGGTAGCAGAGGGGGTGTGGGCAGAGGCCCTGGTATCTGCTGGGACGAAGATGATGGTGATACACGTGAGGCCACCCAGATCCAGGGTCCCCAACTGACTCTACCTGCGGCCCACCCATTCCATCATAAAGATGCTGCAGGGACAGGCAGGCACCTCGACTGCTCCAAAGTTAACTGTGTCAGGTAGATATTCAGGCCAAAGTGCCCCACCTTGAGGCCCAGACCATAGAACACCAGGCTGTCCACAAACCTGCAGAGTTCAAGAGTCCCTCTCAGTGCCAGGTGATGAGACCCCATCACACTCAGAAAGAGAGACTGCCTTGGCCAGGAGTCACAGCAGGAGACAGAAGCACAGCCAACAAGAGACCCAGTGGTACCCAGACAGCCACCTCCCCCAGAGACATGGCAGCCCTTTAGTTTAGGCCTCAGGGAGGGCTGTGGGCCCTGAGTCCACTCACCAGATGTAGAAGAGAATCAGGGTCTCTTTCCAGAGCTGGGGGTGTTGGAACAGATCTAGGGCATTCCCTGCGGGGCTGGTCTTCTCTGGGGCCAGTTGGGAGGGATGTGCAGAGTGAGGGGCCAGGCAGGCCGGTCTGTGTGGTCCCATCAGGCAGGGCTGACCCAGGGCTGCAAGTACCTGGCTCAGGAGCTCGGAGGGGAGTTTGTGCCTGTTGACCAAGGCCACTTTCTGGATCAGTTGTTTGGCCTCCTCTCCCCTCCTCCGGGTAAGGAGCCACCGTGCAGATTCTGGCAGGGCCCTGTGGGTCAGGAATGGCTGTGGCCTTGGGGCCTGAACTTCCCCGCTGTCCTAGCACACACACACCCTACAGGCCTCACAGGCTCCCTCTCCAGACACCTCTCTGCATGCACCACCAGCCAAGAGGTAGTTTGCCTGGGAAATATCTCCTCACCAGAAGCAGAAGAGCAGAAAGACAGGTGCAGTGCCAGCAATCTGGAAGAGTCTCCAGTTCTGGACGCCATAGGCAAGTCCTGCAAGAGCCATCTGCCCCAGGGAGAAGGTGCGCTGTGCCAGGACCACAGCCTGGATCCTCCACAAGGGCCCCACCCACTCTGTAACTGGAGGCAGAGGCTGAGGCTGGGCTGGACCCCACCCTATCACTCCTTGCCATCGTGAGATGCCACCAGGTCAGGGTCTGTGGTCCTGGTCCAGCTCAGGGCGTGCCAGTGCCATCACATTAGGTGCACGGAGCTGACTGGGCCCCCCAGGCAGTGTGGGAGTGTGGCCACGCAGGCCCCATGGCCTTGCTCTGCAGCTGCTGGCTTCAGGGCTCAGATACTCACATAGGGTGACAATGCTGAAGCTATATCCAGCGACAGCTGTGGCCACAGAAAAGCACAGGACCATGTAGAGCTCACAGCTGGGCACGAAGGCTATGCTCATGCCAAGGATGGCGAAGAGGAGCAGCTGCACCAGGAGAGTGGCCTTGTGGCCAATCCTGGGGTTGCAAAGGGGCAGATCGAGGAGTGAATCTGTCTGAGGGGAAAGAGGAAGGGAGACCCAGCCCCAAGCCCTTTGCTGGGCGCTCTGTCTGTGGGAGGGTGCATGGCCCCAGCTGGGAGTCCCATTGCAGGTGGACAGGGCCTTACCTGGAGACTGGTGAGAGGGGCCCTGGGGAGAACTAGACCCTGGGCCAGGAGTCCAAGAGCATGCTGGGTCGGGGGAACTGGTCAAGGTTCTTACCAGTTGCAGAGGGGCCTGAAGATGAGCGCCCCAATGAGGAGCCCAGCCACATACACCAACTGGGAGGTTTCCTTCAGATGCTTCCGACCATAGACCATGTTAAAATGAGGTAGACACAGGCAGATGTGAGCTCAGGGGTAGCTAAGGCAAGTCCTTTTATCAGCTAGCCCACGCATGACAAACCTCTCAGGACAGAAGTGGGGCAGGTTCCCAAACTGTGTATCAAGGTACCCCAGGGCACCAGCTTTGTGAACTCAGAGTGCACGACACGATACTTAGAAGTGTAAGAGGAAATACAGTGACAGTCAACATCTGTTTCATATCAAACTACCAGCTCCAGATGGTTCATGCAATTCTTTTCAGTGATCTGTGTGAAGTTGTGTTTTTGGCAAGTGCTGTGGGAAAAGCAAAAACCATGTGAAACTCACAGGGTTCAAGGACTGCGATATGTGGTTCCCAATATATCCTATTAGGAAGTAAGTGCACTGACTTGAGGATGAAATTTAAATGTTTTCTTTTGATTTGTGTATTTTTTTTTTAAACAGCCATTGAGTTGTTAGTATATGAATTCTTAAGTTTTGTTTCTGTTTTATTTTTGCTGTTGGTGGTTTTTTTTTTTTTTTTAACCCCACTGCATGGCATGAGGCATCTTAGTTCTTCAACCAAGGATCAAATTGGAAGTGCCGAGTCTTAATCACTGGACCGCCAGGGAAGTCCCTCTTCTTAAGTTGTTTGGATCAAATTACTTATTATATGAAACTTCTAGGTATTTTTTTGGCCTGAGATACCATATAAAATTATTGACCCACTATGGATGCATGGTTTGGGAACCCCTGACAGTCACTAACTGCTTCTTCCTGACAAATGGGGCTTCTTCCCTGTAACCACAGCACCCCTGTGATTTGCTTGGGCCTTTCAGACTTTTCCCAACTGACTGCAAAATTCCCCTGAAACTCCCATCATCCTCGGGCAATCAGAATCCTAAGAAGCCCTCACACATCCCTTGAGGAAAGAGATTAGGATGCAGGAACATGAAGCCTGTACACACATACACACATGGCGATGGGAGGGGAGACAGCCCACACGGAGACTCACAGAACCTGAGAGACAGATTGGAAATCCAAGTGAAGAACGTATGGGTGTCCATATAAACTGCACACATGTCCACTGCATGTGCATGCACAACAATGGCATGTGACTGACCCCCGTCTGTGTGCCCTCAACGAAGTTCTGTGCCCCCTGCACATCTCTCAGCTCCATACTCAAGTGTGTGCAGGGGGATCATGACAGGTGAGGTCTCCAGAGCTCACAGAGACAACTTCACAATATTAATGCTTGCTGAGTGCTTACTCTGGATTGGGTACTATGCCGAATGTTTCACACGCATCATCTCATGTAATTCTAGCAACAATCCTTGACTTACTATATGTAGGTTCAGCAGCTAGTCCTAGGTCCTCGAGTTGGACAGCTGGACGGCAGTGAGTTCAGACATCTTCGCTGCCCTGGACAGGGAGTGAAACTAAGGGAAAGCTAAGGTAATGCTTCCTGAGTGAAAGGATGCGTGAATGAATGGAGGAAGGAACCAATCAATACCTTCAGTTAGCTGAGAAGCCAATCTCCATGAGTTACCTAATCTTTAGCCCAAAATTAACCAGTTCAGGAGATAGTATTTTGCTCCTATATCTGTCTTGAAGGACAACTGTTAATTCTGTAAGAGCTTTAAGTGATCATCAAATGATGAATGGATTGCTCCTGAGAATGAAGTGTGGCAGGACCGGGTACTTGGAACTTGTTGTTCCGCCCAGTTCTATCCTGTTTGCTTTTTTGTTCAGCCACCACAGATTGCCTCGTAGTTAGATATAGTCTAAAATAAAAAATTATGAATAAAGGTCTGCTGAGTCATTCTGTGTGACTTTGTTAGCTGATCTGCTGGTGTCTTGGGTTTCCCATGTACAAATGAAGATGAAACAGATTCCTTCGTACCACCGGATAGGATAAAAGGAATTAACACGTACAACATAGGTAGCAAAGTGGCTGTGCTAAGTCAGTTCAGCTGAGGCTGTACTAACACAGCTTCGTGAGTCCCATGAAGCACACAGCTGGTGACATAGGCATCTCGGATACAAGAGGCCTTCATGCTCTGAAGACGTGAGTGCCAAGCCATGGGACTCCACCAAGGCTGCCTCCTCTGCTCAGTGGACACCATGCATTAATCCTATCTTATCAAATTCTCTAACTCCCATGTAGGCTTATTATTCCCTCTGTTTCGCAGAAGAGAGAGGCTTGGAGAGGTGCCAAGACCAACCCCAGTTCATATGCTGGTGTCATGTTGCAGATGGAAAAGAGACGAACAGGGCTCCAACTTGGGACACCAGGTGTCAACCTCCCCAGCCCTAATGTCTATGGTGGACAGTTCTGTCTGGGGCCTGCCACAGTGGACTGCAGAATCCCACCCCATTTCTTGGAGCACAACCCATCAAGTCTCACTTCCACTGTTCCAAACCATCAATGGCTCCCACTGGTCTCTGGAAGAAAGTCCAAATTCCTTAGCACTGGTATCTAAGACTCTTTAAGAGTTGGCTCTTGTCTTTTCCCAGTCCTCTTTGTATGTGAGCATTGCTCACACAGGCCAGGCGCTTTCATGCTCCAGATTCTAGAAATGGCTATTCTCTCTGTTCCGCATGCCTTCCTTCTGTGGTTCCAGGAGAGACCACACTGTTTTTGCTATTCACTGATGGTCCAGTGAACTCTGTGTTCAGAGGTTTGTGTGGACAGGGCTGGGAGTCATTTTCTCTTTTACCAAGGCACCTAGGAAACGTTGGACAGGTAGGCTGAGAAGGAGAAATGTACTCTGTCATTCACAAGCACACAGCTTATAAGGAAATGTATTTTTTTTTTTCTTCTCAAATCTGGATTATCTGTATTTCACTTTGCATGCGAAGCTGCTGGTTATAAATGAAACTTGGGATATCAGCTCAGAGAAGCCCCCAGAGTCCGCGTAGCTTGTAGTGTAGCTTCTACCCCTGCTTGTAGACCGGAAGCCAGGATGGATACCTCACACAAGGCAGCTCCACTCTGGAACCCAGTTTGGGGTTGTCAAGTAGTTCGGGGCACAAAGTACCAAAAGCGTACATTCACTTGGGAGTTGCAATCCTTGGGAGGGTGGGTCTGTGGAAGCATGTCAGGGAAGGGCCCGAGGGCCAAGGTCCAACACCAGGGTCAGCAAAGACTAAGTTGGTGACTGAGGAGAGAGAGGCCCTCAGTCCTTGAGAACATCCTTTTCGTCCCATAAAACCTGCCCACGCCTGGCCCAGACAAACCAAGTTCCTGACACATCACCTTCTTCCTGTTACCAGGCCTTTCTTTTTCTATTCTCTGTCTACGAAGGCTTTCTCCTTTTCCCTATTAACCTTCTTCTGGTCCCTGGGCACCCAGCTCACACACCAACTCCTTCAGGGAGCTGCCTGCCCATTCTCTCCCCAGGAAGAAGCAAATTCTAGCCTCAGAGTTCACTGAGGCTTTGTCCCTCTACAGGAGTCCAGGTCTTCTCAGAGGTGAACAGGGTGCCTCTGTTCTGACTGTGCCTCACATACTGAGAACTCAGGAGCTGTTGGTTGGATAATAATTCCATGAACAGTCCAGCAAAGCCTGTGAACGAGAGCTAGGGTTGGCTCTGAGCACTCTGGAAGTCTGCCTGAGCTATAAGGATGGTGACACTTGGCTAGACAGGCGGTGAGTTTATGAGCACCTGGAGAGGTAGACACAGCATCTAAGGATGATGAAGATCAGATCTACCACAGGGGAAACACCGGGGAGATGAAGGAAGGGGCACTGAGGATCAGACAAACCCAGGCTGGGCTAGATCCAGGGGCTAGCAGAGTTCAAGGTGACCTGCTCCCCCTGTGGGTGGACTGAGCGGGAGGATCAGGAAGAAGGCAGGAGGACATACCCTCTGAGGTGGCTGGAGTGGGAAAGTCTTTCTACTGATCTGCTGGGGCCCCTCCTAAGAGAACAGAGTTAGCACAAGCAATTGATCAGGTATGTGCAGGACAAGTCCTAGAGTTCCACGTGGCCTCCAGCATCTCAGAGGCAGGCAGGCAGGCAGGAAGAGATTTAGAGAGAAAGGCTGAAGGCAGAGAGTCCAAGGCAAGCAAGCAGGAAGGTAGACGAGTGGGCAGGGAAGGGGTAGGACTGCAAGATTAGTTAAACAAGGAAGACAGGTAGGTGGGCAGACACACAGCGGGTGGCTGAAAGACAAAGGCAAATGGGAAGGCAGATGCAAACCTCAGAAAGAGAAAGGCATGAGAACAGATGGACAGGAGCGACAGGGAAGAAGGCCATGGGGCAGACAGGCGAAGGGACAGATAAAAACAGAGATGAATGGACAGATGGACAAACATCCCAGACAAAGGGAATGGATGGAGAGTTAGATGGGCCGACAGGCAGAGGACAGAAAGCAAAACAGGCATGACAATGGTCATTCAGGCCTAGGGCGAAGGGGCAGCTTCAGAGGCAGTCACACCAGAGACTGAGGGCAGAGTGGCAGGCAGAGCAGCTGACGGACTCAAAACACTTAGAAAGTCAGACTGACGCGCGGCCTTACGTCATTCTCTACGGACAAGGACCTGCCTTCGGGATAGACCCGGCCTCGAAAAGCTGTGTCTCACTGAAGCTGTGGCTGAGGATGTACTCCAGGCTGGCACCATGGGGGGCAACTGGACATGAGGCAGGGCTCGGGACTGTCTGCAGCATCCAGGGGCAAGCTCAGGGCCAGCTGCTCAGCCGCGCTCAGGTTCAGAGTCTGGTTCCTGACACAGGCCACTGAACAATAGTGGGCCTCGTCCAGGACCATGAAGACCTGGGTGAACATGTAAAAGGCAGTCAGGAAGCTGGGCACACTCAGCAGTATCAGCAGCTGCACGTGGAAGTGACCAAAGCTGAGCAGTTCAGCCAACCTGGGCAAAGGGAGCCATGGTCACTGGCCACCAGCTCCTTAGCTGGGGCTACCAGCTAGCTTTGCAGCTCGCTTGGGGTAATGGTGGCAGCTGCGTTAATGTTTAATCCAGCCCTGTGTGGCTCCACCTGTCACACCTCTGCTCCTGAGCTCAGGTCTAGGAATGACAGAATATGATGAAAAAACAGTCCACTCTGGCTTGGAGGATCTGAGGATGTTTGACGGGCTGCGTGAGAAGGCAATACCAGAGGAACTTCTCAGGCCTAGCACGCAGCAGCGAGCTCTAGTCAGATATTACATGGTGTACAAGGACCACACTCCTAGCTGTAACATCCTCTACAATTCACACCAGTGCAACCCCTCCCATTGTGAAAGAACCTCAAATCTGAGAGGAATTTCAATGCTACAGGGCAGTTGCTACTCTACTTGACGGGGGGATATGTCAGTAGAGCAGCAAGGACCCAGACTGCATGTTAACTCGGCCAAGAGTCCAACCAACCTGGTCTCATGACCCTGACCTTACTGTCTCCTGCAGGGTCCCTAGCACCTGGTGCTATACACCACCAGTCAACCCAAGGGTAGTATTAAGGCCAGGAGACCCACCAAGGGCATACATGCCTTTCCCTTCAGCAGCACAGCTAACACGTGCATCCTCATCTCTATCTAATCAAGGAAGAAACCATTAAGACCCTCCCACAATAAAAGAACAAATGCAAGCGGCCCCAGAGTAGCCCCAACCACCCCAGGCAATCTTGGTGAGCACCGAAGGACAAAGGACAAAGCCCCGCCCCGGTTGGGGAGCCCCCATCTGGGGGTCATTCCTGTAACCTTGCTGGAGTCGAGGTTAGGATGGGGCACAGCGTGGGAGGTGGCAGGTCGGGATTCTTACAGGAACCTCCCACAGATGAACGCCCCCATCTTTTTTGTACCCTGGGGGTCTTACTGTAGGTAGACCCCGGGCTTGGAAGGCATCTAATTATGGGAGGATCAGAATGATGGGGCAAAATAGACCATTAGGGGAAAATACATGCTTGGTGTCATACTCACATTCACCCATTTGTTTGTGTAGCCCTCAGAAAGTCTTTAAATTATTTTAAGAAAAGAGATGAGCAGAGGTGCAGGGGTGAAGAGAATGTGAGGCAGTAAGGTTGTGCAGAGCAGCCCTGGCTATCATGTGCCCGTACCTGCGGCCTGTGATTCAATCCATATGAAGGGAGGGTCCAGGCAGGGCAGATGCTGGAGGGCAGAGGCAAGAGTCCACAACCCTGCACAAGAGGACAGGTCTCTCTGCCCCCTGCTCCACCCTAAACTCACCCGGCTCCCCACTGTCGCCAGCCCCATCTCTGCTTCCTCACCTAGCTCCCTTGCAAGTTCTTGTCCTCAGCACAGCCTTGAATGAATTGCCAAGAAAGCAGATGCTACCAGCTGCCACTACTCACTTTGGGGCTCAGCCTTTATGGGGGAGACTGAGGTGGAGATAGGAGGAGGCTGTGCTCAGTCATCTCTTCTCTCTGATCAGGGAAAGGATCTTGTGGTCCTTTCAGCTCTAAGGCTCCAAAGGGACTGGGGTTAGGAGGCAGGCGTTTGGGCTCCACCAGTGATTCACTGTGACCCGCCGTCTGCCCCTTTTGGCCCTCCGGCCTCAATTTCTGCATGTGTGTAAAAGGAAAGCTCGAACTAGATGGTCTCTAAGGATTATTCCATTTCCTAGTGTAGGATTCTAAACTAGGGACAGATAAATGATGAGGAGGCTCTGACAGAAGAGTGAGATTCAACCAAAGACCTTCCACAGTTATATAACTCCAGGTCCCCAAACTCCACTGGTTTCACTGCACCCCCAGTTCCCCCAGTTCTAAGTTTTTGATTAAATTATTGGTTCTCTTAACCCTGCCCCTCTCCCACCCTAACCAGTCTGCCAAAGGCTCTCCATGATGCTTCAAAGCCCACAGCTGGGGAGTCCTCCCACAAACACTGTAGCCCCAGGGATCCGTGGTCTCGCTGACCTGGGAGGATGAGCTCCCAGGTAGCACATGTGCTGCTCTCTGGCGTCTCCAGCAGTCTGGCCACCCTCAGTGTCTTCTGGGAGGCTGCAGAGTAGGACAGGACTGCTTCCAGCCCTTAAGGGAGAACCTGCAGCCTGTCTCTCTCCTCTTCCTCTCCTTGCACCTGTCTTCAGTCAATGGCACTGCTAAGACCAAAGAGAAGAGTGTTCTTCTGATCACTGGAATAGTGTGACTTGAATGGATACAGTCACTGGCAATCATATGCCCATGGGGTAGAGGGTGGTGTTTGTACATATGGTGCGGGAAGGGAAAGTACTCCCCAGACATCACCTATAGGGATGCACTGGAGGGTGTCTATCTCAAGTCTCTTCCAAATTTGAGAATGACTCTGAATATTTATTTATTTGGCTGTGCCATGTCTTACTTGCGGCACACAAGAGCTTTGGTTGCAGCATGTGGGATCTAAGTGCCTGACCAGGGGTGGAACCCGGGCCCCTTGCATTAGAGCTCAGAGTTTTAGCCACTGGACATCCACACCAGGGAAGTGCTAAGAATGACTCTAGTAAATACAAACATGTGGCAGGAGTTCTGGTCTCTTGTCTAGGATGTAAACAGCTTAGCAGTTGTCACTTTGTTCTAGCAGGTAGAAAGCTGGACAAACTGAAAAATCAACAATTCTTCTTAGATCCATCAGAGATGAGGTCACAGGGCAAACTGCTGTCCCTCGAATTGGAGCCAGAAAGTTAAATACAGAGAATGACAACTTCTCGGAGCAAACCCCCACAAACTCAGACTTCCACAGGAATCAGTACCACATTAAGAAAATCTGACTGTAATCGACAGACTGCTTGGAGGCTCGGGGTAGATAGGTCAGAGGACAGTCAACACAGTGTTTGAGAACAGAGGTGCAGGACTGAGAACACCTGACTTCACTGTGCGGTACTGGCAAAAAGATCACATAGATCAGCAGAACAGAACAGACAGCCCTGAAAAAAACAGACTCAAAGGATCTTTGACAGAACACTGGCAATACAATGGAGTAAAGATGGTCTTTTCAACAAATGGTGCTGGGATACCTAGACACAATAAAGTGAGTTAGTTTTCTAGTATGAAAGTTATATTTATACTATAGCCTCTTAAGTGTGCAATGGTATTCTAAAAAAAATATACGTACCTTTATTTAAAAGTACTTTAGGGACTTCCCTGGTGGTCCAGTGGTTAAGTCTTTGCCTTCCAATGCAGGGGGTGTGGGTTTGATCCCTGGTCAGGAAGGTTAAGATCTCACATGCCTTGAGGCCATAAAAATCCAAAACATAAAACAGAAGCTATATTGTAACAAATTCAATAAAGACTTAAAAAAAATGGAAAAAAAAAATCTTAAAAAAAGTGGGCAAAAGACCTAACAGACACCTCATCAAAGAGTATTCACAGATGGTAAAGGGGCATAGATACTCAACACACTGTCATCAGGGAATCAGAAATGAAAGCGAGACACCATACACATCTAGTGGAATGGCCCAAACCCAAAACCGTGACAACGCCGAGTGCCTGTGAGCACATGCACCAAAAGCGGCTCTCAGTCACTGGTGGGAATGCAAAATGCCCGAGCCACTTTGGATGGAAGGTGGGTTCCTAGAAAAAGACTACTTTTACCATAAAACATGCCAGGGGGCTCCTTGGTATTTCCTCAACCGAGCTGAAACTCATATACACATATTAACAAAAACATGCACAAAGGTGCTTAGAGCAGTTTTATTCATAACTGTCAAAACTTGCACACAGCAAGTGAATGGAGTAATAAACCGTGGTACATCCAGACATGGAATACTAGTCAGCACTGAAAAGAAATGAGCCATCAAGCCACAGAAAGGCATGGAGAGGCCTTAAATGCATATAACTGTGTGAAAAAAACCTGTTCTGAAAAGGCTGCATACTTGTAGGACAGTGAGACTATTCTCTGAGATCATAACGATGGGTACATATCATCATCCATTTGTCCAAACCCATAAAATATACAACAGCAAGTGAACTCGAAGGTATTCTATGGACTTTGGGTGATAATGAAGAGCCAATGTAAGTTGCTGCGCCTGTGTGGGGCCAGGGAGTATATGGAAACACTGTATACTTTCTGCTCCATTTTTCTGTGAAATTAAACTACTCTGAAAGATAAAAGTCTACTTTAAAAAAACAAACCCATAAAACGCGTAGGGTAGATGAGCTGATCCACAGGAGGAATCCATGAGCTGTGGCGCTGAGCACTGGCTACTACGAGTACGCAGAGGTGAGGAACCCGGCTTCTGGACAAGACCTGATCTTGCTAAAGATGATGGGCAAGTGGAGAGGCTTTGTTTACTCTTGCCCCTGCCCTGACCCCCACATACACCATGGTCACTTTTGAGTAGTCGGCACCTCCTCCTCTGTCTCCACACAACCTGTTTACCTTAAAAGGAAATTCAATCAGCCATGATACAATCAACTCCCAAGGTCCCAGGACCTGAGCCCTGAGTTACCAGGACCTACCCCAAAGCAGTCCTGTCAAGGCTCAAAGACCACCTCTGGGGCAGGAGTTACTTACCCAGCAGGTGAAGAAGGGCTGGAAATGGGAAGAGGTTCAGCCTGGCTCTGAACTTTCCAAAAGGGACTCCCAAAGACTTGAATCTGGTATTTTAGCTCACCAATAGCATGGGCAGAGGTAAACAGAAAAGGTCACTGAGAGGAGCTGCTTCCGCCTCCCTAACACACTTCCCTGGGCAGATCGCTCTCTCTGGGGATTTCAGCTTCCCTGTTTGTACAATGGCTTTACGTTGTTTATTAATACACCTTTTCACTTCCTGCTGCTCCCATCAACAGTCACCAAAGTGAAGCATCCTTACACCACCACAGACAATTTATTCTTTATTGATTAAAAATGAATGAAACATGCAGCAAAGTACAAAGTCAAAAAAAAAAAAGGGAGGGGAAGTCAAATATTTTACATCTTCCATAATCTAGCGTATGTCATAAGGAGGAACCTCCATTTATTGATACACCATTATTCTGTTCTCCAGATTATTAAGAGTGTCAGCTGGCTCTAGGATTTGGTTCACAACTTAAGCAAAATATCCCAAACAAATCCATGAATCATTTAGAAAGACCGTAACATTTTACAAATAGCATTGGCACATGTTACCTTGTGCTAAGTTAGTCCCTACCCTAGGACCCAGGAGATCCTAGGGATCTAGGGAGAGAGGTGTATCCTGGACCACCACTCCCAGGAAGGAGAGAGACTGCTCACTAGGTCACGTGCTGTCTCACCTGCGAAGTTTCTGTTCACTCACTTTTTTTCAGCATCACTGCACATGCCAGCAAAGGGAGTCCACCATACATCATGCAGAAGAAGAAGTAACACTGTCCTGGGGCTTGGTGTCTGGCTCCTAATTCCCAGCAGGGCAAAAGATGAATGGAAAAGAAAGAGAAAGCCCCAGCCCACTTCAGTTCAAAGGTCATGCCTGTCCCACTGCAGCTCACAGGTAATGGCCAGCAGGAGAAACTGAACAAGGAGATGGGCTGCTGCTTACTTCCAGCCTGGGCTTCTGATCACCTCCAAAAGAAACCTAGAATAGTGATGCCACTACCCTCTGGATTCAGAAATAAGCAGACTATGAGGGCTTACTTGAAATGAAAATACAGACTCTAAGGTAAGCCCCTAGTCTTGTGCCAAAGGGGACACTACATCTTTTCCATAAACTTATTCCTACCTTCCTGTCCTTTCCCCCTCAACTCTCTTCTAAGAAAAGAAAAAAGAAAAGCTAAATATCTGTCCATCAAGCTGATCAATCTTCTGTCTCCAGGCTCAACAGGTTCCCTCCTTTCACCAATCCTGCCAGGACTCTGGCATCTGATCCTCTGATCTACTTTCCTCCCAACCCTCTCATCCCAAACCATCCCCTCCCTTCCTCTCCAACACCCACTCCTTTCCCAACATGCCTTTGTATCCAGGGCTGGTGAAGAAAGCCCACGGTTAAAACTACGAACTCAGAATGAAATTAAAACTGTAACAAGTCAGTTGTGGGGAAAGCTTTCAGAGGTGCTCCAAGAAAAAACTAGGTAAAGCAATCTTGTTATTCACAGACCAACGAAGATGGAAAGGGATCGACTGATTCTGTAAGAGGCAGCTCTCCCCTTTCCATGGGGCCAAAGCCCATCTTTTTTGTGTTGTTTTAAGGCCAGATTGAGGATCTCTTTCATTTGTAAAACTTGTTAGGGCTAATCTGCAGTTAGATAAAGGCTGACTGTGAAACAGTAGGAAAAAAAAAAAAAAATCAACCCCACTGGTGATTCACATATTGCATTGAGTGCTCTTTTTTAAACTTAAAGAATAATTTATATTATTTCTGTAGAAAATCAAATGAACACTGTCTACTCATAAATCCTAAAAGTCACGGCACATGTGGTTTCACGTTCCATCTTGGGTCAGGTTCAGCACACAGAAGTGTGGACCCCCTCCTAAGGGTCAGTGCAGGAGAGGGGGCAGAAGGCAGGCCTCTTTGGCCTAGGGCGAGTCTCCTTTATTGCTGTAGAAATCTCAGCCTTGCATTTCCTCATGACTCGGAGGCCAGGCAAATTGATTTTCATGGGAGGATCAAGGAGCAGTTTTTCTTCAGTTGTTTAAGAGCTGAAATAAATACTTCCACACTGATATGAGTTATGATTTTTTCCTGTTCAAAACACCACTGCTGGGGTAACTCTCGTTTATAAGCCGTTACGTGATTTTTTTCCCTAAAAACAGTCCAAAGTTCCGTTTTGAAGGGTCCGATGGCTGAAGTTCGACTACAGTCAGATGTTTTGCACCAGCTGAAGTTAAGGCGAGCAACCCTTTCTGGAGCAAGTAATGAAGAGGGGTGCCTGAGAGCAGCTTCAGCAAAACGCTTAGAAACATCAACAAAACAAAACACAGTTTAGGTTGCCTCCTTCTGAGGCTGTGCTTTTTCCTAACGAAGGTTGCTAGAATTCATATCAGATACCAAAAAAAAAAAAAAAAAAAAATCACTAAACTAAATTCTCTGGGCTCCAGCTGAACAATCAACTTTTAATTGCTACTTCAGTGGTAAAGAGATATCCCAAGAGGCCCACATCCCGTCCGGTGTGGGAGAACAAGCAGGATGAGGAGGCCCATAGAGCTGCTGCTTTCCCCCAGCGCCATCACTGGAGTAAGGCAAGATGAGCGACAGACCTCCCTCCTGGGCCTTGAGGCGCCCGGGCCACTTCTTAGATGGAGGAAGACAGGGGATGCGTGCAGTAAGTTTACTAACGGAACTCTTTAAAAGGGATGCTGGCCACTGGTGATCCAACTTTTCTTTCCCTGTGGGAAAAAGCAGGGATGATGGCAGGAAAAACATAAAAGAAAGACCTCTAAAGCTCCTAGCTGGGAGGTTTGTTGCTGGGTTCTTTGGCAGTAGTGGGTTTAGGCCAACAGAAGCAACAGAGACACGCATGTGTGGAATCTCCTTCGGCTGCCTCTTCCAGGGCTGTGTTTTAGCTGATGCTGAGCTGGGCAAATCCTATTAGTTTACCATCATCAGGAATATCTGAGCCTTCGACACCAGATGCCTAAGAACCAAACAAAATGAGAAGCTGTGGTTATTCAGAAACAAAATTGCAGGTAATAATTAAAACTGACATGGAGATTGTAGGAGAGAGGGCAGTTGGGGAAAGGTCCCTGGAATACAAACAGGAGGCAGATAAACGTGTAGGTGGAGTCTAGGTACAAAGGTGGAGTCAGCCTGACAATCTGTTTTGAGAATAAACAGTTGAGGGCTTCGGGTAGGAGGCTTCCTGGGAGGGAGAGGGGAAGGGAGCCCAATGAAGAGCGACATCAGCCCAGGGCATGGGGAGGCTAAACAAACAATCACCAGACTTGATTATTCTCATCACTCAGGGAATATGGAAGCTGGTCTGCAGAGGCTGCTGGTGTGTAAAAGTGAGACAGTTTAACAAGAAGGAAGGGATGAATACCAGTTTGAAGGTGACGGATCGATTTGACTGGGGTTCTTCCACAATCTTCTGCAAATTAGCTGCCACTATAATCATAAAAACAGAGAAAGTAATCAGAAGTTACGTAAATCCACATTTTAACCATATGTTAACAACTTAAACAGTAGTTCACAATCTCCGACATACAATCAAAATGTAAGCAGAAAGATAAATCGCTCCCTAAACAAGAGGTGTTTTAAAATACAAGTCCAAGTAGCACAAATAAATCTTACCATTGTCAAATTAACTTTCTTTAAGATGCTGTATTAACTAAGGAACGACACTGCAGTTAAAGAGGTAGGACTTGCCTATTCATGGGCCAGAAAGCCCTGGAACAGGAATCAGCCAACTATGTATAAAAATGACAGAGACACGTGTACCCCAGTGTTCATCACAGCACTGTTTTTAATAGCCAGGACATGGAAGCAACCTAGATGCCCATCGGAAGACGAACGGATAAGAAAGCTGTGGTACATATACACAATGGAATATTACTCAGCTATTAAAAGGAATGCATTTGAATCAGTTCTAATGAGGTGGATGAAACTGGAGCCTATTATACAGAGTGAAGTTAAGTCATAAAGAAAAACACCAATATAGTATATTAACGCATATATATGGAATTTAGAAAGATGGTAACAATGACCCTATATGTGAGATAGCAAAAGAGACACAGATGTAAAGAATAGACTTTTGGACTCTGAAGGATAAAGTGAGGGTGGGATGATTTGAGAGAATAGCATTGAAACATGTATATTATCATATGTGAAATGGATGGCCAGTCCAGGTTCGATGCATGAGACATGGTGCTCAGGGCTGGTGCACTGGGATGACTCTGAGGGATGGGATGGGGAGGGAAGTGGGTGCAGGGTGGGGAACACATGTATACCCATGGCTGATTCATGTCAATGTATGGCAAAAACCACTACAACATTGTAAAGTAATTAGCCTCCAATTAAAATAAATAGATTTTTTTAAAATGACAGAGACTGTTCATGGTTCACAAGGCCTAAACTATTTACTATCTAGCCCTTTACACATCTGCTGACTTGCCCTACACCATAGTCTTTTCCTTCAGAAACATGTACCTGTGGCCTGACTGTGCCTGTTCTTACTTCCTGCTTTTTTTTAGGACTAAATCTATAATGACTTTTTCTTACCTCTTGGCTGCCCAAGGACAGAGTTCATCCTCCAAAATGGATTAGATATGGCCAAGCTTACTCTAACTTGTGACTTCTGTCATCATTTCTACGATCTCCCAGAGACCTGGGTAAACTTTCACTCACTATCATTGGGGGTAACAAAGCAAATTCAGAAGTGAGATTTTTCTTTTTTGTAAAAAAGAACTATCCCCAATACCTCCTATTTCAACAAAGCCAAGAACCATTCCTAGAATCATTCGACCTACTCAGTAGAATCAAGGCCTGATTTTATAGATCCTAAGGATATAGGCAGAGAGACAAGGGCACAAGGGCAGAGCACAAAGTAGTTACCTATGACTAAATCCCTTCCATCAACGAGGCCGGCAGAAATGAGTTCCTGAGAGACACCCTCTGCTGTATCTGCAAAGACAAAGAAGAAAGTGCTCCATTTTCCTGTGCATGCATGTCCCTGCCAATTCCAAAGCAGGTCCGGCACGGCCAGACTAAAGCTAGCTGCCAAATCCAGAGACCCAAGGTGGTGGTGGGGGGGCCTTCTTCCACACAAAGGTTTTTCCTACCACTAGGATTACCTCACAGAGAAGGCAATGGCACCCCACTCCAGTACTCTTGCCTGGAAAATCCCATGGACAGAGGAGCCTGGTAGGCTGCAGTCCATGGGGTCGCTAAGAGTGGGGCATGACTGAGCGACTTCACTTTCACTTTCCACTTTCATGCATTGGAGAAGGAAATGGCAACCCACTGCAGTGTTCTTGCCTGGAGAATCCCAGGGATGGGGAGCCTGGTGGGCTGCTGTCTATGGGGTCACACAGAGTCAAACATGACTAAAGTGACTTAGCAGCAGCAGCAGGATTACCTCAAGTGAGGGACTATCAGAGGTCGAGCTAGAGGACGGAACCTGGATCAATCAACCAGATGGCAAGTATCAGCTCAGTGTAAAGATAACATCCTAACGATGGCATGCCTTAGACAGGGTCTTGCCTTTGTCAGCAGAGCGCCTGACAGTGATGCTGCAGAAGAAACTGCTAGTCTGAGGGCAACCTGGGCCCAGCCCTGTGAGCTTAGGGATGTGACGCTGTGCGGCACATCTGGGATAATAACACACAATGATTTAGTCCCAATTAAATCTTTTTTTTTTTGGCCACACTGCGAGGTTTGTGGGCTCTTATTTCCCCGACCAGGGACTGAATGTGTGCTCTTGGGAGTAAAAGTGTTGAATCTTAACCACTGGATCACCAGGGTATTCCCCTCAATTAAACCTTAATTTTAACATTAAACATTTAACAAATTTTAATCACTTTTCTTTGGGGATCACACTCTTAGTTTTTTTTTCTTCCTTTTTTCCCCCTAAAATCATTTTCTTCTGTATTCTGGTAGGCTCTCCTTCACATCCAGTTATCCCAGGTTGTACTATCTGAGTACATACAGTCTATGGGCATACAACTAGAAACTAAAAAGATGAGGAGAGAGTACCATCAGTTAACCTCATCTCTAACTGACTCCTTCCCCAGGCCTGAACACTAAGCCCTCAGAGGGAATGAGAGGGCCTCTGGGGAGGGGCTGTGCACATACTTGTGCCCACGACCCGTGATGTGAATGAGGACCTTAAACAGCGACTCTGCCTGGCTTTAAGACATAAATGAGATGCGTCTCTGTACATGTGCATTTGTCCTGTGTTCTCGGCACTTCAGTGAGCTGCTCATGAGACCGAGGCAGCGGGAAGACTGAGCGTGCACACAGGACAGACACCAATAGCTGTGAGCCATCTCGCAAATACGAATTCTGAGTAACAAAGGTAAGAATGAAGATAATAAACCTTGTCCCTGGGAGAAGTTCATGGACAGAAACTATGCGTGACGGGGCTTGGCTTCAGCTGGGAGGGAGGGGACTGGAAGCCTTGCTGTTTCCTTACTGTCAAGGAGTACAAACATGCTCAGTAATAAGAGCCGGAATTTGGCACACCGGCACATCCGAGTCTGAAGTCCATCTACACCTCTTCTCAGCTGTGGGAACCATAACCAGTTACTTCACCCTCTCTAAACCTTAATTTCATCATCTATGCAATGGGGACAATAATCTTTCCTTAGGGGCCATTTTGAAAATTTAATGAGATGCTGCTTAGCACCACGTCTGCCATAGTAAACTGCAGCTATATTTACTACTGCTTGTATTATATTTTCTAAATGAGGTAGTTGTAAAAAAAAAAAAAAAAAAAACAAAAAATTGCGTTTTTATTTTTTTCACACGTACCCTCAACCTTTAGGCCAGGAACATTTTTATCACCCTTTAAGAGGAAAATATATCTGAAGGACAGAAACTTCACACACAGTTTCTTCAAATGACAAATGAGCAGTTATTTTGTTTTCAATATTTTGATTTTGATGCCTCACCTCTCCCAGGAGTAAATTCAAATCGAATATCATTTAGTTCTTTTTTTGAATTCCTATGGAAGAAAAAAAACCGTGTAAAATAAATTTCTGCATTTATACATTCAGAGTCTGCCTACATATATCGGGAAAGCTATGCCAAGAGAAAGATCTTTCTGTCCCAAAGACCAGATGATCTGTCCTAACGAGCTCACACTGAGGGCTCAGAGCAAACAACTCAGAGTGATCATTTATTAATAGCTGTCCTACAACTCTTTTAATCTAGGTCCTTCACTGGTCAATATATGCCCACTCTCATCCTTACACCCAAGAAGACCGTATTAAACTAAGAAGGATATATGAAAGAGCACAGGGAGGTGTGACTAAAATGAGAGGCGGCTCTTTTCTTCCTCATCTCCACTCCTACCCCCCACACCCCCCGACCGAGGACAGTACCTTGCCCACCAATGGGGATCAGTCTGAGCAGACTCATAGGATGAAATACGTGATGCGCCCTCAATTCCACAGGGGTTCAGAGGAGAAGGATAAAGAATATACAGACTGGGATAATGAGGAGAAACTTTAGAAATACTAGTAGTTTTTTTAGATAGGATGTAATGGACAGGAAGGCTTTGAGAATGGAGAGAAGACGGGGACAGGAATGGGGTCCATACTGGCAAGAGAGTTAGCATAAGGCTCCAGAAATTAAAATGTGACTGACGAGGGATAGTTACAGAGATCGCTCACCACACCAAGTACTGAGATTAACCAAGCTCCCTGGAGATTCTGGTTAAAGGAGAAATTAGAATACCATGCACAAAGGCAGATGTGCCTGATCACTTAGGACCCAAATCCATTTTATCTAAATGATGTAGAGGGCGTAGGTCTATCTGACACATGTTTGACGTTACTAAAATCGTGCTTAAAATACAGCTCCCCAAATTCCACACAACCTGCCCAACAGGGATTTTCTCCCTCTCATTGACTCTCTGCACTTGTCTACATGGACTTATACTTCGCTGCATATCTACTACTAAAACTTGCTTTTAGCTATGCTAGTTCAGTTAAGTACATAATAAAAGTCAACTTCCAACACAGACTTGATTATTGCATTTCATTTTCTCCTTTCTCAGTGTCTTAGCACAATAGCTAATAGTGCTGTAGTCGGCTTAATATGTAATTGTTCAATCTATTCTTTCTGAAAGCTAAATAAAATTAAGGCCAAATGTTCAGTATCACTTTTGTGATGTGACTGTCATGCCAAGTACAAACACCTTCAAAGATAACAATGTGCTAAACTGAACTTCAAAGTCTTCATCAATGAGAGTAAGACTCTAGCCTCCTCTTCCATAAACAAGTCTGGAACACAGTCCATTAAAAACCACCCTTCAAAAAGCTAACTGCATCACTTACAAGCATCCTCTCCCCTTCTGAAGCATATGTCAAGTAGTATTTCATACTCTCTATTAACTGATCTAAGATTTTAAAACAAAATTTTTAAAACAGACAAGTAGTATTCTTTGTACACAATTAAAATAGGATGAAATTACCAAGACATTGTATAATCAGAACTATCTGGGTCCAGGTATACAGAATAGGCTTCTATAAAGAAAAGGTAGCCAAATCTGCTTTCTTCACATTTATGGCGTAATTCATTGCTCCTAGTGGTAAAATCAAAACATTTTCCAAAGGGACAATAACAGAGTTTGGGACTGAGATGGACACAGTGCTATATTTAAAATGGATAACCAACAAGGACTTATTGTATAGCATAGGGAACTCTGCTCAATGTTATGTAGCAGCATGGATGAGAGACGGTGGTATGGGGAAAGAGCACTTCCATGTACACATATGGCTGAGTCCCTTGGCTGTTCATCTGAAATTATCACAACATTGTTAATTGGCTATATACTGCAGTACAAAATAAAAAGTTCAAAAAAATAAATAAAAATCTGAATTTTAACCATCTCTCCAAAAAATAAATAATTAGTTCAAAAAAACCCCAGAACATTCCCCAAATAGGTCTTGCTGCCTCTGCTCTAATTATGGTCATACTGAGATGACTAGGAATTCACATGTGGAAAGAGGAGTGAGTCAATGGTAACTCAGATCCTCACACTACTGCTATTATATCTGAGGGAAATAACACACCCAAGAGCAAACACACACAGTTCTATCCAGTTACTCTCAGGCATGCACTACGAGAAGGAGTAGCTTCCAAAGAGAAACCAGCACATTCAGAGTATTTAGAAAAGAACAACAAATGTCTTACTTACCGTAATCTTAGTACTAGACTGATTGGGATCCTGGTTTCTTGGGAACCTGCTCCTGAAGACAGAGCCTAAAAAGCATTGAAAGGTATAAAGTCATTGCCTGGAGTATTAAGTGTGGTGGTGACTGATGCTCGTCTAGAGATGAATCGTCCATTTGGCAGCAGTTTTCTTCATCTCCAGGTGTGGGCATCCTAGTCCCCAGGACTCCCTGCTGTGGGAGGACATGCACCCTAAGGCAGCAGCAATAGCTGGATGTCAGTTGGAGTCAAACACAATTGGAAAGATCACTGTCAAACCTACATGAAATGCCACACACAGTCACATTCCAATTTTGCGTTTTTCAGACCTCTGTTCCCCTCTCCAAGAATGAAGAACAAGACACTGGGTTCTTCCCTTTAAAAAACCTGGCATTGGCCACACATCTGTAGTAAGGTCTAAACTGGCTGCTGCTCAGGAAACCACCCAACCTGGAGGTTCCAGATCTTTAATCCTCTGAAAACCACAGAGCTGTCCCTTGCTTACTGGAGGATATACGTTCTATTTAGGCTGTTCATAAAATGAATCCAATCTTTTCATCAGTTTTCATAAGATGACTGTCTCCTTTCCCATATGATGGGCAGAAATGGAAAGCTTGGGCAAAGGAAAGGTTAAATGTAGTCAGGACTCTAGTCTGGAAGCACTCAGAGCAGTGGTCTCCAAAGGCAGAGCACTGCTGGGACGCAGATGAAAACATCTTAACTTCTGTATTTATTTCTTCCTACCTGAATTTTAGGAAAAAACAAAATAAAAACACTGCTACTGTCTAATAAACGCGTAGACTCTGAACTCGTACTCTCCCAACGAAGCATGTCGCAGACAGTACTGCGCTTTCCCAGGGGAAGAGCGGCGGCTGCACAGCAACGGCGGGGCAGTTCTCAGGGGGCCTTCACTCCCTCAGCACTCTCAGCGCCTTCTGATTCAGTAAGGTCACGTGCGCCTGACTAGGTGGATTCACACATCACTTTATGACATTTTAATAAAATCAACCCCCACAAAACTGACAGGTATCTTAAAAAGAGCAATGCAGGAAAACCATGGTTTGGAGATAGTATTAACAAAGGTGACAGAAGAGCTAACAGTGCTCCTCAGTGGCAGCTGCATTCTAAACTTAAGCATATAAGGATATAATAAAAAGCTGACAAGACAGGAGCCCTTCTCATTCGGTCCACTGTCCAAGCAGCAGACACTGTTACGAGAGGGTTTCACTGCGACAGTGTGCACGCGTGTCTCGCCCAGCCTCCAGTGGCACTCCTGGAGCTCTCTAGGTGGTCCCTCAGGTGCCTAAGGCCGAGCAGTGGCATACCCCCTGAGCGGCTCCCTCGGGGGTAGGGGCAGGCGTTGAGACCGGAAGAGAGGAAGGAAGCTGACAAGAAATTTCAATCCCCCACACTATTGCTGTTTGGGATATTTTCATCATTAACTTATTTTGGTGCTCAAAAAAAGAACTGTGTGATCCTTGTTAAACTCTCTTATCTGCATACATGTAAAACTGTGAGAACAGAATTTCTAACTTGTTTCAAAATCTACCAGGACATCATCCTTAGTGCACAAGGTGGTGTTCCACGCTAGCCTCCACCTTCTTCCTCCACCCAGAAGGCTGACCGCAGAAGAAAGTGGTCCCTGCTGTACCTGAGCTGCTATCGCTGGCTCCGCAGTGGGTGGCAGGGAGACTTGAGTGGGTTGCGCAGGCGTCGGCCCTGCTGGCTGAGGTAGATGAGCAGAAATCTGTTCTGGAACTTGGAGTAAAGTACCCACAGGATCAGTTGTGGAAAATAGCTGTAACAAAAACACAAGCAGTGCTGTGTAAGCTGAGAGGAGAGGGAGGTGGGCCTGCTGACAGGCAAGCAGTGTAGGAGGGGCGACCTTTTCAAATAGTTCTTGTGTAGTGAACTGGCCCATCTCTGCAACCTCAGTACACCTCTTTAAAATGGAAGTAAAATATGTCTACGCTCTTCTGTTTTTAAGAACTTTTGAGGTGTAAATTTCAGTCAGTTCAGTCACTCAGTTGTGTCTGACTCTTTGTGACCCCATGGACCGCAGCACGCCAGGCCTCCTTGTCCATCACCAACTCGTGGAGTCCCCCCAAACCCATGTCCATTGAGTCGGTGATGCCATCCAACCATCTCATCCTCTGTTGTCCCCTTCTCCTCCTGCCCTCAATCTTTCCCAGCATCAGTGTCTTTTCAAATGAGTCAGCTCTTTGTGTAAGGTGGCCAAAGTATTGGAGTTTCAGCTTCAACATCAGTCCTACCAATGAATACCCAGGACCAATCTCCTTTAAGATAGACTGGATGGATCTCCTTCCAGTCCAAGGGACTCTCAAGAGTCTTCTCCAACACCACAGTTCAAAAGCATCAATTCTTCGGCGCTCAGCTTTTTTTACAGTCCAACTATCACATCCATAAATGACCACTGGAAAAACCATAGCCTTGACTGGACGGACCTTTGTTGGCAAAGTAATGTCTCTGCTTTTGAATATGCTGTCTAGGTTGGTCATAACTTTCCTTTCAAGGAGTAAGTGTCTTTTCATTTCATGGCTGCAATCACCATCTGCAGTAATTTTGGAGCTCAGAAAAATAAAGTCAGCCACTGTTTCCCCATCTATTTGCCATGAAGTGATGGGACCGGATGCCATGATCTTAGTTTTCTGAATGCTGAGCTTTAAGCCAACTTTTTCACTCTCCTCTTTGACTTTCATCAAGAGGCTCTTTAGTTCTTCTTCACTTTCTGCCATAAGGGTGGTGTCATCTGTACATCTGAGGTTATTGATATTTCTCCTGGCAATCTTGATTCCAGGTTGTGATTCCTCCACCCCAGTGTTTCTCATGATGTACTCTGCATGTAAGTTAAATAAGCAGGGTGACAATATACAGCCTTGACGTACTCCTTTTCCTATTTGGAACCAGTCTGTTGTTCCATGTCCAGTTCTAACTGTTGCTTCCTGACCTGCATACAGGCTTCTCAAGAGGCAGGTCAGGTGGTCTGGTATTCCCATCTCTTGAAGAATTTTCCACAGTTTATTGTAATCCACACAGTCAAAGGCTTTGGCATAGTCAATAAAGAAGAAATAGACATTTTTCTGGAACTCTCTTGCTTTTTCGATGATCCAGCAGATGTTAGCAATTTGATCTCTGGTTCCTCTGCCTTTTCTAAAACCAGCTTGAACATCTGGAAGTTCATGGTTGACGTATTGCTGAAGCCTGGCTTGGAGAACTTTATGAGTTGAGGTATAAATTTATGTCCCACAAAATCCACCTATTTAGGTATACAACTCAATAGTTTTTAGAAAATTTATACTTGTATAAATATCTCTACAATCAGGTTTCAGCATTTCCATCAACTCAAAAAATTCTCCTGTGTCCATTTATAGTGAACTCCTGCTCCCACATCTAGCCTTCGGCAACCACTGATCTACTTTCAGCTTCTATCAATTTGTCTTTTGTGGACATTTCATATAGACCAAATCTTACAATATGCACTCTTTTTGTGTCTGGCTTCTTAGCACGGTTTTTTTCTGTCAGTCATGTTGTACCAAGTATCAGTAGTCCTTTTTTTTTTCCCTTCTTCAGAACAGTAATTCTTTGTATCATATTTATTTTTAACTATATCTATGCCATCTCCTTTGCCCAGCAAAATAGCACCTACAATATACAGACTTAAGTATATACTATGAAATTCTAGAAGTGACATTTTCCTATATTGGGGACCCTCCTTTACTTATAAAGAAAGAAAATCAACCAATGAATGAATGTGAAGCTTTGTAACATTAAACATTATTTTGCATGTTTGAAAATCTCACAAATTTTAGTTATGTAACTTGGGGAAAAAAGACCAATGCTGAACACAAAATCAAGTTAAACATTCAAAATTATAAATTAGTAGGGAAAACAGTATCAATGCAATGGCCAAAATTTTGAGTTAAAAGAGAAAAAAATTAAAAGGGCAATGAGAGATCTAATAGCTGTTATTATACAAGGAAAATCAAGGAGACAAGGAAGTATTAAAATGTTGTGTCTGCTGCACTTCACAGAGAGGAAACCAAGTTACCTACTGGTTCTAATTTTTGAGAGAAAAATAGAACTTTAAGATTAGTTTTGAAAATGCCAATTATTATTAATATGGACTTCTCTGGTGGCTCAGACGGTAAAGAATCTGCCTCCAATACAGGAGACCTGGGTTTGATCCCTGGGTTGGGAAGATCCCCTGGAGAAGGGAATGACAACCCACTCCAGTATTCTTGCTTGGCAGGCTACAGTCCATAGGGTCTCAAAGAGTCAGACACAACTGAGTGACTAACACTTTACTAATATGCAAGGACGGTTTGCTGAAGCTGAATTTCCAATACTTTGGCCACCTGATGCAAAGAGCCCACTCATTGGAAAAGACCCTGATGCTGGGGAAGATTGAAGGCAAAAAGAGAAGAGACCAGCAGAGGGTGAGATGGTTAGACAGCATCACTGACTTAATGGACATGAATCTGAATAAACACCTGGAGATGGTGGAGGACAGGGAAATCTGGTGTGCTGCAGTCCATGGGGTCGAAAAGAGTCTGACATGACTTAGGACTGAACAACAACAGGCTCCTCTGTCCATGGAATTTTCCAGGAAAGAACACTGGAGTGGGTTGTCCTTTCCTCCTGAGCCTAGCAGGCCACAGTCCTTGAAGTAGCAAAGAGTCAGACTTGACTAAGTATGCAATGAGCATAACGCAGGTCAGCCTAACAGGAGTCTGTTTAGCAGGATTTCTTTTCACACCATTTGACTAGTATAAATTTCCATTCCTATTTAAGCACATACAAAAAAATGTGTTTAACATTAAAACCAAAACAAAAGCACATATACTTTAATGACTCAACAATCACAACTACTTACCTCAGAATTTGTTAATGATTCTTTCACTCTGGGAGACTAAAAGAAATACAAAAAAAGGAGGCTGGTTAACTGAAAACTCAGGTTACTTGTAGTCAGTTCCAAAACTGCACGGAATGGTGAAATGCAAGTCAACTCCATTTCATTCTGATCCATAATTAAATCATCGGTAACTCTAGTGAGTTTTCTGGAAAAAGAAAACTAAAATGATATTACTATATTCTTTGTACAGCTAGCCTGCAATGTATCAATATATTCATAGCATTTTAAGAGTTCAGAACTTTATAGCAGAAGTTTATAGCAAACATAAAGGGACTATCAGGTAGTAGGGAGGTCACATTCCTCAAAGTACAATTCTTTCTACTAATCATCAACATATTACATGCGTAATTTCTCACACTAAAATGTAAACATTCAAGCTAATTATCCAATATATTCTTAAAGCAGAGTAATTCTGATTATGGACTTCAGTAAATAAAACTTGAGCCAAAACTGAAATTCCAGTTATAATCTGCCATATGAAAATTTAAAGTTAAAATGATTTAGTAACTCATAAGTTAGCAGCAATTCTGGATACAAGCATTGGAAAATACAAAAAACAACAACATATCTCTAAACAAATTCAATTTATGTTAAATTTTACCAAATGTGAATGTCGACTTCTTATAAGAAATTTATAGGTTTTTAAATTTTTCATTACCATTTTATTAATGACAATCAAGGTTCATGCAATACCTAAAGTATCACAGCAAGTATATGCCAACAAAAAAAAAACCTTAAAAAAAAAACACACCTTTGTTTGGAAATAATTCAAACTTACAGAAAAATTGTAAGAATAATAACACAAAGAACACTGCCATACCCTTTACCCAGACTCATCCAATATTAGCCTTTCTCCTTATGTGCTTTATTAGTGTTCACTTTCTTTCTTTTTATATATATTTAACCAATCCTGTACCATTTGAGAATAAGTTGTATATAATCATGGCTCTTTACAACTGAATAGTTGTGTACTTAAGAATTCTATTACACAACTTCACTCTACTAAAATTATCAATTTCAGTGAATTTAACAATAATACTTTAATTAACAACCCATAATACAGCTTTTCCAATGACTTCCTACTATCCTTTGGGGCCTTTGTTTTTCTAGTATAAGATTCTGTCTAGGATCATGTACTGCAGTCAGTCATCAAGTCTCTCTAGATTTTATCTGACACATAATCAATCATTTCCCCTGCCTAGTACATATTCTGAATAGACTGCTCCTAATTAGTGTTCTGATGTTTTTTCATGATTTAGACTGAAATGAATTCTACATAGTGATTATCTTCTTATGGTATTGTGTTTTGGAGAATCTCATGTACCCTGTGATCCTCATTAGTGATGCTAATTTTTATCACTGAGTCAAGGCATTTTCTGATTTCTCAGGTAGGCGGTAGCTATTTTTCACCTTGCGACTAATAGGCAATCTATGGAGACATACTAGAAGACCATGTAAATAGCCTGTTCATCAAAGATTTCCCATATATTTAGCACCCATTGATGAGACAGGGATCAAGACCATCCCCATGGAAAAGAAATGCAAAAAGCAAACTGGCTGTCTGAGGAGGCCCTACAAATAGCTGTGAAAAGAAGAGAAGCGAAAAGCAAAGGAGAAAAGGAAAGACATAAGCATCTGAATGCAGAGTTCCAAAGAATAGCAAGAAGAGATAAGAAAGCCTTCCTCAGCGATCAATGCAAAGAAATAGAGGAAAACAACAGAATGGCAAAGACTAGAGATCTCTTCAAGAAAATTAGAGATATCAAGGAAACATTTCATGCAAAGATAGGCTCAATAAAGGACAGAAATGGTATGGACCTAACATAAGCAGAAGATATTAAGAAGAGGTGGCAAGAATACACAAAAGAACTAGACAAAAAAGATTTTCACGACCCAGATAATCATGATGGTGTGATCACTCACTTAGAGCCAGACATCCTGGAACGTGAAGTCAAGTGGGTCTTAGAAAGCATCACTACGAATAAAGCTAGTGGAGGTGATGGAATTCTAGTTGAGCTATTTCAAATCCTGAAAGATGATGCTGGCATTTTACTCAATATGCCAGCAAAAATGGAAAACTCAGCAGTGGCCACAGGACTGGAAAAGGTAAGTTTTCATTCCAATCCCAAAGAAAGGCAATGCCAAAGAATGCTCAAACTACCGCACAATTGCACTCATCTCACATGCTAGTGAAAGTAATGCTCAAAATTCTCCAACCAGGCTTTAGCAATACGTGAACCGTGAACTTCCAGATGTTCAAGCTGGTTTTAGAAAAGGCAGAGGAACCAGAGATCAAATTGCTAACATCTGCTGGATCGAAAAAGCAAGAGAGTTCCAGAAAAACATCTATTTCTTCTTTATTGACTATGCCAAAGCCTGTGACTGTGTGGATCACAATAAACTGTGGAAAATTCTGAAAGAGAAGGGAATATCAGACCACCCGACCTGCCTCTTGAGAAGCCTGTATGCAGGTCAGGAAGCAACAGTTAGAACTGGACATGGAACAACAGACTGGTTCCAAATAGGAAAAGGAGTACGTCAAAGCTGTATATTGTCACCCTGCTTATTTAACTTACATGCAGAGTACATCATGAGAAACGCTGGGGTGGAGGAATCACAACCTGGAATCAAGATTGCCAGGAGAAATATCAATAACCTCAGATGTACAGATGACACCACCCTTATGGCAGAAAGTGAAGAGGAACTAAAGAGCCTCTTGATGAAAGTCAAAGAGGAGAGTGAAAAAGTTGGCTTAAAGCTCAGCATTCAGAAAACTAAGATCATGGCATCCGGTCCCATCACTTCATGGCAAATAGATGGGGAAACAGTGGAAACAGTGTCAGACTTTTATTTTTGGGGGCTCCAAAATTACTGCAGATGGTGATTGCAGCCATGAAATGAAAAGACACTTACTCCTTGAAAGGAAAGTTATGACCAACCTAGACAGCATATTCAAAAGCAGAGACATTACTTTGCCAACAAAGGTCTGTCTAGTCAAGGCTATGGTTTTTCCAGTAGTCATGTATGGATGTGAGAGTTGGACTGTGAAGAAAGCTGAGTGCCGAAGAACTGATGCTTTTGAACTGTGGTGTTGGAGAAGACTCTTGAGAGTCCCTTGGACTTCAAGGAGATCCAACCAGTCCATCCTAAAGGAGATCAGTCCTGGGTGTTCTTTGGAAGGAATGATGCTAAAGCTGAAACTCCAGTACTTTGGCCACCTCATGTGAAGAGTTGACTCACTGGAAAAGACTCTGATGCTGGGAGGGATTGGGGGCAGGAGGAGAAGGGGATGCCAGAGTATGAGATGGCTGGATGGCATCACCGACTCGATGGATGCTAGTTCGAGTGAACTCCGGGAGTTGGTGATGCACAGGGAGGCCTGGTGTGCTGCAATTCATGGGGTCGAAGAGAGTCGGACATGACTGAGAGACTGAACTGAACTGATGATCTTTATGATTGCTTTATGATGGCTATAAAATGATGAATTTCCCCATCCACTCCTACATTTACCACCTCTGGAGGTTTACTGTAATGAAATATCATCATTTCTCCCCATTTATTTATATATCTATGTATTATTTGTATAGGCCTACTGACTCCTAGTCTTTTAATGATTTATAATTATTTCTACACTTTATGATTTTGATGGTTAAATCTCCCTAATTTGGCTAGTGGGAGCTCCTTCAACTTGGCTCTTATATTATTAAAAATATAAAACCTTTTCTGTCAAAACAAGATATCCCAGATTTATCTTATATTTTCCCTGTGTAAGCCGTGGAATCAGGCATTTCTCCAGTGAACCTTTGTTCTTTTAGTAGGGCATAGTATTTGAAACCAAGAGATGAGCATTAAGTGTGCTTACTCCTACTGTTTTCCTGACACTCTGCATACTTGTAATCTTCAATCAGACGCCGGACACTGAATTTCACCTTGTTGCATGATGCTAATTCTGTATTGCTATGAATCTTGACACTTTGTTCTAGAATACAGTTAAGCTGCTAGAAACAGTTTAATCCTTCTGGATCCTGCTTTGATGCGTTTTAGTTGGGTCTGGAGCAGTGTTCAGTCTAGGGCAACATATTATACCCCATTACTGAGAAGTCTACTGAATGCCCTGTGAATTTTAAGTTTCTCCAGTCTGGCTGCTGTTTCTGGCTGTGTGAGTGCTAGGCACTGTTCTCCACATGGGTAGTTTTTTCACATACAGTAATCGATAAATATTCTGCTAAGTACTCAAAAGAGAACCTCTAAGCTTTTTTCTCTGGATAACTCTCTCCTTCCTGGCACTCTATCAAATTTTATCTGATTTCATTTTTTACTTTTATTTACTCAACTTGGGAAAACACTTTCAAGCCACAATGTAAAGAATAATCAAACAAAACTGCCCCCAAACTGACCTGGATGTTAGAATCAGCAGAGAAGGACATTAAAATAATTATATTACATAACTTCAAAAAGTTAAGCAGAGACATGGAAGATGCAAAAGCAAACAGCAAATCAAACTTTAAGTATCTAACAACCAAACCAAACACCAAATCACAATTCTAGCATTCTGTCTGAGATGAAAAAGAGATTGCAAAAAAAAAAAAGAAAGAAAAAGAGATTGCATGGCCTTAGTAGCAGATTAACACTGCAGAAGGAAAGAATAATGAACAGGCTAGCAATAGAAACTATGCCAAATGAAACTGAAGAAAAAAGAATTTTAAAAAAGTGAAAAGATCAGTGAACAGTCAGACAACTTTAAGCCTAATATACATGTTATCTGACTCTTCAAGGTGGAAGGACAGAAAAAACGATTTGAAAATATGATAGCTGAGAACTTTCCAAACTTAAAAAACACTGTAAACCTCAAGATTCAAGAAGCTCAATAAACCCTAAATATGAAATGTGGGGAAAAAATATATAGGTATATCATAATCAAATTGCTCAAAACCATTCATAAAGAAAATAATCTTAAAATCAGTCAAAGTTAAAAGAAATGTGACTTGTAAATGAATAAGGTAAGTAAACAAGCAGATTTCATCACACTGGAAACAATGCAAACAAGAAAACTTTGGAACAAAGTCTTTAAAATACAGGCCCATCTCATTTTATTGCACTATGCTTTCTTTACTGTACCTTGTAGATATCATAGTTTGTTTGTTTTACAAACTGAAGATTTGTGGCAACCCTGAATTGAGCAAGTCTATCAGTGTCATTTTTCAAACGTTATTTGCTCACTTCATGTCTTGGTGTCTATTTCCAGCAAAAACTAACACATTCACACACACTATCTGGGATATACAAAATGAAAATAAGGTACACTGTTCCTCTTCAGATAGAAGGTTAACAAATTTTAGGGACTAGGTTTCAATTCTTAGGCTTTAAAGTTCACTAATCTTTTCTTCTGAAATGTCTAATCAGCCATTAATCCAATCCAGTGTACTTTCATCTCAGACATTATAGTTCTCATTTCTCAATTTAGGTCATTTTTATATACCCTAAATATTATTAGAGTAAAACTGATATTTCAGTCCCCCTCTCCATGGAGATTTACTTGGGCTCCTGTTGTTAATAAGGTGTTCAAAATATTCTGCCTGTTTTTTTTTATATTTTATCTGGTTAAGCTGAACAGAACCACAGAATATAGTATTATCTAAGTGGCTTCAGACAGTAAGACAGAACTCTACAGCTAAAGCATATAGTTTAACAAAACATACCCTGAGTTGTGAAATTGCTGCTTTTCCTTCCTCACTTTCTTCATCAAATTCATCATCACTCCACTCCCAGCCACCATCTTCTGTCTTGTGAAGACGGCCACTGGAGCCTGGTACTCTCCGAACCTGCTCGTTAGGAAGAGAGACATGGGCTGTGGCAGTGTTTGACACTTATGGGATAGAAAAGTCAACCATATTTCTCTCTCCTTCTATTACTTCAACACAGTAAGTAGATAGTAATTTTCCCATATAAAGTCACATCCACCATCCTCCACTTGCTTTCTGTCCCTAATCTCCACTATGTCTTTACTCACAACCACTGACTTTCCCAGTACTTTGCTAGTCTGAGACTGCACATCATCCAAATCCCTCTTATGTGAAGTCAGATGAAGTCTGAGTAATGGCTTCCTATCTTTAGACATCAAGAAAAAAATGGGGGCAGTTTAAGCTCCAAATAAATAAGTTCAAGATAAAGAAGATTATGTGTTTTTTTTTCAATTTTAACTTTTAAAATCACAATTTATGCCACTTCAAGAGGACTACAGCTGTGCAAATGTTAAGAAAAAGAGCAGTCCCCTAACTTTCATCTTCTTTCCCACAGGCAACCACTTTCAATTCATTTTAGCTTATTCTTTTAGAATGTATATATATTCATCTCTCTGAGTAATCTGTTCTTATTATTACCCCTTTTCTGGTTTTAGAAATTATCTATTGACTTCTTGCTACAGAAGATGAGAACTTAACCCTATTATTAATTCCCTACTCTTTTTTCAAATACACTGTAATTTTGGGTAAATCAATTGTTTATATAACATGATTATATAAACTATACAGTTGAACCATATATATTACAATTACTTTTCTTTCCTGCAGAACTTTTTTATTTCTCCTGGAGTTAACATTTGCTTTCTTTCTTTAAAAAAAAGTTATTTATTTTTGGGTCTTCGTTGCTGCATGCAGCCTTTCTCAAACTGCAGCGAGAAGGGGGGATATTCTCTAGCTGCAGTGTGTGGACTTCTGAGTCGGAGCACAGGCTCTGAAGTGTGGGCTGAGTAGTTGCAGCACATGAGCTTAGTCGGTCCGTGGCATATGGACTCTTCCTAGACCAGGGATCAAACCCTGTCCCCTGCATTGGTAGGTGGATTCTTAACCACTGGACCACTAGGGAAGTCCTGCTTATTTCTTGTCATATTTATCCCCAGATTCTCTGTTATGTAAAGCTCCTCTCACCATATTCATATCCATTAGGTATTCATCAGTGTCATCTTCTTGAGGAAGCCTCTCACCAGAGCCCCGCGATCTGTCCATCAGACTGACACCAGGTTTGGTACCTCAGATCTCACGCTATCAACCAGAGGACTATGCTTCCTCAATCACATGACTTTCCTATTCTTACTTTAAGCACTTAACTCTACTATTAGCCTGGTGTATTTACTAAAGCTGTATATTTCTAAATATAATTTGATTCCATTCCCACACTCCACTTAATAGTTTGTCTGGTAAAAAAAGAAAACAATTCTGGGTTAGAAAATATTTTTTTTCCCTAATGTTCATCGTAAAGCTCCATTGTGATGTGGCTTCCAGAGATGCTGCTGCTGCTGCTATGTCGCTTCAGTCGTGTCCGACTCTGTGCGACCCCATAGACAGCAGCCCACCAGGTTCCCCCATCCCTGGGATTCTCCAGGCAAGAACACTGGAGTGGGTTGCCATTTCCTTCTCCAATGCATGAAAGTGAAGAGTGAAAGTGAAGTCACTCAGTCGTGTCTGACTCTTTGCAATCCCATGGACTGCAGCCTACCAGGCTCCTCCACCCATGGAATTTTCCAGAGATGCTACTGAGGTCCTTATGACTGTTGATTCTAACTGTAACCTTTCCCCGTTGTCTGGAAGGCTACAGGATCTTTTCACCTCCAGTATTCTGAGCTGATGCAATGAACACAAACTAGGGCAAACTTCAGGAGATGGTGAGGGACAGACAGGCCTGGCATACTGCAGTCCATGGGGTCGTAAAGAGCTGGACATGACTGGGTGACTGAACAGCAACAGCATTCTGAGCTACTGTGGTAATGTGCTTTAGTGTTGATCTATTTCCATTCATTGTGCTGGGTACTTGAGCTCTTTCAAACTGGAAATTCATGAAATTTTTCTTGAATAATTCTTCAGTGATATCTTTTCTTCTGTTTTTCTGTTTTCCTTTTCTGGAACTCCTTTTGCTTAAACGTTGAGTCTTCTCAAATAATCCTCTAATGTTCTCATCTTTTCTGTCTCTTGGCTTTTTGGCTCTATTTTCTGGAAAATTTCCTCAACTTTACCCTAAAATCTTTGTAATGAATTTTTTCATTTTTTCTATAATGTTTTCAATTCCCAAGAGCTTTTTGTTGGTGGTAGTGCCATTCTCTAAATGCTTCTTTTCTTAAATTAACAGCTAAGACATAATTCATATTAACATTGATCCATTCAAGGTATTACAATCCAATGATTTTTAGTATGTTCAGAGTTGAAAAACCATCTGTACAATCAAATTTCAATCATCTTCATCACTCTCTCCACTTCCCACAAAACATCCCATACCCATTAGCAGTCCTACCCATTCCCTTACAATCTGCTCAAGTCCCAGGCAATCAGTAATCTACTTTCTGTCTCTATACGTTTGCTTGTTCTGGATATTTCACATAAGTAGAATCATAGAATATGTCTTTCAGTTAGCATAATGTTTTAAAGGTATATCCATGTTATGGCATGTATCAGTACTTCATTCCTTATTACTGCTGAATAATATTCCATTGTATAGGTTCATGATATTTTATATATCCATTTATCAGTAGATGGACATTCAGTTTTTTTCCACATTTTAGCTATGAATAATACTTCCATGAACATTCATGTACATATTTTTATGTGTACAAACTTTCAATTCTCTTGGGTGTGGCTAGGAGTAGACTTGCTGGGTCATATAGTAACTTTGTTCAGTCTTTTGAGAAACTGCCGCAGAAGTGACCACACCATCTTCCATTTCCATCAGTAATGTGTGAGGATTCCAATTTCTCCACATCTTTATCAATACTTGCTATTGTCTGTCTTTTTTGTTATAGTTATTCAGGTGGCTGTGAAGTGGTGTCTTCATTGTTTCTGTATGGTGCAAAGAAACTTCCCAACTTCCCAACTCACTCTGGTAGTTGCAAACAGTGATTTAACACAATTTAGAATTAATTATGTACCATACTTTTTCATTCCAGTTGAAAGCGGAGTACTACTGAAGCATAGACTATTGCTAAAAGAATATATCAAGCATGCTAAAGAAAAGACTGAAAGAAAATGAGTAATATTCATACTGTTAACATAGCATTAGTCAAATACACTTTCAAAACACAAAAGTAAAACTTCTAATTTCTCAGAAAAACTGAGTTAAATCCACATTTACCTTTTTAGCTCTTTCAGAAATGGTTGGTGCTCTCTGCAATATTTTTTCTTGAAGAAATTCTTTATTCTGGAGAGGAAAAATAAGTTTTCTTTTCATAAGAAGTTTTTACTGAACAAAAAAATTGACATAGAAATATTCACCACAATTAATGTGGTATAGTAACTGTTTTTATAAAGTTTGAGAAAAGCTTCTATTCTTTCATTCTAAAGATCCTTTAGTATAATACTACCATGACTTTATAAATTAAGAGAAAGCTTTAATGTATTGCATGAACCACCATCTATGAAAAGTTTGCTTTAACATACATCCTTTGAGGTTGTGGTCCCACATTTCCCAACTACAGTAACATCCTATTTATCCCATATCTTTGGGAAATGAGATGTTTACTAATTCAGTAGTAAACCCTAAAATTAGAGTTCAGTATATTTCACAGAATTTTCCACGGATTTTATTTATAGTGGTAATATTAATTTTTCCTGTTTTAAGTTTTACCTGATACTTAATTTATAGAATAATATATTTATCTTAAATATGTTGTCTAAATAATGGCCCCAGCAATTATTTGACCTACCATCATTCTTCCAGAAATAATCATCTGAAGGTAATGCAACCTCTGAACAGTGAACCTAATGTAGGTGTTTGAGGAGGATCATCTGAATACATGAAACAAGTTAGAATGTCCTACCTTGGCTTTTTGGAAAAACTTGTGCCTTAGCAGTTCTGCTGCTGTTGGTCTAAAACCAGAAAAGAAAGTTTTTATAGTTAATTGAAGTGGAATGTGGGTTTTCATCTTCAAAAATGAAAACATGATTTCTTGAACATCAAGATAAAAACTCAGTGCACTCCACTGTCCTTAACCTGCTAAAAATCAAAAAGGAAAAGCTCAGTACAAGGCATCGAACAGAATTAAAAACTCAAATAGAAGTTTTCTGATAACAATTATTATAGGCTCTTGCAAAAATTCATTAGTGAAATGTTTCTTTTAGAAGCATGATTTCTTAATGGCTTTCAATATATTTGCCATTTAATATTATTTCCCACTAAGTTGGCTTTATCTACTTTAAAGAAGCAAAAAACATACATTTAAACTGACAAATCAAGAACTGTGCTTCTTGCCACATAATCACCTGTAAGTTTTCAACTTAGGTAATTACATATTCTTAAAAAATAATTTCACAATTTCCTTTAAAAAACTGAAGATTCTAAGAGTAATGTATAGTTTCCAAATTTAATCTAAACTTAGTTTTTAACTTAACTGTGCACAGTCTTACTTCATTTGAGTAAAGGCATTGTTGTCAACTTCACAAACTAGTATGAGAATAAAGAATAAACAAATGCTACACTTAAGAAACTGGACCTGATGGATGCCACGTACCTACCATGAAACACTGAACAAGTCACTTCTCTAAGGTTAAGTATTACCTGGCTAAATCCCTAAAAGCAGTGGTTCTTAAACACTGCTGTGCATTATAATATCTGGGAGTTTAAAAAAAAATCCTTTCAACTAAAGAGATGAGGGTCATAATCTAGCTATGTAAGAACAAGGCAGCAGGTAGCTTAGGTTTTGTACTGCCCTCCTGGAATACAGTTGGCATACCAGATGGGAACTGTCACACGAGAGAAATAAACTATCTTACAAATATAAAAACTCCCAGGCTCTTCCCTGTAACAGTTACAGCAGAATCCGTGGGGGCAAACCTGGGTGCGGTTTTTAGAACTCTCCAGGTGGATACCAAAGTGCAGTCAAGCTTGAGAACCAGGGCCTCAGAGGACTCTCATAGAAATCAAAAGACAGATTAAACGTGGAAGTGCTATGCAAACTCAAAATAGACGTTACCATTCCTACTTTTCATTCAGTCACAATTTCAGTATGTTTAACAGTTTAACAACACTGTTTTTTATGATTTGTTCCTTTCTTATGGGCTCACTTCCTCTTTCTAAAATACACTTCAGAGGAGTTCTTTACGTGATAAAACATGACTGGAAAACTCAATTTTTGACTGAAAATTATTTCAGAAATTAATTTCAAATAATTTCAAAAATTATGCTTACTGGTGAATGAGTTTGACTAGATTTAGAGAATTAGAGAATTCTGGATTAACAGTTATTTTCTCTCAGCATTGTTCCACTACAGTGTTTGGCCTTAACTGTTGCTATTGGGGAAGTGGTTTGTCCATCTGCCTGCTATTCCTCAGTTAGGTAATCTGTTCTCTCAGGCTGCATTTAAGACCTTCTCTTTGTATTTGTGTCCACTAGTTTCACGACAATGTATACAAGTGGAAAAAGAGGGGTACTGCTTGGAATCGAGGACAATAATTCCTTAGCCTGAAAATACAGATATCTCATCAATTCAGAACATTCTCGGCCATTATTCCTTCGAATGTTGCTTCCAGGTCACAGTGTGGGGTTTCACTGTGTGTTTGTAATTCTGGATTGTGATCCCTTCAGTGCAAGAATTGCAGCGACCTGGGTGTTGGAAGTAGTCTAACAGTGCAGTTTCTGATTGCTTCTGCCAGAAACAAAACTGGCTTAGTAATAACTGTTTTACTTTCTAATCCTGTGGGTTCCTGGATAATATGGGTATAAATTCAGACTGTAAACCTGCGGAGTGTTGAAGTCAGAGGGCTTGATTATTCAGGAAAGATTTCTGTTGTGTTTGTGTGATGACAGATTTTTGTTGTTGTTGTTGTTGTTGTTCTCTCATCTATCCTTTCACTCAGGATGCATACTTATCAATGTTCTAGCTTTAAGCAGAAATCTCAGTTCAAAATCCCCATATGAGTGAGCCCTGTATCTCATTTTAAGTGCCCACTTGGAAGTTAAAACTCCAAACCAGTAGGTTACTGAACAGGGTCGCACTGAAGGCAGCCACAGGATGAGTTTATAATTCTTGGATTTATGGCTTCCTTGTTAATTCTGGCATCTGAAGACCTGCCTTTATTACAAGTTCATCTCTATTCTTCTGATTTTAAGTTTGACAGATTTGTCCAGAATGTCTAAGTGTTTGTAACAGAACTCTGTTATTTCAGTCAACTAATTTGGGAGAAGCAAAACTGTTCCCTATGTTTTAATACCAGTGTATTAAGAAACAGGAAAAAAGTTCTAAAATGACAGGTTTGAACTTTCCTGCCTATTTTTCTTACCCTTTCCAATATTTGCAACAGTGAATTTTGAAGCCCATTAAATATACTAAAGACATGATCAAGGAAGTCAATTCAAACCTTTTAGTTTTGCTGAGCTTTAGAAAAATCAAAAAAATCTTTTAGTGCTACAAAGCTGAGTGGTCTATATACCACATGAAACAGAAAAATATGACAGAGTGAGAACAGGGCCCAAGACTAGAAATCAGGAGTTTTGACTGACCTCAAAGATAAAAGATTATATGCAATAATCTTTAACTTCTGTGCTTCTGTTTAATTCATAGATACACACATTAGATGATCATGTTTTTTTAACTCACCTGCCATTCAATCTTTCTAGTGTTAATAATAAGCTCTTTGATTTTTTGGTCTACTTAACTAAAATACCTTTCCAATAAGGAAGAAAGTATGACTATTTGACATTAAACATAGTATTTGCTATTTCTCCTGTTAATAAAATCGTAAAGAACATTAAGATACTTGTTTATTTATAACTCTTATATGCAAATTAAAAATAAGCCCTCCCACTAACTTGGCAGCTCATTAACAAATACATTTATAACTCTAAGAAATTAACCAAGAAATAGCTTAACTATTTAGGGTGCACTGTATACTAAAAAGAAGGGAGAAAGTATATAATTCACTATTTTCAATTTAGTATAATGGTCAGTGTATATTTTTTTTAATGTTTAAGTTTAGTTCTTTTGAATTCTCTCACACGTATGTATGTATGCATGTGATTCTTAGCCTTCTGCAATGGTTTATATATTAGATGAAGAGGATAAGTTTTATCTCATATTTTACCTTTTTTCTGGATCTTTTTGAAGGCACAATGAAATCATTTTTCTAAATGATTTTCCATATTTTTTCAGCATTTCTTTATCTTGAACACCAGTTTCCAAAGAAGGAGGATCATTCTGCAGTGTCAGCATTAAAACCTGTGAGAATTTTCAACATATTGTAAACTTCTGAAGATTCAGTAATCAAATATTGTGGCCACAATTTTTCAATATAGACAACCTCCAAACATCTGAGCAGATTTTATTATCTGAAAGTTCACGTCTAGATCAGTTGTTTGGAAACTAGAGCTATTTAGGTGTTTTCCAGATAAATAATATCCTATAGACAGTGGCTTCCCAGGCAATGTGCCTGCAAAGGCTCAACTGTATCAGCACTGTATTATATGTCCTTTAGTTGAAATCTTTCCTTCCTGTCTTCCATCCAATTCTTACACCAGCAAACTTAAAAAAAAAAAAAAAAAAAAAAAACCCACGGCAAAATTAAAGAGTGTGACCTTGCTAACTTTACCTATTCATAGCTGTGTTTCAACTTGACCCCTTGTAACCTGGCCTTCTCTTCCCAGAACGCCTCAAAAACTTCAATCACAGAAATCATTGATGATATCCTAGTTAACAAAGCTATAGCCGTTTTAGTTTGCACTCTTCCTACCTTCCCTGCAGCAATTGTCCATCCTGAATCTCTTCCTTCTTTGACTTACATGGCAACCCACTATCTTGATGCATAGAGACATAAGTAACAAAGGATATGAAGGATATGAATAGGTTATTAAGTAATCATATCCTATTAATATGATGCAATTTGGGGTGATTTTCTATACTGTTTGACTTTTTAATAAAAGCATAACCCATTTTTCTAAGCACAAAGTCAAAACCAAAATCAAAATCAAATTATTATTTGCTATTCAGATTTAATTTATATTTACTAAAAGGGGATTACTAAGGTTGCAAGTATTTCTCATTTTGAGCAAATAGGTTATTAACATGTGTATGTCTGGCTACAATTTCAGGAGTCACTGCCTACAATAATATAAAGTAAACCTCGTTTTTCTCCCTGACCTCCTTTCAAGAATAAGCCATTTCTTGTGCCTCAAAATAACCTCCCACCTAACAGTTATAAAGAGCAATCCTTTTCAAAACCTTGTGAATATTCATTTACACCTAGCAATCTTGACCTTTAGGAAAAAACCAAGGCCTTGCACTGTTTATAATAGCCAGGACATGGAAACAACCTAGATGTCCATCAGTAGATGAATGGATAAGAAAGCTGTGGTACATATACACAATGGAATATTACTCAGCCATTAAAAAGAATACATTTGAATCAGTTCTAATGAGGTGGATGAAACTGGAGCCGATTATACAGAGTGAAGTAAGCCAGAAAGAAAAACACCAATATAGTATACTAACGCATATATATGGAATTTAGAAAGATGGTAATGAAAACCCTGTATGGGAGACAGCAAAAGAGACACAGATGTATAGAACAGTCTTTTGCACTCTGTGGGAGAGGGAGTGGGGCATGATTTGGGAGAATGGCATTAAAACATGTATAATATCATAGAAGAAATGAATCGCCAGTCCAGGTTCGATGCAGGCTACAGGAAGCTTGGGGCTGGTGCACTGGGATGACCCAGAGGGATGGTATGGGGAGGGAGGTGGGAGGGAGGTTCAGGATTGGGAACATGTGTACACCCGTGGCAGATTCATGTTGATGTACGACAAAACCAATACAATATTGTGAAGTAATTAGCCTCTAATTAAAATAAATAAATGTAATTTAAAAAAAGGCCTTAGAGTATCACTAACCTTTCAACCATCAAACATAAAGGTTAAAAAATATATATACACATTTTGAATATGGATATACAGAGAGGTTTTTCATACTATCCTTACTGATTTTGTCTCTCTCTACGTTTTTAGTGCCTTAAAGGGGACAGAGTAACATTTTAAAGGTTCGAAAGTGCTCCAAGAACATAGATACATGAATATCACTATGACAAAAATTCACAATGGTGCTCATCATTTTAAGGCATTTTGTAAAGCAGGCAAGTAAAACTATAAACAATGGCTAGAGCTACAAACAGACACATAGAATTCATGTGCATATTCTCACTTGGGGGTCACACAGATGAAAATGGTTGCCAACAGTATTGGCAGGACCATCTTGAAACACAAAAAACTCATTTATTACTAATGTTGGGGACATTAGGATTAACAACTACATTTTGGGTAACTACTCCCTCAGGATGGGGGCTTCCCAGGTGGTGCTACTGTAAAGAACCTGCTTGCCAATGCAGGAGACGCGAGAGACACAGGTTCAATCCCTGGGTCAGAAAGATCCCCTGGAGTAGGAAACGGCAACCCGCTCCAGTATTCATGCCTGGATAATCTTACAGAGGAACCTGGTGTGCTACAGTCCATGGCATCATAAAGAGTCGGACACGACTGAGCAACTAAGCACACACACACTTCTTCAGGATGTAACAGGCCTTTAAATAAAAGACGCTTAATGTCTCACCACAAAGCAAACTTCTATTCAATAACAAAGAAAATAATACATATGTATGGCACATGAACAATTTGCATGGATCTAACATATAAGAAGCACTTAAAAACAGTGGGTGACACAGATGAGTGCTCAATGAATGTTAGCAATAATTACTATTAACATGGAACTCTTCCAACAACCTTAAGAGGTAGAAATGATCATCATCCCCACTGAGGCTGCTCTACACAGGTGTCTGTGGGGAACACATACTAAACCGAGACTGATTAGAGAAAAACATCAAACTAGTTACACAGTCAGGAGATGGTGGGTCATCAAATAAGGTCAGTTACAATGTAAAGCTACCCAGTATTACATACCAAATATCTAAAAGAGATTCTAACTGCTAAAGAAGTTAGAAGGAATGCAGGGCAGAATACAATGGATAAGAATGTCAAATGATCCCACAAACACAAGAGCTCCAGCTATGTGTGTTATTTACATGCAAATGGAGGATAAAACGCTAATATGAATGGCTGAGTTACTGTAAATGAGGACAATTACTATTTTCATAAACTCTTACATTCATATAGTGCTTTTTAATATAAAAATACTTGTTCATATACTAATAAATCTACATAATTCTTAAAAAACAATGTCACATGAGGTGAGCCTCTGACAGAGAACTGAGACATGAGCTGGCAGGGTATTATGGATAGCAGCCTCACCTTCATCGGCGGGTACTTATGGTAAGGAGCTGCCCCCGTGGCCAGTTCAATGGCTGTGATCCCAAAACTCCAGATGTCAGCTTTAAAATCATAACCACGAACCTGGACAGAATAGAGAGATGTACAAGATTACTTTTACCACCCAGGAGTACTTTCAAGATAGCTTCTAATATGTATCAAGAACCACAGACTTTAAGCTGATAAAATATAATCTAAACTAGGCAAAAGCTAAATTTACTTGGTAAGAGGAAAAAAGAAAAAACTGAATGAATGTCCAGCATCAATGGGGAAATGGTTAAGTATTGTATATTCACTTAGAGAAACATTATACATTCAACTAAAAGCAATATTAATGAATCCTATATGAAAATATGGAAAACCACTCCATGATATAATATGAGAAAGCACTTAAGAAAGAAGATTACAATATTCTTCAAAAGTGTTGATACTATTACAAACAGGTATACAATCTATTAAAGAAAAAACTAGAAAGACCTAGAACAAAAATAAAAGCTTGGCAGTCTTTTGTTTTCCAAATTTCCTATGTTACAATATTATTTTATCACCTTAATTTTTGGAGTGAAAAAAATTACAAGGGTAAGAATATTTTAAAGTTGCTCGTGTGAATATGTTGCCAAATTTCTCTCCTTTATACTGTCACCAGCATGTTATAAAATTAAATACTTTAATTTTCTATCCTAAGCAATATAGGAGCAGAAACAGGATTTGGGAATGTGTGGTTTGAAACCTAAAATTAAAGCTCCATATTATATACTGCCTCAACATGGAATAAATAGAAGGACCTGTAATGACCTAAGTGAAAGTTCCCTACCCCACTGTCCTCCCAAGGAGAATGTGCCCTAGGCCCCAAGCCCTGCTTATCAAATGATCAGGTGCAGTTCCTCTTTATTCCTGAGAAGCAGGTTTCTGCTCCCTGCCAGCCCTTAGAAAACAAGCCAATCATACCTTCACAAGGAAACCAAAGGGCACATCACTTTCTTGATACTACAAAGCCTGTCTCCTGTAGCAACTGTTCATTCCCTTCCTAAGTGCAAACCCGTAAGGCATGCAGCGTCCTGTGCCTCCAGGTATGCGTACAAGCAAATAATAAATTGCGGCCAATCTCATCAGGCCCAGTGTCAGGTACCTGCATGCTCAGCCATCTCCATAACCCTAGTGTGGGAAGTCTTGACCCACACTAAGGTCAATACAGGCATTGTAACAGAATGAAAAGTAGATTCAGTTCTACATACAGAGTTTGACATAAGACACTTATGTAAAACACCTACAGGGAGTTGGAATACCTACCCAATTTTATAAAACAAGACTCAACTGGATACAATTTATAAATAATGAACAATGAACAGGTGGGAAGTAGAGACAGAAACAGCAAGTATGTGTAGTCAGAGATGAGGTGCTGGGAAGCAATGTTGCTTGGCAGTAGAAGGAAAGCCAGAGAGAAGTCAGAGAAATGGCCTAATAAGCAGGAGAATGAGGAAGCTAAAGATGTCAGTAAAGGGCATGCCAGTCAGAATGGCTGCTAAAAGAAAGTCTATAAACAATAAATGCTGTAGAGGGTGTGGAGAAAAGGGAACCCTCTTACACTGTTGGTGGGAATGCAAACTAGTACAGCCACTATGGAGAGTAGTGTGGAGATTCCTTAAATAATTGGAAATAGAACTGCCATATGACCCAGCAATCACACTGCTGGGCATACACACTGAGGAAACCAGAACTGAAAGAGACACGTGTACCCGAATGTTCATCGCAGCACTGTTTATAGTAGCCAGGACACGGAAGCAACGTAGATGTCCATCGGCAGATGAATGGATAAGAAAGCTGTGGTACATATACACAATGGAATATTACTCAGCCATTAAAAAGAATACATTTGAATCAGTTCTAATGAGGTGGACGAAACTGGAGCCTATCATACAGAGTGAAGTAAGTCGGAAAGAAAAACACCAATACAGTACACTAACACATATATATGGAATTTAGAAAGATGGTAACAACGACCCTGTATGGGAGACAGCAAAAGAGACACAGATGTAAAGAACAGTCTTTTGGACTCTGTGGGAGAAGGCAAGAGTGGGATGATTTGACAGAATAGCATTGAAACATGTATATTACATGTGAAACAGATCTCCAGCCCAGGTTTGATGCATGAGACAGGGTGCTCAGGGCTGGTGCACTGGGATGACCCTAAGGGATGGGATGGGGAAGGAGGGGTTCAGGATGGGGGACACATGTATACCCATGGCTGATTCATGTCAATGTACGGCAAAAACCACTACAATACTATAAAGTAATTAGCCTCCAATTAAAATAAATAAATAAATTAAAAAAAAAATGTGAGTAAAGGGGAAAAGGTCAACAGTTTCAAATGCCACAAAGAGAATAAAACAAGGAGAAAAATATGAGCACTGGATTCTAGAATTAGCAGTTTCCTTCCATAAGGTGATGGGATGAGTGACATAAACTGCAGTCTGTTTGACACAACCAGGAAATAGGGATGTGGGGAAAACTAGTCCTTCAAAAGCCATGTGTAAAAAGATCAGGTCATTTTACTTGTACTAAGGATTTGCCATTAAATCAATCTTAATTATACTATTCCTTAGGTTGCCTTTGTATAAATCTTGAGATTAATATGTGTTTTGCTAAGTTCTAGAGTTTGGGGTTTATTTTTAAGCATGATGCCAAGTCTTAAACAAGGAACAGAAGCATGTTTCCCAAAGCTAACCTAGCAGACCACTCGAAAGCAAACACTGCTCAGTTTTTTTTAATTTTGTAAAATAACTCAAATCACTGTAAAAAGACAAAAGACCCAGTACCTGTTCCATAACTTCAGGCGCCATCCAGCAAGGTGTTCCAACAAAGGTTTTTCTCACTTTATTTCGAGTAATGTCACCACCAGTTGCTAAAAAAGCACTAACTCCAAAGTCTAAAACAGAATATAACAGCAGGGGATTAAAAGTACAGTAACTAACATAAATACATAGGAAAATAATATAATTATGGTCCTACATACATAGTACGACCTTTTCTCATCTTTCTGCTGAACTTCTTGACTAAATTAACATATAGCTTAATGGGTTCCTCATTCTATTCCTCTCCACCTCCACACACCATCTCCTCAGATTTTCCTCCTTGCTCCAATGCATTCTTTTCATTTTCCCAAACTGAAACTCTGTATCAATTAAACAATAACTCTTACTGCCCCTTCTCCTCAACCCCTGGCAACAACCGTTCTACTTTCTGTCTCTATAATTTTGACTACTCTAAGCATTTCATGTAAGTGGAACCATACAGTATTTATCTTTCTATAATGGAGTTATTTTATCTAGCACAAGATCTTCAAGGTTCATTCATGTTCTAGCATGTGTCAGAATTTCCTTCCTTTGGAGGCTGAATAATATTTAATTTATGTACATACCACATTTTGTGTATACATTCATCCACTGATGGACACTTAAGTTGCTTCCCTATTTTAGCCATTGTAAGTAATGCTGCTATGAAAATGGGTATACAGATAGCTGTTTCAATTCCTGCTTTAGGTTCTTTGGGGTTATATATTCAGAAGTGGAATTGGTGGATCATACAGAATTTTTAATTGATTTAAGGAACTGCCATACTGTTTTCCACGAGAACTCTACCACTTTATGTCCCTACCAATAGTGAACAAGGATTCTGATTTCTCCACATCCTTGCTATTTTGTATTTTTTTGATAAATAGCCACCCTAATGGGTGTGTTATTATCTCCTTCTAGTTTGACTTGTATTTTTTCCCTGATGATTAGTGATACTGAACATCTTTCATGTGCTTTCTGAACATTTGCATATCTTCTCTGGAGAAATGTCTATTCAAATCCATTTTAAAATTGATTTTGTTGTTACTGTTGAATTTAAAGAGTTCTCTGTATATTCTGGATATTATAAGTCTCTTGTCAGATACATGATTTGCAAATATTTTCTCCCATTCTGTGGGTTGCCTTCTTCCTCTGTGGATAGTGTCTTTAAGTGCACAAATTTTTAAAATTTTCATGAAATCCAATCTATTTTTTTTGTTTTCTGTTGCCTGTGCCTTTGGTGTCATATCTAAGAAATCACTACCAAATCCAGTGTCATGAAACATGTGCCCTGTTTTCTTCTAAGAGTTTTATTGTTTTAGGTCTTTATATTAGAGTCCATTTTCAGTTAATTTTTGAATATTGTGTTAGGTAAGGGTCCAAATTCATTCTTTTGCATTGGGATATTTAGTTTTCCCAGAACCATTTGTTGAAAAGACTTTCTCCACTGAATGGCCTTGATATCCCTGTCAAAAATCATTTGATCATATTGTACGAGGGTTTATTTTTGGGCTTTCGATTCTATTCCACTGGTCTTTATGCCAATTTTTATACCAACAACATATTGTTTCTATTACTATTGCTTTGCAATAAGTTTTAAAATCAGGAAGTGTGAATCTTCCTACTTTGTTCATTTTTTAAAAGACTGTTTTGGCTACTTGAGGTTCCTTAAGCTTCCATATGCATTTTAGGATTTTTTTTCTATTTCTGTCCCCGCAAAAAAGTTATCGGGGTTTTGACAGGCATTGCACTGAATCTGTAGATTACTTTGGGTAGTACTAACTTTTTTAAACAATGATAAGTCTTCCAATCCATGAACAGGAGGGATGTGTTTCCATTTATTTACATCCTCTTTAATTTCTTTCAGCAATGTTTTATAGTTTTCATTGTACAAGTATTTCACCTCCTTGGTTATGTTAACTTCTAGGTATTTTAATTATTTTTGATGCTACTTGTATATAGAATTGTTTGTAATATTTTTCTGATTGTTCATTGTTAGTGTAGAAAATGCAACTGATTTTTAAGTGCTGACTTTTTATTCTACTTTGAAAAGTTCATTTATTAGTTAAGCAGGTTTTTTTTTTATGTAATGTTATGCTTAGGGTTTTTCTGCATGTAAGATCATAGAATCTGCAGAGATAAATTTACTTCTTTCTTTTCAGTCTGAAGGTCTTTTATTATTTTTCTTGCTCAATTGTTCAATTTAGAACTTCCAGTAGTACTACGTTGAACAGAACTAACACATTCTTCCTGTGTTCCTGAACTCAGAGGAAGAGCTTTCAAGTCCTTCATCACTGAATATGATATTCACGGTAGGTTTTTCATATGTAGCTTTTACTATGCTGAGGAAGTTTCCTTCTGTTCCTACTTTGTTGCATGTTTCTATTATGAAACGGTGTTGTGGTGGTGGTTTAAGTGGTGCCTGACTCTTGCAAACCCATGGACTGCAGCCTGCCAGGCTTCTCTGTCCATAGGATTCTTCAGGCAGGAATACTGAAGCAGGTTGCCATTTCCTTCTCCAGGGGATCTTCCCAATGCAGGAATCAAACCCAGGTCTCCTGCACTGCAGGCAGATTCTTTACCAACTGACTATGAGGGAAGCCCATGAAAGGGTGTTAAATTTTCTCAAATATCTGTGGTGCACTGAGATAACCATGCGGGTTTTCTTTTTCTCTTTGTTCTGGTAATCTCATGTGTAACACTGATTTTCAGATTTTGAACCACTCTCGCATTCCAAAGAAATTCTACTTGGTCCACTTAATATGCTACTGAATTTGATTTGCCAATAGTATTTTGCTGAAAATATTTACATCAATGTTTATAATAGATACTGGTCCATAGTCTTCTTTTCTTGGGTTAGTATCTCTGCCTGACTTTGGGAATAGGGTAATTTTGGACTCAATAAAATGAGTTAGAAAGTGTTTCTTTCTTTTCAAATTTTTGGAAAACTTTGAGGAAGGCTGTTAGTTTTTCTTTAAATGTCTGACAGAATTTACCAGTTAAACCACTGAGTCCAGTCTTTTTTTTTTTCTTAGTCCACCTAGCTAAAGGAATGTCAATTTTGGTGATCTTCTCAAAGAATCAACTTTTGGTTTCATCAATTTCCTCTATTGCTCTTCTATTCTCTATATCCTTTTCTCAACTCTAAATTTTATTATTTCTTTCCTTCTGCTGACTGAGGGTTCAGTTTCTTCTTTTTCTGGTTCCTAAAGCTGTGAAGTTAGGTTGTTGATTTGCTAGCTTTCTGTTTTTCTTAAATAAAGCATCTAAAGCTACAAATCTGCCCCTTAGCAATGCTTTCACTGTGTCCCATGAGTTCTGGTATGGTTGTGACTTTGTTTTCATTAATCTCTAGCTTCTTGTGTGATGTCTTCTTTCATCCACTGGTTGTCAAAATCTATTTGTCAATCTATTTTTGTTTAGTTCCACAAATTTGTGAATTTTCAAGTCTTCTGTGGTTGGTTTCTAGCTTTACCTCATTGTGATAAGAGAAAATACTTTATATGATTATCACTTAATCTGTGGCCTAAAAAATGGTCTATCCTAGAAAATGCCCCTTGGACACCTCAGAAGAATGTGTACACTGTTCTTATTGGGTAGAGTGCTTTGTATATGCCTGTTAGATCTAGTCAATGTGTTGTTTAAGTCTTCTATTTCCTTACATTCTGTCTGTTCTACCCATTATTAAGACCGGAGTACTAAAGTCCCCAACTATTACTATAGAGCTCTCTACAGTTCCTTTTAGTATTACAGAGCTATCTACAGTACCCTTCAATTCTGTTACTTTTTGCTTCATATATTTTGCTGGTATGTTAATATGTGCATGAATGTTTATAACTGTTTATCTACTTACTATATCTATTCAATCTTTTATTAATATATAATGTGTTTTTGTCTCTTACAACCTTTTAAATATAAAGTCTATTTTGTCTGATATTAGAGTAGCTACCCTGTTCTCTTTGGTCACTATTTGCATAGAATATATTTTCCCATCCTTTGCTTCTAATCTCTTTGTATCTTTGTATCTATAAGCAAAGTGAGTTGCTTATAGACACCATATAGTTGGATCATGTTTTTAACCATTCTTTTAATTGGATAGTTTATTTACATTTAAAGCTATTATTGATAAAGAGGGACTTACTTCTATCATTGTGTTATTTTTTTCATATGATTTAAAGCTTTTGGGGGGCTTCCCAGGAGGCACCGGTGGTAAAGAACTGCCCTGCTAATGCAGGAGCCATAAGAGACATGGGTTCGATCCCTGAGTTGGGAAGATCCCCTGGAGGAGGGCATGGCAACCCACTCCAGTATTCTTTTTTTTATTTAATGTATTTGTTTGTTTATTTGTCTGTATTGGGTCTTAGGTGCTCCTGGGCTCCTCTAGTTGCTGTACATGGGCTGGAGGCAAATGTGATCTTAGTTCCCTGACCAGGTATCAAACCTATATCCTCTGCATTGGAAAGTGGATTCTTACCCTGGACCACCAGTGAAGTCCCCACTCCAGTATTCTTGCCTGGAGAATCCCTGGACAGAGAAGCTACGGTACATAGGGTAACAAAGAGACACAACTAGAAGCAACTTAGCATGCGTGTTAAGTTGCTACATGCAACTTAAAAACCAAACAACAAAAAAATTTGTTCCTCATTTCCTATATTACTTATTTTGTGCTTAACTTTTTGCTGTAAAATGCTTAAAATTTTTCCTCATTTTAAAAATTTATATTCTATAGCTATTTCTTTATGGTTACCATGGGGGTTACACTTACCACGCTGAAGTTTTAACACTCTAATTTGCATTTACACCAGCTTAACTGCAATAACATACAAAAACTTTTTTCTTTACAGCACTATTCTTATCTCTTCAGGTTGTTGTTATCACAGAATTACATCCTCATAAACTGTGTGCTCAAAAACATAAACTAATCATTCTTTTAAATGCATTAGTCTCTTAAATTATGTAGAAAAGAAGATGTGGTGTTACAAACCAATGCTATTGTAATATCAAGTTTTAGACCAATAACTGTTTTCTGTAACGTGTTAGTCTCTTAAATTATGTAGAAAACGAAAGTGTAGTTACAAACCACCGTTACAATAATAGTAGTTTTTTTATATACCCATGTATCTACCTTTATTGAGTTCTTTATTTCTTCATACTGCTTGGAGTTATTATCTAGGGTCCTCTCATTTTATCTTGCAAAACTCCCTTGAGTATTTCCTGCAGGGCAAGTCTAGTGGAAACATATTCCCTCAACTTTTGTTTATCTGGAAATGTCTTAATTTCTCCCTCACTTTTAAAAGGATTCTTGGTTGACACTTCTTTTCTTTCAGAACTTTGAATACATTGTCCCTCTGCCTTCTGGCCTCCAAAGTTTCTGATGAGAAGTCTGTCTTATTTAGGACACCTTGTATGTGATGAGTCACTTGTCTTTTGCTGTTTTTACGATTCTTTTTCTTTGTCTTTCTTAAGTTTGATTATAATGTGCCTCTGTGAGTCTCTCAGAGTTCACTTTAGCTGGAGATCACTGAGCTTCTCAGACGTTTATATTCATGTTTTTCATCAAGTTTGAGATGTTTTCAGCCATTATTTCTTCAATTACTCTCTCTGCCCCTTTCTTCTCCATCAAGGCCTCACATAATGTGGATGTTGGTCTGCTTAATGATATCCAAATAGACCCGTCAGGCTCTATTCACATTTTCAATCATTTTCCTTTCTGTTCCTTGGAGAAGGAAATGGCAACCCATAAATCTGTTCCTTAGACTTGATAATTTCCATATTCAAGTTCACCAATTATTTCTTCAACCAGATCAAATCTGCATTTAAATCCTTCTAATAAGTTTTTCATTTCACAATTCAAGTTATTGTACTTTTTAGCTCCAGAATTTCTTTCTTGTTTCAAGTCTTCTCTCCTTATTGATATTTAGATTTTATGAACAATTGTTGCTTTGAGTTTTTCCGTATCTTTTAACTCTCTCAACATCTTTAAGATGGTTGTTTTTAAAGTCCAATATATCTGCCATCGAACCCTTTTCAGTGATGGTTTCCTTTGAATAGATCATACTTTCCCGTTTCACTGAATGTCTTGTGATTTTTGCTGTTGTTGTTGTTATTGAAGATGGACATTTGAGTCTAATAATATGCTAAAGATGGACATTTGAATCTAATAATATGCTCACTCTGGAAATCAGATTCTTCTCCTTCCCTAGGATTTGCTGTTTTTTGTTATTGTTTTGTTTTTTTAGGTTGTTGTAGGCTGCTTCTGTGTCAAGCATTGGCCTGAAATGTAAACTTAAGGCCTTCTCAGATCTTTTCTGCATCTTTTCCTGAGAACAAACATTCACTTTTCAATTTTCCCTGCAAATATTGCTTTTGTTTTGGTTTTGTGGCCACATCACATGCCTTGTGGGATCTTAATTCCCTAATGAGGGATGGAATATAGTGCCTTGGCAGTGAAAGTGCAGAATCCTAACAACTGGACCCACAGCAAAGTCCCTGTAGTTATTTTTTATTGTCCTAGTCTTTAAGGTTTGGCTTCAAAAAGGGGAACAGGAGAGAAACGAAGGAAGGAAAAAAAGGCAATGACCTGTTCAAGTGCCCTGGAAATCACGTAGAAAGGAGGAGCTGTAACAACAATGGCTGCCTGTCTCTTTGTCTGCATCTCTGAGATCAGAAGCTGCAATTAGTAATCAGAGCAGATGCTGCTGCTACTTCAAAGGACAGGGTCCTTTCTGCCCACCATAGTTCCTGCAAGTTGTGTGCAAGTTGGTCCAAAAACATGCATAGCTGCCTGCCATGTGGCTGATGGGTAAGAAATGAGCAGCTCTGAAACCGACCAAAATTAACTGCAATTTACCTTCCAAGTCTTGTCCTAAAAGTTTCAAGCAATCAATGAGATGCAGAATTTCAAAACAGTTACACTAGACAGATTCTGCCAATTCAACTGTTGTCTAGGTGGAGAGAAGATTCTTGGTGCTTCCTACTCTACCATTTTCCTAGAATTCCTTCTTTTTTGTTCCTTACCACTTGATTTTGCTTCTCTACCCAATACAGCATAATTGTGCCTGGTTTTGAACTTATATAAATGGAGTCACAAGTTATATATTCTATTTTGACTAGCTTCATTCACCCTATGTTTTTATAATTTGTTTAATGCTTCTGTACACAGCTGGAGTTTTCTTCATTTTCATCAGTACCAAGTTCAAGTGCGTGTGTGCTCAGTTGTGTCCAACTCTTCGTGAGCTCATGGACTGTAGCCCGCCAGGCTCCTCTGTCCCTGGGATTTTCCTGTCAAGAATACTGGAGTGGATTGCCATTTCCTCCTCTAGGGAATCTTCCCAACCCAGGGACTGATCGAACCCACGTCTCTGGTGTCTCCTGCACTGGCAAGCAGATTCTTTGCTACTGAGCCACCAGAGAAGCCCATTATACAGTATTCTAAAGTATAAATCAAGTATAATTTACTTATACATTCTACTAACAAAAGGCTTGGTAATGTTTCAAACTTTCAGTGCTTATTAGCATTATGGCACACTGAAGTATGAGTTTCTCTACACCATAGATTTAGAAGCTAAAGTCTCTGGGTATGCATATCTCCAACTTATTAAAGTGTTCCTACTAGCTTATATTCTCACCATCAGAAGGTGAGATTCTCTCTTGCTTTACACTGGTAACTAGTACTGTCAGATGTGTTTGCTACATCAGTCAATACAATGTGATTTCCCAATGTTATTTTATTGTGCATTAATTGCTAACTAGTTGAGATTGTACACCTTTTACTATATTTATGTTTTGATGTCTTCATTTGAGGTTATTTGACTTTTCCTTAATTAGTTCTTTGTATATTCTATATTTGAGCCCCTTGTCAAGTTATTCATGCTGCAAATAACTTATCTACTTTGTGGCTTTGCTTCTTTACTTATTAATGGTGACAAACTGTTCTTCTTTTGATGAACAACAGTTGCTAATTTTACAGGAGTTAAATTTATCAATCTTTTTCTTTATGTTAGAACATTATGGCTTAGTTAAAGTATTCCCTTACCTGAGGACATGAAGATGTGTGCCTAAATTTTCTTCTAAAGCTGAAGAAATAATTCAAGGTTTGGGTAGTTATCTTCCTCCTGCCAAACACCTGACTGTTCCAGCAGTGTGGGACCAAGCTGAGATTTTCTCAGATGATCTGCTTGCTCAACAGTCCTGCAGTTCAGCCATTCTGGAGTCTCACCCTGGGGGAGGGGGCATTTCACCAAGATACCAACACTGGAAGGCCTTGGACTCTAACTCTTATCTCTTCAACTCTGAATCTACCAATATACTTCCACCTCTCAGATGTGTCTTCCTAACTGGAAAATAACCCATTTCTCCCAGAAGAGAAGTATAACTTCCCTAAAGCACATTTATTAAACACAATGAAGTTTCTTGACTACCTCTCCTTTAGAGGAAAGTTAAAGAATGGTATAAGAACCCACAGAAGATGACTCTAACGGGAGTTAGGAATAGATAACCATAGTTAAGTAGTGGTTAGAAAATGCCTGAGACTGAAAATGAAGAATGAGTAGTGGAAGATACCTTGAGTCAGCAGGGATATATCAACATAGTATGTGTGACCAGAGATGGTCCAGGATACAGAAGAGAAAACTGACTAAGTAAACACAGAAGATAAGTAATGCTGTTCTATCAGCCATTAAGCTAAAATAAAAAGATAAAATAAAAAGAAATACTAATCAGTACCTGCAATCTGTACCGAGCCATCTTCTCCAAGAAGAATATTGCCAGCTTTCACATCTCTGTAAGGAAAAAAAAATTACTTATTAAAAAACACTTATTCTTTGGAGTTACATAATTTAAGAAGTTCAATATATTCACCACAACACTGGTAATATTTAAATGCTTTAATGAAAAATTGCATTTAAGAGTATTAGGGCCAATAGCAGAATTTTTAAAATTGTAGTCACTTGTACTAAAATCCAAACACGGTAAATAGAAAGCTATAGTAATACATAGCTTTTACTAGTAAATCTGGAAAAACTCAAGATCATTAAATATTTGACTGAGATAACAGTGGCTAAAGAATGTGACCCTCACGCTCACCTTATCTACTTTTTAAAATACACTGATTTTTCTACACTTTATGAACAAAATTTTACAATGATCAGTATGTGGCTGGTAACAGGGACTATTCTATGCTTGTAGCATAAAGATATAATATAAATTATTCAAACATATCTATAGTCTTATTAGTAACTAAAACAACTCAAGTAATACATAAATACATTCCTGTTATAAAAACCTAAACATCACTGAAAAGGTCAAAATCCCTTTTGACTACTGTTCTCAGGTCTAATATTCTCTACAAAGTTTCCAACCATTATCAGTCTAGTTAATAGAATATGTTCCTGCGACATATCTGAGCTTTTCTTCCAACATAAATGATATTGTACTATCCATTCAAATATACAACATGTTTTTCTCATGCAATAATGTGTCAGTAGAATCTGCAAAATTTACATTCCTCAACTCCCATGAGTAATCCATTTCTTTGATAACCTAGAGAAACTCTCACAAGGCACACAGAATGTACAAGGGGGTTGTCTATATAGTACTGTCTGAAGTAACAAATCAAAAATGGCAACAATCTAGAAAGTCAACAGTAGCAAAAAGGTTAAATTTAATGTTACATCCATGAAATTTATTAGTCAATCAACATGTTATGACTTCAAATGCCCTCTACCACCTAATCCACACTGCCAGTGAACACTTCAAACAGGACCGTGCATTGTGTGTGCCACCATTAGTTACACACTCACAGGCATGAACACATCTTTCCATACACACCAAAAGGAACACAAGGAATTTAGGTTTTTTAAAGGAGAGGAGTAGGACCAGAGTCAAGGGGAACAGTGTTTGACTGTCCTATGGGAGTGGACTCACCTACTTATTTCATAATTAAAAATAAATATAATTAAACAAACACAAGAGAGCCAGACCTTGAAGCTAGACTGAAAGAAAAGTGAGGCTAGTCATGGAAGGAGGCCGTATATGTCAGGAAAAGGAACCAGTGAGAGGACAACACATCATCTCTTTGCTGTCCTTCCCATCTTCTTTTCCCCATCCTTAGATAACCATTCCTTGGTAAATAATGAACAACAGTTTCACAAATGTTACGTAGCAGCATCACCATACCAAGAGTACACAACACTTTTCCCGAATATATATTGAAGCATAAAGAAATCATGTTACTCAGTATTTTGCTCTGCTTATAAATGCAAGGAATTTATAGGACTTCCCCCCAGAGGGGGGACTTACAGTAAAGGCTGGCTCACTTTGTCCTACAAACCTAAAGCCTACACAATGAACAGGAGAGAACTAAGGATATTTCCTTCCTGCAGTGACAAAGACCATTCAACTAAGCCAACCATGAACCTTCAACTCCTTTTTCTGAATGACATCTAAAACTAAATGGGAAAAAACAACGTACAGTTCAGTCACTTCCTCCTGTTTTTTGCAGCAGGCTGCAACATATAGTGTTAGTACAGAAGCTGATCCTCTTACAACTACATGAGAAGCTGCTGAAGAACTCAATGTCAACCATTCTACAGATGTTCATCATTTGAAGCAATTGAAAAGGTGAAAAAGCTTAATAAGCAGGTGCCTTCTGCTGCTGCTGCTAAGTCACTTCAGTCGTGTCCGACTCTGTGTGACCCCATAGACGGCAGCCCACCAGGCTCCCCCATCCCTGGGATTCTGAGCTGACTGCAAATCAGAAAAATCATCGTTTTGAAGTGTTGTCTTCTCTTACTCTACCCAACAATGAACCATTTCTTGATCAGACTGTGATGTGACAAAAAGTGGGTTTTACATAACAACCAGAGATTACCAGCTCAGTGGTTGGACTGAGGAGAAGCTCCAAAGTACTCCCCAAAGCCAAACCTGTAACAAAAAAAGGTCATGGTGGCTGTCTGCTGGTCTGATGCACCACAGCTTTCTGAATCCTGGTGAAATGATTACATCTGAGATGCACCGAAAAATGCAATGCCTGCAGCCTGCATTGGTCAACAGAGTAGGCCTAATTCTGCTCCATGCTGCTGCTGCTAAGTCGCTTCAGTCGTGTCCAACTCTGTGCGACCCCATAGACAGCAGCCCACCAGGCTCCCCCATCCCTGGGATTCTCCAGGCAAGAACACTGGAGTGGGTTGCCATTTCCTCCTCCAGTGCATGAAAGTGAAAAATGAAAGTGAAGTCGCTCAGTCATGGCTGACTCTTAGCAACCCCATGAACTACAGCCTACCAGACTTCTCCGTCCTTGGGATTTTCCAGGCAAGAGTACTGGAGTGGGGTGCCACTGCCTTCTCCGTGACAATGCCCAATTGCATACTGCACAACCAACACCTCAAAAGTTGAATGAACTTGGCTACGAAGTTTTGCCTTATGTGCCATATTCACCTGACCTCTCACCAACCAACTACTATTTCTTCAAGCATCTTGATAATTTTTTGCAGGGAAATTGTTTCCACAACCAGCAGGAGGCAGAAAATACTTTCCAGGAGTCCATGGAATCCCAAAGCACAGATTTTTATGTTATAGGAATAAACAAACTTATTTTTGTTGGCAAAAATGTGTTGATTGTAATGGTTCCTATTTTGATTAATAAAGATGTGGGAGTGAAGCTGTGAAGTTGCTCTGTGGTGCCCAACTCTTTGCAACCCCATGGACTGCAACCCACCAGGCTCCTCTGTCCATGGGATTTTCCAGGCAAGAGTATTGGAGTGGGTTGCCATTTCCTTCTCCAGGCAATCTTCCCGACCCAGGGATCAAACCTGGGTCTTCAGCATTGTAGGCAGACACTTTTACTGTCTGAGCCACCAGGGAAGATAGGCATGTGTGGGAGCCTAGTTATAATGATTTAAAATTCATGGTCTGAAACCACAATTATATTTGTACCAACCTAATAGTTAGTACATAGAGGGCATCTCTCATCTACTCATCAAATAGATTTAAATAACTAAATAAAAGACAACCTGCTTTAAATCAACTTATGGAGATAAATGAATCACTAAAACCAACCATCCATCCAACTAAACACTAAAATAAAACTTGGTTATCTCTGAAGAGATGTGGAGCAGCAAATCAATCAATTCAACTACATACCAAAATAAAATCAATTGTTCCCTCCTGCTATCCCAGCTCCCAACTACCACCTCTTAACTCTGTTCCAAATATCAGACTTATAAACCAGTATGCTGTAACAAAATAAGACAACTAACTATCCAACTACATAGGAGACCAGTTAAACTACAACCTATTATATAAATGAAATACTACAAATACTAACAAACATATGTGGTAATATGTTTATTTTGGCATAAATCTCTCTCAAAGGAATCACAAGAAAATGGCAAGTAGTAGTTCCTTTTAGAGCAGGATACCAGAAGTTCAGTGGCAGAAGGAGACTCTTTTTTAAAGTGCTTTATTTTTTAGAACAGTTTTAGATTTACATAAAAGTTGAGAAGATGGTGCAGAGGAGTTCCCATACAGCTGTCGCTTAGTCTCCCCCATTATTAACACTGTGCATTAGTATGGTTCTTTCGCCACATTAATCGATCAGTACTGATGCACTGCTATTAATAGGATGTTCTTCTAATGGAATTTGTATCATGTTTTCCTCATGATTAGATTGGTGTTAAGAGTTTGGGGAAGGAAAACCGGGGAAGTGTCATTTTCATCACATTGTATGTAGAGTACATAACATTACCACGAGTTAGCACCATTGATACTGAGAAGACCTGCTTTTTTATCCTTGACCATTTTGTACCATTTGAACTTTTAAGCTATGTATTGGCATTGTTGTTGTTTGTGTTCGACTCTTTGCAACCCCATGAACCACAGCACGCCAGGCTTCCCTGTCTTTCACTATCTTCAGAGTTTGCTCAAACTCATGTCTGTTGAGTCGGTGATGCCATCCAACCATCTCACCCTCTATCATTCCCTTCAATCTTCCCCAGCATCAGAGGCTCTTCCCATCAGGTGGTCAAAGTACTGAAGCTTCAGCATCAGTCCTTGCAGTGAAATATTCAGGGTTGATCTCCTTTCTGATTGACAGGTTTGATCTCCGTGCAGTCCAAGAGACTCTCAAGAGTCTTCTCCAGCGCTACAATTCGAAAGCATAAATTCTTTGGTGCTCAACCTTCCTTATGGTGCCTCTCACATCCATACATGACTACTGGAAAAACCATGGCTTTGACTATACGGATTTTTGTCAGCAATGTCTGTTTTTTATTTTTAATACATGGTCTAGTTTGTCAAAGCTTTTCTTCCAAGGAGCAAGTGTCTTTTAATTTCGTGGCTGCAGTCACTGTTTACAGAGATTTTGGAGCCCAAGAAAATAAAATCTGTCACGGTTTCCACTTTTTCCCCTTCTATTTCCCATGAAGTGATGGGACTGAATGCCATGATCTTAGTTCTCTGAGTGCTGAGTTTTAAGCCAGCTTTTTCACTCTCCTTTCACTTTCATCAAGATGCTCTTCAGTTCCTCTTCACTTTCTGTCATTAGGGTGGTGTCATTTGCATTTCTGAGGCTACTGATATTTCTCTCAGCAATCTTGATTCCAGCTTGTGATTCATCCAGCCCCAAATTTTGCATGACATGCTCTGCATATACATTAAATAATCAGGGCAACAATATACAGCCTTGATGTACTCCTTTCTCAATTCTGAACCAGTTTGTTGTTCAATGTCTGGTTCTAACTGTTACTTCTTGCCTTGCATACAGGTTTCTCAGGAGACAGGTAAGGTGGTCTGATATTCCCATCTCTTCAAGAAATTTCCATAGTTTGTTGTGATCCACACAGTGAAAGGTTTTAGTGCAGTCAATGAAGCAGAAGTGGATGTTTTGGAATTCCCTTGCTTTTTCTGTGATCCAATGGATGCTGGCAATTTGATCTCTGGTTCCTCTGCCTTTTCTAAATCCAGAAAATCCTTTTCTAAATCGTACATCTGTAAGTTCTCAGTTCATGTACTGCCGAAGCCTAGTTTGAAGGATTTTGAGCATTACTTTGCTAGCATGTGAAATGAGCACATTCTTTAACACTGCCTTTGTTTGGGATTGGAATGAAAACTGACCTTTTCCAGTCCTGTGGCCACTGCTAAGTTTACCAAATTTGCTGACATACTGAGTGTAGCACTTCCACAGCATCATCTTTTAGGAATTGAAACGGATCAGCTGGAATTTCATCACCTCCACAGGCTTTGTTCTTAGTAATGCTTCCTAAAGCCCACTTGACTTCACATTCCAGAATGTCTGGCTCTAGGTGAGTGATCACACCATCCTGGTTATCCTGGTCATTAAGACCTTTTCTGTATGGTTCTGTGTAGTCTTGCCACCTCTTCTTAATCACCTCTGCCTCTGTTAGGTCCTTGCCATTCCTGTCCTTTACTGTACCCATCTTTGCATGAAATGTTCCTTCGGTTTCTCTAATTTTCTTGAAGAGATCTCTAGTCTTTCCCGTTATACTGTTTTCCTCTATTTCTTTGGACTGTTCATTTAAGAAGGCTTTCTTATCTCTCCTTGCTATTTTCTGGAACTCTGCATTCAGTTGGGTATAACTTTCCCTTTCTCCTTTGCTCTTTGCTTCTCTTTTCTCAGCTATTTGTAAGGCCTCCTCAGACAACCATTTTGTCTTTCTTTTTCTTACAAATGGTTTTGGTCACCACTTTCTGTACAGTGTTATGGACCACCGTCCACAGTTCTTCAGGCACTCTGTCTACCAGATCTATCTGTTCATCAGCTCCACTGTATAATCGTAAGGGATTTGATTTAGGTCATACCTGAATGGCCTAGTGGTTTTCCCTACTTTCTTAAATTTAAGTCTGAATTTTGCAATAGGGAGCTCATGATCTGAGCCACAGTAGCTCCAAGTCTTGTTTTTGCTGACCGTATACAGCTTCTTCATCTTCAGTTGCAAGGAACAGAATCAATCTGATTTTGGTATTGACCATTTGGTGATGTCCATGTGTAGAGTCATCTCTTGTGTTGTTGTAAGAGGGTGTGTGCTATGACCAGTGTGTTCTCTTGGCAAAACTATTAACCTCTGCCCTGCTTTATTTTGTACTCCAAAGCCAAACTTGCCTGTTACTCCAAGTTACTCTAGAAGTTATTTCTTAACGTCCTACTTTTGCATTCCAGTCCCCTATGATGAAAAGGATATTTTTTTTTGGTGTTAGTTCTAGAAGGTCTTGTAGGTCTTCAGAGAACCATTCAACTTTATCTTCTTCAGCATTAGTGGTTGGGGCATAGAGTTGGATTACTGTGATACTGAATGGTTTGCCTTGGAAAGGAACTGAGGCCATTCTGTCGCTTTTGAGATTGCACCCAAGTACTGCATTTCAAACTCTTTTGTTGACTATGATGGCTACTCCATTTCTTCTAAGGGATTTTTGCCCACCATAGTAGATATAATGGTCATCTGAGTTAAATATTGGTGTTACCCATTCAAAAACTGTTTTCTAAGCTTCTGTCTTTTTAAAAAACGTTTCTTTCTTTTGCTGTGTCAGGTCTCGGGTGTGGCAGGCAGGATCTTTCACTGTGACACATGCATTCTCTAGTTGTGGAGCGCAGGCTCCAGAGCACACATATGGACTCAGCAGTTGTGGTGCATGGGCTTAGTTGCTCTGAGGCCTGTGGGATCTCAGTTCTCTGACCAAGGATTGAACCTGAATCCCTGCATTGCAAGACAGATTCTTAATCACTGGACCACCAGAAGAGTCCCTAAGCTTTTGTCTTAAGTGAAGAAACAGCAATCTCTTGTCAGCAGAACCTATACTTTGGATGACTACTTTTCCTCATCAATTAAGATAATAAATTCATGTTTCCCTCTTCAGACCAAAATTGCAATCTATAGAACAGCTTCCAAGAGTGAAAGCAGAGGAATACCATGAAGCTAAATGGCTCACTGGATAATTAAACACCAGTCTGTCCTTACACACAACAGGACAAATTGAACTTTGAAGGAAAAGATTTGTAACTAAACATCTGGAAATCAATATAATAGTCCTTTTTTTAAAAAACTTCATCTCAAAGAATATCAAGCAACCCAGCAGCCCCCAGTTATATCCCCCAACCACTCTTAAATAGCAAGAACAGTAAGTTCTGTTTTTCACAGCTTGATGCCATTTCTCACGTGTCACTATTACACCAAAGTTGCAAATTCCTTTTAAAATTAAATTTAAAATTAAAAGTACTGAACAAGTTTCTCCCCGTTACATTTTCATGACTCAACAAACGGCATGTCATGTGCTATGTGCTAAGTCACTTCAGTCATATCTGACTCTCTGTGACCCTGTGGACTGCAGCCCGCCAGGCTCCTTTGCCCATGAGATTCTCCAAGCAAGAATACTGGAGTGTGTTGCCATTTCCTCCTCCAGTGGATCTTCCCAACCCAGGGATTGAACCCGTGTCTCTTACGTCTGCTGCACTGGCAGGCCGCACTGGCAGGCTGGCTCTTCACCACTAGTGCCACCTGGGAAGCCCAATAATAGGCACAGTTCAAGAGAAGAAATGAATCATAACAAAGCTGAAAAATAACACTACATTTACGCATCTTAAACTGACTAAATATCTACCGTTTCTGTTAAAGTTAACCCCTTTAAATAGGAAAAATATTTGGGTACATAGATACAGAGAGAAAAGTGTAACTCTAATTTAGAGACCTGTTCACTCTAGTAGAAACCTCTAAAGCCTCAGGGGTCAAGGAGAAAACACAATAGAGACAGAGTAAAATTATTTGACCTAATCCAGCAGACTGATACAAATCTATCTGAAATAACAACTGGACTCTAAAGATATGAGAAGTAACAAAATCTACCAAAAACATCCCTGTCTGCTTCCCAGTAAAACAACTTTCTCCCAACTTTCTCCTATTGAAGTCTCAGTGCAGCTCAGCTGAAGTGTAAATATGGTTCTTAGCCTTGGCTGCATACTAGGATCTCTTGGGAAACTTTCAAAAGTCTCAACGCCAAGGCCTCATCACAAATCACTTAAATGAATTTCTGGCAGTAGATCTAGTAATCAGTACTTAGTAAACTTTCCCAGGTGATTCCAATATGAAGCCAATGTTAGGGCCTCTGATTTAATGTATAAGAGAATTTCTATTGCAACAACACAGTAAACAGATTTTCATCACTTACTATACAGACCTTGGCCCTAAGACACACCATTCCTCTGCGCCAAACACAAAGAAAAATGCTGGATAAATCAGGGGAGAATACTGCCACATAACTCAACATGAAATAAAAAACGGAAATCTTCAAGCTTCAGAAATGAAAAGGACAAGAGTAGAGCAGTAAGCCTTGGAGGGCTTCCCAGGTGGTGCAGTGGTAAAAAGTCTGCCAGCCACTGCAGGAGACACAAGAGACAGGTTGGTTGATCCTTGGGTCAGGAAGATCACCTGGAGAAGGCCATGGCAACCCCTCCAATGTTCTTGCCTAGGAAATCCCATGGACACAGGAGTGTGGCGGGCTATAGTTCATAGGGTAGCAAAAGAACTGGATACGACTTAGCAACTAAAAAACAACACTGAGATGATCAAGATTTTATCATTCATTTTGTTAAAGTGGTGTACTATACTCACTGACTTGAATATGCTGCACCATCCCTGCATCTTTAGAATGAAGCCCACTTAATCATGGTCCATAATCCTTTTAATGTACTGCTGATTTTGGTTTGCTAATGTTTTGTTGAGGACCTTGAGTCTTTGTCTGGCTTTGGTATCAGGGTAATGGTGGCCTTGTAAAATGAGTTTGTAATGTTCCCTTCTCTTCTAGTTTTTGGAGGAATGTGAGAAGGATTATATAAGTTCCTGTTTAAATGTTTGATAAAATTCACCAGTGAATTTATTGGTCCTTGACTTTTGTCAGGAAGTTTTTGATTATTGATTTGATCTACTTAGTAGTAACTGGTCTGTTTAGATTTTCTGTTTCTTCATGATTCAGTCTTAGTAGAGTCTATGTTTCTAGGAAGTTATCCATTTCTTCTAGGTGCTACAGTTTGTTGGTATATACCTGTTCATAGTCGTCTCTTAACAATCTCATATTTCTGTGGTGTCAGCTGCAATGTTTCCTCTTTGACTTCTGAATTGGAGTCCTCTCTTTCTCTTGGTGAGTCTAGCCAACAATCTGTCTTTTTAAGAAACCAGTTTAGTTTCATTGATCTTTTCAATTGTCTTTTTAGTCTGTTATTTCATATATTTTCACTCTTGATGTTTTTATTTAATTTCCTTCTGCTAATTCTGGGCTTAGTCTGTTCTTTTTGTAGTTCCTTAAAAGTAGGTGATTTTAAAGATATATATCTATATATATATTAGGTATATATATATCTTGTGTTCTTCCACTCTTTCTGCCTTCTTTGATTTTAATTGAGCATTTTACATAATTCTATTTTTCTCTCCTCTCTAAGCATATTCTTTTCTTCCTTTTTTAGTGGTTTCCCTAGAGTCTGCTCTACACATTTACAATGAATTCAAGTCCACTTTCACATAGTACTATACCACCTCCCTGAGTTTTCTTTTAATCTCATATATCCTGGAATGGGTATTATAGTCTTGCAACCAGAACTGTCAACAAGTACAGATCAAAAAAAAAAAAAAAAAAAGCTCTAAGCCTGCCCTTTGTGGCCAAAGAGGCACCAAACCTAGGAGGGACCTCATCCCTGATTACACAGCTGGACTACAGAGTCTCAGGCTGACCCAATCAGGCCAGAACCAGAGGTGCCAATGAAGACCAGACAGGAAACTTCACTCACTGTCCAATCTACATCTAGTGTAGATAGGTCCATGCTGCCTATACCAGCATCACTGACAGGCCCAGCCAATACCTCCCATTCTTCCAACCAGCAGCTGAGACTGACCCAGGTCTGGTACCTTTAGCTCCTCTACACAGTGGCAATAGATGACCCAGACCCAGTGTCTCCCAACTCACCCAGTAGCAAAAGGTGACCTAGAAAATGTGCCTTTCAAGTCCACAGGCAGTACCAGAGAATGAACGGGAGCCCAACTAGCATCAGGTGGCAGGCTACAAGATGAGCTCAAGGAAGTGTTCACAGACTCACAGGCACAGCCACTATCTCCCACCTTCCACCTAGCAGCATCAGACCTGGGCAAGTGCATTCTACTCCCATGGGTGGCATCAGCAGGAATTGAGAAGAGAGCCTCAGCAGTGCTACAAATACAAAACAAACCAGAACACCACTGCGAGGGCTCTCAAAATCAGGGAAATGGCCTGTTAAAATATATTACTTCAATATATCATTAGATCAAAAGTCTTCTAACATAATATCCAAAATATCCATGGTACAATTTAAAAAATTATTCAACATACCAAGAACCAGAAAAAATTAATAAGAAAAGACATCTAAGGGACTTTTCTGACAGTTCAGTGGTTAAGACTCTGTGCTTCGAATGCAGGGGGCACAGGTTCAATCCCTGGCGGGGAACTAAGCCCCTGCATGCCACATGGCATGGCCAAAAAGAAACAGGATCAGAAAGACTGATATCAACATGAAGAAGAATCAGATGTTGGAACTATTTGACAAGAATTTTAAACCAGCCATCATAAAAATGCTTCTAACATGCAATTTGAAATTCTAAAATGAAAAACAGAAAATCTCAGCAAAAAAAATTAAAAATGTAAAAAGAACCAAATAAAAATTATTTAACTGAAAACCTACAGTAACAGAAATAAAAGCTCCAGGAATGGGTTCCAGAGTAGAATGGAGAGGACAGAGGATAGAATCAGCAAACTTCAAAGCAAATCAAGAACATTTACTCAATTTGAACACAGAAAAAAATAGGTTGAAAACTGAGCCAGAAGGATTATGGTTCAACAACAAAAGACCTAACATTTCCACCATTAGAGTCCCAGAAAAAAAGGAAGGAAAATAGCTTACAAAGGTATTCAAAGACATAATGGCTGAAAACTTCCCAAAATTGGTGAGGACAAAAACCTAGATTGAAGAAATTTGGGAATCCCAAACTGGATAGACCTAAAGAAATCCACACTAAGACACATCATAATTAAACTTCTGAAAACCAAAGATAAAGAAAACAATTGCTTTTTTTTTTTTTTTTTGCTATGCCGTGCAGCATTGGGGGATCTTAGCTCCCAGACTAGATATTGAATCTGTGCCTTCTGCATTGAGAGGACAGTCCTAAACTACTGAACCACCAGGAAGTCCCATAAAGAAACAATCTTGAAAATAGCCAGAGAAAAGCAACATATTTGTACCAATTCACACGACAGATTTCTTATCTGCAACCAGGATGGCCAGAATTAAGTAACATATCTTTCAAGTGCTGAAAGAAAAGAAATGTAAACTACAAACTCTTATATCCAGGGAAACTATCCTTAAGAAATGATGGGGAAATAAATATATCTTCAAATGAAGGAAAACCAAATCCAGGGACTAAACAAATTTGTACTAACAGAATCTACCACCATTTGTACAGATAACAATTCTTGTTATCCATACACAGGGGCTGAATAGATATAAAGAGCCAGAAATACTTGAGCTATGAAATGCTATATGGCTCTTCAAATGTTATTTTATTAAAAAAAAAAAATGTTTAATTTTAAAAGCTATTTTACAAAAGCTTTTAATAATTTCAGAAAATACTCAAGATATAAAACAAATTAGAAAGGAATATTCCAAACTGTTATCAGTTGATTAAGGCAACTGACTCCTGGTAGGAAATTAGGAATTTATTTTTGAGTTTCCAATTTGACTAGAGCATTTGTTATTTTTTAAATGTTTAATGGCACCCCACTCCAGTACTCTTGCCTGGAAAATCCCATGGATGGAGGAGCCTAGAAGGCTGCAGTCCATGGGGTTGCTGAGGGTTGGACACGACTGAGCGACTTCACTTTCACTTTTCACTTTCATGCACTGGAGAAGGAAGTGGCAACCCACTGCAGTGTTCTTGCCTGGAGAATCCCAGGGTTGGGGAGCCTGGTGGGCTGCCATCTATGGGGTCGCACAGAGTCGGACACAACTGAAGTGACTTAGCAGCAGCTGTGTAACCACAGTGTATTGGAACTAATAATATAATACCAAGAGCCCTGCTAACACTGAGAGATTATGAGTAACTGTGCCAAAAAACAAGGAATAGCCTCAATGAAATGAAACAGCATAACTACTGCTGCACTTATCCCAAAGAGAGGAGTGCTATCTTTTACATACCTGTGAATTTGTCCATTTTTATGCAGGTATTCCAAACCCTCCAGCACTTCTTTGAGTATTGTAGCGATGGTAGCTTCATCCAGGACCCCATTTTTATGTTCCCCCTTTGCCACAATGTGCTTAATAATATCTAGAACAGAACCTGAAAAGAGAATAAAATGTTTTCAATAATTTTTTAACTCATTCAATATAAATTCAGAGCCATTTAAAAATCAAAACACATGTAAATCTTCTCATAAACTTAGCTGTGCAGGAAAGGAAGGAAAAAATAGCAATATAAGGAAATATAAAAGTTTAAAATTAATAATATATTAATTCTACTCTAAAACAGAAAGCAACCTGATAATATCCAAACAGAAGTGTTACACCAGCATCTTCTTTAGACATCTAATAAGAATTTGAAAAAGGTAATAGAGGATTTTTAAAATCACCTCTGAAGAATCCCTAGGTAAACCATACTGGTCAATAACACTTTAGCAAAAGATGTAACAAACCAATTTAGGTTTCTAACATCAGATTAGAGTATGCAACATTGTTTAAATAAAGATATAAAACACAACTGAAATTCAGGTCAAATATCACATGTGTATGCAAACTAATTTAAAGGTTAAAATTATATTTCAGGTTAATAAGTAATAGAAATAAAACAGGTAAGACAAAGAAAAATATGCAAGGAATAAAAGTAGCAGTTCTCTTTAAATAACAGCCTAGATGTATAATCAATCTCATTCTTCCCAGGATGGGAAATAATACTCCTACTAAAAATCAGAAGGAGGGAAAACACACCAATATAATAAATAAGGGCTTCCCCGGTGGCTCAGCTGGTAAAGAATCTGCCTGAAATGTGGGAGACCTGGGTTCGATCCCTGGGTTGAGAAGATTCCCTGGGGGAGGGCATGGCAACCCACTCCAGTATTCTTGCCTGGAAGATCCCCATGGACAGAGGAGTGTGGCAGGCTATAGTCCGTAGGGTTGCAAAGAGTCAGACATGACTGAGCAACTAAACACATAATAATTAGAATCACAGAATGTTATCTACCATAAAAAAAAAAAGCTTGCTAGAGATCAGTAGGATTTCTGGCAGTACAATGGCCCATAAAGATCAGAGAACCAAAACAAAATAATCTCCAATATTAAAAATTGTGCCAAGGAGTCTGGAATACAACATAAAGTACACTGAAAACATTGAATGTCCATTTCTTGGCAAATGTTTCTGTTGAAAACTTGCCCTGGTGGGTGTTTTTTATTGCACACACTTAAAAAGAAAAAAATATATTTCCAATAGAGGGAAAGAAATGGTCTAGATGGAATCCTTGAAAACATGAGAGAACTGAACACATTTACTTCAGCTCCCACTTGAAATCCACTAACTTGATAAGCCTGACAAAAAGGGCATAAATCCAGAATATAAAAGAAAAGAAGATAACAAAAGAGATACATCATTAATTTTCTGAAAGACAGAAAGCAGAAAAAGTAACTTTGAGTATGCAGGGGGAAAAATTGGAAACTTCAGTGCCTGCAGAGGAGGTGTATCAGTCAGGAAAACGTAGATCCTTTCCCTTGAGTTCCAGAAAGGCTCAGAACACAAACACCTTAGACCACGTATAAGGATGTGAAGGGTTACTGATGGAAAGGTTTGAACACAGGAAAACTGGTTGAAAGTGCATATAAAGCAGAATAAGATTCCCATATCCCACCCTCCCCATCCTGGAAAGCAAGGCAACTACCACACCCCACCTCTAGCAGGAGAAAGGCTGTTTCTTTTCTGTAGACAAATAATGGGAGACTTCAGATTCTTGGTAACTTTTTAAAGATTTTCTCCCTCTTTATTTCTGGGATTCATAAGACTATGATCCACAAAGAGGGGAACTAAGGAACAAGTTTTGTTCTGTTTAGTTTAACCAATCACACATTGACCCCCAGAGCAAAGTGACTATACCAACTGCCCAGGTATTTCATTCTTCTGAGAAATCCAGGCCACATTAAGAAGTGTTCAGTAAGAAAACATATATATAAATGCCAACTGAGTTAAATGTCTGTAATGTAAAGAATATCTAAAATAAGGAATGCAAAGGGGAAAACTCCTACTGGGAAATAAAATCACAGTTTTTTCATTCAATAGTTTAGTCATATTATATGAGATCTAGAACTAGGTGCCACAGAGTATGTCCAGATACACAGAGCATGACTGCTGACTTTCAGGGACCTTCTAGTCTGGGAGATCAAAAAAAGGTGCAACAAAGACCCTAGGGCACATTAAAGCTACCAGGTATGCATTGTAAATGAGTCTGAAGCAGGAACTCCTTTCGAAAATCTTAGATTTCTATTAATTTCACATCACCCAGTGATTAATAGGGAAATTAAAGCAACACACATCCCCAGATTATGCCCAGAATGGATATACCCAAACAAGGGTATATAAAAAGCCCCTTTCCCTGGGATAAGTTGTCTTTTCAGTTTTAGTCTCCCAACAATATGATTTTTATAGGTGAAGGGATGATCATGTCACTAAGATCTACATCCTTAACTGACAAGTATTGGTCCTGGAAGGTTCCCCTTTCTTTCCCAAATGATTTCCTCAGCATCTTCCAGCATCTTACACAATGCCTACAATCCCCCCTCTTGAAATATAGAAATTATATACAATTCTTTATATAAACTAAGAGAAAGACAAAGGTAAAATATGCTAAGTGAAAGAAAACTATCACTGGATGATTAAAATTAAGATTTAAAGAAAAGGAACAAGGAAGGAAGCCTGTATCAGCATATAAAATACTATGTCCTTGGGTATAATCTGCAAGAAGTGTTCTGTAGGGATAATTTGTTCTCAAACTTTAATACATTAAGAAATTACTTAGCAAACTAGCTAAAAATGCTGATTCCCAGATCTTATAGATTGCCATTCAAGAGATCTGAGGTAGGGCCCAAGAAGTTGCACTTTAACAACCTAGATTGTCCACTGAAACCCAAGAATTTTTTAAAGTGAATGCAAGTAAATTAAATAATGGAAAACAAGAGGGATTTGGTACAAATTTTTTAATAAAACAAAAAATTGAAGTGTAGATCATCTACTCCCCAAACTATCTCACGTCTGCCTTCATAGTCTATGGCACGAACATTTTAAAAAACAGTGAAAAACTTTTACTGTCCAAGAAAATCATTACTACACATTAAAATGATATTGAAAAAGTAGTGAAGCAGTTGCTGGTTCAAGACATTTGTTAAATCTGACAATTATAGCTCAATCAAATTAATCACTCAGTCAACATGTTTATGTCCTCAGTTTATTTTTATGAAAAAACACTCTGAGTCCAAAATTAATTCACCCATTTTAGTTACCAGTATTTTTACCAAGTTTTAATCAATCTTTAGCCACTGGGTGCTGCTTATGTCTTCCTAAGCCATATAAGTTTTAAAAGGAGCCAAAATTTGCTTGCTCTGAGTATTTCATTTCAAATCAGCAGACATACCCTCACTGTTGTTTGACCATCCAAAAGTTGTCACTCACAATACCATGCATTTTTTACCTGGGTCATGCTCAGGGTCAAAGAAGTCCCATACTTTTTCCTCTCTCAGAAGATGACAAAGATGAGAGCATCCTTAAATCACAAAGTAATTCACTAAGATAGTGAATTTAAATTAGATTTCTGCATTTCTATAGTTCCTCCCTTTAAAGCCTACAGATTCTTCTTTATCTTTTCCTTTCAGAAGATTCCTTAATTACTTTGATTTCTAAAAATCTTATATTGAAGTTTGGTGCTAATAAATGGTAGAAATGGTAATAATGGTAGAAATAGCTAATAAATGGTAGAAATAGCTATTTAGCTAAATAGCTATTTAGATAGAAAGTGGTTCTAATTTCTAAAGATTAACCTTCTATACTAATAAATTTCAACATTCAACATGAGTTCCAATTATTTAATTAATAAAAGATAAGAATATCATAGTTATAGGAAAGCATTATAAAATAATTATAATAGGCACATTTCAACTTATTTCAAGCATGATGTCCTTCTGGTCCATGGGCTTAAGAGTGCCAGTTGCAGTTCATTTTACATTTTAATTAGATTATTAAATTCTACATCAGTACAATGCTGCTAAATCAAAAATAAGCGTTTTAAAGGAAAAATTAGTATGAAAGGAAAAGTTATATGAAAGAATGTGGCCTATACATATTTGTGTTAACTCTGGCTATTTATATTTATAAATTATTCAGATGGAGCCCCTGCTTCTCAGTGGTCCCCATCTCTCACTCTCTCTGCTCTAGCTGTGATTTCCTTATCAGATCCCAAGACACACCACTCTCCTCCACCTTGCCTGCACTCACCCCCAGTACAGTGCTCCGTCTCTCTGGGTCTTTCTCCCATTTTCCCTTGACACCACCTCCACATCCATGTCACCTGGCTAGTTGTTACCTACTCTTTGAGGCTCCTGAAGAACATCAGCTCCTGAAGGCGGTCTCCGTCCCATCACAGCCATTCTCCCTCAGTAGTTAAGTTCTCCTGATACTCATTCCCACGATACCTGATACCTCCTCAGGGCACTTGACACACTTATAATTATTAAACTGCAACTTTTTCTTGTTAGTTGTAAGACCCATAAGAGTAAGGAACTGACTGACTGATTCACCAATGTATTGGTAATCAATAAGTATTTGATGAAAGGCATTTTAACTGAGCTATCTTGACAGTTCCCTCCTATTCAAAAAAAGTTTTTTTGCTGTGCTTAGTTCTATTGTTTGTTTTCTACATATTGCTTAATGTATCTCTTCAGTTTAAATGTGTTCACTTTAAAACTACAAAAGATTACACTTTCCTTAAAAAGATGCAAAATTTTTAATATTTTAAAAGTAAACATTTAGATATAAGATTATGTTGACTCATAAAATTAAAAGTAATTTTTAAAAGAATTAATGCTTGGAACATATTTGAAAATTATTGCCCAGGAAATCTGCTGAGTGCTATGCTGGAAAAACTGGGCACCACCCCAGGAAACTTAAGACCTGGAAGAACAGAAAGGTACATTTCAAAGACATCCCACCCAGCTACATATACCATATCCTGCCTTGTGACCAGGACATATACTCACTGAGAGAGGAATGGGAATTCTTTAAAAAAAAAAAAAAAAATTTTAAGGCATTCTGCTTATAAGTAGCAGAAAGGATGGACTGGCATACAGCTATGGATGAGAGAATCAAGCAGACAATTTATTCCTATTAATCAGAGGACTTTTTAGCAAGACATTGAAAACTCTGTATTACACATTTTGCAAATTACATATAAAGAAAATTATGCTATAGGTGATCAATAACGAACAGTATTACCTAATATTCCCATATCTGTCCATACTGAAAGAACCATACTTGACCACCATCTTGAAAGGTGGTTGGTGTTAGCAAGGCTTCCAACCATCATATGAACAGGGCCTTTAACAAAGCAATCCATTTTCTCCAGTGTGTCACTAATGGGATTGAAACAAAAAGGTGATTCTGGCTACACTGAAAAGCATCAAATAACAAGGGATCATTATTATTAATGACTAAAATTTCTTGTGCACCTACTACATGTCAGTACAGTGGTGGATGCTTTACAAAGTTATCTCACTTACTCCTCCCCAATACCCTGAAATGCAGGAAAGGCATCCCCATTTAACAGACAAGTAAATAGGTTCAAAGAGTTTAAAGAGTTTGCCTAGGGACATAACCGCTAAGCAGAAAATCTAGAATTTAATTCTAAAGCCTATAGACTTTTCTTTAAAGCTTCTCTGGGGAAGTAAGGTGTTCGATGAGTAATGGTATCAAAATAACAAACATGGATTCTCTTTCCTATAATCCTACACTACAATCGATAATGGAAAATAATGCTCCCATGTTAAATATATATGCAAACAAGCAGCAAAGTGATGGGAAAGTTGGGCAGCTCCATCACTCACTTGTCCTATCTTGCCACATCATTCAAATCCATGTTGTAGCAAAATGTCTAATTTATTATATGGCATGGACTTCTGGGCAACCATAACAAAATCTTCAATCTATACATACTAAGGGTCCACTGTTTGTAATTAGCAATACTTACATTTTATTCTAAGGACTAAAGCAGAAATAATTGTATACATAATAGTGCAGGATACAGTAATTATGTTAATATGGGCGACCAAGATTTTCTGTGTAAGAGAAAAGAGATTCGAGTATAATTTTTAAAGTTTTAAAGGTCTGCAATGTTAAATCTGAATTGGAAATACTAATGTCAAATTATGATTTGTTTTAATATGCTATATTTCCAAGCTCTTGATTCAAACAGAATCAAGGACAAAATAGTAGCAGTACTCAGATATCCAAGTTATGCTTTCTGAATACCATTCCCCACAAAAAGGATCAGGGCTCCTTAGAATATTGGCTGATTCTGCGAAAAGCAACATAAATGTGAACCATTATATACTGAACCAAAAATCAAGGTTATCAAAGATCGACAGATCATGTCAAAAGGACACCACAGTATGTTTGAAGAGACTTCCACTAACAAAATTTTGGATAACCTGAGCATCGAAAAAAAAAAAATAAGAGTGTAACTGATTGAAAGGCACTGAATATATGAAAAAAATCCTTGAGTTTATATAGTAATACTTCAAAAAAGAAAGCATCACTCAGCGGGAAAAAAGAAAAAAAAGTCACTGGCAGTGATTATTAAACTAATTCTTTATTGTGAAAATTGGTCCTTAAAAAAACACATTTATCCTGTCTAAAGTGTCTGCCGACTGAGCGACTTCACTTTCACTTTTCACTTTCATGCACTGGAGAAGGAAATGGCAACCCACTCCAGTGTTCTTGCCTGGAGAATCCCAGGGACGGCGGAGCCGGTGGGCTGCTGTCTATGGGGTCGCACAGAGTCGGACACGACTGAAGCGACTTAGCAGCAGCAGCAGCAGCAAAGTGTCTGCCCGCAATGCAGAAGACCCAGGTTCGATCCCTGGGTTGGGAAGATCCCCTGGAGAAGGAAATGGCAACCCACTCCAGTATTCTTGCCTGGAAAATCCCAGGAACAGAGGACCCTGGTAGACTACAGTCCATGGGGCCACAAAGAGTCAGACACAACACAACTGAGCGACTTCACCTTCTTTCAGTAGGAATTACAGTATAGAGTAATCAAAAAGTCCCAGTTAATAAAGGAAAGTTCCTTTACAGCAAAGAATACCACTTTATAAGTGGTAATAAAAAAAAAAAAAAAAAGAAAAAATTACCATTCTGCAACCTCTGACAAAGTAAGTGATTCAAACAAGGATTGTTAATGGATATTAAAAATCATTAGATCAAAGACTTGGGGAACTGGATACTCACAGTGCCAAAGTATCATCCCAAAGACTACTTGCTAGCTGCAAAGGGAAATAAAGCCAGCTTTTCCATGGAGAGGCCTGGCTGTCATAATTTTCAGCAATCAAAATCAACATCACTATTAAAGATACAACCAGACAGCAAACACTACTTCTTGACGTGATGCAATGTGAAGTACACAGCACCACCTGCAAAATACTCTGTCCAAATAACCCTTTGGGTCTAATTTTTAATTTGTATACTGGAGTGGGTTGCCATTTCCTTCTCCAGGAGATCTTCCCAACCCAGGGATTGAAGCCGGGTCTCCCGCCTTGTAGGCAGACACTTTACCATCTGAGCCACCAGGGAAGTCCTTGTAGGAAACAGAGGAATATAAATCAAGTTAAACATCACCAGGAAGAAATAACCAGATAAATCTAGAATGTGGAACATCTTACAAGATAGACCCTTCAAACCAGACTTTCATAAGTTTGTGAAATGGAAAAGAGGAAGTAGGAGGGAACCATCCTAGATTGAGAGAAATTGAAGAAGCATGACAACCAAATGCAACATGTGACTTGTCTCACCTTGTACACTAGTATTGTTAGATACTGTAATCTCAGTATCTCCTCAAATGCATGTCCATGAAAACCAAACCAAAGAAAACATCTGTATTTACTTTCCAAACCATGAAAGTTGGCGTTTCATTGTACTCTACTCACCTCCACTTAACAGCTTCATGACGAGCCACAGCTCATCTTTTACCACAAAAGATGTGTAGTAAGACACAATATTAGGGTGATGGCACTGACTCATGGCTTGGATTTCTTTCTACAAAAAAGAGAAAACATGGTAATTCGTTATATGCAAGCCTAAAACAACATTAGAATTTACTGAATCCGGATTTGGGAATTCCAAAGACTATGTCACAACCTTTTTAGGATTTTCATTGTTCTGATCTCTTCAAGAATGGTTAAACCAAAAAACCACTTGGTTTCCCTCAGTCCATTCTGATTCCTACTCCTTTCACTCATTTAACAGTAATCTCTGAAACCAGAGATGTACTATTTATCACACCTTGGCACAGTACCACAGAGGCCTCCACTGGGACACATTTTGTACTTCAGGGTGTCCCTGAAGAAATCTTGGGAAATCAGGTTTTACAGTCACAGAGGATAATTACTAATAAACGGAGAGTGTTTTTTTGTTTGGCGCTTTTTTTTCCCCAAAATTGTTTCACCTCATTTTTGTGAAATGATTAACAGTTCTCACTTTAAAGAGGTCATAAACTAAACCAAAAGTAGAAACCTGAGCCCAAAGTCTAAGCTTACACTATTCTCGGTTAATGAATTTAAATTAGATTTGGTGTGATAAGATGCCTTATAGAAGTCTTGTGGTCATGGCCCTGCTTATCTTTCCATTATTCCCACTGCCTTCACTGAAACTACCCTCAACACACCCCGGTCCTACCATAGTAACTTCAGCTGCTTCTAATTACGCACATTTAACCCTATTGCTGCCTCTGCCTAAAGTACACTTCCCTCATTTTCATCCAGCTAAAAACACCAAATCACCCTGCCAATCTCAGCCAAAATACCACTTCCACCCAGCTTCCCAGGTTTAGTGACATGTCCCTTCTCTTGGCTTCTAAGCTCTATGCACATCTCCTTACATTATAGCACATATGTATGGATACAAAATCGGATGCTTATTTGCCTGTCTTCCCCTGTGGAACTGAGAACGTCAACCAAGCAAATACTTAAAAGTGGATTCCTACACATGGAGGCAATTATCATACCATACTGTAGTTGCCTGTTTATTTTTCTGCATCCCTCACAAAACTGTAAGCTCAATGAGAGATCAGACTCTGTATTACTAGCACTTATCATTGTGCTTGGCACACAGTCTACCCTCAATAAATATTTGCTGAATGAATGAAATCCTACAGCACTTTATACAGCTTTTTACTTATTGATGTAAATAAGCCCTACACCCTTGGTATTTGTTCAGTAAGATCAACTGTGTAAAAGTTGCTCCAAATCCCTGATTCATAAGAAGTGTTCAACGAAAGGGATTCCTTCTCTTCTCATCTTCTCTACTCGAATGTAAGTTCTTTTATGGCAAGGACTTTGTTGTGTGCATTTTTGCTACCCACTAAGTTACTAGCACAGTCTTCTGTACTAAAAGCTAAGTAAATACGAAGGATAAGGAAGAGGAACTAAAGTAATAAACACCTGCCTATTGGCACAGTTATATGGGACTTGAATAGATAAGATATGTACACATAAGAGGGAATGTACAGGACAGCATATACATGCCAAACGAGGTAAATGTTACAAGAATTCCAGAGGAAAGAACAGTTAAAGCAAGAAGTCTTCATACAGTGGGCGGGAACTACGTTTGTGTTTTACAAGATGTGGGATATTATAGCAGTACAAGGTGCAAAGCACATAAAATTACAGAAAAAAAGAAAAGGATGAAATATGCAAGACAGATTTTAGACACAGGAGTAAACCTGTCTAAACACAGGTCATGCTTTCAACAGAAATTTACCAAGTGCCCACCTTATGCCAGGTGCAGTACTCATATAATGATGAACCTTCATGAAACTTACGGTCTGGTGAAGAAGTCAGACAAATACTAATTTACAATACATAGGAATAAAGTCTGACAGAAGAAGTACTAAATACTATATGATTTCACTGAAGAGGTGATTCATCCAAAATTAGGACTGACAATCAGGGAAACCTTCCTATAAAGAGTTTTACTTACACTGACATTACAATCCTGTTGCGTGCTTAAGCGCTCAGGTGTGTCCAGTTCTTTGCGACCCCATGGACCATAGCCCACCAGGCTCCTCTGTCCATGGGATTTCCCAGGAAAGAACACTTGAGTGGTTGCCATTTCCTACTCGAGGGGATCTTCTCAACTCAGGGATAGAACCCACCTCTTCTGCACTGAAGGAGGATTCTTTACCACTGAGCCATAGGAAAGGCCAACATTAAAATAGGAAAAATAAATATGTTTTTATGGGTTTTCATTGTTTAATTACCTGGGACCGTATCATAAGTCCCAGGTAATTATAACTGTGTTCAAGAATTTAGGATTCAACACATACCCCAATGTTTACTGTACCACTATTTATAATAGCCAGGACATGGAAGCAACCAAGATGTACACTGACAGATGAATAAAGAAATTGTGGTAGGCCTTCCCTGGTGGTCCAGTGGTTAAGAACCTGCCTTCCAATGCAGGAGACATGGGTTTGATCCCTGGTCAGGGAACTAAGATGCCATATGCCACGGGGTAATTAAGCCTGCACGCTGCAACAAAGATCCCACGCGCCTCATTCTGACTCAAATTTCCCAGCAGCTTCCTCAACACTCGTAAGTGCTTCCACTCCTAGTCATGAAAATGCTTTCCTGACAGTCCTATATGTCTGCTAGTACCAGATCTTTGTCTGGAATTTTTAGTGCTCCACCTCAGGCTTTCTAAAGCCATGTTTTAATGACCATTGTTCACTCCTTTTTAAAACTCATTCATCTTGATTTCTATTCTTTGCCCTCTGGCTTTCTTTTTCCTTTTTTTAAAATTTATTTATTTCTTAATTGAAGGTAATTGCTTTACAGAATTTTGTTGCTTTCTGTCAAATATCAACAAGAATAAGCCATAGGTATATGTATGTCCCCTCCCTCTTGAACCTCCCTCCCGTCCCACCCCTCTAGATTGTCACAGAGCCTGTTTGAGTTCCCCGAGTCATATAGTAAATTCCCACTGGCTATCTATTTTACCTATGGTATCATAAGTTTTCATGTTACTCTTTCCATATATCTCACTCTCTCCTCCCCTCTTCCCATGTCCAGAAGTCTATTCTCTGTCTGTTTCTCCATTGCTGCCCTGCAAATAAATTCTTCAGTGCCATCTTTCTAGATTCCATATATATGTGTTAGTACATGATATTTACCTTTCTCTGACTTACTTCACTCTGTATAACAGGCTCTAAGTTCGTCCACCTCATTAAAACTGACTCAAATGCATTCCTTTTCATGGCTGAGTAATAGTCCACTGTATATATGCACCACAGCTTCTTTATCCATTCATCTGTTAATAAACACTAGGTTGCATCTACGTTCTAACTACTATAAATAGTGTTGCAATCCCCCTGGTTTTCTAATTACTCCAACATAGTTGATTTTCCTTCACTTCACACTACTGAGTCATTCCCCAAGTAATGTTAATTTATTCATTCATTTATTCAGAGTGAACAGTCTCTGCCATCATGAAGTACTCATTCTAGAACTAACAACTTTCCCATCTATAAAATTTTGACAGAATTTGTGTCTTTCTTTCCATTGTCATTCCCTAAATTTAGAGTCTCAATATCTCTTTGTGCAATCCAGTGTTCCTCAACCTATGAGATGCAACTCATATGGGTTATTAAACAAACTTAGTGAATCACATTAAAAATAGACGAAAATAGGATAAAAAATCAGAGTGCATTCCACATAATTAAGAACTGTTTTATGAAAACGTCTCAGTTACATTAATATATATATAATATATATTTTATCAACATATTCATAACGTTATTAGATAATATGCTATCCTTTGCTGATTTTAAACCCCCGATCAGCAGGGTCTCCATCTCTGCCTCTTCAAAGTCTTCCCAGCCCAGGTGTCCCAGGACACAAACATCTCCACAAAGGCCTTCATTTTCATAACTGGGAGTTCGCTTCTACCTTGTACTTCAACATAGTATTCAAACTTTTCCGAGGCACTGTCACACTCTGCCTTGTACAGCAGACAAGAATCTTAACTCTTCAACCAGATTGTGAGCTTTATGATAGAAGAAAAGACATTTTAAGCCTATTAATGGTCCCCTCAGATGTTTGTCCAATGAATCTAGTCCAAGCATTTATCAGAGGAGAGAAAAATCTCAATCATCTGCATTCTATGCCTTTCCTAGAGTCTGTGAGTAAAATCTCTGGAGAAAATAAATGTAGTACTATCTGACAGCTGGTTTTGTGATCACACTTTTTGCAAAGGTTGTCAGAGAAGAAAACATTTTGACTAGAGAAAGGAGTAATATACTGCCTTCTCACTAGTAACTGTCACACACAATACACACCTGTAATTGGTTTACATCAGTACTCTCTGGAGAACCCAGAGCATCCTTTCTGCATTATAATGAAGACAGTTTTGAAAAAAAAATCTTACAATCACAACATCAAAAGTTGAGTATACTGAGCTGATAATTTTTTTAAAAGATAAATTGAAGGCCTTTGTATCTTTTAGATACAGAGCCACTGGCACTTAGATCTCAAGTCCTAACACTACCACAAATACCACAAATCAGGCATTCTTTTATATTTCTGATGCTTGTTCAGGGTTGATTGGAATCCTACCTGCATATGCACCAATTATTTAAAGAAAGCCAATTATTTTAAAGTCACTTTAAATCACTTCCCTCATCTTTATTATTTGTTGATTTGCAAATACTATATATGCAATGTAAAGATTTCTGGAATATGTAGACAAATTTCATAAAGGTCTAACCAATTTCTTTCCTTTTACTAAGCTATATCAAATTTGCATTCCTCTAAAAGTAAGGCCTTAGTGTAATAACACAAATATTACTTTCAAGAATGTCAAATGATATTTGAGAAGAGATGCTCTTTACACTTTTGAACTAAGATTTAATCATTTTATTAGTATTTTATGAAGTTAAAAAAAATAGTAGACTTGAGTCATAAAAACCTGATTTTTTAGTCCAGACTCTCTGTTGCTTATCATGATTTAATTCCCTCATCTACAGAGGAGAGCTACTACCTATCTCAGAGATGTTTATGAGGTTAAAGTACACTTTAACGCCTAGGACTGAAAAGGTGTTTGCCATTACCATCATATGAATGTAGTCAAGTTATTTAAACTTTGAGCCTTAGTTGCTTTAGTCATAAAGTAGTAAATAATAACACTTTCATTCTTCTTTATACCATCCTTATGGATTATGAAAATTAACTGGCAAATGATAGGAATTCATATTGGACTTCTCAAATTCCAGTGTTAATAAATGGATTAAAAATACTGTTTTTCTTTAATAAGAATTAGTTTACAATTTAGGCCTCTGTTATGATCACTGCAGTTCACATGTCCAAGTGGTGCTCTAAGGTCCTTCTTGGCAGCTGTAAACCCAAGTTCGCCACATAGTGTTTCAATCAGCATCTCCTTCCAAGTACATGTTCTCTCACTGAACAGCTCAAGATCACTCTAGCAACCCAGTTCTTCAGCTTCTGCATATGCGTTACCAATTCCTGAAGAAATACATCTGCCTCATCTGCTGAAAGGTCGATATATAATTATATTATCTCTATATCACAGTTACACTACAAATTAAACCCAATCTGAGACAATGGAAAAAAATTCTGGACTGACAAATCATCCCAGTCCTAGTTTCTGCCCTTTCTACTATAACTGTACATGATTCTTAGAGAAATTATTTAACAATTTAACAATATTAGTTCACATCTGAGTGGTGGTTTATGGTTTTCCAGTACTGTATCATTTGATCTTCAAGAAAAACCTCATGAGGTATACAAAGCAGAAGCAGATAGATATATTTCCATTTTAAGCCAAAGAAGTTGAGGATTTGAAAAATCAAATGATGTGGAAAAACTATCTTATTTCACTTGCTGAATACTTACTACATACTACATACTTAAAACTACTCTAGGTGTCATGGAGTACAAAGAACTGCAAAACAATCCCTGTGTTGATGGTTCGTAACACCGCAGAAATCTCATACAGCTGTAGATTCTTGGGGCCCCCTTTCTTCTTCCTGACCTTTGGAGGAGCTAATGCTGCTGGGTCATTCTATCTCCATCCTGCATCAATGGTCAGAATGTAGATTGAGCCCACATTCCTAGAAGGCCAAAGCCCTTTAAAGGATGCTCCATTTGACCCAGGAATCACAACTGCATGATACTATTTTAAAGAGAGAAAGAAGTAAGCAAGCATTGTTTATAACAATAAAGAGGACACAAAAATCATTCAGTACCAGAGAACAGGTTAGATGAAATATTCAACAGAACACTACATACCTATTGAAAACTATATTCATATTTATAGACATAGAATTCTACGATAAATTTTTTAAAGACAAGAACAAGTATATGATATTATCATCATAAAAATACAAAGATGACTAAATGTGCACTTATAGCACATTTAGTGTCAACCTCAGAATGAGAGAATTGTAACTAATTTTCTTCCTCTCTAGTTACTTGGATTTTATGAATTTTACAATAAGCAATACTTATTAATGAAGAAATCACAAGTTTATTTTTAAAAAAGTAAAAAACTTCAAGTTATTTCCCACTCTAACATGAATATACAAGAAATATGAGAAGTGCATACCAGGAGTTCATCCATGCTAGTCTGACATTTCTCAAGGTTTATCCGTTTGATTGCCACTTTCTCCTTTTTAGGGGCACAATACGCTGCTTGGACCACAGCCGTTGCTCCACTCCCTAAAGATAAATAAATAAAACGAGTAAATAAAAAGAGGCAGTGATTACAAGACATTTCTGACTCCTACACAATTTAAGGGGACACAATTTAAACAAAAGAATAATTCTTAACTTGTTCTTAACGCTCAACAACAGATGCAGAGAAACACTCTGAAAAGTAGGGTGTCAGTAAAAGCAAAAGTCTTGACCATTCACAGAACTATCAATAAATACCAGCACACACACACTGAAATAAAAATCGTTAGACTTCTAGAAGTTCTAGAATATTACAGTATAGGCTCACATTTCCCTGCTCTTCTCTTCTAAATACAACTAAATATCGTAGAAATAATTCAACAGACAATCATAAAGATAATCTGAAACAGACAATCCGAGAGGTAGAAAGAAGTAGATGGACTGGCTAGGACCCTCAGGATGTGCAGAAAAGCATCATTGTGAGCTCCCTGGGTTTTTATCTCCTACCTATCCAGGAGTGGACACCAGAAGAGCTTGCCTCCCAGAACCACCAACCAGGATAGAAAGACAAATAAACAAACAAATGCGAAACATCCTTTCTGGACAAAGTACTGTGAAAGGGGAAGCTCAGTAGCGATCTAGAAGACAATTTCTCAAACCCCATCGGGACAACCCAGCCAGTCCACAGCATCAGCATCAGCAGCGTCTGCACCCCACACCCAGAGAATGGTAGACCAGATTCACCAAAGGGACAACTAGTTCCCTGCCCCACACCTGGGGTGGGGGCTGGGGGGCTGGGGGAACTGAACAGACACCCACTGGTCAGTCCAGGTAACACCTGTAGAGATTAAACAGGAGTCCCTGCGGGGCAGAAGAATAAAGCAGAAGAGAAGAGCACTGCCAGAACTCTGAAAACTCAAGTATCACAGGAATTACAGAGCTCACAAAAGTAGGCCAGGACTTACACACTAAACCCAAGCAGAGTAACTGCCTACTCAAATAGAAATTTTAAATAGGATCAGGAGTCTCCTAACATTAATATCCTAAACATCCAGAATATAATTTAAAAAAAGAAAATCACATTGTCACAACAAGAGCCAGGAAAAACACACTTGAATGAGAAGACAATCACACTGATGCAAACACCAAAATGAATCACTAGTTGGAATTTCTGACAAGAATTTTAAAGTAGCCATCACAAAAATGCTTCAATAAACAGTTAAGAATTATCTGAAAACAAATTTTAAAAATATAAAAATCTCAACAAAGAAAGAGAAGTTATTTTTTTTTAAAGTACCAACTGAAAATTACACAACTGAAACATATAATTTCCAAAAAAAAACTTCCTGGAGAAGCTCAATAGAAAAATAAAGATAAAATAAGATAAATTTAGTGAACTTGAGGATAAAGTCAATAGTTTTACTCAATTTAAAACAGAGAGACTAAAAAAAAAAAAAGAACAGAGCCTCAGGGAGAAATGGGATAATAGTAAAAAATCTAAAATCCCTGTGGTAGGTGGAATAATTAACCAACCCCCTCTCCAAAGATAACCACATTCTAATCCTTCAGACTAGTAAATGTTACCATAAATGGCAAAGTTCAGTTCAGTTCGGTTCAGTCCCTCAGTCGTGTCCGACTCTTTGCGACCCCATGAATCACAGCACGCCAGGCCTCCCTGCCCATCACCAACTCCCGGAGTTCACTCAGATTCACGCCCATCGAGTCAGTGATGCCATCCAGCTATCTCATTCTCTGTCGTCCCCTTTTCCTCCTGCCCCCAATCCCTCCCAGCATCAGAGTCTCTTCCAATGAGTCAACTCTTTGGATGAGGTGGCCAAAGTACTGGAGTTTCAGCTTTAGCATCGTTCCTTCCAAAGAAATCCCAGGGCTGATCTCCTTCAGAATGGACTGGTTGGTCTCCTTGCAGTCCAAGGGACTCTCAAGAGTCTTCTCCAACACCACAGTTCAAAACCATCAATTCTTTGGCACTCAGCTTTCTTCACAGTCCAACTCTCACATCCATACATGACCACAGGAAAAACCACAGCCTTGACTAGACGGACCTTTGTTGGCAAAGTAATGTCTCTGCTTTTGAATATGCTATCTAGGTTGGTCATAACTTTCCTTCCAAGGAGTAAGCGTCTTTTCATTTCATGGCTGCAATCACCATCTGCAGTGATTTTGGAGCCCCCAAAAATAAAGTCTGACACTGTTTCCACTGCTTCCCCATCTATTTCCCATGAAGTGATGGGACCAGATGCCATGATCTTCATTTTCTGAATGTTGAGCTTTAAGCCAACTTTTTCACTCTCCTCTTTCACCTTCATCAAGAGGCTTTTTAGTTCCTCTTCACTTTCTGCCATAAGGGTGGTATCATCTGCATATCTGAGGTTATTGATATTTCTCCTGGCATAGAAAAAGGCTATGCTTTTTCCTTGATTCCAGCTTGTGCTTCTTCCAGCCCAGCGTTTCTCATGATGTACTCTGCATATAAGTTAAATAAACAGGGTGACAATATACAGCCTTGACGAACTCCTTTTCCTATTTGGAACCAGTCTGTTGTTCCGTGTCCAGTTCTAACTGTTGCTTCCTGACCTGCATACAGGTTTCTCAACCGGCAGGTCAGGTGGTCTGGTATTCCCATCTCTTGAAGAATTTTCCACAGTTTATTGTGATCCACACAGTCAAAGGCTTTGGCATAGACTATAAAGCAGAAATAGATGTTTTTCTGGAACTCTCTTGCTTTTTCCATGATCCAGCGGATGTTGGCAATTGGATCTCTGGTTCCTCTGCCTTTTCTAAAACTAGCTTGAACATCTGGAAGTTCACGGTTCATGTATTGCTGAAGCCTGGCTTGGAGAATTTTGAGCATTACTTTACTAGATGAGTGCAGTTGTGCGGTATTTTGAGCATTCTTTGACACTGCCTTTCTTTGGGATTGGAATGACCTTTTTGGGATTGGAACTGACCTTTTCCAGTCCTGTGGCCACTGCTGAGTTTTCCAAATTTGCTGGCATATTGAGTGCGGCACTTTCACAGCATCATCTTTCAGGATTTGAAATAGCTCAACTGGAATTCCATCACCTCCACTAGCTTTGTTCGTAGTGATGTTTCCTAAGGCCCACTTGACTTCACATTCCAGGATGTCTGGCTCTAGGTATAAACGGCAAAAAGACTTTGCAAATGTTATTAAAATAAGGGTGGAAAGATGATCCCAGATTATCTGGGTGAGCCCAATGTAATCACAAGGGTCTTTATAGAAGAGGCACAGGAGTGTCAAGTCAGAGAAGGTGAAGCAATGAAAGCAAAAGTCAGAGTAATGGGACCATAAGCCAAGGAGCAAGTACTGATACATGCAACAACATGCATGAACATTGAAAACACACTATGTGATATAAAGCAATCACAAAAAACCACATATTCTATGACTCTATATCTATGCAATATCCAGAATAGGCAAATCCATAAATGCAGAAAACAGATTAGTGGTTACCAAAGGCTAGGGGAAGAGGAGAATGGGAGGTTACTGCTTAATGGGTACGATTTCCCTCTGGGGTGAGGAAAATGATCTGGAATAAGACAATGAAGATGGATGCAAAACACTGCAAATATACTAAAAAAGAAAAAAACACTAAGTTTTACACTTAGAAATGGTTCAGTCAGTTCATTCGCTCACTCATTTCCAACTCTTTGTGACCCTATTGGACTGCAGCACGTCAGGCTTCCCTGTCCATCACCAACCCCTGGAGCTTGCTCAAACTCATGTCCATCGAGCCAGTGATGCCATCCAACCATCTTATCTTCTGTCATTGCCTTCTCCTCCTGCCTTCAATCTTTCCTGAATTAAGGGTCTTTTCCAATGAGTCAGTTCTTCGCATCAGGTGGCCAAAATATTGGCATTTCAGCTGCAACATCAGTCCTTCCAATGAACACCCAGGACTGATCTCCTTTAGGATTGACTGGTTGGATCTCCTTACAGTCCAAGGGACTCTCAAGAGTCTTCTCCAACACTACAGTTCAAAGCATCAATTCTTCAGTACTCAGCTGTCTTTACAGTCCAGCTCTCACATCCATACAGGACTACTGGAAAAACCATTGCTTTGACTAGATGGACCTTTGTTGGCAAAGCAATGTCTCTGCTTTTTAATATGCTCTCTAGGTTGGTCATAGCTTTTCTTCCAAGGTGCAAGCGTCTTTTAATTTCATGGCTGCAGTCACCATCTTCAGTGATTCTGGAGCCCAAGAAAATAAAGTCTGTCATTGTTTCCACTGACCAGATGCAATGACCTTCGTTTTTCTGAATGCTGAGTTTTAAGCCAGCTTTTTTACTCTCCTCTTTCACTTTCATCAAGAGGTTCTTTAGTTCTTCTTCACTTCCTCCCATAAGGGTAGTATCATCTGCATATCTGAGGTTATTGATATTGCATATCTCCTGGCAATCTTGATTCCAGCTTGTGCTTCATCCAGCCCAGCATTTCACATGATGTATTCTGCATATAAGTTAAATAAACAGGGTGACAATATACAGCCTTGACGTACTCCTTTCCCAATTTGGAACCAGTTCATTGTTCCATGTTCAGTTCTAACTGTTGCTTCTTGACCTGCAGATCTGTGAGGAGGCAGGTCAGGTGGTCTGAGATTCCCATCTCTTGAAGAATTTTTCCAGAGTTTGTCGTGATCCACACAGTCAAAGGCTTTGGCGTAGTCAATAAAGCAGATGTAGACGTTTTCCTGGAACTCTCTTGCTTTTTCAATGATCCAATAGATGATGGCAATTTGATCTCTGGTTCCCCTGCCTTTTCTTTTTTTTTTAAATTAAGTTATTTATCTTAATTGGTCCCCTGCCTTTTCTAAATCCAGCTTGAACATCTGGAAGTTCACAGTTCACGTACTGTTGAGACCTGGCTTGGAGAATTTTGAGCATTACTTTGCCAGTGTGTGAGATGAGTGCAGCTGTGCAGTAGTTTGAACATTCTTTGGAACTAACTTTCTTTGGGACTGGAATTAAAAACTGACCTTTTCCAGTCCTGCGGCCACTGCTGAGTTTTCCAAATTTGCTGGCATATTGAGTGCAGCACTTTCACAGCATCATCTTTTAGGATATGAAATAGCTCAACTTAAATTCCATCAGTTCCACTAGCTTTGTTCGTAGAGATGCCTTCTAAGGCCCACTTGACTTCTCATTCCAGGATATCTGGCTGTAGGTGAGTGATCACACCATCGTGGTTATCTGGGTCCTGATCTGTTTTGTATAGTTCTTCTGTGTATTCTTGCCACCTCTTCTTAATATCTTCTGTTTCTGTTAGGTCCATACCATTTCTGTCCTTTATTGTGCCCATCTTTGCATGAAATGTTTCCTTGGCATCTCTTATTTTCTTGAAGAGATCTCTAGTCTTTCCCATTCTGTTGTTTTCCTCTAATTTCTTTGCACTGATCAGAAGGAAGGCTTTCTTATCTCTCCTTGGTATTCTCTGGAACTCTGCATTCAGATGGGTTTATCCTTCCTTTTCTCCTTTGAGTTTTGCTTCTCTTTTCTCAGCTATTTGTAAGATCTCCTCAGACAACCATTTTGCCTTTTTGCATTTCTTTTTCTTGGGGACAGTCTTGATCACTGCCTCCTGTACAATGTCATGAACCTCCATCCATAGTTCTTCAGGCACTCTATCAGATCTAATCCCTTGAATCTATTCGTCACTTCCACTGTATAATCATAAGGGATTTAAGTCATATCTGAATTGTCTAGTGGTTTTCCCTACTTTCTTCAATTTAAGTCTGAACTTTGCAATAAGGAGCTTATGATCTGAGCCACAGTCAGCTCCAAGTCTTATTTCTGCTGACTGTATGGAGTTTCTCTATCTTTGGCTGCAAAGAATATAATCAATCTGATTTCAGTACTGACCATCTAGTGATGTCCATGTGTAGAGTCATCTCTTGTGTTGCTGGAAGAAGGTATTTGCAATGACCAGTGAGTTCCCTTGGAAAAACTCTGTTAGCCTTTACCCTGCTTTATTTTGTATTCCAAGGCCAATCTTGCCTGTTACTTCAGGTATCTCTTGACTTCCTACTTTTGCATTCCAGGCCCCTATGATGAAAAGGACATTTTTTTTTTTGATGTTAGTTATAGAAGGTCTTGTAGGTCTTCATAGAACCATTCAACGTAATCTTCTTCAGCATTAGTGTTTGGGGGATAGACTTAAATTACTGTGATATTGAATGGTTTGCCTCAGAAATGAACAGAGATCATTCTGTCATTTTTGAGACTGCACCCAAGTACTGCATTTCTGACTCTTTTGTTGACTCTGAGAGCTACTCCATTTCTTCTAAGGGATTCTTACCCACAGTAATAGATATAATGGTCATTTGAAGTAAAATGGTTAGTTTTATGTTATGTGACATATCTTGATCTGTTTTAAAAAGAACTACTAACAACTTTAACTCATAATTCAACAAATTAGAAAAAATAGAAGCAGGAATATTTTCCAGCTCATTTAATGAAGCCAGTATTACAAACACCAAAAGTAAACAAAGACGTCACAAGAAAAAAAAAACCTACAAATACCTTCCATGAATTTAGCTGCAAAATCCTTAACAAAATATCAGCTAATTGAATCCAGCAATTCAGCAATTCCAGAGCAGTATGTATTTCAGCTATGCTACTTGGGTGTAATATTAAAAACAAACAAAGCACACAGTGTAATACACTACATCAACAGGCTAAAGAAGAAACGTCATAAGATCGTATCAACTGATGCAAAAAAATTTTTTAAAGATCCAAAAGCATTCATGATTAAAAAAAAAAATTTTCAGTAAACAAGGCTTAGAGGGGAATTTCTTCAACCTCATAAAGAACATCTACAGAAAAAAGTTACAGCTAACATCATACTGAAGAAAGACTGGCTTCCCTCTAAGATTGAGAAAAAGGCAAGGATGTTCATTCTTACCACTTTTATTCAATATATCACTGGAAGTCCTAGACAACACAATAAAGCATGAAAAAGAAATAAAAGGTATCCAGATTAGATTGGGTTTCCCTGATGGCTCAGATGGTAAAGAATCTGCCTGCAATGCAGGAGACCCAAGTTCAATCCCTGGGTCAGGAAGATCCCCTGGAGAAGGAAGTGACAACCCACTCCAGTATTGTTGCCCGGAGAATCCCATGGACAGAGGAGTCTGGAGAGTCCCAGTCCATGAGGTCACAAAGAGCTGGATACAACTGAGTGACTAAAACTTTCACTTTCAGATGAGAAAAAAATAAATCTGTCCCTGTTTGTAGAGGTTGTGACTGTCCACATAAGAAAAGCTTCTGCAACTAATAAGAGAGCTTAGCAAGGTTGCAAGATAAAAGATCAACCCACAAAAATCAACTGCATTTCTAGATACTAACAATAAAGTAGAAACCAAAATCTTAAAACAGTATCATTTACAAGTTCCCCCAAAGTGAAACAAGAACAAAATCTGTATGCCGAAAATCATAAAACACCAAACAAAACAAAAAAGACCTAAATAATTGGAGAGATACCATGTTCATGAATTAGAAAAATCAATGTAGTAAAGATGTCAGTACTCTCCTAATTGACTTTAAACAGGTTTAATGAAATTCCTATTAAAATCCTCACAAGGTATTTTGCACACATAGACAAGCTTATTCCAAGGGTTTTTTTTTGTTTGTTTTCCATTTTAAAATGTATATGAAAAAGGAAGGCCCTCAAATAACCAACAGAATAGTAAAGAAGATGAATGAAGTTGAAGTATTCATACAACCCAATTTAAAGACACATTATATAGTTACAGTAATCAAGACAGTATGGTATAAGAAGAGGGACAGATACACAGACATACATACACGTCAGAACAGAGACCCAGAAACAGATTCACACAAATGCAACACAGTGATTTTTGACAAAGGCACAAAAGCAATTCAACAGAGATGGGATAACCTAACAGAATGGCTAAAGTAAAATTTCTTAGAATTTTTAATTAATTTATTTTTGGCTGTGCTGGATCTTCATTGCTGCTCGGGCTTTTCTCTAGTTGTGGTGAGTAAAGATTCCCTTCCAGGGGATCTTCCCAACCCACAGATCAAACCCAGGTCTCTCACGTCTCCTGCATTGGCACGCAGGTTCTTTACCACCTCAACTTTACATTTTCTTTACTGTTCTGTGCACCTTGGTACACAGACTTCTCACTGCAGTGGCTTCTCTTGTTGTGGAGCATGGGCTCTGGGGCATTTGGGCTTCAGCAGCTGTGGCATGTGGGCTCGGCAGTTACGGCTCCCAGGCTCTAGAGCCCAGGTTCAGCAGTTGTGGCATATCGGCTTAGTTGCTCTGCAGCACGTGGGATCTTCCCAGATCAGCGATCGAACCTGATTAGGAATCAGGTATTTCCTGCATTGGCAGGTGAATTCTTTACCAGGGAGGCCCTAAAAAAAATTTTTTTAAGTGATAACACCAAATGCTGATGACGTGGTAAAACTGCATCATTCATACATTTTAGGTGGAAATATAAAATGTGGTATAGTCACTCTGGAAAATAGTTTGACCATTTCTTTTAAAACTAAAAAAAAAAAAAAAAAAAAGAATTTGTACAACTTGGCATTTATATGCCTGGTATTTATCTGAGATAAATTAAAACATGTTCACACAGAAACTTGCATATAAATATTCACAGCAGCTTTACTCATAACAGCTAAAAACTGGAAACTACCCAAATATCCTTTAATAGGAGAACGGTTAAACATATGGTACATCCACACAGAGGAATACCACTCAGTAAGAAAAATGAACAAACTGTTGATATGCACAATTACTTGGATGACCTCAAGGGCATTACACTGAGTGAAAAAAGCCAATCTCTTACTACTCAATTTACATGACACTCTTGAAATAACAAAAATATCAGCAATGGAGAATAGATTAGTGGTTGTCGGGGATAAGGGATGTGGGTAGACAGGCTGTGCATGCATGCCTGCTTCCGCTGTGTCTGACCCTTTGCGACCCTATGGACTGTAGCCCGCCAGGCTCCTCTGTCCATAAGGATTCTCTAGGCAAGAACAATGGAGTGGGTTGCCATTACCTCTTCCAGGGGATCTTCCCAACCCAGCGATCGAACCCAGGTCTCTCCTGTCTCCTGCACTGGTTTGCAGGTTCTTTACCACTAGCGCCACCTGGGAACCCTGGGTAGACAGGTTAGGATGGCTATAAAGGGGTAGCCTGAGAGACTGTGGTGGAATACAGTTCTGTATCTTGAATTTAGCGGTAGTTACACAACCATACGGGCTTCCCTGGTAGCTCAGACGGTAAAGCGTCTGCCTACAATGCGGGAGACCAGGGTTCGATCCCTGGGTCGGGAAGATCCCCTGGAGAAGGCAATGGCAACCCACTCCAGTACTCTTGCCTGGAAAATCCCATGGACAGAGGAGCCTGGTAGGCTACAGTCCATGGGGTCGCAAAGAGTCGGACACGACTGAGCAACTTCACTTCACACAACCATACATTTGTAATAAAACTGCACAGAACCATACACGCATGCACACAAATGAGTACAGTACACATATAGTTAGCTATGAGTAAGTTCCACAGATAGCAAAAAAAAAAAAAAAAAAAAAAAAAAAAAAAAAACCTGCCTAAGTTTCAATCTATTTGTTAATCTTAATAATCTTCATACTCCATTTGCACAATATCACCCCTCAGATTACTAAACCATAGCCACTACTTGATACTGTACTTTATGACAGTTTAACACTTTGATTTACTTTCCATATCCCAGATGCAATTTAGTTTATCTCCATGCCTCTGGGCAAGCCATCCACCTTGTTCCCAACATATTAATCCATACCTTCCCCTCCTTTTAAACCACAATTCAAAACTCACCTAACTTCAGGAAGCTCCATGGAAAACACACTTAGATTCAAACTTTAGCTCCACTACCATTAGCACAATAACTCTGGGTTCTCTGAATATATGCTTGGAAATACTAGTGGTAAAGAACCTGCCTGCCTGCTGATTCAGGAAACATAAGAGACGCAGGTTCGATCCCTGGGAGGGGAAGATGCCCTGGAGAAGGCAAGGCAACCCCCTCCAGTATTCTTGCCTGGAGAATCCCATGGCCAGAGGAGCCTGGTGGGCTCCAGTCCATGCGGTTGCAAAGAGTTGGACACGACTGAAATGACTTAGCAAGCATGAAGTGAAGCAATGTTCAATAAATGTCATTATTGTTCATTTATTTACCTATTATCTTAGACGTTTAACTGTCAAAAAACATAGCTGTGTCCCCCCAAGAATTTGGCATAGGGAAGGTTTATCATGCTTCTAAAGTAAGTGAATCTTTACCAAAACGTGTGAGGATAAATTATCCTCACCAACTCCCCATCTTCACCCATACCATTTAAATTGTAGTTTTTTCCCCCTGTTTTAATAACCAGTTCTCCTGCACATACAGCCTTGGATAGAGATGAACTGTAAACAATAAAAAGAAAAAATGTGCAAATCATTAAACCTTTCCCCCTTCCTCTCCATTTTCTCATCTTCTTTCCAAATAAAAAGGTAATTTCACCAAAATGTTGACAAAAGAAGGTATAGGGAAAAAAAATATTGAAAGCATGTTGTATTTTATATGACACATTCTACTCAAATTTGCATTTTATTAAGGTAAGTACTGTGTGATACATATTTTCTCTTTCTCTTCTTTAGAGCAGGTTCCTTCATGAGGAATTTTTTAAACCTTAAGTCAACTTACTGGATTTCAACCATTTTTTCTTAAACAGAATCAAATTAGAAACCATCAGGACATACTGCACATGTGTGTGCTTAGCCACTCAGTTGTGTCCGACTCTTGGCGACCCCATGGACTGTAGCCTGCCTGGCTCCTCTGTCAATGGGGATTCTCCAGGCAAGAATACTGGAGTGGGTTGCTATGCCCTTCTCCAGGGAATCCTCCCAACCCAGGATCAAACCCAGGTCTCCCACATCGCAGGCGGATTCTTGACCATCTGAGCCACCAGGGAAGCCCAAGAATACTGGAGTGCGTAGCCCATCCCTTCTACACGGGATCTTCCCAACCCAGGAATTGAACCAGGGTCCCCTGCATTGCAGACAGATTCTTTACCAGCAGAGCTACCAGGGAAGTCCATATTGCACATAATAAAAGTAAATATTATCTATCAACTATACTTCAATAAAATTAAAATGCAAATATCATCTTGTAAAACTTTTATCTCAGTGTAAATACACACACAAATATGTAAATGGTATCTGTTAGGAATGGTTTAGCCAAAGTGTGAAAGTTACTGTTCTAATGCCCTCAAATAAGCACTGGCCTAATATGAAGAATAATATAACGGAAAATAATTGTAAAACAATATAAAACCATTTCCAATAAAGCATCCTGATTCCTAAGTCCATCCTCCGCACACCGTCCCCCAGGTCCCCACTCTTCCGCTCTTCTGTCCTCTTCGAGCTGATTCTTTAACTGCTGCATTAGTGTACATTACATACCAGAACGGATCAAAGTGCAAAATCATGACTGAGCTTTCTTCAGAAATCCTTCAAACTGGGTAATGTTATCCCTTGAGACAGAAAAGGAGCTGCCCAAAGGCATGAGGGGAACTAAAAAAATTTAGTTCCAGTCTCTCTCCACTTAACTAGATCCTGAAATAAAGAGTAAGAAAAATATGGATTTATTCCTACCTATGAGGAAAAAATAAATCAAATGAACCAAATCAACTGCAGATATTTTTCCCCCAAAATTCTGACCAACCATCACTATAACAGATATGTATTATAAAGATTTTAAGTATTTTTTAGTAAGGGTTTACACAGCCACTAAGGAGCTAGTCCAGGCTGGTCATTCTGAAAGATGACTAAGGTGTTTTCACCTGAACCATGGAAAGCACAAAAATATACAATTTTGTAAACCTTTTTCTCAATTAGCCCTCTTGTCAGAGTCATAATGAAAATTAAAACTCCTTTACAGAAACACCTGTAAGGGCAGTCATTATCATAAAAATCATGTTTGTTCTCTATACAAAGATGGAAATAAAGTCGCTTTGCCATATGCTCTGAATTCAAGCAGCCCGATGGTTTTACAATGAATCATCTCTCTCGTTTACTCTGGTGATTTCTATCTCAATGGATAGTAACCCCATCTTTCCGGATGCTCCTGCCAAAAAATCTTGGATACGTCTCACATCTAATCCAAAGGCATATCTCTAACTTCAAAATATATTATACCAGCATCTTACCGCTCCTCATCACCTCCATCACTACCTCTCTCCCTCAGATAACCTCCCCTTCCACCCCTATACCCTCACAAAACTATTATCCACCTAGCAGCCTAGGTAATCCTTGTAAAACTTTATGTGAAGCAAAAGCCAGGACTTACTAGGCTTCATACCATCTGACAGCCAGGACCATCCATTCCTACCACTTTACTCTCCTGATCCTTCAGCCTTGTTCCCCTCTGCTCCAGCCACCCTTGTCTCCTTACTCCTTAGTCACAGAAGCGTGCTCCTTCTCCAAGACCTTTGCTCCTGCTGTTCCCTCTGCTTGGAACAAACTTCCTGCAGATAACCACAACACTCACTTCACCTCCTTCACGTCTTTCTGCAAATGTCACCTTCTCAGGAAGGCTTTCCTTGACCTACTTAAAACTCATCTCTATCCCCAGGGGTTCCCATCCCTTCCCCTACTTTAATTTGTTCTTCATCACCACCAGATTAAAAAGTTCATAAAGGAAGGGATTTCTGTCTGCTTTGCTGCTGTTATCTCTAGCATCCAAAATAGTGTCTAACACACAAGAGGAAGTCAGTAAATATTTGGTGAATGGATTAGTCAATCAAGTAGTAGCATGAATTTTCAAGAAAAAAAATCTGCTAACTTGAGGCAGAACAAACACAAAAATATCATAAAAATCATGCTTGTTCTCCATACAAAGATTTCATGGGCGTCACCTCATTATTACCGTCATAAGCACTGGTTAACACTTATTGAGCTCTTACCTTGTGTGCCAAATACTATGCTGAGCACTCTCTTTACTTGCATTTTTTTTTTCATCTAATTCTCACAATTATTCCATGAGTTAGGCATTATTGATCTTTACAAAGCAAGGCAAACAAAGGTAAGATAGGTCATTAATTACCGAGGGGCACAGAAGGGCCTAGAAACCAGAACTACATGATGTTTCAACACCATGCTCTTAACTGGTAGGCAACTGTCTCTTCAGATTAAAGCTAACATTTATTAACTGATTACTATGTGTCAGGTTAAATTATTATTATTACTTACAATGTCTTATTTATTTTAATTTGAAAAAACCAAAAACAAAAAAACACGAGGCCAACACTTTTAGTTGCCTATCCAACATACAATTTTCCCTTCTTTAATAACAGAACTTTGACCTACTTTGTCTGAAGTAATAATGTGCTTGGATAAAAAGCGTCATTTCATTTGCAAATGGCCCAATGACACAGTTCTGTCCAATAAAATGAAAATGTAAGTCACTGAGTAAGGCTTCCAGGAAAGAAAGCCCTTTGAAACGGAACCACCTGAGCTGTCACATGACTCTGTCCTTTCTCCATATTCTTCTGGTCTGGAACACAAGCACAAGGCTAGGGATGGAAGAACCATCTTGCAACTCTGAGAATGCAAGTCAATGCTAAGTGAAGTGGAGTGAAAAACCAGGAGTCTGGGTGCCCCATGGCACCTAGGCTGCCACTTCAGTTTCCTTGTCATATAAAGGAGTCAAAAAAGTATTTTACTAAGCCACTATTATTTGTTTTCCATTACAGAGAGTCAAATGCAATCCCTATTTGATACAACCCTATGAGGTTGTTGGCCCAATGTGGCTTCCTGAAAATGTTATCATAGTGAAGTCTTCCAATCAGGGGAGAAAATACACTAACCATTAAACATCACTCTATCAGTAGAACATGTCTTTCACATTAACGGAGGAGCTAGGGGTGGGATCCTGCAATCTGTACTTGGTAACTGATACTTTAGACATCAGATGTGTAGCTAGTGAACAACTGATGACAATTTAAAACGCGGGGAAGTAATAGAGAATAAACTTAGTGGAATGCCTTCACCAAAGTATCAAAGGTTGGTGAATCACAGCTTACTAAAAACAGATCTTAAAGAACAATTTTCTAAACCTAGGCTGAGGTAAACACTAAATATTTATTGAGGTTTTTCAAAATGCATGATAACAAAAGCAACATGGCAAAGCCCTTGTCAGACTGATTTCCCACTTTGCCACTATATTGTACTGTGGGCAATACAGGGCCTTACACAGCTGTACTATCATGTCCAGAATAAATCCCCAAAGTGATCGAAACTTGAATGAGATCTGGAAGTAAGAAGAAAAAGAAGCAGTGATGTTCCAATAAACATTACAACGGATTCAAAATACTACAAGATTACAAGTGTTAGAAGATTTCAAATCATGAGGCATTTCACATTTTATGGCAGTACCAAAAAGTAGGAAATGGAAGAAGGAGAAAAAAACAAAGAGACAACAATCATCAGTATGGAGTAATAAATACGAGCTAAAAGCTTCCTATAAACAATTACACTTGTAATTCCATAACAAATGTACCATTATTCCCATTTTACAGACAAAAACCAGAAACTAAAAACCAATAAATTGCCCAAGATCAGATAGGTAGCAAGAGGTAAAGCCAGGATTTGAATTCCAGGTCAGTCTAACCCCAAAGTCCATACTCTTCAGTTACTTCAACACCCAAGTACAGGAGAACACCTGGTCAGAAATCCTAATACAGCAGTAGAGACCAGGAAGGAGCGCAAAAACGCTGAAAAGATGAATGATTACTGTGAGACTAATACTACGTCTTTTACAAGTAATCCTAGAACTTAAACCCTTGCCAAAACACGCTTAAGATAATAGAATTTTTTAAAAGGAAGTCCTTTGAATTCCCAACCTATTATTTTTTTTTATGTTCTAGGAAGGGAATTTTCTTTTCTCTATAGGATTTTGCTAGAAAATGAGAGAACAAAACAACACGAGAAACTAACCCCACAAATACAGTTCTAAGGAGCACATGTAAAAAAAATTATAGTTCAAATAAATATATGTTTTGATAAGAAAGGAGACACCATTATATTATTTCCTTAAAATACAATCTTTGAAAACAGATATTCAAAAGATTCCCTCAAGCCTTTTTTTCCAGACTTTCATCATTTGTTTCCTGAAAAAAAGAGAGTATAATCTGGAGAAATTACAAAAATTCATTTTGAAAACTACTTACAGCTTATTACAAAATACTGTATTTCAAACATTTCAGCATGGAAGCAAAGTTAGAATACCTGTACAGTGCTTTACTGCTGCTTGTACTAAGCTGTAGTACAAAAAAGTTTTTCAAGGAAAAACTTTTTTTCCTCCCTTTTGAGAAGATGAAGTGAGACACAGTGTGTGAAGAGTGGAGTGGAAGTACATTAGGAACTTCTAGGAACTTATTAACGAGAAAGAGAACACTTTAAAAATGACAAAACAGGATACGCAAAAGAGAATAAATCTAACTAAAAGAGTTATCTACAAAAAATCTGCTCCAGTTTTTTTTTCCCATTGTAAGGATATTTCCTTTAAGGTGGGAGGATGACCACCATCGTTCAGTTACTTCCAAAAATCAATCAAAATGCAGATGCAAGGACAAGAATCCTGGATTGGGCAATAGTTGGACACCAGTCCTGACTGTGCCCATAACTAGTTCTGACTCTGGACATGCCATTTTACCTTTCTATGTCTGTGTCTTTGGGCTTCCCAGGTGGCTCAGGGCCTGCCAACGCAGGAGATGCAGGTTCAATTCCTGCATCTCCTGCACTTATAATATCTCTAAGTCTTCCAGTGTGGCTTATACTGTAACAAATCTGCCTGCAATGTGGGAGACCTGGGTTTGATCTCCGGGTTGGGAAGATGCCCTGGAGGAAGAAATGGCAACCCACTCCAGTATTCTTACCTGGAGAACCCATGAACAGAGGAGCCTGGGGGGGGCTACAGTCCCTGGGGTCACACGACTGAGTGACTGAGCATGCATGCACGCGCCTTTATCTGTAAAACCTTACTTCATGCCTTACAAAAAACTTAAAATACATCAGAGGACTAAATTTAAGGGCTCAAACTATAACTTAGAAGAAAACATAGGAAAAAAATGTTTGTGATGTTGGGCTAGTTAAGATTTCTTAGATACAAGACCAAAAGCACAATCAATAAAAGCAAAAATCAATAATCTCTATCAAAATTCAAAACTTTCATGCTTTAGCAGACACCATTAAGAAAATGATAAAATTGAGGTGGCGGTGGGGGGGAATGCTGTAATAAGGGAATTTCCTGGTGGTCCAATGGTTGGGACTGGGCTCTTTCACTGTCATGGGCCATGTTGGGTCTCTGGTCAGAGAACTAAAATCCAGCAAGTCCCGACTTCCTGCTGTCCCATCTAACCAAAGAAATGAAAAGACAGAGTAAATACCTGAAATCGTGTATCAGGTGAAGGACTCATATCCAGAATGAACAGACACCTAACACTCACACTCGCCTCTATAATTTAGTGAGAAGAGAACAACCCAGTGGACAACCTAAGCAGGAAAAAGATTGGAATAGACATTTCACCAAAGAACAGATATGAAAAGCTAATAAATAAGCACATGAAAGGATGCTCTCCATCATTAGTCATTAGGGAAATGCAAAACAAAGCCACAATCAGATATACTTCACATTCACTAGGATGGCTTTAATCAAAAAGACAGACAACAAATGCTGGCAAAGATGCAGAGAAAAGGGATCCTCATTCACGGCCGAAGGCAATGTAAAACGGCACAGTCACTTTGAAAAATTTGTTCCTTAAAAAGTTAAACATATAATAAATCTACCATATGACCCAGCAATTCCACTCAAGAAAAATGTAACATGTTCACCTGAAGATTTGATACAAAATGCTCACAGCAATATTATTCAAAATAGGCAAAAGGCGGAAGCAATCCAGTGTCCATCAAATGGTATCCAATAAAAAGAAATAATGTACTAATACAGGCAGCAATATGGATGAACCTCAAAAAACATTACACCAAGTAAAAGAAACCAAACACAAAAGATCACATATTATATGATCATATTTATGGGAAAATGTCCAGGAAAGACAAATCTATAGAGACAGAAAGTAGATTTGCAGTTGCCTTTGGCAGGGGGTGGAAACAGGGAGTGACTGCAAATGGACATGAGGCATCTTTTTGGAATGATGGAAATGTTCTAAAATTGGATTGTGGTGATGACTGAACAACTCTGTAAATTTATTAAACAAAAAAAAAACCAAAAACTATAGTACTGTACAGTTAAAACAGGTGGATTTTATAGTATATAAATTGTTTTTAAAAATGAAAAAATTTTATGCTATGTGAATGAACCAAAACACAAAACACTATACATTATACAATCCGATTTACATGACATGTCCAGAAAAGGCAAATCTATGGAGTTGGAAAGGTTTGCAATTGCCTGAAACTGGGGGTAGGAACAGGGATTAATTGTAAACAGGCGCGAGGGATCTCATTGGGATGATGAAAATATTCTAAAACTGGATTATACTGATTGGTGCACCACAATACATTCACTAAAATCATTTAATTTACACTTTAAAATGGGTTAATTTTATACTTAAAAAAATGGGTGAAATTATATCTCAGAGTAAAGTTATTTTAAAAATAAAGTGGTCAAATCACATGAGAGTTCTCAACTTTTGGAGTGAGATGATGACTAACCCTATCCCAGAGGGCTGAGCCTCCCTTTTGCTCACTCGCAGACACCCTATTGGTCTGAGAATAGCAAATCAACAAGTTTCTAAAGCTCTAGCGCCTTGTGCCACCTTATTATCAAAAGCATTAACAACCACAATGCTACTCGCCACCCTAGAAAGATGTACACCTTACCAGAAAGGTAAAGCAAAATTCCTCTTCTAAAATGACAGAGACCCCTTTTCCTTGCTTTTTTAGACATCATTTTGGAATCTCCCACTTAATCCTTTTTTTCAATATGAAACTCTGATGGAGGTACTCATAAACAGTCTTTAGAATGAACCAGTACACATCAAAGATACGGCACATAGTAAGGACCAGATCCATGAAGAGGCTTAAGGATAAAGACTGGATGTCTTCACATAAATCTTACCCCAGATTTGTTTTGATACAAGAAGCAAGTGGGGAAAAAAAAAAAAAAAAGAAATGTGACAAAGTTTCTCTAAACACTGGCACAATGCAATCAACACTCACTCCCCCCAACCCCCAAGACAGCTAAGAAGTTTTCAGCCACTCTTTGTTATAAAACTAATTTAGGACAGGATGCTGATCTAGCAAAGCAGACAATCTTCTTCCTCCAATACAAGGGGTCTGCTGATGTCCGTTGGCTCGAGCTTCTGCTCAGCTAAACCCACTCCCTTTTGATTTCTAAGATCACTAGATTATTGTTGTCCAACAAATACTTCCCTTATCCCCAGTCCCCACCCTCCCCCAATCACTGTGCCTCTCTGATAATTACTATTCATGTTTGTGCAAGCTTTGATCTCTGCCAGCTGGTATTCCCAGACCCCCTTCAAATCCATTCCACACACAACAGCCAGATTCATTGGATCATATCATGTCTCTGTTTGAAACCCTCCAAAAATACTTAAAATTTCAAAACACTCACCTTGGCTGAGAAGGTCCCTAAAATCTGGCTCCTCTCTTACCTTTCTAACCTTACCAGTCTTCTTTCGGGTCCTAAAACACATCAAGCTTTTTCCCTTCTCTGGGGCCTTTGCATTTCCTCATTTCTCAGTAAGGAACAATCTTCCCTTGGCCCTCAAGACTCTGTCATCCTTCAGAGCTCACCTTACATGTCGACACCTCAGAAAAAGCATCTTCCTTGAAATGGCCCCAACTAGGTCTCCACGTTATTCTCTCTCAGAACATCTTGCTTGTTTCCTTGCTAGCACCTACCAAAACCTGTAATTCTTTTTATTTGCCTACTTACGTCTACCTCCCTGGCTGGCAAGTCAATTCCAAGCAGTCCTAAGTTGGTCTACGTCGCTCAGTGCCGTACCTGCAGCTTTATCCGGAGAGGCTCCCCAGTTCCACCCGAGCAATGCCTGGCACTTCGTGGGGGTTCTCACGCGGATGCAGGACTGAACAGAAGCACCCTAACCTATCACCCCACAAAGAGATGACCAAGCCCGCAACTGCAATACCCCATTCCTCGCAAAGCCTTAAAGGCCTGTCCCACATCTTTACTTTTCTTTTTTCTCTCAGACACATCTGTGGCTCAGGTTCAAACATCTGTCGCCACACAAATCTCTGACGAGCCTCTCAGACCCCACCCCACCTCGCCGCACAGGCGCGCCTCTCAAAATCCCCTCCACGCCTTGCAGGAGCTGCACAAACCCTGAGCCTCACCCACGCGCCCTATCAACCCCCGGGCCACTCGAGCGCCCACGAATATCTGGGAGTCCTGCGCTCCCCGAGCTCCCGCGGGACCCCACGTTCCGGCGCGTCACCCGCCGCCCAGCGCGGCGCCTCCCTCCTCCGCGGCGCCAGCTCTCACCTATCACCTCCTGCAGCTCGTAATCGTCCCTGTTGATGGACCAGGGCAGGGCACTGGAGTCCTCGGTCATGACGGCGGCACGACACACGGTCTTCCCGCAAACTCACTGACCTCTCTCTTCTCCTCGCCGCACCTCTCCCCACCCCCAACCGCTGCCGCCGCGCCCCCACCAACCGCCTCGCGAACAGCCACGGGTCGGACGGCGCCTGGCGCTGGGTGGCCGCGCGGCAGAGCGGTGGGGGGCTCGAAGCACCCGCGAACCTCGCTTCTTTGCTACTCTGCGGCCGGCACTCCCCTCCCCGGCCCGGGTCCCGGCTTCGGCCTCCACGGCAGCAGCGACAAGAGCTTCGCCTGGGCCCAGCCCCTCTGTCCCGCCCTCCACCTCAGCCCCACGCACTGGCCAAACTTTCCCTTCTCCCTCCACCTGCCGACACGCAGCGCGCTGACGTCACCGCGTCGGGCATGCCCCCCACCTCGGCCCCGCCTCCAGCTGCCATTTCAAGTGTGGCTGGATAAGCAGCGAGCAAGAAGGAAGCCCGAAGAAGACGAATTTGATGGTGGAAGGGAAGAAATACTTTGAAAGGAGTTCAGCAAGGGCATCGGAAAGCCAGAAAAGAGCCGAAAGTAGCAGAGGTAGTAGCCACACTAAACATGGCGACCAAAGGGCAGCCTAGTGGAGGGGGCGGAGCCACTTCTGGCGGCGAGGGAACGTTGTCGTCTCCGTCGTCGCATTCATTGGCTTATTTGAGAAGGAATCAGAACGGCAGTAAGTGGGTGTGGACGTCAGTCATAAGTTAGTCCCGCCTCCACGCGCTGAGCGCGCTGTTCCGCGACAAGGCTCCGGTCCTGCAAGATCACGGTTACGCTACTCGCTTTGCACCGTTCTCCCAAGTGACGTCGCCACGTAACCGTCACACCCTCGAGACGTGCAAACGGCCCCGCAGGGTGTGGAGAAACCCGAGGGAGCAGCTGGGTGGGGTAGCCTTGGGGTGTGGACGACTGCCAACTGGAATAAAAGGTCTCGGTCCACGGGACAGAGTGGAACCGGAAGCTTGCCCCGTGACGACAATTTTTTTCCTAGGCGGAAGTTATTTCTACAGCCCCCGGCTCGGCCTTCCCTGGAACCTTACTGGACAGGGAAGGTGTTCTATCCATTCTCAGCTTTGGAGCTCAAATGATCACCTGTCTCGGGGCCTTGGAAGGTTGCAGTTTTTTCCCTGAGGCAACTGGGGCCATTAAGCTAGTGCTATATGGCCCAGCAGATTTGAGATTATGTCAGAGCCTTGGCTTTTGTGTGACGTCATTGAACTTCAGTTTTTCTCAGGTTGTCCACTTAGGTCCTTTGGGGAAGTCAATAAGACAAAACTGAAAGCCTTTGGCAAAATGCAGTGCAGAGTAGCCACGTGGATTGGGCTAGGTTTGAAAGTCTCAGTTGGATGTCTTTCAGATCAATAGTAGTCATTATGAAAGACATCTTTACCCAAGACCAAGTTAGCACGTTTCCATATTCTTGGTGGGATTAGAGAATGTTTTGGGAGGGGATCCTGCAAAGTTAATATGATATAAAACAGGTGTAAATTGAGAGGCTAGAATATCCCAGTCACAAAGAAGTGCCAGAGTTTCCAAGTTTGAAAGCATAGCACAGGCATTCCTGTAAAGATTGGTTTCAGCCATTGACTACTGACACCTTCATTGCCGTGTGTTGCGTTTTTCTTTTTGCAGAGATGATGGGAGTGAAAGAAGAGAGTGAAAAAGTTGGCTTAAAGCTCAACATTCAGAAAACTAATATTGTGGCATCTGGTCCCATCACTTCATGGGAAATAGATGGGGAAACAGTGGAAACAGTGTCAGACTTTATTTTTTGGGGGCTCCAAAATCACTGCAGATGGTGATTGCAGCCATGAAATTAAGACGCTTACTCCTTGGAAGGAAAGTTATGACCAACCTAGATAGTATATTGAAAAGCAGAGATGTTACTTTGCCAACAAAGGTCCGTCTAGTCAAGGCTATGGTTTTTCCAGTGGTCACGTATGGATGTGAGAGTTGGACTGTGAAGAAAGCTGAGTGCCAAAGAATTGATGCTTTTGAACTGTGGTGTTGGAGAAGACTCTTGAGAGTCCCTTGGACTGCAAGGAGATCCAACCAGTCCATCCTAAAGGAGATCAGTCCTGGGTGTTCATTGGAAGGACTGATGCTGAAGCTGAAACTCCAATACTTTGGCCACCTCATGCGAAGAGTTGACTCATTGGAAAAGACCCTGATGCTGGGAGGGATTGGGGGCAGGAGGAGAAGGGGACGACAGAGGATGAGATGGCTGGATGGCATCACTGACTTGATGGACATGAGTTTGAGTGAACTCCGGGAGTTGGTGATGGACAGGGAGGCCTGGTGTGCTGTGATTAATGGGGCCGCGAAGAGTCAGACCTGACTGAGCGACTGAACTGAACTGAAGGACGGGGATCAGATCTATCAAGAGCTAAATATGATGGTAAGGATTAGAGATCTTAAGATTTGTCCAATAGAAAGATCCATAAACCAGAGATTCTTAACTTGGATTTATTGGCCTTGTGGACCATGAACAGCCTTCAGAAGGTTTGTGGGGGTTTTGTGTTTTTTTCACGGCTTTAACTTGTATGCAGAATAATATATACTTCAGGGAGAAATTTGACCACCTTTTTCCCTTCTCTTTTTCCCCAGTGAAAAGGAGCTACTGACTTAAAAGTGAAAATCCAACATGTTTATTGACCCACATTCTTGTTGATCAGGGTACTATACATTTGTTGATGGGTTGTTCTCTACTCCTTCCGAAGTAGAAAGCTTGATGGTTTAGTTGAGCCAGAGCCTGGTCTGCAGATCTGTTCATTTTATTTCCTCTTATCTCCTGGGCTTTCTCCATGTGGCCTGTTGTTACGATCTCATGTTTTTAATGAGCAAGGAATTGGTGGCTGTTGGAGGCCAGAATCTCAGCTTACGAAGTACGTTCCATGTGGGAACACTTATCATAAATACTGGGTGTATAGTGGTGAACAAGGTGACTTAGTTCCTATTTTCATGGAGTATAGTCTAGTAGAGAAACAGCAATGTGTGGTATGTGCTCAGTCACTCAGTCTTGTCTGACTGTGACCCAGTGGACTGTAGCCCATCAGCCTCCTCTGTTCATGGGATTTCCCCAGCAAGAATACTGAAGTGGGTTGTCATTTCCTCCTCCAAGGGATCTTTCCCACCTGGGGATGGAACCCACATCTCCTGCATTGGCAGGCGGATTCTTTACCACTGAGCCACGAGGGAAGCCCTGTAGACAGCATCAAGTACAGTGTGTAAAATCAGAAAATGAAAATCACCGTCTGGGCTGAGAAGCTGGGAGAGAAATTATGTTCATACTTCCTCTTCTTTCTCTGTTGCCTTTAAGCAGCTTACCTGCATTGTGCTTTGCTTTTAGTACCTGCAGGGTAGAGGAAAAAGGACTAATTTCAAGACTAGTGATGCCCTGAAGTGGTAATTACAGCTTTAATCAAGTTTTACAGACTTCTTAAATCAGAGAGAGTTGAAATCTATAAATGAATGTGTACCATGTGTGAAAAACCTGAATGTAAAGAAAAGCACAAATGTAGGTCTCCTAAGTTGATTTTCTCAGCAGTTCCATGTCAGTGCCAGGACCAACCATAAAGTCCTGGAATCTTTCCCCCTTCCCCCCTCTCCATTATCACACCTCACATGTAATATAAAGTCATCTCTTGTTAGAGGGCATTTCACCCATTCCTCACATGGAAGTGCTTCCCACCTCTGCACTTGGAATGGTCCCTGCACAGACACATGTTCAGGCATGGTGTTGATTAAATCAATGGAGTTCGTGAGTAGGGAAGACATGCACAAGCTAGGAGTCTGGAGCATGGGGAGAATCTGACATCTTGGCAAATCCAGGAAAGGGGCCAAGGGCACACATACTGGACTATGGTGACAGAGTCTCAGAGCGTGGGAAAAAATAGGTAAGTAAGAGGTTATTGTGGGGGAGGGGGAATCGGTCCATGCAGAAAGTAGAGTCTCAACATCAAACTGAATTCTGAGCCAGAGAGTTACTTCACGTTCGCCCAGGCTGGCACCATGCCAACTTAGGAACTCAAGCTGCATTCAGCAAAAGATGGGAAGTAGTTGACTGAGCTGGAGCAGGTTCCTAGGTACCTACTACTTTTGTAACACGATCTCTTAAAGGTGGAGTATGTCTAGAAGCCTTCATTAGAATGTTTGTTGTAGTGTTATTGTAATAGGAAGAAACGGGAAACAACCTTGAATGAAGATACTTATTGATAGAGGAATGGTAATTGCTTGTGTATATTATGTGAAGGGCTTCTCAGGTGCCACAGTGGTAAAGAATCCACCTGCCAATGCAGGAGATGCCAGAAACATGGGTTCAATCCTTGGGTTGGGAAGATCCCCTGGAGTAGGAAATGGCAACCTGCTCTAATAATTCTTGCCTGGGAAATCCATGGACAGAGGAGCCTGGTGGGCTGCAGTCCATGGGGTCACAAAGAGTCAGACACAACTTAGTGACTGAGCACATATGCGTAACATCTCAGATAAATAAGAAGCTCGTGTGTTAATGCTAGCTGAAGTAACAACCCCAAACCAAACTAAACTGGCTGGTTTAACCCAAAAGCTTATTTCTGACACACATATAGTCCAGTACGTATGTCCTTGGTCCCTTTGGCCCAAGTTGACAGTTAAAGTTTGCCTCCTTCAGTCTTGTGGCACCACCATCTTCTAGCGTCTGCATAGACTTCCTCTGGACCCTCTGCATTCAGCCAGCTCGTTATCTGAGAGGGAGAACACTACAGAAGCTGGCCAACTCTGGAAATTGTGTTTGTTACTTCTTCGCAGGTTGTGTTGGTCAAACACAGCCAGTTGACTAACCACAACTGAAATCAAGGAAGAAGCAATGGGATTAGTCGGCATCTAGCCACTCTCTGCTACAACTGGTAACTTTGGTTGCCGCCAGACCAGAGCTACGGACATGTAGAAGGGATGTTCTCTTCTGCATATTTTGAATTTTGTAAATCCAAATATTTCAAATATTTGTAAATCCAAAATTTCAACGGTTCAAAAGAAGTTAAGGGAGGACTGGTAAAACTATGATTCATCCATGCTGTGAAATATTACATAGCAGTTAGAGAGAATGAAGTAGGTCTATACATACTTAAGCCCTGGTGGCTCAGATGGTAAAGCGTCTGTCTACAATGTGGGAGACCTGGGTTCAATCCCTGGGTCAGGAAGTTCCCTGGAGAAGGAAGTGGCAACCCACTCCAGTACTCTTGCCTAGAAAATCCCATGGACGGAGGAGCCTGGTGTCCATGGGGTCGCAAAGAGTCGGACACGACTCAGCAACTTCACTTTCACTTTCATACATCCTGGAGTGGAATGATCTATAATCAAGGTAAACAAGTTGTAGATAAATTTCTGCATTGACTTAGTTTGGGCTAGGATAACAACTTACCACAGAATGGGTGACTTAAATAAAATTCTTTTCTCACAGTTCTGGGGTCTGGGAAATCAAAGATGAGGCTGCTGGCAGATCTGATGTCTAGCAAAGCCCTGCTTCCTGGTTTGTAGACAGCCGTCTCCTCATTGTATTGCATATGGCAAAGGCAGGAGCAAGCTCTCGTCTCCACTTAGGAGGGCACTAATCTCATTCATGAGCATTCCACCTTTGTGACCTATTTACTTCCCCAAAGCTCCACCTCCTAATATTATCACATTGAGGGTTAGGATTTCAACATATGAATTTGGGGCAGACACAAACATTCAGTCTGTAATTTACATGTATATAAATATATGGAATAAGGTCTGGAAGATGCATGTAAGTTATAGACTGAATGTGTCACCCTCAAATTCAAATTTGGCTTTAAAATTTTACCTGTCTGGTGAGAGTGAAATGATCATCTCATTTTAGTTTTAATTTGCATTTTCTTAATTATTAACAAAGCTGGGCGCTATGTTCACGGGTCTCCAGAATACTTTTCGTGAAACAGACCTTAATGAATTGCTTTAGAGAATTACATTGCTAGTGTTACACAATATTATATTGTTTTCTCCTTACAGTTCAAACAATATACACAAAGCAGTACATATTTGATGATAAAGACAAAGTAACAGAAGTGTACATACCAGAGTGATTGCACTCACAAAGAGGGCAAAAGTAGGCACAATTGAATACAAAACAATTCAGTTGCATGGAAACAAAACAATTCAGTTTGGTGGCTGGGGAAAGGAAAGGGATGCACGTAAGATAGGTACCCAAGACTTCCAGGATTCGTTTAGTGTGCTGTTTCTTAACTTGATGATGCGGACAGACGTGCTCATCAGTAGTGCTCATCAACTATCCCCAGATAGTATCCTTTTAGAGTATATTTCATTTCAAAGTTTGGTTTCTCATGGCTCAGATAATAATATATGTGCTACTCCATCTGCCTATCCCTTCTTCTGAGCTGAAGGGAACGTCTGGCACTCTTTTCAGCCTGGTTTCTCTGTACCTCCCTTTGTTCAGGCCCTTCCTCCTTCCAGGAATGCCACCTTTCTTCTGCTCCACCCATCCAGGTCTTACTGGTCTGCCAGGTTCAGCTGACAGTCAGCCCTCCCTTCCCCCCTACTCGGACCACTTTTTCTGAGATTGTTCCAGGCCTGAGGGAAGTCATGTGCACTCATTACCTCACCCAGACCATTTCTGGGCACTTAGCCTGTACTGCCAGGTAACCATAGACTTCTCTTTTTGTGAATATTCTGTATTTCAAATTGGGTTGTAGATTACCCATGAGGAGTGGGGGATACCCTATCTTGCCAATAGAAGTAAAGGATTTGTGTGGAGTTTGGATCTTGGTGGTGGTGGATTGCCCACCTTAAGCCTTGCCAGCATGGTGACAATCTAGAAATGTATAAAGAGCTGCATTTCTTGCCTTTTTAGGAAAATTTTCAAAAATATATGTGCCGTTCAGTACTCCACCTTCGGCAGGAGTTTCAGAATCTCTGAGTCATAGCTGTAGTTACAACATTGAAAAATATAAGTATCTCTCACTAAGCTCAGGAACTGAATAATCAGATTTATCTTCTGATAATTTGATGTCCCGTGCTCTCTGAACTTAGGGTAGATTTGGACAGCATGGTTCATCAAAGTAATACAAATTCAGATAAAAAGCCTAAGAGAATATTCATCACAACAGTTAAAGTGCTGTAATGTGCCGAGTAGGTGCACTAAAGGATTATAAATGTATACTTCATGTAGTCAGTAACAGAGCTTTGTGAGGTGTCTATGCCAAGTTTACAGATGAGGAAACGAACTCAAAAAGCCTAAGAAACTTGCCTCCAGATATTCCTGGAAATGCTTAGCACAGAACCTGGCTTGTAAATGCTCAGTAAGTAATAGCTGTTACTCCTCAGTTGGTGGGACTAGAGTGAGAAAGCTTTATGGGACGTGGGGTTGAGCAACAGTTCCAGCCGTGTGTCTTGACTCAGGTCTGCTCGCTCAGGAAAAACAGGTTTCAGCCACCATCGTGTGATGTCATTCATATCATAGCATGACCTGATTTATTTTTTTAATCTTTTAAGAAATGCATTTTGTTCACTTACTTTTGGCTGTGCTGGGTCATCGCTGCTGTGTGGACTTTCTCTGGTTATGGTGATCGGGGCTACTCTCTAGGGGTCGTGCGTGGGCTTCTCATTGCAGCGGCTGCTCTTGTTGTGGAGCACAGGCTCTCGGGCTCGCAGACTCAGGAGCTCCCAGGCTCAGGAGCACAGGCCCAATAGTTGTGGTGCATGGGCTTAGTCACCCCACGGCATGTGGGATCTTCCCGCATCAAGGACTGAACCCGTGTCCCCTGCATAAACAGTTGGATTCTTGGCCATTGAGCCACCAGGGAAGCCCCAGCACTACCTAATTCCTTATTGCAATGTCTGGGGAAGGAAATAAAAACTTTCTCTTTGATTCTCAGTGGATTGTGAAGCCTTGTTTGCCTTTAGCATCCAACCTGAATGAGAGAGTTTGGGGTTCAGGCGTACCAAAAGTGGAGTTCTGCTGGACTGAATGTTGAGTTGGAAATTTCAGGACATCAAGGAATGGGGACAAAAGCAGCCTGTCAGGCGTAGTGCGCATACATTTACGGACGGTTCTCCACGTGCTCAGCTGTGAGCAGTCTGCCAGAAAATGGGACTGTCTTCTGTCATCCAAAGGGGCCTGGGCCCCAAAACTGATGTTACTTTCCTGGTGAGTGGCAGCAGACGGTGACAGAGGGAGGGCTCTCCATGCTCTTTGAGCAGAATCTAAGCTCTATCCACCCCATCCAGCAGACAGAAAGTTTTATCAGATTCTTCTGTTAACTCAGACTCTTCTGTTTCAGTCTTTTGGGGGAGGTGACTTGTTCTCGCTTAGTTGTAACTCACCCAAATCTGAGAGAAAAAAAAAAAATTTTAAAGATTTGGTTGCTTTGTGGTAAGCGTTGTAGAATAGTTGGTGCTGTAATGGGCCTTCTTATGCGCTTGACAAACCTCGGGACAGCCTGAAAGCAGGAAAACAAAGGAGAACTAACTGCATGTTGCACAAGCACCAAGTTTGTCGTCAGAATGAAAAGCTGTTGCATCTGGGAAGAAAAAGCCTTTCTCAATATGGAGTTGGGTAATTTCACCTGGTAACGTATGTACGCATGGTGTGTTACTCACATTTCACCTGGCAGGGAGACCCAGGAAAGAAGCAAATTTGGAGTGTCAAGGACTCCTTGGAAGGTCTTGGAAAAGCTTGTGCGTGTATATGGGCATATTCAAACATGGCATTCTACATTAAGTATAAGTTACCAGTCTGTAGGAGATACATGACCAGGAGGGGAATGTGCCCTCAAACTGCCTAGGGAAAAGGAATGGATCTTAGGACCACGACCCCTGGATATAGAAAGGCTAGGGAAGGAATTTGCACTGAAGCTTTAGAGAGGTGGGCAGACTTGAAGGCCACAGAGTAGGACCTGCAACTGGCACGTTGGTACAAAGCATCCCAGCAAAAGGGGTCTTCATTTTTCAGCAGAGGGACTTCACTGGCCGTCCAGTGGTTAAGACTCTGCACCTCACAGCAGGGGGTGCGGGTCTGATCCCTTGTCAGGGAACTAAGATCCCACATGCCGTGTGGTGTGGCCAAAACTTAAAACAATTTTTTTTTTAACATAAAATTTGAGGGATGGATTGTTAATATAATTGTCCCTGGAGGGGCCCAAATTCACAGTTTTCCTGCAGCCCTTATGTCAAAAGCTGGTTCTTGCTCAGATCGTGGTGTTCCTTGTATACTGTAGGGGTGAAAACTTACCAACCTGTGATGTCCAGACCATGAGGGGAAAAAGGAAGAGGAAATAAAAGTAGCACTGCCTGCAGGTATGTGAGCAGAGAAATGGAAGAGGAAGAACAAGCAGGCAGGCATGCTCCAGGGTCCTCGTCTCCGCCATCCATTCTCCCCAGCACCCCCACCCCCAATCTTGAATGGGGGAAACTTAGAAACATCTAAGACAGGGAAACTATGAGGAATTCAGAATGTCAGAGGCTTGTGGGCTGCTTCCCTGGGTAAGGCTTGGGAGAGGCTGCAAGCTGCCAAGAGAAGCCTTCCACTTGGCTTTGCATCATGTCCAGTATACTGAACAGTGTGACAGAGGACAGAGCCTAGGCCGTGAATACCAGCATAGCATATCCAGTCCCTCACAGCTTCTGCTTGGTCCACAGGGAATCAGAAGCTTCCCTGTGCTCCATGACAGCACTTGGAAGTGCCATAGAGGCTGGTGTAGAGACTGGCCGTGAAAAGGCCTGTGGAGGGGGGATTTTATAGCAAAAGGCAAGTGGTTGGGACCATGGACTTCAGCTCTGAGGGCTGGCATCTCACTGTAGAGGCCAGATGAGGTGCACTGCGTCCAGGTAATTATGGAAGTTCAGGAAGGAAGCCAGGTGTTTCATGGCAGAGCTAGAAGACCTCACAGGAAGCCAAAGCAACACTTTGCCTCTGCTGTGAGTTCACGTTTGAACCTCTGATTTCCTGAGCTCCAAGACCTTAGTTGTTTTTTAAAAAAGCTATTTATTTTATATCCGAGCATAGCCAATTAGCAATGTTGTGATAGTTTCAGGTAAAACAGCAAAGGAACCCAGCCATACATCTACATGTAACCATTCTCTCCCAAACCCCACTGCCATCCAGGCTGCCACGTAACACTGAGCAAAGTTCCCTGAGCTATACAGTAGGTCCTTGTTGGTTATCCATTTTAAATACAGCCGTGTGTACAAGTCGATCCCAAACTCCCTCCCTCTTCCCCGCTGGCAACCATAAGTTCATTCTCTAAGTCTGTGAGTCTGTTTTTGTTTGTAAGTAGGTTCATTTGTATACTTTCTTTTTAGATTTCACATATAAGGGATATCATATGATAGTTCTCCTCTGTCTCCCAGACCTTCTTGGTAAGGTGAGGGGAGAGGGGAGAGAAAGAGACCCGAGAAGCAGCATTTACTTCAGAGAGACCAAGTTACTCTGAAACATACTGTTTGAACCAAATCATCTAATATTCACCAGCAAGCCTAAATCTCCCCTTGCCATCTAGCAGGACAGGGGCTTATAGGAAAGATTAGACTACAGAAAACAAACCACATTGTCTTTGGACCTCTCAGAGTGTGAGTTAATATGCATCCCTGCATAGGAAGTGTCCAGTTAAGGCCAGCATTTTGGTGGAGCACACAGATCCTCACAGTCAGCATGGGGGCAGGAAAGGGGAGCCTTTGTTCAGGAGCAGTAGTGATTTGAATCAGCTCATGGGCCAGTGTTCATCTGAAGAGTGGGCAGGACCCACAGCAGAGCAAGGAGGAGACCATCAGTGGACATGACGGGACTGTGGTTGGCTGAGCGCAGCAGTAGGCTTGTAACAAACCTGTTTTGTCACTTAGGACCTCTTGGTTGCTGGTGACAGAAAACCCAAACTGCATTAAGGATGCTAGCATTCCTGCTGTAGCAGTAGCCAAAGTAGAAATCTCTTTCTCCTGTACCTAAAAGTCGAGTATAGACAATTTTGAGCTGATAGTTCAACCCAGTAATCAAGATCCCAGGCCCTTCCTACGCTGTGTCTGCTGTCCTCAGCATGGAGCTTCTAGGGGACTCCCCTGGTGGTCCAGTGGTTAAGACTGAGCTCCCAGTGCAGAGGGCCCGGGTTCCATCTGTGATCAGGGAACTAGGTCCTACGTGCCTCAACTAAGACCTGGTGCAGCCAGATATGTAAAAACAAAACAGAGCTGCTAACTTCCACCACTGTACCCGCATTTCCTGCAGCATGAAGGGGAGGGAAAGTAGAGGGCACACAATTTTGTTAAGGTCATGAACTATAAGTTGCATATATCACTTTCTCTTTTTTAAAATATTTTATTGAAGTATAGTTGATTTTCAGTGTGTTAGTTTCTGATGTATGGCTAAGTGATTCAGTTTATATATGTATATGCAAAGTGATTCTGTTATATATACATGCATATTCTTTTTCATATATTTTTCTGTTATGGTTTATTACAGGATATTGAATATAGTTCCTTGTGTTATACAATAGGACCTGGTTGTTTATCGGTCCTGTATATAATAGTTTGCATCTGCTAATCCCAAACTCAATGCCTTCCTCATATATGTGAGCAACTCAATGCCAGAATCCTATTTTAAGGCCATTGCTGATACCAATTATGGTACTAATCAGGTCCCCAAAGGAAGTAAGGGGGATGCTCAAAGTGGATTATTTGAGGAGAGTTTAATAAAGGAGCTGTTTGCTAAGGCATGGACTGGGAAACCAAAAGGAATGTGCAATAGTCCTGTGTTGTCAGCCTCAGGAAACCAACCATCCCGAGGCCTGAAGGAGCAAGGACGCAGAGGACTGCTGGAATGAGAGGGTAGGTAAAGGAGAGATCTACCTGAAAATAGCTGTGGCCTATGGTAGAAAGAAGTCAGCCCTCAGCAGCCCCACAGGAAAGGAGGCAAGGGAATAAATATCCCGACCTTATTACTTCCTGTGCTTCCACCTTCTACTTGTGCTGACGGTTAGCCAATCCCAACAGGAACCCAGAAGGTAAGGGGAGCCTATTGATATAATCCTTGGAGATCAGTATCCAGGGACACAGAGCCTTGCAGAGAACAAGGGGAGGAGAAAACAGATAATAACTATCTAGAGCACAACCCAAACTAGTTTAAACAATTTACTGGCTCATAGAACTGCAAGAAGATCAAGCCAGTCAATGCTAAAGGAAATAAATCCTGAATATTCACTGGAAGGACTGATGCTCAAGCTCCAATACTTTGGCTACCTGGTGTGAAGAGCCAACTCATTGGAAAAGACACTGATACTGGGAAAGATTGAAGGCGTAAGGAGAAGTGGGCGGCAGAGGATGAGATGGTTAGATAACATCACTGACTCAATGGACTTATATTTAAGCAAACTCCAGGAGATTGTGAAGGGCAGAGGAGCCTGGCATGCTGTAGTCCATGGGGTTACAAAAGAGTCGGACACGACTTAGTGACTGAACAACAACAACATATCTGAAAAGTCAAGCTGTAAGACTTACAGCAGGGGTTCAAATGAGGCCATCAGTTTTTTCCCTCCATTCACAGGCTTCATATAAAGGCAGGATCTCCCATCATGCTCCACGATGGCTCTAAAACTTACCTTTTTCATTCAAGGGCAGTGGGATTTATCAAAGAATTCATTGGATCTCATTTAATCTGGTTGAAACATTTGGCATGCCTGAACCCATTGTGATGCTCAGCATCAAGGAGAGGTGTTGCTTGGTTTAGATCTGTGTCTGGAACTGGTGTTGAAAATCACGAAGCAAAAGCACGGCATGGAGCCTGAATGAAGAGAAGCAATGTTGATGTTAGGTAGTGAAAACACTGAGTACCCTATATCTCTCTTCCCAGATGTACCTATGAGTCACCTGTAGAATTTTATGAATTTGGCCTGCAGTGGGGCCTGAGATTCCTTATTTCTAGCAGATGGTATGATGCTGCCAGTCCAGGGACCACAGTTTAAGTGGCAAGATTCTACAGCTGCACTGTATGATGGGGTAGCCACTGTCCCCACCTAGCTGTTGAGCACTATAAATGCTGCTGCTGCTGAGTCACTTCAGTCGTGTCCAACTCTGTGCAACCCCATAGACGGCAGCCCACCAGGCTCCCCCATCCCTGGGATTCTCCAGGCAAGAACGCTGGAGTGGGTCGCTATTTCCTTCTCCAATGCATGAAAGTGAAAAGTGAAAGTGAAGTCGCTCAGTCGTGTCCGACCCTCAACGACCCCATGGACTGCAGCCTTCCGGGCTCCTCTGTCCATGGGACTTTCCAGGCAAGAGTACTGGAGTGGGGTGCCATCGCCTTCTCAGGAGCACTATAAATGCGGCTAGTCTAATTTGAGATGTGCTGTAAGTGTGAAATACACACTGGATTTTAAAGACTTAATATGAGAAAAAAACCCACCTAAAATGTCATCAATAGTCTTTATACGGATTACATGTTGAAATGATATTTTAGATAGCTTGGGTTAAATAAAATGTTAAAATTAATGTCACCTGTTTCTTTTTTACTTTTTTACAATGGCTACTAGAAAATATAAAAATACATATGTGGTTCACCTAGTTCTGTTGAATAACACTGTGTTCGTTATCCAACTCCTGAAGGCTGTAATTCTCAAAACTACATGAAGTTGGGGTCCTTAAAACATTCTCACTGAAGATACTCAAGTCAGAAGAGCCTCATAAAGCAGAGAGCTCATGAGAGTTAACCTCATGGGTCCTTGGACTTGGTGCACCCTCAGGATCTCGTGACCTCAGGGTTAGGAATTCACAGATTCAACTGATGCATAAGTGCTTAGGACACGGGACACTAGAATGGGCCAGGCAGGGTTTGATCTAAGGAAACAGGAAATTCTGGGGATCCCAGAATCTCTCCTGTAGCCAGCAGTTACTTCTTTTCTCAATCTTATTTGTGCACTTGCCTAAAGCAGAAATTTTCAGCATGCTTATCAGTTTCTCAAATCTATCCTGCACTGGAGCCACTAAGCTAATCTTCTCTACCCTCTGGGTTCACCAGTCCTTTCCTGCCCAGACACAGGTACCCTGTTGCAGCCTGTATTTCAGGGCCTCTGTACTGAGCCTGGAGGGATCTCACCTATCAGTCTGCTCGCCCCTAGATGTGCCCCTCACTTTTCCCATTTGTATCATTCCCTCACTGCTTGAATCTCCTCCTCTGCCGGGTCTCTACTCCACCAGTTTCGCCGCCTTTCAAAGCCAACTTCAAGGTTATCTGCCTCTTATAGAGGCCTGTCTTCAGGTCTTACAGGACACATTGCCTTTGGCACAAATCAGCATACATGCTATGGAAGGCTGTGTGGTCTAATTCTTGAGTTATTTGGGGTTTCCTGCATTTTTATCTTGATTCATTGCCTGGGCTTTACGTTCCTTGAGGCAAGAGCCCTGGGTAGTTTCTGTTTATATTCTGCTTTTGACCTGGACCAAGATAATAAGCAGGTCCTCAAAAACAAAATTTGGTTCATTTTCTCAACATAGAATGCTGATTGAAAATGCACAGATTTTTACATATGCATGAATATATGTTTCCAGTGATCATTTTTATATTTAAAATAGTTCTTTTTAAAAAGCAGGATGGTAGCTAGATGCTGATGAGGATGTGGAAAAAGAAAACTTGTGCAATTCTAGAAAAGTAAACTGGTACAGCCACTACGGAGAACAGTATGGAGGTTCCGCAAAAGATTAAAGATAGAACTGCCATATGGTCCAGCAGTTCCACTTCTGGGTATATGTCCAAAGCAAATGAAAACACTCTGTCAGAGAGATACCTGCACCCCCATGCTTATAGCAACATTATTTGCAATAACCAAGATGTGGGAACAACCTAAGTGTCCATCAATGGCTATATGAGTGTGTTTATGTGTGGTGTGTGTGTGTGTGTGTGTATACACATGCTTCATCTGTGGTGGCTCAGACGGTAAAGAATCTGCCTGCAATGCAGGAGATCTGGGTTTGATCCCTGGATTGGGAAGATCCCCTGGAGAAGGGGATGGCTACCTGCTCCAGTATTTTTTTTTTTTTTCCAGTGTTACAGCTCCATTTTATTGCTCCAGTATTCTTGCCTGGAGAATTCCAGGGACAGAGGAGCCTGGTGGGCTACAGGGAGTTGCAACGAGTCAGATACAACTGAGTGACTAACACTGTCATCCATTGAAAAAGAAGGAAATTCTGCCATTTGGGACAACATGAATGGACCTTGAGGGCATTATGCTAAGGGAAATAAGTCAGACAGAAAAAGACAATTTATGATCTCAATTATATGTGGAATCTAAACAAACAAAAACCAGACTCAGAGAGATCAGATTTGTGGTTACTAGAGGTGAATGTTGAGGGGAGGGGAATTAAAGTGGTTAGCATGTAAAGGCTTCCAGTTATAAGATAGATAGCTATTGGGGTTATAATATATGGCATGATGACTGTAGTTAACAGTGGTGTGTGATATACGGAAAAGTTAAAAGAGAGTGTATGCTAAGAGGTCTCATCACAAAGAGAAAAACATTCCTCTTTTGATCTATACAAAATGATGGATGTTAACTAAAGTTACTGTGGTAATCATTTCACAAAATATACGCAGGTCAAATTGTGCACCTTAAACTTACGTAGTGCTATATGTCAGTCATATCTTAATAACACTGGGAGGGGGAACAGATGGAAAGTTAAGCTTTAGGCATGGCATAAGCCCCGGGGAGCTTTTGTTTTTTTACTTCATTTTTATGTTAAAATTTTTAAAGTTTTTTATCAAGATAATTATAGACTCACAGGAAGTTGCAAGAATAGCACAGAGAAGTTTCTGAACCCTTCACACAATTTCCCCCCTTGGATACATCTTATGTAACTAGAGTACAGTATCAAAACCAGGAACTAGACATGGGTATAATGTGTGTATGTGCAGAACTTTGCCATTTTTATTATGTGCAGGTCTGTGTAACCACCAGCACAATCAAGATATAGAACTATTACAAGACCTTAAAACCTCCCTCTGCTACTTCTTTATAGCACACCCATCCCCTTCCCCTGCAACTACCCCTGACTCCTGAGAACCACTAATCGGTTTTCCATCTCATCCATTTCCATTTCATTTTGATTTATTGATAGTTTTTGGAGCATCTCTCTTTGTGTAGATATTTAGGTGTGGCACTGTATATACATAACTTAGCTCAGTTCTGCTTGCGTTGACCTGACCAGTTTCAGTGAGGGATAGGAACCTTTCTTTAAGCCCCTTTACTCGCCCCGGTTTGTAACTGTCTCAAATATTTTCTCTATACAAATCGAGGTCTTCCATGATGGTCCATGGTTAAGACTTTGCGCTTCCACTGCAGAGGGCATGGATTTCATCCCTGGTTGGGGAGGTTCCACATACCATGCAGAGTGACAAAAAAGGAAAAAAAAAAATAAAAGATTGAGGATCACATCGGATGATATGTGAGTACTCAAGATAGAAGATGCTGGATCGGACCTCGTGCACTTTGATCTTTTTAGGAAAGAGGAAACAGAAGGGACCACAGAGTCCCTCCTCCCAGGTTTGAGCAGATGTGAATACTCAAAATAGAGATTACCGCAGTGCTTATCACCTTCTGTAATCTGCCCTGCACACAACTACTAACCTTTTGCTTAAACCATCAGATACGATTTAGAAAGCTGAAGAGGAAATGGAAAACATTGTATTAAAATATTTTTACTCTTTTGTTCTTCCTTCTTGGTAGTCCAAGATTCCTTTTCCGATCATTTATTTTTTGCTTCATAATCTTCTGTTAGCTATTTTTTAAGAGTAGAACTGCTGATGACAAATTCTCGCAGTTTTTCTTCATCTCAGCATGTCTTAATTTCCTCTTCATTTCTGATTTTCTCTGCATATAGGATTTTGAGTTGACAGTTCTTTTCTTTCAGCACTCGGAAAATCTTGTGCCACTTCCCCTGACTTCCTTGGTTTCTGATAAGAAATTTGACCTCATTCAATTTTTTTTTTTTAAATTATAGGGAAGTTGTCATTTCTCTAGCTACTTTCAAGATCTTTGCTTTGTCTTTAGTTTTCAGAAGTTTAACTACGTGTATCTTGACATGGATTTCTTTGGGTTATCCTATTTGGGATTTTATAACCTTCTTGAATCTATATGTTTATGTCTTTGCCGTATTTGTAAAATTTTAGCCATATTTATTTGAGTATTTTTTTAAGCTCCACTTTCTTCCTCCTCTACTTTTGAGACCCCAAAGACATAAATACTAGATATTTTCTTACAGTGCCACAAATTCCTGGGAATGTGAATTTTTTCTGTCATCTCTTGTTCAGATTAGGTGATTTCTATTATTCTTTTTTTAAATTTATTTATTTTTTAATTGAAGGATAATTGCTTTACAGAATTTTGTTGTTTTCTGTCAAACCTCAACATGAAACAGTTCATGCTGAGCCATAGTTCATTTTATTATGGAACTCATCTAGTAAGATTTTTATTTCAGTGGATTTTTTTTTCAGTTTTAAAATTTCAATTTAGTTCTTCATCTGTTTTGTTTCTTTGCTGAGATGCTTTTCATTTGTTTGAAGTACATCTGTAATACCTTACTGAAGCATTTTTACACTGGCTGCTTAAAAATCATTGTCAGATAATTTTAACATCAGTGTCATCTTGGGGTTAACAACTGTTGGTTATCCTTTCTTGCTTAAGTTGAGATTTTCCTGGTTCTCAGTATGAAGAGTGACTTTCAGTCCTGGACATTTAGAGTATTATGAGACTCTGGATAGGTATTTAAATCTTCTGTTTTTAATGGCTGAGTAATACTCCATTGTGTATATGTACCATAGCTTTCTTATCCATTCCTCTGCTGATGGACATCTAGGTTGCTTCCATGTCCTGGCTATTATAAACAGTGCTCCATACACTTGAATCAGTTCTAATAAGGTGGATGAAACTGGAGCCTATTATACAGAGTGAAGTAAGCCAGAAAGAAAAACACCAATACAGTATACTAATGCATATATATGGAATTTAGAAAGATGGTAACGAAAACCCTGTATGCGAGACAGCAAAAGAGACACAGATGTATTGAACAGTCTTTTGGACTCTGTGGGAGAGGGTGAGGGCGGGATGATATGGGAGAATGGCATTGAAACATGTATAATATCATATGTGAAACGAATCGCCAGTCCAGGTTCAATGCATGATACTGGGTGCTTGGGGCTGGTGCACTGGGATGACCCAGAGGGATGGGATGGGGAGGGAGGTGGGAGGGGGGTTCATGATGGGGAACACATGTACACCCATGGCTGATTCATGTCAATGTATGGCAAAACCAATACAAAAAAAATAAAATAATAGCAGAATATAGCTACAAAAAAAAATTAAAAGTAAAATGCAGCAATTCCACTTCTGTTTACTTACTCCCAAAATTAAAATCAGTATCTCAAAGAGAAAAAATAAATAAATAAATCTTCTGTTTTAGCAGGCTCACTCTGTCGCCACACTGATGCTGTCAGAAAGAGGTCAGAGTTCGGGTTCCCAGCTCAGCCTCTGTTGCCGGCCTAGGAAGCAGGGAGGTACGCGTGTGTGCTGAATCTCTCAGTTGTGTCTTACTCTGTGCAACCCTGTGATCTGTAGCCCGCCAGGCTCCTCTGTCCATGGGATTCTCCAGGCAAGAATATTGGAGTGGGTTGCCATTTCCTTCTCCAGGGGATCTTCCCAACCCAGGGACTGAACCCAAGTCTCCTGCCTTGGCAGGTGATCTTGTTAGCACTGAGCCACCTGGGAAGCCCGCGGGGAGGTGGAGTTGGTGCCTACTTGCTGCTGGGCTAGTGCAGGCGTTCAGGCTGTCCACTGAGCCTGTGCGTAGACCACTCCGGTGGGGGGCGGGACGCCTTGCTAACTGCTGCCTGATGGCTTGCACCCACAGCGGGGGAGGTCATTGCTGCTGGTAGTGATGAGAGCCCTGACTGCTAGGCCTCCTGACAGCTCCCTGCAGACAGGAGTGGGCCCAGGCTCCTGGTGTGCCTCGGCCGGCAGGGTGTGGGTAGTGTTACCTGCACAGTGTTCCTGTGGTTAGGCTGGAGTAGAGTATTATTGTCTGAAAGTATTCTTTCTTATTAGGCTGCCCCTTCCTGGCTAGAAAGAGCAGGACTTCTTTTTTTTTTTTCTTTGTACCCATTTGTTTCTAGGTTACTAGCTTCTCCAGTGCTCAGTCTGAGATATTCGAAGCAAAAAGAAAAACCTGGGAATCACTGCCATGTTTTTCTCTGAGTCCCAAGACCACTAGCCTGTTTATCTTCCTCTCTGTCCTTTGAAGTCTTTATTTATTTATATATCTCTATCTTGGGGAAAGAAATGGCAACCCACTCCAGTATTCTTGCCTGGAGAATTCCATGTGGACAGAGGAGCCTGGCAGGCTATAGTCCATGGAATTGCAAAGAGCTGGACTTGACTGAGTAACTAACACTTCCGCTTTCTTTCTGGTTATCTATCTGTATCTCCCAGGGCAGGTTAAGCTGTACTTAGTAGAGGGCCTGGGGAGAGGTGTGTTTATTCCATATCTGGTACTTCCCCGGTACCAGAAGTCCCCAGGGACTTATGGACCATCTCTTCTGTCTCACCTGGCGAACAGCAGCCAATGGGGACAATGTTCACCTGAAATGATGGTGACTCCCTCTTCCCGCACCTCCCTACCAGCTCAGTGGCTCTGCCTGTGGTCTACTCTGTGATTCTGAGTTCACCCTCTGGAATTTGGGATCCTTCCAGCCTGGTTTGAACAGGCATTCTCCAGTTTTCTACTACTTGCCAGTTCCTGGCCCAACCACTCAGAATTCCCTGTCAGCCAGAGGCCCACAAAGGCTGCTTCTGGTTTCTTGAGGGCAAGAACTCTCTTCGTGCCTCCCAGGCTGGAGACATTGTCCCCTTTGCTACAGAGCAAGGCTTGCAGGGCGACTGCTGAGCAGCCATGTTGCATCTCCCTTCTTACAGGATCAGTAATCTGGTCCTTCTGTCTCAAATGTCATGGAGTTCCTGAGAATCTCTTTTAACTTAAGGAAAAATATTTTTGAGTTGAAGAAAATATTTTCAGTATATTTCTAGTAAGACTCAAAATAAGTAATTTTTAAAAAGCCAACTATCCAAGATGAGATTTCAGATGTCTGGGAATATATTATCAAACTTTTCCTCCACTTTCCCAACGAGGCAGGAAACAATTATTTTCTTTTCTGTTTCCGTCGTTCCTAATGAATGATTTTGAAATACCCACCTTAGGGAGATACAGGAAATACCCACCTTAGGGAGACACAGGAAATGCCCACCTTAGGGAGATACAGGAAATGCCCACCTTAGGGAGACACAGGAAATGCCCACCTTAGGGAGATACAGGAAATGCCCACCTTAGGGAGATACAGGAAATGCCCACCTTAGGGAGACACAGGAAATGCCCACCTTAGGGAGACACAGGAAATGCCCACCTTAGGGAGATACAGGAAATGCCCACCTTAGGGAGATACAGGAAATGCCCACCTTAGGGAGACACAGGAAATGCCCACCTTAGGGGGATACAGGAAATGCCCACCTTAGGGAGACACAGGAAATGCCCACCTTAGGGAGACACAGGAAATGCCCACCTTAGGGAGACACAGGAAATGCCCACCTTAGGGGGACACAGGAAATGCCCACCTTAGGGGGACACAGGAAATGCCCACCTTAGGGGGACACAGGAAATGCCCACCTTAGGGAGACACAGGAAATGCCCACCTTAGGGAGACACAGGAAATGCCCACCTTAGGGAGACACAGGAAATGCCCACCTTAGGGAGACACAGGAAATGCCCACCTTAGGGGGATACAGGAAATGCCCACCTTAGGGAGACACAGGAAATGCCCACCTTAGGGAGACACAGGAAATGCCCACCTTAGGGAGACACAGGAAATGCCCACCTTAGGGAGACACAGGAAATGCCCACCTTAGGGGGATACAGGAAATGCCCACCTTAGGGAGACACAGGAAATGCCCACCTTAGGGAGACACAGGAAGAGAGACTTTCGTGCAAGTGGAGTAGCAGCGATGCTTGTACTTTTTAACTTAAAACATTTTTTAATTATGAAAAATTTTAGACACACAAGCAGAGAGAAGAAATGCTCCTCCAGTTTAATAACTGCTATATAGTCACATTTGCTTCATATAACCTTTGTTATTTTTTCTCTCTTAATTATTTAAAGGCGAATCTAAGACATTACCCATTTCATAACAATATGCTTCAGAATTAGTCTTTAACAAAGTGTTCATTTCCTTTATGTAACCACAATGCTATATCACATCTAAAACAAATAGTGATAATTCTTTAGCATCATCTAATACCCAGATTTTCCCAGTTGTCTCTTTTTTTAGTGATAAAATATCTATAACAAAATTTACCATGGTAACCAATTTTTAAGTATACTGTTCAGTATGTTGGGTTTTTTTTTGGCCGGGGGGGCGGGGAAGGTTGTCATATATTTGTACAACCATCTCCAGAACACTTCATTGTGCAAAACTGAAACTCTGTACCCATTAAACAACTCTTTTTTTCAAATACTATTTGAAATTGCCTTTTAAGAAAATTGAAGTAAAGTTAATTTACAATGTTGTATTAGTTTCAAGTATAGTGAGGTGATTCAGTTTTATGTGTGTATGTATTCTTTTCCCAGTCTTTAAACAACAACCCTTCATTCTCTCCTTCCCACAGGCCCTGGAAACCACCATTCTATTTTCTATCTCTAAGAACTTGGCTGGTCTAGATACCTTATATAGGTGGAATTATATAGCATTTGTCTTTTTGCAACTGGCTCATTTCACTTAGCATAATGTCCTCATATTGCAGCATGTGTCAGAATGTCATTCCTTTTAAGGATGAATACTATTCTGTTATATGTATATACTACCTTTTGTTTATCCATTCATCTGTCAGGGCATACCTGACTTGCTTACTCATTTTAGCTGTTGTGAATAATGCTCCTATGAATATGGGTGTACACATGTCTCTGATATTAGCACCCTGCTTTCCATTCATTGGGGTTTATACACAGAAGTGGAATTGCTGAATCATATGGTATTTCTAATTTTTTTGGAAATTGGCATACCACAGCAACTGTACCATTTTACATTCCTGTCAACACTGCACAAAGGTTCTAATTTCTCTACATCCTCATCAACACTTGTTATTTTCTGAGTTTTTTGATAGTAGCCATCCTAATGGGAATGAAATGGTATTTCATTGTGGTTTTGAATTGCATTTCCCTAATGATAGCATCTTTTCATGTATTTTCTTAGTCACTTGTGTATCTTCTTTGGAGAGATGTCTATTCAAGACCCTTGGTCATTTTTTTTTTTAAACGTGATAGTTTTGTTGCAGCTTTTTACAATTTATTTTTGGCTGTGCTGAGTCTTCGTTGCTGTGCGTAGGCTATTCCCCAGTTGCAGGGAGCAGGGGGTCCTCTCTAGCAGCGGTGCTCGGGCTTCTCACTGCGGTGGCTTCTCTTGTTGCAGAGTGCAGGCTCTAGGCGCCCAGGCTTCAGTAGTTACAGCTCGTGGACTCGGGCATGCAGGCTCAGTAGCTGTGGCGCACAGGCCTAGCTGCCTCGTGGCATGAGAGATCTTCCCAGACCAGGGCTCGAACCTATGTCCCCCTTCATTGGCAGGTGGACTCCCAACCGCTGCACCACCAGGGATGGTGTGCTCATGTTTTAATTGGGTTGTTTTTTTGTTGTTAAGAGTTCTCATATATTCTATATATTGTCCTCTATCACCCCAAAACATTTTTTTTAAGTACTTATTTATTTGGCTGCTGTGCCAGGTCTTGGTGCGGTTCGCAGGATCTTTTTTAGTTGCATCATGAGAGATAATGATGTGTGGCGTGTGGGATCTATTAACAGTTCCCTGATCAGGAATCAAACCTGGGGCTCCCTGCATTGGGAGTATGGAGTCTCAGCCTCTGGGAAGTCCTCCAGAATATCTCTTTATAATTAATGTGTTTGAACTAGGATTGAACAAAGTCACACCGTATCGGTATAGTTTATTGTCCAATCTGGAGGAGATCCCTCTCCGTTTCTTTCTCTCGCTCTTGATTCTGTCGGAATCCAGGTCCATTATCATGTAGATTTGTAATCTTGTATTTAATCTCTGCTGCTGCCCTCCAAAACTTGCCTTGGATGATTGCAGGCAGTGAAGTTTCTCTTTTGAAAAAAGAGGATTTCTCTGTCAAAATTTCTTAGAGGACTAAACCAAAAGAGAGAAGAGGAAGCTTTCTCAGTATCTGGGAACCTGCCTGTGGGGAGGTGGGCACTGGAGGAAGGTGGAGGGGTGTGAGGATCACACGGGAGTGAGGTGAGCACATTCGTGTCACCATCATGACCTGAGAGAACGGGGGCTTTCCCCGTGATGTAATGTGTTATCCAGAAACCCCTCGTCATGACCAGGAGCAGACCCAAAGATTGTTCCCCCCACAGCCCTGGGGGTACCAGGCAGATCCCAGGGGCCCTGCTGGGACCACACTGAGGCTGTGTTCCCAAGGGGCCACTAGAGAGGAAGGTCTGGCCTCGGGGCTGCTCTGAACACAGGGGGGTCTTCTAGGAGTGCTAGGGGCCGGGCTGGGATGCCTCCAGCATCCACAAGGCTCAGGAGCCAGGACATGGTAACAGAGGTCGCTGATAATCTCTGGGCACTCTAAAAGATCACTGGGCTTGTGTCTGGGATTAGGATTATGGGTGTTTTTTTTATTTTTTCTTCCTTTATAGTTTCCAATTTTTCTCAAGGGAACAGTAAAAAAGTGGTGCATTCTATTTAAAAACAGATCAACTCCTTTAGGATTAACAAAGACATGCCCCAGGATGGCCATTCTTAACAACTGAGTTCTCCAGGGATCTGTGATCTAGAATGGGGATTTTATGCAAACTCTTGGAGCCTGGAAGAGCAGCCCTGTCTCACCCAGCATGTGGCTGATTCCCTGGCAGACCCGGCTTGGCAGAGGAAAGCAGTGTCCCCAGCATGGGGAGCTGAGCTGCTGTTTCTAACTTTGTCTGCAGCCCTGGTGAGGCCTGGGGTGGAGCCCCAGCCTTCAGGAAGCCCCTGCCAGACCCACTTGAACCTCCCCAAGGGGCCAGTTTTTCACACCCGGAAGAGCCTTATCCCAGGTTACTGCTTCCATACTCTTTCCAGACACAAATGAAACCTGCTGCTCCCAAAGTAGAGACTCTTTATTATAAACCTAGGATACAGAAGGGGGCAGTTACAAACAGAGGCCTTTCTCAGCTCTCTTTGACCTTCTCACAATGGATAGGAACAGGTTTGAAAGATACCTTTTTGAAATTGTTGTAAAATATTCCCCAGTATCAAAGGGGATGGGCACCTGGTAGCTAAGTGCTCCATGAGAATCAGGCAGAGTGGGGCCTCTGACCCTCCTGAGGCCCCAAGGGAAGGTGCTTTGTCCCCAGCCCTCACTGAAGGTAGAGCAGAGAAGACATACACTTGCTTTTAGATTTAAGGTCCTGGGCTTCATCCTGGGACAGAGACCTGAGACCATGACCATTCCTCCTTGAAGGAGAGGTGAAGAGAAAAGAACATACAACTCTCCCGAGGAGAGAAAAACAGCTGTCGCAGCTAACCTGTTGTGTGAGTTCAACAGCTCTTTTCCTTGCTCTGCGCTTCACTGAAGGTGTAAATGCTGGTACAGTGGGTCCTTTCCAGAATCTGGTCCCAGTGAAAAAGGAAAACAGAAAAAGAAGACAAGAGGGTCCCATCTCGTCCAGGGTTAGGATCCCCTTGTGGTGGGACTATGCCACCAGCTGTTTCTGGGAGCTGTGCCCAGGGAAATGTGTGCATGAAGATGCCTGTATGTCTGTGCGTGAGGGTGCCAGTGCATGTGTCCCTGTGTCTCGGCGTGTGAGCTTGTATGTGTCCATGTGCCCACAAGCTTCCGGGCAGGAGGCTCTTGTGTGGTCCCTGTAAACTAGTTCCAGCAAACAACGTGGTAAGGCAGTTATGCAACAGAAGACTGGTGGGAAAGTTCTCTCTGTGAGTGGGCCCCGGAAAGAAAGACTTCCTGCCCACACCACCATGATGACCTAGCCCCAGAAACCAAACTTGATGGAGAGGCCAGAAGTCGGGCTCCTGTATCATGCAGGGCAGAGCTGAGAGAACCACAGGCACTCGACAGGTGGAAGTGAAAGGCAGCCCCAGGAGCGCAGGCCAGACTCTTGGGGACTTACCACACTGAAGGTGAGCAGAGGCTGGGAGGAGTCAAAAAGGCAGATGAGAGGTGGGCCCGTGGGGGATCAGGCTCAGTGCAGCCTGCTTCACCCTCTGTCCCCTGGTGCAGGGGGAAGTGGGGTGTGAGGTGTGGGGCCCCGAAGCACTGTGGAGGCAGCTGCACAGCAGCGCCCTGGTCCCAGCAGCGGCCAGCTGGCTCTCAACCAGGAGACTCAAAACAGTGCTTCACCGTTTCCCACAATGATTCAAACACAGCGACTGCCTGTTCTCCCCACCCTGCTTAGTTCTTAGGCAGAGAAACTGAGGCCCAAGACGGATGGAGGGGTCAGAGCTGGCTCTTCTGGTCTTCTGCTTAGTCACAGCCCCCTCTGGTTTCCACCATCCTGGCTGATAACTCAGCAAGTGGGCGTGCCACATGTTCTATGCAGGACATGAGAGGTGCTGTCCAGATATGGACCATGGCTGCAGCTGTGTCCGTGGAGCAGGCATGTCCAGCGATCGAGAGGCCAGCGGAGCGCAGATCCCCTTACAACTTCAGGTGGAGGCAGGGGTAGAAGGAGATGTACAGGCACACAGAGGCACGCACTCCCAGGGGCTCGGGCAGTTCAGGGCATGGACAGGGCCTTGGCGAGGCGAGTCCAGAACCAGTTCTGGGTGCAGGGGTTGGTGTAGTCACAGACAGTGATGAAGCGCAGGATGCTGGGGAACTCTTTCTTCATTGGCTTGTACTTGATGGGGATCAGTCGCTTCTGATGGGCACCTGCAAGCCAGAGGGGGCAGAGCTTGCTCCAGGCTCTCCGCTATCACAGGGCTGGACCAGTCCTCCAGTCAGGGGTTAACAAGAGCCCTTTCCCAATAAGCACCCCTGGTGCCTATTCACCCACACAAAAGGCACTCCTATGCACACACACTTAGGTGTGTAGAGATCTGCCTGAGTTCCCTGATGCTACATCCATGGCCCTTAAGGAGGGACAGCTGGCATCTTGAGGCCCTGCCCACTGCTCTGTGGCAGGGCAGGGCTGAGCTCACCTGGAGAGAGGCTGAGTGCAAACTTAGTCTGGAAGTCACATTCCTTGCTTTGCAGGTATTCGTCAGAGACCACCACCACCATCCGACGGCACCTAGGGGAGAGTGGGCAGGCTACAGGCACCGTGGTGACCCACCAGGGGACAGCCTCGGGAGGATCCCACTGTGCCAGGCTAGACAGGGGCGGGCCGGGAGGACCCCAGCATGGGGATCCCTGATAGGGCTTTGCACACCCACCCACTTGCCCTGTGGCCACGTAGCCAACCTCTTCTCAATGAGTTCACTGGCGATGGACCAGACACAGGTGCCAGGCAGGACGTCACGGTCAGACACGCACAACTTCAGCCGATAGTTTGTCTGTTCCAGCTGCCGGATCATCTCGTGGACAAACTCAATATCGCTGGGGCAGTAGCAGATGAAGGCATCAAAACACTCGGGCTTTTGCCCTGGGTGCGAGCACAATGGGATGGTCAGAGCCCTCCAGGAAGGCTGGGGAGGAGCCCAGCCAGGTGCCCCCAGCCTAAGCGACCCTGGTCCTGGATCCTACCCAATCAAACAATACGTACCTCCTCTCCACCCCAGGCCAAGCCCTAGTAGCCGTGAGCTAGACGCATCACTTCTCATACTCGAAACCAGAGGTTGGTCTATTATTATTCTCATTTCTTAGGAAACTGAAGCTCAGAGAGATTAAGTGACTTGCCCAAGCACAACCCATCTGCTTCCAACACTCATGCTCTTAACACCACAATGTCCTATGGCCCAGAGGGGCAGGACTGGGCCCTTACCTAGGGGGTCGTCGCGAATGGTGATGCCTGCCATGTCATTTATCCGAGTTATGCTGCTGTCTATAGAGTCCACCTGTAAAGGCTTCTCAGATGCCTCCTGCTGCTGCTTCAGAATATACTTTTGGCAGTCCTCCTCTGTAGGGAAGAGACAAGGTGTGGTCAGCTCCCCAAGGGTACTCCATGCCTTTACCCACAGTCAGGATCCAGCCCCGGCCCCACCTTCCTGGCTGTGTTGTGCCCCAGGGCTTCTCCAGCCCATTGGTGCCATCCACAGTTCAACAGCTCTGAACAGGAGAGCTCCCACCTGGCTCTGGCCATCCTAAAAGGATATCAGTGGTGATCTGGCTATGAGAGAAGCCATCAGGGTCAGGCTTGTGCCTCTGCCCCTTTCCTCCCCCACCCCTGCCTCTTAAGGCTCCTGAGAATTAAACCCAAGGTCTCCTCTAGGATCCACTGCTGATGCGAGCAGAGCATGAAAGAAGCACTCAGGAGACCTGGTGTTTATATGCAGCAAGGGCAGCAGCCCCAACCAAACACGGTATGCCTGTCTGCCGGCCACTGTCCCCACGCCTGTGCAAGTATATTGTGTGTCAGAAAGTGGCAGGAAGGGGTGCATTTTCTAGGGACCTGAGATTTCCAAGACTGTCAGCTTTCAGCCTCTTCCCTGCTTATTGCTTTACTTGAAGCAGTCCCGAGCACGCCAACAGAGGACCCGGATTTTGACTCCTGGTCCTATGCGAAAGCTTTGGCTTTAGCGGTTTCCTTGCGCCTTTCCGGGCCTTCGCCTCCTTTCTCCAGCCCCTGCCATCCCCTGTATTGAAAGAGGGAACTAGTCTTGCACGGTTTCTCCTCTACGGGCTGTCTCCAATGTCTCCCTTGCTACCCGCAAAGTACCACGCCACCCCGCCGCCTCCTCGGAGGGATGGGTCCCTCCGAGGAGGGACCAATGAAGGTCAGGTCCTTCATCTCCCGCTCCCACATCGGATGTGAGGCCGGCAAGGGGGCTTCCTCACCGATGCTGGGTCCCAGTTCCATCAGCACGTCGTCGCGGCCGAGCTTGGCGAGCAGCTCGAGCAGGCGGCCCACTGAGGCTCCCGGACGTCGCTGCCAGTCGTCCAGCAGCCTGCTCGTGGGGTCGGAGTACTTCTCCAGCTGCTGGATCTCCAAGTACTCGAAGTCCATCGCCTCCGCCAGCACGGTCCAGTCGGCCGCCACCGGCGCCCGCACGTTTAGGAAGAGCGACAGGCGGCGCCGCACTCGTACGTTGAGCGCTGCCAGGGGCAGGGAGGACATGGAAGGCGCGGGGAGCGCGGACCCCGCGCGGGGTACTCCTTCAGCCATGGCGGGCTGCCCCGGGAGCCGCCGCGCAGTCGAGTCGCGTCGTGGGCCTGAGCTTCCTCCTTCCCCTTCGGCCGCCCCGCCCACCTGGTCCCGCCCCGCCTGTCTCTCTTTCCGAGAAGCGCCGCCCTGCCCTACAATCTGGAGCCCCAGTAGATGTGCGGAGGCGGGGGGCGCCCCATCACTGCCTTCGAGATCTCGGGGGGGCTGGGGATGTGGGGACCCGGAACCCGCCTTTTGAGGCGTCTGAGCTCCACCCATCAGTCCACTAGAGTCTGGCGCGGCGGTGGGACGATGACTTTACTTCCGCGTTTACAGGAAAGACGGGACTTAATCTTTGGGAAGTGGGGGAGTTACCTTCTTTCCACTGGGGATCTGAGGATTCAGGCGGTGCTGCGCTCGAGGATGACGGGGAGGGGGCACAGGGACAGGCCTCGGTTCTGCCTCCCCCCACCCCCCGCTATTTGGGGGAGCACTCCTGTCCGCAGGACTTTGGGGACTCCCTGGCTGTACACTCGGCCATGGAGGAGGGAAAGGGCATATTGCCTTCTGGCGCCAGAGACATGCCACGGCCATGCCCTTCAAAAGTGGGGAGCACAACCGCTCCCTGCGTGTTTGAGGGTAACAGGACACCCCAGCCTTAGGTGTCTGAGAGAATCCCAGAACTACCCTCTGGGGTCTAGGGGAAAACACTGACATTGGGAGTCAAGTGGGCACCTGGCTTCGCTCTTTAGGGGGCAGGGGACACCTCCTGACCTGGAAAGCTTTGGTTCATTCACTCATTCAATAGGTATTTATTGATCACCTATTAAATGTCAAGTATATTTCAAGCACCCCGGATACAAAGTCTTTCCCTGCCTTGGTGGAGACCCCAACCTAGTGGGGTAGGTGGGCACTAATCCCAAACTGACTGTAAAATTTGTTTTTAAAAAATGTGTGTATGAAAGGCAATCCCAAAGAATGCTCAAACTACCGCACAATTGCACTCATCTCACATGCTAGTAAAGTAATGCTCAAAATTCTCCAAGCCAGGCTTCAGCAATATGTGAACCGTGAACTTCCTGATGTTCAAACTGGTTTTAGAAAAGGCAGAGGAACCAGAGATCAAATTGCCAACATCCGCTGGATCATGGAAAAAGCAAGAGAGTTCCAGAAAAACATCTATTTCTGCTTTATTGACTATGCCAAAGCCTTTGACTGTGTGGATCACAATAAACTGTGGAAAATTCTGAAAGAGATGGGAATACCAGAGCACCTGACCTGCCTCTTGAGAAACCTATATGCAGGTCAGGAAGCAACAGTTAGAACTGGACATGGAACAACAGACTGGTTCCAAATAGGAAAAGGAGTACGTCAAGGCTGTATATTGTCACCCTGCTTATTTAACTTACATGCAGAATACATCATGAGAAACGCTGGGCTGGAAGAAGCACAAGCTGGAATCAAGATTGCTGGGAGAAATATCAATAACCTCAGATATGCAGATGACACCACTCTTATGGCAGACAGTGAAGAGGAACTCAAAAGCCTCTTGATGAAAGTGAAAGAGGAGAGTGAAAAAGTTGGCTTAAAGCTCAACATTCAGAAAATGAAGATCATGGCAACTGGTCCCATCACTTCATGGGAAATAGATGGGGAAACAGTGTCAGACTTTATTTTGGGGGGCTCCAAAATCACTGCAGATGGTGATTGCAGCCATGAAATTAAAAGACACTTACTCCTTGGAAGGAAAGTTATGACCAACCTAGATTTGCCAACAAAGGTCCGTCTACTCAAGGCTATGGTTTTTCCTGTGGTCATGTATGGATGTGAGAGTTGGACTGTGAAGAAAGCTGAGCGCAGAAAAATTGATGCTTTTGAACTGTGGTGTTGGAGAAGACTCTTGAGAGTCCCTTGGACTGCAAGGAGATCCAACCAGTCCATTCTGAAGGAGATCAGCCCTGGGATTTCTTTGGAAGGAATGATGCTAAAGCTGAAACTCCAGTACTTTGGCCACCTCATGCGAAGAGTTGACTCATTGGAAAAGCCTCTGATGCTGGGAGGGATTGGGGGCAGGAGGAGAAGGGGACGACAGAGGATGAGATGGCTGGATGGCATCACCAACTCGATGGACGTGAGTTTGAGTGAACTCCGGGAGATGGTGATGGACAGGGAGGCCTGGCGTGCTGCGATTCATGGGGTCGCAAAGAGTCGGACACGACTGAGCGACTGAACTGAACTGAACTGAACTGATGCATGTATACGGCTCTTTCTCCAGATAGGGAGTCCCGTCACATCTCGGCCACTTTGTATAATCCGTTCTCCTGCCACCCCAGAATCCCAGATTCCCTCAGTCTTCTCGAAAGACTTCCCAGGAGAGCCCAAACACGTCAAGGTAGGCTCTGGGGCATCTCGGAATTATCTCGGTCTCCCAGCCTGGGGGAGACAGCAGAGAAGGTTAGGAAGGGAGAAGAGGAACGAGAGGCCCCGGCGCCTCTTTCCCGGCTAAGAAACTGTAGGCAGCGCTCCTGACAATTCGCCATGTGTTTGGTGGCGGGCAGTGGGCAGGGTTGTAGGGAAAGGGACCCCTGGCAATAGTGAAATTTTCTTCAAGAAACGAAAGGTGCTCCTGCAAACCCGCCTGCGGTTTGGCAGTAGGTAGGGCTGCAAGTGCAAAGAATTCCTGTCTGCGTTTCTGCGCGAGGCTTCAGAAAAGTCCACCTCCCGGTTGGCAGGCGTAGGCTACTGTAGGCGGGGCTTTGAGTAAAAAGACTCTCTGAGGTCTAACTTTGGGAAGCTCGGTTTGCGGATTGGGGCGGGACCTCAGGCAGGCTCGCCAACCAGAGGTTGGCTGAGGTGGGGAGATGGGCGGGACTTTTAGAGGGAAAGGCCAGTCAGACCAGTAGGTCTGTGGGTGGGACTTAGATATCCGTGGGTCAGAGGTAAGGTCCCGTGCCTGCGTGGGCCACGGCCTGTTGGTTGCAGCCCTCTCTTCTTGGCTGGTTGAGGGTTTACCTGGCCGAGCTGCGCAATGCGGAGGCTGCAGGTAGTGCTGGGTCACCTGAAGGGCCGGCCCGCTTCGGACCCGGAGCCGCAGGCCGCCCCGTGTTGGAGCGGCGCGCGGCGGGCGTCCGCAGAGGATGTCGTGGTGGTGCACGGGCGGCGCACGGCCATTGGCCGGTCGGGCCGCGGCGGCTTCAAGGTGAGGCACCTGGGCTCGAGAGCCAGGTGTGAGATGAAGGCCCGGGGTGGGCTGGGGTCTGGCTCCTCCGTTCGTTTCCCTTCGGCGTCGGTGGTGGCTTTGCGCCGGAGCTGTAACCGCTCTGTCCCTTTGGGAGAGGGCGAGGCTTTGGGAGCTGGGGTCCCGACTCGGGATCCTAGCGGTCGCTCTTTCGGCTGTAGGACACCACTCCCGACGAGCTTCTCTCCGCCGTCATGACCGCGGTTCTCCAGGACGTCAAGCTGAGCCCGGCCCAGCTGGGAGAGATCTGCGTGGGTGAGTGCACTACCCTGGCCCTGCGCTCGATCCTCGCCTTCCCATCCCGTCAAAGGGCTCCTCAAACACCTCCCTCCAGGCGCTTTCCAGGCGTCTTCAGTGAGGGGAACGGCGACGGACTGCACGCAGATAAGTGTAATCGTCTCTTTAGGGTTATAGACTCCACCACCCCCCCACCCCCACCCCCGCGTCCAGGCACTTTTTGTGCCGCCTTCAAGCACATTCTTCATATTAAGTATGATAGGAAGTAGGAATCGCAAGGGACAAACATTTTCACGCCAGAGTCTGGGTGCCAGGGTTTGAGAACACCCTAAGGGACAGGAGACTGGGTTTCTCTACCTATCCTGATGTACTGTCTATGCCAGGGTAGAACAGAGGGAACATCGAAAAACCATCCAAGTCCAGCTTTGCAGTTAATAATGGAGAAACTGCCTGGGGATTTGCAGCAGAGCTTGGCCCTGAATCTAGGGCCTCTTGACCTTTAGTATAATCTTTTCCCCCACCTCTGCTTCCCACCTTAGCCTGGAACCTAACATTATATGGTAAGAGTCTCATCACAGAGGTGCTACCCCTAGGTGGGGGATCACTGTTCAACCCCTGGAGTGTGAGTAGGTGGAGGACACTCAAGGAGGTGTGCATTTTCAGAAACACTTTCCTGACTGACAGGACTGCCTCCTCCGACTTCAAGCTTTGCACTACATTCTTCTTTCCGTGTTACCTTTAAAGGCAGGCGACCTGCCCAGTGTGTGCTGATTTGGAAAAGCAGGGTGCATGGGCAGGGGATTGTGGGCCTCTCAGGAACTGGATCTAGTGTCTGACCAGCACACGCTGCTGTGTAGCTGGCTCACACTGCTCCAGACCTTGACATTCCAGTGGTTCTGAAGGAGGATTTGGAACGCCCCCACTCTGGTCATCACAGCCGTGCCTTAGTGCCCAGAGCACCACCTGGCACTGACTGGAGGTTTGCTGTCCACAGGAAACGTGCTTCAGCCTGGGGCCGGAGCGACCATGGCCCGAATCGCCCAGTTTCTGAGGTAAACTTTTCTGGTTCTTGCTCTGGGTTGACTATTCAGACTCTTGCTTGGGCTCCGGCCCCAGAGAACTCAGCCTGCTGGTGGGAGAAGATCAGGGTCTAGTGGACTCCAGACCCGAACACAGCCAGGGTGCTCGGCACCCTGTTTTTCTGGATGCCACCTTTCCCCCACTTTGAAAGGAGAGTGTGTTTACTGGTGCGGAGCCAGGACAAACAGCCTTTGGGCCTGGAGCAGAAAGTTCGCTGTGGCCCAATCTTTCTTAAGTCGAAGTCAGCTTGTTGCTTTGGCTTTTGTAGGTGTGAACTTTGCCTGGATATCCAGGTTGGCACACTGAAGAGAGCTTTTTAAATGCTAGTTTGGCAAGCTGGTGCCTCCAAAGCAGAGCTCATCCACAGAAACTTGGGAATGGGCCAGAACCCAGGGGTCGCCCAGAAGGTACCCTGGTGAATTGCCCTTTACCTCTTGTCCTAAGATGGGGGAGGAACTTTAAATTATTTTCATGTGTAGATTTAAGAACCACTTAGGTCTATAATCCCAGTTGCATGGAGAAGGAATAATAGGAACATGAACTAGTGAAGGAACAGGAAAATGAGAAAGGATGTGGAGACTAGGAGACACTCAGAGTGCTTAGCCTAGACTTCAAAAGATTTCTCGATCTGCCTCCAGATTTGCCTTCCAGTCTTATCTACCTGCCGCTGCTGCTTTAAGTCACCCTGTCTGCCCACTGCTTCCCTAAGCTGGTCAGTCTCCCCATGCAGTACTGTCCCTGCCGCCCTTCTCCTCGCTAAATTCTGCCCAAACAGTGTCACCGTTTTCACCAGGCTTCCCTGAGCACCCAAGACTTAGCAAGAGGGCTTCTTTTCCAGTCGCTGGCTATGCGCTTCCTTTTGATGTGCTTTTGCTGTCTTGCTCTGTTGCTGTAGATGTGGCTAGTTAATTCACTTTCTGTGTGTGGTTGGGCGTCCTCTCGGGCACTGTATTGTAAGCATGTCAGCATCCCTCACACTGAGTCAGTGTTTACTGATCACTGGGTGGATTGGGTGAAGGGGCAGTAACTAAGTAGTAGGGTGTTAGGGGACCTGGGAAGGGTAAATAGGCTACAGGTGCCTAGGACATTCTCCACCCAAGAAGGTCTCAGCAAAGCCTGGCCTGGCCTGTAGTCGAGAGGTTCCCAACTCTGGTCACATGCTAGAATCAGCAGGTTTCACCCCGAGGTTCTGAGTCCATGGGTCTCGGGATTTGCGCAGGACTTTGTGCCCGTGCCCAGCTCAGATTACATTGGCAGAGGTGTCTCCACCAGCTTCTAGGGCTGAAACCCGTGTGAAAGCCTGGGGGAACCCACCCGAAGGAGGGATGTTAGAATACCTAGTACATGTCAGGGTTCTTTGTCCAGCTGGGAACAGGCTTTCCACAGAGAATGGTGGGAACATAAAGGCTGAGAGTAGGTATGGTTTCTGGCCTCATATTTTAGACATTCTTTTTCTTAAATTGAAGCATAGTTGATATACAGTGTTGTACTTCTACTGTATAGCGAAATGATTCAGGTACACATATGTTTATATACACTCTTTTTAAAAAAATATCCTTCTCCATTATGGTTCATCACAGGCTAGTGACTGTAGTTCCCTGTGCTACACAGTAGGACCTTGTTGTTTATCCATTTTTATATAATAATTTGGGTCTGTCAGCCCTGAACTCCCATGCCATCCTTGCCCTAATACTGCCCCCACCACAAGTCTGTTTTCTGGGCGTCCATTTCTGTTTTGAAGATAAGCTCATTTGTGTCATATTTTAGATTCCACATGTAAGCGATATCATATATTAGGCCTTCTTTGACTGGCTTCACTCAGTGTGACAGTCTCTATTCAGGTCCATCCGTGTTGCTGCATATGGCATTATTTCATTCTTTTTACGACTGAGTAATATTCCACTGTATACACCTATCACATTTTCTTTATCCACTCCTCTGCTGATGGACGTTTGCGTTGCTCCCATGTCTTGGCTCTTGTAAATGGTGCTGCAGTGAACTCTGGGATGCATGTATCTTTTTGAATCATAGTTTTGAATGGATGTGGGCCCAGGAGTTGGATGGCCCAATCACACAGCAAGGCTAATTCTAGCTTTTTGAGTGCCCTCCATACTGTTTGCCCTGGTGGCTGCACCAACTTACATTCCCACGAACAATGTAGGAGGGTTCTGTTTTCTGCACGCCGTAGCCAGGATTTGTTATTTGTAGACTCTTAAATTTTAATTTTTTGTTTTATATTGGAGTACAGTTGATTTACAATGTTGTGCTCGTTTCAGGTGTACAGCAAAGTTCCTCAGTTATACATATAAATATATTCGTTTTTTTCCCATATAGGTTATTACAGATTATTGAGTCAAGTTCCCTGTGCTATATAGTAGGTCCTTGATGATGTATCTATTTTATATATAGTAGTGTGTATATGTTAATCCCAAACCCCTAATTTATCCCTCCCCCCACCTTTCCCCTTTGGTAGCCATAAAGTTGTTTTCTTAGTGTGTTTCTGTTTTGTAAATAGGTTCATTTGTATCATTTTTTTAGGTCCCACATACAAGTGATGTCATGTATTTGTCTTTCTCTGTCTGACTTAGTATGATCATCTCTAGGTCTGTCCATGCTGCTGCAAATGGGATTATTTTTTCTTTTTCGTGGCTGAACACTATTGCATCATATATACGTATCACCTCTTGACTCACTCCTCTGATGATGGACATTTTATAAGCCTCCATGTCTTGGCTAAATGTAAACAGTGCTGCAGTCAAGGTTGGAGTACATATATCTTTTTGAGTTATGCTATGCTAAGTCACTTCAGTCGTGTCCGACTCTGTGTGACCCCATAGACGGCAGCCACCAGGCTCCCCCGTCCCTGGGATTCTCCAGGCAAGAACACTGGAGTGGGTTGCCATGTCCTTCTCCAATGCATGAAAGTGAAAAGTGAAAGCGAAGTCGCTCAGTCGTGTCTGACTCCTAGCGACCCCATGGACTGCAGCCTACCAGGCTCCTCCATCCATGGGATTTTCCAGGCAAGAGTACTGGAGTGGGGTGCCATTGCCTTCTCCGTTTGAGTTATGGCTTTCTCCAAGTATATGCCCAGGAGTGGGATTGCCAGATCATCGTTAGCTTTATAAAGAAACCACTATACTGTTTTCCATGGTGGTTGCACCAGTTTACATTCCCATCAGCAGTGCAGAAGGGTTTGCTTTGCTCCATGCCGTCTCCAGCATTTATTGTTTATAGACTTTTTGATAATGGCCATTGTGACCAGTGTGAAATGGTGCCTCATTGTAGTTTTGATTTACATTACTCTATAATAAGTAGTGAGGTTGAGCTGCCTTTCATGTGCCTCTTGGCCATCTGTATGTCTTCTCTGGAGAAATGTTTATTTAGATCTTCTGCCCATTTTTTGATTTTTTTTTTTTTTTAATATTGAACTGCATGGAGCTGTTTTTGTATTTTGAAGATAAATTTCTTATTGGTCACTTTGCAAATATTTTCAGCCATTCTGTGGGTTGTCTTTCATTTTGTTTATGGTTTCCTTTGCTGTGCAAAAGCTTTTTAAGTTTAATTTGGTCTCTCTCTCTTTTTTTTTTCTTTCTATTTTTACTACTCTGGGAAGTGAATCAAAGAAAGATATTGCTGTAATCTGTGTCAGAGAGTGTTCTGGCTATATTTTCCTCTAAGAGTTCTGTAGCATCTGGCCTTACAATTAGGTCTTTATTCCATTTGTATTTATTTTTGTGTATGGTGTTAAAGGGAGTTCTAATTTCATTTTTTATTAATACATGGAGCTGTTCAGTTTTCCAAGAACCATGTGTTGAAGAGTCTGTCTTTTCTCCATTCTGTATCCTTGCCTCCTTTGTCATAGATTAGGAGACCATAGGTGCGTGGGCTTATCTCTGGGTTTTCTATCCTGTGCCATTGATGTGTATTTCTGTTTTTGTGCCAGTACCAGAACTGTTTTGGTTAATATAGTTTAGTAGTATAGTCTGAAGTCAGGGAGCCTGATTCCCCCAGCCCCATTTTTCTGTTTTTTTTAAAACATCATTTGTAGCGCTGCTCCACGGCACGTTGGTGTGTTTGGCTGCGCTGGGTCTTGGCTGCGGCCTGTGGGGTCTTTAGTTGCCGCACGTGACCTCTCAGTCACGGCAGGTGGAATCTAGTTCCCTGGCCAGGAATCGCACCGAGGACCCCTGCACTGGGCCCAGGTTCGTTTCTCTTCCTCAAGATTGCTTTGGCTATTCAGGATCTTCTGTATTTTCATACAAATCGTAATTTTTTTTTCCTAATTTGTGAAAAATGCCATTGGTAATTTGACAGAGATTGCATTGAATATGTAGATTGCTTTGGGTAGTATAGTCATTTTGATAATATTGAGTCTTCTAATCCAAAAACATAGTATATCTCTCTTCTGTCTGTGTTATCTTTAATTTCTTTCATCAGCATCTCATAGTTTTCTAAGTACAGTATAGGTCTTTTGCCTTCTTAGGTAAGTTTAATCCTAGGTATTTTATTCTTTTTGATGTGATGGTATATGGGATTATTTCCTTAATTTCTCTTTCTGATTTTTCATTATTAGTGTGTAGGAATGCAAGAGATTTCTGTGTATTAATTATATATCCTGCATAATTACTGATTCATTGATGAGCTCTAGTAGTTTTCCGGTAGAGTATTCAGAATTTTCTGTGTATAGTATCAAGTCATCTGCAAACAGTGGTAGTTTTACTTCTTCTTTTCCAACTTGGATTCTTTTATTTCTTTTTCTTCTGTGATTACGTGGCTAGAACTTCCAAAACTATGTTGAATAAAAGTGGCAAGGATGAGCTACTTATTTTGTTCCTGATCTTAGAGAAAATTCATTCAGTTTTTCACTGTTGAGAATGATGTTAGCTGTGGGTTTGTTGTATATGGCCTTTATTATGTTGAAGTAGGTTCCCCCAAGCCTACTTTTTAGAGAGTTATTATCATAAATGGATGTTAAATTTTCTCAAAAGCTTTTTTTGGATCTATCAAGATGATCATAATGGTTTTTATTTTTTAGATTGTTAATGTGGTGTATCACATTGATTGATTTGCATATATTGAAGAATCCTTTGCATCCCTGGGATAAATTCCATTTGATCAGGAATTTATGATCCTTTTAATGTGTTGGTGGATTCGGTTTGCTAGTATTTTGATGAGGATTTTTGTGTCTGTGTTCATCATTCATGTTGGCTTGTAATTTTCTTTCCTTTTTTCTTTAAATAGTCTCTCTCCAGTTTATTCTTTTAAAAAAAAAATTATTTATTACTGGACTTCCCTACTGCTCCAGTGGTTAAGAATCTGCCACCAGTGTAGGGGACACAGGTTCAGCTCCTGATTCGGGAGGATTCCATATGCTGCGGGGGAACTAAGCCGAATGCTGCAAGTACCGAGCCCACGTGTCTAGAGCCAGCGCTCTGCGACGAGAGAAGCCATGGCAGTGAGAGGCCTGCGTGCTGCAGCCAGAAGAAGCCCCTGCGCAGCAACAGAGACCCAGCACAGCCAAAAATAAATTAATTAAGAAATTTAAAGATAAATAATTCATTTTTAAAGAATTTTAGTTTTGGCTGCGCTGTGCCTTCATTGCTGCATGCAGGATTTTCCGTGGTTGTAGTGAGCAGGAGCTGCTCTTCTTCATGGTGCGTGGGCTTCTCACTGTGGTGGTTTCAGTGGTTGTGACTTGCAGATTCCAGAGAGAGGGCTCAGTAGGTGTGGCCCACGGGCTCAGTTGGCCCACTGCATGCAGAATCTTCCCTAACCAGGGATCTAGCCCGTGTCCCCTGCATTGGCAGGTGGATTGATTTTTAACCACTGGACCACCAGGGAATTCCTGTACTTTTCTTTCTTTCTTATTTTTTTTGTTGGTATTTGTCTGGTTTTAGTATCAGGGTGATGGTGGTCTCATAGAATAAACTTGGGAGCGTTCCTTCCTCTGTAGTTTTTTGTAAGAGTTTCAGAAGGATAGGTGCTAGCTCTTAATGTTTGATAGAATTCACCTGTGAAGAATTCACTTCTGTTTGTTGGAAGTTTTTTAATCACAGTTTCAATTTCAGTACTTGTAATTGGTCTGTTTGAATTTCTCATTTCTCCCTGGTTCAACTGGAAGGTAGTACCTTTCTAAGAATTTGTCCATTTCTTCTAGGTTGTCCATTTTATTGGTATATAATTGCTTGTAGTAGTCTCTTATGATCTTTTGTATTTCTTTGACATCAGTTGTAACTTTTTTCATTTCTCATTTTATTGATTTGAGCCTGCTCCTTTTTTTTCTGATGAGTCTAGCTAAAGATTTATTGATTTTGTCAATTTTGTTTATCTTTAAAGAACCAGCTGCTGCTCTCATTGATCTTTCGTATTGTTTTCTTCGTCTCTATTTCTCCTCTGATGTTTATGATTTCTTTCCTTCTACTAAGTTTGTGTTTTATTTGCTTTCCTTTCTCTGGGTGCTTTAGGCATAAGGTTAGGTTGTTTATTTGGGATTTTTCTTGTTTTCTGAGATAATCACTGAAAAGTTCCCTCTTTTAAGTGCTTTTGCTTCATTGCATAGGTTTTGGATTGCTGTGTTTTGATTGTCATTTGTTTCTAGGTACTTTTTAAATTTCCTCCTTGATGTCTTTAGTTATCTGTTGGTTGTTTAGTAGCATGTTGTTTAGCCTCCAGGTGTTTGTGTTTTTCACAGTTTTTCCCTGTAATTGATTTCTAATATCATAGCATTGTGGCTGGAAAAGATGCTTGATATGATTTCAGTTTTCTTAAATTTACCAAGGCTTGATTCGTGGCCCCAGATGTGATCTGTCTTAGACAATGTTCCATGTGCACTGGGGAATAAAGTATATTCTGCTCTTTTTGGATGGAATGCTCTATAAATATCAATTAAGTCCATCTGGTTTAATATGTTTCCTTACTGATTTTCTATCGGGGTCATCTGTCCCATTGGTGTAAGTGGGTGTTAAAGTCCCCTACTATTATTGTATTACTGTCGATTTTGCTTTTTTTCTTAAAATTAAACTTTTTATTTTGAGACAGTATATTTGATATAATCACATGCAGTTTTAAGAAAGAATACAGAGACCCTCACGTAGTTTTTCCCCAGTTTCACCCAGTGGGAACATCTTGAAAAACTATTGTACAATTTCCCAACCATGATATTGACATTGATACCATCAAATTACAGAACATTTCCACTACCACAAGGCCCGTCTTATAGCCACACCCACTTTCCTTCTCACTCCTCTGCTCCCTGATCCCTGGCAACCACTGATCTCTTCTCTATTTCTATAATTTTATTTCAAGAAAGGTATATAAAGGGAACCACACCAATTGTAACCTTTTGGAATTGGCTTTTTTCACTCAGCATAATTCTTTTTTTTTTTTTTAGGTTTCTTTTTTTTTTTTTTTAGCATAATTCTTTGTAGATTTCATTCAGATTGTTGTATCAGCAGCCTGTTCCTTTTCATTGCTGAGTAATATTCCATGGTGCACAGGTAGGGCCCACCCTCCCCAGGGCTGCTGGACCGGGTACAGAGGTTAAGAGGGAACCTGGCCTCATCTTGAGGGCCTACTGTGAGCTAGTTTGTGTCCAGCACACAGCTGGAGCTTTTCAGAGGCGGTGTTGATGCATTTCCTATCTCTGTGCCTCCTACAGCCCTTCTTGGAAGTAGAACTTGTGAAGTGCCATAGTTGTAGAATTTGGAGCAAAATGAATTTTGTGAACACTCTTCTAATTGCAAACAGACATCTTTGACACAATCTGGGAAACTTGAACATGGACCAAATATTAGATTATTTAAGGGTTATTGTTATTTTTTGTTAGGTGTGACACTGGCATGCCAGTTATATAAAAACAATGTCGTTCGTTGGCTTGGCAGGCTGAACGGGTTACTAGTGAGAGGACACTGCATCTGGGATTTGCTTTAAGCACTCCAGCCTTGGGAAAGATGTGGGAGGGGGAGAAAGGAAGCACTGTTGACCAGTGTTGACAATAGAGGAAGCTGGGTGATTCATATGTGGGAGTTCATTATAGTATTCCCTCTACCTCTGCGTGCGTCAGGACATTTCGTAAAAAAAAAACAAAACACACCTTTGATTGTGCAGTGTTACTGAACCCACATTCCACAGCTGGAGAAAGGTGATCTTGTCTTATCACAGTGTCTGGTCTATGGCTCCCATTGGTTTGTTTGAAGCCAGTATTTAGCAGTCGTACGCCAGGAGACTCCTGGCTGGAACCAGTGTTGTGGAATCTCTAGCAGTGAATTGTATCAGCCTTGGTCATCCTGTCCCAGTGCTTCTGATTTGCACGTAGGATTCTGTTCTTGTGGTGTCACCAATCTCTGCGGAAGAACTGTTCGCGGCTTCATGTAAGAATTGTTGCCCAATCTGGGGTCAGTCCTGATTCCATCCCACATTCACTGGCTCTGTGACTTGCAGCAAGTCCCTTTGCCTCTCTGGGCCTCAGCTGGGTGGCTGTAAAATGGAGAAACTGGCTGTGATGTCCTGAGGATTGAGAGTGGCAGGGTACCCCCCATATCCTGTCTGGCTTTGGGGTGGGCCATACGGGGAGGAGGGTGAGGGTGGAAGTGCTTTGGCCGACTTGACCTACCGTAGCAGTTTCTGTTTCCTGAAAGCCTGCAGATGAGGCTCAGAGAGGTTAAGTGACTTGGCCAGGGCTTCACAGTAGTGGCACTAATGGAGGTGAGGTTCGAACCTGAGACTCTCTGGTACCATGCCTATATATACCACGGTGCCTCTCACAAGTGGGTCAAGAGGACCCTCAGGAATCATAGGATTTGTCCTCCTGTGAGAGGTGGTAAGCTCTGTGCGAGTGTGCAGTCTGGTGATGGACTGTCCACAGGGTCGGGTCCAGCTGAGGCTGCCCAGCCCCTGGCAGGCCCCTCCCGCTTCCCACAGTGGCCATGACCGAGGTGAGCATGTTTTCATGCTCAGTTTTCACTTTTATGGCTGTTAGCATTTGCTTTAAACATTGAAGTCCTCCTGTGTTGGGTGCTTATACATTTACACTGTTATGTCTTCTTGGATTGACCCCTCAATTATTATATACTGTCTTTCCTTGTCTCTTGTAACAGTCTTTTCTTAAAAATCTAGTTTATCTGATACGAGTATTGCTACTCCAGCTTTCTTTTCATTTCCATTTGCATAGAATATCTTTTTCCACTCCCTCACTTTCAGGCTGTATGTGTCCCTAGGTCTGAAATGGGTCTCTTATAGATAGCATGTATATGGGTCTCATTTTTGTATCCATTCAGCCAGTCTGTGTCTTTTGGGTGGAGCATTTAAATCATTTACATTTGAGGTGATTATCCATATGTGTGTTCCTATTGCCATTTTCTTTTTTAAATATTTTTTATGTATTTTTGGCTACGTCAGGTCTTCGTCTCGGCACGTGGCATCTTCACTGTCACACGAGGGCTTCTCTCTGGTTGTGGTGCATGGGCTTAGTTGCCCTGTGGGCTCTCAGTTCCCTGATCAGGGATCACACCCCCATCCCCTGCATTGGAAGGTGAATTCTCAAGCCCTGGACGCCCACACCTTACTGCCGTTTTTGTAATTGTTTTGGATTTGTTTTTGTTGATCTTCCTTTCTTCTGTTCTCTTCTCTGGTGGTTGGATGACTATCTTTAGTGTTGTGTTTGGGTTGCTCTTTCTGTGTGTGAATCTGTTGTAGTTTTGGTTTGCAGTTCCCATGAGGCTTCGATACAGCAGCGATCTATATGTGTACAAGGTTAAGTTGCTGGTTCTTAATTTCAAATGTAGTTCCCATTTCCTTCAGTTGTACTCTCTTCTTCTCATGATTGCTGATTTTTTTAAAACTTATTTTATTTATTCGGCAGTGTCGGTCCCTGTTGTGGCAGTGGGATTTTTTGTCGTGGTGCTCAGGCTCCATAGCTGGGGTGTGTGGGCCTAGTCGCTCCATGGCATGTGGATCTTAGTTCCGGGACCACAGATTGAACTCACATCCTCTGCACTGCAAGGTGGATCTCCAGCCACTGGACCATCATGGGTGCTGGTTTTGCCATCCTATTTGTGTGTGGATGATTTCCTATTACTTTGTTTGCTTTTATTGGAGAGCTTTCCCATTTTTTTATTTTCTTGTTAGGGAATTAGTTGGTTTTGTGGTGCTGAGTTCTCTCAGCTTTTGCTTGTCTGTAAAGCTTTTGATTTCTCAGTTGGATCTGAATGAAAACCTTGCTGGGTGTTCTTGGTTGTCGGTTTTTTCTTTTCATCACTTTAAATATATTGAGCCACTCACTGTCTTCTGATCTGCATTGTTGCTGCTGAAATAACCTTAAATCAGTTGATAACCTTATGGGGATTCCCTGTATGTTATTTGTTGCTCTTTTATTGTTTGCTGTGTTGGGTGCTGAGTCTTCATTGCTGCGTGTGGGCTTTCTCTGTCTGCGGCAAGTGCGGTGCTCTCCAGCTGCACGCACAGGCGTCTCTCGCTGTGGAGCGTGGTTCAGGCTCCGGGCTTCAGTACTTGTGGCACACAGCTCCAGTTGCTCCGCAGCACGTGGGATCTTCCCAGACCAGGGATGGGAACCCGTGTCCCCTGCATTGGCAGGCGGATTCCCAATCACTGGCCCCCCCAGGAAGCCCAGGCAGCCTGTCTTCTGATGGCTGGGTGGGGCTGTGTTCCTGCAGAGTTGGTTGTTGGGCCTGAGGCTTTCCCGCAGTGGAGCCTGCAGGTTGTTGGCTGGGCCCTGGTCTTGGTGCCGAAATGGGGGCCTCCAGGAGAGCTCACACCAGTCGTGTTCCCTGGAGGCTCCATTATCGTTGTGCTTGTCCTGAACCTCAGCTGGTGAGCTGCAGCCGCCCTTTGCCTCCCCAGGAGACCCTCTAAGATCACTAGGTGGGCCTCGCCCAGGTTCCTGTAAAGGTGCTGCTTTAAGCTGGGCCCCAGTGCACATGAAACCGGCTGTGTGCCCTCAGAGAGGGGGTCTCCATTCCCCAGCCCTGTGGAGTTCCTGCACTCAAGCCCTGCTGGCCTTCAAGGCTAAATGATCTGGGGGTTCTTCCTTCTAAGGCCAGCCCCGCAGACTGTCTTGGAGGGCTCTTTTTTTGTGGGAACATCCTGTGTGGTCTGCGTGTGTTTAATATTTGTTGGTGTGAGAACTCTCTTTATAGTATGTCTGCCACCTCTTTCCTCAGTGTGTGCTGGCCGCTGTCCCCTCTGACAGGGGGTGTGACTGATGCACTGAGCAGAGCCTGCGCTGGGTATTTGATCAGGGCCTCCACTCTGCTCTGTGGTTGCAGCGGCCTGTCAGGGCGCGGTCTGCTCCCTAGGTGTTGGAGTAGAGGCCCTCAGATCCCTTCCTTAACTGTGTGTGTGATATGCGGTATGAGGCAGCAGGGTTGGCGCACTCCCCCTCAGAGAGAAACCACTGGGTATTCCCATTCCGGAGCTGTTCACCGTGGGTGTGCTCTGTTGTCACCTTTCGCCCGTGTGCGAGCTCTCAGATGATGCCATTGGCACGTCTCTCAGCCCCATCGTAAGTGTGGGAATGCCACAGTTGGCCCTGGTGTCTCTCCGGTGTTGTTTTCACCAGGCCACCAGCATCCATCCACTGAAGTCAGGGCCCAGGTTGCAGTAATTATGGATCTGGACTGCCTGGGGGTGCTGTGGAGCAGCTCAGACTCTGCCCTGGCCCCACCCCAGTGTGTGCGTGTCCCCAAAGTCCTCAGCTGCAAAAGCTAGACCTGTCTGGGCTGCAGGAGATGTTCTGCAGGCACTGAGTTCACAAAGCCCATGGTTGTTCAGTCGCTCAGTCGTGTCCAGCTCTTTGCGACCCCATGGACTGCACCACACCAGGCTTTCCTGTCCTCTGCTATCTCCCGGAGTTTGCTCAAACTCATGTCCATTGACTTGGTGATGCCATCTCATCCTCTGTCACCCTCTTCTCCTCCTGCCTTCAATCTTTCCCAACATCACGGTCTTTTCCAATGAGTCTGCTCTTCCCATCAGGTGGCCAGAGTATTGGAGCTTCATCTGCAGCATCAGCCCTTCAGATGAATATTCAGGGTTGATTTCCTTTAGGATTGACTGGTTTAATCTCCTTGTCCAAGAAACTCTCTCAAGAGTCTTCTCCAGTACCACAGTTTACAAGCATCAATTCTTTGGTCCCCAGCCTTCTTTATGGTCCAATTCTCACATCTGTACGTGACTACTGGGAAAACTATAGCTTTGATTATACGGATCTTTGTCAACAGAGTGAGGTCTCTGCTTTTTATTATGTTGTCTAGGCTTTTCTTCCAAGGAACAACAGGTGTCTTTTAATTTCACGGCTGCCGTCACTATCTGTATTGATTTCAGAGCCCAAGAAAATAAAGTCTGTCACTGTTTCCACTTTTTTCCCTAAATATTTGCCATGAAGTGATGGGTTTGAATGCCATGATCTTATTTTTTTAAATGTTGAGTTTTAAGCCAGCTTTTTCACTGTCCTCTTTCCCCTTCATCAAGAGGCTCTTTAGTTCCTCTTCGCTTTCTGCAATAAGGGTGGTGTCGTCTCTGTATCTGAGGTTATTGATATTTCTCCCGGCAATCTTGATTCCAGCTTGAGCTTCATCTAGCCTGGCATTTCACATGATGTACTCTGCATATAAGTTAAATAATCCCATCGTGGGGTGTAGATCTGTTCATGCAGCTGGGAGGAGAGATTACAGCTCTTCTCCCTTAGTTGCATAGCCTCTGAGGCTCAGCCGTGGTTTTAGCTCCACCTCTGCATGTGGATCACCCTCTGGTCCCTGCTCCCAAGTCTGCCTCAGAGCACATGAGCCCACTCCGGCAGGGAGGGGCGTGAGAGCCTGTCCTGGCTGGAGCCCTTCCAGGTGTCTAGGAAGGTAGGGTCGCCACTCGGGAGAAAGGCTCAATGGTGGCCCCACCCTTGGCACATCACTCAGCAATGGGGCTTCGCTTGTATGGTGGTCCCGGCTTCCTCTGTGAGTGTTCTCGGTTGCAGAGCTCCTCACTCCCGCCACTTCAGGCTGTCTCGTGGCAGCCAACGGCAGTCCTCTCCCTAGGTCTGCTTTCCAGCCCCTGTGTGCACCCGTGGACACGTGTCTCAGGCTGGGGCGCAGCGGGCTGGGTCGGACCATCTGTGCAGGTCTCTCCATCCTGCCTGCTGGTTGCTGTGTTCTCCTCTGAGTTTCCAAAGATCCCCTTCTGCCCAGCTGATCTCCCTGCCAGTGAGGGGGCTTCCCCACATGCAGGAACCTTCTCTCCTTCAGCTCCACCCTCAGGGGTGTAGGTTCCATCCCACTTCCTCTTCCTTTTCCCTTCTTTCTTTTTTCCTACCTGGGTATGTGGGGGATCTATCTTACCTCTCATCCACGTGTCTTTTTGAATTCGAGTTTTGTCTGGATGTGCACCAAGGAGCGGGATTCTTGGATCAGATGGCAACTCTATTTTTAGCTTTTTGAGGCACGACCATACTGTTTTCCATATTAGCTACACCAACTTACATTCCCACCAGCGTTGTAGGAGGGTTCCTTTTCTGTCCACCCTCTGTGGTATTTGTTATTTGTAGACTTTTAAACGATGGCCATTCTGACTGGTGTGAAGTGATACCTCGTTGTACTTCTGATTTGCGTTTCTCTAATAATTAGCGATGTGGAGCCTCTTTTCCTGGGCCTGTTAGGCCTCTGTCATACTTTAGACATTTCTTTTGCACCGGTTCTCTGTCCTGGCCACAGGCGTCTTCTCTGTTCTTTAGGGCAGCAGTCTCCAATCCTTTCGGCACCAGGGATCAGTTTTGTGGAAGCAAGTTTTTCCACAAACTGGTGTATGGGGGGATGGTTTCAGGATCATTCAAGCACATTAAATTTACAGTACACACTATTTCTATTATCATTACACTGTGATGTATAATGAGACCATTATACAACTCACCATAATGCAGAGTCAGTGGGAGCCCTAAGCTTGTTTTCTTACAGCTAGACAGTCCCATCTGGGGGTGGTGGGAAAAGAGCGTGTTGCCTCTGTCCAGTCTACTCCACAATCTCATGTAGGTTGCTGTCACTGCAGAAAACCCTGCCTCATAAAGATTAGATGTTGGAAATGGAAGCAGGTTTTTCAGTGCTTTTGTGGAAATCTCAGGATATTCAGCCTCGATTTGAATCCAGAAAGTGTGGAGATTTGAAATTGTCTGAAACATGACTTTTAAGGCCACCATCATTTTCAGTCTAAAGCAGTCGATCCTCTTCTAGCACAGCCAAAGTCAATTTCCCTGGCTTATTCACAAATGGGTTGTGGATCCATTCCTTCCCAGTTTGGGGGTCTTTTGTGGTTGGGAAGTAATGCTCAGACTCTCTTGAAAGCTGAGATAGGTGATCATGCAACAGCTGGGAGAAGGAAGGTGCTGGCTCAGTCTGTTTCAAAATCTCTGCTAATGTTTGAAAAATCCCAATGTTCACCCATTGCCCACGTAACTCCAGTTTGGCTGTGAATGCAGCCACTTTATCTGCCAACTTGAACACAGTTGTCATTCTACCCTAAAATGACAGATTGAATTCGTTGAGTAGGTTAAGTATGTCACTCAAAGTAGGCAAGTTTTGTGGTCCACTCTCCGTCACTGAAATGTGGTGACTTTTCCTAAAAGAAATCTCTGGAGCGGCTCTTGTAATTCTGGCCAGGGATCTTGTATGTAAGACGCGTGTGCTCCGAGTCCATCTCTTCAGAGAGTTCTGTGCACAGACATGAGTTGTGGCAAGTGCTTTAATGTGGCTGATAACTGTAATCCCGTCTCAGAACACTGCTAAGTTCAGGTGACTTTTTCACATAGCCAGCATTTCCCTATGGAGGATGCGGTGTGTAGACTCACATTCAGAAGCTACCTCTTTGACTTGAGTAGAGAAACCAGAAAGCCATCCAGTCATTCATGCGTGACACAAAAAGATTCAGTTTTCCTGGTATGTAATCAAAGATTTGAATCGTTCTGCAACTGTAGTGTGGTTGGCAACAAAAGGGTACATAACATATCCGCATACACATCCTCCTAAAAAACAGACTGCACAGACAAGCACTGTTGCCTTGTAGTCTATGTACCTCGGGGAGTCATTTATCCTCTCTAACAACTGTGTTGGGCTCTCCTGGTGGCTCAGATGGTAAAGAATCCGCCTGCAATGTGGGAGACCTGGGTTCGATCCCTGGGTTGGGAAGAGTCCCCTGCAGGAGGGCATGGCAACCCACTCCAGCATTCTTGCCTGGAGAATCCCATGGACAGAGGAGCCTGGCGGGCTGCAGTCCGTGGGTTTGCAAAGAGGCAGACACGACTGAGCGACTAAGCACGGCACACAGCACAACATCCGCTGCTATTAATCTTCTCATCAGTTTGTCTAGTTATGGTGTTGTTTGAAAGAGGAACACGTGCCACCATTTAAACTGCAGCCTCTCCTGTAAAAGTTCACAACAGATGTCAGGCAGGATCAACTCTACCAGTAGGGCTTCTTAACTTTAGCTGTAAGGTTAGCCGCTACGAATGATGCTCTCAGTACAGGTCTGTTTGATGAAGTGAGTGGTAGCCTTCAGCAATTGCTTCTGTTCTTCATGTTTGAGTTTTTTCTTCGTAAAAATGCCAAAGGCTTGTCTGTCTGTCTGTACTTTTGGTTGCGCTGGATCTTCATTGTTGCACCCAGGCTTCCTCAAGTTGTGGCGAATGGGGGCTACTCTGTTGTGGAACAGGAGCTCTAGGCACATGGGCTTCAGTAGTTGTGGAGCACGGGCTTAGTTGCTCTGAGGCATGTGGAATATTGCTGGACCAGGGATCAAACCTGTGTTCCCTGCATTGTCAGGCGGATTCCTACCCACTGTACCACCAGGGAAGTCCCAAAGGCTTGTCTTTTAATGCAGGGTGCTTGGTCTCCATGTGGTGAAGCAGTTTTGAAGGTTTTTTAGCTTTGTTGGATGGCCGGTCACCACAGTTACAAAGCACGCTTGGAAAATGTGAGTCACTTGTTGTAATGAACCCATAATTTAATTAGGACTCTTGGTATTTTCTTTTAAATGCAGCTTTCTTTTTTGTCGGCAGTCTTAGGAATCTTCTGCTCTCTCATCATTGGGTCTTCCCACCTTTTAAGAAGCTCTCCAGCGACGTTTGCTTTCTACTCATTTTGGCTAGGGTTAGCTTGTGGGCTTTACGAAAACTGAGACAGGTGCATAGTGTGGGAAAGAGGCCCAGACGGAAGTGGTCAATAAAATAATGGGCGAGCCACAGGCGGACTGAAGTGTCAGATTCTGACTTAAAGCCTGCCACCAGATGCGGCTTAACTGTCGCTTGCCACTCACTGATAGGGCTCTGATATGAATCTGCAGCTGATTTGTTATGGTCCGTGCGTGGTCAGACCTCTCTGCTAATGATGTGTATTTGCAGCCACTCCCCACCCTAGCCTCACTGACTCGCTCCACCTCAGATTGTCAGCCATTAGATTCTTAGAAGGCGCGCATAGCCTAGATCCCTCGCATGCTCATGCACAGAAGGGTTTGAGCTCCTATGAGAATCTAAGGCTGTGCCTGATCTGGCAGGAGGCGGAGCTCAGGCGGTAGTGCAGGCGATGGGCATGGCCACCAGCTGCCACCCGCCTCCTGCGATGCCCGATTCCTAACAGGCCAAGGACTGGTACTCACCCATGCTCTGAGGGCTGGAGACCCTGGCTCTAGGAGAAAGAGGGTTGTACAGTTTCACTTTTGAACCTTCAAAGCCAAGACAAGACCCAGCCAGCCTTCTCTTGCTTTGGGCCATGCTTGGCCTTGGTTGAGGAGAATCACTGGATGGAAGGGCATGTGCTTGTGGGGCCTGGGGCGCAAGTGCCTGCAGAGATGGGTTTGCCCAGTGTGAATCGCCTGGGGTGCGGGCAGGGCTGCCTGTTTGTTCCCCTGGTCTTTCTGTCCGACCTTCCCCCAACTCCCCCACAAAGGGGCAGTCAGGCTGGCCAGGAGCCCGGGCCTGCTTTCCCTGAGCGCTGGGCAGAGAGAGGGGGGCTGACTTTCTTGCTTCCTGTTTCAGTGACATCCCGGAGACTGTGCCTTTGTCAGCTGTCAATAGGCAGTGTTCGTCGGGGCTCCAGGCGGTGGCCAGCATCGCTGGTAAGTTGTGACTGGGTAGGCACCCGTGGCTACGACCTGGCCTTAGTCCTGGCTCCATGGGTTTGGGTCAGTAGAGTCCTTGCCTGCAGGGCAAGTAGTAATTTCTGAGAGGACCGTACCCACAGAAAGCATGGAGGAAAGCCCCCCACTGCAGCCCCCGAGCCTTTTCTGAGCACTCCTGGGTCTCCATCTCGGAGGCTGGGGCTGAGTCCCCCTTAGAGACCAGGTGGGGAAGAGGCTCCCCTGTTCCCAAGACAGATGGACTCTGGGGAAAGATGTTTATAAAATGCTTTTGTTGCAGGTGGCATCAGAAATGGGTCTTATGACATTGGCATGGCTTGTGGGTAAGAATTTCTTTCTGCAGGAGCTTATTAACCAACTTGCAACAATGAAACTAATGTTCTCTCCTGAATTCTCAGAGGCTATGAGTTCATGCTTCTCCCTCCAGCCCTTTCAGGCCGCTGGCTGCCAGTTGGTTCCTACAGATTCTGCTTAGAATCAGCCCCCAGTTCTGGCTGTTTGGGAACCGCTCACACCTCTCACCACCAGGGGAAACTGGCTTTGAAGAGCTTTCTTTTCTTGGAATCTGTCAGGCTGGAGATGTGGGCAAGCATTTGGAGAAGACACAGCACTGGGTTCCCGTCTGTGGCAACCCTTGTTGATTCGTGATGGTTGCTGAGAATGGAAAAAGCAGTTTTGGTTCCCAAAAAGCCCAGGACAGCTGCCTGCTCTAGAACTAGTTTGTTCATTTAACAGGCTGTCTGCCCCCTCGCCCTGTCCAAGGTGGAAACTTCCGCTGCCTCCTGGGCTCTGAGGGACACGGTCAGACCTGTGGTGCTTTGGTCCCTGTCAGCTGTGACTCCCTCAGCTGCAGCCCACGGAGCCCCACGTGTACTGGGTGGCACTCCAGGGAGGGGAGGCTGGGGTGGCGTCTGGTGCTGGGAGCGCAGGCCCCTTCAGGGCTTCGGCAGGCTTGAGGGGCCGGCAGCCCCAGGATACTGACCCACTCCCTCTGCCTCTCAGTTCCTCTCCAGAGCATTTCTTCATCGGAGCCCTGCTGGGCCATCTTGGAGCTGTGCCAGTTGGCACTGGCTGTACTGCCCGTGTCAGCAAACCCAGAGACGACACCTCAGGGACTTTGGTGGGGCAAAGGCCACTGACCAGGCTGTCCCTGGGCTTCTCGCGCTCTCACTGGACGATGGATGGGGGTGTGTGTGGACTGAGGAGAAGGTTGGAGCCTTCATGGGTTTGACGGGGAATTTGAGTCCCCAGCACGTGAAAGACCAAATTACAATGTTTGAGGGTTTGGGCCAGGACAGCCCCCCGTGTCACAGGTTGACTGTTCCTCAGCCTTTGCTCATGACGAGTGGCTCAGGATGTTGTAAGTGGCAGTGGGCTCTGGAGCCCGACTACCTGAATTTGGTCCCCACTGACAAGTTAACTTAGCTTCTCTGGGCCTGGCATTGCTCACAGCGCTCTTAATACTTGGGAGGATTTTTCAAATAGTGCTGGGCGCATGAAAAGCATGCAAAGTTATGTGTTACCACCCTTTGAAGCCTTATATTCTGCCACGTCCTGGAAGCCCTTTGTGACCACACTAACTCGAGATCTCAGCCTTCCCCTCAGCTCCTGGCACCTCCTCATCCACACAAGTCAGCTTGCTCTTTGACATGTGGCTTTTAGAATATTGGTCTCTTCTCTCTTCTGGATCTGTGGCCCCTGAGGGCAGGGCCTGGGCTCGTTAGACGTGTTTTCCCCACTGTGGCCAACGCTAGGCCACTTTCCTTGGGAACTGCCGCTGGCTGACGGAGCAATTGTCTTAGGGAAGTGAGGCCCTGCCTGGGCGCGTGGACTGTGCGGTGGTCTGGGGGTCGGGGTGGAGGCGGGGCTCAGCAGCCCTGCATCCCCAGCTCTGCCTGGCTGGCCTGGGGCTCCCCGGCTATTTCCCAGCGCTTGCCGGCACCCAGCTGTCTGTGGGGAGCCTGCTAATCACCTCCTCCTCCTCAGGGTGGAGTCCATGTCCCTAGCTGACAGAGGGAACCCTGGAAATATTACTTCACGCCTGGTGGAGAAGAAGAAGGCTAGAGACTGCCTGATTCCTATGGGGTGAGTACCTGCCTCAGCTCCCTGCCTGGCCTGGAGCAGGGCTTCAGGAGCTTGGATCCCCTTGTGGCCCCCCAGCCTCTGGCCTGGCTTGCTCTGAAGGGCCTCTGGGGATGGGACTTCCTGAAGCCCCCAGTGCATCTGTGCCCCTGGGTTTCCAAGCATGGCCCAGCCTATCACCCCCACCCTAAGGGGCTCAGCCACACAAGGCCTGATGGCAGCTGCACCCCAAAACCTTGGCCTCAAGTTGAGGAAGTGGGAGGCATTTGCATGCCAGCCATGCCGCTGAGGGCACTGGGCCCTGACAGGGTGGCGTCAGAGGCGCCATAGTGGCAGAGCCGCTGAGCACCGCAGCCAGTGCCACCCCGGGACCGTGGGCAGCGAGTCCTGGCTCCACAGGACGCGTGAGGGGATGCATGGCTGCCTCCACAGCCGGGGACCATCTCCGAGGGAAGCCTCTCTGAGGGAAGCCTGGAAAGCCAGAAGCCTGGGCCAGAGGCCCTGCTATGGCGCTGGCCTGTGGGGGGAGGCTGCAGCTCCGGGGAGCAGAAAGCTGGGTGTGGCCTCCCATGGGGACCTGGGAGTCCTCGTCTCCTCACAGGAAAGCAGTTTCCGTTGAGGTGCAGGAGAAGCTGGCCAGGCCAGTTGGCGCCCCACCCAGGCCCTCCTGTGTGCTGGTCTCTGGTGTACACGCTTAAAGTCCCAACTACGGTGACTCCTGCCTGTGCGCCTGGTGTCACTGAGACACAGGTCTCCCCGCCCCGTCTGCAGCCCCGGGCCCCACACAGACTCAGTGTTCCCCGTCTGTGTTCTAGGATAACCTCAGAGAATGTGGCTGAGCAGTTTGGCATTTCCCGAGAGAAGCAGGATACCTTTGCACTGGCTTCCCAGGAAAAGTGAGTGCTGTCTGGGGTGAGACGCTGAAAGGGCTGGAGAAAGAGCTTTTGAGGCTGTTCTAAGTGGGCTTCCCAGGTGGCGCTAGTGGTAAAGGACCTGCCTGCCAATGCAGGAGACATGAGACACCGGTTCGATCCCTGGGTCAGAAGATCCCCTGGAGGAGAAAATGGCAACCTACTCCAGTATTCCTGCCTGGAGAATTCTATGGACAGAGGAGCCCAGCAGGCTACAGTCCATGCGCTTGCAGAGTCAGACATGACTGAAGCAACTTAGCACACAGGTGGTGTCAGATGGACCCACCCTAGGCTACTGCTGGGCAGCAAGTGGTTTCTAAGCCTCTCCCCCCCAGGCAGGGAGGTGGACCAGGGATGGCGCCACCGCGCACTTAGCACTACGTCCCATTATAGTTTTACTGAGTGTCTTTCCCCCTGTAGGGGGATGTGGAGGGAGTGGTCTCCAGCCAGGTGGGCCTCTCTGAGGCAGTGATTCTTAGCCACTTGGGTTCAAACTCTCACTAGAGAGTCGGGTAAAAGCTGTGGCTTCTTCCCCTGGGAATGCCGCTGGGCCTTTGCAACAATCACCCTAAAATGCCTTATGCTTTTACACTGTTTAAATTCTAAGGTTCCTCCAGTAGTTTAGTGTATATCATTTTTAAAATATTTATTTGGCTGTGCTGGGTTTCAGTTGTGGTGTGTGGGATGTACTGACCAGGGATCGAACCTGGGCCCCCTGCAGTGGGAGCACGGAGTTGTAGCAGCTGGACCACAGGAAAGTCCCTGTGTCATTATAAATATGTGGAAACAGGAAACAGATGGGATTGGGCTGGCGGGAGGGAACAGAAAGTCCACGGAAGCCAGCACGAGTATTCCTGGGGCTCCAGCCTCAGGCTGGCTTAATCCCTCTTGGGTGAAGGGCTCAGAGGGGAGCCCCCTGCCCAAACCTCCCCCTTGGAGGATCTGGTAAGGCTGATGACCAGAAAGGCCTGTGACGCCCAGGCTCCCCCTCCCTGGGTAGTAGGGGGCCGCACCAGGCCCTCTCCATGCTCCCCTAGGCAAGTGTGTTCCTGTATCTAGCAGCCTGAGCTTGCACATCCATCCCAAAGGGCAGCGGGTGGGGGCGTCAGGGAGGGACCCCAGGAAGGAAAGTAACCCCATGTGAGCCTGAGCCTGGCTGTCCACGGTGCTGGCAGGGCAGCCAGAGCCCAGAGACAGGGCTGTTTCCAGGCTGAGATCGTGCCTGTCACCACCACGGTCCGTGACGACAAGGGCACAGAGCAAAGCATCACCGTGGCCCAGGACGAGGGCATCCGCCCCAACACCACCATGGAGGGCCTGGCCAAGCTGAAGCCCGCCTTTAAGGACGGGGGCTCTACCACGGCTGGTGAGACGGGGCTGCTCCACGCTGGGTGTTCTCCTCTGGGTGCTGGAGCCACCAGGCAGGGTGGATGGGGAAGGTGTGGACCACCTCAACATGGCCCCCAGGGCCCCCTAACCCTGTGCTTTGCCTCCAGGAAACTCTAGCCAGGTGAGTGATGGGGCTGCTGCCATCCTGCTGGCCAGGAGGTCCAAGGCAGAAGAGTTGGGCCTTCCCATCCTTGGGGTCCTGAGGTCCTATGCAGTGGTTGGGGTTCCACCTGACATCATGGGCATTGGTCCTGCCTACGCCATCCCTGTGGCTTTGCAGAAAGCAGGTAAGATGGCTCCTTCACCCCCGAGATTGGGATCCAACGCCTGCTTCTCGTGCTGTTGCTGCCTGAGGCAGATGGGGGACAGGAGCCTGGTGGTCCTGTGGGTGCTGCAGAGTGAAGAGGGGTGAAGACCAGCACCCTGACCCCCAGCCAGGCTCCACGTACCCATCTTGAAGAAAGGCAGGCATAGCAGGCAGCCTACAGGCCATGGATGGGGCAGGGCCCCTGGGGAGACGGAGGATCCCACTAAGGGGGCCACTGGGTCAGCTCAGGTCTTTCCCCCGGGCCTGCAGGGCTGACCGTGGATGACGTGGACATCTTTGAGATCAACGAGGCCTTTGCCAGTCAGGTGAGCCTTTGTTTTGCAGTGTGGCCTGGGGCCCCCAGTTGGAGCCAGGGGGCGAAGGGCAAAGGGGACCAGAGAGGGGTCCACAGCTGATGCTCCACCTCCCCCCAGGCTGTGTACTGCGTGGAGAAGCTGAAACTCCCCCTTGAGAAGGTGAACCCTCTGGGGGGTGCAGTGGCCTTGGGCCACCCGCTGGGCTGCACGGGGGCTCGACAGGTCATCACGCTGCTCAACGAGCTGAAGCGCCGCGGGAAGAGGTGAGGCTGGCCCCGTGGGGGCGTCAGGGGGAGGTGTACGTACCCCCACATGCTCCAAGCTGAGGAGACAGGGGATCCTGGCCTGCAGTAGGCATCTGTCACCCTTTGTGCGCGCCTGGGGGGCAGGCTGGGGCCCACACACCCTGAGGTCTGGCGTCCTCTGGGCCCTGGTGCACCCAGCTCAGCCTTCCCGGCGAGAGCTTGGCGGCCGAGCCTCCACCCCACCTGTGTGTCTCCTTCCCCAGGGCCTACGGGGTGGTGTCCATGTGCATGGGGACTGGCATGGGAGCCGCCGCTGTCTTTGAATACCCTGGAAACTGATGGCGGCCCAGGGCAGAGCTGCAGCTCCCGCAGCAGTGCCACAACACAGGAGGGATGGCAAGTCACGACACCTGAGCTGATGTGAGCACACACAACATGAACAGATGGCCCAGCACAGGAGCGGTGCGGAGACAGGCCCCTCTGGCTAAGACACACCCAGCCCACAAGGCCGCTGTGTGGTCCCTGGGGGCAGATGCTGTGGATGGGGAGTGCCGCAGACACAGTAAACGCGCGGTCTTACCTCGGTGCCTGTGGTTCTTCCGCAGGGCCAGTTCTCACTAGGCTGGTCCTGCCTCTGCTCCATCTGAACACGAAGTGCCCTGGTCTCCGCCCGGCGGACCCACCCTCGGATGAGCCTTGAGGACAAGGCGCAGGCCTGGAGGGGTCCCTCCATCCCAGGAGCTGTTCAGAGGTCCCCCAGCAGAGGCCCATGCCCAGTAAACCGCTCCAGAGCTCCGGGCCATGTTTATTTCCAGGACTGGGGGCTGAGGGCAGAGCCTCAGAGCTGGTGCTGGGGTGAAGCATGTCTCTCGTCATACGAGCCGCGGCCCCGGAGCCGCAGGGTGCACGGCTTCTCCCCGAGCACGCCTTCCACCACCAGCGTGGACTCGTACAGCTCACAGCTCCTGTGGGAAGCCGGGGCTCAAATCAGGAGGGGTGCTGGCCCAGGGCTCCGGGGGGCAGCGCCAGCCAGGCTGTGGGGGGTCATACCTGGCGGTGAAGGAAACCTGGAGGGTGACAGAGGTGGGGGGTGCGTTGACCGGTCGTGCCTCCAGCAGCCCACTGCTTGGGGACACCTTGAAGGCCACGGGGTCCCTGTCTGGCTCCTGCTGGCCTGCAGGATGGGGAGGACGCGCAGGCAGCTCCACGCACCGCCTGCGGCACTGACCCCCGCCTCCTGGTGCTTCTGCTGCTGCCCACCACCCGGGGGGGGGGGGGGGGCACTTCTGATGGGGGAAGTGGCCGTCAGCGCAGCAACTCCCAGGGGGTCTGGCCCATCAGCACAGGGCCACAGGCCCCTTCCTGGGGGTCTCAGTCTAGCAGAGTTGGGGAGGAGGGCCTAACACACCTGTCAGCACGGCCCAGTAGCTTCGGCAGCCACTCAGGTTCATAAGGTAGACCTCCCGGGCCCGGCCCCGGTTCACGAAGCAGGGGCCGAAGTCCACCCAGCTGGTGGAGAGCTGCAGCTCAGGCACGGCCACCACGGCCCGCAGGGGCACCACCTGGGGACAGAGCCGGCCACCCAGGGTAGCAGCAGGGACGCGAGACCCTGCCAGCCCTCCGCCCAGCAGCTTCTGAGGAGCCTACAGGCAGCACCGCCACTGGGGGGTTCCAGCAGGAAAGCGGCCAGGGAGGCGCCGTCTGCTCCCTCCTCCCCTGATCCAGCGCTGTGGTTTCCACTCCCTGCCCGGGTCACCTCACTGCCTACCCGCCCCCCTTATCCAGCCTTCTGCTCCTCCTGGGCTCTGGGCCCTCTCACCTTTCCCCCTGGCCTCTCTCCTCAGAAGCTTGCGGGGCTGGAGTGTGGAGCTTGTCACAGCCCACCTAACAAGGCCTATGGCTTTCTCACCTGGTGCACACACAGTCCCAGACAAGCCCCAGAGGCATCCCTCAGCTGCTCACTTCAGTATCGTCAGGCCTTTCCCTTGGCCTGGTCCCCTGCTTTCTCCATTAAACAATGTGCAGGCTTCACGTGCCGCCTCTTCCTCCAGGAAGCCTTCCCTGATTTTCCACCCTCCAGCACCCCACCTGGCTCTGAGCTCCCGAGGCCAGTAAGGATGGAGATGACCCCATCTCTCCACGTGCCAGACGATCGGGGTCAGTCCTCTGCTGACTCCACCTGAGCAGAGCTCAGCCCGGTACCCCTCTTTAACACGTGAGCCAGGCCGGGGACTCACCTGTGAGGTCTGGTTGCTGTATTCCAGCAGCAGGTTCTGTGTGAACACCATCTGCTTCTCTCCACTTGGGCTCTGCTGAATGTCCACTCCGGGCAGCATCTGGTCAGCCGGGAGCTTCTGATAGGAGAGCAGCTCCAGGGAGAGCGAGAAGGACACGTTCACCTGAGCAGATTGTGGGCAAGCCATCACCTCAGGCTGCTGGAGGCGGGCAGCAGCTTGCCCACCTGGGGCTCCACCCTTCCCTCCTGCAGGCCCGGCCTGGTCCCCTCTCAGCCTGTGACCCAGCAATGGCCTGCAGGCCCTGCTCCATGCCCAGCAGCTGTCAGGAGCTGAGGGGCCAAAGGAATGGAGCTGTCCTCCCTTCGGGTGACCAGGGCTGTGTGCAAGCCCACAGGCCCAGGGCAGGCCTGTGTCTGTCCTGAGGGCAGTGAGGGGCCCGAGCTGAGTTTCCAGCGTGGGACACGAAGTCAGCTTAGCCTTGCTCAGGGGTCACCCTGGTGGCTGTGGGGAGAGGGCTGAGGTATCACTGAGGCCTCACGGGAAGGGCCTTGGACACGTGGCTCCCAAACCCAGGTCTGTGGACCTAGCTCCACAAGTTTACTCCCTGGCCTTCTTCTCATCTCTGGAGGGGGTCCTGGGAACAGTGTGCCTTATGTTTATGGAAAAACAGTGATGAAACCCTGCAAGAGGGCAGGTGAGCGGGGAGGGTCTGTGCCACGTGGTGCTCTCAGGACCAGGACGCGGGCAGAGGAGATGGCAGACTGGTGCATCCAGGGCTCCTGAGTGTGTGATCTGATAGGTCTGGGCATATCTACGTGTGGAGACCCCTGTGCAGAAGGTGTGCTGGATGGTGGGGGTGTGTGGGATGGTGTGTGGAATGGTGGGGGTGTGTGGGATGGTGTATATGTGCTGGATGGTGTGTGTGTGACAGTGGGTGTGGGATGGTGGGGTGTGGGTGTGAGACGGGGGCGGGGGGCGGGGGGTGGGACAGTGGGTGTGGGTGTGTGTGCGCGCGTGCGCTGGAGGGAGTCTTGTCTGTCTGGGGAGTTGGCCCCTGAGTGCATAGGGCGTGGCGGGGCCTGGATACTACCGATGTCTGTGTCTGAGTGCAGCCCTGTGGGGTACTCTGTGGCCGTGCTGTCTGTACATACACATGTGGGAACGTGAGAGGAAGGTGACCCCCAGCCCAGGAGTGTGTGCCCCCCCCCCCCAGGCAGGGACTGCAGATGCTGCCACTGACCAGCATGTTCTCCTGTGGGTGGAGCACCAGCTGCTTGCCCCTCGCTGCCATCTCTTCCTCACCCTCCCGCTTCCAGCTGAGGGCCCGGTGGCTGCGGCTCGCCCCCTCTTGAGAAACGGAGAAGGGCTTGGAGACCAGGAGCCAGAAGTAGTGAGGGATTTCCGTGGTGTTGGTCAGCTTCAGGTGGCGGGTGGTCACCAGCTCACTCAGCACCTGGCAGCCGCAGGAAGGGGGCACTCAGACTGTGAGGCTCTGCCCCCAGAGGGCTGGTGGGGGGCACCCGGGTGACGCGGGAGGGCAGGGTGGCCGCACACTCACCCCGGCGCAGGGCTGCTCGGGGATGAGGTCGCTGGCCTGCTGCCAGAACACCATGCTGCCACCGTAGTCCCACTCCACGCTCAGCCTGCCGGCGACAGCCCGCGATGGGCCTCCAGGCCTCACCTGCCCCTGGCCGGCCCCGCCCTCCCGTGCCCACCCTCTTGTTCCCAAGGCCCGGGCTGGTCCCCAGCAGCGCCCAAGGAGGCTGCTCCCCACCAGGGGCAGGAGGCGGGCCAGGCGGCCCTGCGGACTCACTGTGCCGGCCTGACGTAGCCGTGCAGGTCCAGCCTCATGGGTCCCACAGCAAAGTCCTGCAGGCGGCGCCTCCGGCCCGGAAGCTCCCTCTCCACCTACCAAGCCCAGGCCCCATCACTGGAGTCCTGAGGGGTGGGGTGAGATGGGGTGGGGTGGGGGGAAGCCCTCCCCAGGCCCAGAGCGCTCACCTCATCGTCCAAGCTCAAGAAGCCCAGGGCATAGCCAACACACTCCACCTTGTGCAGGACGCTGGGGCCCAGCACCACGGGTGTGAAGGAGATGTGGATGGTGCTGCTGCCCCCCGCAGGGACCACCTGGCAGACACAGCAGCCTCAGCGCTGGACAACCGCCCCCCTCCCCAGCCTTGCTCGGGGGACGCTCCCCGAAGCTCCCAGCCCCACCCACTCACCACCTGCTTGGGGCTGATGGAGAACAGGTGGTCAGAGGGCACCCCCTCGTGCCCTTGCAGGATGACCGAGATGATCTTCTGGGGGGCGCCAGCACTGGAGCTGCCCTTGGCCTATGGTCAAGGGAGTCACTGAGGCTCAGCTTGAGACCCGCTGACCTGGCCCAGCAGCCCACCCGCCACCCCTGCTCACAGATGGGGTGGCTTCACGGCTGGACTCAGACTCGGAGGGACTTGGGGACCAGAAGGAGCCGCTGCTCTCCGGGGTCTCGGGGTACAGGAGGTCGTTCCCAGCGTGGTCACGTAGCGGGAAGGGCGGCCCATAGAACACCAGCAGCTCCAGCAGCCGGTCCTCCCTGTCCTCTGGAGTGTAGGTCTCCCAGTCCAGGCGGATGTCTGGGGCAGATGCAGGGGAAAGGGGTGAGGAGTAAGGAAAGAGCAGATGACTCCTGCCTGGGCCTCACTCCCTGCAGGCCCCAGGGGCCACCAGTTCTCCCAGACAGACTGGTGGGGGCCTCGTTTCCTAATGTCACTTCCAGGCAATTCTTGTTTCAAGTCTACAGGCTTATGCCGTCGGCTCCATCACCCCTTGTCCTCCGGGTCCCAAGACCGGCTTTCATGTCCAAATGCACAAATCCAGGCCTCCCTGTGCTCTCCCTACAGCCGCTTTTTCTTCTGGCCTATTTGCTGACTTCCCAGCTCCTCCCACCCATGCAGCCCCTGCCTTCTCCCCCTCCATCCTTTAGCTCCCAGCGAGCGGCACAGGGGCTGCTGGCTGAAAGGAAAAGGTGTCCTCTGCAAGTTCTGTCCAACACCAAGTGAATGTGGCCAGGGCGGGCGTCTGGCCCAGGCACAGTGGAAGACACCAGGTCCCACAGGCAAAGGCAAGTCCTAGCCTCAAGGTGGAAGTGGCTCTGACGACCCCTGACCGGCTTGGCCACTCCCCACCTTAGCCCTTGAGGTCCTCTCTCCATACCTCAGGCCCACTGGACCCCAGGGTCCAGGCTGTGGGCCATTAGCTGCCCTCCCATCTTGGCCCCCACCTGGCACAGCCTGTAGCAAGAGCCCCAATTTCTCTCATGAGTGTCTCACCACAGGGGCTGGAATTATTCAGGCGAAGGATCCGGGTGACTGGGTCTCCTCCAGAGACCTGGGTGCCAAACCTGGAGGCAGGGGACCAGGATCAGCGCACACCTCGCAGGCCGATTCACCTCAGAGAGGAGGGCCGGGGCTTGGGCAGGGAGGAGGCTCACCCTGTCTTCACCCTGGAGTCACAGAGCCCCAGGGCTGGAGGCCCACCCCAACACGACCCCCCAGTGAACCGTGACCCAGGGCTGCTCACTGGCCCAGTCACAGCTCCTCAGTGAACTGTGACCCAGGGCTGCTCACTGGCCCAGTCACCCGCCTTCCCACTCTCCAACCGCCCTGACCAACCACAGAAACCCCAGTGAGGGGCCCCGAGCGTGGCCCTGACGTCGGGCAACACCGACTGCTCACTCCTGTCCTCCCAGAGCCCTCTGAGATGTGCAGATCACGGCCATGCCCCAGAGGCCTCTCTCCTTTGGGGCAGCCCTGGCCGGGGGCTTTCGAGCTGGGTGGCACTGGGCCAGCTGGGCAGCAATGAGTCGGTGTGGACAGCCGGGATGGAGGCGGGGCTAGCGGAGGGGCGGTGGGGAAGGAGAGGTACCTGATGATGGGCTCCCTCTGGGTCTGGTCAGTGGTGTAGTAGGTGGTCCTCTGGGAGCTGATGGGGCAGCCCACCACCGCCATGTGCACCGGGATGACTGCGGGAGGCAGGCCTCCCACCTGCAGACGCACACCAATCCTCTGTCCCTCATCCCCAGCTGCTGCCGCGTCCCCAGGGCACCTCATCTCCTCCAGCCAGCCAGCCCAGGATCTGCACTCGGGACCACTGTCTCCCACCCTCATGGCCTTTGGCCTCTTATGGCCCTTTGGATGAAATTTCTTCATCTTTTAAATGGAAATAATTACTTTCTCTGCTAATCAAAATCACTTATTTTTAAAAATTTAACATAGACTGTATTTCACCCATAATCCTATCCCACCCCACAGCATGACTCGCTGTATTTCAGTTAGAACTGTCTAGACTTGTGTGCATAAAACACACATAAATGAGGGGCATTGTGGGCATGCTTTCGTTTTGGTAATCTTTTTTTCTTTTAACCACATACAATAATTTTACTAATGAAGGTTTACGGCATTGTTTAACTGGCTGTGGGAATCCCAGAGTATGGATGTAGCCTAACGTTTTATCTGATCTTCTCCTGGTGGACACATGTCTACACTGTCTCCTTTCTTCCCCCTCTATTATAAACAATGCTGAGAAGAAAAAGAAGCCTGGTATGAAACTTGTTTGTTCGTGTATCCACTTCTTTCCTTGGGGCGACTTTAAATGTGCGTCCCCAGCGCCCTGCACAAGTGCTTCTGAAGGGCACACATTTCCCAGCAGCCCCCCTTGCCCATGGGCACCCTTCCCTGCACCTCCATCGACAATTTTAAACCTTGCTCATCTCACAAAACCAGTATTTCAGGGTGCCTTTCATTCTCACTTCTTTTTTCTTGGCCACGTCATACAGCTTGTGGATCTTAGTTCCCAGACCAGGGACTGAACTCGGGCCCCCTGCCATGGAAATGCCAAGTCCTAACCACGGGACCACCAGGGTCTTCCCCTTTAGCAGTGCTGATGAAGTACTTTTCATGTTCACTGGCCATCTCTAGCTGTCATTCTTGAACTGCCTATTATGACCCTTTGTCCCTTGAGATGCTTGTGCCACCCCCTCTTATTGTTAAGAACCCTTTGTATATTAAGGTGATCACCACTTGGTCATTGGATAGAGCACAATTTAAAGCAAATAACTACCATAACTCACCTGTCCAATTTACTAAACAGTTCAAGAAAATCTGTGCAATAATTAAATGACATAGGACTTGGAGCATGTTTCACCCCTTCATCCTAAACTAGGAGCTCCCTACTGGGGTGGTCTGCTGTGTTATTCACCCCTGTACCCCCACAGTCCAGGGGACCACACAGGAACCTGTACATATAAGGTCTCAGTTCATGCTGAATGACGGAGTCAATGAATGGGCTGACAGGGAATGAATGACGGCCTCACCAAGGCCTGGGTGAGGCTGTGACTCTGGGAGGCCATGCCACTTCCATGCTTACTGCCCACTCTGGATCTCAGATTCTGGCCAGGGCAGGCAGCCCATCTGACTCCTCAGCCCTCCTAAGTATGGTCCCAGCCTCAGGGGGACCTCATGGGCAAAGATGTTGGTGCTTCTCCTGCTCACGGGACCCCTCCTGCAGGAATCCCAGGGCTGCTCCCCAGCGCAAAGGCCCATCCCGAGCTCAGCGGGCATCACCTTTCTACTTGGTGAGACCTGTGAGGCTGAGGGCTGGGTGTTGGAGGAGAGTGAGCCTGCAGGTGGGGGCCAGGGTGGGGTCCCTGTGCCCCAGGCCGCCCGCCCGCCTGCCCGCCCACGCTTACCGTGCAGATGAGACTATCCCAGTACTCCCCCCACATGTTCGCACAGGCAGTGAGGTCGATGCTGAGCTTCTGGTGGGCGCCCAGCACGCCCCGGGAGAGGTGGGGGAAGAAGGCTGCTCCTTTCCCGTGGGAGAGCATACTTTCCATAAACTCTGCAGTGAGACCCAGGAATGGGGATGCAGCCCCCCCGGGGAGGAAAGAGGTCCCAACCCTCAAGTGTCAGCAAAGCACCGAACCAGACAAGCCACCCTGCAGTCTCTCCCTGGTCCACCTAAAGAGACTCTCCTCCTGCAAGCCTGGGGTCCAGGGTCCAGCTCTCTCACCCGCCACGAGGCCAAGTGGGAGCCCTCACTCCTAAGCCACCAGCCACCACCCATCCCAAATCAAAGCCAGACCCTGTGCACAGGCCCTCTTCCTTAGCAAGAAGGTGGCCGTGTTCTAAAGAGGGGGGGCTGTTCGATAGAAGCCATGGCCATCTCAGGGACTTGACTAGAAAGGACACTGAGGAGTGACTCTCTGGCCAGGGTCCCCTTCCTGAAGCAGGTGGCCAACATCCTCAAAGGCCCCACAAAACTCTGCTCTGGCCGGGCCTGGGCTCTTACCCCACTGCTCGCGCTTGGCCAAGAGCTCCCGCATCCGTGCCGTCTTCAGCAGGGTGGGAGGCATGTCGGGGCTTGACAAGAGGGGTATGGAAATTGCATCAAGCCATCCAGGCCCTTGCCCAGACCTCAGCCATCTCCCCAGGCAACCAGCATCCCCCTCCCCTCGGCTTTCCAGCAGAGGAAGGTGGCCCTGCTTCTCCTCCCGTGGAGAGCTGGTCAGGGCTCCTCTTCACCTCCACCTGTGGTCTTCGCTCCCTCGGCACCCTACCACCCGAAGCATCTCAGCGGCAGGCTGCCTGCCAGTCTTAACAAAATCAGGAGTGCCCCAGGGCAGGGACCCCTGACCCACAGGCTCTGTGCCCTGGTGACCCCGGGATGCCGACCCAGTCCAGACTCCCAGCCTTCACCCAACCTTCTGCAATAGGCCGTCTCTAGTCTCCTGCGGACATCTATCCCGCCATTGCACGTGCTAACTTTCTGCAGTTGACAAATTCATGGCTAAGGAACTGTTCGTGGCAGCCCCCACCCCCAGCAGTCAGAAGTTGCCCCCCACTGCCCCTACCTTAGGAGACCTGAGGGGAGGTGTCTGCAGTGGGGTGCTGCCAAGCTGAGCTAACTTCTGGGATATACATACTTCCAGTGTGATTGATTTCAAGCTACAGCTTTGCAACATGCCTCACTCCACCTCTGCCCACTGTTGCCTCCACCTACAGTAACTTCTTCCTCATCCAAGGGCCCCAGGACCGCCTGGTCTATCCAAAGCCCTCGCCTTGGCAGCCCAGGCTGACCAGAAAGGGCCACATGTCCCGCTTTCCTCTCAAGTCCTGGGAGGCGGGCAGGCAGAGCCCCCTACTTCTTGCGTTTGTCCACGTCTACCTGCGGACACCCTCCTCCGGCGACTCACACCCCCTGGCTACGTCCTCCCCGGAAACAGTTGCTGAAAACAGCCGGACTTACGGGCTGGGTTTCTGGCTCAGGCTGTTCACGGGGCTCCCAAAGTACTCGAACTCGAGGGTGAAAGGGGTCTGTATCGGGGAGCAGTTGGTCAGGAAGAGCCGGCGGTTCACACGGGTCCGCAGTGGCACTGCCGAGCCGAAGTCCAGGTGGAGTGTCTCGGGGTGGCCCGGCCACAGCTCTGTGCTGGGAGCACTGCCCAAGCCCGTGGGCACCAGTTATGTGCCACTCTCAGCCCTGCCCGGCCAGCCACCTTGGGCTGGAGGTGCCCAGCTGCCCAGAAACCAGGCTTTAAGCCCTCCTCGAGAAGCAAGCCGTCCCACAGATGTACCCTCTGTGCCAAGACGGGTGTCCCCCGCCACCGCCTCTCCCAGGCCAGGGGCAGGCCGGCATGTCTCCCAGCTGCCCACGGCCCTGTCCCTTGCTGTCCCTGCACCTGGACACCAGGCCTCTGGCGAATGGAGAACAACCACCCAGAGGGTAGGGATGGGGCGGGGGGGGGGTCTCTCCCCACAGTTTGTGAGGGGTCTTCTGGCCATGGGAATCAACTGGAAGAGGCTGGCTCCACAGCGAGGCCGCTCCTCTGAACGGCCGCCCCAGCCCCCAGGCCCGGCCCTGGGCTCACCTGTCGTCACTGTCCTCCTTAGAGACGCCGATGGCTACCTGCAGTCCCCGGGGTTTCCCTGAGATGCCCAGAACCAGTGGTTCCCTCATGCCTGACACGTCACAAGGGAGGGCCAGGTTGGTCACCGCTTCCTGTAGGAAAGGGGTTCTCACCTTGGGTAAGACCCAGGGTGGGCCTTGGCAGAGGGGCCTCAGATGGCCTCCTGCAGCACAGGGGGCAGCCGGGAGGGCTCAACTAAAGGCCTTGTCCAGGCTCATTTCTGTGGAAGGGCTCCCAGCCCCTCCAATGGGCCACCATCCCCAGACCCTCAGGAGGCCTGGCCCCTTCCTCAGAGCTCCTGGCTGTGACTTGGCTCCCAACATCTGGGCGTGCCCGCCTGAAGGAGACCCCTGCCAAGCAGATCTTGGGAGAAGCTGCACATTTATTCCAATAAAGCTGCTATCACAGAATTCAAACCCTTCCTGCATGAGGTCTGCTCTGGGCCAGACCAGGGCCCACTCATTTGCTCAGGCTCAGCTGTGCAAGAAAGCCCACGTCCCCATGCTCCCCAGAGAGGTACTGGGACATGGGTCTGCGAGTCCTTGTGAGGAAGAAGCTTCTTTTTCCACAAGAACTACAAACGGATAGCTGGTAGCCCCCCCAAGGACTGAGCACGTTCTGCCCGATGGCCTTCCTGTGGGCTGAACCCAGGAGAAGCTGTGTCCTTCTTCTGAGGAACCAGGGTACTGGTCAGACGCCGCTGGAGCACCCAGCACAGGGGCATCTCTGGGCAGGGGGAAAGGTGGGCCCACCTGTGCCACAGAGGATGGCTGGCGAGGGCTAAGGGTGGTGCTCAGGAGTTTCAGGGCCTATCCCAGCCTGCTCCAGCCTTCCTGACCCTGTGTCCCTAGAGAGCAGGCCCAGCAGGAATGGAGCCCCAGACCCCAGTGCAAGAAACCTGATCCCTGCTTGGCCCAGGACAGGGGTCTGAGGCAGACCTCCTGGCTGGCATGGATGCAGACAGTCAGGGGCCTCCCCAGGCAATGCAGCCCGGGGCTCCACACTCACCAGGGTATGCGCAGTCAACTCCAGGCTGAGCTGGCGCTCCTCGTTGGGGCCCAGCGTGCCACGTCTCGGGGAGACTTTCACTGTGCAGACATCTTCTTGGAGCCCCAGAAGCTGGAAGACACACGGGCAGGTGAGGGGCTGGGCTTCCAGGATGGACCTGGGTCCTGACAGAGGGATCAGGACAGCTGCATGCTTTGGGGAAGCTGCTGACTGGGGGCCCTCAGTGAGACCAGCAGGGCACGGTGCTCCCAGGTGGGGATAAACCACAGGTCCCTTCTCGTTTCCTTGCCCATGCTAGATGGATCTCATGCCTGTCAGGGGGTTCCCTGGACTTAACAAAAGGCTGCCCTGGGAGGTCCAGGGTGATGGGGAACAGTGGGTAGCTGGTTTTGATGCATGGAGACCTGGCCTCATCTCCCCTGGCACACGGGGCAGGCTACAGAGTCAGCCCCCAGAGGCAGTGATCTGTTCTGGGTGGTGTCTGGGGGACAGGGTGCCCCTCAATATGGGCCTCTGGGGTTGAGAGCTGCAAGGGTGGGGCCCGATGGAGTGGGCTCACGTACCTTGCCCCAGTGGAAGCGGGTGGGCAGGAGCGTGCCATTGACGAGTGTGATGGCCATCTTGGTGGGCACACCTAGGTAGAGGTTGGGGACCTCCACCTGGCTGCTCTGCAGGTACACGTAGGGCTTCTGCACCTCAGCATACACGGGAAGGTGGCTGGAACACGGTGGGTAAAAGGCATACTCATCAGAAAAGAAGTAAAACCTACCCATATGCATATGACATGACCGTCTTTGTAGAAAATCCCAAAGAATCTATAATGTTAAAAACTCTTAGAACTAATGAGTGAGTCAGCAAAGTGACGGGCTAAAAATCAACACATAAAAATCACATTTTTTTTGGCTGCCCCAGGCGGCTTGTGAGATTTTGTAGTTCCCTGACCAGGGGTTGAACCTGCTGAGCCCCCAGCAGTGAAATAGTGTAGAGTTTTAACTACCGGACCACAGGGAATTCCAAACTCGATCACATGTTTACAGGCTAACAAGGAAGATGTAGAAACAGAAGTTAAAAGTATAATCCCACTGACAATTACTCAAAAAAGTGAAACAGGCAAATCTCTAATTAAACACATACAGAACTTGTATGCTGAAAACTACAAAACACTGATGAAAGAAATCGAAGATAACAATAAACAGAGAGGCATAAATCACAATCATAAATTAACAGACTCAACATATATGTCCGTTCTCCCAAAAATGATCTATTAGGTTTAACACAATTCTTATCAAACTCCTAGCCATGATTTTTGTAGATACAGACAAGTTTATTTGAAAATTTATATAGAAAGATAAAGGACACAGACTGAAGATTAATAAAGTGGGAAATTACTCTACTGGATATTAAGACTTCCTAGACAGCTATATCAATCAAGGGAGCGTGTTACTAGTAGGGAGATACACAGCAAATCAATGGAACAATGTTAAAAAACCTAGAAACAGACCCACCCAAATATGTCTGAGGGTATTTTTTTTCCTTATGTAAGGAATGGGGAGAACATGTATTTTAATTTTTTATTTTGAAATAACTATATTCCCATGCAGCTGTAACAGCAACAACAAAAATACAAAGGAATCCAAGTATACTCTTCACCCAATTGCCCAACAGTGACAGCTTGCACGACGACAGCACCATGTCACAGCAGGAGACCCAGGTGGATGCAGCCCAGCAGTCTCATTCAGACCCCATGAAGCTGACATGCATAATCTGTATTTACTTCTACACAGTTTTATCACATGTAGATACCCATGACACCACCACAGTCGAGACACAGAACAGTTCCGTCACAAGGATGTCTTCATGCTACCTTTTCTTTTTTTAACTTTCTCCCCGGATCCATTTTTTTGCCATAAATTTCTGAGTTTCGTTCACTTTGTTCAATAATTAAGGACAAAAAAGCCTCTGCCATCTAAGTCACCCTGGCAATCTTCAAGAGTACCAAATAAGAATGGACTTCCCTGGCATGCCACTGGTTAAGACTCCGCATTTCCAGCGCAGAGGGCACAGGTTCAGTCCTCGTTGGGGAAGATCCTACATGCTGCAAGGTGCAGCCAAAAAGTGAAAAAAAAAAATTGGAAAAAAAGAATATAAAATAAGAAAAAACTTGTCCCTGTAAAAGCTGTAAAATATCTTTGAAAACGAGGTTTAACTGCAGTTATAAATACAAATATCTAACTACAGAGTCCCAAAATACATGAAGCAAAAGTGATAGCATTGAAGGGAGAAATTGATCATTCAGAAATAATGATTAGATGGCCGGGCAAAAAGCACATGCAAAATAATTGACTAATTATTAGGGAAATGCAAATCAAAACTACAATGAGGTATCACCAGTCAGAAAGGTCAGAAAGTCTACAAACAGTAAATTGCTAGAGAGGGTATGGAGAAAAGGGACCACCACCCTATACTGTTGATAGGAATGGAGACTGGTAGAGCCACTATGGAGGCTACTTAAGAAACTAAAAACAGAACTACCACATGATTCTGCAGTCCCACTAGGGCTGGAGAAAACCATAATTCAAAAAGTACATGCAATAGAAATGAATGTGAATGAAATGTCCATCAAGAGAAGGGGATGAAGAGGCGGCACATGTATACAAGAGACTAGCACTCAGCCATAGAAAAGAATGAAGTCATGCCATCTGCAGCAACACGGATGCCAGAGATTGTCCCACTGAGTGAAGTAAGTCAGACAGTGAAGGAAAAATATATGGTATTGCTTACATGTGAAATCTAAAAAAAAAGACTACAAATGAATTTATTTACAAAACAAAAGTACAGTCACAAATGTAGAAAACAAGGTTAGCAGGGGATAAGGGGTGAGGGACAAGTGGGAGACTGTGACTACTATATATAAAATAGGTAACTAGTAAGACCTGCTGTAGAGCACAGGGAACTCTACTCAATACTCTGTAATGGCCTACATGGGAAAAGAACCTAAAACAGAAAGGGTGGATATATGTATAACTGATTCACTTTGCTGTATACCTGAAATTAACACAACACTGTAAATGTAAATATTCCAATAAAAATTCAAAAAAATAAAGACTAGAGATTTCAATACGTCATTTTAAATAGTGGACAGAACAGGGAGTTCCTTGGTTGTCCAGTGGTTAGGACTCTGTGCTTTCACTGCTGAGGGCTCAGGTTCAATCCCTGGTTGGGGAACTAAGATCCCACAAATTGCACGGTGTGGCCAACAATAAATAAATAAAATACGTGTGAAGTAAACAACACACTCCCAAATAAGCAAGAAGTCAAATAAGAAATAAAATTTTGGGTTTAAAATACAAAAATCAGAGTAAAATACATGAATTTAAAAAAAGGACAAAGGACATGGTCCTTTCAAATAACACAGAAAAAACATTCAATGAAATCTAACATTCTTTCATGAGGAAAACCAGCAGACTAGGAACAGAAGGAAACTTCCTCAACCTGATAAAGGACAGCTACAAAAAGCCTACAGTTAATACTGTACTTAAAGGTAAAGACTGTTTTCCTTTTAAGATCAGGAACAAGGTAAGGATGTCCAGACACCAACTTCACCTGTGTATTTTAGAACTAGGGTGAGGATTCCCACTCTTGCCTCTTCCATTCAACACTGAAAGTGAAAGTGAAGTCGCTCAGTCATGTCCGACTCAGTCGTGTCCGACTCTTTGCGACCCCATGGACTGTAGCCTACCAGGCTCCTCCCTCCATGGGATTCTCCAGGCAAGAGTACTGGAGTGGGTTGCCATTTCCTTCTCCAGGGGATCTTCCCAACCCAGGGATTGAACCTGGGTCTCCTGCATTCCAGGCAGATGCTTTAACCTCTGAGCCACCAGGGAAGGAAGCCCACTGAACTGGAGTATTATTAGGTCCATTAGGCAGGAAAAAGAAAAGAAAGGCAGATGTAAAATTATCTCTAAATGCAGATGACACAATCTTTCTATTTAGAAAACCATTAGAAGTAATGTATCAGCAAGGTTGTAGGGTACAAGGTCAAAATACAAAAAACTTTGTATTTCTACACACTAGCAATGAATAATCATAAAGAAGAATCTATTTCTCAAAGCATCAAAAATGACACAATCCTTAGAAATAATTTTAACAAAAAAGTATAAGACTTATACACTGAAAATGACAAAACATCACTGAAAGAAATGAAAAATGACCTAAATAAATGGAAAGACATTTTCCTGTTAAAGGGTGGGAAGACTTAGTATTGTTAGGAGGGCAATACTCCTCAGACCAGACATGCAGATTCAATATACTCCCTATTAAAAGCCCAGCTAGGTCTTTGTAGACATTGACAAACTGGTTCTAAAATTCATACAGAAATTCAAAGGACCCAGAACAGCCAAAACAATCTTGAGAAAGAGAAATGAAGTTGGAGAATTCATACTTCTTGATTTCAAAACTAACTCAAAATGGATCAGAGGCTAAAACTATAAAACTCTTAGAAGAAAACATGTGAGTAAATCTTTCTGACATTAGGCGATGGTTTCACAGGTATAACACCAAAAGCATAAGCAACAAAAGAGAAAAATACATAAATTGGGAATTCACCAGAATTAAAAATATCTGTGCTTCAAAGTACACCATCAAGAAAGTGAAGAGAGGGACATCCCTGGTGGTCTACGGGTTAAGAATCTGCCTGCCGATGTAGGGGACAAGGATTCGGTCCCTGGTCTGGGAAAATCCCACATGCTGTGGGGCAACCAAGCCCCTGCGAGCACATGTGCCCAGAGCCTGCGCTCCAAGAGCAGCCTGTGCTCCAAGAGCAGCCTGTGCTGTAAGAAGCCTCAGCACTGCAACAGGGCAGCCCCGCTCGCGGCAACAAGAGAAAACCCATGCACAGCAACGGAGACCCAGTGCAGCCGAAAATGAATTAATAAATCACACACACACACACACACACACACACACAAAACAAGTGAAAAGACAATTCTCAGAATGGGAGAAAATATTTGAAAATCATATATCTAATAAGAGACATGTATATAAAAAGAACACTTAACCTAAAAAAAAGAAAAAGAATACCTTTATCTCAATAACAAAACGACAAATAACCCAATTTTTAAAAAATGAGCAAAGAACTCAAGAGATAGTTCTCCAAAGAGGATCTACAAGTGGCCAGTAAGCTCCTGAAAGATGCTAAGCATTATGTGCCATAAGGGAAATTCAAATCAAATCCTCAGTGAAATATCACTTCACACACAGGATGAGTACCATTAAAGAACTGTTGCTGTTTAGTCGCTGTGTCTTTTGCAACCCCAAGGACTGTAGCTCACCACACTCCTCTGTCCATGAGATTTTCCAGGCAAGAATACTATGGTGGATTGACATTTCTTTCTCCAGGGGATCCTCCTGACCCAGGAATCGAACCCATGTCTCCTACATCGGCAGGCGGATTCTTTACCACTGAGCCACCAGGGCAGTCCACCATTAAAGGAGAGATGGGCACAAGTATGGCTGAGGAAGAGAAGAAGTAGGAGAGCAGGGTGGAAAAGGATGGACAGTGCAGTGGAATTGGCAGCTACCATATTTGCCCCGTGTATCATTATTATGACTATGCCAAAGCCTTTGACTGTGTGGATCACAATAAACTGTGGAAAATTCTGAAAGAGATGTGAATACCAGACCACCTGACCTGCCTCTTGAGAAATCTGTATGCAGGTCAGGAAGCAACAGTTAGAACTGGACATGGAACAACAGACTGGTTCCAAATAGGAAAAGGAGTACGTCAAGGCTGTATATTGTCACCCTGCTTATTTAACTTATATGCAGAGTACATCATGAGAAACGCTGGGGTGGAGGAATCACAACCTGGAATCAAGATTGCCAGGAGAAATATCAATAACCTCAGATATGCAGATGACACCACCCTTATGGCAGAAAGTGAAGAGGAACTAAAAAGCCTCTTGATGAAAGTGAAAGAGGAGAGTGAAAAAGTTGGCTTAAAGCTCAACATTCAGAAAACGAAAATCATGGCATCCGGTCCCATCACTTCATGGGAAATAGATGGGGAAACAGTGGAAACAGTGTCAGACTTTATTTTTCTGGGCTCCAAAATCACTGCAGATGGTGACTGCAGCCATGAAATTAAAAGACGCTTACTCCTTGGAAGGAAAGTTATGACCAACCTAGATAGCATATTCAAAAGCAGAGACATTACTTTGCCAACAAAGGTCCGTCTAGTCAAGGCTACGGTTTTTCCAGTGGTCATGTATGGATGTGAGAGTTGGACTGTGAAGAAAGCTGAGTGCCAAAGAATTGATGCTTTTGAACTGTGATGTCGGAGAAGACTCTTGAGAGTCCCTTGGACTGCAAGGAGATCCAACCAGTCCATTCTGAAGGAGATCAGCCCTGGGATTTCTTTGGAGGGAATGATGCTAAAGCTGAAACTCCAGTACTTTGGCCACCTCATGTGAAGAGCTGACTCATTGGAAAAGACTCTGGTGCTGGGAGAGGTTGGGGGCAGGAGGAGAAGGGGACAACAGAGGATGAGATAGCTGGATGGCATCACTGACTCGATGGGCGTGGGTCTGAGTGAACTCTGGGAGTTGGTGATGGACAGGGAGGCCTGGCATGCTGCGATTCATGGGGTCGCAAAGAGTTGGACACGACTGAGTGACTGAACTGAACTGAACCATTATTATAATGAGATATATTATAATGTTAACATCATGACCTATTTGTGGAAAATTTTGAACAAAGAACAAGGAAGCAAATATCATGCTATTCCAATGAGAAAAAAACTAAAAGAAAGGTTAAGTGATAAAACAGAGAAAAAAACTATTACTTAAGACCCCTGGAGAAGGCCAAGCAGAGATCCCTTGATGCAGCACACAGGGCAGGGTGGGCTGAGGGGAGACAGCCGGGAGGTATAAATAAAGGAGTGCGGGGAGATTAGCGCAGCTGGTTCAGCTAGGTTAGCTCCCAGAGTTCAGGCATTATGCTGTGGAAGACTGGTAAATCCTGCAGCAGGATTTCCCCCACCCCCACCCTCGATGAAGAATGTAGATGTGGCCCTGGAGAGAGGTCACTGCAGATCCTGCGGTAACACTGGGCTTCCAACCTGTTTTAGACAGAAAATCACCAAAAAAGATCTTGTTTATGAAGGAAGGAAGGGACTGACTTGTGAAGCTGGCCAATATGGGTTTCCTTGACTGCTTGTCCTGCGTTGTCTTTCTCAAAGGCCCCTTCCTCTAAGGTTATTCTAGAAGCCCTGAGGCTACTAACACACACTTCATTCTGGGAGGAGGACACCCTCCACTCCTACACCCACTTACCCAGAGGAATCTGATACCACCAGCTCCTTATGTAAACCAACTTCCTCTTCCAGAAAGGCAGGAGTGGGCAGCCAGGGACTCTCAGATGTAGAATAAAAACCCCAAATCAAAGGATTCCAAACCAAAATGTGAGGAAACACAAAGAAGAGGGCTTTGTAAGACAGTAACAAACAGAGATATATCCACTTGAATGCAGAGTTCCAAAGAATAGCAAGGAGAGATAAGAAAGCCTTCCTCAGTGATCAATGCGAAGAAATAGAGGACAACAACAGAATGGGAAAGACTAGAGATCTCTTCAAGAAAATTAGAAATACCAACAGAACATTTCATGCAAAGATGGGCACAATAAAGGACAGAAATGGTATGGACCTAATAGAAGCAGAAGATATTAAGAGCTGGCAAGAATACACAGAAGAACTATACAAAAAAAGATCTTCATGACCCAGATAACCATGATGGTGTGATCACTCACCTAGAGCCAGATATCCTGGAATACAAAGTGAAGTGGACCTTAGGAAGCATCATTATGAACAAAGCTAGTGGAGGTGATGGAATTCTAGTTAAGCTACTTCAAATCCTAAAAGATGATGCTGTGAAAGTGCTGCACTCAATATGCCAGCAAATTTGGAAAACTCAACAGTGGCCACAGGACTGGAAAATGTCAGTTTCCATTCAAATCACAAAAAAAGGCAATGCCAAAGAAAGAATGCTCAAACCACCACACAATTGCACTCATCTCACATGCTAGCAAAGTAATGCTCAAAATTCTTCAAACCAGGCTTCAACAGTACGTGAACCGTGAACTTCCAGATGTTCAAGATGAATTTAGAAAAGGCGAAGGAACCAGAAATCAAATTGCCAACATCCACTGGATCACCGAAAAAGTGAGAGAGTTCCAGAAAAACATCTATTTCTGCTTTATTGACTACACAAAAGCCTTTTACTGTGTGGATCACAACAAACTGTGGAAAATTCTCAGAGTATTCTTGTATTCCCATCACCAGACCACCTGACCTGCCTCCTGAGAAATTTGTATGCAGGTCAAGAAGCAACAGCTAGAACTGGACTTTGAACAACAGACTGGTTCCAAATCAGGAAAGGAGTACGTCAAGACTGTATATTGTCACCCTAGTTATTTACCTTATATGCAGAGTACATCATGAGAAACACTGGGCTGGATGAAGCACAAACTGGAATCAAGATTGTCGGGAGAAATATCGATAACCTCAGATATGCAGATGACACCACCCTTATGGCAGAAAGTAAAGAGGAACTAAAGAGCCTCTTGATGAAAGAGGAGAGTGAAAAAGTTGGCTTAAAACTCAACATTCAGAAAACGAAGATCATGGCATCTGGTCCCATCACTTCATGGCAAATAGATGGGGAAACAGTGGCCGACTTTATTTTGTGGGGCTCCAAAATCACTGCAGATGATGATTGCAGCCATGAAATTAAAAGATGCTTGCTCCTTGGAAAAAAAGTTATGACCAACCTAGACAGCATATTAAAAAGCAGAGATATTACTTTATCAACAAAGGTCTGTCTAGTCAAAGCTTTGGTTTTTCCAGTAGTCATGTATGGATGTGAGAGTTGGATTATAAAGAAAGCTGAGTGCCGAAGAATTGATGCTTTTGAACTGTGGTGTTGGAGGAGACTCTTGCGAGTCCCTTGGACCGCAAGGAGATCCGACCAGTCAATCATAAAGGAAATCAGTCCTGAATATTCGTTAGAGGAACTGATGCTGGAGCTGAAACTCCAATACTTTGGCCACCTGATGTGAAGAACTGACTCATTTGAAAATACCCTGATGCTGGGAATGATTGAAGGCGGGAGGAGAAGGGGACAACAGAGGATGAGATGGCTGGATGGCATCACTGACTCGATGGATGTGAGTCTGAGTGAACTCCGGGAGTTGGTGATGGACGGGGAGGCCTGGCATGCTGTAGTCCGTGGAGTCACAAAGAGTTGGATAGGACTAAGCGATTGAACTGAACCGAACAGATAGCTACAGAAAAGGAACACTTCCCAAACAAAAGAGCTTGGAACAGGGGCATCCATCAGAGATCGAGTTAGTGATCTGCAGGGCCAAGGACATATCCCTGTGAGGAGAAAAACCCCAAGAGATAAGAGTATACAAGGAAAATGCTTAAATCCATGCACTATAGATCCAGCAGATTTGTGCTGGACTATGGTAGCTCCTGTTTTTACTGTCCAGAAAGCTTTCCCAGTGCTTCTTTTGGAGCCAGATTCTCCCCACTGCGGTGTATGGAGGGGGTGGGGACCAAAGAGATCCAATCAGATTATATCTCTGGAGAAAGCGTTTTCATTCTTCATGAAGGTTATTTAGCTGGGAGTGCATGAGCCTGGAGCTCTAAGTGGCCCCCTTCTCTGGGGCATTGTGGCCAAGGGTCCCTGCCAATAGGGGAGAGAAAGGCCAACCAAGAGAGAGAAGCTGTGTGGAAGGATGGATGCAGGAAGAGGGAAGGAGGGTGGAGAAGGAGCAAGAAGTAGAAGCCCAGACAAGAGGCTGGACCCCTGGATTTGGCAGGGCAGGAATGCCCAGGTATGTGAGCCAATGGTTCCCCTTTCTTGCCTAAACTGATATATTTCTGTCACTTGCAACTGTAAATATTCTGACTAATACAATGTCCTTTAAGAAGAATACAGATAAGAAAGGAAATAAGCAGAGACTGAATAAAAGGCATTGACTCTCCCTTGGGAGAAAACAGACTTAATCTTGTGTAAGGAGTAGGAGGAACCATGAGGTTACAGTTGAGTGTGAAGAGACTCATCCTGAGACCCATGACAGTAGTCGTGGGAAAGCACGTTTGAATGAGACTCTGCTGGGACTTCCCCCCTGTTGCTGGTTCAAGTACAGTCTGAAATATCTGTGCCTGTGAGGGTTTGGGGTGATGGGTAGTCTCATTGCCTGGAGGTGAACGTATAAACTGGCACATTCTCTTCGGAGAATACATCAAGTACTCATGAGGATCTAAAACAAGCAGTTAGGTGTTTTTATAACAAAATATATGGTGAAACAAGTACAAAACAAATACACAGTTTAAATATATATATGATTAAAACAATAATAATGAAAAGAACATCTGTGTTCCACCCTCGTCCAGCTTAAGAAGCAAAATATTACCACCAGTCAACTTAAGAAAATAAATGTTATGCTTCAAAATAGTTTGAGAAGGGGTGGGAAGAAGTGGGTGAAGCATGTGGATGATACAGTATTTGCAATGATTTGATAATCGTTGAAGGTAGATGATGGATACACCGGGGCTCATTATCTGACAGGAGGTAGGTAGATAGGGCCCCCTGAAGGTAAGGCAACTGGAGATTTATTCCCTATGGACTGAAACTCCAAGACGAGACTAGCAGGACAATTAAGGGAGGAGGCTGGGCTCTGCCCAGACCACATATTTTTCATTCCTGAAGTCAGGAGATCTCCCTGACTACACATGCGCAGAAAGGCTCCTTGAAGGTCAAAGGGGAATGATGCTAAGCTACCACTGAGCCCTGCCCAGAGCACATATTTTTCATTCCTGAAGTCAGGAGATCTCCCTGACTACACATGCGCAGAAAGGCTCCTTGAAGGTCAAAGGGGAATGATGCTAAGCTACCACTGAGCCCTGCCCAGAGCACATATTTCTCATTCCTGAAGTCAGGAGACCTCCCTGACCACACATGTGCAGAAAGGCTCCTTGAAGGTCAAAGAGATGCATGCAGGCACATGGAAGGATCCTGAGATACGCCAAACATGAGCCAGGCACATCAGAATGATCGGCCCCAGGAAACCCAGAAGAAACGCCCCATAAAAGTAACTCAAATCGTCATAAGGGCACGACTCAGCAACTCAGGACTCTCCCTCTGAGTCTGCCCTTGTGTCTACCCACACGTACTGTACTCTTTTACTAAATACTTTACTTGCTTCACTACCTTCCATCTTTGTGGAAATTCTTTTCTCAAAGATGAAGGACCAGGGCCCTCGTCACTCTAGTGGCTAGGATCTGGGGCTTTCACCAATGCAACCCGGGCTCAATCTCTGGCTGGGAACCCAAGCCCCGTTCAAACTTGTTCCAGACCAAAGTCACCAGTGTTCAATTATACTATCCTATTAATATTTTTATATATTTAAGAAATTTTCCATCAGAAAAGAAGGAAGGAGGGAAGGAAGAAGAGCATGAGAGGGAATATCATTAATAGCCTTCAAAACCTCCAGTGTGTTCCACCCAGAATACTATGGTATTTCGTTCATTTAAAAATGCCACCTATTTTTGTTGCTGTTGTTCAGTCGCTAAGTCGTGTCCAACTCTTTGCAACCCATGTACTGTAGCACGCCAGGCTCTCCTGTACTTCACTATCTCCAGAAGTTTGCTCAAATTCATGTCCACTGAGTCAATGATGCTATCTAACCATCTCATCCTCTGTCACCCGCTTCTCCTTTTGCCTTCAATCTTACCCAGCATTAGGGTCTTTTTCAATGAGTCGGTTCATTGCATCAGGCAGCCAAACTATTGGAGCTTCAGCATCAATCCTTCCAATGAATACTGAAGGTTGACTCCCTTTAGGATTGACTGGTTTGATCTCCCTGCAGTTGAAAGGACTCTCAAGAGTCTTCTCCAGCACCACAATTGGAAAGCAGCAATTCTTCAGCGCTCACCCTTCTTCATAGTCCAACTCTCACATGGGTACACGACTACTGGAAAAACCACAGCTTTGACTATATGGACGTTTGTCAGCAAAGTGATGTCTCTGCTTTTTAATATGATGTCTAGGTTTGTTATAGTTTTTCTTCCAAGGAGAAAATGTCTTTTAATTTCATGGCTGCAGTCACAGTGATTTTGGACACAAAGAAAATAAAATCTGTTACTCCTTCCACTATTTCCTCTTCTATTTGCCAGATGGTGAGACTGGATACCATGATCTTAGATTTTGTTGAGTTTCAAGCCAGCTTTTTCACTCTACTCTTTCACCCTCATCAAGAGGCTCTTTAGTTCCTCTTCACTTTCTATCATTAGAGTAGTATCATCTGCATATCTGAGGTTGTTGATATTCTGCCTGGCAATCTTGATTCCAGCTTGTGATTCATCCAGCCCAGCATTTCGCATGATGTACTCTGCATAGAAGTTAAATAGGCAGGGTGGCAATATACAGCCTTGGTGTACTCCTTTCCTAATTTTGAACCACTCTGTTGTTTCAAGTCCAGTTCTAACTGTTGCTTCTTGACCTGCATACAGGTTTCTCAGGAGACAAGTAAGGTGACATTTCCAAGTAAGGTATTTCCATCTCTAAGAATCTTCCACAGTTTGTTGTGACCCACAGTCAAAGGCTTCCATATAGTCGGTGAAGCAGAAATAGATGTTTTTCTGGAATTCCCTTGTTTTCTCTATGATCCAATGAATGTTGGCAATTGGATCTCTGGTTCCTCTGCCTTTTCTAAATCCAGCTTGAACATCTGGAAGTTCTCAGTTCATGTACTGCTGATGCCTAGCTTGAAGGATTTTGAGCATAACTTTACTAGCATGTGAAATGAGCACACTTGTATGGTAGTCTGAACATTCTTTGGCATTGCCCTTCTTTGGGAATGGAAAGAAAACTGACCTTTTCCAGTCTTGTGGTCACTGCTGTGTTTTCCAAATTTGCTGGTATACTGAGTGCAGCACTTTAACGGCACCATTTTTTTAGGATTTTAAATAGCTCAGCTGGAATTCCATCCCCTCCACTAGCTTTGTCTGTAGTAATGCTTCCTAAAGCCCACTTAACTTCACACTCCAGGATGTATAGCTCTAGGTGAGTGATTACATCACTGTGGTTATTTGGGTCATTAAGACCTTTTTTATATAGTTCTTTTTTTCTTTTGTTTTGTTTTGAGTTGCTTTTATTTATTTATTTATTTTACAATATTGTATTGGTTTTGCCATACATTGACATGAATCCACCACGGGTGTACACGTGTTCCCCATACTGAACCCCCCTCCCACCTCCCTCCCCATATCATCCCTCTGGGTCATCCCAGTGCACCAGCCCTGAGCACCCTGTCTCATGTATCGAACCAGGACTGGCGATTTGTTTCACATATGATATTATACTTGTTTCAGTGCCATTTTCCCAAATCATCCCACCCTTGCCCTCTACCACAGAGTCCAGAAGACTGTTCTATACATCTGTGTCTCTTGCTGTCTCACATACAGGGTTATCATTATATAGTTCTTCTATATACTCTTGCCACCTCTTCTTAACCTCTTCTGCTTCTGTTAGATCCTTACCATTTCTATCTTTTATTGTGCCCATGCTCATGTGAAACATTCCCTTGACCTCTCCTATTTTCTTGATGAGATCTCTAGTCTTTCCCTTCTATTCTATTGTTTACCTCTATTTTTTTTTTGCATTGTTCATTTAAAAAGGACTTCTCATCTCTCCTTGCTATTCTCTGGAACTCTGCATTCAGTTTGGTTTATCTTTCCCTTTCTCCCTTGCCTTTTGCTTCTCTTCTTTCCTTACCTATTTGTAAAGCCTCCTCAGACAATCACTTTGCCTTCTTGCATTTCTTTTTCTTGGGGATGGTTTTGGTCACTGCCTCTTGTATGCACCTTCATCCATAGTTCTTCAGGCACTCTGTCTACCAGATCTAATTCCTTGAATTTATCCATCACCTCCACTGTAATCTGATTTAGGTCATACCTGAATGGCCTGGTGGTTTTCCCTACATGCTTCAATTTAAGCCTGAATTTTGCAATAAAGAGTTCATGATCTGAGCCACCTGGATCTGAAGCTCCAGGTCTTCTTTTCACTGACTGTATTGGGTGTCTCCATCTTCAACTGCAAAGCACAAAATCAATCTGATTTTGGTATTGACCATCTGATGATGTCCATGTGTAGAGTCATCTCTTGTGTTGTTGGAAGACGGTTTTGCTATGACCAGCATGTTCTCTTGACAAAACTCCATTAGCCTTTAACCTGCTTCACTTTATACTCCAAGGCCAAATGTTACTCCAGGTATCTTCTCTTGACTTCCTACTTTTGCATTTCAATCCCCTATGATGAAGAGGATATCTTTTTTTTTGGTGTTAGTTCTAGGAGGTCTTCATGGAACTGTTCAACTTCAGCTTCTTTGGCATTAGTGGTTGGAGCACAGACTTGGATTACTGTGATACTGAATGATTTGCCTTGGAAAGGAAGCAAGATCATTCTGTCCTTTCTGAGACTGCACCCAAGTACTGCATTTAGGACTCTTTTGTTGACTAGGAGGGCTACTTCATTTCTCCTATGAGATTCTTGCCCACAAAAGTAGATAAAATGTTCATCTGAATTAAATTCGCCCATTCCTGCACATTTTGGTTCACTGATGCCTAAGATATCGATGTTCACTCTTGCCATCTCCTGCTTGACCACATCTAGTTTACCTTGATTTATGGACCTAACATTCCAAGTTCCTATGCAACACTATTCTCTACAGCACTGGACTTCACTTTCACTACCAGACACATTCACAACTGAGCGTCGTTTCCACTTTGGCCCAGCTGCTTCATTCTTTCTGAAGTTATTAGTAACTGCTGTCTGATCTTCCCCAATAGCATACTGGACACCTTCCAACCTTAGGAGCTCATCTTTCAGTGTCGTATCTTTTTGTCTTTTCATCTGCTCATGGGGTTCTTGTGTCTCCAATACTGCAGTGGTTTGCCATTCCCTCCTCCAGGGGACCACATTTTGTCTTGGGTGGCCCTGCACGGCATGGTTCATAGCTTCACTGAGTTATGCAAGCCCCTTTGGCATGACAAGGCTGTGATCCATGAAGGGGACCACATATACACTCAACTAATATTTGACAAGAAAGCCAAGAACACCTAAACAGACATTTCTCCAAAGACACAGAGATGGCCAACAGGTACGTGAAAAGCCGCTCAACGTTGCTAATTATTAGAGAAATGCTAATCAAAACCACATGAGGTATTACCTCACATCAGAATGGCTATCATCAAAAAGTCTACAAACAATAAGTGCTGTGGAGCATGTAGAGAAAAGGGAACCTTCCTACAGTGTTGGTGGAAATGTGAATTGCTGCAGCCACAATGGAAAATATTATGAAGGTTTTTAAAGAATAAAAATATGGCTACCATATGATTCAGCAATCCCACTCCTGGACATGTATGTATCTTGAGAAAAGTCTTACCTGAAAAGTTACATGCACCCATCCCAACGTCCACTGCAGCCCTGTTTACAATAAGCAAGCTAAATGTCCATCGACAGATGAATGGATAAAGAAGATGTGCTACATATATGCAGTGGGCTATTACTCAGCCATAAAAGAATGAAGTCATGCCATTTGTAACAACATGGATGGACCCAGAGATGATTACACTAAAAGAAGTCAGTCATATGATAAGACAAGTATCATATGATATCACTTATATGTAAAATCTAAAAAAAAAAAAGATACAAATGAACTTATAAAATCAGAAATAGACTTACAGAGATAGGAAACAAATTTATGGTTATCAAAGATGACAGTAGGGGTGGAGGGTGGGGGGGAGGATAAATTAGGAGTTTGGGATTAACATATACACAGTCCTATATATTAAACAGGTAAACAGCAAGGAGCTACTATACAGCACAAGGAACTATACTCAATATTCTATAGTAAACTATAATGGGAAAGAATCTGAAAAATAATATAAATATATAAAAAAGAATATATATACACAAATATATGTATATATATATAACCGAGTCACTTTGCTATACATTTGAAATTAACACAACATTGTAAATTAACCATTACTTCAATTTAAAAAAACACCTAATGGGGAAAAGACACTCTCTTCAACAAATGGTATTGGGAAAAGTGGATAACCACATGTAGAAAAATGAAATTGAACCCTCATCTTATACCACGCACAAAAACTAACTTGAAATGGACCAAAGACTTAAACATAAGACCTGATACTATAAAACACCTAGATGAAAACACAGGGAAGAAGTTCCTCAAGATCTTGAGGAATGTTTTTTTGGATCTGACACTGAAAGTACCAAAAAACAGCAAGAGCAGAAATGAACAAGTGAGGGGCTTCCCTAGCGGTCCAGTGGTTAAGACTCTGTGCTTCCACTGCAAGGGGCGCAGGTGTGACCTCTGTTTGGGATCAAAGCTCCTGCACACCACAGGCCATGCTGTGCATCCCACCAAAATAAATCAAATAGAAAGCCTATAAAAAATAATATACAAGTGAGACTACGTCAAACTAAAAAGCTCCTGCACAGCAAAAGAAACAGTGAACGAAATGAAAATGCAACCTACCAAGTGAGAGAAGCATTTGCATGCTGTGGACGACAAAGAATGCAGTCTGCCATTTCAGTAAACAAAGGATGCTGCAACCATCAAGCCAGCAGACACTGGACCTGTTCCCAACAGTGCACCCTGAGTGGAATTTGGGATAGAATTCCTGAATTCATTAAGATGCAGAGCAAAGAAATTGTTTCAATAAGCCTAGACCTTTGTGTCTTCCCATTCCCAGGTAGCACAGTGGTAAAGAACTCAAATTTAAAAATGGGCAGAGGAACTAGACATTTTCAGAAAGAAGGCATCCAAGTAGCCAACAGGTACCTGAAGAGATGCTCAGTATCACTATGCATCAGGGAAATGCAAATCAAAGTCACAATGAGATATGACTTCACCCCTGTTAGAACTGCTATCTTTAGTAAGACAGAAGGTAACAAATGTTGCTGAGGAAGTGGGGAAAAGGGAACCCTTGTTCACCACTGGTAGGAATGTAAATTGGTTCAGTCACAACAGAAAAGGTATGAAGGATCCTCAAAGTATTAAAAGTAAAACTACCATCTGACCCAGCAACTGCACTTTTGAGTATATATCCAAAGCGAATGAAAGCAGGATATCACAGAGATATTTGCATCCCCATGTTGACTGCAGCATTATTCACAATAGCCAAGGTAGAGAGGCACCTAAGTGTCTGTCAACAGATGAGCGGATAAAGATGAGGTGGTTTCTGCATACAATGGAATATTATTCAGCCATGAGAAAGAAGGAAATTCTGCCATTTGCAACAACATGGATGGACCTTGAGGACATTGTGCTAAGTGAGGTAAGTCAGAGAAAGACAAATTCTCTATGATCTCACTTACATCTAGAATCTAAAAAAGCCAGAAGAAATAGAGAGTGGCACGGTGGTTTCCAGCAGCTGGGGCTGGGCCAACAGGAGAGATGCTGTTTAAGGGTACAAATTTCCAACTAATATGTGAACAAGTCCTGGGGACCTAATGGGAAGTATGGTGATTATGTACAATACTGTATTATATACATCAAACCTGCTGGGAGACTTGATTATTCTCACCACAAAAAGGAAAATATAATTACATAAAGTGATGGAAGTGTAAGCTAATACTTCAACGGCAATCATGCTGAAACATATAAATGGATCAGGTCAGTATTTTCTTTTTTTGGCTGCACTGTGCAGCTTGTGGGACATCTCAGTTCCCCAACCAGGGATGGAACTCCTGCCCCAGGCAGTGCAAGTGCGAGTCTTAACCACTGCACCCTCAGGGAAGCCTCAGGTCAGTACATCGTACACCTTAAGCTTACACAATGTAACGAGTCACCTGAATCCCAACAAAAGAAAAAGTCTGCCGGTTATTTTGCATCCATTCTCCTGCTGATGAACACTGGCTGTTTCCAGCTTTTCGCTATCATTAATGGTCCAGCTATGAGCCTTCCAGGATGAGCACAGGGCTCCCACTGCACACGTGGAAGTTTCTCTGCAACTATATCCAGAAGGACTAATGCTGGACCAAGAGTACGGTCACCCTTCCACCAGGTAACAAAACATTGTCCCAAGTGGTTGCATTACTGCCCATTCCTTTAGCACACATACACTGCTGCTGCTAAGTCGCTTCAGTCGTGTCCAACTCTGTGCGACCCCATAGACGGCAGCCCACGAGGCTTCCGCATCCCTGGGATTCTCCAGGCAAGAACATACACTAGAAGGATACATATACCCCATAATATTACTAGTGAATGATCTCCAGGTAATAGATTATGGATCATTTTCATTTTCTTTTTTTGTAATTTCTAAATTTTATAATATAAACATCTTATCAATACCTTTAAATTCCAAAACATCTATAAACACGTAACTACATACGATATAAATAAATATGCCGTGAATATGCAGCGTGTGTTGTATAGGCTCCCTGCATCCCCTTACCTCCAGGCCCCGTCTACCACCTCCAGCTCCAGGACGGTCTGCAGACGCTGGCAGTGCCGGGCCTCCAAGGTGATGCTCACTCTGCACTCCCCCAGTGGCTGAACTTGGCCACTCGATGGCTCGATGTCGAAGGGAGACACCTGATGGGGAGAAGGGTGAGCAGTGGGGACACTTGGAACTGCAGAATTGGGGGCTGGCCATGACCAACCAGGGTCACCCCCAAGCTGCGCCCCCCAGCCCCCTGAGCACTTCCAGGGTGCAGAAGAAGACAAGTGGATGGGGGAGCACAGATGACTAAGTGCTCAGGATGAAGAGGAGAAGATGATGAAAAGTGAGTCTCCAAGGAAAGGAGGTGGAAGGCAGAGGGAGGCGCCTTTGGCGTGGTGGCTCTGAGCGGTCTGCCCGCCCCACTGTGCAGGTGCGGGTCAGGAGCTGCGGCTCCAAGGAAGGAAGGACGAGCTCCCAGACTGCGGCAGGGCCCAGGCTTCTGCGTGGCCACAGATGTGTCCTTGCACTTATAACTGTGTCTTCTCGGGACAGACCCCTCCCTCATATCCTCTGCTTTAGTTCCTCTCTGAAACACCTAGAAAATTGTAACTGGTGCACGTTTCCTAAGTTGTTTTACAGATGCTTAAACCACCACCAAATGGAAGAAGTTAACTACTTGATGACCATGGGTGCACAGTCCCTCGATGTACTGGAGCCTGAGGACTGATAACGTTAATCGCTGTGACGCTACCTTGTCATCAACCAGAGAACTGTGCACGAGCTGCCCATGTACTCTGCAACCTGTCACCTGGTCTTTACAAACGTTTGGCTGAAAGCCTTCGGGAGTTCGGGGCTTTTTGAGTGTGAGCCACACGTTCTCCTTGTCTGGCACCTTACAATAAACGCTACACTTTCCTTCACCACAACCGAGTGTCAGTAGATCGGCTTTCCTGCATGGGGATGATCAGGGCCCAAGTTTGGTTTTGGTAACACCCATGTGATCCCTTCCCCACATGGTCACCCCCTCACCTAATCCCCCACAGCAGTTAGTTCACATTTACCTGACGTGTCCACCTCCTGCCCCGTACCAGGCACTAAAAGGGAAGGGAGAAGGCTCGGGGACTACAGTGCCCTTGAGTGTATGCCCCAGGACCCCTGGATGGGTCACAGTGACTAGCAGGGTGTCACTGGGCATTGAAAGATCACAACCAGGAACAACATAACTCCTCTCTCGTCTCCTTCTTCCTTGAGACCAAGACCATGAATGAGTACAAGGCACCTGCCTGCAGGGTGACCTGGCTGCCCCTGCCTTGACCCACCCCGCCTCCCGCCCTGGCAGCGGTGCTGTGCTGTCTTGGGCCCTGTGCTTTCTCGCTACAGAGGCTTCACTGCCCAGGCACTGGGGGGTTGGGGAGTAGGGCTGGCCTACACCTCAGGAAAAGTAGTCTCTCTCCTGAGCGTTGGGTCCAAGCTGAGCTGGGAAGGGAAGAGCTCCTTTGTGTTCTTCATTCATTGTTTTCCACATGCACTCCATTTCACATGCAGCCCAAGGCACGTGTGTATGTGATGCAGGGGCAGGCTTTGGTCTGGAGCTGGGTTTCTGGATCCGACTTGGGCACATCCAACAAACCCCAATTCTCAATATTTGGAGAGTTCACAAGAATACAGTACAGAGAACTATAGAGATTGCTACCAGCTTCAATTTGGACATAAATCTTAATACACCATGAAATTGATAATTACTTCAATTATAAAATATATTTGGACTTCCCTGGTGGCTCAGACGGTAAAGCATCTGCCTACAATGCGGGAGACCTGGGTTTGATCCCTGGGTCGGGAAGATCCCCTGGAGAAGGAAATGGCAACCCACTCCAGTATTCTTGCCTGGAAAATCCCATGGACAGAGGAGGCTGGTGGGCTACTGTCCATGGGGTCGCAAAGAGTCGGACACGACTGAGCAACTTCACTATCTGTCACTAGTTATTCTTCACAGTGGGAGGAAAAACACAGACTGGGAATCAGGGAAATGGGATCTGATATGATTCTGCCACTTTGTAGCAGTGTGGCCCTGGGGAAGCCCCCAACCCTCTCTATATCATCTATCCAATGAGGAGGCTGGCTGAGGTCCGTAAGTTTCCAACTGTGCTCTGGGAAATCCCAGGGACTCCCCAAAAGTCCTAGAGCGGGGGGTGGGATGTGGGGAGAGGCAGGGTGCCTGATCAGGGGGCCTCTGGTTCACACTCTACTCTAGATCTTGGGTTTCTGTTGAAGGTTTCATTTGAATAGAAGGTTACTAAGAACGCCTGCCCTCCCCCGTCCCATTCTCAGTCTCTGGCTCCACGAGCCAGGCAGGGTGACCAGTGAGCCCTGGGGATATCCAGCATTAACTCCAAGCCTGTGCAACAGATCCCGTGGCAGTGGTTTTGGTCACTCGATACAAAACTGTCTTCACTTCTCAGTTTCAGAGTGCCCAAGGGAGAAGCGAGGCTACCAGGGGAAGAGGGATAGCTTTCAAGGGGAAAGGAAGTGGGCAGCAGGGGAACCTGGGTGAGCTGCCGCTAGAGGGAGGGTCAGACCCTCTTGACCTGGCCAGAGTCTCTCACGTGCTGCGACCGCGCCCACGTGTGAAGAGTGGGTGTGGTGAGTCAGTGACTTCCTGGGCCTGCTGGTGTTGTGGCTTGGGCTTGTTCAGGACTGAACACGGTATTTAGACATGATGCCCTAATTTAGAAGTTGACGGTAAATACTTAGCCACTTTTAATATTTTCTATTTTTAGAGAAAAAGGAAGCAAGTGCCATTTGAGTGGCCGTGATTTTCCTTTCGGAGAACTTTTTGGTTTGGGTCACACGCTCACCACCTGGTGGCAGGTCCTCAAAACTGCAAGCACGATCCTTGGGAGGCTTGGACTCCCAGCAGCGCGCCCGCCCTTTTCCCCGCCCTTTTCCCGAGGCCCTGGAAGCTTCCCTCCCAACTCAGCTGCCCACTTTCTTCCTGACGCCGGCTACTCTGACAGAGGGAGAAACCCTTGTCCTATTTCTGTGTCAGAAGGCAGAGAGAGGAACAGGAAAATCCAGTCTCCGGGGTTCCGCTCTGCTGTAGAGAGGATGGGGAATGGGGGGACACTGCCAGGCAAAGGTCGCCAGTCAGGCTTTTCCTCTCCCAGCCTGAACGCGCCAGCTTCGGTGTCACGGCTCACACATCACACGGGTTAATCTGCGCCTGGGGGTGGGGTGGCACCCCAGGAGGTGGTGGACAGTACTCACGTCCTCTTGCCTTTCTTGCAGGGAGACCTGGCTCTCCCTCATGGCCCACGTGGCCGGGAGCTGGCTGAGGTTCCGGATCTGGATCAAGTTGGTGGCTTTCTGTCCCAGGCGCAGCAAACCAAACTGAAGGGCTGAGACGTCGATGACCAGGGCCGGCCCCTGAGGCACCCAGAGGGGCCGGTCACTGGGCCACCTGGGTGTGGGCTTGGTGCCCTACCCCGGCCCCCGCCTTTCCAGCCCGCCTAGCCGCCCGGCCCCATCACAGGCACCTTAAAGGCCGCCTCGATGTGCAACACCACGGGCGTGGGAGAATCTTTGATCTCACACAGCAGGTTCTGGCTCGTCGGCCCAGGGACACCCCCGGTAAAGTTCAACTCAAAATCCTCGACCTCGCTGGGCTCTGGGAGAAGAAGGGTGAGGTGAGGCAGGAAGACGTGCAGGGGCGGCAGGCTCCCTCTATGGCTGGCCCAGGTGTCAGGCCCCTCATGTCGTGGCCGGGGCTGGGCTGTGACTGGAGCTGATCATGGGGCCTCGAACTCCTGCCCAGGCTCCTGTGACCATGAGCTCTCCCTCCCCTGCCAGCCCCTCCCGCGGTCCCCAAAGTACCGATGGTCCCCGTGCAGGGCTCCACCTCAATGATGTGACAGTCACTGATCTTCCCCCATGTGTACCTGATGGCTGACTTGCTGTTGTTCCACATCTGAAAGACACACCCCAACCTGGGCTCCCTGGGAGACTGTACTTGCTAAAGGATTGAGGGGTTTGGGGCTCACAAAAGGTCCTCTCCAAACCCTCCCAGCTAATTCCCAGCCACTCGACAGCACCAACAGGGTTTGTGGGTAACGTATCAGGCCAAAGACCTCTGAGTCCAGGAACTTGTGCCGAGTTCAGCACCATCTCAACCAGTCCAGGCCGGGGAGAGACAACCACCTACCTTAAAATTCTTCTTTATGTTTATGCCAATATAGTTCTCCCCAGGGATGATGAGGGCATACGGTTCTAGGAGAACCTGGAAAGGTTCGACTGAGCCCTTCACCTCGATTTCCAGGACGATCACGTCATCCATGCAGTACAAGGGGTCCTTGGAGTTTTCCAAGTCCAAACTGAACACAAACCCACCATAAGCTAAGAGTCATCGTGTCCCCATCTCTGGTCCTGTGAAAGGAAAGCACGCCCTGCCCACAGCTACCGAGCCCCCCGAAATTGGAGGTGTCAGCAATGCCCTGAAACAAGCGAATGCCTGCAGCCGTGCTGGCAGCTCAACTGCAGGCCAGGACCGAGTTCCCTCCTTGTGTTTCCAGGGACCACAGTGCAGCCGCACCAGCCTGGAACTCCCCAGCAGCTGACCGGGGACCCCCCAGCAACAGCCTGCTTAGGGAAGAGTTGGCAGACGTGTCACCAACTCCTTCCTCCATTAGCACCACCCCCCAGGGGCCACTGGTAGCAACTGAGAGCACGGAGCACCGTTTCCAGGTTCCAGGGTGCACAGTCAGAGAGCTGTTCCCTGCATGCAGAGCCCGCTCCAAGCCTGGTGCCAGGGCAAGGTCAGGAGCTCTCACCTGCCAAAGCCTGCTGGGGGTCAGGGGCTCATCCACTCAGTTCTGGTGCCTCCCCCTCCAGCATCCTCCATGGGAGGGCAGGCCTGGTGCCCACCCCTCAGCCAAAGGCCTGGGTCCTGCTCACCTCACGGGCTCTGGAACTTCCTCCAGCACCATCTGGAGCACACTGTGAAAATCCCTTGGCTGCAAGATAAACACAACACCCTGAAGAAGAAAGCCCGCCCCAGGGAAGGCTCGAGTCACAGCAGCAATCCTCCCCGGGGCCTGGCCACCACAGACGCCTTCCTGAGACACAACACTGCTTCCCTGGAGCCTCTCCCCACACTGGGGGAAATGGGGCTGCTAGGATGTGAGCCTTGACTCAGGGACTGGGGGCCACTGCAGTCTCAAGACTGGCATGCCCACTTCAGCTGGGCCTGGGGGACAGGAAGGCCCTTGGCAGTGCCCTCAATGTGTCTAAAGCATCAAGCCTTCCTGGGACAGACAGCATCAGGGGCTGAATGACGGGCTGAGAGGCAGACCGGCTGTCTTACCAACAAGGGCCGCTGGGAACCCCCCTCCTGCTCCACCCTTGCCTATAACATACAGGGCTTCACTTTGGGAATCAAGGGCTGTGTGAGCCTTGCCCTGGGGGACCCCACCTCACTGCCTGGAAGCTTCTGTTAGCTGGGCAGGAATGGTAACACCTTTGATGGAGCAGAAACATGGAAGACACTAGAGTCGAAGTGAGGCCAGACTTGCTCAGGACAGGGTGTGTGGGATGGGGACCAGGCAAGACGAGCTGCTTCGTCCTGCACACACCAAGCCCACCCACTAGCCCCACTCTTGGCTAAGCGCTGGCCTTGGCAGGACACCAGGGGTCTCCACAGGGTCAGCTGTGGCTTCGATGTCACCAAAGAACAGGGATGGAGGGTGAAACCTGCATGACCCAATCGTGGGCAGCCACCAAGATGGCCCCATTTGAACCTCTTGCGGGGAGAAGCTCAGGATGAACTCGTGGTCCGTGTGGGGGCTGAGAACGCCCATCTTGGGGGTGATGCAGAAGGCCGTCTCCCTGTCTGGGTGGTACTTGATGCTGTCTGTGCTGTAGGTTTCTCTGGGCATCAGGGACTGCAGGTTGGGCTTCATGATCTGCCAGTGGAAGGCCAGCTCCACGTGCCTGCGGGGGCGCCCCTGACAGTAGGCAGTGGAGCCAAGGCCGCGGCCCAATTCTGCCGACAAGCCCTCCCACCCCCTGCTGCTGATGGCAGGTGTGTGTGGGGCGGGAGACCGCAGGCGAGAACTGCTCCTTGTGCCAGGTAACAGACCCTGTGTAAGGCCTGGGTCATGGGGACAGTAAGCCAGGAGGCACCCTGCGGTCTGCCCTGGCATAATGGAGAGGCTCAGAGGATGGTCAGAGAATAAATGGCACTGACAGCTGAACCCACAGACCTTCAGCTGTCTGACCCTGGGATGTGAGAGAGTTCCTCTCATAGGCCAGGCAGGAATTCTCTGGAAAACCATTCCCGGTTAAGGATGGACCAGAGGGGCTTCCCAGGTGGTGCTAGTGGTAAAGAACCCATGCAGGAGACATAAGAGACATGGGCTCGACCCCTGGCTTGGGAAGATTTCCTGGAGGAGGGCATGGCAACCCACCCCAGTATTCTTGCCTGGAGAGGCCCATGGATGCAGCAGCCTGGTGGGCTATACAGTCCCTAGGGCTGCAAAGAGTCAGACATGACCAAGGTGACTTAACACGCAGAGGATCGAGAGCAACACTGCTCAGTAGGACTCCCTGCAGTGCTGGACATCTTGCAGACCTGCTCTGTCCAATATGAGAGCCCCTAGCTACCCATGCACTGAGCGCTTCACATGTGGCTGGCGCCACTGAAGAAGCGAATTTTGCATTTTATTTTAGTTCATTTCCATTTAAATGGTCACATATGGCTAGCAAGTACCATGATGAACAGTGCACATCCGGATCCTCCCATCCTGTGCTCAGATTCAGGATGTCAGGCCAGGTGAGGAGGGAGCGGGGTGTGTGCTGGGGTCCCGCACAGGCATCACTCACGTGGCGTTTCTAATAATCAGCAGTTTGCTGGCCGTGGACTGAAGGTTTTCAGGTTCAAAGCGTATGAAGTACTGGGCTGTTAAGTCTGTGAGCTCTCCAGGCTCCGGCTGACTTTTCTCACCAGAAATATAGATCAGATCCAGAGCAACCAGCTGCCCAACTCCTGACAAGGTTGGGGGAGCAAAGTTTCATGAGGGCTGAAGTCAGGACTCTGGCCGAAGGCTGTCACAGGACCCAGGTCACCATCCACATGCAACCAACTGGCCACGATTGTGACCCCAGGAAGTGCACACACACGGGAACAGCGAGCCAACAGCGTACAGACTCATGCTGTCACACTGTCACAGACCAACAGGAGGTGACTCTGCTAACCGAGCCCGTAATGGGCACTCAACTAATGCCTGCTGGGTGAACTGGGTGGATGGTAGACAGACAGGCGCCAGGAAGGAACGGGGCGCCCGAGGAAATGCAGGAGGCCGGCCCTTCTAACTGCAGAAACCTAGGGGCGCCCTGGCTGTTTCCGTGTGAGTCACTGGCAGGTCCCCAAAGGTCTAGGTGAGTTTCAAAGTGACACGATGAAAGACTGTCCTCCAGGTTTCCATCTCTGTTGCACTAGAGGGCCCCTTGGGACAGGCCTGAGGGCCACACTGGCATTGGTCTCTAAGGTCTGGCCAGAGCAAGTGGCCCCAAACCGGAGCCCAGTGCCCGGAGGCTGCAGCATTCCAAGTGCACCACCGCTCCCCTCCCCACAGCCACGGACCGGACCCCCGCCCTGGGAGTGCACCACGCCCACCTGTGGCCACCAGCTCCTTTATCTGGCAGTTGTCACACACGATGACAAAGGTCTGCTCTGCCTTTCCCAGGCTGGTTGGGAGGAACAGGACCTGGGGAGGAAAGGGTTGTCCTGCAGCCTCCCGTGAAGGGGCTTCTTCCCCATCACCTCCTCCTCTCGGCCGCACCCCCTGCCTCGGGCCTCCCCTCCTGGCCATCTCCCTGGGGTCCAGCCCAGGCTCCGGGATATGGAGAGAGAATTCACAGAGACGGAAATAAAAATGGCTCTTAACAACATGTTTAACCTCATTCATGATCAAAAATGGAAACGCAAACCAGCCTGAAAAAGTTTCACGCCTCCTACTGGCAAAGAGCAGAAAGTTAGCGATCATGAACGCAGTGACAGGATGTCTTAATTTTCTTCAAACTACTCTAATGGGGCGGGGTAGGGTTTGGTGGGAAGAGACGGAGGAATATAAAGCCAATGAGGTTGGCCAAGAGTTGAGAAAAGTTGAAGCTGGGTAATGAGCACCTGGGTGATCCTTAAACTATTCTATTTTTTTTATATGGGTTTTTTTGGAGGGGGGGCTTGGCCAGTTGGACTTCTGTCCTTTTAAGTATAGTTGACTTACAATGTTAGGTTAGTTTCAAGTGTACGGCAAGGTAATTCTGTTATATGTGTGTCTATGTGTACATATATACACACACACATATACACGTATATATCTATTAATTTTCAGATTATTAGTATTATGATGATTATTATTTTGACTGAGCCACAAAGCTGGTGGAATCTTAAGTTTCCTGACCAGGGATCAAAGCCATGCTCCCTGCAAGGTAAGCACAGCCTCCTAACTACTGGACCCCCAAGGAATTCCCTGTATATGTTTTAAAATGTCCATGGTAACAGATTTTTTTAAAGTTTTATAACATATTGTATTGGCAAAGATATGAGAAAACAGGCAGCACCTTCATATACTTTGTTGGAAGTATAAAATAATATATTCCAAATGGTGAGGATTTTGGCAACATGTACCATAATTAGAAGGGCAGAGGCCCTAAGTCAGCAAATACACAACAAGGACTGTATCCTGCAGGTAGGACAGAGTGATGCCTGTATAAGCTATTCCCTGAGATGGCCAGAGATCAGAAATAATCTTCATATCCATCAGCAGGAGATGGCTGACCTAAATTACAATTCATACACACAGTGGAATACTATGCAGCTAGAAAAAATGAGGTGTGGGAAGTACATGGTGCAGAACATAGAGTGGGCAACAATTTGTGTGAAGAAGAATGGAAACATAGGAAAGAAAAAAACATGTGTTTATGTAGTCATCACATACGCCTACAAAGGCATCCAGAAGGCTGTGGCCTCTGGGTGGCCAAGGAGGTGGGGGGAGAGGCAGCATTTCACCATGCATCTATTTGCATATTTTGAATTTTTAATCATGTGAATCTATTTATTTGGAAGTATGGAGAAAGCAATGGCACCCCACTCCAGAACTCTTGCCTGGAAAATCCCATGGACGGAGGAGCCTTATAGGCTGCAGTCCGCGGGGTCGCTAAGAGTCGGACACGACTGAGCGACTTCATTTTTACTTTTCACTTTCATGCATTGGAGAAGGAAATGGCAACCCACTCCAGTGTTCTTGCCTGGAGAATCCCAGGGATGGGGGAGCCTGGTGGGCTGCCGTCTATGGGGTCGCACAGAGTCAGACACGACTGAAGTGACTTAGCAGTAGCAGCAGTATAAATAAGTTTTCTAACAAACAACATCCCAATCAGTAAACAAAATTTATAGAAACCACCAAGGCTTGGACCTGGGAGTGGACATCTGGGTCATGAAAACACAAAGGTGGGAATTCCCTGGTGGTCCAGTGGTTAGGACTCAGCACTCTGACTGCCAAGAGCCTGGGTTCAATCCCTGGTCGGGGAACTAAGATCTCATAAGCCATGCAGCACAGTCCAACAAAACAAAACAAAACAAAACAAAACACCCCACAGAGGCAAAGGAAATCAAGCAAGCAAATGAGGAAGCAGCAACCGATCCTAAAGAGGTGGAAGTACCTGCTACTGTCTCATCACCTACCTCCATGAATACGGCCTGCCCTGGAACCAGCTCAAACACCGACGGCAGGATCCCAAAGGGAGGCTCCTCAACAAAGCCGATGGTGACAACGGCCTTAAAGAAAAGCAGAAGATGATCCAACAGCATGAAAGGAACTGTGAAGTCTCTTGCTCAGATGACCCATGTCTCTCCAAACATCCATGTTGTGATTTGAAGGCTCTTATGGATCATCCAGTCCCCTGTTCATGAAGAAACTGAGACGCATCCATTCAGCAAGCACTTACTCAATCTGCACCAGATGGGGTTCTTTCGTTTAAAGACGAGTACATCATGGAGCATCTGCAAAGAGCTGCCTATTGGTTGGAGGCACAAGAAGAGCACTGACAAGGGTTTCAGACACAAAGCAGGAGGTGTGTGGGAAGGTCTCCCCAGGACGCGGGCTCCCTCGCACAGTCCCTTCCCTACTGCAGCACCCTGCGTGGCTCATGCCGGCTTCCGTGTCCGCCTCCATTCCCAACCCAGCCGTGGCCGTGAGGTCCTGAAGGAAGCTGCCGACTTGTCAGCAGACCTGCAGCCTCGATGCCTACACAGGAAGCAGCCAGCATGCAGGGACACAAGCCCATGCCTCCAGGTCCCTGGCACGTGACAGCTATGAGTGAAATGTCTCGGGAAACATGTGGTCTCCTGGATTTATCGCTTGTTTCCAGAGATGCACAGAAAGCAAGGTATCTCTCCTCTGAGAAAGACAATGGTGTGCACGAGCGTGACGATCAGCGTTGTCAGCACTTGGCTGCCATGGGGGATGCGGGGTGGGAGGGAGCCTGGGCAAACGGTGGGGCGGTGGGGCGGGGGCGGGCATGTGCACACGCCCTGCTTCTCAACTCCAGCTGACAGGGCCACAGTGGATCCTGGCCCAGGGCTGCACATCTTCCAATGTTTCAGAGAAAGTGGAAATGTACATTTTATATGATATCTATTTTTTTTTTTTCAGCATAGCATGTGGGATCTTGATTCGCCAACCAGGGATTGAACCCGAGCCCCCTGCAGTGGAAGTGCAGAGCCCTACCCACTGGATAGCCAGGAAGCTTCCTGAAATCTCTGTATCTTTAAATGTTGATTCAATATATGTTTTTAAGCAATGCTGGATTTCTCTACTGACTCAGATGTTGAAGAATCTGCCTGCAACGTGGGAGACCTGGGTTCAATCCCTGGGACAGGAAGATCCCCTGGAGGAGGGCATGGCAACCCACTCCAGTATTCTTGCCTGGAGAATCCCATGGATAGAAGAGCTCGTGAGCTACAGTCCATGGGGTCGCAAAGAGTCAGACATGATTGAGCGACTAACACTTTCAGTTTCAAGCAACGTTAGCTCAAAAATGTTTTGAGGCCCTGTGCCAAATAAACATGACCACAAAATTCAACCAAAGAGCTTCCGATTTGTGACCTCTGCTATAGTCAAACATTTGCCACGATAATGACTGACTGATTGACTCAGTGAACGAATGAATGGGTATAGTGACATCCAAGACAGGCCTTGAAGGACGGGAGAGGTGATGGGACCTGTCCAGGCCTTGAAGGATAGGAGAGGTGATGGGACCTGCCCAGGGTCACACAGGTATTAGGAGTATAATAGGAACTACAGTGCTATACTCTTTCCCTCTTGATTCTTAAGGGACTGCAGCTCTACAATTCTATCCACTGCTTTTCCAGCCCCAGGGGCACTCGAGCAAGTCCCTCACAGGGGTTACTGCATTCGATGGACTTGCTTTTTTCCCAGGAAGCGCTGTGAGCACTCACCCTGAAGCTGGGCGGCGGCCAGCTCTTCTTAGGCATGATACAGAACTTGCCCACGCTGAAGCCCACGTTTTTGCAGATGAATCTGGTTATCTTCATGCCCCCAATGAGGCAGTAGCCGCAGTCCAGCACAGGCGACACTGCAGCCACAGGGGAAGATGGGCAAGAGAAACAGCCTGGGTCCTCCTGAGGCGCGGCCCAAGCTGAGAGTGGCTGTTGGGGGGTGGGGCGGGGGAGGGATGGACGGGGACAAGCCCCGTGCCTGCTTCCGCCTGGCAGTGGTTGGTGCCCCAGGACGCCACGTGCGTGGGTCTCAGGGTGCCCCGAGCCAGTGCCGCTGAGGCTGGGGTCACCTGGGCCACGGCCTCCTTTCCTGATACGAGTTGCTCAGAGTCCGCCTCCCTCCAGGGAAGTAGGACAGTCAGGGCCTAACTCTGGAGGAATGCGGGAGCTTCCGGCAGGTCCCTCCTCAGGACTCAGAAGCCCCTGCCCAAGGGGTCAAGCTGTGTGCTGCCACCCAGGGGCCCTGTGGGCAGGTGGTCCTTTAAAGGGGCACTAGCCCTCCCCGACCCCCGGAGGGCAGCAGGCACTTACACGTCAGCACCGGGGGCGGCCTCCGGGCCTGCAGGGGGATCAGGAGCGTGTGCGCTGACTGGGTCTCCACTAGAATAAAGTCATCAAAATCCCCAAGGCAGTCGGGAAAAAACTGGACAATGTACTGGCAGGTCATTCCAGGAGCCACCATTCCACCTTCTCCTGGGAACATCCCTGCGGGAGCAAAAGTGACAATGAGATTCTGGAGACCAGGGCAAGATTCCAGGGCCCGGGGTGGGAGGGCAGTGACAGGGCCCCCTGGGACGTCAGGGCGGGCCATGCCTGGCCCTGTGGCTTAGCAGTCACTTTGTGGGCAGCAGATAGACACTTGAGATTTCTAGGGAGCAGAGGAGACACGATCAGAGCTGTTCTTAAGGAGAACACCGAGTCACGGGAGCAGGAAGGCTGGCTGGGAGGCCAGTGCCAGGGCCTAAGTGAGGAACCAGGGTGCAGTGACGCTGGGCAGAGCAAGGAGACGGCTGAACTGATCTTGGGGGTGCGATCCAAGGAGGAACTGTCAGGCTGGGGGGGTGGGGCTCTGCTGGAGGGCAGGCAGGAGGCCGCCTTGGAGCACGAAGGGTGCAGGCTCAGGAGCCACCTGGAGCCCCGTGGGGACGCAACCTCGGGCAAGGCCAAATACAATTTCGAGGACGGGCAGGCCACTGCCACCCTGAGCTCACCCAGTCCCAGGGCGAAGTAGGGCGTGGACGGAGGGAGGACTCGAAGGTGGCGGCTGGTGGACGTGGTGTTCTGCAGGGAGATCACCATCTGTGCAGAGACAAAGCGACACATGTGGGCACAGGCTGTGAAACCTGGGACTCGCATAATAATATGGGAATGGGGTCGGGGGATGAATGAAATGAGCTTGGCCCAGTGTGGGTAACTGCCGAGCTGGTGAGGGGGCCGTGGGATTTCAGGTGACTGTTCTACCCACTTTTGTTTGTTTTTAGATAAAAAGAACTACAAGGTAAACGGAGGTGGGAGTAGATCTGACCTGGTCTCTGGCCTGACTATGCCAAAGCCTTTGACTGTGTGGATCACAATAAACTGTGGAAAATTCTGAAAGAGATGGGAATACCAGACCACCTGACCTGCCTCTTGAGAAACCTATATGCAGGTCAGGAAGCAACAGTGAGAACTGGACATGGAACAACAGACTGGTTCCAAATAGGAAAAGGAGTACATCAAGGCTGTATATTGTCACCCTGCTTATTTAACTTATACGCAGAGTACATCATGAGAAACCCTGGGCTGGAAGAAGCACAAGCTGGAATCAAGATTGCCGGGAGAAATATCAATAACCTCAGATATGCAGATGACACCACCCTTATGGCAGAAAGTGAAGTGGAACTAAAAAGCCTCTTGATGAAAGTGAAAGTGGAGAGTGAAAAAGTTGGCTTAAAACTCAACATTCAGAAAACAAAGATCATGGCATCCGGTCCCATCACTTCATGGGAAATAGATGGGGAAACAGTGGAAACAGTGTCAGACTTTATTTTTCTCCAAAATCACTGCAGATGGTGACTGCAGCTATGAAATTAAAAGACGCTTACTCCTTGGAAGGAAAGTTATGACCAACCTAGACAGCATATTGAAAAGCACAGACATTACTTTGCCAACAAAGGTCCGTCTAGTCAAGGCTATGGTTTTTCCTGTGGTCATGTATGGATGTGAGAATTGGACTGTGAAGAAAGCTGAGCGCCGAAGAATTGATGCCTTTGAACTGTGGTGTTGGAGAAGACTCTTGAGAGTCCCTTGGACTGCAAGGAGATCCAACCAGTCCATTCTGAAGGAGATCAGTCCTGGGATTTCTTTGGAAGGAATGATGCTAAAGCTGAAACTCCAATACTTTGGCCACCTCATGCGAAGAGTTGACTCATTGGAAAAGACTCTGATGCTGGGAGGGATTGGGGGCAGGAGGAGAAGGGGATGACAGAGGATGAGATGGCTGGATGGCATCACTGACTCGATGGACGTGAGTCTGGGTGAACTCCAGGATTTGGTGATGGCCAGGGAGGCCTGGCGTGCTGCGATTCATGCAGTCGCAAAGAGTCAGACACGACTGAGCGACTGAACTGAACTGAACTGGCCTGTTTAAAACCACAGCAATGTTTGTTTGTTTTTTTTAACGTTTATTTTTATTTATTTGGCTGAGCCGGGTCTCCGTTGCGGCATGTGGGATCTTAGCTTTCTGACCAAGGATAGGATGCAGCCCCCCGCACTGGGTGCGCTGGGTCCCAGCCACTGGAGCACTAGGCAAGTCCCCAAAATCACAGCTATTGTTTACTGAGTTTCTCGACTTCCCAATGACCAGGGAAGTGAAGTGAAGAAGTGAAGTGAAAGTCGCTCAGTTGTGTGTGACTCTTTTGGAAGGTGGGAACTACCTCTATTTTAGGGCAAATAAACTGAAGTTCAAAGAGCCTCCTTCACTGGAAAGTAACAGTGGCGAGACTGAGCCCGGGACCCTGAACTCTGCCTCCTCGCCTCTCACTCACTGCTCTTTCTCCACATAATCCATTTTCTTTTTTTTTGGACCACACCACATAGCATGCAGGATCTCAGTTCTCCAAGAACCAGGGATCGAACCTGCGCCCCTTGCAGAGGAAGCTAGGCATCTTAACCACTAGACCACCAGGGAAGTCTCCTGACATAACCCTTTGAGCCACTTCTTCTCAAGGGCCCAGCAAGGGGTGCTACCTGTATTCAGGGTTGTAACTGGGACTCTCTCCATCACTCAGCCCATCCCCCTCGTTAAACCCTGCCTTCTGTTCCCCCTCCCTCAGATCAGGAGACCCCTGAGGTCTCAGTACCTAGAACTGAACTCACACAGTGCTGACCCCCAACAGCACTCAGCACAATGCCCAGCATGGAAGAAGAACTCCACGCATGCACACACCTTTGGCTCCTGTTTTGTGAAAGATTACACTGGGAAAAATGTATAAATTATAACACGACAAGCCATTTTTCCAGCTTAAAAAGTAAAACATGAAAAACACAGATGAAGCCTGGCCCCAGCCCCACAGCAGAAAACAACTCCATAAATTCAAAGCATGTCTTCATACTTTTACTCAAAGGGGTGCTTTCCTAAATCTGACTTCCCTGGTGGCTCAGAGGTTAAAGCATCTGCCTGCAATGCAGGAGACCTGGGTTTGATCCCTGGGTTGGGAAGATCCTCTGAAGAAGGAAATGGCAACCCACTCCAGTACTCTTGCCTGGAAAATTCCACGGACGGAGGAGCCTGGTAGGCTACAGTCCATGGGGTCCCAAAGACTTGGACACGACTGAGCGACTTTACTTTACTTTTCCTAAATCAACATTTAAGTCCATTTTTGGCCAGCACAACATACTGCCTCAATCCACCTGTGAACCAGATCCAAATCGGAGAGATCCACATTATAATTCTTATTTCTCCAATATTAATGATGATGAGCATCTTTTCATAAGTTTGTTTGTTATTTAGGTGTCCTCTTGTGTGCTGTCTGATCACAGTGTCCATTTGCCATTGTGTACTTTTTTTTAATTGATTTGCAGAAATTCTTTATATTTTCTGGGCACTAACATTTTATAAGGTATATGTTACAAACATCCCCAAGTTTATAACCTGTATTATCTTTTGATGTATTATCTTTAAAATTTTAGTATACCAGGGGTCATCACACCCTATTTCCCACCTCCTAGAGCTCTGACTACTGTCAGATTTAGGAGGGGGGAGTCAACTCCAGAATCACATCCTAAGGGTCTGCTGTTTTCAGGCCCTTCTGATCCCACATGTCACAGCCCAGGTTCCCCAAAAAGTGGAGTCTTGTATCAGCTTTAAAATTTTAATGTAACATATATCAACCTTTTGGTTCAAAGTTTATACTTTAGGGTCAAGAAACCTCATATCTCCTATATTTCCTTCCTACCTTTTTGCTTGCGATCTTTGCTGGAAAGCATTTTGTTGAGGCTATGGAGTGAGGTAGGGATTAAATTATTTTCCGTATGGCAAGGACACTAATTCCATTGTGCCTTTTCAGATCTGCACAGGTGCACAGACAGCCCTGGGAACTGCTCCCTCAATCTGCTATTTTCCCAACTACAGGCTGGCTTGCAGTGTCACCACGAATCGAGGTGTTCACGACAGCAGCTGCCCTTCGTGTCCATGGAGGCACATCTCTGGAGAGCCTTGCGCCCAGCCAAACGCCTGACCAAATGAGAGGCAGGATCCAGCAGTTTATGGAGGGGTGTCCCGTGGGACAAAATAATCAATTGCACAGACCGGAGTTCAGTGCAGTAACACATTCTCGTGTTGGCTCTGCCTCCTTCCACCCCTTTCCTCAGTCGTCCCTGGAACTGTGAACAAAAGCACACACTCTCACCGCCTCAGACTCCACCTTATGGGGATCTGGGCTGTGACACCTGCCATCAGAAGAGTCTGAAAGCAGCAGATTCTGAGGCTGTGACTCTGGAGGTGATGTTCTCTTGTCTGACGGCGAGCAGAACTCTAGCTGCTGGGAAGTAGGGTGCGATGACCCCTGGGATGCATCATAATTACTGAGGTTTCCTCCCCATGGTCAACTGAAATGAGGAGGTGCAGGCGGAGGGAGGTCAGGCGCTGAACTGTGGTAGCTACAGCATGGTTGCGAGGTCTGCGCAAACAGTAATTATAAGGATTGTGAAGGCGGCTGGCTTTCCTTAAATGCACTGGACGCCATAGAGGAAAAAAAATGATAGGCTTAGGGCAGCCAATTCAAGGGCCACCATGAAGACATTCCTTGCATTCCTGGACTACACGCAATTTGTTCCTGGGGTACAGTTTGTTCCTGTGTGTGCGTGTGTGTGTGTGTGTGTGTGTATGTGTATTTTTCTTACTTAGTTTTTTACTTAGTACTTCTGAACCTATGTTCTTTTTTTTTTTTCTTTCAAATGTCTTTTAAAGTTACCAAAATATGGAAGGAAAACAAAAGAGAAAGTATGTGAAACATAATAAGCTCCTGGCTTACAAGGTATATAGATCTCCATTCCTACCGCAACTCCTCAGTCTCCAGCACTTGCAGCCCACATCCCAGTCTGCTCCTTCACTCAGGACAGATAAGTCCTCTCACAGCTCCAAAGGACAGAGGATGGGATGGCCCATGTTCTCCCCCCACTGCCCAAATAACACATTATTTGTTTATTTATGCCATGCAGCTTGCGGGATCTTAGTTTCCCAACCAAGGACTGAACCCACACCCTCAGCAGTGAGAGCATGGAGCCCTAACCACTGGACCACCAAGAAGTGCCTGCATCTATGTTCTTAAGCAAGACTGGTTATGGCTCTCGCTGTCATACTTCCTTATTTGGCTTTGGTTCAAGGTAGTACTAAGCTCTGTCTTAGTCTAAAATATCATAAACTTATGAACGACAGGAATGTACTTCTCACAATTCTGGAGGCTGGGAAGTCCAAGATCAAGTGGCCAGCATGGATGTGTTTTGATGAAGGCCCTCTTCCAGTCATAGCTGGCAACTTCTCACTGTGCCCTCAAGGGGTGGGAGGGGCAAGGGATCTCTCCAGAGCCTCTTCAGAAAGGCCCTAGTCCCATTGTAGCACCTCCCCAAGACCCCACCTTCTAATACCATCATCTTTGACAGATAGAACTTCAACAAATGAATTCTGGAGGGACACAAACATTTAGACCATAGCAGGCTCATTACCTCAGGATGAGGGTATGGTCCTTTTTCTAGTCTCTAAAAGTTTATATAAGATAGGGATTAGCTTGAATGTTTGGTGGTATATACCTGTAAAATGATCTGGGCATGGTGTTTCTTTTGGTAGGTTTTCTTTTTAAGGTATTTTCATCAAATTGGACAGCCACATAGTTAAAAGAGTCAAAGGGTTCTACAAAGTTCTGAAAATAGAAATCCTGCCCTCTTCCCCTGCCTCCACACCCACCATTTCCCACAACCAGATGAAAACACTTTTTCCTCCTTTAGCTGATTATTTTGGAAATTACTTTCATGTCTCCAGATGGTGTGCTTTTTTTTTTTTTTTTTTGGTTTTAGGTATTAATTATGGATGGATGATATGGATATTCTTTTTCCTCGCCCATAACCAGCTTACCGAATGCCATCCTATCTATCTTTCCTACCCTCATCTTCCTGATGCAAATTATGTCATACGCATAGTTAAATCGGCTTTTCTGGTGGCTCAGATGGTAAAGAATCTGCCTCCAATGTGGGAGACTCAGACCTAACCCCTGGGTCAGGAAGATCCCCTGGAGAATGGACAGGCTACCCACTCCAGTATTCCTGGGCTTCCCTTGTGGCTCAGCTGGTAAAGAATCTGCCTGCAATGCGGGAGACCTGGGTTCGATCCCTGGGTTAGGAAGATCCCCTGGAGAAGGGAAAGGCTACCCACTCCAGTATTCTGGCCTGGAGAATTCCATGGACTGTAAAGTCCTTGGGGTCCCAAAGAGTCGGACACGACTGAGCGACTTTCACTTTCTTTCATGGTTAGATCAGTAATTAATGTTTACGTTGTTGGTTGCTATGTAAAAAATAGTCACAGCTGAGCATGAAATTCTCCCTTGAACAATTTTTGTTTCTTCTGGAGTTAATCAAGCAATTATTTTGTTTGCTATGTACTTATCAATAATTTTTAAAATTTTATTTTAATTTTTTTGGCCACACTGCATGTGGGATCTTAGTGCCCCAACCAGGGATCAAACCCATGCCTACTGAATTGGAAGGCAGAGTCTTAACCACTGGAAAGTCTCCCTTATCAATAATTTAATCTCTTTCCACTACCCTACAAGGCTCTTCTCAAGATGTCCTGGATGTATCGGGGACTCTGATCAGTGTAACCCCCACAGGTCAACTCCACAAGAGCTTTTCTGGCCTCTTCTAATCTGGACCGGTCACCTGTTACACCTACTGCTGTCACCCAGGACAGGTCAACCCCTGTAGCAGGTTTCAGACACGTCCACGAGTTCTTTGACACTCCTCCCATTGAGAGGTGAGGTCTATGTAGCTTCCCCTCAAATCTGGGTCAACCTTAGGGACTCACTTGTACCCTATAGCAATGCAGAGGATGCAATGACTTCCTCTCCTATTGCAAGGCAACCTCCAAGGTTAGGTCATAAAAAGTGATGCAACCTCCCTCTTGCTGGTAGGGAACTCACTTCAAAGCTCTGATCACTCACTTTGAGCTGCCTGATTACCCTGAGGCGGAAGCCCAGGCCACACGGAGAATTCACGCACAGACTCAGCTGACAACCAACGTCAACTACTCTGTGACTGAAAATGTCTCAGGTGGTTCCAGTCCCACCTTTCAGGTTACCCCCAGGCACTAACTTTTTCTAGCTAAGGCCTCAAACACCATGGAACAAGCCTTTCCCATTGGGACCTGTCAGAATTTCTGATCCAAAAAAAAATCTACAGGCATGATAAAAATGGTTGTTTTAAGTTGTTAAGCATTGGGACTTCTCTGGTGGCCCAGTGGCTAAGACCTCGCACTCCTAATGCAAGGGGCCTGGGTTCAATCCTGGGTTCGGGAACTAGATCTCACATGTCACAACTAAAAGACCTCGTCTGCTGCAACTAAAGACTCCACATGCCACAACTTTAAAAAAAGAAAAGACTCTGCATGCAAATAGATAAATATTAAGAAAAAGAAAAGTTGTTAAGTTTTGCAACAGCAGTAACAGAAAAGCCCTTTAACCATTACTAAGCTGGGCTTTTCCTTCACCGGCCTCCTATGTTGGATCTCTCGTTTCCCACTTACCAAGCCTTCCTCTTCTTTGGTTTACTCATCTATATAGGGAAGCACGCTCCCCTCAAGTTTCCTGAGAAAGGGTACATGGGACATATATTTTCAAAGACTCGAAAAATTTGAAAATGTTTGTATCCTTAAACTGTATAGTTAAGCAAGGTAAACAACTTATGTACACAGTCATACTGCCCAAGAGATGCAAGGTGCAAATTTCTAAGAAATGTCACCAGATACAATTCCATTTATAAGCAGACTGTGGAGGACTGTGTCTCTCTTTTTGGGAGGCATGCTCCAGGGAAACTGGCCACTGCACTCTGAGGAAGGAAAGAGAAAGTAAAGGATCTAGCTGATGTGGAGAAGTCTCAGGGAGAAGAGCTGAGGTCTCAGCCAAAAGCCAGCATTAACCACCACACATGTGAGTAAAGGAGACTTTGGCTCCGGTCTCTTGGCTGAGTCCCCAGACATAGCAGAGAAGAGATAAACTCTCCTCTCTGTGTCCCCCTGATCAGAGAGCAAACTGCTATTTCACACTGTGAAGTCAGGGCAATTTGTTGCATGGTCACAGAAAGTGGAACGCTGGACATATTAAGAGAGACTCCAATGAAAGTTGCCCTTTAAAATCATGTCAGAAGAGACCACTTCAAGTACTCCCTTTCTCTGCTTTCTTCTATCAAGTACTTTTAACCACAAATGCTGTTCTGAAGCCCCAGAATGTAATACATCTGAGCTGTATGCCGACTGTATAAATACTCAGAATCCTGCAGCTGGACATACAGTCACTGTGGTGATCTGAACTGGAGGCTCAGTAAACTGTTAGATGCAGAAACTTTCACAAGTAGAACGTTATTGCAAGATTCTTCAGATGACTGTTGGTGGAGGGAGCTACAGGCGTGGAGCGAGAGGAGGCACGATGGAATTAGACCGTAATTGGAGGTATCATCATGAAGTCATGATTTTAAATATATAAGCATGCATATATAGAAATATGCATGTATATATGCATATATATACATACACCTCTCTCTCATATATGTGTGTGTGTGTGTGTGTGTGTAGTTAGACCTATGAAATTGCTGTATTTTCACCTCTAAACATTTAGAGGACTTAGAAGCAATGACACCCCAGTAGCAAATAGCGGATCGAGTGCTTAGATCTTGGTTTCTAAATACCGTTCTCCACTGAAAGCAACCAGAGCTTCTGGAATTGATGCCAGAACTGGGACAGACAGAGTACAAAATCAGCCTGGAACATCTTGCTCCAGAACGCAAGGAAGTGCTCAAGAAACTGCTAGGTCATATTAAAAGAACACAGAGACAACTTACAAGGCTCCCACTGGACAAATCTGGGATTCTTTCAGAGGCAAGATGGATACTGACTTTAAATGAAATGATTCATTTTTGGCTAGATTAACATAAGCTTCGTTAATTTCAATGACTCTAAATAGATGTGCCTGCACCGACAAAATGAACACAATACAATAGCCAACACGCTTTACAGTATGGCTACGTACTTTGGAAAAAAAATTAAATAATTGATTAATCATGGGGCGGGGGAACCAATTACTTAACTAAAACTGACCAATCTTATTCTCTTGATTGGACCTACACTGACCCAAAAACTGGATAAAGAATAGGTTCCAAATGTCTCTTGTAAGATTTACATTGTATTTGACACTGGGTGTTTAAATGCTGCTGTACCCTCAAGATCAAACTGACATTCAGTAATGATTCTGCATCAGAGACTAATGAACCTCAAGGTTAATCCTCTTAATGAGGAAAACGGTGCAGACCTGACCTAAGATAAAGACACCAGTAAAGGGCAGCCTGTCACATAAATCCCACAAGGTTTTCTGGGAAATTCACTTTAAAAATTCTGAATTTTGATACCATCATTCAGACTACTTAAGAACAGACTGTCCAACTGGCCTCTTTCTTACCACCAAAATATGCAGACAAGATTCACTGTTCCCAGGACTTACTCATGGTCCAGGGGTTAAGAATTTGCCTGCCAATGCAGGGAACACCAGTTCTATCCTTGGCCCGAGAACTAAGACCCCACAAGCTGCAGGGCAACGAAGCCCATGCGCTGCAACTACTGAACCCATGCACCCTAGAGCGCATGGTCTGCAACGGGAGAAGCCACCGGAACGGGAAGCCTGCATGCTGCAACTAGAGAAAGCCCGCGTGCAGCATCGGAGACCCAGCACAGCCAAACATAAAAAACTAAGTAGACAGAGAAATAAACAAAAGTTTTAAGAAAGATTCACTGTTCTCAGACTATAGTCTTTTTCTCTCCCCTGTCAGTTATAAGCACTCTCTTTGCCTTTGTTCACTAACAACAAAGTATTGGCCGTTATTCATCAAATAAGTGTGCAGACCACTAATTCCTCTGTCAATGAGTTTTCAATTTATGAGTATAGTATACTCTGTAGTATGCTGGCAAATGCTTAATAGCCAGTTCTTGGGGTGGGGAGAGCCCTGATTTGGTAGTGTTTGCTGATTTCAGTGGTGTAAAAACTCCCAATATGGTCAATTTCAAGACCAGTGTGACGTCACTGAGCAGGGAGCTGGGAAGAGATGTGCATGGTCAGCGCCCATGAGCTAGTATGACCTGGCTCCAGCACACCACGGGGAACAGGCACATCTCAGAGACATGGTGCTGTTGGTTCTACATTTTCTTACTTCCCTCTTCAAATTTTGTTGATGTCTTCTTTTGCATCTTCATTTTTATCTTTCTGCTGTTCATTGTAGTTATCATCACTTTCACAAAAGTTTTAAAATTATGATTATTTCAAATATATTTTCAAATTTCTAGGCATAAAGTTGTTCATAAATCTCGTTATCTTTCTAATGTCTGTAGGATCCATAATGATGTCTTCATTTCCCCGATACTGGTTAATTTGTACCTTCTCTCATTTTGATCAGTGTTGCCAGGAACTTATCAGTTTTATTAATCTTTTCAAAGAATTAACTTTTGGCTTGGTTGATCCTCACTATATTTGTTTTCTATTTAATTAAAATGCTTTCTTATTTTAATTATTTCCTCCCTTCCAGCTTCTTTGGGCTAAATCTGCTATTTTTTTCTAATTTTTGAGACATGTACATTGATCACTGATTTTCAGACTGTCTCTTTTCTAACATATGAACATAAGTCTATACATTTTCTTCTAAGGATACCTTTAGCTACATCCCATAAGCTTTGGTGTTCCATTTAAAAATGATCATCATTTTCTAATTTCTATCATAACTTCTTTGACTCATAGTCTAGTAAAAAACTGCTTAATCTTCAAATATGTAGGGGAGTTTCTAGTTATATTTTTATTATTCAGTCTACTTGGTCCAAGCACTGTGTATTTTCAGTCCTTTGAAATCTGTTATTTCCTTTATGATCCAGCACATAAGACAATTTTGGTAACATGTTCCAAGCATACTTTTAAAGAAACTCTACACTGCAATTCCTGGTTGCAGTGTGATATATAACACAATTAGATATAGTTTGTTAACTATATTGTTCAATTCTTCTATGTCCTTACTGTTATTTTTGTCTATTTGCCCTTTAAGTTTCTGAGAAAATGTTAAATCTCCTCATGTTTGTTATTGGTTCTGTTTTTCTTCTAGACTTATAAAATTTTGCTTATATATTTTGAGGCTGAGTTATTAATATATGTAGATTTTAAATAGCTGTATCTTTTGGAGAAAGATTTTTCTTTCTCCAGACATCACAGTGGAGATTTGTATTCGTAGTTCTAAAGGTTAGCTCGTATCAGCAGCATTTTGTTGGTTTTGGTTTTTCTATCCAGTCCGATGATCCTTCTCTACCTTTTCTTTTTTGGGGAGGGGGGCCATGCCATGAAGCTTGTGGGATCTTAGTTGCCCAACCAGAGACTAAAACCGTGCCCCTGGTAGTAAAAGCACAGAATCCTAACCACTGAACTGCCAGGGAACTCCCTGATCTTTCTCTTTTAATTGAAGTACTTTGTCCATTTAATGACTTCATCCAATTGTCAACAAATTTAAGTTTAAATCTACCATGTTTTTATTTTTAACTTGAACAACATTATCCACCATGCTCCTTTTTTCTTTCTTGTCTCCTATTAATCGAAAATTTAAAAAAAATTTTTTCCATTTCTCCTTCTATTACCTTGTTACTTTTATATCATTTTACTATTTGAATAATGGTTAGTCCAGAGACTACAACAAGCAGCCTTGAATTACTAAGGTTTCCATATTAATTATCACTTACACATTTGTAAGACCATCCAAGGGTCTTGGAACATACTTACCCCTCTGAGTTTTCATTAGAAGTCCCTACATACATTTAAAACAACACATATTATTAATAATAACTATATTATTATTATGGTTATATTACATTTAATATTAATTTAGATGTCTCCACAAATTTACCCTTACTGTTGCATTTGTTCTTGCATTTCCCTATACCCATGTGGTATAATTTTCTTCTGACTGAAGAATTCCTTTGATTCAGGTTTTCTGGCGATGAATTATTACTGCTGATAATGAAGTATCAGTTTTTATTTGTCTGAGCAAGACTTCATGTTTTTGTTTTTGTTTTGTTTTGTTTTGGTGATGCTATGCAGCTTGCAAGCTCTTAGTTCCCCTACCAAGGATTGAACCCGGGCCCTTGGCAGTGAAAGTCTGGGGTCCTAACCACTGGATGGCCAGGGAAGTCCCTATCTTCATCTTTATTTATTTATTTATTTTTTTAGTAATCAATGGGTTTTATATTCCTAGAACTGAAATCTACGGTTTTCAGAGCTAAACTTCCAAAGCTACAGTCAGCAATTTTTCATCAGAGCCCAAGGGAGAGGGGCAAGGGTGAAAGAGACAAGAAACCGAAGAGGCAAACAGGCCACTAGAGAGGTTGGGAGAGAGCGATTATTTCCCTCTGGCCTCTCAGTGGGTTACAAATCGGATCTGTTGACAACACTGAGTGGACCAGGTGGGGGGTATGTGGATGGAAATGACATCAGCAGGAACACCAAAGCTCCAACTACAACAAAAGTCATCAAGCCCCAAACAGAAGGGGAGCCTCCCAGTGCACCTCAGAAATGGGGGCAAGAGTGGGGGGCACACAAAGGGATGGGGGGGTTCTTTAAAATTTTTTTTTGTAATTTTTATTAAAAACATTTCCTAAAAAATGTGTCTTTTCCTTTATGTCTGGGTGACGTGTGTGACTGTAGGCTGGCCTTGAGCACTGGGAGAAGAGAGAAAAGGGTAGCTAAGGGTCTCCCCAGGGCATCCCATATCTGGCCTGAGATCTAAAGGGGGATGGATACTCCTCAACACTCCCACCCAAGCTGGGTGAAGTCAGCCCTTCAGATCTCAGGTCCTTGACCCAAAGAACTTGGAAGACCCCAAATCTTTTGATGATAAACTGTAACTCCCATAACACCTGGGGTCTGTATAAGTGAGACAATTGCGCATTGTCAATCATCAAGGATTTATGGAAGGGAGCGCCTCTCCCCCTCCTTGCGCCCCCCCCCACCCCCTACCCCAGCTGTCCCACTTTCCCTGAATCCAGGCAGCTGGGATAATAGGTGTGGGAGGAAGGGACAGGAGCTCAGGGAGATGTCATCCTCTTACCCATCCCCCCACCCCAATTTGAAGTTTGCCCCTCCCAGACCCCAGAAGCCCACCCTGCTATTCATTCTCCATCCCTTCCATTCATAGCCCTGATCCCAGCCAACCTAGACATCTAGAATGCCCGGGGAAGGGGGCGAGGGGTGTCAGGAGATAGAAATAGCCGGTCCAGGCCCTAACAAGTACACTGGGAAACAACTCCAGGCAGGGAGGGACACAATGGCCTCATCTCATCCCACAGCGCAGAAGACATGGACCTGACTCAGGTCATAGGTATGTGGGGACACGGAGGTGAGGGCCACGTGGCCTGCCCCATCAGGGTCAATCTCCAGGGTCTGAGCTCAGAAGGGGAGAGTGAGTGGGAAAAGGAGAGTGGGTTGGGGTGGGGAAGGGGTTCCCGGTTTGGAGGCCATGGCCAGTTTCCCCAGTAGCACCCAGACAGCAGCAGGAACGGGGCGGGGGCTCCTCTTGAAACATTGGTGGCTACAGGCTCTCGTGATCTCTCAGGCCTGGGGCCTCGGTGTCTTCCTTGGCAGCCTCTTCCTCTTCTTCCTCCTGAGGAGGCCCCGGGCCAGAGCCGGGCTCAGATGGGGTACTGTTCTTCTCCGCCTCCACTGGAAGGGGCCTCTCACCCTCCAAGGTGGCCCCCTCTTTCTCCTCCCCTTCAGGGTCTTCTGCTTCCTTGGGGCGTTTGGGGGAGTCCTCCAGTAAGTCCCCCGCTCTCCTCTTCAGCGCTCCCTTCTCATTCTTCTCCTTGGTTGGCTCGTCAATGACTAGCTTCCCTTCCTCATCACTGCTTCCCTCGGCATTCCCCTTCTTGTCGCCATCACCCTCGGTGGCTTCGGGCTCCGGTTCGGGCTCTTCCACACAGCTCTTTTTCTGGGAGGACTGGTAGCCAGAAGCCTTGACGGTGGGGTTGTTCTCGATCTCCCACAGCTCCTCGCTGAACCCTTTCCTCTTGTTGGGCTTGCCAAACTTCTCCTTGGACTCCTCGTAAGAGAAGAGGTCTTGGGGGCCCAGGAATGCCGTCTCGTGGGTCCCGAAAAAAAAGACTTGGTATTTGTTGGCTGTTGATTTCACGGCAGCCTCCGGCATCTCGTCAATCCGGGCCGGCCAGTGTGGGTAGCCCTTCATCTTGGCGAACACCAGGTCCCCGCATTTGTACTCCTTCTGCCGGTTGGATCGCGACATGGCGGGGCTCCGGGCGCCCCGGGCTCCTCGCCCGGGCCGGAAAGCGCGAGCCCAAGGGTAGCGGCGCCGCTCCGCTCCGGCCCTCGCGTGGCCCCCGCCTCGATGGTGGCCCCCGGCCCGGGCTCCGGCGCTGCCACGGCCCTATCTTCATCTTTAAAGAATATTTTCACTAGGTTTAGAATTCTAGATTGCAAGTCACTGTCTTTCATTGCTTTGAAGCTTCCATTCCAATACTTTCTAGCTTCTATCATTTCTGTTAGAAGGCAGTGAGTCTTTTCCCTCTAGATGCTTTCAGTTCAGTTCAGTCGCTCAGTCGTGTCCGACTCTTTGCGACCCCATGAATCGCAGCACGCCAGGCCTCCCTGGCCATCAACCATCTCCCGGAGTTCACTCAGACTCACATCCATCGAGTCAGTGATGCTATCCAGCCATCTCATCCTCTGTCGTCCCCTTCTCCTCCTGCCCCCAATCCCTCCCAGCATCAGAGTCTTTTCCAATGAGTCAACTCTTCACATGAGGCCTAAGTACTGGAGTTTCAGCTTTAGCATCATTCCTTCCAAAGAAATCCCAAGGCTGATCTCCTTCAGAATGGACTGGTTGGATCTTCTTGCAGTCCAAGGGACTCTCAAGAGTCTTCTCCAACACCACAGTTCAAAAGCATCAATTCTTCGGCGCTCAGCCTTCTTCACAGTTCAACTCTCACATCCATACATGACCACAGGAAAAAAACCATAGCCTTGACTAGACGGACCTTCGTTGGCAAAGTAATGTCTCTGCTTTTGAATATGCTATCTAGGTTGGTCATAACTTTCCTTCCAAGGAGTAAGCGTCTTTTAAGTTCCCCCCAAACCCTCTCTTTAGTTTAGAGCAGAACTTTATTATAATGTGTAAATATATAAGTACAGGTGCAAGGTACAGTTTTATTTTATCCTGCTTAGGGTTGTTAGTGCTTTACTCTATGACTTGAAGTCTTCATTACTTTTAGATCATTCTCATCTATTATTTCTTCAAATACTGCTCCTGTCACATCTCTCCTCTTTTTCTGGGGCTTCAATTATGTAACAGACCTGTTTACTATGTCCATTTTTTAAAATGCGATTTTCTATATTCCTTCATTTTCTTTCTGCTTCAGTCTAATCATTTCCACTGACGTATCTGCAAGGCTTCCCTTCGCCTGTGTCTAATTTGCTATTAAGCCTTTCTCTTGAGTAATTTCAGTTCTAGAATGTTCTTTTTTTTCCCCCTATAGATTACTCAGACTATCTAATTGCAATATTACCATAACTGGAAGTCACCCCAGAACACAGTTCAGTTCAGTTGCTCAGTCATGTCCAACTTTTTGAGACTTCATGGACTTCAGCACGCCAGGCTTCCCTGTCCATCATCAACCCCCAGAGCTTGCTCAAACTCATGTCCATAAAGTCGGTGATGCCATCGAAACATCTCATCCTCTGTTGTCCCCTTCTCCTCCTGCCCTCAATCTTTCCCAGCATCAGGGTCTTTTCCAGTGAGTCAGTTCTTCACATCTTCACATCCAATACTTTACATCCAAAGTATTGGAGTTTTGGCTTCTGCATCAGTCCTTCCAATGAATATTCAGGACTGATTTCCTTTAGGATGGGCAATCTTAATTCCAGCTTGTGTTTCATCCAGCCCAGCATTTCTCATGATGTACTCTGCATATAAGTTAAATAAACAGGGTGACAATATACAGCCTTGACGTACTCCTTTTCCTATTTGGAACCAGTCTGTTGTTCCATGTCCAGTTCTAACTGTTGCTTCTTGACCTGCATACAGATTTCTCAAGAGGCAGGTCAGGTGGTCTGGTATTCCCATTTCTTTCAGAATTTTCCACAGTTTGTTGTGATCCACACAGTCAAAGGCTTTGGCGTAGTTAATAAAGCAGATGTTTTTCTGGAACACTCTTGCTTTTTCTATGATCCAACGAATGTTGGCAATTTGATCTCTGGTTCCTCTGGCTTTTCTCAATCCAGCTTGAACATCTGAAAGTTAATGGTTCATGTCCTGTTGAAGCCTGGCTTGGAGAATTTTGAGCATTACTTTGCTAGCGTGTGAGATGAGTGCAATTGTGTGGTAGTCTTAACATTTTTTGGCATTGCCTTTCTTTGGGATTGGAATGAAAACTGACCTTTTCCAGTCCTGTGGCCACTGCTGATTTTTCAAATTTGCTGGCATACTGAGTGCGGCACTTTAACAGCATCACCCCAGAACACATATAGTTGTTAATGGTTTATTTCGGGACATTAGACTTCTAAGAGTTGCAAAAACAATCCAGGGAGCTCCCATACACTCTTCACCCAGCTTCCTCTTACATGGCCATCTTAGATAACAGAACAATGACCAAGACTATTCAGAAAATAAGCTTGGTACAATATATTAATGAAACCACACAATTTATGTGGATTTCTCCAGTCTGTCCACCAAGATCCTTTCTCTGTTCCTGGATCTAACCCAGGAACTCCAGTTGCATTAGACTGTCATATCTTCTTAGTCATCTCCAACCTGTGACAGTTTCTCAATATTTCCTTGTTATCCATAACCTTCCATGACCTTGAACCTTTTAAAGAGTACAGGTCAGTTATTTTGTAGAATGTTTTTCTAGAATGTCCTTCAGTTTGAGTTCTCTGATGATTACTCCTGACCGGACTGAGATTATGCTTTACTTACAGGAATATCACAGAGCTGCTGTGTCCTTCCCAGTACATTATATCAAGGTTATCTGCTATTGGTGCATTCCATTAGTGGAGATGTTAACCATAACCACTTGCTTAGAGTGGTGTCTTCAGGGTTCTCTACTGTACAGTTATTATTTTTCCTTTGTAACTACTAAATATTTGGGCAGAGACTATGGAATTATCTGTTTCTGCTCGCACTTCTACCTAGTAATTTTAGCATTTATTAGTAAGTCTTGCCTACAGATTTTATAGTGTGATAATTATTGGTAATTTTTAAATTATCATTCTTTCTACATTAATTATAATCCTTTCAGAACAAAAAGTCGTCCCTTTTCTTCCATTTATTTATTCAGCTATTTACTTATATCAGTATGGATTCATGGATATTTATTTAATTCTTCGAGTTATAATCTAATACCATTATTATGTGTTTAGTTGCTTGAGTTGTTTCTCTTCTGGCCAGTGGGAGCTCTGTGCCCTTTTGACATGCCCTCTCCCCTACTTTTTCTCTCCCTCTAAGATTTCCTTACTTTCTGGCACCAAAAGATGCTCTGTATTCATCTCCTATTTCCTCTACCTCAACCCTGGAATCAGTTTCCCAAGGAGCCCAGTGTTCTTTTTTTTGGGGGGGGAGAACAGTACTTAGAAACCAAGATCTGGATACAGCAGGCATGCTAAATGTTACTAGGGTGTCATTATTTCTATCCCTCAATGGATACAGCAAGGAAATATATCATGTATACTAACCAACACATTCACATCCATCTCTATTTACTCTTGTGTTTATCTAATTATATATGTGTTACACTCTCCACACATACACACCCATATTTTTAAATCACGAATTCATATTTATACTCCCAAATACAATCTAGCAGCATAGAGTTCATTCTAGCATTCCTCCTTTCCTTATTTGTAACTTCTTTTTGCAACAGTGAAAAACCTAATTCTCATTCACGTTTATATTTTAATTTAAAAGGTTTCATTAGGTCCAGGATCAAGACAGCGGAGTAGAAGGATGTGAAGCTCACCTCCTTTCAGATACATCAAAATACATCTACATGTGCAAGGATTCTCATAGAATATCTACGGAACACTGGCAGAAGACCTCAGACCTCTGAAAGGGCAAGAAAATCTCCATGGAACTGGAGAAAAGAAAAAGCAAGAAAAAAAAAAGAAAGAGAGAGAAAGGAATTGGAATGGAACCTGTGGCCATGGGAGGGAGCTGTGAAAGAGGAAAGCTTCCTGCCTGCTGGGAAGTCTGCCTACTGGCAGGGAGATCAGTCTGGACAGAGGGGGCGCTTTAGGGCCTTGGATGAGAAGACAACTTGTTTGCAGCAGCTAGAATGTAGAGACACCTGCACAGACGGTCAGTGCTTCTGCCCACACTCCCCAGTCTCAGATGCATGTCTGCTTGGGACGGTTGGGGGCTGGGTGGGGAAGCTTGGGTTTCAGAGATCAGACCCAGAGAGGGGGCTAGGGGTGGGCTCTGTGGAAACAGG